>NC_059073.1:106449503-107901159 GCF_020497125.1 Mauremys mutica
CTTGCAATTTTATTTTCTGTTGAACTCTGAATGCAACTTCTACACCTTTTTTATTTTTGATTTTTACCAAATGTGCAGACATTTATCAAATGGGGCGATCTAAGTAGCAGTAGAAATGCTATAGTACATCCTGACAGTTTATATTTTTTGCTTTGATTACTACAAATCTCATGGTGCCCTTGGGTCCAAGGCTTATACTTGCAGATCACAGCTATTTGCGTTGAATAGATTTTTATAGAACATTTGTGCTTGAAGGGGTAGTTCCTGAAAGAAAATAGTCCTTTTACATTATTAAAACCTGCTGATGGACTGTCATTGTGCTGATGACTCATTCTTTTTTTTTATAGGGTGGGAGTACTAAGCAAAAGACACATAGAGTCTTATTCAAGACGTTGTTTGTTTTGCACAAGGGTATCCTTTAGCCTCACAAGCCAACTTGATCATACCAATATGCTACTCAGGTTTATTTAAAACTTTTTTTTTCTCTTACAGTTGCAATTATAAAAACTAGAACACAGCTGATGATCTATGAGCCTGCTCAACTCCTGTGGACCAATGACCCAAGCGATTAAAACCCTCTCTCTAACCCATACTACAGACTGCTGATCTGGATGTCCTCCTGATCCTCGGTTCGTGCCTTGTGGCTTGGCTTCACTTTCCTCGTCAGCAGACGATAACTACTGTGATGTCATCTTCCACCAAACTTCAAGCCCCAAGTGTTGCGTTGATCTTTTCATCTTCTGGCTTACGTAGTGCTATCACCAGTACCCTGGGCCTACAGTCTCACCTAGGACTTCAGAAGCCAGCTGGAGGTGTTCCCATCCATTACCAGGAAGTGCGCGGATGGTCTATAGTTGTGCACACCAAGTTCTCCAGAGCAAATCAATCTCTCCATCATGCTGCAGCCGCAGGTGAGTCAACATCTGAGCAAGTAGCTGTTCCCTTGGCTTCCAACATAACACTCTTATCCCAACAGTCCCTCTTCGCTCAGTTCCATCCGTTTATCCAAAGTGCCAACCCTATTTGCAGTCTTGCAGTCCATAGACTCACTCAATACATAATGGGTCAGACAGCAGAGCAACTCCAACTGCCGTGAAGGTTCAAAGAAGAAAATGATGTCTTCCGCTTACAAAGACCAACCACTTGTCATTGTCCAGAAGTTGCTATGTAGGAACAAGTAATCATTTATTTGGGCCCCTTGTCCTGTACTTGATCAAGCGATGAACCTGAGGAACTGTGGCACCAGTGTGTTACCATGGATGCGATGGTTAAGTCTTCCACAGTCTGTAGAGGTTTGCCATTCAACCATATTGCTATATCAGTGGAGTTCTTTTAACCACCCTTCACCAATTCTGATGGAAGAAAGTGCAAATTAACAGCTTATTGTGGAATGGTGCAGATATTTTGTGCCTGTGTATGTTCGTCTGTCTGACGAAAGAGTTCTTTTAATTTTGTTTGCCCTAATAACGAAAGTGTATTTAATAAGCATTAAATGCTGGTTAGTACACTGTTAGAGCTAAGTCTGCTCTTAGGTGACCCTTATTGAACTGTAGCTACATTGCAATATTCTTAACCTATATGCGGTGCTTGGGTTTCTTGCCTATGCCTACACTTGTGACCAATGTGGTGATGGCTCAGTGAAAACATATTTAACAATTGTCCGGTTCGTAATTGCAAATGAAATTTCAGTATACTACAAATCATGCCTAATATGCCGAACTAAAGGATATAAAACTGCTCTTATTTCAGCCTGAGAAAAACTCAAGAATTTATAGAAACTGACGGCTATGTGGTCCTTCAGCTGATGGCTTTACAGTCGGGTTAGCATTGTGCAGCCTAGTGGCTTTTTTCTTTAGTTCCCTACTGCCTTGGAAGATTTGTAGGCCAGCTTGTAGTTTTTTAGTTTTTATAGATTTTATAGATATATACCCACACGCCACCACTCAAATGTTAAGAATGACTGTTGTGATGAACTTGTCAGACTTTGGTTTCCAAAGATTTATTAACAGAACATAATTAAGAGTGGTAATCTGGAATTTGATTATATGACCTCCCTGAACTGTGATTTAACACTTACCGCTAAGTATCCCAGTAGTATTCTGAACCTTCACTTTAATGCAATATGTGAGCTCCCTTTCAATAGCAAGATATTTTTATATAACATACTATGCTGTTTGGAAAAGGAATGTCTTTGAAATTTCTGTATTGAAACTGATTGGTACCAAGAAGCTTCTGAATGTGATTGTCTTTCAGCGAGAAACTATAACAAAAGGACACTTAATTTTACTTTTTTAATATAATTTTGGGGACTGTTATTTGATTTCAAAATGCATGTATACTTGTTGAATTAGGATAAAAACATTAGTATTTTGGGCTTGAATAACAACACTTTTGCTTTTCAGTTCTGAGAAAACATCTTTCCTTAATTAGAGATCCATAATCAGTTACATGACAGACAAATCGAAGGAATTTTCCTAATTAGGAGTACAGTTCATTAAAGTTTTACATGGCTGTTACACAACTTCACTGCATTTCTTTCTATGCTGAGGACAGGCTAGTCTTCATATAAACGTTGTCCATTTTTTCCACATGCATACTGCCATGAGAAACAAGATTAAAGCTGATGCATCCCCCAAAATGAAATAAACAAAAAGTAAAAAACCCCAATTCAAATGAAAGATTGATAGAAAACAAAGATTAGCCAGGGTGGGACTGATCACAAGATTAACATCTGGGATCTACATATAATAATCTTGGAGATTCAATCCATATTCAGTAGCTGTCATGCAACTATGCCTCCAGAAAAGCACCACATTACCCCTCCACAAATTATACCATCATCCCCTCTCTTCCTTTTTTGTATTAATACAGTTGATTTATTTTACAACTAATAAAAAAATTGAAAGGATTACTTTGGAAGAGAGAAGTATAGGAATTATCAGAACTCTCTCATTCTGAGTCATGCTGATAGGCTGGGCAATTGGTGCAGTCCCACTGGGAGAAAACACCCCTCAGCATTCAGAAGGGTTCTCTGCTGCGCCCCATTGGAGGGGCATGGTTGGGGCTCAGGAATGTTGGATGTAGGGATGCACAGATCTACTAGCCAGAAACCCCCTCAGTGAAGAGGTGCACAGCAGTCTACAGAACCTGTTACAGCTCCTAGCTTGCAGTAGATGTCACAGGTTCTACTCTGTTGATGCTCTGTGTTCTGGAAAAGAGAATTTCATTTCCCCACCCGAAGCTTATTTTCTTTTGACATAACACAAATGACTTTGGCACAGTAGTTATTTTGCATTCCCCGATCACTGTAGCCAGATGATAGAATCCATACTTCAGTATGTATCATGCTATTTCAAGCCATTCTGTGACCAGCCACAGAACAAGAGATAGAGAAACAATCCCTGCTTTTCTTAATAGTAAAAGACAATACATGACTCCATTGTTACCCTACTTCCACAAATTAAGGATCACTCTCTAAAAGTGGTGGTAGCATAATTATATATATATATATATATATATATATATATGGGACAGAGGAAATTCTCCCATCGCATCAACATCTGACTCCCAGAAATGTACCTGAGAAACTGACAGAACTTTTCTCACAACTATAATGTTATGTCTCCTTTCCCTACTCATCTCCTTCTTTCCCAACTGATTTACACTGTTTACTTCCCTTCCTGCCAGTGGCAATTTTACTGCTTCTTATTATTTTTATTATGTTCTATGTGCTAGTGCCAATAATAATGTTTTTGTTTACATAGGGATTACACTTTACATTAAAAAAACAGCACAAAATTCACGTTTCATCAGTGCCACTTCGCACACTATCAGTCCCTTACTACGGTTAATCAGAAGTTAAAGTAGTAGTAGAAGTCTGTCCTTTTAGGGTTGCCCCATCTTCCCTAACTGTCTCATTGCTTGCAAGTGTAGTGAATAATTTTTAAGAGGTTGTTTCAGTAAAGAGCCACCTTCTCATACCCAAAGACAGATTATAGAAGGATGGAATTTTGACGTACAGGCACAGTTCAGAAGGGCAGCTTGGTTACTGCGACATCTCTTGGTTTCCAGTTATATATTACTCACCCGAGGGCCAGATTGTGATACCTTTGCTCACAGTGAATAGTGCATTATTTCATTAATTGTTTCACTGAAGTAATTGGAGCCAATTGTAGGTACTAATTGTAGGTACTCACCACTGGGGGTAAAGATATCACAAAGTGGGTCTGATTAACTAGGAAAAAGACCCTTTTGTTTGCTTTTGTTTGGCTGCAGTTAAAAACAAACCATCATCATTATTTCCCATTAGTATTTTATGCATCTTCAAGTGGTTTTTGTTGTTGTTGTTGTTGGAGAATTATGTAGACTGTATGTATTTTGTAATCATATTTTGAAGGTGGAAAAGCAGAACTCCAGTCAGACAAGGAATAAGGAGACAATTTCATCTTTATTTTTAATAGATTAAAAATCACCTTCTATTTATAATTTAAACATTGATTCACTCATGTCTCCTTCAAACTGTTATAGCTAATTAAACTTTGTTTGTACGTCTTCGTGTGAATAAACAGTACAAAATCTGTAAAAATAAGTTAATTTTAATGCACAGCATTCCTTCCCTCCTACCCAAAACACACCACCCGACTCCTCCTCTCCCTAAAAGTAATTTAGTAAAATCTAAGAAATCAAAACCAAAGGCCCTACTCTGTAAAAGGAGACATGCCAGTGATTCCATGAAGCCCAATAGCAACTTTTATTGCTATTGATTTTATATGGAAGGCGCTCAGATACCACGGTGATGGGTGGCAGTGTAAAATCCTAAAATAGATAGACAGCACGCTAATGTGACCACAGGACAAATTAAAAATCCAACCCTGGTTACACAAAGTGACATTTGATTCAGAGTCTCACAAACTTGCCTTTTCTTTTTCTGGTTTGATTTATATGTCCCTAATTCTAATACATTTTAAGTAATCTTGGACCTGGAATAAACAGAAGTTTTTCAGGTTCAGCCCATGGGATCAAAGCAATATTAATTCATTTGGTCTGGAATAATTCCAGACTTAGGCCATCTACATCACAGAGGTCCTTCTAAAAAAGCAGTCAGTGTGTGCATATAAATATATGCACTGTATATGATGTTTCAGTGTTGGTGTAATGATACTCAGCTAACATGGTATAAAGAAAAAACCCAAGGAGGCTTCTATTTTGGCAAGTAAGTGTTGGTCTTGGCAATTTCATTTTAAACAAAAACCAACAGTAGCCACGTGGGCTACTGATTCGATTGGTAGCCTGTTTCAGTACATGAATATCTGTCTCAAAAACATTTATAAAACCCTTGAAACTCCTTGGAAAATCATATGAGCTAGATGTGAATATATTACTAATATTGATGTGTGTCTGGCTCAGTTAGCACTCTTGTGTCACATGATGCTGAGATTTAATCCCAAACAAGACTTTGACTGACTCCCAATGCTGACACTGCCGTAGTAAGGGCTGAGGTACTGTTCAAGGTGTTGTCCTTCAGATGAAAGAGTTAAAATGAGCTTTTATCCCTGTCTCTGTTGGTCATCCATGAAATTCCATAGAATAAATGCCCTCCATGCCCTGACCAACAGTCCTTATTCAGTAATGCAAGTGGTAATGTCCAAGACACTGTGTGTGGGAGATATTGCTGATTGCCTAATGGCTTCTCCCTTAGCAGTATTGAACTCGGGGTCTGATCCGAAGCCCAATAAAGTCAATGAATATCTTTGATATGAAAGGTGCCTTATTAAAAGGAAAGACATATGTCCCAAGCAGAGACTCCCATACTGGGGAAAGGAGAAGATTTCATGAATCGCACGAGAATCTAACCTGGGAACAGCTCAGATACTAGGGTGATAGGAGCTATAGAAAACCCTACAAGACAGACCGACAGCTAAACACAAAATCTCTTCTGTTAAGTGATTTATCAGCAATGAGTCTTCGATACAAAGCCAGGCAGAAGATTGTTCACAGGGCTCAAGATAACTGCCACATGAAGGAGAACTGGGCCCAGGACTTGGCTTGCCAGGCCACTGGAGTACAAATGAGCTATACAGCCATTTGCAAAACAGGGCAGAATTATCACTAACTAGCCAAAGAGTCAGCTGCTTTGGGGAAATTAAGAACTGACCTGAACTTTTGCCCATCCCTGGAACCAAACATTATTTCATGTACTGAGATGTGAATGCTCGGTTAATGTTTATTTTACACTTTTGTATGCTTTTCCTTCCTGGTCCGAGTCACGACTTGTGCCAAAATACCGCAAGAAAGTCCATTCTGATGGTATTTTCAGTTCAGCTTTGCTGACCAAGATGGCTCAGAGAAGTTTCCAAATTTTTGATTGCTTTACTCAGATGTTAGAAATAACCCTTTGTGGCCATAAGCAGCTCAGTAGAACTTAGTCTGTGGACTGGACAGGCCTTTGGTTAAAATCAAAATAGGGGCAGCCAAAGTGGCTTAAAGTCATCTTCCCTGCCCCCACTTCCCATTCCTGTGCCTAGTGTAGCTTGGGTAGAACAAAGAATTGAGCCCAAATCTTCATATTGCGAGGAGAGAGAGAATTCAATTAGGTGTTTTAATGCCAAGAAACGTCATTAGGGTTATGATTGGCACCCCCGCTGGCTGATACATTTTTTAAGCTGCAGCAGAATGACACTCAATTGTGAAATTATTTCCTGCCGTTAAAAACATCAAAGAAATGGCTTAGCATTCATTGGTAATGATATCTCTGCAAGCAAGGGGGAAACACATTGGTACCAACAGGAAAGGGATTTCATTGTCATCTGTCTTCTCAACACATTTTGACAGTTATTATATATTCTTGCTCCCGGTTTTCATTTTAATTAGTACTGAGACAATAACAAATATGTTTTAATACAAAAACAATATTTAT
Source organism: Mauremys mutica (assembly GCF_020497125.1). NCBI lineage: Eukaryota > Metazoa > Chordata > Testudines > Geoemydidae > Mauremys > Mauremys mutica. Next base: position 106,456,420 of record NC_059073.1, read on the forward strand.
GTTTTGAATAAAGGTTGTGCTTGAGCTACAAAGTTCAAGTTTGAAACTTGCCCAAAGCCTATGAGTGTACCTCAGACTTTTGGGGTAACATTCTGGCCTCACTGGTTTTTAAATTTGTTTCCTAGCACTTTTTCTTTGGGTCTCATTCCAGGTGCTATGGACTTAAGAACTCTCATGTGCTGCTTTGAAAGTTAATTCCTCCCCTCCCCCGTTTTTTGTTGTTGTTGTTTTTTAAATAATGAGTTGGCTTCTGATCTTGATGCTATTGGATGTGTATGTTTAACTCCCTGCATAGTGACGAGAATATATACATCATAAACAAAGAGGTGTCTGAATTTTTCAGTATGTGGCTGACAGCAGTTACTGATAACACATCATCAGCTTCTTTTTAAAACAAGTAGGCTTTTGCCCCCATAATTATCTGCTGAGTTTCATCGTTCTTTGCCCATGAATGCACTCTTTTCAACTTCTTTTTTTTTAATCTGAAAAAGTAAATTGGGAGCATTAAACTCCCAATAATAAGTAAAAGTGGCAAAACCACTGGTAAAGTGTTAGTGAAAGCTGCAGCCTCCCCAGCCATTTAATTTTAAACATGGCTCTTTTAAAAATAACTTTTGCAGTAAAAGTTTAACTCGTGGATGTAATGTGAGCTATTGCTAATGTCATTCCCATGAATTGCTTATGTTGTCGCACTGTTTAGATGTCTGACAAGTCCATATATCTCTGATACAGTATATATGAAATTCGGTTGCCTCTAAACCATATGTTCATTTTTTATATCCCTGTATATTTCTGAAGTGCACGTGATTTGGTGATATAGTTTTATTTGAACAGGAACTGTAGCAGACAGAATTATTCTTTTGCTGAAATGTATCCTTTTTCATACATTTCAGCTTTGTGATTAAAGTGATTGGCTCTCAAGGCATTAAGTTTAGTCTGGTGCTGCCACAATTATGCCTTTGAAAACTTCAGCGTTCACTCTCTGATTTCCAGTAGTCCAGATGTCATTAGAACAACATGCAGGTAGTCTACAAAGTCCAGTAATACTGTCTACACTTCAGTCTGGATATGAGCTTTCCCTCCCTCCCTGTTGGCCTGGTCTAGCAGCTCTGGGGAAAAAAACCAAAAAGCTTTCCTCATGGAAAGTTTTACTAAACCTGGCCCCATGCTTGAGTCAAGACCCGTCTCGTTTCTAATGATAGTTGAAAATGTACATGCTACTGTGGTAAAACATGCTGTGTCGTTAACATATAGGATGTAGGTGATATCTGATGGGTAGGAGAAATAACATAAAGGGTCAGACCTTTAGTGGACATAAATGTCTGAGTTTGAGTGGTAGACCATTAAACTAAACCATGCCTGGTCAGGATAGCAAGATTGCCTTTTCACTCTTCATAGCAGTCTTTGTGAATAGAACCTCCCTGGAGACTCACAAAAAGAGAGCTTCCAAAACTGTAAACGACAAAAACAGGTGTCATTTCCTGATTCCGCCCAGTCCAGTGCATGCAACCTATTGGTGCTAACCTTTTAGATGCTGTGTGTTGTGAAGTCTAATGGTGAACTTTGTTTTTATTCTTTGAACATTAACACAAGGTCTTTAAGAGGCCAATTCTTCAAGGTGTTGAGATCTCTTCTGAGATTGGTTGAGTGCCCTCAACTCCCATGCACATTCAGGGCTGCTGAATGAGGGTATTTTGCAGGGGCAAGGGTGAGCAGGCATCCAAAAAGAGGAAGGTCTCAGTGGGCAGTAACTTGCAGTAGGGATATCCTATGGTATTTTTAGTGTTCAGGAAACACTACTTGCATTGTGTGTGCCTTTGCATTAAACATTCCAGGCCACTAAGTGCACGCTGAGGCTGTGTCATACTGCGTCTCTTCAAACTAAATACCAATTTCACTCTGCAGCCCTGGTACTCCCTGTGCAATTAAATGGGAAAAAAATCACGTCTCACTTCTACATCTTATTCATTCTCTTACTTCCATAGTAATGGATATTGGCATTGGTGTTTCAAACAGGAAGGGGTTTTTAACGTTTTCTTAGGTGAGCTGGGGAGAAGGACTTGCTGCGCTTCAGCTTCAGTAACATTACGTCTGCTTATAAGCCTGGCCTGGTGCCAAAGAAAATTTGTGGCTTGCAGAAGCAAAGACTTTCCTGAGAAAGCTTTGTTCGGATGCTAGCGCTCATTTTTGGAATATGATATTTGTTTAAAAGATTTCTGAAGAGTGTCACCATTGAGCTGTGCAATGTCAGCTGGTCAGAAGTTATCATGTGAGCCACTTAAAGTCCCAGTACTCTCGTGCCCTGACCCGTCTTGACAAAAAGTATCTGGAGAAGTTGTTTTAGAAAGAACCCTTTTCTCCATTGACTTGGAAATAAAAGAAGTAACACATAGATCCCTGCTATATCTAGCAGGATTTAGATTTAACAAACATAGAGCCCAATCCTGCCAACACCTAGGCATATGAGGAAGTTTACACCTGTAAATAGTCTAATTGACTTCAAGAAAAGTGAACTTTGCTACCAGTTAGCAAGCTGTAATGTTATTAGATTACTAAAAAGCAAAAGATCTGCTCCTATTCCTGCTTAAGTCAACATTCCCTTTGGTTTCACAGGGAGTAGACCAGGCCCAAAGCTAGCAGTTAAAATGCATAATAGCCACATTCATTGCAATCTAGTTGTTGATAGACAGTCAAAGACTGGAGTCTCTTTTGGGAGAATTGTATGCAGCATAGTTGATTGTTTCATCTACATCTGCTTGACAACTGTGTTTTTTCAGTCAGACCTTTGGTACAGTAATAGACGCTTTTTGCTTGCTTTCTTTGCAAGGCTTTATGGCAGCACGAGCATCAGTTGTCCTCAGTGAGCTACTTGATAGGGTAACTCCTGTTCTTTCCTGTCTCAGAGTTTTCTGAGGGACTCTAATTGTATTGCCTCCATAGGGGAAGCTGTTTTCCCTGAGCTACCCCTGTGCTAAGAGGTGGTTTATCACAAAGAATCACTCCCTAGGCCCTCCTTGTCCTCTGCATCTGGGAAAGGCTGCCCAGTCTTAACATTGTAAATATCAGCAAATAAGCCATGTAGTGGGAAAGCGTGGGCCTATATCTCTTGGACAAAATTAGCTGATTTCAACTGCAGACCGAAGAGCTTGCCCTGGGGCTTTGCTGGGGTGACAAAGACAGACTTTGAGGTTGAAAAGGCCTTTTAGTGTGGTGTGGGTTGTTTTTTTTTAAACTTACCATAGCACAAAAAAAAGTATTAGGTGAAGTGAGATGGTGCTGAAAGAATATACAAACACTTGAGTTTTATAGTCCTGGAGCACCATATTTGTAGTTCCAGTATTTGGACTACCTTGAGAAACATGCTGCAGGTCTACAAGAAGGTCATAATCAGTGGATCAAATCCTGCAATTTTGCCTTGGGTTATAATACACAGCCTCTAAGCAAAATGTAAGGAAATGGGCCACCAAGTTCTTGTGCACAACCTTTTTTTTTCATCTCCCTGTAAGCAGAACCATGGTTGTTCCACAGAATTTTGGCCATAACATATCCAGATAGGAAGGGCGGAGGCAGGATTTCAGGCTCTGTTCTTACTCAGCCAAACCTCCCCTGTAATATGGACTTCAGTGAAAGCTTGGCCTAAAGATTTGTAGGGTTTGGACAGTGGACTAAATTCTGTCCCCGTGTTAGCGTTTTGAGGTCTGTGACGTTGAACCCGACTGGTAGTGGAATGTGACCCACTTTGACCAGTTGAGAGCAGAAATTCATGGACACCAAATAAATAACACCTACTAGAGACTGTATAACACAGAGAGGGAAGAAATGCTGCTGCTGCTGCTTGCTTTTGTTGTTGTTGTTATCTCTGAGGTTTGCAGAAATATGAAAGTGCAAAAGATTTATTAGAAATAAAACTAAAATGATTAAAATAAAATAATAATATATGGAGATATACCTATCTCATAGAGCTGGAAGGGACCCCAGAAGGTCATCAAGTCCAGCCCCCTGCCTTCATTAGCAGGACCAAGTACTGCTTTTTGTCCCAGATCCCTAAGTGGCCCCCTCAAGGATGAACTCACAACCCTGCATTTAGCAGGCCAATACTCAAACCACTGAGTATATAAATATGATCCCTCCCCAGATCATATTTATATACTATTGAGAGCCTTTCCCTCACGGATTTGAATGTGTATGTGGAGGAGGGGGGATGTCTTTCCCATTCATGACTGAGCTCGTTGAAAATTCTCCACATCTATTGAAATTCTCCACGTGTATTGAAAATATGAGGCCAGACGGATACCCTGTACTATGGACTTTCTGATGTCCTTAAACTATTCCCAAACTGAACTACTGGATGGGAGTTCTAAAACTGGCTCCACACTTTCAAATGCAGATGACTCTATTACTGAATGTTTTCCAGACATTTGAGTATTCGCTAATCAACTGTTTTCATGGAAAATACAAGCCAACTGTAAAGATTATTTCTTCACTAGTATTAATGAGCTGTTTTCAATCTTAATTGAGAATAAATTTGAGCTCTACAGCATTCCAAGATTTAAACATAGACTAATTACTTGAAGACTTTTACCTCTCTGCATCTGGATTATCCATTAATGACCACTCCAGACTGAATTGCTTTATAATAGAGAACCATTGTACAAGCATTACTAGTGAGATGAAATGTGCTTGTCTGACCTAAAATGAGGATGTGTTATAATCTAATGTCAAAAGAGGCTTCAAGGAGAACTGTTATTACTCATGATGACTCATTTATACTGCTTGTTGGTTTTGTTTATTTTATATTTAGGTAGACAGATAGACCGTTTCGCACTCCATTAAACGTTCTGTGGCACAAGATTATGTGGGCCTGATTCTGATCTCTCACCGGTGTAAATCAGGAGTAGGTCTGTGGAAGTCAGTGGAGAGATACCAGTGTAAAACTGAAGTTCAGAACTAGGCCAGATGTCTCTTCTTTGGCAGGAGGGTCAGCCAGAATGCTCAGAATCATGTGGAAATATCCAGAGTGTTTTTCAGTAGCATATATAGTTTGGGAGGAGGGGTTTCATACACAGAGGTGAATTTGGTTTTTGTGATAAAGACTGATAGCCCTGGCTGTAGCCAGGTATGTTTCTCTCAAGCACTGTGCATGGTTCTCTTTGAAAGGGGGCTTCTGGAGGCAGATCCCACAGCCCCAGCTTCAATCCCAGCCTCTTTATGTCTATTTAAACCAGAATAAGTGATGGAATTATTACTTTGTCACACATGAATGTCAGTAAAATTGACTAGAAAACTTACCGGAAAAGGGAGAGAAGAAAAACTGATTCCAAGACAGAAAGTCTTAGACTTCAGCAGGAATGTGCACTCCTAAATGATCATACACAAACCAGCAATGGCTGCTCTGGAGGACTTTCCAGGAACTCAGCAGCTGCTTCCAGCAATCCATGCTAGATGTCTGCAGCCCAGACCAGAATTACCACAACCTGTTCCAACTTTAGACTCAAAACTAGAAACACTGGGTGAGATTCTCCGTTGGCATGAATCAGCGAAGCTCTATTGATGTCCATGGAACCGTGCTGATTTAGGCCAGGTGAAGATCTGGCCCATCCTCTGCTAGAATGACAGAGACTGAGGAGAGCAGCTCTTTGTAGAGATGTTAAAGCCTCTCTCTGCCAGCAGAGAATTTTAAGTGTTGCAGAAAGGTTTACAATATTTTGATGATAAAACTGAAGACTTGGGGAAAGGTTACATTGTTGAAACCAAAGTCTAAGGTTTTGCAGAGGAAACTGAAGGAAAAGACTGGGAACCAGAACATCATTTTTTATAAATCAGTGTAGCAAATGGAGATATGCTGATGGGAAGGCATTTCCTCTATTGTTTTGGCAGTCAGGTTGGTTACACATTGAGTGATAGGCCAGATTTTCATTCTATGTTCAGCATAGCTCCATTGAAACATGCATCTGAGTCATCCTGTTGTCAATCAAGTTTATAAATGTTTGTAAGATCAGATCTGCGTGGCGGGACCCTTGTATTCAAGTGAAGTCTGACTTAAGTGGGGTGCCATGCTGGGACAAGGATGTAACTGCAGTATCAGGCCTTATATTTGGTGACGGCTATAAGACTGCGTGTATGTGTGTTTATATATATTTACTCTATTTGGAAAAAGATATCTCTATTTCATCTATAGTATCAATATTTTTGCCATAATGCTGTAAAATGTAGATACACATTGTAAAGTTTAAAATATATGGCTGGTTTGGCGGTGAAACTACGAGTTGGTATAATTTTAGGGGAAGTGAGAGAGAATATTAATTAGAGGAAGGGGAAATAAAACATCTCCATTAAAAAGATGAACAAGGAAGCATGAGATGTGGGAGGAGTAGGGTAGGATAAATGTGAGTGTGGCCAGGGAAATGGATATACATCTGAGACTGCACTAGTGAATAACAATAGCCTGGGATTTAACTGCTATGGAAAATATAATCTAAAGATGATCATTTCAGTGGGGGGGGGGGTAATGACAGGGGGTGCATTGAACATAAAAGGATTAAATTAAACCAATGGGAATAAAAAAACCACATGAAATTACCTTTATAGAGAGTTGTTGGCCTTAGCGTGTGGGTGGTGTTGGTGTTCTGTGATATACAGAAGGTCAGACTGGATGATTTAGTGGTCCTTTCTGCCTTTAAACTCTATGGCTCTGTGACTGATTGTCACTGACTTCAGGTAAGTCCAGGATGGACTCACATCATCCCTGCTTTGGTCCCATGTAAGTCACACAGGAAAAATGATTACAGCCAGGAGCAGCAATGGCCAGAGAGCCCTGGTAGCATGTGTCTGTGGAGCAGCACTGCCAGCAAGCAGTGGCAGAGCCACAACAGGGGTGCAGAGCCTCTGTACAGATGATTTTGGCCTCCTGAAGATATTTGGGGATCCATCTATGGGGCAGAGAAGAGCAAACCTCCTCCTCTGATCCTGGCAGGATAATTTGGTGTTATCTCTGCATGGAAATCCTTTTGAGATATCCATGTACAAAGTTCCCTCCTACAGCTTTTCAGTAGGAAGGTACAATGTGGCCCAAATAACTCCAAAATCTGATAAAATGGTGGAAAATTATTCTTTGAGCAAACAAATAATAATACAGTCCAGTCACACCTCACTTGCTGGCAAGCACTCAAATCAGCTTTAAGGGGTGTCATAGGTTTACTCCCCCACTTGGAGCTTTTGGGTTCCAAGATGGGGACCTGCATGAGCTCCTCTAAACTAATCCTAGTCTAGATCTGGTCCTGCTGCCACCAGTTACGTTTAAAGTGGATAACACACTGCCTGTTCCCCCAAAACTCTCCCTGGGGAACACAGATTCAATCTCCCTGAATCTCAACACAAAGGGAAGCAGCCCACTTCCCCCCCCTCTCTCTCTCTCCTAGCCTACTCCGGAGAGATACACACCGATTCAACTCCGTGAATCAAACCCAGGAGGAACTCACCCTTCCCCCCTCCCCTTCCCCTGAATTTCCACAAGAGAAGGAATTAACCAAGTCCAAAGAAAAGAAAAGAGTTTATTAAAAGAACAAAAGAAAGTACACTATCTCTGTAATACCAGGATGGAACAATACACAGAGTCTAACCTATAACCCTGGAGAGAATTCCCCCTCCCCCTTCTTTCTCAGTAAAAGCAAAGTAACAGCAATCAGGAATAAAGAATTTATCCAGCAAACACACAATTGCAAATGTAGAAATAAACTTATAATACTAGTACACCTTTCTAATACTCACTAGACTGAATAGATGAAAAGTGCTGCAGAAACGTGGGAGGACTTGATTAAGATGACTGGACTCCCCTAGCTTACAAGGGAGACTCAACTCAAAACAAAGAACACAGGAAAAAAAACTTCCCTCCACAGAGATTTGAAATTATCTTGTCCCTGATTGGTCCTCTGGTCAGGTGTTCCTCAGGTACTGCTTGTTAACCCTTTACAGGTAAAAGAGACCTTAACCCTTAACTAACTGTTTATGACAAGGGGTCACATACATAATAGAGTATTCACACAAAAAGCAAAGAGAAAAACAGAAAAAGTAATTTTTTCTTGATTAGATGGTTCATCAGTTAGAAAACATGTAAAAAAATATTAGAGATGCTTATTACATGAAGGAATTCTAGATGAGAGTAAAGACAATTAACCTCTGGGAGGCAGAGAATGCTTTAAAATGTACTAACACCAGAGCATATAATTGGAGGAATGAAACAAGAAATCTCCTTACTTAGCAGCTTAAAAAGATGAAACTCAAAATGCAGTTAGGGCCTGATCCAAACCCTATTGAAAACTTTCCATTGACTTTGATCGGCTCTGAATCAGGGCCTTAATATGCCAAATCAGGGAAATAATAATAATTGTCACAAACAAATGAATAAAAGTTTTGCAACATGATTTTCATCTGAATTCCAAGAATTCATTATAGAAGGATATTTAAATAAGATAGATTTATCCTTCCCACCATTAGTAGAGAAAAAAATTAGAACTTGAAAAAAAAAGTATAACGTCTGCTTAAGTTTTCAAAGCTATATTTAATATTAACTCAGAGAAAGCACCTGGACCGAATGGTTTGCACCAGAAATTCATAAGTGCTTCCAGATCAAAATCACCCTGATACTTACTAAGGCATTCATCTACATAACTGAAAAAGAAAGCTCTTCTCAACAGTTCAGTTTAACTACTACTGGTATCTCTGTCTTAAACCAAGCAGAGAACCAATGAAATGTGAATAATCTCCTTGAACTATGACTGTAAAATATTCCTGCAAATTGAAGCTTTAAGGCTTGAGAAAGTGTTAATTAAGGCCCCTTCTGCAAGCTGTTGTGTGCAAGTGGAGCCCTGTATCCATATGAGACAGCTTGCTGAATCAGGGCCTAACCTTGTATATTCAGATCACACAGGCTTTGTAGCAAGGACAAATTTATTGGAATAATAAAAATTACTAAGGACTCAAACAACAAGAAGAAAGAATCTAAATGCTGAGAAGGCCTTTGATAAGGTGGAGTGGGATTGCCTTCTAACAACACTAAAAACTTGATTTATTTTTTATTTTTTAAATGGTTTAAATCAATATATAACAAACCTATGGCTAGAATTAGAAACATAAACATATCATCCTGCTTTTGTTAGGAAGAGGGTTCAAACAAGGCTACCCACTTCCTCTCCTGTTACTTTGTGACCTTCTTGAGAGCCTTTTGATCAGCTAATTTGAGATCATCCAACAATGTCTGGCATATTGGTGGTTGAATATAAAACAATGCTTTTACTGTGGTTAAATTTGGCTTTGAGCAAGGGCCAACGCAAGTCCTAAGTCTTCACTTAAGCTCTATTTAAAGGAAGGACGTAGAGTGATTCATAGGGCTTGTGAGGGCCTCTGAATAGGGCTGAATTTCACTCTGTATTGTGGATGATACTCTACTTTACAGCACAATCCCTAGTATGCCCTACATACTTTCATTAACTGAAATTTTAAACTCAGCAGGATACAGAATTAAAACAGGAGGGAAAAAATGATAAACTTAAATTGAGAGGGCCACACCATTGAAGGAAAAACATAAATTCTTAAAATTATTTTAAGAACTCTTCTTCAAGCTAGCTATGTATGAATATTTTTTCAAGTTCTAATTTTTGTTTCTTTGCCAGTGGTGGGGAGAGTAAATCTATCTTATTCTAAATATCCTTCCCTCTCACATAAAGTGATGGGAATCAGAAGTAACTCCCCTGAAGTCAGTGAAATTACAGTGTTTCATAACTTGTGTAAAAAGAGACGAGAACCAGTCCTCCTTGCTTTTATTCCAATACGTGATCTCATATACATGTTAAACTATTTCAAATAACATGCAATGGTAACAGAAACAGTGTATTTAGTCTCACCTGGCATATTTGCTTGTATTCATATGGGCCTGTCCAAAGCCCACTGGAGTCATATTACGTTAATATATAAAGGTTAAGGGCATATAGAATAATATGAAATATGATCTGTGCACGATGGGGATGATGTATAGATACTTTGGGGGCTATCACTTTGACTGTCCTAACTTTCTGTGCCTTCAAAAAAATGTTTTTTAAAAAAATTATTGTAATTTCCATAACACACACGCAGCACTCCTACGGAGTCAACAGAGTTCTAACTGTGAGTAGTACACATATTTTCAATGGAAGATATACAGGCCTGATTCTGATCTTCTTTATTCTGAAGTAAGTGGAGTTACCATATGCATATTTTACACCAGTGTTCGTGAGATCAGAATTATACCCACAGCCTACAGAATGTTATCCGGTCCAATGGTCATATGTTTCCATTAGCACAGCTTAGTATGGGCATTGGAAGTATCTAAGGCTAATTCATTCCTTTCTCAAGTCTCTTGAATTTCTATTTTCATTTTCATGGCCTACAATATGGCAACCATAACATCACCTTAATGTTTTTTCTCATTGAATGTGGGATCATTTGAGATCATTCAGTGCTCTATAATGTTTTTCTTGCAAGCAGAGATCCTTATACTGTATATGGACAAAAACTGCATTGCAGCTATCTACAGCCATGACAAAGAGAGAATATTAAAGCCTCTAGCTCAAAACATTCATCCTTGCTAATCTAGCCTGCAGAGACATTAGCTAATCAAGGCTTGATACTCAGTACAATAGGACAAGTGCAGTAAAACTACCTCTGTTATCCTAGTGAGTGCTAAGAGTTATCATTCCCATGGCCAAATTACAGGGTTTGTTTTGTTCTAACAAGGCCCACAGCATACAGGACTATCAACCGTAACAATGAATCTGATGTAGTGTGTGTGTTATCAACTCCCTAATAACTGTCTCTCTCTCTCCTTTTTTTTTTTTTCCCTTTCCCACCCCATTTGTGTGAATTTGTCCCCTGGAACTCTTCTCTATCAGGCCCCTGCAGCTGCTGTTATTTTAGATATGGCAGGAAGTAGGTACCGGAAAACAGCAAGAGCTCACAGCACTCAGAAAAATCTAGAAATTCCTCTGCTTTACCCAAGGCTCTGGCTCCAATCAAAGCCAGTTTAAAAAAAAAAAAGGCGCAAGCAGACAACTGTGTCTGGGCTGCGTATGTCAGAACTGAGGTTTTAGCCATCACCTTCTGCAGGGTACTCCAGAGTTATTTGATACGGCTGTGTAAATCACAGAGTACTTGGCTCGGAGAAAAGTTCCACTTCAGTTACACTGTAGAGGTGGAACTGACACGTGTGCAGAACTGACTTCTGCTTGCACAGTCTTTAACCAGCTGAGAAAACCCCCTTTTGAGTCCCCAGAGACAAGTGCTTCTAAAAGCTCATCCATTTTTATGCTATCCCCTCTCATGTCCCGTGTACACATAAAGAGGGTCCGTTTACAGGTTCGTCCAGTGTGTTTCTCTAAATGCATTTAACATCGCTTAGAAAAATACACTGGCCCAGGGTACTGACGGAAAATACATGGCAAAGTCTCTAAAGCAGAAAACTTACATCACGATTGTTATTGTTATTTGAAAGTTTGGATGGAATACTACTTAATCTGTTCACTGCAGAAATTTGTAGCCATTTTGAATACATTCATTTTTGAATCAGGCTACTTCTAAAAACTGACTGAAAAAACAAAAGAAAAATGTAAAAAAGAAACAGACAGTTGATGGGTAACCCCCCCTCCAAAATCTTGCAATTCAGTAAGGGATCTAGTAAAAAAAAAAAATTAACCACCCCTTAGTCCTCCAAAAGATGTTACCTTTAGAGCTGTGGGTTTTTTAATAAAGAAATCTTGATATTTGACACAGCAGATAAGGAGGAAGACATCCGCCCACAGACATCTTACACCATTAGCAATCTAGTTAACATCTGTAAATGTTTTAGGGAGAGAAATTACATTTTAAGACATTTCTTTTTTAATTGCAGTCTCCAGATGAGATTTGTTAGAGCAGGGAAGTATATCCCGTAGCGACTGATGTCAATAGTGAGCAGTCCCTAAAGCCAGCCAGGACTGGGAAAGCCATGCTGTTTGCTGCTCTTGGCACAGCTCCCTGCTTTCACAATGTCAAATTTAGACCCGCCTTTATATGCACTTTCAATTTTTTTTCCACAGTAGCTGTTGCCAGCAAGCTAAACTACCGTATATCACTCAGATTTAAGAACCTAAACTTTAAAACAAATTAAACTCTTGTTGACATTGTAATAAAAATCAGAATCGAACTGAACAGCTCGGTAAAAGTGCACTTCAATTATTTTATGGATTTAAGATTGTTTTCTAGGATTCCCAGACTCCCAATACAGCAAAGTTATTTCCTCTTGGCAGATCACTGGAAAAAAAATTGTTCAAGGGATAAAATTATGTGGCAGACACTAGGTTGAAGCCTAGAGGGAGGAAGTGGTGTCTCCCCAGCACCTGTAAATATTTGCTCTGTGTCTTGACCAAAAGAGCCTCTCATCCATACTCTGAAAAAAAAAATTCAAGGTATTTATTTCATGAGTAACAAAAAAAAAAGGCTAAAAATGTTCATCTGGCGAAACTTGGCTCTTAACTATGTGTCTACGTGGTTTTTGAAAGAAATCAGCAAGATGAGTCTGACCCACCCTTTAGAACTCTATCCAAGTGCAGGTAAATGCATGTAGTGCATTAACTCCCTATCACTAGTGTCTATTCATCTTTCATCTCTATACTTAGCAGTAATGTTTGATATTCTTTTTATATTTTTTTTCTATTCTGTAAACTGGAAACAATGGAGGTTTCCACTGGATTAAATGCCAGGTTTCCATTCTTTATAACATTTCCTCTCAAAACAATTTGGAATGAAAGTATTTCAGATATGTGAGTAGACAGAAGCTACTGTCGATAATAATTTGTTAAATTAAATACTGTTTCACAAAAGGTGTGGTGTACTGGGAATGCTATAGCATAGAGCAAACACAAATCAGTCTACACAATCTTTGATCAAAGCCTTTTTTGCAATCAACTTTTTTTTATTACACCAATAAAGTACCTTCTTACTTTTCTAGGGCCCAAACCTGAAATGTTCTGAGTTCCCAATTATTTCTGTGGGAGTTGAGGATGCTCAGCACCTGATACGATCCTGTTTTTACTTCCTGTCACAAGGTTATTTCTGAAGTTAGGGCCAAACCTTAGACACTTGGGCTCTAAGGCTATGTACCTAAGTCTATATTTAGGCACCTTAACTAAGTGCTCTAGTTTTCAGAGGTGCTGAGCATGTGGAGCTCCCATTGGAGAGTTGGGAGCATTCAGCACATTTCAGGAACAGGCCCCAAGTTTGTCATTATGGAGATTCTCTATGTCTGCTGTATTAGAAACTGGAGGTGGTTATCCCTTCCGGTTAAACTTCTGAGTCCATCACCCCAATTAACTTAGCATTCTGATAGAGGCATCCAGTTTTACTCATTGTGTAAATAGATTTTTTAAAAGAAAAGGCTACTCATATATTTTTAAAGCTCTTTCAGACAATTTTATTGCCTAAATTGTCTCTAAGTCGATCAAAGTGCATGCAGAATTCCCAGTAAGTTTTTGTGTACTGCAGAATCATAATCCTTGCCAGGGGAACCCCATTGTAACTTTTCAGATCCCAACATGGTGAGATTTTTGAGTATTTCCAAGTGCTCAAGAAATAGCAGGACAGATCGTTGTGGCTGATTGTAAGTGATTGTTTAGAAATTACAGTGCAAGTGTTTTGAATTATGTTCCAGCTCTTGAAGTGTGCTTGAAAAAAGAACATTCTATGTCTCTCTTGTTCAAGTGCCTTTTTCCTAGCTCTTCAAAGATGGAAGTCTTGTAGCAGGTTTGTCAGTGATTAGATCATGTGGCAGAATAAATCTCTCCTGTGAATATCAGTGCACTCAGCAGAGTTCTGTATGTAATGCTTCAAGCTAGCAAGATAGGGTGGTTAGTTCTTCGGTTCTTACCAGTCAATGGAGCTTATTGAGTTTCTGCAGCCAGATCTGGTGTTTACTATATGTCAATATCCCCATACAACCTTGTCAGTGCACACTAAGGGCCATTCGTTGGGTCCAGACAAGCTATGCTTGACGACAAGACCTGGGAGCTGGAAGGAGGGGCCAAAGCAAAGCTGTTTTATCACCATCGCAATTTCCTAATCCTGAGGCCTATTTGGCCTCCAGAGAAAATAAGAGCCACTTCAGAGCTGTTCTAATTTGTGCCTGGCTGCCAAGGAGAAAAGGTGTGCAGCAACACTCTGGTCCCACGCACTCTATCCTGGCTATGCCAGTGGGGAGATCCTTAGCTGATGGCTTTAAAACCATGAGTGTGATACAAAGGGACCTGGGCGGTCTGAGGATCTGGTCTCTAGGTTCGGATTCTGTTCTCCCTTGCACTGGCATAAATCCAGAGTAACTCCATTCAGGTCAAAATTTGGGCCAAATCCTCTGGGCCAAATTGACTAAAATGAGTTATATTAGTAGAGATTTTTACCCAGTTTAGTTACCTAGATGTAAAACTGCTGTGAGAGCAGAATCAGGCCCTTGAATTTTGCTCGTGCAAGGACCACGAACAGATAGAACATGTATGTCTCTTAGAATTCCAGGGGTTTTTAGTAATTGAGCTTTCTGTGGTTAAAACAAAATCCCATGGAATTAAGTGTAGTTCATGTTATGGTAAGGGCCCCGTCATCTTGCTACAGACACTTCGCCACAGACATCTGGTTTCAGTGACAACCTCACACCACTTTTGTCACATGACTCTTTGTCTGTGCCATTCCCGCCAGTACATATTTCCAATTTTAACTTCTCGCTCTGGTTTTAACGCCGGATAGGAATGACATACTCATGACCAAATGACTGTGACCAAATATTGTGTGAGGTTTTGTCATCTATTCCCCAACATGCTGAAAAGTGAGTTGCTTCTGCTTCTCTGACATACCATCAACTCAACAATCTTATTAGCCTTTTTGCACAGGACAGCCCATGACTACACACCAAATCATCAATGGCTGTCCTCTCATCTTCAGACAGAAGAAATTATGTGCTGAATGTTGACAAACAGAATCAAGCCTTCAGCATGTATTTCTGATCACAATGACAACCTCACTCAAAATGTGCACGTGACATTTTGTTTGCAGGCACTGCATACTTGCCAGCACAAACACATCAGTGGTTTGGAAGACACATCAGCACCCAGCCTTGCACTCCATAAGGCACTCTGAAATCATAGAAGTATAGGGCTGGAAGGGACCTTAAGAGGTCATCTAGGCTAGCCCCCTATGATGAGGAAAAAATAAGTATACCTCCTAGACCATCCCTGAGAATGGGTGTTTGTCTAACCTGTTCTTAAAAACATCCAGTGACAGAGAGCCTTCTTTCTGTATAACTTTGGTAACTGTTGTAAAAGCATCTAAAACTAAACCGAATTTGAGGGCTTACCCCTTAACCTGCCAGGGCCCAAAAGTGGAACAAATGCACGACAGAGTCCCAAGATGAGAGATACCAAAAATCCCTGTTAATTCAAGAAGACCAAAACACTGTTGGATTCATTTCTTCTCATTTTAAATCCTCATTTTCATAATTCTTTATTACTGATGTAAGTAACTTTCAAGAGCAAAAGTGAGGGGATGCCAAATTTGTGTGTAATGAAGGTGATTTTGCGACTAAAACAAGTGGAGAAGCTCCTTAGAATGAGATATAGTGGAGAGACATGATTTGGGACAAAAAGAGGAAGCCTACCAGGGTTCCATGACTCTGTAGCTTATAAAGTCTCTGGGAGACTTATGATTAAGGCTACGATTTAGTCACAGCAGTCACGGATTCCATGACTTTATCGGACCTCCGTGACTTCTTCCACTTCAGCTGTCAGCCGCTGAAGCCAGGGCTGGAGGCGGGACTATGAGCCCCATCCCTGCTGCAACTGAGGCTGGATGCTGGAACTAGGACCCTGCAGCCCCTGCCCTGCGGTTTGCAGGGGCGGGAGGCTGCAGCCAGGCTATGCACCCCTGTCCCACAGCTGCGGCCAGCTCCAGAGCAGGGGGCTGTGCGCCCTCCCGCTGTGCTCCATCCCCACAGCTTCTGCTGTGGGCTGCAGCTGGGGCCGTATGCCCCTGCCTAGCGGCTGCAGTAGGTGCCATATCACACCTTCATGGCATCCCAGAGCCCTGCGCCTTCCCTCCCCCACCACCTCCCGCTGCTGCCTGGACTTGGCAGGGCTGCAGCTGGACTGTGCGCCCCTGTCCCGCAGCAGTGGCCAGCTCCAGAGCAGGGGCTGCGCGCTCCCTGCTGCAGTCGCTGGAGCCGGTGCTGTGTCCCCCACCATTGCAGGGGGTCTCAGCCTGTCAGTCGCCGCCCCACCCATGGGACTCCATTCCTCCCCCTACTTAGCCCTGCCCCCCAGTTACTTTTAGTAAAGTCACAGACAGGTCACTGGCTCCGTGAATTTTTGTTTATTGCCCGTGACCTGTCCGCGACTTTTACTAAAAATAACCGTGACAAAATCTTAGCCTTACTTATGATCTCCTTGCTGAACTCCTTCCAGTGCAGTTGCTGCAGTGTCAAGCCTTTGATTTTTGACTACTACAAATATCCCAACCATAGTGGGCTGCTGTACTTTGGACCTTCACAGGCCATCTTTTCAGGACACCTTTTCAGCCAGGAGCACCTAATTACAACTTTGCCTGAGCAACTACCCATTTGTACACACAAATGTCAAGAGTGTGTGTGTGTGTAAATTTATCAACCTTAAAAATATCTAGGTTTAGCCTTTATGTAATCTACTGCACACATTGGGACAAATGTGGACCTGGTGTGAACATGTCAACTCCTATAAAGTCACTAGTGTTGCACCTGCTCAGACAAGGTTTGAATATGTCCTGTTATCTGTAGAAGCCATTTCTAGTTTTGAGGCCGATCTTGCGGTCATTGAATTCACTCCAAATTTTGCCATTGATTCAGTGGAAGCAGAAATGGGTCTTTTACTTGTTCCCAGATGTGAAAGGAAAAACTTGATGAAAACTCACCTGTGACTCACCTTCTTTCGCACTACATTTTATGTATATATATTTAGTCTTATTCGATATGCCCCAGCTGCACCTGAGCTTGTCTTTTAAAAACACTAACAAAAGGCTGCTCATTGAAGAGTGTTCCTGATGATCACCAGGGGCCACCCTATTATTACATTAAGTCAATTAGAGACCATACATGTATGTCCTGTTGATTTGATTTAGAACTAACTAAAGCTCCAGTAATGTGCAATTACAAGAAACTTAATGACCCCTTTATATCAAATGCAACCTCCATGGCACCTAATATACTTTGATGAATTGCTCATTATGTGCAATGTTAGAAAAGCTTCTATAAAGATTAATAATTGTATAATCAATAGAGAAATTCAATCTTGTTTTAGCTCTTTTTAAACTCTGAAATCAATGGACCCTGTTTTGTTCCCCACTTCCCTTGTGTACCCCCAATATATATGTGTGTGTGAGAGAGAGAGAGAGAGAGATGATATTTTGTAAGGCTAAGCCACTACTTTGATTATAATAGGAATTCCTCATCAGCCCTTCCTAACACATTTTAAAAAATGTTTGTTCTTTTTCTGTATATACTACTCTCCAGGTGTGCCCAGCTTTTTCTAGCATTGAGGTGTGTTTCTGGATACGTGATATGGACAAGTACTAAAGTACCCTACCCGATATGTCCATAGTGGTAACACTGAGATGTCAGAGTTAGTCTAACCTGCCTGGACCTCCTAAAGCTGAGTGTTAAGTACTCAAAGTCTGAAGCAATCCCTGAATATTTCAGTTTGCACCATATTTCTTAGGATAATCTGGTATTGTTGCCATATGGTACTGCTTGCAGCTGACCAACCCCATCCAAAATACCTCCTACCTGGGAAGGGGAGAGAATAGTAGATATGCAGGGTGAAATTACCCAGTTGTAGAAGGCCAAATAAGAACTGTGCAGTACTTAAGCTCTATTTTAAGGACTTAACTGGAACGTGCTGGCCCTCTTCACAGGGATGAATTTCACTTCTAAGGAGACATAAAATAGAAGAAAGGAAAAATAGTGCTGTGCTTTGAACTTACTTTCTCTAATAGGTTCCTCCTCACCACCTCTTTCTATCATCCCCCACCTTAAGTCAAGCACAAGTATCAAGTCATATTCTGTAGCTAGATTAACGGTGGCCCACATACATTAGATCTGGGCAATCTCCAGAACACTGGAGTTTTATTTTTCTAGCTAGCCAGCTGCAGACATGCATATGCACGTGCATGTAGGGAGTAGGCGATAGTACCCTTGGAGCTGTAATAAAAGCCAGAGACAGTCGCTCCCGGATACTAAACTTCAGCAACATGGTTGGTACCTTGGTACTTGAGCTAGACCCTTATTCCTCCCCACCACGCCATGAAAATTACTAGTTTCATTACCCATTCCAGCAGTGGAGTTGAAAGTTGTTTTGACTGCGAGCAGGCAAGCAGGCAGACACAGAGAACTGCATGATTTTCGGTGCCACCTCATATAGCTACTTGACCGTCTTCCTTTGTTGCCTCTGCAACAGCTTTGACTAGTTTGTTGTAGAGGAGGCAGGGGCTGAGGGTAGTTAGTGTCCTTCACTCCCATGTAACTACCTGGTTCGCTGGAATGGCAGTCAGTACCCCTGTAATCATAGGCAAAGCAGCCACAGGCTAACCATTACTAATATTTTCTCATCACTAGTTTATGTGAGGACCCATATGAAGCTACAAAGCATATGGAAGTAGAGCATGTCTGTGGCCAGTTCTCTTTGCAATTGTCACGCTTTTATCACTATATGGCACTGGGGGATGTACTTGTGAGTTAAGACTGTGAGATTTCACTGAGATAGGGTATAAAGTGTGTGAATGCACCCACACAGAAAACCGATGCAAAACTAAAATGAGTCAGGATCTTATCAGTTGCTTATTGTGTAGTTCGGTTGGTTGTTGAGATAACGCTGGTACTGGTGACTTGCAACATAGTCAAATAAAATGTGGACACTTTACAACCTGGTGCAATTTTGTGCTGTTTAGCTTGTGGTCCAGGATTAAAATTCTGAGAAAACAGCAAAAATTATATGGTCAAAACTTTTCAAATGTGGGAATCTAAAGATAGGTGTCTAAATACTTAAATAAAAGTGGCCTGATTTTCAAAGATGCTTGTCTCCATGGGAGCTGCTCAGTTCCTCTGAACATCAGGTGGCTTTTATTTATGGTTATTTTTTGTTTGTAAAATGTTTTGAGATCCTTGGATGGAAGGCCAATTATTTCAAATGTTGCTAGCTCATGATTTTATCATGAGTCTTGTGATATTCAGTGTTTTTCTTAAAGCCCCACCTTCTGGAATCAGGAGATGGCATGGAAATCTCAACTTTCATTAAAAAAAAGAAATCTAACCTGTCATGCTTGGGGAGAAAACATGAAGCTTGTGAAGCCTAAATGCTCAGCAACCAGGAGCCCCATAATGTATTATTTTGAAAATCTCATGATTTTTAAGACAGTATCATGATATTTGGGGGATTTAAATCATGATTTTTGAATCCTCGGGGTGCTGTTTTTCTGCCCTAGGAAATAAAATGGAAGGTAACATTGAGGGTATGTCCACACTACCCGCTGGATCGGCGGGCAGCAATTGATCCAGTGGGGGTCAATTTATTGCGTCTAGTCTAGATGCGATAAATCAATCCCTGAGTGCTCTCCCATCGATTCCTATACTCCAGCGCCATGAGAGGTGCAGGCAGAGTCGATGGGGGAGTGACAGCAGTCGACTCACTGCAGTGAAGATACCACGGTGAGTAGGTCTAAGTACGTCAACTTCAGCTACTTTATTCACGTAGCTGAAGTTGCGTAACTTAGATCGACCGCCCTCCCCCCCACAACTCCCGCAAGTGTAGACCAGGCCTCATTGTCAGTTAGAACTGGTCTGAGTCATTTCATTCCAAATGTTAGGGGGTGAAGCTGCATCTTCTGTAGCAAAGACGTCTGTATGCTTGGGGATGAAGACACACCGTCTCTTCCATCCCACCCAGCTTCTGTCACCACTGATCTTGAGCCTCAGCAACGTTATGAGACATTCTCATGAGTCTTTTGTGGCGTGGAAATTCCATATAAAACTTGCAACTGTGCCTATTTTGTTTCTCTTACATGTGCTCTTAGGAACGTAAACACATGATTTTGGTTAAAATGTGGTTTATTTGTCCCCTCGCCGCTTTTTGTGTGTCGACTGTGGCTTGCATCATGTCAGGCCAAATCCTGTGGCCTTTACTCAAGCAAAATCCCTGCTGAACTCAGGGAGAGTTTTGCCTGAGTGAAGGCTGCCAATTATATCCTGTCAAGTTTAAACTTCTGCTTTAAGAAAAACAGTGTCTGATCACTGTTGCCGTTAGAATATAGGAGGGAAAGGTTAAGGGCCAGATCCTAAGCTGGTGTAAATCAGTGGAGATCCCCTGACTTCAGTGCTGTTTCCAGCAGCTGAGGGTCTGGCCATAAAAATGTATAGAAAAGAGACTCAAAATGCTCCCAGGCTTTCATCTGTGGTGGATGAAAAACATAAAGCTAGCACGTCTCGCATGACGTGGTATGGTAAGGCTGGGGACTGGAACTCATTTAGAATGGGCACCCAGTCAAAAGTCCCAGTCAAGTTACTGCCACACAATGTTGTCACCACACTTCAGTGAGGAACTTTTCTCTGTTTAACCCTCCACAATGCTTCCACTGTGGAAGTTTTTGCATTATTTGGAGTTATCGGGCTAAATAAGGAAACAGGTAGTGCAGGTAGGAAAATTATTCCATGTTAATGGCTGACTGTCACGTCTAACAATACTATTCATCCATGCCAAACCTACATTCATAGTGAGGATCATGTTTTATTAAAACCTGCTACTTATTGTCACTCACTTGCTCCACTGTCCTATTCACTCTTTCCAAAAATAGCATGCCCCGTGGTGATGGCTTATTATGATTAACAGATAAAAATAAGTTTAAGGTTTAAATGCATCCAGGACACCTGAGGTAATACAAGATCTGACTTCTGCATGGAACGTGTGAAGTTATATTTTCCGTTGCTTCACAAGACTGGAGTTTGGGGGTGGTTTTTTTATGTTTTGTTTTGAATTCAGTAAGTTTTAAAGTGATCTGTGGTTTCATGTTGCAGATTTCCACCTCAGGAATTAATATCACCACTTTTTGATTTTTTTTTCTATTCACAGCATAGTTCCTGCTTTTAAAACACAACTTCTAACAAGACCATTTTTTCCAATCATTGTTATATTATAGATAGATAGATAGATAGATAGATAGATAGATGATGACATTTATACATAAGAGAGAATTGCTGTTTATTAAAAGGGAGAGGAGGAAGGCTCTCTGGCAACAAAAGTAGGATTCTACTGTTTCAAACGAGTGCACACCAGGAGCTGTATCTATTTACTAACTGTCTATGTGTTTATATTTAGCCACTTCTCTTTAAGAAAAAAAAATCAACAGGGGAGGCATTTTCCTTTTGGTGTTTCTATTTCCTACTTGTTAATTTGTGACTTCAGACTCCTCGTTGATGACGCTAATGTACTGCATTTGAAATAAGGGCACATGATAGTACAGGAACCCTAAGGATCTAGATTTGAAGTCTCCAGTAGAAAAATCAAAGGACAGACATTGTAGGCAACAAAAGCAAATGCCATAATATGTTACATTACTAAAAGAAAACATAATATTAGTGCCAACCTCATTGTCTCTAATGTTCTGTTTCTTTGGATATAGCTTTTATTTTTATTATTCATTTGCCAAGTGCAGACAGTGTGCTCAGTACTGTACAAAACCGAGAAGAAAATGCTGTCTCTACTCCACAAAGCTTGCAATCTCTTATCTGCTGAAGTCAGTGGGAATTTAGGACACTTAGCCCACTGAAAGATTAGCTACTAAACTCAGTACACAGCAGAATCAATACATAATTTTATACATCCATAACACGAACAGAATGAATTGTTTGAGAATACAATTGGTGCCTTTTTTTTATTTCTTTTGGCATAATATATGTTCAAGTTTAGGTAGCTTATTTTGTTCAGGTCCAGTTTTGCAATCTACTGTTGTTCTGTTCCATTTTAAAGGTGATGATCCATACTGTTCATAGTTGAGCAAAATGCACACAGTATAACACTGCATATACAGACAACATAACAGCTGTTAACAAAAGCCTGATCTGAATACGATGCGATAGATTCCTTTGAACATGCTGTATAACCATTCTTAACAATGGGACAAAAAACTGGATCAGAAGAGACTTCACAGCATTTAACTGTTGCTATATCCATTTGCATAAAAAATGCACAACATGTTAGTGACTCACAATATATGTGACTAACTGAAGGTCTTTTGATGCCACTTTGTTTTAAACATATCAGACTTCTTTAAAAAGAAACAGAGTACAGTAAAATCCTCCTGATCAATATAAGCCCTCAGGCATTTCCTCTGTAAACCTCCATCAGACTTCCTCTTGTGATTATTTTGCAGCCTTGCAGTGACTTATGTAGAGAGCTACACGTGCGGGGAGGAAAGGAGATGGGGAGGGGGTGCAGATGGCAGCGCATGGAACAGGTGACGTACAGTGTGCACATCTATACCGCTGCAACCCTTTCTGCCTTAATAACTTGGAAGCACACAGAAGTCATTCTGTTCTGCATTTTAATACAGCAAGATATTGGTAATGGCAGGCCGTGTCTCCTTTTGTAAAATTAAGAAACACCAACACTGTTACATTTGTAATCTCAAAGTGCAATCATTTGTTTATGTAGCATTACTAGTACTTGTACCGGGGATGGGGGTGGGGTCACTGAAGGTAGCTTCTTGCCTGGAGCAAAAAGACATCAGTAGTGGTTTGGGTTCTTTATAGGTAAAGTGTGTAATCGGAAAGGAATGTAACTATAACCCACAGCCTCATTCGGCATTCTGATGATACAAAACTCTCAGGCCCCGATCCAACTCTGCTGAAGTCAATGGAAAGTCATTTATTTCAGTGGGCTTTGGATCAGGCCCATAGTGCTGTCTGACAAACTTGCCAGCTTCAACCAATCAGAAACTTGAAACATAATCAGGGAAGGAAGGTGAACAAGGAAAGTTGTGTTAATGTCAAATTCTCTCTTGCCTACATCCTAGTCGAGTACTTAGGCTTATTGTAACATATTTTAAAAAATCAGTGTTACCTATCTTACATCATTACCCGAGAGTTAACTCCAGCTTCTTACCTGCTGCAGGCTACAGCTCCCAGCCCAAGTGAGGGCCACAGAAGGGCCTGAATGGAGCAGGACGGGTACAATTCTGTTGCAGAGGCAAGAGCAAAAGCAAAGAGGCCTCTCAAAGGGCATCAACACCCCCCTGAGCAGTGTAGCACACAGCATCACGGCGGTTCTACTCAGGCAGTGTGCAGGGAGAAGGATGTAGGCACTTGCACCTACAGCTAAGCAAAGTAGCTCTGTGGTAACAGAAATATTCCTGGGTAGGCGCCTTGAACACTTCATGAAACAGAAGCTAGGAAGTGTAAGTAGGGGGCTATTATTTGTAATAAAGTTCAGACATATCAGGATACATTCTCAAAGGGGCATTGTCCTGGCTTCTTAATCTACAGAGGCAACTTTCTACATCTACGTTTTTGGAATCTGTGGCTCTAAAGTCAGTTGTTGTTTTGGAGTCTCTTTGGGAACATTTGGCCCTTGATACACAGTATAATATTGTAAAGCCATAGGGGAGCTGATCCAGCAGTCTTTGTGCAGCAAAGACCTTACCCCAGTAGTTTATGGACCTGTTTCACATTGGCATTATTCCCATTTTACATCTATGTAACACCTTTGATTTGAGTGGCAGGACACCGCACAGGGGTGTATCAGACTTGATGTTGAGTGTGCAAGGAAAGCAGAACTTGGCTTAGGAAGAATAAATATTTTATTAAACCAAAGTGCAATATTGTTATCTCTATTCAAAGCAGTAGTCAAATATAAGGAAGCAGAAGTTTGCAGAAAACTTTTCCTTTTATTTATGTTTGATGCGAATCCATGTATAGACCAAAAATTTAAAAGATATTTCATTTCTTATAAAATTCCTATCCATATAAGGAATCCATATTTCTTTAACTATATCCGGTTGCCCTGTTTAAAAAGCAGGAACTTTACATGTTGCATCCGTGAGATATTGATTTTGCTATTTAGTAAAACAAAAGTTTCCATTTCAAGGGCATTTTAAAGCAAAGTTAAATATAAGAAGAAAAAACTCCTTATTAAACTAAATTGTGGTGTAACAGCTCACCACATCCTGCTGCAATGGCATCTGATGTTTAGCAAAGGAAAGGTTTCTCTTTCAGGCTTCTGACAGGTACAGCGGTCACATGTTACCTGCATTTCTCAGCACTATTATTTTTTTTACTTGATGTCAGTGGAAAAGCTGAACATGAAGATGGAAAATATCTGTTCAGAGAGGGCATTGTGGGGAACTGTAGGTGTTAGCTACCAAAGCAACTATGCCTACCTCTTTCTTCCCTCCGACCCCCCCAAAAAAACACCAGAAAAACAAACTAAAAAAATCTGATGACAAATGCACTGTAAATCATCATACTCAGCTCTTTGAATTGACAGGAAGGAATCTGTTGTTCTACAGGAACTATTGTTCTAGACTAGGCATTGAAAGTTAGAGAGTTTTGTTCTATTCCAGATCTGCCACTGAGGCCAAGTCTACACTGCAGACTTCTGCCTACATAGTTATGATGGTCAAGGGTCTGAAGAGGTGTGATCCTTGACTGACACAGCTCTGTTGGCACAAGTCCCTAGTGCTGACGCAATTTACCAACAAAATTGCACTTTATCAGTATAGCTTGTTTCACTATTGTTTTACTATACTGCTACAAAGCAACAAACGAGGAACATTTGCCCAGTATAGTAAACCTGTATATCTATACCACCATAGCTTCCCTATTGTAGACATAGCCTGAATTACGACTTCTGGCAAGTCAGGGTTTATCTACATGGAGCAGCAATGCGTGCAAGAGGGATGTGATTTCTAAAGCACATCAACATGTTGTGCACTAATTGGCCCATGTAGACCCTACTGGCACAAACTAAAATGCCTACTTAGCATTAATATAAATGGGACTACATTAATGTGCACTAGTGAACTTTTAGTTCATGTTAGCTGGGTCTTTATGGGCCAGCTAGTGCACAGCATGGTGCACATTAGAAATCACACCCCTCTAGTGTACCTTGCTCTTCTTTGGAGACAAGCCCCTAGTTAATTCTGCATGCCTCGGTTTCCCCATGTGTAAAATGGGTATAATAATACATACCTTACCAGAGTTCTATGATTGTTATTTTAATTGCTGTGTGTAAAGCCATTAGTTAACATGGATTATGTGAGTGCAAAATACTGCTACTACTGGGATGTTTTGGCAAGTGAGCAGTCATGTGCCCTGTGTTATTTGAACCCAAAGACCAAGTTTGCTTTAGAAATGAAACTCCAACATAAGCCAAAATATTCCTTGTGCTACTTACTCCATATACACCATACCACCTCGTTTCAGTAACAGATTTGCAATCCAAAGCTTGCCCATACATGAGAGCAATAGGTGACTCTCACTGAACACGTTGGATTTTTTGCTTGACGAGAGGCAACTAAGAGGGAGCAGGAGCCATTCCATTAAGGTCTGCATAGCAGGAGTGCATTTCACTTGCTGTGTGGAGCCTGGTTGTAGCCATATGGTACTGACAGAAGAGGAGGGTTCTTAATAAAGGTGCTAGACGCATGTAGCTGGAGAAAGTGCAGAGTGTCATTAGTCAGTCGCAGCAAACATCACATAAAAGAGCATGTACTTTGGTCTTAGACCGCACATACATGCTGAATGATTTCTGCCTGCTCACACCCACTGAAGGGCATTCCCTCCCAGGCTCAGGTGCTTTAGTGGGCAGCAAGGGAAAGCCCGCTCTTAGCATACTTCTGCTGTTCCTTCCCCTTTTATCTTTTCAGACAGATGTTATTTTCCACTTGTGTCTGTATTGCTACACTTACAATCTTTCAATACTTATTGCTGGGCAATAAGATAGAAATTCTTTTGCATCAAGCCATCCTTTGTTCCTCAGTGTAAACCTCATTCCAGTACACGCTTTAAAGGACTTGTTCTTTTCATTTATTGGCAGGGTAAAAAAAAATAAATGAAGTAAAGAATCACAGAAAAGACTTGGAGACCTATCCCTGAATTCTCTATAGGTTACAATAGATGAGAGTGATGTGGAACCATGCTGCCAGCTATTATATTGGTTCTTTATCACATCTCAGTTCCCTTGTTTTGGACATCTTGTGGCTATCCAGTGACAATGGCTGCATTGTAGGCAAGGTTCAACTATCTCTTGGGTATCTGTTGGCATGGTGGAGCGGCTGTCGTTCAACAGATGTGTTGCTATACAAGAAAACTGTGCATGGTCATCACACCTAGAAAACAGTGGAAGTCCACCTATAGTGAGAAAACTATATATAAGGTGAGCATGAAACCTCAAACCCTCATCCCCCTGATCCCCAGTGACTTCAAGAGCTCCCAGATTTGGCCCTGATACTATTGGGTTTCATTATTTGAGTTAAACAAGATGTTGGTGAATGGCAGTTATGATCTAGTGAACTAAGCATGGGGCTGGGAGTCCTGGGGCTGGATTCCATTCCCAAACGCTAGGGGATTGCTGTCTGACTTTGAGAGAGTCACTGAATAGCGATTGGTAACATTTTCAAAAGCATTTCAGTGACTGAGGGATCCAAAGTCCTATGTTCAAAAGTGACTTAAGGCACGTAGGAGCCTAAGTCTCACTGTAAGTCAATAGCTCAAAAAGCCAAAGGTGCTGAAGTCATTTTTGAATATACAACTTAGCTCCTAATACAATTAGGTGCTTTTGAATTTTTTTCCCGTTTGCCTTAGTCGGTTTTTGCTGCTTTTTGCCCTTTCCCTTGACATCTGTGTCAGGTATTCCAAGTTAAAGTAAATCACACTTTCCTTGACTAGACTACAGAACATGACATGCTCTTGGCCTGAGAGTCAGATCTATGTTCTACTGGTTTTCCCACTGACTTATGTGGGAAAGCTCCTTGATCTCACTGCCTCAGTTTTCCCATATGTGAAATGTTGATAATTAATAACACCTATCTACCTCCTTTACAGAGCTGTTGTGAGGATAAATTAATATTTCTAAAGCACTATATATAAAGGCTAAGTGGCAGTATGAATAATATCTGATTGTTATTCAGTGTGAAAGAAGCAAAGGTGTAACTCTATATCTGGCCCTCAGGTAGTTTGCACTTGTTGCCACATTTTACATGCCATATGATTTGTAGTGTAGCCAGTGTTGCCAGAGATGCTTATCAAGGTAACTTCCTTGACAAGATTGTCATGGAAAATCTTTCCCACAGCGTAAGTGTTTGCGTTCGGGGAGAGGTGCAGTTTGGAAAGCTGTCCTGAGCCTTGCAACCTGTAAGTCTGTGGTATTATTACCCTTAATATGCTATGTGCAACGTACCTCCTTGTCACAGTGCAGGGGCTGTGGCCTAAATTGGTTTCCACTGGTTACTAGTATGAAAGATACACTCCATGGCACCATCAAAAGAAGTGTTTGTGTCTTTACATGTCATTTCCATATTGCTCTTATAGGTTTTTTTAAAATGAATAGGTAATCACCAATACCACTGCTAGTCCATGGCTGAAGAAGGACCTGCTTATGAATTGGTATCTATCAATCCACTGACCACCTTCTGGGATTCAAATCCTGACTGATTCGTGTACTGTTGGTATAACATGTGCAATAGGTCTGAAGAAAAAACATGTTCAACAACTAATTGCTTCAGGAAGTTGATTTTAGCCAGGCCTGGCTCTCGCGAACAAACACATGGAGTTATCTGGATGGCAGCGAACTGCAGCCCACGAGCGAAGGGAAATTTGGGCTTTTCCATGGTCATTCCATGACGTGGGCATGTGTTTCCGCCTCCCAGTAATGTTAGGAAACTCAGCAGCAATGACAGCCTCACTGATGGCATTTTGTCTATCTTCATGTAAATCAGGTGGTGGCAGTGGTTGCTGGGAGGTGGGGTGGAAATAGAAGGGATGTTGTGCAGTTCACTGTAGATGGCCTTTGCCAGGTTCAGTCATTTCCTGTCTGTCTGCCAAAAATCACAAGCTGATAAATGGACATAGGTTGAGTGTGGGAAACTATATGGGTTGATGATCTTTGGAGGAGAGGGAGGGTGGAGAATGAAAGAAGAGTCACGAGTAAAGAAAACAATGCTTTTATCAGTGGAGATGCAGTCTGACTGGCTGATGCTGAGATAATGCATCTTGCTTGTTCTTTTCTTCAACTTCTGGCCAGGGTTTGAACTTGCCCCTGCCCAGCTCTCAGTCTTTATTCACACATTCATGGCTGTTGATCAACATGAAAGGAGAGTCTTTTTATTCATTTTACAGTCACCAGTAATGGACAAACACACGCACACACATTTTTATCATCATCATTATTATTATTATTTATTAACGATACCACACAGTGCAAGAGTCCACACGCGTAGTCCTGTTCTGCAGAGGCATTGCAGTTTCAAGTGCTCAGTTCAGCACCCGGCAGCTTTGCGTTTTGCGCACGCCACTCTTGTGGAAAGAGAGCTAACAAGCAGTCCTAAGGGCTATTTGCATGGAGTAGATAACATATTCTAAGACTTTCTAGGGTTCGTTACTTTGAGCTTCAGAGCTTGTTCTAAATTACATGTTTTTACTTGTAACTAATTTAAAATGTTAAATATGTTTAATGCAATAGAAGACCCAAGATGCTGCTGTTTTTGTGATGTATTTTGCATGTTAATAACCATGGTTAATCCTGCTCTTTTGCACATAGGTCAGCCTATATCAGTTACTTACTAATGTTACACTTAGTGTTCTAAACGATAGTGAAACCATGAAGAAACTGATACAAGCTTCATTTAACGTATTTTACAGCAGAAGAAATAGTAAGTGTACAGCAGTTTCATTCTAATGGTTCTTTTTTTTTCCCTTGTGTTCTTTCTTTACAGTAAACGAAATTATCAGGAATGACCTCTCCAGCACCAATGTCCATTCAGAGCTTGCAATACTGGACTAGTTCAAATCCATACACTTTTAGCTCAGCTGGTATATCAGCTACAGCACAGAGCTGTCGTAACTGAATAAACTGAAGACATTACCTGGTACCACTCTGATCTTCTGCCTTACTGAATGTTAGGAACTGAAGATTTACCTCTTGCCTACAAAGAAGTATCTCTTCAACCAACGAAACATCTTCTTTAAAGAAAATCATCTCAACAGGAGAAAAAAAGGGGAGGGAATAAACTCTAAGATGGCACATTTCATGGGATAAAACTGGGAAATTCAACAAAAGCTGATGGCTTGTCCCCAGCACTGAGCCTTTTGGCACCACTGGAATTCAACCCTGGAAGTGCCTTATTTTACCAGATTGTGGCATCAGGACATTTTTAATAGGCTTTGAATTTTCTACCATAAAAAGTATTTGTAGGTGCAGAAGCTATAACGCTTGCATTCTGGCAATTGATATTTTAAAAATCACAAGACAGCCGGTTGGAAAGGGAATGACATCCCTGTTCAAAGTCAAATACATTTATGAATTCCAGAATTTCTTCAGCTTTTCCTCTGCTGTAATGTACAGCCTGTTGCCTTATTCTCAGTGCATTTCAAAAGCCTCCCGATCTGTCATCTCAGCTCTTTCTTTTTTTCATATACCGTCCTTATTCTCTGCTAGTGAATCATAGGATTGTTAGTCATAGCATGTTAAGATTTTGATTTTAATCTGGCTTCAGTCATAGCACAAGTATGTTGAATAGCACAAAATAATACGGTTGATGGACAAAAAAATTGAAATCTATCTATTACACGATAGATGTATGTGTATGCATGTACATACATTCTAGTATATATGCATATATTTATATATGACAAGTAATATAGGTGATTGCCTGGCGAGGGCACTGAATTCAGCAATAATTTCCATTTCTGCGAATGCATTTCAGATCCCAAACAATGTTTCAGCTACTTCTGTTGATGGTTTGTTACACCTAAGACAGGTATGCATTTTCTTTCCTCATGCAGTTAAGCAAGCACTTTAGACAGTCAAGAAGGATGCATACAAAATACATAATTATTTACCAAATGGCAAAATATGAATTAAAGAAATTGTAAATACCATTATGAAAGAGTGTAAAATATTTGTTCAATTATAAGATTATTATTCCATGGAAGCCTTATAATTCTCTGCTACATGTACGAAAAATAATATTACCAAAAAACAAATGTTTAATATGCAATGCTGTACAATATGTTTTCAGATTAGCTAATGTTTATGGCGCACCAGATAGGCTTATAGCGTAGTCTTTAACATTGTATTTTGTACAATCAATTGCTTATTATATAACTAGCAATGACTTCTTATTTCATATAACCAAAAAAAAAATAGAGAGAGCATGGTTTAATTTAAAAATGTTTAACGTTAATATTGTGCCTTAGGAATCAGCGACCCCTACTGGAAATATGCCTGAACAACACCTCTGTGTTGAGGTTGTAACTAATTAACCACAATGTTATAAAAATTGAACAGATTTCACAAAAAAGTGAAATTCTCCTAAACATTTTTTAAATATATTATTCTGTACAATTATGTCTTACTTTCTTTTTTTTTAAATATTGAAAGCCATATATGTCATATTTGCACATTACTGTGAAGACATGAGAATATAATATGGCTCTATGTACATATTATGCTGTTTCTGGTCCTGATAGTAGTCTGTAATTCCCAATCTGTTTAATCCCAGTTATTTACCCTGTGTTTAGCATTGTAGAACTTGCATGAAACATTTCTTGTAGACTGCCATATAAAAAAATAAAAAGTTTGACAGATGTCAGCTTAACTTGTAGTTAGAAAAATAGATCCAATAAAGCAAGTCTGGAAGCTAGTGTTAGAGTGGTTCATTTTATGTTATCTTGAAAAATCTTCCTTTCTCATATAAAATAAGCATTTTTTACATTATATACATATATACATATATATCACACGCTCTTCTATTTGAAGCTATTTGCATCCTGCTGCAGCCTACTAATATACTCATCTTATTAGAGAAGTAAATGTCTTTTGCCAACAGAATCACACTTTTTTCTCCTTCTTTTAAAAGACATTACTGCCAAAGAAATAAAAATTGATATATGATATAATTCTCAGATACTATTCACTCTGTACTTCAGAAATGTCAATAAAGTGTGAGTGGAGGAACCTATTACAGAAATATCCTTGGTGAGGCTTTGAACCCCTCCTCCCACACACACACTGTCTGCATTTCTGCAATAACTTTAGCAAGATAATCAACTGTATGTTTTGAATATGTTGCACCTCCTTTGTCCTTAATTTTTATTTTTCTTCTTTAACCTATTTTGAAAAAAAAAATCTGTTACTTTTAAGCCTGGATAATGGAAGATTATGCATCTCTTGTATATGTATTCATAAAATAAAAAATGCAAGCAGAAATCTTTCCCTTATGAGTATGATACCTTGTGTTTGTACGTGTGTTGTGGTTGTTAATTTTATTTTAAAAAAAACTGTTTTCACCAGGTTTATTTTTTTTGTTTGGTTGGGGGTTTTTTGTTTGTTTGGGTTTTTTTGAAAAATAATGGTTCTGAACTGAGCAATTATTTCCCTGGGAAACAGTTGTTAAAACTTACAAAGTGCCCTTTGCATGTATGTTTAAAAAACAACACAAGCCATTTTCTTTTCTCCATGGATGATTCTCACCTTTAAAAATCCCTGACAGATCAATTTTGAAAAGGAATCAAACAGTACAATATTAGCCTTGCAATCAAATATTTGCATTGTCATTGTATTAATTGCACCACTTTCTATTCTGTAACCCCCTGGAAGCCTTTCTGAAGTCTATTAGCTGCAGCGGGCAGGATTTGGCCCTGCTGTTTTTAATTCAGCATATGAATGAGGTCTTTATGTTGGATTGGGGGTGTATTGCACACACATAAAGAAAAATTCACTTCACCAAGCCTGTGGGCAGTCTATCTTGCCAAGAGCCAGGATATAGAAGCTTTGTAGTATGGTACCTCGCCCCATAGAATGTTTTGTTTCTTCTGAAAAAAACTAGGAGGATGTGAACATAATCAAAGTTTGGCTGAACTCTCTGAGTTTCTGGGTCATCTCATCAGATGCTGCAGTTGTATGTTACACTGTAACTATGTAACACTGAGTCATCCAAATCACAGGAAAAAACCTGAAAAAAACTGATATAAGCTTATTTGAGTTTAATTAGGAAATATACATAATGAACTACCATTCCACAGTCACCATGGCCCTGATTCAGTAAAGCATCTATAATCAGGAAAGCTCTTATGTATGTGCTTAAGTGTTCCACTGAAAAAGGGGTGGACCTATGCATGTGTTTAAATGCTTTCCTGAAACACAGCCTATCTTTGCTTTGCATTTTGTCTTTAAGTTTAGTCTGAGACATTCTCTAGAGATGATATTCAGCCTGCTCTTGTTCCTGTTGAAGTCAATATCAAAATCCTCATTTGACTGCAGTGAGTGCATGATCAGGTCAATGGCAAATCCTGGCGGTGGCGTGCAGGATATGTCATGCCACAGAATAAAGCTGACTGCATCCACACTGTGGTGTGTAGCTACACATATCAGTGAAAGGCTCTGGCCGTGGGGAGCATCGGGCTAATCTCCACTTGTTTCTCCATCTGTAAAATGGAAATTATAATATTTTCCTCACAGAGATGATGTGAGGATTCTTGTTGTGAAGTTTTCTGAAGATGGACATAGTAGGTAGCCTATTACAAATTTTTTGCTACCACTCTGTGATTGTGGCCACATTTTATACAAAAATAAAATGTCTGCTCACACACTGAATTCATTTGAGCCACATGTTTTGGTCACGATGCTACCTGACTTTGTATAAGCTTCCCTTTTTTTCCATTGCCACGAATCCCCAAGTCATAATACAGCAGACCCAGCCATGCCAAGTACATCAACCACATCTTGACCATAATTCTTTAAGCAAAAAATTGTCTTTAACAAATTCCTAGCTGACTACATTCATTCATAAGCAAAGCATAAAGTGAATCCCACACATACATCTGGTACTGTTTGACTAAATAGTCTTCCTGGAACTGCGCCTTCCAGATTTCCCTCTAGAGCTGAAAATGGCAAATTTCAAGGAGTTAAATTCCTTGGATAGCTCTGCACTGCCATGAAGCTAAACTTTCCTCTACCATGTGTGTAATTTTACTGTGTTCATCTTTCTCATTTTACTGAATTTGTCTCAATAAAAAAACAACCAAACAAAAACACTCTAGTGAAGTACACAGTTGAGGAGAGAGAAGTCCAGGGCAACAGCATAAATCGTGCTCAGGCAGTCGTCAAATGGGTGTTTTTATAAATTTTTAAAACATGCCAATTTTTCAACATCATGTGCAGATAACTCATTGGGCTGCTCATCAAAACAAAGCATTCCCAGTTTTTCTAACTCATGCACATTTCTCCAACAAACAGATTGACCACTTGATGTTTTTTTATTTGCCTGCATTTTTTCTGCTTTTTCAGTGACCAAGTATTATTCTTTTCTAACTCATTTGATCCTGTTTCACAAAAAAAAAAAAAAGTCTTGATTCTGCTCTTTTCAGGTAGCCAAATTGTATGTTCAGTGCAGATCAGTTACAGATTCGCGTACGGTTGGATTCAATTATCAAGCCACTCCTGACTCCAAAACCAACTTTTTTTCTCTTCTTTTTTGGCTAAGACTATATTTTTGGATCGTGCAAACCTGAGGAGATTTAACAGCTGGAAAGAGCTGAGCATCCAAGATTTAAACCCACTGGTAATATTCCTGATGCTTATGGTATACCATGTGAACCTTGGCTTTTACTATTTAAGTAAAAAAGCTGCTTATCCTGGTGCTCATTTAGCTACCCAAACTATAGGGAATTAGGAGTTAACTGTCTGAATGTGCTGATAATTCAGTTTAGTCATTTTAGGGGATGCCAATGTAAACAAAAAGCCGAGGGGGGGAGATATGTGGGTTCCAAATACTCACATGGCATCCGTTCTGCCCTCCCAAAATGTAGAAACTCTTTCAGTCCCACATGTTGCTCCTGAACCCATTTGTTGCCCCCATGTCATTGAACAATAGACAGATTCTGGAGAGAATATAACATATACTGTTACAGAACATATTTGCAACAGACATCAAATATCTCATTACCAAATTTATACCTACTGGGGCAGATTCTCCAGTCTGGACTTCATGTACCTGGTGCAGTTTGGGGATAAGGTTTGAAAGATGCTTTATTTCATCTTTGCTCACCCTAGTTCCTAGGGTCACTGGGTACTAGGCCAGTCCCCTGGAAAAATTATGTTAGCTACCCACCACCAGAGGCAGTTCCAGAAGCTGGAAATTGGCGGTGTGCAAGATGGATGCCCCTGTCTTATCCCCTTTCCCTTGGTCACTCCACCTATGCTAAAAGCCAGGAGAGAGGTGGTATAGGAACTCCCAAGGCAGCCATACACCACCAGAGATTTCCATTATGAAGAGGGAATCAATCCTTCTAGAGCTCTTTAAGTCAAAATGAGGCCAAAGAACAGTGCCCTAGTACCAAATTCAAAGCTGGGGTATCTGGATGCAATTCTGTCTTGGCATTAGTGGGAATTGGGTTGCATCTGGCTGGTGTAAGAATGTAGTGAGATTAGTTACCCATCATAGTTCATTCAGTATCTATGTTTTTGTGTACAAAAGGCATATGAACTACACTTCTTGTAAGGTAATTTTTTTTTTTAATTAATGGAGATATCCTATCTCCTAGAACTGGAAGGGGCCTTAAAAGGTCCTTGAGTCCAGCCCCCCTACCTTTACTAGCAGAACCAAGTAGTGATTTTGCCCCAGATCCCTAAGTGGCCCCCTCAAGGATTGAACTCAGAATGCTGGGTTTAGCAGGCCAATGCTCAAGCCACTGAGCTATCCCTTCCTTCTTGACACATATAAAGGACTTTGAAAGAACAGACCGTACATTTTAAAATTGGTGCCCATCCCTGAAAATATTTACAAAAAGGACGCTATCTGAACACACAGCTGTATTTCGTTCCCAGTATTTCAACAAGAGATGGGCCTCACCTATATGATTGACTTTCAAATCCAGTTCACCCAAGGTTCTGGGCATATTAGGCTTCTGAAATTCTATCAATTCCTTTATATGTGTGATGTTCATCCCCATATGTCATTAACAAAGTATATGTTAGACCTGGTCTGGAATTTCCTGTCTTTTTCAACAGAAAATGCAATTTCTGCAACCTTGAATTTTGTCAATTTTCCACTAGCAAAATCTAAATGAAATATTTAGTTTTGGCTCCGGTGGACCAACATGTAAACATTTCACATTTTCTAACCAAACTGAATTCTCTATAGGCTGAGCTCTCTGGCTGAACTACATCTCACATAATGCAATACAGGCTCCCTTCCTACTGTGGTGCATCATGGGAGTCACATGACCACAGCCTTTGCTCCACCCATTGATTGGATGCTTTCCTGGAAACTCTTTGTCAGCCTCATGTATTTTTTCTGCTTATCTGGCCCCCTTCCAAAGATTTCTGTCTGGGCGGGGGAAATGTGATGTACTGTTTTCAGCCTGCTGGGATACTTTGTTTTATGGTAAGCTCCTTTTATGTTTTGCCCTATTAAATAGATTGGCTTTAGCCAGATAATGACAATATACCTTGGGGAATACTGAATGAGTTTCAGTCATGCCTTTAGCTTCCTGCTGGGCAAATCAACATTAACTCCGTCCTCATAACAGCACACAAGGGAAATAGGTAGGGAATCCAGAAAAGGCCTAGTGTTCCATCAAGTGTTCAAATACCATGATGACACAGTGTATTAAAACCTAATCTATAGGTAGATTAGGCAAATAGCTACCACGCCCCACAAATGTCTTCTGGCATATCCCTTAGACCATTCACAGCAAATCAAAAAAATATTTATTTTTCAAATAGTAGTGACTCTGGGCAGAGCAGCCAGTGAGACTTTAAAAATACTGCAACAAACTGAATGGACTACGGTCTTCTCCTGGATGAATTAGAACTGCTCCACTTTGTGTCATTGGTGCCTACTAACAGCTACCGCTGATTCGTGCTTAGCCCATGGGCCTATGCTTTTGGAGGAGGAGACTTTGAATTCCATCCTAACTACTGCTGCGGCCACATAGTAACAATCATGACTTTCCTTGGTGCCCATGCAGTTGTTTATAGTACACCATACCTTAGCTCACATTGTTTGACTTGAGCTAAGTCAGAGAGAGAGGCCAGCAGCCAAAGGCAAGGCAAAAATTGTTAGAGTTGTGCAATGCCTGGTCAGCAAACTTGTGCCCATGGATACTTTTTCTAGGTGGACACACCTGGCTATAATGAATGCAGAGGGACCAGGGTTACTAGAGCCAAGGTGACTCTGCAGGTGCTTTGGCATTAGGAAACTCATCAAGGACCAGACCAGTGAAACGCACTGTGGGTCTGATTTTCAGAGCATCCAGAACTGCAATTGAAATCAATAGCTGTTAAAAAGTTGAAACCCCAGTTGTGATTATAATTGTACTTTTATGCCCTTTTAGGTGGCTCTGTCACTCGTTATGATTTGCAACAAATCTGTACCCATCCAGCAGTGGCACAGTAGTTGTTATCGTGTACACACAGCCATGTAGAGCCTCCTAATAACAGAGGAGATAGACAGCCAGACTAGCGTGGACACCCTCCCAAAGGATGTTGTCTGGCCTAGGTGATCACAGTGGTTCCTTCTGGGCTTAGAATTGATGAATGTGACCATTCAGAAAGTGAAACACAAACACGGGCTTAAAAAATGTCTTCCATGCCTCTTAAAATGTACAATTCTTTCTATCAACATGTTTTAACCATAAATAATCAGATGAGCCCAATCCCACAGCCATGGAAGTTAATGGCAAAATTCCCCTTGACTTCAGTGGGTGCAGGATTGGGTCCTGATAAGACATCTAAGGCAAAGGTTCTCAAACTGAGGGTTGTGAGCCCTCAAGGGGTCACAAGGTGGTTACATGGGGGTCATGAGCTGTCAGCTCCATGGGGCTGACAGCCCTGAACCCCCATTAAATTAAATCCCCCCCCATTTTTAATTTATAATATGGGGTCACACTCAGAGGCTTGCTGTGTGAAGGGGGTCACCAATATAAAAAGTTTGAAAACCACTGATCTAAGGATTGAGAAGTGAGCCTTTTAGTTTCATGATGCGAAACACCCTGGAAAAATAAGGGATGCAGTACAAATCTCTTCTTTCAATTGGATTAAGCATTTTCCTGTGATAAATGCTCAGTGGCTCTGTGAAGGCTACCATCCTGCAGTTCCTCGTTAAATAGGGTGTACTGGGGTCAGCTGTGTTTGCAGACGGGAAGAGGAAGTTTGTGCACAGAAACAAAGCAAGCAGCACAGAGTGAGAGGAGGTGAAAAGTCACATGGCTGCTAATTGGTGGTTTAGTCTAGCAAAACATGAAGAAAGTGTAAGCAAGGGAGTAAAGAAGAGTTTTAGTTTTATAAAGTCCTCTGCACTATGCCCAAGCAAAGACAGGAGCTGTGAGTGAACAAAGCCAAAGTTAAAAGAAAAAGAAAGGAAGGAAGGACTCATAGTATAAAGCTACTATGAGTGGGAAATTCCTTTTTGGAATTGCATGAAAGAATATACCAAACCTTATTCCTTAGCAGTAGAGATTGTTGGGATATTATAACTAGGAGTCCACCATGTGGAAGCATCAACATTATGACAATCTAAGCGGACCTTCACTCAATCCATGGAGCTCAGTGGTATAAGCTGTGCTCTGTCCTGAACTAACATCTGAAAGACCTGTGTTTCATTGCAGAGCCCAGTCAATTTCCTCTGCTTCGCAGTGTTGCAGATCAAATGCACCTGTCTCCTACAAGGGAGGGAGTGTCTTATGTTGCTCAGTACTGAGCTACTTAAGGAACTGTACTGATGGATTCTGAGGAGTCCTTTCCAAGAAGCCTTCTTGGTCAGCAGTGTTGTTATCACAACCCTTAGACACTGATGTTGCAAGTATACTCTGAAAGTGATAATGTAAAAATTACACCTTTTTACACAACTGTGATAATACTCCCAGTGTGTATTTACTGCTGTCATATCTGCTAGCTTCACCGAAGTCTATATTGCTTTTACACTTGGTAGCATAGTAGAATCAACACTGCTAAAAGGGAATGAAGTGGATTCTGTTTCAGTTTATGTATGAACAGACTTATTTGGTATGTTCCAATTTGGCTTGTGCAGGTGCCATCAAAGGCAGAATTTGGTCTGCAGCTCCTTTATCAGTGATGATGAAGGGGAAGGAAAAAACTCAGCTTGATGTCCGTATTCCAAGGAGAGTTTGCAGGAATCGATGTAAGTAATACTTTTTTAAAAAAAAAACTTTTAAACTGGCCACTGGTGATCTGTAAATCACCGAGAGACAATAAATCTAGAACCCCCATGCTGCTATTTCTATGGCTACCTTTTTGGAGCTGTAGTGTGCTTTAAAGATGAAAGCATTTTATGTCTTCTTTTTTGCTTGTGGACACAGTGAGGTACTGTATGTTTGCAGACAGTTTCATGTGAAGTTAATCAGATTACTCCATTTAACATCAGTGCATGTCATGAAACTGAGCCTGAGTAGCTCTTTGAAAATATAGGTTGAAGTAGATATTTCTGGTTTGTTGTTTTCTGTACAGAATGTACCAGCATTATTTTAGCTAGTCAAATTCAAGTGTATACACAAGATGAGAAGAGTGCAGTTCTTAGTCTAGAATATTAGTCAGATATTTTATGTTAACATTCATAATGGACGTGTCTTTTTGTCTTCTTTAAATAAACTATCTAGGAATTCTGAATTACAGTTAAGATATCTTCAGTGCTAATAGCTAAAAGGAAAGGAATTGGGGAATTTTATGAATGTCTGTTAAACTGCGGGGCGTGATTGCCTTAAAATAAAGATAACTCCTTGCTCATTTCCTCCTAATTATAAATTAGTGAGTGTGTATGTTTATGTAAATACTGCTGCCCTCTCCTGGGTGGAATCAGGACTGTTCAGCTACATGGCTTCATACAATGAAGAGCGAACAAAGCATCTCCTTTATTCAAGTATATAAGAATGGGGTTTTTGAAGGAAGTTGTGAGTTCAGGCCCGTCTTACTCCAAGAAGTTCAGTGTGGCCATGTTGGACAGCATGCATCTTAGCGTGGCAGCTGCTATAAACTGTTGGTTCTGTCTTACCATTGAGATTGAAGTTATGCAGAAGGGGCAACAATGTGGGACATAACTTATCTGTAGCTCAGACTCATGGTGGAGTCACCTCTTTAAAAAATAGTGTATTAAACCGCAAATGAACTGAACAAATTACACTAATATTCTTCATATAAACAAAATAACATTGGAAAAGCCCCCACCGTTCACTGACCTCCATGAACAGCATCGTATTGAGCTGGTTGGCATACTTTAACAGCTGGGTTTTCCTTTGTACAATTAAAAGGTAACATGATAAAGAGATATGTGGTTGTTATTGCTCATTGGCTTGGCAATGATATTGAATGTGCATATTCATGGACAGACACCCAGTGGACTGGGGAGACTTACATTTAGGCTCTGTGACTACTAGACACTACTGGTACTGATAGCAGGATTTTTCACCAGTAAACAATGAAACACGAAAAATGTTATGCAAAATCCTCCCATAGTAGGATGGTGAGGATTAGTGAGAAAGCACGTGTTGCTCTCAGCACAGGCATTGTGATGTAAAACCCCATTAAAAACATAAGGGAACTGCGCTAAGGAACACAGGCTTACTCAAAACAAGGGCAAGTTCAGACATCTCGCTCTTCCATTAACTGCAGTAGCCATGTCAAATCAGCCAGAAAATCTGTTCCATTTTAGTAGGTCATTAGAACTCCCATACGCTGAGATGTAAAATAAATCACAATATCTAGGTACTACAGTGAAAGGCACATTCACTGTAGATAGATGCTTAGATATAGTAATAAACTTTCACCTACATATCCCCAACCCAAAATAGACATACCTGTACCAAAGTTAAAGTTCAGAAATGGAGCTTGTTTCCAGCAATAATAATGGAAATTAAGTATTTTTAAAATTCATATAACATATTTCAGGGAAGTATTATGTTAATGTATGAAATGTATAACATTTGTAGTAAATATAATTCTGTGCATGACACTTGAAGGTTGTAAACTAGTGCTCATGAGCAGGGATGGCACATTGGTTATCGCTGCTACCTAGTGGCCTGGTGAATGACCTAAAACCCTAATGTTTCCCCTTCCTCTTCTCCACACCCAGAATCATGAGATGTAGGAATAATAAACATGCCCTGTGCTGTCGTCTGACACACTGAAACACTGAGATTACAGTACAATCCTGCAGGATATAAATCTCACGGATGCAGTCGGGTGATAGAAAATGCAGAAAGGCCATTTCTTTCGGTGCAAACTCCTTATCAGTGTAATGTATCTGAACATTTTAGATTGAAAGAAAAGACACTGAGTCAACCTGACCTCAGATTTCATAGATTTTGCACAGAAACTCATTATTTGGTAGTCTCTCTGGTGGCTGTCGAGGGGAACATCAGAAATTACAGGGCATTTTTTAAAAGAGCAGAGGACAACCCCAGGGTTCTGACTGACGTCTGTCTTCCTATGTAATAGACCCTTCTAATATCTTTGCTTGTATGTGAGACTTACTGCTGAGGGCCTGAGAGCTGCTACATTTTTCTGCAGAATCAAGGCACTCCCGGTGTCTGAAACAGTACTTTGTAAAGCACTTTAGGTTATCTTGAGTATCAAAGAACATCTATAAACCTCAATTCTAGTTTCTTCTTCTGTGTTTTTAAGTATACTTCAAAGAGCTGAATGCATGCATATAAGCCTCTCATTTGTTTTACCAGATCCCAATTGCTATTTCTAAAACTGCTTGAGCATTTTAGGTAACAGGCTAATGAAAACTCTGGGTATCCCACTTTGCCTCCAGATTTGTATACCTCATTCTGCCATGGCTATGGATGGCCTCAAGCCTATGCTACCTCTGGGGTTGCAAAGAGCTCCAGACATCCAGGAGCTTTGCACCAAACAGCAAATAATTCCAATAACCAAGTTACTGACTGACCACCCGCTCTTTCAGAGGCCTGGGGTCCCCTTCTCCCTGTTCATCTTCTCTGTTCCTTCCCTGTCTGTGGTCTGGCACTAGGATGCAGGCTGGCAAGGCCCCAAGCCAGCTTTCCTCCCTGCTTTGCTTGTTATGCTCCTGGCTGGCTTGCTTATGTGCTAGCAGCCTTTGCATGCACTGCCAGATGGGGAGTTGTTATCAGTATATAGAGTTTAGTGGGTGGGGCCACCACAGGTAGGGAGGGAGCTGGATGACGTTCTGCCCACCCTTCTCTGTATAAAGCCCCAAATAAACCTAGTGTTGACCCTGACCATAGAAAGTAGCTTTCTAACGTGGACCAGGATTTATGATGTTCACAATGTACTTGTTTCCTTGCCAGTACTCTGAATGCTTTTCCAGCTCATTGCTGTTTCACAGCAGAATAGGAGTCTTGCTGTCAGAGGGCTAAACCCACTCATTTGTGCACTGAAATCTTTGCTCTCCGTTCCTTGCAAGTGGATGATTTTATTAGAACTGGTTTTCTACTAGATTGAACACTTGAGGAAAAAATAACATTTCTTATACTATCTGTTCTCTGAACAATCATTTGACACAATTCAGGTGATAGTAACATATAGTAACTACTACCTAACAAATGAAACTAGAATTGGAAGAAGCCCCAGCATCACATTTCCCTCTCCATGCTGTGCTGAGGTATCAGTCTCTGCCATGAACAATTTCAGTATTAATTAGAGCTGGGTGATGTTTTCCAAATTTTGAATTTTTTTGATTAAATTTATCATCACAATTTCAAATATTGATGTAAAACCAGTATGGTATTTTCACAACACTATTTTTCAACTACCTGTAGAGCTAGTCATTTTTGTTGCTGTTGACATTTTGACAGGAAAAAGGTTCTCTTTTTTCCAAATAGCTCTATTGCTAATATTATCAATTATTTTGTTAGTCCTACAGTGCCACAAATTTGCACGGATAAAAGGGAATAGGACTAATTTTTTCTTTTTCTTTTTTTTTTTAATCTCAAACCTATGTGACTTCACTGCTTTCAAAGGAGTAACTCATGGAATTATGCCAGAGTTGGGTCAGCATCTGGCCCAGTGTCCCTGCCTTGAAGAGCTTATAATCAAAGTGAAAACAACGTGACATGGGATGGCAACACACATTGAGAGGTGTAATGGAAAGGGAGGGCAAAGATTACAGTAATAACAAGATCACTGCTGTGGCTGGATTCACCCTGGCTGGCACATAGAGGCAAAACTGTTCCATTTGTTCTGGCCCTCTCTGAGCCCCCTAGTGGAAGGAAGATTGTATCACAGCTGACTTTCCACACAATGGACTTTTAGTTACTGGAGGCTCTGTGCACTGGTTTATACCAACTGAATTCAGCATCAGTAGTGTGTAAACCTAGCCTTTAGGAGGCCTTGGATGCAGCCCAGACCTCAGCCTGTCAAGAACACATGAGGGAGGGGAGAAGACTCCATATGAGACACAATAATAATGTTTTTAAAGATTTGAGATTTATTGAATTTGTTTGGCACAAATAATATTGTCTATAATCTTATTCAGTATGTCACAAGTTCCTAGGCCTATAGGTGCAGTTACTGAGATACCACTAGATGTCCCTGTCAGTAGCTAAACTCCTATAGGCAGGGGATTGCATCTCCTACCATGAATCTTCATCATTCATTTCTTCTGTTCATTCATGGGAGGTTGTGAATTCTATACTCCATGTCTGGACACACTAGATCTACTCTAGGGTGTTCTGCTGCCCTAGGCAAACCTGCAAATATCCATCTCTGCTATAGACATAGTCACCATGCAGTTACTGAGTTGTTTTGCTGTCTGTAATATTTTTACTGCTCTAGGCAACCATCTATTAAATTCTGCCTACATGGACTAGATTTGCTCTACTGGCAGTATTTCAATCATGAATCCCTTGAGTCTTTAACTCTCTGAAAGCCGTGTCCCATCTTGGATGATGCAACAGCTGCAACTATTTCAGTTACCAGTGAAATGACTTGGCACAGTTTAAAAAAAAAAAAAGACTCTAGTGAATTCCTGCCAGGGAAAATGTTCCCATCCCTGTGCTCCATTAATCCCTGAAGGGCCTTAGTGTTTGGTCCAGAGCCCCATAACTTCCAGTCACGGCAAATAGGTGTGCTGAGTATTACAGGCACACTTTCACTCCAGTGCTTGGATGCAAAAGCAATAGGCAAGAGTCGTTCTTTGCGGAATGGGAAGAGGAGTGATCTGATATTACCCACTTCTGTATTCTTCAGACATGGGGACCATTTTGACAATTTGTAAGAAAGCCCCTCAGCTCAGGTTATCCTGTGACATTCTCTTCCAAAATTATTTCTAGTCTTAAATTCTACAGCCCATGTCATGCACAGCTGGGATACTTTACAATAGTACAGAATGATACAATTGGAATGATTCCCTTGAAGATAGCTTTACTCCCATATAAGATAATGAGTAACCCAGCCAAGACAAAGGAAGAAAAAGAATATAAAGAAATAAATCCAAAAACATGTGGTTGGTGTTTTTCACTTGCGCTGGGTTTTGTTTTTTAAGTTAGGAAAAGATTTTTCCTTAACTTTTATATGTATATTTTTCTTTATGGGACACCAGTGCTGCTTGTCGAAGTTTATGCCTGAAGCAGGTGTGTGTGTGTTTCAGAGTGTAGACTTTCCTGCTGTTGGTATACCGTGGTCCTGCCTGTATATGCTTTTCACTGTGTTTCTGAATGGCAAAGAGAACTGTCCTAGAACTTAGAACAGGAGATGCTGCCAT
The DNA here is from genome assembly GCF_020497125.1 of Mauremys mutica. Classification (NCBI taxonomy): domain Eukaryota; kingdom Metazoa; phylum Chordata; order Testudines; family Geoemydidae; genus Mauremys; species Mauremys mutica. The sequence continues at coordinate 106,500,457 of NC_059073.1, forward strand.
CTCAGAGCAATATTTGGGTTTCAAATGAGGAAAATGGAAAAACTAGTATTTACTGCTTGAGTGCATACACTGTGTATTGCCAAATTGCTGCCTCTGAGGTTCTGATTTAACCCTTCCTCACTACTGGGTGAGTATTGTTCATAAACATTACTGCAAGTCTGAGAAGTGCCTTCAGCTTTCCTGGTGGTATCTGTTTCTACTCAATCTCCCTATGTCCTTGAGCACAGTGGGGCTAAGGGTATGTCTACACTACTGCCAGCAGATAGTGATCGATCTATCAGGGATCGATGTATCGCGTCTTGTCTAGACACAATACATCGAACCCTGAACGCGTTCCCCGTCGACTCTGGAACTCCACCAGGGCAAGCAGCGGAAGCAGAGTCAAGGGGGAGCGGCGGCCGTCGATCCCGCGCCGTGAGGATGTGAAGTAAGTCAATCTAAGTCGATCTAAGATGCGTCGACTTCAGCTACGCTATTCTCATAGCCTAGGTTGTGTATCTTAGATCGATTTCCCCCACCCCCAGTGTAGACCAGGCCTAAGTCTGTCCTCTATTATGTCTGTGAAATTGTGGCATTTGTATGGGTGTAACTGAAGGCAGAATTTAGCCTAGTGTGTTTATGCCATGCAAGAAAAAAAGGCCTAGATAAATGCAGCTGGTTGTGGAGTTGTGCTTTCAACCAACATGTAATAAAAAAGAGAGAGGTTACATTCACAGTAGGGATTTTGTTTCACTCTAATCACCACAAGAGCTTTATCTGTTTTAATAGCACTTTTCTGGAAATATTTTTAGTATTTTAGTCATATTTTCAAACATGGGCACCAAAATAGTCTGTCCAAATTGCCCATTTGAATGCTCTAAGCTGCACTTACATGCATATAATAAATACCATTTCTGTGTCTACTGTTGTTGTTTTAAATGCCTATTCTGTTTAGGTGCCCATGTTTGAAGATTGGGTTTACAGTAAATAAGGATAGCTTTAATAATGCAAATTGGGAAGGATTGATGTTACCTTAACGGTCTTAAAGCAACCTCTCAAAGAAATGCTGAGTCTGGCATTGCCAAACAATAGAATTTCATTAGCCAGGAACTACATATTAGGGCTCAGGCAGCTTGTTTAAATACATTTATAATGCCTCGTTGCCAGTGGCAGACCTGCTTCAGGCTCACCTCAGGTCTCTGCTGTTTCTGTCTGGGTCTGTATCCCAGCTCATTTTTACCTTTGTGTATACAGGGCTGCCTTTCACCCTAAAGGGATCTCAAAGCATTTTATGGACTACATGCGTGAGGATCACTTCACCTTACCACTGAACACAGCCACCTCTGGGGTAGAAACCCAGCAGATATTTGTGCACCAAAAATACCGTGCACAACAGTGTTTTAAAGAAGGGAAGTGAAGAATAACTTCTCCAATTAAAAATACTGGGAGACTCTCTTAAGCAGGTAAACTGCCAAGCTGATAAAGTGCTAGAGTTGAAATTTGGCCAGAATATCTGCACTATTACAAGAAATGCTGTTGGATCACTAATGCCTACATGTGGTTAGGACTTCAGCTTTAGGTATAATCTTAAAACTGACCCCTCCAGCAGCATAACCCCTGTCCCCACACCATCCTCTAGCATCAAGCATACTGTTAACACTCATAAAAATTGATCCAGTAGAGACTTGAGTGAAGATCACTACTAGTGATTCTCCAACCTCACCTCCCACTTCACACTAGGTTTTCTTTGCAGGTCCCCAGTCCCACTACAGACTGATCCAAAGCCTATTGAAATGAATGGAAAGACTCCCATTAACTTTAACTGGCTTTGGATTCAACCCTTACTGTAATATGTGAGATCTGCCAGAAAGAAGATAGCAAAAATTGATTCAACTGCTGGTATCTCTCTTCCTAAATATGTCCTCAGAGTGTATTACAATTCCAGACAGTTTCTATTATAGGGTCAGCAGGTAGCGAACCCTTTATTTAGGTTGCCTAATACCTTTCATTATAAAAGATTCTTGCAACCTTTTTATTTTTATTAGAATCTCTAACACCTCCCACAGTTTGAATCAGGCAAGGAGAAAGCCCTTGGGCTAGAGAAATGCCCTTTTTTTTTTGATTGATGAAATTCCATTCAAGTTTGGCAGTTAAAAATCACCCTTTCCTTTCTCTATTTGGTATTCTTCAGGATAACGTTGGAAGCACGACAAAATTAAAAAGTGAGCACCAACATTCTTTCTCTCACACACAATTGAACTGTGCCAGTGCCACCACCAGAGCAGCAGCATACACTTCACTGGGAAAGTATGGGGCTTCTAGAGCAATCATAGCAGCAGGGAGATTTTTTGGGGGGAAAACTGGATTCATCACTCTGACTTCTTCCTGGACCTGGAACGTGGGGCAGTATCTCCCCCAACTTCTAAAGTGTGTAGCGGGAGAGAAAGAAAGCATTGGGATGGGCCCCTCCAACTAATACCCTGACCTAACACATTACCCCAACAGCTCATTTTCCTCCCCACACACTTCTGGTGGCACCACATGGTGCAGAAGCCCCCAACTTCCCAGGAGGGGTAAAGAGAGAGGTGGGTTGAGATCTCTTTGAACACCACCAAGGACATGACCCTAGTAACCGAAAACCCTCCATCCATCTCCACCTCTGCCACCCTTCTCCCTGGGATAACAGCCTTCCTGTGCTATCAGGTAATATGGTTAGTCCTCAAGTGGTAGCAGTGTGTGCTGCTGTGCTTAAGGTTCAGTGTTCAAGCTATGGTGATGATGATGGTGGATTGAGTCCTTCCCCAGAGGCTGACAGAGGGACAGCTGCCTTGGGAAGAGAAGTGGCCAAGAGCCTGGAGTGATCAGTGGAGCTCCTTGTGCAAAGGAGCTGGGGCAGGACCCCAGAAGCACAACTTGCTAGGGGGACCTGGTAAAGCCCTGGGGAAGGGGCAGAAAAGTGTTGGGGAGCCTGGATACAAGGGTTAAGGGCTAAATTTTGTTTAACAATAATTATAATTAATAATAATCTCAGGAAAGGAGACCTTATGATTAAATTCAATATTGTATTTGAGTGTATTGAGTCAGGCCCTGAAGAAGAAGGGAATATAGGAATTGCCTTACTGGATCAGACCCATGGTCTATCTAGTCCAGTATTCCACTGCCAAGAAGGGCTAGCACCAGATGCTTCAGAGGAAAGTGTACAAAATCCTGAAGTAGACTGCTGTGGTATAATCTCATCCTAATAGTTAGAAATGGGTTTATACTCTGAAGCACATGGTGGCATATCCCTTCCTAAATTTCCTAGCATTAACTACTATAACTCTATTCTTGAAACCCTAAGCACAGCAATGCACCCATTCAGAGCGGGTATAGTGGCACTCTTACAGTACCCTTGTGTGTCATGCAATCTTCCATATGGCAGGCCGACTCCTCCACAATCTATCTGGGAGTCACATTCATCTCAGGAGATGCTAACAAGCAGCAGTTTGAGAACTCAGGTTGAGCATTTGTGCTTGAGTCCCCATACAGTGGGTGCAAAGAGGCATGAGGAAGTCTCCTTAGCTTTTCTCTTCCCACTCCTTACCGAGCACCTGAGCAAGGATCAGGTTCAATCTGGCACACTGAATTCTTGAGCCCGAGTTTCCATGATGGAAGAGTTTGTAATCCACAAATGGAAGATTTGCTGACTAGTTGTAAGAAAAGAAGGCTTTAGTCCCTTCACCTCAGTTTTAATGTTTAAACTAGAGAGGAGCCTATACTGCAGGACTTAGATATGGCGCTAAACTTGCCTAAAGTTTGGCAGGGTGAGATCTGGGGTTTTGGTTTGGCCTATGTTACAGACTGGACTCAGTTCTTACATTTGGATCAGGATTCAAATCTGCATTTCAGCAAAGGAAAGTGGGTGTTGAGCACTGTCTCCAGTTTAAATAGAAAGAAGATTGGTACTATTTTCCTCTTCAGCTATGTACTGGTAGTATTAATTAGCAGGACAAGTTTGGAGTGCTGCTAATAGACCTTCCATACAACAGCCTCTGCAGTAAAAACCCTCTATGCAAGCATCAGCAATTCTTGAAGACAGAATATTAGCATGAATACCTGAAGACTCTTTAGATTGCAGGCCTGGGATAGGTTGTCAGATATGAGTAAATTGGAATCAAATATGTCTAGCAGTCAGACTACCTAAAGATGGAATAATCAAAACCATCAAAGCCTGGTGCATAATGGTTTGAGACAAGTGGTCTGGCAAATATTGTTCTAATATCATCTTAACCGCAAGGGCTGCTCAGATGTGTTTCTCAAGGAGGTTGAAGTTAGCAAAGAGTACTTGTCATTAATCTTTTATAATGGCTTTTGGGAGCCACAGTTCATTTAAACATTTTACATTTTTATTACTTATGTATGTGGGGCAGCAATTAAAGCTGTCGTGGTCACATAATGAAGACTAATGAAAGCAAGAGTAGGGCAGGTTTTCATTTTCTGTCAACCTGAATATCCATCTCCTTCCACAACAATAATTTTTTTTTTGCTTGAAAGACAGCTCCCTTGAAGCATCAAACTAAACACCCTCACAACTGTACAAGATGAACTATGAAGACTGAGTAGCCCCTTTTTTTCGCTAGGAAGAATACCACCGCTTGGTGATCACACAAGCCCCCTAAAAGCCTCTGTCTTTCTCAATGCGAGCAAAGCCGGAGTGATATAACAGCATCCTGATGGTATGTATTCTTGGCCACTGTGAAGTAAGAGTTTTGGAGGAAAGACAGGGATTACTCATCCCACAATTAGTCATCCTGCAATGCATTTTTATACTTGAGAGAAATGCTATTCCGTTACCAAGTGCCCAATTTTCATGTGTTTTTGCTTTCTCACATTATAATTAAGGAAGGCTAGGAGAAGCAAAAAAGTTGACTGTTGCAGTTTTGGGGGCCCTGAAAAATGGGTCAAAGGGAACAAATACCATATCCACTCATGTGTGTCCATACATTTATTATACCCAATTAGCCTCAGTACCAGTTTCACATTTCATCTTTTCCTCTACTTCATCATTGTACATCAGTTTCCTCTTCTGTCTATTGGAGACTCATGAATATGGGCTTGTTTATGCAGGGATTTATTCTGAAATAGCTGTTCCTGATTAGCTCCATGTGTGGACATTCTTATTCAGGAATAAGAGCATTCACATCTTTACTGTAAATCAGGCATAATCAGGAAGACCTGAAGAGCTCTGTGGAGCTCGAAAACTTCTCTCTCTCTCTCCAACAGAATCTGGTCCAATAAAAGATATTACTTTACCCACCCTTGTCTCTTTAATCAGGAATAGGCAATCTGCTTTAAAATCACGCCCTACCTTATTCTGGATTAATTTTCATGTGTCGACAATACACAAACCTAATACACAACCCTTGCAAAGTGCCTGTGTGTGTCACTGCTTCTCTTTGGAAGGCCCTAAACTCCTCTCTTCTGTTGGCTGAAGTGTTTTTGTCATAGTGTGTATATATGAAGAATTAATTGCATTAAGCTGGTTTAACTCTCTAGTTCCAATGCACGGTGCTACATGGGGATATTCTAAGTTTAGGGGTGTCCTCCCTCAGCATGCCTCGCAACTGTACCATAAGCCAGTTAGGGTTTGGTAAACTTAACGAGGCAGTGCTTCTTGTCATTTAATAATAGACTCATCCCACACTGGCTCCTGATGGAATTGTTTCCTGTTCTCTGTGCCAGAGCAGAGCTCTCTCTGATGCGTGGGCCATAGAGGCAGGAGATCCTGAAGGGTTCTCCCATCCCCAAAGTGATACACTGATTTGTAGTCTAATAACAAAATACAGGGGTACCTGAACATTCTAATCATCTGAAATTTTGTATTAATGTCCCTTCACTGGAGCTGTTCTGAGTCGAGAAGGCAGTACAGATGTAGTAAGTGTTAATCATAAATATCAAGAGACAGAGTTTAATGGGACAAAGCCTCCATCCCTTACTCAAGCAACACTCCCGTTGAGTAAGAGCTGATTAAGGGCTTTAGTATTTTGCCCCAAATAGTTCAGCTAGCAGGGCCGGCTCCAGCTTTTATGCTGCCCCAAGCGGTGAAGGAAAAAAAGAAAAGAAGAGAAACCCAATTGAGCTGCCACCGAAGTGCCGCCGAAGAGGAAGAGAGGGAGTGAAGGACCCGCCGCCGAATTGTCACCACAGACCCGGACGTGCCACCCCCACAACGGGTGGACTGCCACCCCGTTCTCTTGGCCGCCCCAGGCACCTGCTTCCTTCGCTGGTGCCTGGAACTGGCCCTGCAGCTAGTACAACTTGACATTCTTCATTGATCTGTATATGGCAACTCCATTATTGCTTTGGCCATTTGACTTTTGGTTTTAGTATATTTAGGTCAAGCCCAAGGCATATGTCATTTGAATACTGCTGCATAAAGCCCCACCCTGTCTGGCCTCCTTCCCAACTTTCACCTTTTTAACCTCCCCAATCTCTGGCCCACCAATATCCCCTCCTTAAAGGGTGAACTTGGGAACCACCCTTCTCTGCCCCATCTCTTCTCCCCTCCATGACAGAACCTTCCTGATATTCTACTCCTCATTGATGCTGAGTTGCCAAATTGCCCTCTTCTAAATCTATTTCATGACCACAGAAATCTGCCTGAAAATTAGCATAAGATCATTTATAGCTTTCCCTACCCTGATATATTAAAGTTAACATCTTCCTGTTAGAGATACTTTTTGTGTCTCTAACACACCAAAACAAGATCTGAATATAAGAAATGAAATTTAGAGCAAATCATGGGCCAAATTGACTTTACTTAAAACAGTATTAAAACAGATGAGATAGTGTATTTCATTTGGAAAAACAGCAGCTGTGTCTGTGCAGTAACTAGTACACTTCTCCAAAGGGTGTCCCCCACCCCAACACACAGCCAAATTTAGCCAAATATAGCTTGAAGTATGAAGGTGAAACTCCCATGAAAATTTCTGGGCCAAATTTTGTAATCATGTAAGTTGATTTGAAATCTGGTGTAAGTAGCAAAGCAGTGTAAACTGCATCAGATGTCGAAAATGAGTGTAACCTACATGCTGGTGAATGTGGGGAACACATTTGTAGCAGGAAAGCAGCTAAACTAAAGCTATCACCAGCTGCTCTAACTCACACTACATCACTCCTTGGGATCAATTTGGCCCCCTGATGCAAGCAGATGACAAGCACTGTATTCCCTTGCCACAGAATACCAAATCAGTGTAAGTTATGCCGGTCACCATTAAAATGTCAACATCTAAGTATAGGAAATAATTTCTGTCTCTCGGCTGTCTCTGTGCAGCAGCTGTAAGTACGTGGTACTTTCAATTGCAACCACTGTACTGCACATGTGTTTAGAGCCAAATTGGTGCAAATTACCTTGCTCTTGTGCTTTTACAACCATTTTTTTGGCTCTTCTAGAGTCCTGTTTGTATCTTTGGAGAAACTGGCCCATTATCTAAGGCCTTGTGGATATTCATATTTAAAAGTGGTTTAAAAACCAACTTAGTAAACTGGAGCAAGCCCCTCTGCCCACCGTGGGCACTCTGAATTGGATTTAAACCATACACTTTAACTTAGTAAGGAATCCAGTACTGGTGAAAGGTGCACTGGAAGCTAAATTCTGCATAGCCACGGAACAACTGCATCTCAGGCAGTGGCACTGCAAGATTCCTCATGGTGCCTCCTTCATCAGCAGAGCGGCTTTTTGTGAGTGTGGAGGGGGTGTTTTGTTTTTTATTCTTTACTAGTCTAAGGCTCTGATCTGGCAAAGAGCTTTGTGCAAGCTGACCCTGCATCTATGCAGAGCCCAAATGAAGACAATGAGGCTCTGGGGAGGTGCCGTGATCAGCCCACATGGAGCTCATCATCAGATCAGTGCACAAGCCAAGATGGTAATACAGATATAGGGTCACCCTTTGCTCTCCATGACAACAGTATAAATCCAGAGTAACACCTCTGAAGTTAATGCAGTTATCTGGTATTTACACCAGTGTAACTGAGGGTATGTCTATGCTGCAACTGAGAGCAAGCTTCCTAGCCTGGGTAGACAGACTTGTGTAGGAGAGCACCTGCTAGCATGCTAAAAATAGCGGTGTGGATGTTGCAGCTCCGGTGGATGTTGGAGACCACCCGAGCTTGGACCTATCCCATCCTGACAGGCCGAGGTTGGATGGCTAACCTGAGCCTCTGCCGGTGCTGCTACATCCACAGAGCTATCCTTAGTGTGCCATTGCAAGCCCCGTTAGCACACGTCTGTCTACCCAGGCTGGGAAGCTCACTCCCACCTGCCTTGTAGACGTATCTTGAGAGCAGAATCTACCCAAAAGATTTTTTTTTTAATATATGACTATCTCAAGAGTAGCAAAGAGGCCTGTGGCACCTTATAGACTAAAAGAAGTATTGGAGCATGAGCAGGGCTGGCTCCAGGGTTTTGCTGTCTCAAGCAGCGCGTGCGCGCAAAAAAAAAAAAAAAAAAAGCCGCGATCGCGATCTGCGGCAATTCAGCGGGAGGTCCTTCGCTCCAACTGGGAGTGAGGGACCCTCCACCGAATTGCCGCCGAATACCTGGACCTGCCGCCCCTCTCCGGAGTGGCAGCCCCAAGCACCTGCTTGCTAAGCTGGTGCCTGGAGCCGGCCCTGAGCATGAGCTTTCATGGGTGAATACCCACTTCATCAGATCATGTGGATTCACCCACAAAAGCTCATGCTCCAATACGTCTGTTAGTCTATAAGGTGCCACAGGACTCTTTGCTGCTTTTACAGATCCAGACTAACATGGCTACCCCTCTGATACTTATCTCAAGAGTGTTCCTTTAATCTACTCTGCTAGATTTCAATCTTTTCATAGAGTGTAAGGGGTGGTGTTTCATTTCACTTTGCCTCTGCTGCTGTTGTATGTCTCTAGTGCCAAGGGTGAGGACTCAGGCTTTGGTTTTCTCTTTCTGAGCTCAGATTTTCTTTCCCCGTATTTATTCAGCATGGTATATACAGCACACCTGTGCTACTAAATCTGCATACATCTGAGGCTCCATGTTGTGCTCCGGCTGTAACGGCTCCATGTTGTGCTCCGGCTGTAACAGAGTCAGAAAATGAGGCACATCCTTGGGTAAGCTGCAGTCCATTCACAAAAGGGCAGAGAAAAGTAAGGAGGACGCTGTCGGTGAAAATCCAAAACTGCACTTCTGCCTTTCTCCCTAGGGTTCTGTGAGACCAGTGGCACAAACAAAGCCACCTCCCCGAGCCTTGGACTCCTTACTAAAGGAAAGAAAGGAGATCACTACAAGCCCCAGGTATTTTGTTAGCTGGAAGCCTGGTGAATTTTCTTCTGATGCCAGCAACACCTTCAGTTGGCAAGCGCACTTGGCAAGCTGCAGTCACTGACACATATGTTCTCTGTGGCATGTGAGATTCACCAATATGAAATGTGTTCCCATCATGGTACTCCAGGCAGCTAATTGTGGCACATTTGGCCATTCAGAGTGAGAGAATGAAATTGCCAAATAAAAGGGATCAAGTGAAAACCAGTGGCCTATCGGTAAAATCAAACAATGTGGACATCATTTCAATAGGTTAAGTATGGGGTTCGTATAATGCTTAGTTTTATTTTTTCATAATCTCACTATAGCTGCAAAGAATGTCTGTGTGAAAAGGGACATTTTGAGAACAGAATAATAGGACACTGCCACCTAGTAAGGAGCAATTAATCTAAGCTAAGGCCTCAGTTGTGCCATTTAGGTTGGTGTGACTCCAGCCTTGCTCAGGGAGAGGACAAGGAGGTCTTCTGCTTTAGGGAATCAAAATGCTTCCCTAAGTGAGCAAAGGCAGTGAGCTCTCCACTACACCCCTTCATGGGGAGCACCTTACTACCCCCTGTGGCCCACCAGCCCAGCCAGCTGGTGTGTAGGGGTGGAGATATGGACCTACCTTTTGGGGTGCCACATGCTTTGAACCCAGGGAATACAATTCTGCTCAGTCTTTATATGAATGATGAAAGCAGAAGGGGAGTGTCATTGTGCCCTCTGCCACCCTTGTGCATCTACAGAAGGGACAGCCAGAGCCTTGCCCTAAGTTCTTACACTGCACTCATCACTATGCTGTCTGAAGAGGACTTGTTTCCTTTCTATCTGTCAAGACATGCTAACATTCACAAGGCCAATGGCACACTCTTTTTTAAAAAGGAAAGATTAGAATATTTAGCATTTCCACAAGGATTTACATCTTCAGACATTAAGTAATTAACCCTTATACTACCCGTTGAGGTAGGCACAGAGAGGCTAAATTATTTGTCCAAAACCCCACAAATCAATGGCAAAGTAGGGTGAGCATTCAGGAGTGTCTGAGTTTTTGCCCAATGCTCACTGGATGTCACAACCTTCTTAATGTGATCTAATCCTAGCATATAAAACTGAGTATGGTACTTGTTTTTCTCAGTGCATCAAATGGCTCATAAAGGGTAATAGAAACCAGGCATGTGAATCTGATGCTTTGTCCTTTGCAAGGAGTTATGCTACGTGGCTCTGTGCTATATTAAACAGGCTGTGTGGCAGCAGTATATCCAAAATGCAAAGTCTGAATCCATCTATGAACAGAGCCTGGATGTGCAACCTGAAAACACAATCCCTCCTGAACTAAGTGTGACAGAAACCCTGCTGTCATAGTAAGTCACCCCCTCTTGACTGTGAAGACTGAGGGCATAACTCACCATTACCTTGCACCATGTGTAGTCATTTGACACTTGCTTTGCACTAGTGTAAATAACTGCACACAAGCTGCAAGGCAATAGAGTTTGGGATCCTCAGTCTGCGTTGTTGTTACATCAGCAGTCTCTGGAGGCTGGAGTTTTCACAGGAAGAAATAGATAACTCCACAATGAAGCAGCCCTCAGTGTGTCTCGATCGTATCTGGCACTGGCTGTGCCTGGCATCGCCTGCCCATTTACCTTATACAGTAGCTATCCAAAAAATATGGACAAAAGGAGTCATCGCAGTTCCGTCCTACCAGGAAACAAGATAACTCTGCAGATATTTTAAACTTGGTTTGGTAATTGTCTGGAAAGTGGTAGGAAATGCTCCAAAAAAAGAAATAGAAAAATAAACTCCAGACCACACTTATATCACTGATACAGTGTCGAGAGCTGTAATTCAGGCAACACACACAAAAAGAGGAGAGAGAGTAGTCCTAGCCCTTCGAGCAGCATTTATTTCTCATTTGTATTCCTCATGCTTCCCCCACATCACCCTCCGTCCCTTCTTCACAGGCACCCAAGGCAAATAGGCCTGTGACCCAGAATGCGCAGTGCACAATATCCCAAGAGGCAACAACACTCTCAAATCTCTGCTGGTGCTGCTTTTTTCCAGTTTATGGAGAAACTGTTCTGCAAAGCACTCTCCCCCACATTTTGATTGTTTCCACACACACACACCCCCAACACCCATCCCAGGCCAAGCTGCTGGGGTGACTGCTGAAGGAGATTCAGTAACTTGCTGCAATCACATATACATTTCCGGACTTAACCAAAAGGGGCTGGAAAATGAGCCATAGCCTCCCAAGTGGAGCAGAATCCACAACTGGCTCCTTAGCCAGTTGAGTCACCCCACTAGCTAATTTTTGTTTAAATAAAATTTAGCTAAATCAGGCAATTTGAACTGCCCTCCCAGGCCTACTTGGCAGCCTCTCAGGAAGCCTGATCTATGCCAGTCTGCTGGGTTTTTTCTCTCTCTCCCCCTCTCAGCAAGAGCTACTGTAGCAGAAAGAAGGTAAAGCACACACAAGGAGAGCTCCAGTGTTAGATATCTGTCACGTAAATCTTTGAGCCCCCAATTTGGCTTTTTATCAATTATTAGCCAGCTGCTAAATGGAGTTCAGTGTGTGTGTGTGTGTTTCAAATCCTGTGAGATAAAAAAGTCCTCTCTATATATACTTTTAATGCTTTATATACTGCACCGTTCCTTTTTTGTTTGTGTGTCTAGCTCTCTTGAGTGATGGTAACTTATTTCAAACGAAAGACTTGGAAGGAGGAACCGGGAGTGTCTGCCAACTGTTCTGTACCAAAATAAAACCAAACACCCCCTCTCCTAGAAACGGTTATGGTCTCTCCAGGTTAGTCATGACTGGATACACCCACACCCATCCCTCCCTCAGAGCATTGGCTACTTTTAATAGTGTGCTCACCTACTTTATTTTTGGTTTAAAATTCTGAAGATTAAAAGAAAGACCCTCCCTGAAGAACATGGAAGATCTGTAGCCAGTGCACACTTGGGAGCTGACTTTCCTGTCACTTGGGTAAGTTAGGAGTACTTACTCTCCTTTCACGCTGCTGAAGCTGAGGATGAAGATGGTGGCAGGGAGAGTAGAATTAGGCCCTCAGAGTATGTCTGTGCTATAGCTGGGAGCATGCCTCCCAGCCTGAGGAGACAGAAGTATACTAGCTCGGCTGAGCTGGCACACCGAAAAAAGCAGCGTGGACAGTGAGGCACTGGGGGGACTCGGGCTAGCCACCAAAGCTTGAACCCAAGGGGCTGGATGGGCTTGGACTCAGCTTGTTTAGCGCAAGTTTCTGCAGGTGCCACAATGTCCAGTGCTAGTTTTGGCACACTAGCCTGGCTTGAGCTAGCATGAGTCTGTCTACCCGGGCTGGGAGGTGTGCTCCCAGCTGCAGTGCAGACGTACTAGCAGGGTAAAATCGTCGCCAGTGTGACTGAAGTCAGCTGAGTAAACTGAGATGCACTACAGGTGAATTAGTTTGCTGGGAGGGAGAGGGGTGTGTGTGCACATGTGTGTGTGTAAAAGATGGTTAGTGAAGATTTGCAGCTTTTTTCCTCCAAGTCGCTCAGAGAAAATAGACAAATATTGTCTTCACACTGATGTGGAGTGCAGGAAACCTGCGTGAAGATGAAAATCTGATCTAATGTAAACTAGTCTCTGTGTAGTCAGCTGGAGTAGTGTGGAAAGGATGCTTTTAGCCATTGCCTCGGCAGATGCCCAGCCTAGCTAGGAGACTATGAGCTTTACAGAAACTAACAAATGACAATCTGCTTTTCCTACATTATCCCTACTATCATACTCCCCTGACCTCCAAACTTTCAACACCCAGGCAACAAGAAAGTCTCCATTAAAACAATCTTAATTTCTTAATACAAATGTCTGTTAAGGAGCACTGGCCTCTACTGTTCACCCAGATGCTGCACAACTCATGCTGGGGATGGCTCAAACCAGAAGCAAAGACAGGGGTGCAGGTCGCTGAACGGGTCCTGCTAGAGCAGTTTCTCCAGATCCTGCCCCTTGGGGGAAGAGAGTGAGTGTTGCAACATCACCCTGACACCATGATGGAGAACTACCTAGCTGGCAAGTCTCCCATGATGAGGCCCCCTTCAGGGTCGGCTGGAACCAAGAGCCCCATGCCTCTAAAGGACCATGCCCTTCGGTTTGCATGAGGCCCCAGACACATTTCAGCAGCTGATGGACTGAATTCTCTGTCCCCATAGCAGATATGCAGCTGTGTACCTAGATGACGTGGTGATTTATAGTCGCGATTGGCAGCACCATTTGAAACATGTCCTGCAGTCCCTCACGGAGGCTGGCCTGACGGCAAACCCCACCAAATGTGACCTTGGGAAGACTGAGACCACGTACCTCAGGTACACATTGGGAAAGGGCATAATCTGACCCTTGATTAGCAAAGTCCAGGCCCTCCAGCTGTGGATCCAGTGGACCAGAGCCTGGGAGGAGGCATTTCAAACTTTGAAGGCCTGGCTCTTACAGGAACCCATCTTGTACAGCCCTGACTTCGCCAAGGTGTTTTTGTTACAAACAGACGCCTCAAACGTGGGCCTAGGAGCAGTTCTATCACAGGGGGCAACAAACACCCATCCTGTATATTAGCAGGAAGCTGTTCCCGCGAGAGAAGACCTATTCTGTAATCGAGAAAGAAGCCGTGGCGGTAAAGTGGGCCATGGACTCGCTCCGTTATTATTTTCTGGGCATGCACTTCACCCTAGTTACCGACCATGCCCCCCTCCAGTGGCTCCATGCCATGAAGGACACAAATCCCCAAATCATGAGATGGTACCTTTCCCTCCAGCCCTTCTCCTTTCACATCCAGCATCGGGCTGAGAGAGCCCATCTGAAAGCAGACTTCTTTTCACAGGATGGTGGAGAAAAGTTGGAGGGGGGGCAGACCCCAAATAGAGTCATTGGGAGGAGGAATGTGTGAAGGAGCAGAGAGACAGCAGCTGGGCACAGCAGGAGTTAAAGAACACCTGTGGGTTCAGCTAGTCCTGCCCCATTATACTTGCAGCCAGTGCCGGGCCTGGAGGAGGGAGAAAAGAAGGGAGCCTGGCTCAGTCAAGGGCTGGCTAGCAAAGAGGCAGGAGCTCTCTGTATGCCTGCCTGAAGGCACAGACCAACAACCGGCCTGCCAATGCAGCTACTGGAGGCAAGTAAATCTTTGCTGCCCAAGGGGAACCTACAGAGAAATCCCAACTGCGGGACAAATGGACGAGCAGGGCCATGCCCCAAACTAAGAGGATTTGCATGGGAGCAGGTTAGGAAAACAGGCCCTGAACACCCCCTTCATGGCTGGGAGAAAGATCCATCTCCCCTGTTTAAGAGATTGAGCAACACAGGACCCTGGGCCACTATCTGAGGCAGAAGGAGGGGTCCCCCTACCTTCCTCCTAGCCAACAATCTAGCCACTAGGCTGCCCAGACACTGAGGGCCCTATCACAACATCATATATAATTTGGGGGTCTATATTCAAAATCATCTATAGAAATGACAGGTACCTTAATCACTTTCACTACAGCCATATATATGTTGGGGATCAGCAAAGAGAACATCAATGGGTGTAAAATGTGTTAACTACACATTTAAAGGACACCAGGAAAGCTTATCATAAATTTGTGACTATCTAATACAAAAGCCAGGTGTGACACTCAGAAACCTGAACTAATTATCTTAAGCTTGTTGAACTTGCTTACTGTATAAAAGGACAATACAACAAAAGTTACTCAGCATGGTGCACTTACTCAGACCGCCTCAATTTTGAGGACTTGATTATAGCAATTTTTATTCCATAGAAACTGGTTTGTCCAGCATCCAATGATATATGTGGAGGGTGAATATAAAAAAGCTCCAAGCTGGGACAAGCACTCCGGGTGTACTATAGACTAAATGTTCAACCTTCCTCTAGATATGAAAGAATAACATGGAACCTTGCATGTAATGGGTTACCTGTTCCATAGCTATTAACCTTTCCTATTTTCATGAAAATTCCATGCATGTTTCATAGACTTTAAATGTATAAAATTACATTTTATTTTTATTTTCTTCCCTGACACATTTTAGTTGGTTTGTATGGTGATGGTGGTAATAAGTATTACGCCAAATAATACCAGGGATATAACCACCTTGGTGGTGACAACAGATGTGGATAGCACTTCAGGCTATTTAGAAAATAAAGACCAAAGTAAGTGAGGTCAGAAGCAAGTCAGTGGTCCCTGAGAAAGGTCAGCTGTGGGTCTTGGAAGGATGTCCGGCATAGCTTTTCTCTGGATACAGACAGTTATCAGGGTCCCTGGCTTAACAAGGGAAGTTCATTATCTAGAAACATCTGCCCGGTACTGATGGGATCAGAGGGAGGATGAACCAGTGGTTATGGCACTAGCCTGGGACTTGGAAGACCCAAATTCAATTCCCTATGTTGCCACCGATGTCCTGTGTGACCTTGGGCAAGTCACTTCGTTTCTCTGTGCCTCAGTTTCCCAATGTATGAAAAAAAACCCTAACAAATAAAAAATAATAATAAAAGAAAGAAAGAAGAATAGAACTTTCCTGCCTCTCAGGGGCATCATGTGGTTGAATACATTAAAGAATATTAGGTCCTCTGACACTATGGTAATGAGGCCTTAGGTGTAAGTACCTAAGATAGATATCTAAGTAGTTAGGGAGCAGTACCACATGTCAAGTTAGTCACCATGTTGTTCTTCACTGGAATAAACTCTACCTGAAAATTAAAGATGTCCATAGCTGCTAAATGGACATCCAGGGTGAATAACCAGGAAGCTAGCACCCACGGATGTCACAGTGAAGGTGAAAATCAGCAAGGGAATGTACGTGTAACGCACAGGGAAGGATAGGGCACCTCACTGGAAGCTAACTAATAATAACACCACCGTGGTAAGTTCCCTTGTTGAAGATGGAGTTCTTTGCCCTGGTATCCAGCAGTTACTGAATCTGCCTTCCAGTGAGTAAAAGATGCTGTCTTTTGAAGATGTCCTTCACCTACATTGATTGCTGTGAGTTTTCAGGGTGCAGCAGAGACCCTGTTAATGGCAATTGGAAACCAGCCTCTCCTTCAGGATTACAGTGTTCTGAAAAGCCTTTATGAAGTGGGTAGCAATAGCCCCTTTTGGCTTCAGAAGCAGTTAGCCAAGTGATTGGGAATGGCCACAAGAATTAATATAGAGGCCACAAGCTGGGCAACCACTGTATTTGCACCATGGCCGTTTTAATTGCAGTTTGAACAGAATGGTGCTGAGCTAATTATAGGTATTTATGTACTTACGGAATTACTGAGCTGAGTGATAAGATTAATACAGGAGACCACACTGGTTGGGAGGGGTGGCAGCAAATTAAACTGCCCTCATTATAGGGGGGTAGAAGTTGTTAAGAGCTGATGGACAGATAAGGCGGAGGAAGCCATGTGCAGTGCACACCACCCCGTTTTATTGGTCCTTCGAAGACCAGGAACTATGGTACAAATTCTTGATTGCCTTCTACTGGCACCTTATCTAATAATTATCTATTTACACATATACAGAGCACTCCTAACTGAAACCATCAGCCTGGGAGTCTAGGCTGCTTGCTCGATTGTGACAATATTTGCTTCCAGAAGGAGATTTCCCTTCAGTTCTGAACACTGGAGGTGCAAGATCTTCCTCATGCATTTCCCTAAAAGTACACAGTAAACAGATTTCTTTAGCACTGTGATGTAATGTAGAATGTATTTTCACAAGGTCTCTGTTTCACAAAGAACCAGCCTTGCACAGCTTATTGTGATATCTGAGGATGTCTGAAGTTTTTGAGGTACCAAATCATTCAGCATGAGGCTATGGTTACTAGCATGTAGGACAGCATATACATATGTGTGAGAGAGAAGTGTGTGTGTGTGTGAGAGAGAGAGACTTCACCATTGAAATGCAGCGATTGTGAGAAAAGCCACAAGTTAACTCTGAGAGAGAAGGAAATAAAAACCTCTCCAAAAATTGCAAACCTTATAAAGTGATTTTACAAGATTTTTTTTTCTTGGCAGCAGCAGCAGATTTCCGTGTGTGTGGAAGGTCTCTCAAATTCTGCAGATGTCAGTCTGTTTGGGGAAGATTCCCAGGGGAGAGGGCAAAAGGCAACTTTTTTTTTTAATACCCAAAAAGTGAGTGTGTGTATAGTGTGCATCTGAGATTTCTAGGATTGATTGTCCTTTTCAGTTGTATATTTCACCAAATAGCAGAGTATTTAATGGCAGCAGTGACCACAATGCCGTCTGTGGTCTAAGCACAAACAGGTTTTTTTTCCACTTTCTATCTAGCTATCTGCATTAAATTCCAAAGCCACTTTGCAACTTTAACACAAAGCTGAGACAAAATTTAAAAAAAAAAAAAAGTTTGCTTCTTTTGAATCTGAAAGTTGTGGACATGTTGGGTACTAATTTCATTTTTATCATTACAGCTACAACAACATAGAACCACACTATAGCTGCCTTGGCAGCCACACCTTCTGGGCTGGGTGTTGTAGCCACTGTGGTTGTATGGCTCCCATTGGCTTCCTGGGGAGCTGCACATTCCTCGTGCAGCAGCACCAGGTTCTATATAGGATTCCTAACGGGGATGTAATTTGCTGTGTGTGAGCTGTATCTCAGTCAGAGCTGCTCATATTTTTTTATTTGAATTGTTGATTGATTTTTGTGGGGAGGGGTATCCTGCAAAATTGTAAGAAAGTTTTCCCATTTTTTTCAATCTGCTCTAAAGCTAGTTGGAATTTTTTTATTTTTCAAAAAATTCATTGAAATTTTGAAAAATGTAAGAAAAAAAGTTTAAAAACCCCAACTTATAAAAACAATGTAGTGTTTTATCAACCAGCTCTACTCTGAGCAGGGGCGGCTCTAGACATTTCGCCGCCCCAAGCACGGCGGCATGCTGTGGGGGGGGCGCTCTGCTGGTCGTCAGTCCCGCGGCTCCGGTGGACCTCCCGCACGCGTGCCTGCAGAGGGTCCGTTGGTCCCGCAGCTCCACTGAAGCGGACCCTCCGCAGGCATGTCGCCGAAGGCTGCCTGCCTGCCGCTCTCCCGGCGACCGGCAGAGTGCCCCCCGCGGCATGCCGCCCCAAGCACGCGCTTGGCGTGCTGGGGCCTGTAGCCGCCCCTGACTCTGAGTGAAGTCTCCTTGCTTTTTTGCTTACCCCACTACCGTAGCCTTACAACCCAGTTACAAAGAGCTGTCGCAAAAAGAGACAAAAGCAATGAAAGAGTCCTGTAAGTGAACTATCCCAGCTACTCCTGCGAGTCGTGCTTTCAGAGGCTCTGTGGGTGCTTTTGGCTCATCAATCAAATCTGAGTTGGAAGTGCTCCCACTACCTCTCTCGCTGCCGTTCCTCTGGCCAGTGTCTCCAGCATGCTCAACATCTTAAAAAACACCTCCTAAATAATAGCGCATTAGTGCTGGGAGAGATCATGACTGAGATGGTTATTGAAAAAAGGGGCCTTAAATCTTTTGAAAATTCAGATTTGAGGCCCGAGTCTCCTGTCACTTGGACTAGTATAAATCAGGAGTAATTCCCCTAAGATCAGTAGGGTTACAGCAGAATGAAACTGATGTCAGATCAGAATCAGGCCCATTAGGAACGTCAAGGACAATAATAAGTTCTTATTGAACTTGTCTTTCTTTGGGGCTGTACTAAAGGGCTGCTGGGAGAGATGCCGTGAGGGAGGAAATTGGAAGTTACTGGTGATGGATGAACTGGGAGTTCCAGGCACCGTGCTCTCTAAGTTTAAGTTTGGTTCGGGCTGAGGGATATGCTGGCTGCACCTTCCCGCAGCCCCCATTGGCCTGGAGCGGTGAACTGTGGCCACTGAGAGCTGTGATCAGCCGAACCTGTGGACGTGGCAGGTAAACAAACCGACCCGGCCCGGCTCGCCAGGGGCTTTCCCTGAACAAGCGGCGGACCGGCTTTGAGAACCACTGATTTAGCTGATGTTCATATTAACCAAAGAATTCAGTTTATTTTGATTCATTCAAAATTAGAGATGGGCCAGATCCTCAAAGATAAATTCTCATGTTCAGGGATGTTTGGATCCAGGGTTTTGTTTTATTTTCCTGCCCATCTCTATGCAGAACTAGAGACTACAGATGAGATGTTAAGAGGGGGGACTTTAAGTGTGGAAAGGGAATTGGGCGTTTATTGTAAGGAGTTCCAACTGAAGAATGAGGCCCTAAGAGATTTCTTCAGGCAGAGCTGGGGTACTGTAGTATAAGAGATGAAGGAAGGCATGTCCATCAATGAGGGACAGTGAATCATGCTGAGAAAATATCAGTTATGTAGGCCATTCTGTGAGAATCTGACAATGGCCAAGAATGGGAATCAATATACTAACAAAAAAAAACAGGCAACAATCGGAAAGAGTATAAACGTGTAGGGTAGGCATATATGGGGGCAGACAACCAGTAAAGAGGAAGGAAGAAGCTAAAATAAGCAAAGAATGAACTGACAGGAAATAATAGTAAGCAGTGAAAGAGGTAAAGTGTGACTTAGGGGGAAATATGAGAAAAGAATTACAAAGCTAAATCTAAAATTATACAGCTGTTACTTAGGGGAAATTTCTCTGGTGTCTGATGCCGGTGCAAGAGGCATAACAAAGAAATTAGCAGAAGTGCTGTTGAAGTAAATGCGAACAGAGGCAGTTCTGAATCCCTGATAACATGGGCAAATGGGGGATTTTTGAACCCTGTGTTATCTTGAGCAAGTCACTTCACTTCTTTATGCCTTAATTTCCTTACCTGTAAAATATGGATACTATTTTATGAAGCAATTTGAGCTCTATTATTTTATTTTGATGTCATGGGCCTAGGTCTCTTACTTACAAAACTGTAATTCAGGAGTAACTTCACTGAAGCCAATGGAGTTGGTTCACAGGAATAAAACAGCACAGAATTAGGTGCCTTGACTTTAACCAAAGAACTACAGGGCAATGAAAAATCAGCTGGGACTAAATAAACTCTTGAAACCAGATCAGAGATGAGAGTCAGAAGGGTACAAAAAGGAAAGTTTGACAGGTCAGTAGATGAGAGAATGAAGTCTCTGCAAAAGGGTAGAATAATTTATAGGAGCACAAAATTACACATAATAAAGCAATATGTTGAAGGCAACCTAACTGAAGAAACAGCAAAATCAACATGAAACTCTTTTGCTTTAGTACACAGTGGTTCGTGCAAACATATTTTCTATATTTTGGCTGCATACACTCTCTTTCCTGTTCCGTGAAGTTTCCTTTGAGTTCCAGATCTGAGCAAATTGCGTGCAGGCCCAGTTACCCTTGCAGTTCCTGAGCCTCACCGAACCTTTTAGTGGGCATGATCTGAATTTTGTAACTGAAACCAAGCAAGTGTCACATCGTTTCAGGTTTTTGCTGTGACCATTTTGGACGGCTCTGAAATAACATGTTGGGGAGATTCCAGAAATCAGAGTCTGAGCAACTACTCATCCATAAAGAGGAACATACTTTGTGAGACTAAGCAAGGTGGTGTGAAAATGATCCAGGGCAGCTTCTTTGTTTAAAATATAAAATAAGGAACTGGAAAGGGAAAAATTGATTATGTTGCTTTGCAAAGCACGTGTGCCCTGGCTTGAGCTGTAGTGCCCAAGTCAGCACCCGGTTGCACTGGGGAAATCAATGGGAGTCACATTCATCTAAAACTGCTGCAAGTGAAATACGAATGAGGTCTTATAGGTCTTTTACGTGTCTGAGCCTTCTGGTGATTATGATGTTCTGACAGTGTGATCAGCACTGTACAAGACATAAGTCTCAGTCTGTGCGCTCACCGCAGACACTTCTAGATGGAGTGAGATGGAACTCAGAGCCTGAGGGGGAGGTGGGGTATGGTGGCTTTAAGCCATCTTTGCATCTTCTGATCCTGAGCTGCTCTGGGGGCTAAGTTAACCCTGGGGGCTGTCCAAATTCCAGCAGCCTCCCTAAGCTGTGCGATGGGCCACAGTGATGCCCAGAATCGTTGCAGTGTTATTGCTGTGGACCTCCCTCAACACACCACTCCTGCCCCCATCCACATCCTGGTGTGCACCTTATGTTAGGGCTTCCTATGGGATCTCAGAAGGAAGGCAGCCTTCCTTATGGCTGTCTTCTGCAGTGTCCATGCTAGGAGTTCAGGCTTCTAGGATTTCACTCCTGATATTTTTTTCCAAAAAATTGATTTCTTATTGTCATTGCTTCCCCAGATTTTGCCATGCAACAAGAGTTCTCTTCACTTGATAAACATGGTGAGGGCAGGTTTAAGCTATGTTTCATTAAGTTTTGCATACAAGTAAATTATTGAACTCCTTAAAATCTCTTATTTTGAACATTAAAGGGAAAACAAAATCAGCTTATCTTTTTCTGTTGATTCCATATGGCAAAATGTTAGACATGTGGAGTTTATTTATATTTGGAGAGATTTTTTTCAAAATAATATATTCATTAACAGGTTTTAAGGATACGCTCTTTTTAACACCCAGTTTTCTCAGCAGGCAGGCTTGTCCATCTCTTCCTTACCTCTGTACAGGACCTAGCGTAACAGAACCCCAGCCGTGTCTGAGATCTCTGGGTGCTGCTGTATTACAAACAGTAAATCATAAATGATCATAAAAAGTAGCTATTGCATAGAAAAAAAAATGCAATTCACCATCTTAATTAAATCATTTAATTTATGGATTGGTTCTAAAGTTGATTAAACTCTGTTCTAACATGAGCAAATAAGTCAAAGTTGCCATTTCTTTTTTATCTTTTCAAACCAAAGCCATGATGGAATTATCGAAGTGCAAAATCTGTCGGTTGCTAAGCTTCTGTTTTCTTGCTTTAACTCAAATGTTTAAACTATCTTCCCCTTAACTCTGCATCAGTACAGATGGCAATAATACAAGTAAGTTTTTGGACAAAGCATCCATTATAGAGATATTAGTGTCATTATGAAGTGACGATAAACATCCTGAGTTTATGTACACTAAAAGGCCAGAGATCAAATAGATTTCCTCGCCTGGGAGTTGACTTGTAAAACATAATGATTCTGTTGTTGGTATGGTAGTGTAATGGCTGTAGGATGTAGATGAGGATGACATAGATTTGAGAGGTGGATTTTCACATTTTTAAAGCAAAGTGGCTTGTGTTTGATATTTCAGAGAAAGTGGGGGTATTCTGTGATTGTCATCTTCAGTAATTTCAGTGTAACCCTCAGGTCTGTTCCTTTTCATGATACTGGCACGCGTGCATGTGGGTGTATACGTACTATTGCCCTCTATTGGAGAGAACTGGAACCATTTCAGCCACGTTATATAGGCCCTATATTACTAACACCTAAAAAACAAACAAAAAAAGATTCTCCTTTAACATAAAGGGCAGAGCCATGTGATTTGGAGAAAGGGGACTTAGACTTTACCCCCACAGTTGTGAAGTTCTGAATGGCCTGAGTGTGCAGAACAGTCACAGCCATTAAACTGTAATAGCAAGAGGGACTAGTTTTCTACTGCGACTCTGTGCGTGTGTGCACTTCGAAGTTCACTTCCCTCTTGCTGCCTTCAGTTAGCTGTCACTCAGGCAAGGGGCGCACACAGACCAGAGATGCTGCACATTCAGACAGCTCTGAGGAATTCCAGAGGGCACAGTTCCAGCCCCTGTTTTGGTTATTAATCTGTTTTGTGTTAACATTAATGTCTTCAAAAGAATTCTGGGTTCCAGTCAATCTGGAGCTCGCTTTTAGTTCTGTGATGCAGTTAGAGTTGGCTGATTGAACAAGATTGAACCCATCACTGCACAATGGAATGACAGTCCAAAGCAGCATTAATGCAATTTAGTAATACGGGTGTGTTGGGTCTTTTGTCCTCCACAAAGTCTGAGACATAAGAGCTGTCTGTGAATGTGGAAAATGCATTAGCCAAACAGCGAGAGACTGTTATCTGCCGTGTAAATAACTGAACCCAGAATATGAACCTGGTTTGGTTTGCTGTGTACGTGAAGATATTTGTTATTAGAGGCCCCAATCATTATTAAGGCCCCTCCATATAAATACACACACACACCCCTCCCCCGAAGAGCTGGTAATCAAAATTAACCCATGATGCAACATGTTGGTGTGATAACCAAGTGGAGGGAGTGGAAGAGGAAGGACAAGGTTAACAGTGACAGGAAACTAAGGTTATATAGACTGGCTACCTACATCATTTGTTAATGTTGTTAATGGTGTCAGTAGTTCCAGCTGGCCAACTGCCTAGCCATTATGTTAAAAGGCTAACATGTGAAAACCCTTTCTGTACATAAGTGTGGGTACCTTTTATGCTTTCTGCAGCAATACATATGGAGGAATATAGCCTGATTGTATTCTCTGTTTTGCTGTTGTTGTAACAAAAATAAATCAAAACAGCATGGCCTCAAAGACACAGATTCTTTGGACCTCATGGTACGTGGTAAAGTTTGGAGTCATCAGATACCCACAAGTTTAACACTCCCTTGTATATATTTTCCAAAGGAATATTGCAAGATGACTATTGACTGATTGGACTGTTTTATGAACAACTATCAGGGAAAAGATAGAATGGCGGTTTGTGTTCTAACTGGATAAAAGACCATTGGTGATAGTTTGCAGTACAGCATCATACACCTCTACAAGCAAGCATTAGAGAATGTTCAGGGTCAACCATAAGTGTTTCAGGGGAGAGATGGTAGTGAAACTGATTGGAATCAGTATGATATCTCTGCTGCTTTTACTCCTAGAGAGTTACTGTATGTATGCCACAATCATCTCAGTGAATTCTATCTAACCATATCCCTGGGCATACCTCTGAAGAGCTTTCGAATTAAATAGACAAGACAGACAAAGGCTGGGAGGAGAAACAGGGGCAGAGAGAGGTGAAGTGACTTGCCTAAGGTACCACAGCATGTTGGTGGCAGGGTTGGGAATTGAATCCAGATCTCCTGGTTCCTTGTCCAGTGCCCTATCCACTAGACCATACTAATATAAATAGAGCATAATGTTCATTTGATAACCACCAAAAAAGTGACAGACACCTCTAAAATCCCAAATTAAAAGTACAAATTATCTTTCAAAGGCACAATATGTTTGATTAGGTCCAGTGCACTACTTTTTTAAATGCACTATTTTAATTTCCTCCTTCTAACTGGCATGAACTCATATCTGAGCATTTTGAAGATCTTCCTCCCATTTCTTTGAACTAAAGGGTGATTTTTTAAAGAGGGAAACAGATCTTGTACATAAAAACAAAACAAGTAGCTCAAAAGATGAAAGGTCAGCCCATTAGAGCCTTTCACAGGGTCCTCTCCTCCCTCTGTGCCTCAGAGCACACATCCTCCTTGGAAGTGTTTCTGTTAGCATGTTAATGAGCACATCACCCATGGGAAGCTCTCTATTTCCTGGCTGAATATAGTATGGAAAATTAAATTTCACACAAAATATATATAAAATCCAATATGCCTCTATAGCAAATGAAATTCATATGGAGTGGCCAGATATTAACAGTTGTTAATACTTAGCAGAGTTATATTTTACACATTGAAAGTGCTGTACAAATATTAACTACTTCCCTTTCTTTTCCTCCATGTTCTTGCTCTTCCATTTCATTTCCCTTCTACAATATCTCTTCCTTTTGTCTCTTTCTCACTGTCTAGGAACTTACATGTGCACCACTCCACCCACTGCAATCATTGTACTATCTGAAAGCCTTCTCCACAATTTCCCTTTACTAACCATGTCATTGCAGCTGAGACCAACAATATTTGTTCTAGCTGAGTGTATGATCCACTGTTCACTTTTAGCCTGACCCCAAACTAAGCTCCAATTTTTTTTCTTTGTCTCTGGAACAAAGTAGAAAAATTAGCTTTTGTTTCTACTTTGGAAGATTTTTTTGTGTAAAATCTCTTCACCTTTATGGGCTTCGAATATTATCTTTTAAACACAGGGCCCCTAATGTTGGGTTTTGTCTTTTTTTTGTGTGCCATTTTTCTGATTCTCTGCAAGAACCTGAGCAGTCTGAATGGCTTAGTATTTAACTGCAGCTTCTCAATTTTCTGTGGTGAAACAATAATTAGAGACAGCTAATTTTGTACAAGGCAACTTCTAATACATAAATAAACAAACTTTTCCTGGCAGGAGGCGAGGGGAGCCCAGAGTAGAAAGGAGGTTGTGAATCAGGGTGTGATTAGCATGTGTTAGTGCTATTAACTCCACTGGGGTTAGTAGTTAATATGTTTAGTGGCAGGGATGCCAACTATGAGCCCCCCAGAAATAGACGGCTGCTCTATGCCTTAACGTCACTGCCTTTTATTTTGTTTTCACCAGAGGCTTTCTCCAGTCTTCCTTTTACGGTTTTATGTAAACTCTGGGGTCCTACTGGATGAAAGTGCTCTCTGTTTTTCAGCAGAGCTGTGGTTTTTGGATTTTACAGCCCCAAAATTACTTCATGATGATCCAGAGTACACATCACAGCTCAGAAACCACACGGGAGTTGTGTTGGTAAAGGAAGCTGAGAGTTGCTGAAGTAGCCAGACTGAAATTTATAACTGTGACCTGGGCCTTGTCAGGCCTTTATGACACAGTGTAAAGTGAATTGCTGCTTAGTCACCAATTTGCTTGGCAAGATTGGTTGTATTAGAAAATACATAAAAGGTCAGACAGTAGGAGTTTGTCTAGACATCCTATTTTGGATTATATGCTCTACGTGTTTCTGTGGCAACCTCTGCAAAACACTCATATTTCAGGAATATTTTTAAAGAACTTTTTTTTTTCTGTAATAAGCTACAAAAGTTTTTGTGAGCAAAATTAGCTCTGTTTTTTACTGCATTCAGCCTGTGGCTATCAAACTAACCATTTTAGAAATGGAGAGGAGTTACCTCCACCAGTCTCTCTCCAGACTATTGGAGTTCCAGTAATGCCTAATTCATAATGAAAGGAGAGGTGATTCCCTCAGGGGAGGAGTCTGTGACTTGGAGAAACATGTGGAATTACCATAGATGAAAGAGCCAAGAGATAGAAATGGCATGTTTTCTTTTGGCTTCTAGCTGAAGTTAATTTACAGTTCATCTGCTAGTGACTTGCATAGGCCCAATGACGGGGATGAGGATATAACGAATAAGCCATCAGGATCTCTACCTGTAAATAGAAAACCAAGTTTTGCGAGTAAAAGGGGGGGGGGTGTTACCACAAATTTTGCAAGTAACAACTGAGTCCACTAGAATTCCAGCTGGCTTTTTTTTTTTTTGTTTGAAATCTAAAAAAATCTGGGGAATAAAGTATTTTGTAGCAAAAGAGGAAAAGCAACCTGCCAAGCAAAATGGGCTTGATGGGCTGATTTTTCTACTTCCATGACATTTTTATTATTATTATGATTACTCCCTTACCTCCTTTCCCCTCCTCCAAATGAAAAATAGGAAAAAATCCAAATTTAGGCCTTATGGATTTTTTTTTACTCCATTTTTAAACTGAAAACATATATGTGTACTCCTGGAGTTTCAATGATATTAATTGGATTTGGCTGGGCTCTCCAGGTTGAATCACATACATGCCAATTTAAACTAAATAGAATGTAGCAAGAGGGCTTTTTATGAAAGCCAAGGGTAGATTTATATTGTCTACTTAACTAAAAATTAATAAATAAATAAACATTGTGGACAGCCCTTTTGACCAGGATCATTAAAATAAGTGTGTGTCTTAACATTGTGATTCCTATCATCTGGTACCTGGAAAATGGTGTTTAATATCCATTCTTGAAGGGCCTGATACTTATTAGGCTGAGGTTTTATTTCATTTTTCATAATTATAATCTTCTGAATAAATAATACAGTCTAAGGGATTTTACATTGCCATCTGATGACATAGCCAGCACCTGGAGTCATGTGGTATTTATTCACTGGGACTGCACAAGTTTTATAATAATATAATATTTAGTACTTGTCTAGCACCCTGCATCAATAGATCTCAAAGAACTTTCAAAAGTGGGCATCATTAGTCCCATTTTACAGATGAGGAACAGATGGGGAGAGTGAGGCACAGAGAAGGAAGTGGACAATGTTTAAAGGGCAATGACTACTTGCAGCTCCCTTTGGCATTCATCAGAGCTTAGCACCTCTGAAAATCAAGCTGTAAGTAAAGCCAAAGTCACCCAGGGATTTATCAGCAGATCTGTGAATAGAACCCCTGTCTTTTGACTCCCCACCTGATGCATTAGCCACTGGACCAAGGTGCATTACTTAACAGGAGGAGTTTAATGATAGCTGCGGGAAGAGGAATGCCTAGAAAGTACTCTTTGTTAGGAGTATGTTGTTCTCTAGAGATGTCTGGTTTATGCTCAATTTAATCCAGATTCCTTTCCTTTTTCTTGATGTTCATAAACCGTGAATGTTGTTTCTGTAATATTTGATACATAATTCTGCTGAGAAGGTGTATTACTAAGTTGATTTGTTAATTTACCTACGAGACGCCATGCTGAGTTATGGTTTAGGGCTTAGGCTGACTGAAGGCACCATGTTACTGTATTGATCCAGGATCCTTGAAACAAGACCAGGAAATGCAGTGATGATGATACCTTATGAATTTGATACTGGGGGCTCCAGTGCCTCCCAGTCAAAGTGAGTCATTTTGTAGTTACAGCCATCACCAAGGAGACTACATGGAAGGCAGGGGGATTATATGTGTATTTGAAGGAGTGTTGTGACTTCTGCCGGGGGGGTGTGATGAAGTGGGAATTTTCTGTAACATTTTTATGACCTCCTCTGTATGCCTTAGTTTTTCCTACATTTTGCATGGAAGCCCAGTAGGGAAAAAGGACTTTTCTCTGAGGCTTAGCCTTCCATGGTCAAGGCTGTGGCCCCACCCTGAAGCCAGCTGAGACTCAGCTCCAGCTGCGGCCTCTGGAGCTCAGCCAGCAGCCAGGGGTGGTTTGGGCCAGTGCTCAGGCCGGCCCAGGGGTCAGGCCAGCGGCTAGGGGATTGGGCCAGCCAGCGCAGCCCGGGGTGGCTCGGGCCGGCTGGCGGGGGACAGGCCAGCTGGGCCATGCAACTATAGGGCTGGCTGGCATGGCTCAGGCCACTGGGGGCTCGGGCCTCCAGCTGTGGAGGGAAGGAGAGGTTCAGGGCTTCAGGTGAAAGAGGCGGGGCCAGTGGGCTAGCCTCCCTGAAGGGGCGCTTCACCCACTGCCCATGCCCTCGCTACAGTGACAGGAGGGGTTCTCCCATTGCTGTTGTTAATGCACCTCCCTGGGAGACAACAGCTAGGGCAACAGAAAAATTCTTCCACCTATCACTGGGGGCTAAGTCAGCATAGCTACATCTCTCAGGGGTATGCATTTTTCACACTCTTGGGAGACGTAGCTATGCCAGTGTAAGTTTTCAGTGTAAGCCAACCCTAAGAGACATAGGTATGAATGTTGCCTAACCGTCTCAGCTTGAATGGCTGAGGGCCAACCCCATATCAGTGGAGAATCTGAGAAGACAATGGCAAATCCTGTCACCAGGATATTGACACGAGCAACCAATGACCTAGAGGGAGATGGAATTCCCGACCCCTTAACAAGGAAGCTGAGCAAAATCCTCCAGCTAAAGAGCAAAGGACTGGGAAGGTGGGAGTGTGGGGGGGCTAAGAGTTGGCTGCTGGAAGAAATTGGGGATCCCACTTGGGAACTAACCAAGGAGGTCAACCTGAGAAAAAGACAGAGCCTGAACATGGAGTTCACTACAGCTTGGCCAGGGCTCTGGGCAAACCAGAATGGACTTGGACTATGCTTTAACCGTAGTTTCTCTATGCTAACCAAAGGACTTCTTATGCTGTGTTGCAGCTGACTAATAACCCTACTGTTTTGATAACACCATTTGAGGGGCACTGCAAATGCTTGGTGAGGTGCATTAATCTCTGAAGAGTGTACAAGTCTATGTCAGGAGTCTCTCAATTGGACTCTCTGACCAGAGCTCACAGTATAAAGCAGGAGTGCGGTTGCCCCAGAGTCTTAGGAAGTGGAGAAGCCGCATGGCTTACCCTGAAGGAAGAGTGAGTCCCCGTGGGGGTCTGGCACACTGAAGGTGTTCCGCCAAGAAATTATTCCAAAGCTGTGGGCGTAGCACCAATCCTGTGGATCTGTGACAGAGTGAGGGTATGCACACTCGCATGTGTACACGCATGTATCATCAATGTCCCACCATCACTTAGCATTGTGATCCAGTGCTTCAAGAACAACTACAAACAAACACACTCTTCTTCAGTCTGCTTGTTCCCCGAGATTTCCAATTGGAAGCATTTGATTCAAATTATTTCAAGATACTAAAATAGGGAATGATGGGAAAGCATCCAAGTTGTATGTGAGCAGGCAAACACCTACCTGTTTCCAAATTGTTTTCAGACAGGTTGGTTTGTTCATGCTTCACTTTGTATATTGCTTATAAATTGAAAGTTTATTTTTGTTAAAAAATAATGTGTAATACAAAGACTGTAGAACCACATCAAATGTTCCTAACTTCCAGCACAAATCTGTTCTCTATTATTATGATTATTACTCATATAGCGCTGTCTGGGCAAAGGTGCTCTGCAAAAGGATAGGTTTGCCAAACAAGTAACAGGTCCCTGCCCGAAGGAGCTTACAGTCTAAAGGCAATTTTGGCTTGATTTTCAAAGATGTTGAATACCCACAGTTTACATTGATTTCAGTGAGAGCTGTGAATTCTTGGTACCTTTGAAAATCAAGCCAAATATATATAATCACTTCTTCCAGTAGGATGTCTGGAAGTCATTTATAACTTTTTAATTAAATAAAAATATTCTTGGGTCTTTTAAGATTAGCTTTAATCTCTTTGAAAGACTCTCCACATTATTCCCATCTGCAATTTGAAGTGAACCTGACAATGCCTCCAGCTATTGGGAAAAATCTCATTTAACATAGCAATATCCACCTCCTGGGATGAGCAACATTCCTAGCTCTAAAGTTGAGTACAAATAGAAGGTTATCTACTGCTCAGGGAGGAAAAGAAAAGAAAGCATCAGAACTACGTGTCACTGGAAACTTATAAGTACGCGGGGCTGCAGGCAGGATATTTTGGACTTAGGACAAGATGTAGAGTGATCGCTCACACGCCGCAAGAAGGATCATATCATTATCCCCATTTTACAACTGGGAAACTGAGGCATGGAGCAGTGAAATGGCTCATCTACTGGCAGGCCAGTGGCAGAGTTAGGAATAAACCCAAGTTTCCTGAATCCCAGTCCAGTGTTCTAGCCACTAGCTCACACTGCCTTCCTAAAGCTAAATTAAGGTGAAATTCAAACTAAAATGACGTTGAATTATAAAGGGTAACAATGTTCCTAACAAAATGAGAAACTGGGTTTCTCTTACCCACCACATGTCTTGAGAACTGGAGATTCTATCCTGTTGTAGCATCAGCAGTCAGATTTGCCATTCGACCCCACTATTCGCTCACACACACAAAGACAACTGAGCCTTTCAGCAGCACACTCTGCCCTTCAGTCCATTCACCAGATGAGCATGGAACTTCGCTTCCATTACACTCCAAAGCTTCCACCCAGTTTGCCCTAAATGACTTCCCTTTCCCCTCTGGAAAGCTGCTGGATGTGTGTCCTGTGCATTTCCCTGGTAACTGGCATACAGCCGGCATAAGATTCTTTGGCATATATCCATTCATCTTCACATTGCACACATGCTTATATGTGTATATCATTATTGATGAATATATTATCTGGCAGCAGTTTTATATAAGATAAAAAACAAATCAGCTTTGTCTCTCTTGCTTTTGTTCATGCTCTTTATCTTTCTTGACTAACTTTTTCTCTCCCTGTTGGGCTCCCTCCTTTCTTAGGTCTTTTCCAATGTTTTTTCCCCTCCAAATAATTATTCTCCTTGCTGAATATCTCCCTGTATTTAATTCTCTTCCTTTCCCATTCCTTCTTTCTTACTCTTTCCTTCTAGTCATCGTCCCCATCTGTCCCCCACACCCCAGTCCATCTTCTCCTACCCAGTTTGTCCCAGTCTCTGCAGTCAGAGGTAGAGCTCATCCCTTTGAGATCAGGGAGTGTATGATCCCCAGATGGTCAGGCCATAAGTGGCACCTGCATTCTGCAGCTGCTCAGCAGCTCCTCATCCTCCTCACACTCAGCCTAAGTAACTGGATGTCCACACCTGCTGTACAGCTGCTCAGCAGGAGTAATGGAGGAGAAGAAGGTGATGCAGCTGCTCAGAAGCCGCAGAGCACAGCTGCTATTAAGATCCATATCAGCATAACTGGGGTAACCTGACCTTCCCTTACATGGGACACAAGAACAAAGGGCATGAGAACAGAGAAAAGGTGGCTTGTTAAGTGCTGCCTGGCCCCTCAAAACAGGCTGTTCCCAACACTAAACCAGATGAACCGCATGGCCAGTAGGATCCCAGCCTCTTGCAACATTATTTAATATAGTAATAGCCCATCAAACATCAGGCACCGGTGCAGCTAAACTGGGGTTAGCAACAGTGGAAATTCATTTAAATTCCCTAGTGTAAACAAGGCTTTGATGGTGGTTATATAACCAGAGATGGTCCAGCCAGATCCATAAGCTATTTTGAAGACTTTCATTCTCTATTAACAAGAGTATCATAGACAGAGAGAGCTCCCAGACAACACTTCGTCTTCACTCACTCATTTACAACTACCTGTTCCAAAATAAAGTTCTCAGGCAAAAAAGCTCTGTATTATTGGCTGCTTATAAATCATATGCAGCAGTCATATCAAAACATGCCTACTGTGTTCTAAGAACAGTCACATGAGTATTCATTGCTATGGTGAATGCAAATATCTCAATCTGTGCTGGACTTGTGTTCAGAGCCAAAACAAACTGAAGATTCCCAGCTCCCCACCATTGAGGCCAAGGGCCGCCCAGAGGGGGGGGGGCAAGTGGGGCAATTTGCCCCTGGCCCCACGGAGGCCCCCACGAGACTTTTTCGGGGCCCCTGGAGCGGGGGCCTTCACTCGCTCCGGGGGCCCCGGAAAACTCTCGCGAGGCCTGGGCCCCCGGAGCTTCTTCCACTCCGGGTCTTTGGCGATGGGGGGGCCCTTCCACTCTGGGGCGGAAGGACCCCCCGCCGCCGAATTACTGCTGAAGCGGGTCCCGCCGCCAAAGTGCCGGTCTTCGGTGGTAATTCGGCAGCGGGGGGTTCCCGCCGCGGGTCTTCGGGGCACTTCGGCGGCGGGTTCCGGAGCGGAAGGACCCCCTGCCGCCGAACTGCCGCCGAAGCGGGGGCCCCCCACCACCGAAGACCCCAGGCCCCTTGAATCCTCTGGGTGGCCCTGTTGAGGCCCAGCCTACACTTACCTTATTTCTCTAAAATTTCCCATTACTACTAAAACCTGTGTATCTCCACCCAGGATAGCAGCGGGGAGAAAGGTTATTGCACACAGGGTGCCAGGTAGCTGCTGTCAATTTAAGAACTATCTCATGCAAATATGTTCTTAGCAGGAATAGATGATATGGTGTTGGAATTGCCTGGGGTGCTGTCTACAGTAGCTCACCCATCACTGCTAGTGCCAGTGGAAAATTTGTAGTAAAAAAGCCCAGTGTAAATACGCTGTGTAAGAAAGCCCAGATCTTTTGGCTGTTTCTGTCAACAGAGCTGACCTGCCTATTGAGGTGTGGGCGGGAAGCATCCCTAATGGCTTATTGGGAGCTGGAAAACACCAGCTTCCTTGAAATGTCTGTGGCCAGGTGTAAATGTGCCTTGAGATTTTATTGTGAACTGTTTTAAGAAAGAGTTGTGGGCAGAGGGGTTGGCGGGTGATTACTTAGAGGATAAGTAAACAAGATGTTGGTTAGTGTACATCAATTGTATTCTTGGCTTCTTTTTTTTCCCCTCCTCCTGAATGTCAACTCTGCATTGAGCCGCAGAAACCAATTTTTAATCTTTATGTCCTCATCAAAACATAGTGGTTTGTGCAATTCTGTTTTGACAAAATGCCAGCAATACACTTGTAAAAAAACAGATGAGATTCTGTTTGTAAGAGCTGGATATTAGTATGAGTTGCCTTCTTGGTAAGACCTGGTGTAACAATTACTGTACTAAAACAGAAACTAGGGCCATGAGGCATGTCTCTGGATGATGACTGCACCCTTTGGGTAGTGATGTAAGGGCAAAAGAAATGCAATAATTACTTTAAAATGCCTGCCCTGGATTCCTCATCTCTCTGGAATTATTCAATAGAATATAAATTGTCATTTGATCCTGGCAACTAATATACATGTTGGGATGGTAAGTACAACCAGATCATTTTGCTACATCAGACTATTTTCCCCCAGTGTTCCTATTTGTAAAATCCTTTAATAAAAATTGCTTCCGTCTGCTTCCCGTCTTTGTTCTTTTACCTTCCTCTTTCTCTCAGTGATGTGAGTAAGGCTTTACACCATGAATTGCTCCTGACTGCCCGGAGCCACCACTAAATGGACCACTTAGACAGGTTTCCAAGGGGAAATTGTCTGCTCCCCTCACCTGACCGGTGAGAGCAAACCTTTTTCTTTGAAGCTCTGCTCATACCAATGGTGTGTCCATGTGAATGACGCATCCATAGATTTAATATCCCCTGCTTATTATGTTCTATTAAGATTAACATCCTCTAGTCCCTCATAGATATATACCCGTACGGTTAGGATAACTCCAGAACTGCACTAAGAGGGTTGCTTCTGTAGATAAAGAGACTGTCATTGTTGTAGAAACATACTGTTGAACAGTTCCTTTTTCATGAAGAGTTCTGTTAGTGGAATTATATAGTATACGCATAGTCCTCTAAATTTAGCTGTTCCAATTTAAGGAACCATGTTTCCTAGAATTTGTCAGATCATCCTGTGACAGACTGACAATATCCTGGACAAACCTTGTGGAATTAAGGTAAACTTTGCAGAATTAGGTTTAATACCTTTGGGGTCCATTGTATTAAAAATTCAATTGCATATGTGCTATTGTGGAATAGTATGTACCTTCTCTAGTAGGTACATCCGCTGTTATCAGCCCTATAAAGCCACCCTCTTCCCCAGAGAGATATGCATGTACTTGTTCAAATTGTATTCTCTCATGACCAACAAAAAAATGATTTTTGGATAAATAGCCTGGTTTTAAACTGACTCAGGACCCTCTTTCCAATCCAGCAAAAGTACAGTACCCCTGGTCATGGAGGCCCCAATCCTTAGAGAAGAGTTGGAAGGACTAGGCCTACTGACATCCATAAGACTGGGTGCTGGTTCTGAGCTGAGGCTGCTAGGAACTTGTGAACATAAAAGAAACCCCCTTTGTGGAGTTTTGCAGGCCTGCTCTTGCCAGTGCCCACCAGTGATCTCTGGTAAGCTTATTAGCATGCGTGTAGATTCTTTTATTGCTTTCAACCATTTTTCTGTGTAGTATTTTTACCTTAAAAGATAGGCTTGCATAAAAAGAGCTGTGTGTGATCTATAACCATGGGCAGTCACACTGTTAACCATCTCTGAAGAGAAAGCAAGCAAGCCTCCTTGGGCATCCTGTCTCTGCTGGGAATAACACAGTGAAGGCAGAGAACTGTGTGGTCTGGAAAGACTCCGGTCAGAAGGGAGTGAGACAAGGATCTCCACTGCAGTGGCTGGGGAGCTAAACGTCTGAGGATGGGTGCCCTTGCTCGGCCACTGAGGGGAAATGCAGGTGCAGTTGCCTTGGACTGTGACACTGTGATTTTTACCAGTAAAAAAATAGATTCCACTTATTTTCAGTATAGTAAAATTGGTATTATATATGAAATCTTTTTAATTCCCTTTTCTTGATTCTTAACAATTAATGAAAATTTACTGTCCATCTTATTGCAAGCCTAATCCCTACTTATGCAAACATAAAGGATATAGCATTTCCATTCATCTACACATAAAAATAGTGGATTATGATCCAGAAGATATGGATAATTGACAGCCACATTAAACAACAGACCTAGGACTGACCCCTGTGGAGCCCCACTAGAGAAGCCCTCCCAGTTTGACAGTGAACCATTGATAACTACTCTTTGAGTACAATCTTTCAATCAGTTTGCACACTCACCTTATACTAATTTCATGTAGACTACCTTTTCCTAATTTGCTTATGAAAATGTCATGTGAGACTGTGTTAAATCCTTACTAAAATCAGTGTATATCATGTCTCCTGCTACTCCCTATCCACTAGGTCAGTAATCCTGTCAAAGAAGGAAATTAGTTTGGTTTGGCCTGATTTCTTCTTGACAAATCCATACTGGCCATTCCTTATCATCCTATTATCCTCTAGGTGCTTTCAAAATTTGTTTAAGAATATAGGGTTGGAAGGGACCTCAGGAGGTCATCTAGTCCAACCCCCTGCTCAAAGCAGGACCAATCCGTAACTAAATCCCCAAATGGCCCCCCTCAAGGTTTGAGCTTACAACGCTGGCTTTAGCAGGCTAATGCTCAAACCACTGAACTATCCCTTGAGGTATCAAAATTAGGCTGACTGGTCAATAATTTCCTGGTTCTTCTTTGTTCCCCCTTTTAAAGATAGGTACTATGTTTGCCTGTCTCTAGTCATCTGGGACCTCACTCATTGCCCATGAGTTCTCAAAGATAATTGATTATGCTCTACCTTTAATACTGTCCTGATTCTATGCCATTTTGTAGATGGCTGTTGAGGCTAGCAATTCAGATGGTCATTGCTCAGTACTAGAGGTATAATGCTTATATAATAGTACAGAGGATATGTTGCTCTATGGTGCACCAAATCTGGCCCTCGTGTTTGTGAGAGGTAAAAGGTTGCCATTCTCATATTGTTCATAAGAATGTTATGTAATTGCACAACAGCCAGTTGAGAAGAGGTAAGCCTCTCTGTTTTTTCCTTCAATGACAGTAGTTTGAAGGACACCTTCAGCATAAAATTTACATTTCTGTCTGAATATTTTTACTATTATTAGAACTAACATCTAAGATTACTGTATATGAAAGAAATTAACTTTTTTTCCTCTATTTTATTCAATGTATGTACTTTGTGCACTTTGACACCTCTTTGTGTATACTCAGTTTCATGGCTCCCAGGTATAACCTGTAGTCAGTGAGGACCCAGGTCTGCAAAAACTCAAGCTCATAAGAACGGCCATACTGGGTCAGACCAAAGGTCCATCAAGCCCAGTATCCTGTCCTCTGACAGAGGCCAAATGCAGGTGCCCCAAAGGGAATACACAGACAGGTTATCATCAAGTGATCATGAGTCACTTCATTCAAGTGAGTGGCCATATTGAATTTGTGTTTGTAGGATCATGCCCTTAAACAATTTTGCATGTTGTTTAAGTTGGTCTTCCACAAATCAACAGGTGAATTTTATTTTAAAAGAGGAAACCATGATAATAAAATTACAAAAATTGGTGAGGGGGTAGGAGGCGAAGGGCAGGTGGGAGCACCGGAAATGGCCTTGACTAGTTTTTTTTTAAACTGACTAGATTTTAAAAAGAGGTTGTTCCTTTAAAAAACATTAAGGGCCTGTCTACACTTGAAATGTTACAGCAGTGCACATTTGCAGCTTTACTGCTGTAGTGCTTCAGCGTAGATGCTACCTATGCTGACAGGAGGAGTTCACCTCCCTGAGAGGTGGTAGCTAGGGTGACAGAAGAATTCTTCCATCAACCTAGTGCTGTTTACACTGAGGGTTAGGTCAGCATGGCTATGTCTCTCAGGGATGTGGATTTTTCACACCCATGAGGCAACATATTAAGCTGTCTTAATTTTCTAGTGTAAACCATGCCTAATTCTTGATGATGGTTTTTTTAAATCGTTTTCCGTGCACATAGTTTCATGGCTTTATCTATGATATTTTTTAAGTGGAGGAGCAGAAGTTAAAATAAAACTGCTTAAGCTTGAAAAGAAGTAAAACCAAATATTAGAGAGAGATTTTGCCAGATGGCTACATTCAGTTATATTTTTCTTTAATAGGGTTGGCTTGTTTTCTTGAAAAATAGAACCTAATTCTACTGGAGTCATTACTCTAAAAGATTTCAAATCCATTTGAACTAGTAATTCACTGATATATAATGGAGCTATGGTAGTGGCCATTGATTTATGGTGAATTGATTTTTGAAGCCTGACCCTTGCACTGTATTGCAGGAAGTGTTTTGGGAAGAACTCAGATAATTCAAAGATCATCTCAGAGAATGTGATCTGCTATTCATGGTTTCCCTTCTTAATTCTCAATATAGTCACATGTGATTTCATTAGCACGGCTAGAGATTCAATTATAATGACATTTATGGAAGTGGGGAGTGGGAAGGGGCTCTGTTGCCTCATTCCTCTTCATAATTCAAAAGGAGAGGGGGGAGGGATTTTAAGTTATCGCCACAGCCGTAGATTGTTGGAAAAACATTTGTAACCATGATCTAAACGGAGAGCCAAAATTAAAGGCTTCTAAAGTAGAGAACAAAAATCTCCTGGGGCCCTATCAAGTATTTTCCTGGAATCAAGACTAAGAATTAGGCTTCTATTTTGTTCCATTGAAGGTAATGAATAATATTTAATAACCTCCTTATGTTATTGTTGGCATCTCTCTGATCGCTATACCCTTACTGGTCAGCATGGATAATGGATGGTAGAAAAGGTGCTAGGTTGTTTGTATATGCCTTGGCTAGGATTTTACTATCCACATTCAAGAGTGATACTGGTTTGTAAGAGGCATATTATCTGACAAGTCATTTTTGAAGAACTAATTGTGGCTTCATTTAGGACAGATGGGAGAGAACTATGTAATTTGGAATTACTGTACAGGAGGTACAGATGGAGATAATCAGCTTTATCTGAGTGTAATGGTTGGACAATCTAATCTTGGTATATTTCATTTGAATAAAATTTTACTTTATTTTGGAGAGGAGGTAGGTTGAAACCAGGATTGATCCAGACCCTATCATGCACCTAATACCCTCCACTGCCGAGTTCAAGTTGCAATGAATATACTAATAGATCATAATTCTCAGACTGGTTCATAATCTAACAGTGAATATTTTCATTTACATATAACATCATCGGTGGAGTATACAGTTCAAGAATATTTAAGGCAAGGGTCGGCAACCTTTCAGAAGTGGTGTGCCGAGTCTTCATTTATTCACTTTAATTTAAGGTTTTGCGTGCCAGTAATACATTTTAACGTTTTTTAGAAGGTCTCTCTCCATAAGTCTATATATTATATAACTAAACTATTGTTGTATGTAAAGTAAACAAGGTTTTAAAAATGTTTAAAAGCTTCATTTAAAATTAAATTAAAATGCTGATCTTACACCGCCGACCCGCTCAGCCTGCTGCCAGCCTGAGGTTCCATTCACCTAGGCTGGCAGCGGGCTGAGCGGGGCCTGCAGCCGGGACCCCAGCTGGTAAGTGGCTGGCAGCCAGAACCCCAGACCGGCAGTGGGGTGAGCAGGACCAGTGGCCGGGACACCAGACCGGCAGTGGGGGGCTCAGCCCACTGCCGGTATGGGATTCCATCCGCTGGCTCCTGCCAGCCAGGATCCCGACCCCTCTCAGCCCGCTGTTGGTCTGAGGTCCCGGCCCTGCCCACATAGAGCGGGTACCTACCTTCTCCCTGGTTTTAGCCCATTCTCTTCCTCTCTCTCTGCACTGAGCTCAGAGTGGGAGTGCACTGAGCTCGGGGAGAGCTGGAGGTGAAGGAGCAGGCTGGGGGTTGGGGTGTAGCATCTGGCCAGGAGCTAGAATGAGGGAGGGGGCTCAGGATTGGGGCAGGAGGTTTGGGTGTGGAGCACTTACCTGGGCAGCTCCCATTTGATGTGAGGGGTGCAGGTGGGAATGTGGGGTGTGTGTACAGGAGCTTCTGTTTGGTGCTCAGGGTGGGGGTGAGGATGTGGGGGGGTGCAAGAGTTAGGGCATGGGGTGTCGGGGGGCTGGGTATGTGTGGGGGATGCAGAAGTCAGGGCAGGGGGATGGGGTGTGTGGGGAGGGTGCAGGAGTCAGGGCAGGGGGATGGGGGCATGTGAGGGGGTGCAGGAGTCAGGGCATGGAGTGTGGGGGAGCTGGGTATGTGTGGGAGGTGCCAGAGTCAGAGCTGGGGTCATGGGAGGTGCAGGGGTCAGGGCAGTGGGCCGTGTGTGTGTGAGAGGGGGTGCAGGGGTCAGGGCAGGGGCCTGGGGTCATGGGAGGTGCAGGGCTCAGGGCAGAGGGCTGGAGGATCGGGGGGTTCAGGAGTCAGGGCAGGGGGCAGAGGGGTGGGATGGAGTCGTGGGGATGCTCCAGCCCCCTGCCCTGAGCAGCTCACGGCAGGGGGCTGGAGGGGGATATGCCCTGATTCCACCTTCCTTCCCCAAGGCCCCATCCCCTGCTTCTTCTCCGGAGCAGTGAGCACACTGCAACTACGGTTCCGGCTCCGCTTCTCTCCCTCCCTCTCCAGGGCCATCAGCTGTTCGGCCGCAAGGAGGGAGAGGAGGAGGGACAGGAACCCAGCACACTGCGGGAAGAGGCGGGGGAGGGGGGAGCTTGGCTGCCAGTGGAGGTTGCCCTGCAGCAGCAGCTGCAGGACCAAGCTTCTGCCCCCGCAGGAGAGAGCAATAGGCAGGGGGGCGGAGAAGAGCAGGCTGGGCCGGGCAGGATTTTTAATGGCACGCTGCTGCCTGCTGGGGTCCTGGCCGCCGGCCCCGCCCAGCCCACCGCTCCTGGCCTGCAGGCAGCAGGCTGAGGGGCAGCGGCCAGGACCCCAGCAGGCAGCAGCGTGCCATTAAAAATCAGCTTGTGTGCCATCTTTGGCACGCGTGCCATAGGTTGCCGTCCCCTGATTTAAGGTAACTTATTCAGCAAGTTGGTAATCACTATTCTCCAAACAATCCAACAAAATCAAATAAACCAATATAAATTAACCTGTTGTTGCTATTAAATTAAGCTGCCTGTAATGTGAGGAATAGCCATTTAAACCACTGCTTTATCTCCATCCTCAGTTGTGTTTCCTCTAAAATCCAGCACTTATTGCAAATCAACTCAAACTATCCAACTGAAAAGTAAAAGTCATCATAATTTTGCCTATCCTGAATTTGATGTAAGCAGAGTCAGGATGAGCCCCACCCTGACATCTGGTGGTAAATTATGGGGAGTGCAGAACGAAGTTTAAAGTGTTGCATTGGTATTTCTGTTATTTGCATGGGCACTCCCACCCCACTTAGTATACCGCAAAGCAGCATGGGATGGTTATTTTCACAGCTGTGAGAGCCCCAATTTCGTTGTTATTGGGGCAGGAGGAATGAAATGTTGTCACCCTGATTGGGTAAATAGGGAACTACAAAATTGTCTTGTGATGGGGGGTTTCATTGTCAGCTGGATAGCGCTTGCTAGATGGGGCACATGAGTTCCAAAACCCATTGAAAGGAGAGAGGCTGGGGACAGAGATCTGTACTGAGTGGTGCAGGCTTCTTGTGTGAGCCAGAAGCACCAGTCCCACTGGTGCCTCTCTCCACTGTGGAATGTCAGAGTTAATTTTTGATTCCCTTAAGAATCTAGATACAGGTTACTGAGCTGAACTCACTGGGGCTCCCCTACTATGAGCTGGAATCACTAAGAGCTGAAATCACTGAAGAGCTGGACTTGCTGAGCTGAGAGCACTGAGTACTGTGCTTATGAGTGGGGGAGCCTGAAGCAATACCGTGGAGCAGAGCAGCTGGCAGAGTGGAGTGGAGCAGTTTGTGCAGCCCTGGGTGAGTGGAGCCAAGAAGCTCGTGAGGACGGCCAGAGTGGCTCACAGGACAGCTGGTGGGCCAGAGCAGCTGGCAGAGCGGAGCAGCCCACAGAGCAAGCGGAGCTGAGCTGTTTGCGGGGACGACTAGTGGAAGCAGAACCCCACGAAGAGGCAGGGCAGTTGGCCCCGAACCCACGTAAGGTGCCCCTTTCTACCCAGGCTGGGGAGGGGGACCTCTGCAGAGAGACTCTTGAACTCTGGGGCTGCACTGACCCGGGACAGAGACTTTTGGATTGTGGGACTTTTGGGACTGTGGGTGATTTGGGGGTTGCTGGACTCAAGGGCCCCAAGAGAAGGACACGGCCCAATTTGCTGGGGTGGGTCTTTGCTCACGGTTTGACCTATGAACTCTAGTTGAGGTATTTTCCCAGTTTAATGCTTGTTGTTTATCTCATGTAATTAAACCTTTTCTGCTACACCAAGAGTCTGTGCTTGCGAGAGGGGAAGTATTGCCTCCTCGAGGCGCCCAGGGGTGTGTGTAAGATTTTCCCAGGTCACTGGGTGGGGGCTCGAGCTGGTTTGCATTATGTTGTGGGGGAAGGGACCCCTATGTATTGAACTCGGCCCTTGCTGCTATTGTTTCGGCCCGGCAGAAGGGTTACATTTTTGGGGGCTCGTCCGGGATCCCTGGGTCAGTACCCCTCGCAAGCACATGTTGAGTGTTCCACTGTAGTGGGAAATAATTGTGTTTATATTTTGAGGAAATTACTGTTGGTATAATGGCTAATATGTCGGGTCTGATGGGCCCCAGTCCTGCAGCCTCTAGCTCAGGGGCGGCAGCCACAGCCTATGATTGGGCAGAAGCACTGGGGCATATATTGGAAAAGATTGTGCTGGCATATGCTACGTCAAACTCTTGTCATAAGTTAAGGCTATTTGATGGGAAAGAGGAGTTTGAGCCCTGGTTGGAGCATACCACTGAAATGCTGCGGGAGTGGGCCATACCCGATGTAGAAAAGCGAAGATGTCTAATAGAGAGCCTTAGTGGCCCAGCACTAGATGTAATTCGCACCCTGAAGCTAATTGACCCTGGGGTTAGTGTGCAGGACTGCCTAAAGGCCCTTGATAATACCTTTGGGAGCGTAGAGAGCCCTGAAGACAGTTACTGTAAATTCCTTGATTCCCGACAGCAAAGGGGTGAGAAAACTTCAGCCTATATACAGAGGCTGGAAAGACTGCTTCAGAGAGCTGTTATGAGGGGAGCAGTGACTGTTGAGCAGATGGATCAGACCAGACTGGCTCAAGTTGTAAGAGGGACTCAGTATCAGAACCCGATCCTACTGCATCTCCGACTAAGAGAACGGCAGGAACATCCCCCAAGTTACTCCCAGCTGATAAAGGATGTCAGGGAAGAGGAAGAAAAGCAGGCTGCCAGCGAGTGTTGGGAAGCCCAAACATTGGAACCAGGCAGCACAACGCCACTGCAAATGGCCAGTGTACTGATGGTGAGCACCACAGAGGAACTTGCCCAACAAATGCAGGTCCTGACGAAACGGATAGCTGAACTGCAAAGCATCATTGACCGAGCTAAGGTTTCCAGGAATAAGGAGCCTCAGACTGTGACAATGGAGAAGTCAGTATCTAGAGCCACTGTTCCACCCCGGCGAAGGGGGAAAGGGCAATTCTTTTGCTACCGGTGTGGTCAGGATGGGCACAGTGCTGCTAACTGCCATAAGGAAGAGAACCCCTTCTTAGTGTATGAAAAGCTGAGGAGCAGTTGGGAGAGACCCAGTAGCGGCCAGAAGGTCTGGGGCTGGAGACCACCTAGACCTACAGGATTTAAAGATTCTCCCAAAAGAGACCGTCCAGCTGGGATCCCTGCAGGACTGATAGGGCCGCGAGCAGAGGTCATGGTGAGGATTGAAGGGGTGGAGTGTAAAGCCATGCTTGACACTGGATCTCAAGTGACTATTATATTTCAGTCATTCTACCAACAGATGCTTAGGCACCTGCCTATACAGCCACTGACTGGCATTGGTCTGTGTGGCCTCAGCATGGATGAATACCCGTACCAAGGGTATGTCATAGTGCACCTGGAATTCCCAGAGGAGGTTGCTGGGGTAAGGGAAGAGGTAGACACAGCTGCCTTAATATGCCCTGACCCTAAAGGGACCTCTGATGTGTCTGTGCTGATAGGGACCAACTCCAGTCTCTTCAAGGTGCTCGCGGATTACTGCAGACGACGGGCTGGGGACCAGTACCTGAGTACCCTGATGATCCATACGCTTTGTGCTGAAGCCTATAGGAAAATTGAGAGTGCTAAAAAGGAGACATCTGAGCTACCGATTGGGGCACTGAAGTACATGGGCACAACCCCCTTAGTAGTGCCCGCAAGGACAGAGCAAGAAGTGCTTGTCATGAGTACCAGGCTGAAAGGCAGTAAAGGGGCACTAGCAATGATAGAGCAGCCAGTTGAAGGAGAGCTCCCGGAAGGAGTGCTGGTCCCCAGTGGAGTCATAACCCTACCTGCTGAAGCCCAGGAAAAGGTGACTATACTGATTGCCAATGAAACAAGTAGAGATGTTGTTGTGAAGCAAGGACAAAAGATAGCAGACCTCTTTGAGCCTGAATCAATTGTGAAACCCCAGTGTGAGACTCAAGTTCCGACAATAGACCCAGCAAAGTTTGACTTTGGAGATTCACCATTGTCCGAGGAGTGGAAAGATCGCTTGAGGAGGAAACTTTGTGAAAGACCCAAGGTGTTCTCATTGCATGAGTGGGATGCGCAAAAGGAGTAGAGCACAACATCAGACTACATGACTCCCGACCTTTCAGAGAGAGATCTAGGAGGCTTGCTCTCTCCGAGATGGAAGATGTGCGACAACATCTTCAAGAGCTGGCTGCGAATGGCATCATTACAGAGTCCCGCAGCTCATACGCCTCGCCCATTGTGGTGGTCCATAAAAAGAATGGGAAAATCAGGATGTGTATTGACTACCGCACCCTGAACCGCCGTACTGTGGTTGACCAGTACACAATGCCTCGAGTCCAAGATGCCT
Source organism: Mauremys mutica (assembly GCF_020497125.1). Taxonomy (NCBI): domain Eukaryota; kingdom Metazoa; phylum Chordata; order Testudines; family Geoemydidae; genus Mauremys; species Mauremys mutica. The sequence continues at coordinate 106,544,463 of NC_059073.1, forward strand.
TAGACTGTTTGCTGGGAAGCCAGTGGTTCTCTGTGTTGGATCTTCGGAGTGGATACTACCAGATCCCTCTGGGTGAAGAAGATAAGGAGAAGACAGCCTTCATCTGCCCATTAGGGTTTTATCAGTTCGAACGCATGCCCCAAGGGATTTCTGGAGCACCTGCCACATTTCAACGTCTCATGGAGAAAGTTGTGGGAGACATGAATTTACTGCAAGTGTTAGTTTATTTAGATGACTTAATTGTGTTTGGAAGAACTTTGGAAGAGCATGAAGAAAGACTTCTTAAAGTGCTTGATAGGTTGGAGGAGTATGGTTTGAAGCTTTCCATTGACAAATGCCAGTTCTGCAGGACCTCGGTGAAGTATGTGGGCCACATCGTGTCCCAAGAGGGTGTAAGTACTGATCCTGATAAAATAGAAGCACTCACTACATGGCCCCGTCCAAGCAACTACAGAGAACTCAAGACTTTCCTTGGGTTTAGTGGCTACTACCGCAGATTCGTGAAAAACTATGCTACAGTTGTAAAACCCCTCAATGATCTTACCAGAGGATATCAGTCCAGCAAGAACAAATCTAAGACCAAGAATAAAGGGCCTTCCGTGCAGAGACACTATGGCCCCTTCAAACCCTTTGGGCCACGGTGGAATGAGAGATGTGAAAGGGCTTTTCGAGAAATCATGTTGTGGGGGAAGGGACCCCTATGTATTGAACCCGGTCCTTGCTGCTATTGTTTCGGCCCGGCAGAAGGGTTACATTTATTTCCTTCTCTAGTGATCAAGCAACTTTATAGATTGCCTCAGATAGCACAAAAGACAAAAGTCCCTGAGGAACCTCAGGTGTGGATAAGTGATGCTATAGGATGCTATAGCCAATAGGATCAATAGCCTTGTAGGATCAAAGGCTGCTTGTTTTCATAATTGGGTTACCAAAAATGTTGGGAAATCATAATAATTTTGTCCTTGTGTGTTGAGGGGCCCTTTTTTATGGCTGCTGTTGAGCCTCTCCAAGTCTCCTGTTAGTTCTGACAGTCTAAGTCCTCAACTGTGCATCAGAATCCACTAGCAGACTCCATCCCCATAATTGCTGTGTTTTTTCAGTCAATGATGTTCAATGTTCCAGACATAGGTGGCGGGTGTCTCTTGCATTTGGGAAGACTGGGTGGGAGCGCCGGAAGATCCCTGGAAGTGGGGGCTTCCACCAGTTCCCAGATCATGGCCCTGTCCTCTACTCTGCCCCAAGGTCCCACTCCGCCTCTTCCCATGAGGCCCCGCCCCACTTCACCTCTTTCCCCCCCTCCACCTCATCCTCCAAGATGCCCCCCCACTCGCTCCTTTCCACCCTCTCCTGAGGCCCCCTTGTCCACTGCTTATTCCTCTCTGACCCTTTCCCCAAGCCCCCCACTAGCTGCCCGCCAGATCCTTGCTCCTTTCTGTCCCCTCCTTCTTTAAGAGCAAGCAATGGCGGGGGAGAGGAACAAGCAGCAGGCAGTGGGGGCATCCTTGGGGCCAGGGCCAGCTCCAGATAAAGCCGATCGGCGCTACTTCGGCAGCAGCTCAATTGTGCCACTTCATTCTTCAGTGGCAATTCGGCGGCTGGTCCTTCGCTCCCTCTCTTCCTCTTCGGCGGCACTTCAGCAGCAGCTCAAAGAGGAAGAGAGGGACTGAGGGACCCACCATCGAATTGCCGCCGAAGACCCGGACATGCTGCCCCTTTCCATTGGCCACCCCAAGCACCTGCTTCCTTCGCTGGTGCCTGGAGCCGGCCCTGCTTGGGGGAAGAGGCGGAGTGGAGGCGAGAAGAGGCCGAGCGAGGGCAGGGTCTCAGGGTGGAGCATGGGCTGAGTGTGGATGAGGCCATGGTCCAGGTGCCAATGTCCTCTCCACTTCTCAGGAGTTTCTGGTGGCGGCGCTCTAGAGGCAGCAGGCCGGTGCACATCCAAGAGGAGGTGCGCTGACATTTCTTGCCCCGTTTCGGGAGGCTTAGCCTCCCCTACTGTCTTATATCTGCCAACCACAGTTTCAGATCAGTAAAACTGATAAACTGGCTGAGAATTGTGGAGGCTAGCTCATCCCTTGCCAGGAGAAAAGCATCATTAATGCCAGTGAAACATGGTGGCTGTGATTTGTGGACAGAATTCTCAGAGTGAGGCAACTAACAGTATAAATCATGGCACACAGTTTGAAGCTCAATCAGAGCTGTTGTTCCCAAATTCTGTCGACTGACTGCCCCAGGAAGCTGGCAGACTAATGATCAATGTTAAAAGCAACTTGTTTTGGCTGGATAGTAGGGATTACAGAGAGACAAAAAGGGAGTAAATACATTCTATTAAGCTGAGTGCCTCCCCTCTTTTTGGATGTACACATCCATACGTTAAAACGTGGGCCAAATTCAGAGTTGTGTGAATCCTATTGGTCTGGATCCATAGAGCAGTTTATGCACAGGCTGGCTGTGGTGTTTCACACTCTCTGCATTTCACTTTGAGTTTTGAAGTTCATTAAAACAAAATGCAGCCTAATTGGGGTTGAAATCATGCAAAACAACTGAATGTTTTGCTTGAAACTAGAGATGAGTTCAAGCTGCAACATTCCCATCCAGATTTCAAACAGCTCATATTTTTGCATGTTCAGATCCAGTTGTTTTGTTTCTGTTTTGTTTTGTTTTTCCCCAGCTTATTATAGATCAGGGCATTGCAAAATCATTATTAAAGACAGAAGCCAACTTGAAAACTCACATCTGGATCCATGTTTGGAATTTGGCCATCCCGACATTCTGAAACGTTGATGCCCGTGCCTGCTAAATTCTCAGCTCCTGCTTGGCAAGAGGGTTGTGAACCTGGTTTGAGATTTGGGTTTGTAGTGGTAACCCAAACATACCTGAATCTCACCTGATTTTGGTCTTTGCTATAAAAGTCTTGCAGAACAATGGTCTCATGCCCCTGAGAAAGCAACTTTATTATACTTGAAAGTTCACAGAACCATGCAGAGACTGTAACTAAAAGTGAGGAAATCGCTTTAATTTAAGCACAGCCCCAATGTGGGTGGAAAGACTAAGATTAATCCACTTGGGAAAAGCAACCTAATTTAAAGTGAGGCTTTTCATGGTCATTTCCATAATTGGTTAGAAAATCAGCTTTGATCTAGGAACATTTTTATTTGTTTTAACTATGTCCTATTTAGTGAAGATGTAATAATTCAAAACAATTACAGTAAAGTAATTATACTTTAATAAATATAAGGTTAATGCTTTAGTCCGCAATAGAACCTGTACATTGAGGCAATTAGCAGCAGCAATTGAAAAGGAGGGAGCTGATTATTATGTTTGTGGAATGGCTTCATTAAAATAGTAACAAACAATCTATTCATCTTTCTCTAAACATCAACAATATAAAAGAATTCCTCACCTCAAAGTCGGGTGCATTAAATTATTTTAAGGAAACAAAATAAGATGCTAGAAGTTGGCATGTCAGGATATGATTTACAGCATGAATTAGATTCTTTTGTGTGATCAAAGATATAATTAAACTTCAATAGCAGCATGTCACAATATTGAATGGCTTGGTGAAAAGCTGATCTTTTAGAACCTAGCTCACAATGAGAAGCTTTTTTGCTGCTTTTGGGACATGCAAGCAGGCTGCATTGCTTGTTCAATGGCTAGACACATTTCCACATTGTTATGCACAAAGGAAAGGCACAGCTTTACCCTTTGCAAGACAAACCCAAAGGTACTGTATACATAAAGCAAGCAAAAAACAATGGCCTCTGTACAAAAGAAACCATTTGCCTGATATTGCATGTTACAGTTACAGGAGAAAAATGTAAAGGGAAACCATGAACTTAAAAATCACATTTCTGTCTGAAAATGTTTTACCTACAGTATTAATGTTGCTTAGGACTACTGTAAATGGAAGAGATTAGAGAAAACCATCTATTTCTCTTTTTCTTACATTTGTTTACTTTGTGCATTTGAAAGCACTTTGTCCACAGTCAATCAATGTCACTCTTTTCCCTGTGTAGGTACTTTTCCCCTGTGTGTTTTTGACACAGTAAGGGGGAGAAACACTTGGGGGGGAGGGGGTTGTGTGTGTGTTTTTTAAGAACAATGTGATTCCAAAACAAAACACAAATAGTAGGAAGAGATGGAGAGACTCCAAGGCAGGTGTAGTGTCTGAAACTGCTTGTGACTCGTTCTCTTTTTGTAGTGCATAAGAATTGGGTAATATCCCTTTAAATAGTTTGGGAGCCCTCTAGTCTAGTGGGCCTCCCTGTCTTCTGTTGTAGAAGCCATCTGAACCTGCCAGAGCAGCAGTGTACGTAGGTAGCTAGGTCTTGTTTATTTGTGCATAGTTAATAAATACAGTTAGTTGGAATCCAACTCTGCCAGTGTGGTTTCCCCGTGGTGTATAGTGAGGAAACACAACACTTCTGTTTGTTAAATTGCTAGATATCAATTTGACTATATCTCTTTGATACTTGTTCACATTTTAACAAGACATATCTTTCTCAGATGGCAGATAGAAGTGAATAGTTAAATTCTTAGAGGGTGGTTGGTGGACCCCTAACGTAGGGAAACTTACACCATCATTTAATAACTTATTTAATCTATTTACTAATAGCAAAATTTACTGAGATATTAATCTACAAACAAAGACACCATTGCAAACAATCAGTAGAATGAAACTGGATTCCTTATTTAAACTAATTTTCTCATTTCTCCTCTTTCCTCACCTGCATCCATTCAGTCTCTACTCAGCCATAGAAACATTATTTAGCTATCTCACCTTCACCTTGGTAGGGAAGGAGTTAAATAAAATCCTAGTGCGAGCGCGGTGCAGATGGGAGGTTGCTATATAATAATTTAAGGATACTGAGCTATAATTTTGTGAATACTGCATGTGACCCAGTTATTGAGTGAAACTGTATATAATTATATTAGGGGCTAGCAGAATGGTTATTACACATGTGTTCTTTAACTTAGTGAGGGCTACTGGACGAACAAACAGGAAGGCAACACAATGACCCCCTAGATAAGAGCTCACATTTGAAAGACAGCGGGGGAAGCCATTAACTTTGAGGATCCTATATTCTGTCCCCAATGAAGAAGCAAGTCTTATGCTGTCAGGCTTGGAGCCTACAGATCTAAAGAACACTAAACGGTTAGAAAGCTCCTGTCAGGATAGGAAGCTGGGGTCAGTTGTCAGGGGCCTCCACCTGGAACAGGCTGACATAGAGAGAGGCTCTGCAGAGGGAGTCTGAATAAATTGGACCTTCCCCAGACCCAGGGAATAGTAAGCCTTCAGGAATACAACAGGCATGTGTATAGACTCTTTATTGTTTCAAGATATGTTTTCTCTTAAATGCCTTGCTTCTAATAAAGAATACTTTACTTAGGAAGGCTATTTGGTCACTGGTTACCATTGTCTTTGCTCCCAGAGGAAACAGAAGATAAGTCAAACCTGCTGAGGTAATAGCAGATGATCATAAAGGATTTCAGCCCAAACCTAGTCTCAGCATGGGAGAATCATGTGATTTCACCCCAAGAGAGAGATCATGGCTTAAGACTCAAGACTTGGGGGGAGGGGGTGGTGCACTCAAAAAATCTAGCAGAGGTCACAGGTGCAGTTAGCTCTATAAATATGACAGAGCGTATCTATGTGATTACAGTCACAAGTCAACTAGCAAACGAACCTCTGAGGTTAGCTGGTCTTCCGTGTGAAGAAATGTCCTACCTTAGAACTAGTGGGTTTGAATAAGTGAGACTCATCAGTGTATATAGTTCCAAGGAGAAGCAGAGATAAGAACAGGACAGAAAGGGAGGTTATTGTTAAAGGAAAACAGTCAGTACCATGTGGTGTTTTCACTTCTCCCTTTTTTAGGTATCTGTCATATTTTATTGGCTAAGAGCTATTTTCTAAGATGGGAGTGCAATGAGAACTTCACTTACCAGTAGTCTGATAACATATATAATTTCTGCTCTTCATTTTTTTTTACCTTGAGTAGCAAACATTTAATATACTTATGTCATGTACCCTGGCTGCTCACTAGGACTGCTGTGAGGGGAATCTAAGCTGCTTCTGCTCTGCATCCCCCGGTGTTCCAAGCCCCTAGAGTGTGACTGGAGTCCAGCCATTTCCCCAATCTTGGAGACCTTACTCACACTCTCAGGGCACAGACCTTCTATATGGCACCCCCCTTCTTAGAGTTGGAATCCATTGTCCAGCTACCTAACATATCTGGGTACAGCACTGACCCTTCAGAGTCCCCAGTACTTAAACATATCCTCTCCCAGAACTGCACCTGAAAGGTGTGAAGCTTTTGGTATACAGGGTAACTTTCTCAGGGGCATGCAGTAGTTGAGAAGCACATACACACACTCAGACACCTTGCACACAGTCTAACACTTTTATGCTCCTTTATACTTAATCATGTGAAGCACAGGAGAATACAGATCATACAAAAGATTGGCCCTTATTATCTCACCCTTCCCTTAGGAGCCGTTAGGGACCATCAGTGTCCAGGAAGGCAAGCAGTCCCCTGTTACATGCTGGATGGTCCCTCCCCACTGGCGCCCCTTAACCAGTTTCTGTGACCTTGCACTCCCTTGCGCCACACTTCTCTTCTTGCCTTATTCTCTGTTCCTGTGGGTTCCCTTATTTAAACTTCTCCTGATCATCTGGCCCCTTTGTTCTCCTCCTGTTAAGTTTCCATTGCTCCTATCTTTCTCCCTTCTGAGGAGTCAGCTAAACTGGTTTTATAAGGATGCATCTTACCTATTGTTTCCAGAAGATTGTTCCTGAATAGGGTTGGTAAGGCCAAAGCATGATTCTGTTGTATCTGTCTGGTGCACAGAGCCGTCCCTAGGGTATGACAAATCGGGGCAACCGCTCCAGGCCCCGTGGGCTGGTGCAATTGGCCGGCGCGGTCAGTCTTGGAAGTCACAGGTCGGTCCCGGAAGTGATGGATTTGTCCCTTCCAACCAAGGCCCTACACCCCCCTAGAGATGGCCCTGCTGGTGCGTACCTGCTACAAGGCCTGTCAGCAATGGTGGATCCACATATATATATAGGCACAGATGATACTGCAGTTTCTCATAATGCAATTTAACAATTTCAGTCAGAATTCAGAAGCTGTACAGATATAGCCCCAATTCCATCACAACTTGTTTCAAAAAACCTCGACCTGATTCTCCTCAATTTACACTGAATCAGGCCTCCAGTGTTCTTAGGAGCAGCAGCAGCAGGTTTGCTGTAGCAGAACTGTAGCATTCTCGAATCTATATGTCAGTCAAATACAATGCACATTTTGAACAGTACCCCAGGGAAAGACGGATTCACTGGGCTTCATAGTAATGAGGCCAGCAGGTCTCCATAAGTGCACTCTATCTCTTCATATAGTGCATGAGCTAATATTGAACTTCTGAACCTTAAAGTTTATCAGGCATTCAGCAAGTTCAATTGCCACAATGCATCCCTCTGTTGATGATAATGATCGATCTAATCCAAGCTCCCTGTCATGTGTAAGTCAACAAAATAATTTCATTGGCAATCATGCACTTTATTTCTACTTTACCATTTGGAAGTGAGTCCCACTCAGTTTGGAGGCATGATATGGTGAAACTATATATGTCAATCAGTCTCCTTTGCAAAATCCTCCTTGGAATGTGAATTCCAAAGCATGAAGTTTCCATCTACAGAACCATCAGAGCTATGACTTGTCATGGGCAGCATCCCATGACTGACAGTCAGACTGAACACTTCATGGCAACAATGCTTCAGCCCCTGAAAACTAAAAACAGAGGAAAAGAGTGGTTTTTAAAATACACATTTCAAGAGGGTGGTATTTTACTCCGGCACTAAAGTTTTTAATTATTTTGAAGTTGGATAGCAACTCTTTAGGTTTAACTAAAAAGAGACTAGAAAGCTCTTTAGCAAAGCTAAAGGTGAAAGTAAAGATGGTCTTGTGGTTAACTCAGTCTATTGGGATGTTGGAGACCTGGATTTTATTCCTAGCTCAGCTACAGATTTCCTATATGACCTTTCCTGTATGAAAGTCACTTATTAGGGCTTAATCTTGCAAGATGTAGATCTCCATATGACTTCAAGGGAAGTTGAGGGTAGTCAGTACCTCACAAGAATGCCCAGCATCTTGCAAGATTCAGCCCTATGGCCAACATATTTTGTAGTTTTGTGTGTCCCATTTGACACTCAGATCTGGTCTATGCTACAGAGTTAGGTCAACATAAGGCACTTACATTGACTTAAGTGTGTAGGTGTCAACACTACAATATTCCTCCTACCACTTTAACTTGCCTGCTACGACGATCTAATAAATCTACCTTGGCCAGAGGCATAGTGCTTAGCTCGATGTAGTTAGGGCGATGAAGTGTCAGTGTAGAAACTGCGTTGGTAACGATGACTTTAGTGACTTCCAGGAGGAGTCCCACAATGCCCCATCATGACCACTCTGGTCACCGTTCTGAACTCCGCTGCCCGGTAGCAATGTAAACAGGTACACTCCCCCTACCCTTTTAAAGCCCTGGAAATTTTTGAAATTCCATTTCCTGTTTGGTCAGTGTGGAAAGTTAACCTAGCAACTGTCAAGCTGACCTTGCCAGCTCCACGCTGCAGACCCGCTCCTGCCTGGAGTACACAGGAGGTGGGGGTCTCCTGGGTCTGTGGGGAGAGGAAGCTGTGCAGTCACAGCTTCAATCCAGCCATAGGAACTTGGACATCTCTAGTCAGATCACTCAGGGCATGGTGGAGAAGGACTACAACAGGGACACTTAGCAGTGCCATGTGAATATCAAGGAGCTGCAGCAGGTGTACCTGAAGGCAAGGAAGGCAAACAGTCACTCTGGGGCAGAGCCACAGACATGCTGCTTCTACAAGGAGCTGCATGCCATCCTTAGCGGCAACCCCACCTCTAACGCCAGGCATGCTGGGGATACTTCAGAGGAGTGAGAGTCACGGGGCACTGCAGTGAAACCTGAAGATGAGGTGCTGGACAAGGAAGAGGAGGAGGTGTATGGGGGATAGGCAACCAGGGGATCCAGTGGCATGGCAAGCCAGGACCTGTTTTTGACTCCTGAGCAGTCAAGCCACTCTCAGCAGTCCAGCAGTGGTGAGCCTGATGCAGGGGAGGGAACCTCTGATAAGTACTCAGTTTGCTTCAATATTGCAGAGAGACCTCTTTTCATATATTATTTTTTTAATCAGGTTAGACGAGGTAGTGAAATAACCAGTAGAGGTTCAGTTGCTATCTGCTTCTCATTCCCCTATACAGCTAGGCAGAGAGGGCCCTCTGGAACAGTTTTGTTAATGCACACCAGGATGTCCCATGAATCCTCCATAGAGATCTCTAGGAAACTTTCCAGGGGGTAGTCTGCAATCCTCTGTTGATGGTTTCTGGGGAGGGCTGCCTTATTTCTTCCACTGTGGTAGGATACTTTCCCACACCAGTCAGCAATTACTTCAGCAGGCACCATTGCAGCACATGGGCTAGCCGCATAAGGAACCAGTCTGCAGCCAGACGCATGCAGCCGCTGTTCCCTTTCAGCCTTGGTTACCCTCATGAGTGAGATATCCACTAAAATCACCACTGTCTGTGGAGAACAGTGCCAGTATTCAGTTCAATTGCCCTATCTGCTTGGATGCCTGAGTGCTACCCCTCATTGTTCCAACTCGCCCCCTCCCTGCCCCCCGGAGCCATACTCACCAGGGTTGGGACTGCTGCCATGCTCTATGAATCCCAAGGAAAAGTGAGAATGTTGTACTTGTAACTTGTGTGGATCCAGGGGAGTGGATGCACTCACAATAGTATCTCTATCATTTCTTTAGCAACTGAAAAAGAGGCAATGGAAGATGTGTTCCAGGATGTCCTGCAAGCCTCTGGTGCATTGGATTGTAAGCAGAGGGATTGGAGGTTGAGAATCAATGACAAAATGCAGAAGGATAGCAAGGACAGGAGAAACGGGCAGCAAGAGATGATAGCGCTGCTCAGGGAGCACACAGACATGCTGCGTTCCCTAACTGATTTTCATGCTGAACACATCTGTGCTCGCCTCCCCCTACAGTCCATAGAGAACTGCATTCTGGGACCTCTCTACACTCCCCCACCCCCGACATTCCATGTATCTTCGGGGGCCACAGCATTACCCCAGCCACTCCAACCCTGTGGGAAAGTACACACGATGACAGCCACACATACACCCTGCTCTAAGAGACTGAGTTGGCATATGTGTTTGTGAATTCTCTGTTCCTTCCCCTTTAACGATACTTTTACCTGTATACATGAAGTTTATTTCAGCTTTAAATAGGCATGTTTGCACTGGTGTGGAATAAAAGCCTGTTTTTGGAAACTTAATTCATCCTTATTAGTCTATAACACATGGTAGCTACGGCCCATATTCAAAGATAACAGAAACAGTTGCTTTTGCATTGTTATATTAACGTGCACACATCACTCATTGCAAGGTTCATAGCACAGAGCAAACCTCATTGCTGCAGAACCATTCACTATTTCCCACACATTGCCGGAGTCACAATCCTTTGTAGCAAGGTGCAAATAATGGCCCTGCACACTTGCATCTCAGCAACCCCCACTATGCATTGACCAATTCCAAATTGATTCCCCACTGATCAGTAGCCGTCTGGCGTTGCCAGCTTCCACACAGTGATTGCCACTTGCTTCTCCACTGGGAGACACCATTTTGGTGTCGCTGCACCGGAAGGCTTGGGCGAGTTCTGCACACAGTTCCAGGAATGTGGCCTTGTGCATCCGAAAGTTCTGCAGCCATTGCTCGTCATCCCAGGCCTGCATAACAGTGCGATTCCCCCCAGTCAGTGCTTGTTTCTCAGGCCCAGAACCAGCGGTCCACAGTGTGTAGCTGCTCCATGAATGCCAACAGCAATCTTGAATTGTTTCTTTCCCTGGCTCATAGCCAGGCAGCCATGAAGGCATCATCATCAGACATGCAGCTCAGGAAATACTGCAGGATCAGGCACGTTGTGTTCATAATGCTCAGTGCAATACTCATAATGCGCAGCGCAGTGCAGGATCCATGTTTCTCACGGAGATGGCAGACATGCAGATTAGTGGGGCTTTTGAAAAGCAGTGCAAAACGTAATAGGATCCCATTGAATGATGGGATGGAGAAAGCTGAATCATGGGATGCTGAACCCATGTTCCCAGACACCCCTGCATGACTTGTTTGAGCCCATGAGGCATTGCAAACCCTTCCCAAAACACCCCACACTAGATAGTGGTGAGTTGCATAGTCCACTGCACTGCTCTCTGCATCGATGCAAGCACTGCTACTGTGAATGCACTCCAGTGACAGGAGGACTGTAGTGTGGACATGCAACAGCTGTATTTACTGTGACAGCTGTACATCACAGTAAACTTAAGTTGACTTAATTTTGTAGTGAAGACAAGACCTTGGAGTCTGATTTTTCAACAGTGCTGAGCATTCTTCCTTCCCAGCAACTTAAACTAGAATTCTTGGCGCCAGAACTTTGTAATATCAAATAAAAAATAATGGAGGCAAAGTCAATGTCCAATGCTGGCCTTTTCCTCCCTGTACCTCAAGCTCCTCATCTGTAATAGGAGAGGAGACAATTAATATTTCTTTTCCTCACAGGGATATTGTGTGGCTAAACTATTTAATATTTGTGAGATGGTCAGATACTGCAGTGATTAGTGTAATAATACAAGCCTATAAATAAAATATTGTATTGACCATATATATTTAGTGCTTTTAATAATGTTCCATTGTACCGTGTGTATCTGAATGATTTCAGTTCTAAGAGCAATCTTTAAAATAGACTGGTCAGTTTTTACTACTCTTTATCATTTTAGTCCAATTTAGTCCCTTCCCTGTCCCCCCAGCATATGAACAATTAATGTTACACTGTGTATGCTTTATTTATTTGATCTCCATATCACTACTGATGGTAGTAACATTATCACAGTGCACTATGGTTTGAGTAATCTGTGTTTTCTCCTAGAGTTATTCATATGTGTTAAGTGCCACAATTAATAAAAAAAATACAGTAGAACAAATATCAGTAAAAATACAAGGGTCATACTACTTATTTGCAGCTGGTCTACCAGAAGGTCAGTGATTATGCAGAAGTCCATTTACAGTCAATGGTTTTGCAGTATTGCATCAATCTATGTACTAAATAAAGAGCCTTCAAGCAAAATAGGTACCTAGCACACTTTGGAGCATTGCATAAATAATTAGTAGTAGTAGTAGTAGTAGTAGAAAATAATACTAAGGGTGAAATTTTGCTCTGAGTTAAATCTCTTTAAATCTGGAAGAATTCCATTGACTTCACTGAAGATAATCTGAATTTAAAGCAGTATATATCAGAGCAGAATCTAATTCCAGAAGTTCAGAGTTAAGAATATATCTCAGCCCATAACCTACCCAATTGGGCCTACTTACTGCAGCTCGTGTAAGGTCCAGTTCTGATAAGGCTGTGATCATGTGGAGCTGCAAGAAAAAGGATGGAATCCTTAGTTCAGTATGCTAGTTCAGGGCAAGTGTGTGGCCAAATCTCTGCTTTTGGTGGGTATTGAGAATAGTGGGGAGGCAGCCTGCTGATTCTCTCCAATGCTAATTTTGGACCAGGTAGACTCATTGGCCATGAGCTTGACACATTTAATTTCCACACCTGTTTTCTTGTAGAAACCTGCCACAGAGGTCATGCCTGCAGCATGCATGGGACTTCAGACCCACTCTCCCACAGCTGCCTGCTTCCCTCATCAGCATAGTAAGCATTGTTTGCTATTTAGTCTCTAAAATTTGCTTCTCCAGTGCTGCCAAACATACTTGTGGAGCTTACTGAGCCATTCATTTAAATGGTCGTTAAACAGGAAACTACTGCTGGAAAGTTAAGTGTCGTTTCATATTTAAACAAATGGGAACAGACAGACATAAGGGCCATATGTGATACAGTGGAAAAATTGAATGACTCATATATCCCACAAGTGTCCCATTGAAAAGAAATGAGCGGCTACGCAACTCCCATAAGTAGATGCTCTTTTTAATGAACAGAATGACATGGAGCAGCAGTGAATGGGTTAGTGACTGTAGTTCTTCTGAAACTGCAGCCATTAAAAGAAAGGGATTTACACAATGGTAGCATTGGTGTTTCCTTTGTGATTGAAGGAAAGTGGTGATTAAGGCCAAGTATGCTTATTTTTGGCTGCTGTGGACTCTTTCAGCCTGAACCCCCGCCTAAAGAGTCTACTTAAGGTCAAACAGGTTGCATATTTTAATTGTGAAGTAAACAAGAAAAGGGAGGAATTTTGGTGAAGTAGCTTCATTACTTTGACCATAGGAATATAAGATTTGCCATTTTATAGTAGACTGTGTATCCTGAAGAGTTGAGCATCCATATCCTCAGTGATGCCCAAATAATCTAAGTGCTATCTATGGCATCCTTTTGCAAAGTTCTAACCTGTGCATGGTTTTGTGAGGTAATATATCTGCAGGAGGACAGTTAAAGGGGTGACTGGGTTGTGCACATCCAGGCCCACAGCAGAGTACTCTGGGAAGGTAATAAAACAGACACTAAGTTGCTCTGCTCACAACTCTTGATGTTCTATAGGAAGGTTTTGACACATTTGCTCTTCTAGTCTCTATTTCAACGGGTCTTCTGTCTATAGAAATTGTGTAAATGGTGAGTATAAAGATAGGCAGGGACTCCTAGCTTTGCCTCAAGCAGTTTTCAGCAATGTTATGTTAGCTGTTATGTTAGCAGTGCCCATTTTATCAGCAGTTCTTAGGTTGTGGGGTTCACCAAAATCTGCCTGGAGGGCTGTGAGCCTGAAGTGGACTGTTCTGTCACTTACAGTAGGTCAACGGTTCTCAAACTGTGGGTCGGGACCCAAAGTGGGTCCCGACCCCATTTTAATGGGGTTGCCAGGGCCGGCATTAGATTTGCTGGGACCTGAGGCTGAAATTGAAGCCCGAGCTCCACCCCCACCCAGGGCGGCAGGGCTCAGGCTGTGCCCCACTGTCCCCCTCCCCCACACCCCGGGCAGTCATGTATAACTTTGCTGTCAGAAGGGGCTCGCGGTGCAATGAAGTTTGAGAACCCCTGCAGTAGGTCCTTCTCAGTATAGCAGTAAACCATTGAAGTGATCCCTGCAGCACCTCCTCTGTAACAGAATGGGAACTGACACAAAGGATTAGGGATTTAGAGAGGGTCCCATATGAGGAAAGATTAAAGAGGCTAGGACTCTTCAGTTTGGAAAAGAGAAGACTAAGGGGGGACATGATAGAGGTATATAAAATCATGAGTGATGTTGAGAAAGTGGATAAGGAAAAGTTATTTACTTATTCCCATAATACAAGAACTAGGGGTCACCAAATGAAATTAATAGGCAGCAGGTTTAAAACAAATAAAAGGAAGTTCTTCTTCACGCAGCGCACAGTCAACTTGTGGAACTCCTTACCTGAGGAGGTTGTGAAGGCTAGGACTATAACAATGTTTAAAAGGGGACTGGATAAATTCATGGTGGCTAAGTCCATAAATGGCTATTAGCCAGGATGGGTAAGAATGGTGTCCCTAGCCCCTGTTCGTCAGAGGATGGAGATGGATGGCAGGAGAGAGATCACTTGATCATTGCCTGTTAGGTTCACTCCCTCAGGGGCACCTGGCATTGGCCACTGTCGGTAGACAGATACTGGGCTAGATGGACCTTTGGTCTGACCCGGTACGGCCTTTCTTATGTTCTTATGTTCTTATGGTATGCAGGTCCTTTTACAGGTAGCTAAATGTGGCATCACACTATCAAAGAGGTTGAGGACCCCTGTGATGTATGGTGTTACTTCTTACCAAAGCTCTGTCTCCGACCCCACTGGTAAATGTTGATATAACACGGTGAAAATAAAGGGGCATACTGTGTGTGAAATATTATCCATTAAAGTCTACCTCCAATTAAAACTATAGGGACCTACTATAAATCATTATACCTAACAACTAGAGCCCTGTGCAGATACAAAAATGTGGATCTGCATCCGATCCACATCCGCCAGGATCAATCCATGATCCGACCTGCAATCCATCAGCCGTCTTGTACCTGTATCTGCGTCAACATCCGTACCCGCAGCAGTAAGCCATCTCACAAGGGCTAGCTACGGGGGGGAGGAGCAAGTGGGAGGCAGGATCTTGCAGGGAAGAGGCAGCATGAGGGTAGGGACTGGGGGTAAGGGTCAGCACAGGGGTGTGGTCTCAAGGAGAAGGGGTGGCGCAGAGTGGGAGCTACTGGGAAGGAGCGTCACATCACGTGCTGTTCCCGGGGGCTCACAAGCGACTGCACACGGCAGCAGCAGTGTGTGTTGAGTCACAGGGGCAGAGGGGTGGGACGCCGGGGCCCCGCCCACTCCATTCCCTGTGGCTGGGGCAGGCCCTGCTGCCCAGGAGCTGGCAGGCCAGGTCCAGGACTAGGAGCGTGGCCAGTGCTGCCAGGCCAGGCCATGGTGGGGAAGCTGGCGCTGCCTGAGGGGCCCTACCTTCTGGACAGGAAGCAGTGCGGCGAGTAGGTGCTGGACAGCCCTGACTCCGGCCTGCTGTCCAGCCCCGGCCACTGGCTGCTGCCACTGGCCTCAAGCACACTGCATCCCCTGGCCTGCCCAAGCCAGACGCCACAGGCCGGGCACTGCCAGTGAATAGAGCTCTGCACAGTTGTATCTGCATCCGATCCACTATCTAAAAAATGGTCTGTGGATTTGCAGGGCTCTACTGACAACTGTCCTGTGTGGCTGGGAAGGACTTATGTGAGAATTTTTCATGGCTCAGCCTGGAATATCAGGAGGCCTCCCTGAAATGTACTAGAATGAAACCAAGAAGTTTTACTCTATGCCAGGGGTATCAAACCCGCGGCCCGCGAGGCTCTTGCGTGTGGCCTGCCAAGCTCCCCGCGCCCCTCTGCCTACCAGCGGGATTGCCCCCTGTGGCGTTGCGAGCCCCGTGCCGCTGTCTGAAGCAGCTGGCAGCACGCCCCTTCGGGCTTGGGGGGAGGGGGAAGGAGGCAGAGGGCTCCTGCATTGCCTCCTTCCAGGCACCGGCCCCCACAGCTCCCATTGGCCGGGAACAGGGAACCACAGCCAATTTATTTTGTTAATATTTTTGAGCACAAAACATAGGCACAAGCTTTTGAAAATTTTGCCTGGCCAGTATGCAAAGTAACTCCTAGCTGAGTGGGTAAATCTCTAAAGAAGGTCATCCTCTATCAGGTATTCTCCATTTTAATTGATGAATAATGCCTGTGCCCTTCCATCTACATTTTCCTGCTTTCATTAACAAACCTCTCCCCAGAGAATTCCACCCTGATTCCAAGATAGTCAGGTGAGGTAACACAGCTGCAGTTCATGATTATGACCCAAGAATTTTTTTTCAAAGATTTTGCCAAAAAAATAAAGTCAGAATTAGTGAGTACAAAACACATCTAAACAATGGAACACATACAAATTAAAGTACCCACCCACTGTGTTTAATACATATCCAATGAGTCATGTCCAGAGCCAACTGTGAGAAATCTGTGTAGGTGGGTTTTATTTAGTTTTCTTTTTGATTGCTATAGTGTTTGTCTTTATCTAATAATTATTGCACTCTGAGCTAATAGACACTGAGCTCTGATTCTTCAAAAACAGCCTAATGGTACATATTCCATTTGTTATACACAGAAATAAATCACTGTGGAAATATAAGGGAATTATGTTGGGAACTGAAATATACCAAGATGGCATGGGGTAAAGGTTATTACCATGTGAATAAGTGTTGTCTTGCTCCTTTTCCCTCCCTATGTTGACATACTGAGGAGGGGGATTTCTCCTTTAAGAATCTGGGTTTTGGGACTATACTGGAAATGAGATATTGAGCCTTACCTATGGGGCAATGGTTTGAATCCACCCCAAGCTGGTAGTAAGTGAAGTCATTGCCATCCACTAGCTGTTCCATAATCTATATAAAATGAGATTGGTGGCTTTAGTTCCTAGTGGATATCTAGCCACATCACACAAATTACCAGCAGTGGTATTTATTAATCATCTTAGCAGAGAGGCCAAAGGAAAAATAGGCGTGGAGTCTGAATCACCTTCTCACGCCTTGAAATGGTCCCTCCAGGTTAGGGTTGAGGCACATTGGCAGGGCAGCGTGGGGAAGCCAACAGAGCCACTCCCTCTTCTGTGTTCATTCTGCAGATGAACAAAGAGGAGTTCAATGTGCAGAGCTGTGAATTTGGCACCTTTCCTAAGTGCTGCATTTGCTTCTGGAAACCAAAAGAACGTAGAAACATGGGATATTGGTTTCTTTGCTTTGGGATGTGGTTTGTTTTGTAATTATTTTATTTGAGAAACACGCTTTAAGCTCCATAATATGTAGTAAACAGTAGTAGGAAGCAAGTAAGGCTACTAAGGAATGGAGACCATTGCAGGCTTTAATCACTCTTGTGTTATACTTTAATAATTGCCCCTGGGTTGCGAGCTCACACCGGAACCTGCGATTTCACAAAACTTTTAGAACTCTCCAAACAGTGGACACCTGGTATATTCTGGTTGGCCACAAATATTTTTACGCATTTTGAAGAACGTTGTTTCAGGGTAAATTGTAAGAAAGGAATAAAAGCTTGTGGTGGGATTTTCAAGAGAGCGTGGTGGCGGCCTAGCTCTGCTCGCATTGAACTCCATCTCCTTGTTGCCGTCAGTGATAGCAGAGCTCTGCTCACCACAGAACACTTTTGAAAATCCCATCCTTAATTTGTTGCTACCGGGAATAGTTTTGTTAACATCCCTTCAATTGACAAAATACATCCTCAGAGCTACAGTGCACTGGGCCAGAAAGATCTCCTAGGGTAAATTCCTTTGTGGCGGTGGTTTTCCTTCATCAGGATTTCTTCCATCCATCTTTCTGCTTCCAAGGCTTCATTTTTTTCCCCCTCTTCATTTGCTTCAAATGCTCACTCACCCATTCTCTCTACTGTGGTACAATCCCTTGCTTTTCATCTCCCAGACTCTTCACATCTCACTTTTAGACACTGGACCTCAGTGCATTCCAATAGTACCCTTCTTCTACTGCATTTGTGATCAGCCATATAAGATAGTAAGACGGTTACCCAATTTTATTAATGTAAGTCACAGTGGCACATCATCACACTGTGACAAGCCGCAAAGACGGCCTGATTTTGTTTCCTCCACCATTGGAGTCGCTTTTTCCTCACAGCTCACACAACCTTTCCACACCCATCTGCCTGGCTACTCACGGAAACTTGCTATTTATTTGCACCTCTTCAGAATTTCTGTGTGCATTTACAACCATTTAAAATGATCATATGACAAAGACAGTGAATTTTTTTAATAAATCTATTTTAAATTACAATTAACCTCTCAATCCCCTGGACACCACTTATTCAGAAAGAGCTTCAGTGAACACATAGACTTTGCAGAATGCCCACTGTCACAAGTGTGCTAACTTGGTATTTTTTGACCCACTGACACCCCTCCCTCCCCCAGAATAGGCTCAATCCAGAGTTGAGCCCAACTCCATCCCCCAAAACACACACACTGCCTCCAGGGGCCCAGAGTTCAAATTTAGGGTCTCAGCAAGAACACCACAGCTGATCTGAACTGCTGATCTGGTAAATGGAGAAAGGCATGAGTCACTTAAACTCCCGTCCTGGGGTGTCAGGACTCAGCTGCAGTGAGTACAAAGGAAAACCTTCATTCAGGCATCTGGACCCAGACACACCCTATAGCTCTCCTTGCTCCCATACAGAGGAAGGCAGTCAGTGCTGGTTAGCGTCACCACACAGATTCTTCTTAAGTGATGGCCTCCTAGATTCAGTAGTTATGGAAGAGACCGCTACTATTACACTAAACTATCCAGCCTGAAATGGACAATACAAAAAAAGAAGCACAGACCATGAAAGCTTTGGTTCCAAATCAAATATCTGAGGTTCAAGAGGGTTTTTAATTCCTCAGAACAAACTCCTACTACCCTAGTTGATGTCTTGTAGAGTATGTTACTCTGTAAATCTGCATGGATTTTTTTAGAATATTCTAGTGAAACAGAAAGCTGGTATTCAATAGAAGCTAAATCAATTCCATTATATTTCCTCTCCCTGGTCAGTCTAAAATTCTCCTTTCAAACAGAAAAATGTAATTCTCCTCTCCCACCCTCTCCCCTAAAGGAGTGGGAGCAGAACTCTTTAGTCTGTTCTTAGAGTGACCTGTCTTGTGGAAGGAGATAAACAATCTCAGCTTGTGATATACAGTGCTCCTGTGGGCTCATGCCCCTTGTTTGCTTGTGACCTGCTAAGCTCTGCACATATATCAGAACAACCTGTTGTACATAAGGTCTCTCTAGTGTACTGATATCTTATTAATTATTATTTTATTTGCTTGGGGAGGATAAATATAAGCACTGCCTTAAAATCCATTACTGTAGTAAAATTCAAAACCTTGTAGCACTGCACAGGTCAGGTAGTCTGCAAGTAACTCCATTATTATTAGCTGCCCTCTCAATGACCCCCTTCCTCACCTCACACAGAGGAACATAACAGACTCCTGCTGTCACCTGCTTCTCTGAGGATAACAGGTAATTTAGTCTCCATGGTAGTTTATGTGGCTAAACTTCCGTTGAGCAGGGACTGGCAGTCCCAGGAGTCAATCTCATCTGGAGCATAGTTCTCCTCGTTGAGGTGATAAGTTTAATATATTGCATATGAAGAGTGTACAGAAGCAAAGGGGTTTTCCCATGTTAAATGTTTTCCAACTGACCCCTGGAGCAATCCTGGTGAATAGGCCTTGATGAGATTATGGGGTGCTATTGGACTGTTAAAATAAAGTGTTTTCCAACTGTCCAGAATAAGACTTCAGGACCACCAGATCGCATCACGGACACATGCTAGTTATGCAGAGTTCAACTGTTCATTAGGGACCTGATCCTGCATCCACTGAAATTGGAAGATATTTTGCCATTGTCTTCAATGGGAACCAGAGAAGTCCCAATATTTGCAAACCATAGTCTGTGTTCTGCTATCAAAAGTGTGTAATGCAAACCCTGTTAATGTTATGGGAACTGCATGTGAACTGATCTGAGTCTATCTCCTCATACAAGTACAGGGCCCTAGGGATTGGTGATTAAGCTAATAGCTGGATTCAGATTCAGAGCCCTTGTTTGTGGGTAAATATTTTGAGATATTAGGATTCAGATTTGAGAAGAAAAGAATAGAAATGATTGAGTCCAAATATGAACCATGAAGGGAAGGGAAAGGAAAGCTGCAGCAGCTATGACGCAAGAGCAGACAGACAGGAGAAGAGAACTAATTTATTTCTAATTATGGATGTCTGCATCCTGCATTGGGTAGTGGTGGGAGTAATGACAGAGATGCACACGGCTCTTTTAGAGCAGGGCACAGCAGCAATATCAGGATATGGGAATAGCTAAAAAATAGGTATCAGTACATCACACATGAATATAACACAGAAGCTGAGAGCCCCAAGCCCAATAATGTTATAGAGTGTGTGTAGTGTGTGTATCTGCAGACTCTCCTGGTGAGGCATAACTTATTAAAAGAGACAATGAGCTAAAATGAAGTAACAAGACTGAGTGTCTCTCTGGACCAAAAGTATCTGAAAGTTGGAGTAATATACAGCGAGGCCAACACTTTTAGCAACACAGCCAGGGATAACAATATTTGATTGGACAACTTCAGTTGGGCCCCCTATATACAACGTTAAAGACCCATCCAGCCAATTATCCTTCCTAACCCATACCACCTTCTCATCTACTGCACCTCATCCATTTCCTGGTGAACCCATACCCTTTCTTTCCAATGGCTCACCAGTCTGTTTCTCTTGTCCTTTGCCAGAGGCTGCCCACTCTGCCCTTTACCTTCCTGTTCCCCACTTATCAGCTCCATAGTGGCAGCTGGCTGTGTATTCACAGGTGGCCTCTGATCAGCTGTGCCAGGGGCCATGGATTTAGGAAGGAAGGAAGGAAAGCAGGCCTTCATGAAACAAACTGACTGCCATTTTCACACCCTAGCCCAGCTGTAGTTGCATTGTTGCAGTGGTAGCTGAGGGTTTGGGGTAATATAGCCTTCTCTTTTCTCTATGGTTCCTCTCCTTGCCTTTCCTTTGTGATGCCTCTTTCAGTCTCTACTGGCTGGTAATTTTGGCCACATGCATTCCTAAAGAAGGGAAGTAGCAAACACTCCAGGCCCTAACCCTTCATTTTTTCCACCTCAAGCCAGTTCACTGGTGGGAGTACTGTACAAATGTAATAGAGCTTTTGGGTGATGGGTAATGCTTTCATAAGTCATCCATAAGAACCTCTGCCATTGACCATTGCCCTGTGTATTGATAGGTGGCATAACACTCCTTTCCTTGGTTGGGTTTTGTTGTTGTTGTTTTGAATAAGATCTCCATAGACCAAAATAAAATAATACCCATTGACTTTAGCTAAGCTATCTCTCGGAAGGTTATAGACTCAGAGCCCTAAGACTATAATGTTACAGTGCTTTGTGGCTCTGTCTCACCTGCTGTGCCCTCTGTGTGTGTGTCTATGTTGTGTGTGAATTATTATTCGTATGACCTTATTGCGTAGACAGAGGCTCAAACTAGTCCAATAATAATGCACTAGAACTGTTCAGAATATGAATTTGGATCTGAGTTTTGAGCCTGGCCCAAAATTCGATAATGAGCTGCACCATAACCCAGGTGTGGAGCGCCACCAATCTTTTTGGTGTTCAAGAGCCACATCTGAATTTGGTGTGTCAGTCCTATTCCAGCATGCTTCCACATATAGACAGGATGCTGTGCCTATGGACCCCTGATGTAGGTGAGTAGGGAAGGCAGAGAGAGCATGAGTGCTCCCTCAGCACCATGTTTCTCCCTCCTCCCTGCTATGCTATGAAAGCCCCTCATTAGCTGCTCTACAGTGTTCCAGATCTGAGAGTGCTTGAGGAAGGGGGAAGGGGTGGGTATCAACATTGAAGAGTTGGCAAGTGGCTAGTAAGGGGTAAGGGAAAATTGGCAGCAGTACAGAAGCAAGTTACCTGAATATGGAAGCCCTGTCCAATAAATGTCATGAGATCCAAGAGTTTGGAGGGTCCAAATCCCCTGTTTCTTCTGGGGGCTGAGAGCAAACCTCATTCAGACCTCTCCTGATGGAAGAATTACAAGAAAATTCTGAGTCAAAACTTTTTGAGTTTCCACTCCCCCTGCATGTGGGAATAATCTATGCAGGAGAATGGGGCTCAAAAGGGGAGAGATTAAAAATTAAATGCAGCAGCCACAAACTGTAGCAGCTGTGCTGGTTTTCCAAAAAGTGTAGTACCCCAATATTGCCTATAGGAACTACAGCTGTAAGCAAGTACGCACACACAGACTCAACCTTGTGCCTCATAACCTGTTGTGCTGAAGCTGATTGTCACTCTTTCTACTTCTCTTCCTTTCTGAACCAAAACATAAGATTTTGGGGCAGATCCCTGGGTCCAGTTGAGATATGTTCAAGGCAAGATAGATCCAACTCCCATTAAACTCTGTGTGAGTCTTCACATTTCGTTTAATAGGAGATGGATCAGGTAGTCAATGCACAGGGAACTGGGGAAAATAGGTAGAGCATAGTCATGTGAATATACTTATTTTTATTGTAGGCCAGAGAGTAGATGGTTAATGGTGGAAGCTCAGCTCATGCTTTACAGACAAATACAATACAGAAGTATAAATACTCTGGTGACGAGTGCTATAGAAAACCCTAAGATAGAACAAAATAAAATATAAAGGAAGAAATACACAATCTTGGTTTGTGAGATTACTGAGTAAGCATTAAGAACAACCACAGTGTGCAAGAGAGTAGAGCTGACCCCAGGCTGAAGGAGCAAACAGCGGCATAGACAAATGTCATAAACCACTCTGACAAACCCATCATTATATCTGTAGAAAAGACCACCTACAAGGTTAGAGGCACTAAAGGAAGGATTCTCTGTGTCTGCAGCTTCTGTACTAAGCCGTATAGCTGGAGATACATTACCCTTCATAGATTGGTATTTATTTTGAACATAAATAACAAGATTTCTCCCCAGTTAGAATAAAATAGTCATTATTTTCCCATGAGATAAGAGAACAATTTGATTTACGTGACTGTCCTGTCATATCTCGACAGCACAAAGTTATGAGGTCATTTCATTATCACTTAGATTCTGAATCATCTTGATAGCCCACTGAAAAATTATTAGATGTTTTCTCACAACTTGAACACACAGTGCATATTTACTTTTCAAAGAATTGTTGTGACCTGTAATGCAGATAAGAGACTTCCCTAGTGAGGGTAAAACAACATCGTTAAATCATGTATCTCAGCAGCTTTCCAGCAGAACGTTTTAACAGATCATTTTGTGGGGGCAAAAAAAAAAAAGGGAGAGCTCAGTCTTCTTCCCCAGCAGTCCAGAGTATATAAGACAGAAACTAAATCTCCTTTGCTTTTTTTTCTGTTCTGAAAGAAGCAGTCCACTTTTTGTAATTTATTAAACTGTTTACTCAGGAAAATTCACACTGACATAACCTTGTTTACAAATGTTCTATTGAGGACAGCAGCACGTTCAAGTTTCATTAGCCATCACCACATGTCATGAATCATGCATTGCAAGTCAAGAGTTTGTCAAAAGAGAACAACTATGGGTGTTTTCTCTTTAGTAGATTAGCAGACTTCTTACTGGCTTCTCACAATTCTGGTGCTAAACCAACCCTGGTAATGTCATCTTCTCTCTCTTTAAATAAAGAGGGATACAAAATACAACTCACCCACCACTATCCCCCCAGCCTCAAAATGAGATTCTAGCTGACTGATAATCCAGGAATTTAAAAATTTGAATGGAATTCTTTGTGAGTAGGTCATTTCTAGAGTTAGGTAATATGGCACCACAAACTGTGCTTTGTGTGGTAATGCTAACTGATGTCCACCTTGGGTACATAACGAGGTGTGAGGTAGAGCTGCATGTTTCCAGTATACCCATGAAATGCATTACTCATCAACAGCGTGTTCCAGAGTGTTTTACAAATTAGGAACTAGCCAATCTGTAAGGAAGGCTATGACTGTGATATTTTCAGTGTGTGCTGTGTTTCTGAAACATGGATGTGCTGGTTCAGTGGCCAGTCTTTCATTTGGTTTTGTTTGCATTTCAAGGGTCAAGGAGTAATTGCACCCCCTGCCCTCCGTGCAACACAATGATGTTACTTTTGTATCACTATAGCACTTTTTCCATCCAAAGATCTCCAAGTGTTTTCTAAGCATTAAAGGGTCTAGCTCAGGGGTCGGCAACCTTTCAGAAGTGGTGTGCCGAGTCTGCATTTATTCACTCTCATTTAAGGTTTCGTGTGCCAGTAATACATTTGAACGTTTTTAGAAGGTCTCTTTCTATAAGTCTATAATATATAACTAAACTATTGTTGTATGTAAAGTAAATAAGGTTTTTAAGATGTTTAAGAAGTTTCATTTAAAATTAATTTAAAATTAAATTAAAATGTAGAGCCCCCCGGCCTGGTGGCCAGGACCTGGACAATGCGAGTGCCATTGAAAACCTGTGCCATAGGTTGCCTACCCCTGGTCTAGCTTTACAGCAGCCCTGTGTGGAAGACAGGTCATTCTATTGCTACTTTACAGATGAGGAAACAGGCACAGAAAGGTTAAATGACTTGCCTGCATCACCCAGACTTCTTTGCTCTCACTCGTGCAGCTTAGAATATCCTGTGTATTTCTAGTATTGCTCTTGCCATTGGTATTGGCCACTGCTAAGGTTAGGACATTGGATTATATGAAAAATCTGGCATACCCTTAAGAAGTTGTACATTGGGGAGGGGAGGTGGGGGATGTACAAATCAAAGAAACAATATTTGAAGTGACAATTTTGTTAAGTGCTTTTGATTTTATACAGCAATCCTTAGGCTTCTTTTATTTACTATCATGATGATTTGAAGGACAACCTTCTATGTTTAGGAGAAAAATGGACAAAGTGCGTTAGCTACAGCAATAGGATAAAATCCTATGAGTGCATGGACAGGAAAGACAGCCTAGTCCACTAGAGAAGATGTGGGCTTGAAAATCAGTGGATCTAGGTTCCAGTCCCAGCTCTGCTCCTCATTTGTTGTGTGACCTTGGGCAAATCACTTAAATTATGTGAGCCTCAGTTTCTCCATCTTTGTTTTTTAATGGATATAATTATATTTACCTTTCAAACACTTTGAGATCTGTTGCCTGAAGGGGCTCTGTGACGGTCCATGCCCCTAGGGTCAGGGCTGCGTGGCCTATTGGTCACAGTCTATGAAGCCACCCTTCAGTGCAGGGCAGCGTGACCTAGCGGCCGGAGTCTATAAAGCAGCCCTTTGGTGCAGGGCAGCATGGCCTAGCAGCCAAAGTCTATAGCACCGCCCTTGGGTGCAGGACAGCATGGCCTAGTGGCCAGAGTCCATAGTGCCGCCTTTGGGTGCAGGGCAGCGTGGCCTAGTGGCTAGAGTCTATAGCATTGGGGCACCCCCTATGTGGTGTGGCGGCCCCAGTAGGGGGGCCCAGGCACACCCGATTCTACCAGGCCCCAACCCAGCTTGCCACTGACTCAGCGGGGGGTCCTACTGAAATACGCTGAGTTTCCCGGGGCCGGAGATACCACTCCATCACCCTCCCTGGGTCACTTCCTACCAGAGTCTGTGTTGGGGTTTCCCATGAGATGTCGGGTCCTCTGTGTTTGGCGGGGCCTGTCGTCTCCAGGGTTTCCTCCAGTCGCCGGGGTGCAGGCGGGCCGTGGACGGCTTCAATTCCCGGTGCAGTCAGAGGCTGTGGCTGGCCCTCCACAGGAGCTTCCCAGGCAGGTCCTTCCCCTGCGGCCTCCCACCCAGAATGAGCTGGGCTCCCCCCCTTTATACTACTAGAGCACTTGGAGCATGCCCAGTCTTGCCAGGGAGGCAAGACGTCCGCTGCCAATACCATGGGCTCAACCCTGTCTGGGCTAGTGCGGGATAAGCAGAACCCGTCACAGGCTCTATAAATAATTATCTTGTGAAAATGTTTTAAAATCAATCTCCAAATTGAGAGTGCACCTGTCTGAAATATTTGGGAGTTTTCAACCTTTCACACTGGAAATTGCTGGCATCTGCCCCATTAAAGAGACAAACATATTTTTTAAGTTATGACAGATCTTGGAATCTCATTACTATTTTCATTTCTTATCTGTGTTTTTTTTTTAAAGTGGCAACTTCTGTTTGTTCCTTGCTTTGTTTCTACCCTGCTTTATCAAAACAAAAACCTGAACAGAGAAAGGACAAATTATGCCTAACTTGAGTAAGATGTGATATTCCATCCCCTTAAACAGTTTTTGGTATCTTACATCAGAAAGAAAAGCCCCTTTTTCACATACAACTTACCAATATTCAGAATCTAGGTGTAATATTTTTTATCATACAATATTTTTCCAAAATTCACAGGGTTCTAGCTTCTCCTTTATAAAATACTGATCTACACTGACACAAAACCTGACCACTTATAATAGTGATACTGCAGTATTTTGGGCTATTCCTGTAATAAAAAATAAAATAATATTTTTAATAAGGGACTTGCTTCCCATTGTTTTTAGTAGTAAAAACACGTTTCAGTACTATTTACCACTGAGAATAGTTTGAGTGTTGAAGGTTCGTTTGTACTCAAATGAATGTATATGAACAACCTATACTTCCTGTATTCGTTTTTATTTAGCCTAAAAGTGTTTTTATTTAGTCTTAGCAGATCAGAAATGTATAAGAGAATGGATGAGACCATTTTCTGACTGTATTGAATATCTACCTATCTATCTAATCTTCCAGCCACATAATGTGGTGGTGATAGCCATGTGATAAATTGCATTTACCATGCACCATTGAATGCCTCACTTGCACTTTGCCCATTAATCTATCTCCCACGGGACTAACAATCCAAACCACTGAACAGCATCAAACAGATGCCATTTTTTAAAATCACCTGCCACAAAAATGTTTCCTTCTTTCTCTCAAATGTGGAAATTTCCCCCACAGGATTACACTGGCGAAGGCTTAGGATGGGCAAGAATCAGACTTGGAAAAGTGAAAGATTTAAAATCCACTAACCAGCAAACAGTGCTGCTAAAAATGGAACTTCATTCCTCTGGGAAGGTCCCTGAAAGATCTTAAGTTAGCAGACCTTAAAATCATAACATTATGTAAAGAATAGAGGTTTCTAAAAGAATTATTAGATATTTTTTCTCTCCCTCTGAACGCTGAATAATTGGTCTCATGGTGACTGAGGCACCCGAGTTTGAAGATGGAAGGATACAACAAACTAATACTTCAAATATTTTTCTGCTAAATGTGTTTCACAGACAGAACACATGATGAGGGGTTTAATTGGCCCTCGCTGCATAGATTACCTGTGGCGTCTCTGTCCTTGAGCTGCTTGCGGGATCCCAAACTCATTATGTTAACTTTTCTGCTGAACCATCTTGTGTACATTTTCTCACTCACTTGTGTGCGCGCGCACACACTCACTCTCTCTCTCTCTCTCTCATTTATATGTGTCATATAGCTTGCAGGTAAAAGTGTTTATTGCTGATGTTTACCTTTGTGCTCCAATTATGTCTCGCTTTCCTTCATGTGTAAAGTTATTGGTTTTCTATCCGTTCAACTTGTCGGTTGTTGGCAAGAAGGGTCACTGAGAGCATCAGAAAGTATCGTTACCACACACACCTTTCTCAAAATGAAAAGAGGCCAGGTGAAGACTTGTGTTCACACTAAAGTACAATAGTTTGCAGTAACTTAAAGAGCAGCACTTTCCCTATTGCTCTTTTATAGAATTGTATCTCAGCAATTTATTATACATAGGTACCAAAAGAAGCTCATGCTGAAGAACGTGTGGGGCCCCTAGTGGTTGCCAAATGCAAACACAAAAGTTTCTGCTGAAGTTTGCATTGAGGAGCTCAGCTTCAAACATTTGTGTGTTGTAATATTTGAAACCACATCAAAGATTATCTCCAAATTCTGCCCCTTTTAATTTTTCCCTAAGTTGTATTATTCAGCTGTACAATATAGTCTAATAGTTTGCTTTTGCTCTACATTTAATGATATTGTAAAACACACAAAAGGGAACAGGATTAATAAAATATGTCCTGGCAATTTTTTTCCTCATAACTGATCTCTAATAAAATGCACAGTGTCAGACATGTCCAAAAGTGAAATAAGAGTGATTGAAGGCAAGAGAAATGTAATGAAACATAAAGCACGAGGAAAAGGTAAATTAATAGTCACACAGATGAGGCAGATATTTCTAATAAAAATGAGTAGACATGGAATCTTGTATGGTTCCATGACTACTTGTGATCAGAAGTGGCGACAAGGTGTAATGTTTGGACCCACATCCAGTATTCCCTAAAGTTTAGATTTTTTCAGGGGGAGTTGGTTCAGGACTAGAGCTAGGCAGAATTTCTCATCCAAAAGTAATTTGATGAAAGATGCAGATTCAGAAATACCTAATTTTTCCATGAATTTGCATCAAATTTGCCAAACTGTTTCTATCTAAAAATCCCTCTCTAAAATTTCCAAAAAATGTGCAACATCTTCTTTCAACATTTTCGAAACAAAACATTTTGATTTTCCAATAAGTAACTACTTTTTTTAAAATTTCATTCAGTTTTTTTAAAATTTAAAATTTAAAAATAAAAAATGCACAAAATTGAAACAAATGATTTTCTTTTATTATTTGCTGACAATTTCAAAACATTTCAATTTCAGTTCAATCCAAAACTTTTTTTTATTTTTTCAGAATTGCCATTGAACTGAAAATCTGTTATTTGTACAGCTACATTCGGACCATTATTAATGTAGAAATGTCATCTAATCTTGGCTGAGAAATATGGGCTCAATCCTGCAAGACTCTGAGCAGTCTGGCCCCAATCCAGCAAAGGATGTAAGCATGTGCTTAACTTTAAGCTCATGAGCTGACCCATTGAAGTTAATGGGATGATTCACAGGCTTTTCTGCATCACTGCCAGTGTGCTCAGCACATTGCAGGATTGAGCCCCAGTGTGCTACGTGATTTATTGCAGTCATATTGGGAGAAAGAAAAGGAGTGAGTGAGAAAATCAGGGAAGAGGTATGGAGATGCTACTGCTGTGACCTTTTGTGCTTTTAATGCATCTAAGAGAAACATTGTGATCTCTTTAAAAAAATGAGGCGTTCTTGTGGCACCTTAGAGCAGAGGTGGGCAAACGTTTTGGCCCGAGGGGCCACATCGGGGTTGCAAAACTGTATGGAGGGCTGGGCAGGGAAGGCTGTGCCTCCCCAAACAGCCTGGTCCCACCCCCTGTCAGACTCCTCCCACTTCCCACCCTCTGACTGCCCCCCTCAGAATCCTTGGCCCATTTACCACCCCCCGCTCCTTGTCCCCAACCACCCCCTCCCGGGACCCATACCCCTAACCAACCGCCCCCTTCTCCCTGTCCCCTGACTGCCCTAACCCCATCCACACCCCCACACCCTGACAGTCCCCCCGGGACTCCCACGCCCATCCAACCCTCCCTGCTCCCTGACTGCCCCGACCTCTATCCACACCCCCCCCCAGACAGCCCCCCCCCCGGAACTCCCACACTTATCCACCACCACCTCGAACCTCTGCCCCATCCAACTCCCCTGCTCCCTGTCCTCTGACTGCCCCCAGATCCCCCGCCCCTTATCCAACCCCCCAGCCCCAGCCCCCTTACCATGCCGCTCAGAGCAACATGTCTGGCAGCCATGCCGCCCAGCCGGAGCCAGACATGCTGCCGCACTGCCCCGCCGTCCAGAGTGCTGCCACATGGCGGTGTGGCTGTGGGGAAGTGGGGACAGCAGGGGAGGAGACGGGGGCTAGCCTCCCCAGCCGGGAGCTGAAGGGCCGGGCAGGACGGTCCCGAGGGCCGTAGTTTGCCCACCTCTGCCTTAGTGACTAACAAATTTATTTGGGCATAAGCTTTCATGGGCTAGAACCCACTTCATCAACTGCATGGAGTGGAAAATACAGCAGACAAGTGTATATACACAGTACATGAAAAGATGGGAATTGCCTTACCAAGTGAGGGGTCGGTGATCTCTGTTTGACATGCAAATCAGGAGTTTGTCTGTACCAGTGTAAAGATGTGGGACAGATCCTCAGCTGGTGTTAATTGTCATGGCTCAACTGAAGTGAATGGAATGGAATTACACTAGCTGAGGGTCTGTCCTGTGACTGTTAAAAATCCTCTTGGTTTTCTTGTCAGCTTTTATCATATGCGGACTATTGACTATATTTGCTCTTTACAGGAATCCGTATAGTGGCATTCTGGAGTGAGAGCTGACAATGAGTTAAAGTGCATTAAACCTAAAGTTGTCAATAACAGCTAGACTGTCTAGAAAATGGTTGCCCTGTCTTAGCCAAGTGTTCCCATCCCTGGTTGGGCTTTATATTCATGACACTCATACTGCTCACTTTGTTGAGCAAAGCACTTAAGTAAATGCTGAATTTGAAACACTGAATAAATCCATCCTTAGTAAACAAAGCATTTAAGTACATGCTTAATATTAACTATAACAGGACTACTCACTTAAGTGCTCTTTGCCCTGATTCAGCAAACATCTCTATTCAGCAAAGCACTTAAGCATGTGATTTTCAATTTCATTGTCTGCAGTGAGACTTAAGCTCATGCTTACATTTTAGCATATACTTAAGCGCTTCACTGAATAGGAACCTAAACATCCAGAAATCTCTTCCACTTCTTTCTACTGAAACAGACAGACCTTAATTCAGGCTCCTTGTAATTTGAGGTGGAAAACAACATGCAGTTCAGCGCATCCATTCCCACATCCAGACACAAGAGTATAAGGGTATGTCTACACTACAAGACTATTTCGAATCAACTTAAGTCGAATTTGTGGAATTGACCTTATGAAGTCGAATTTGTGTATCCACACTAAATACACTAATTCAACTGTGTGAGTCCACAGTAACGGGGCCAGCGTCGACTTTGGAAGCGGTGCACTGTGGGAAGCTATCCCACAGTTCCCGCACTCCCCGCTGCCCATTGGAATGCTGGGTAGAGCCCCCAATGCCTGCTGGGGGAAAAAATGTGTCCAGGGTGGTTTTGGGTAACTGTCATCATTGAACCGTCAATCACGCCCTCCCTCCCTCCCTCCCTGAAAGCGCCTGCAGGCAATCTGTTCGTGCACTTTTCTGCTCAGTGACAGCGTGGGCGCCACAGCACTGCGAGCACGGATCCCGCTGCAGTTATGGCCGTTGTCAACTCCTCGCACCTTATCGTCCACCTCTTCCACAGTCAGCTGCTGAGAAATAGGGCTACTTTTCAATGGTGCTGCGAGCACTGGTGGACATGGGGGACGTTTTACCAACATCAACGTCGGGTGGCCAGGCAAAGTTCATGACGCGCGTGTTTTCAGGAACTCTGGTCTGTTTAGACGCCTGCGGGAAGGTAGTTTCTTCCCGGACTACAAAATAACTCTTGGGGATGTGCAGATGCCTATAGTGATCGTCGGGGACCCAGCCTACCCGCTAATGCCCTGGCTCGTGAAGCCCTATGCAGGCGCCTTGCACAGCGACAAGGAACTCTTCAAGTACCAGCGAGCAGCGTGACCTGTGACTGTTCAATTTCTTTACAGAGAAGCTGAACCTGCCCCTGTTTCTTTACCAAGTTACTGTTGACTAGCATCTGCAGTTACATACCCTGTCCACCCCGCTTCCCCCACTTCCAACACACGTTTAAAAATAAAATACATGTTCCACTGTAACTTTACAAAGGTTTCTATATTGATGACTTTGCGTTAAAGGGTTGAAACTGGGACGCGGACTGTGCTGGGTAGGGTGTGCGGTGATGTAAAGACCGCCTCTAAACTTGAGGAATGACAGGCTCCTGCTCCCAGAGCGGTCTGCAGTGCCGGACTGGTTGTTTCAACGGAGCCTGCCATCCCTCCTTTTTGGGACTATGTGTGCGGGGGCTATGTGGCCTTTTGGCGGGGGAGGACGGATACAGATTCCTCTGCTGCGTGGCTCTGTGGTCCAGGATAGGGACTGTTGCATGAGATCTGTAACCCCCCTCCCCCGCTACAAAGTCACGTACCCCCCCACCCACACAGAACCTGCAAACCACCTCCCATACCGACCAGGGTGCCTACTGACTGCACTGTGTGTGTGTGACCTGCTGCTGATCCTGCCCCCGTCTCTGTACCCTGGTAAAGGTGATTGTCCTGTCCAATTACCAACCCCCTTCCCCTCCCTTCAAACACAGTCTCCTCTAAAAGAACATGACGGAAACAGTAATTAACAGAAAAGTATTTTTTATTATCAACTAGACAGTTAGGGGATGAAACTGGGACGGGGGCTTGGGTGAGGCGGGATGGAAAGGACTTCTCAAAATTTAGGGTATGAGAGCTTTTGGGTACTTGAGCACTCTGCTGGGGTGCAGTGACAGTTTTCACGGCCCCTGGCGCCCCTCCTTCTGGTTATTTTGGGTGAGGGGGGTATGGGACTTTGTGGCGGGGGAGGGCGGTTGCAGATACACTGCAGGGGGGCTCTGTCCTCCTGCCTGCGGTCCTGCAGAACATGCACAAGGCGCCGGAGCGTGTCCGTTTGCTCCCTCATTAGTCCAAGCAGCGTTTGAGTCGCCTGCTTGTCTTCCTCACGCCACCTCTCCTCCCGTTCGCTGTGTGAGCGCTGGTACAGAGAGAGTGTCTCCCTCCACTGGCTCTGCTGGTCCACCTCGTCTCGGGAGCACCCCATAAGTTCAGCAAACATCTCGTCCCGTGTCTTTTTCTTTCGCCGCCTAATCTTTGCCAGCCTCTGTGAGGGGGATGCTGTGGCAGGTCTGGAGACAGTCGAAGCTGTGTGATGGGAAAAAGGGAGTGAATTCCTTGCAAAGATACATTTTTGCGAACAATGAACACAGTCTACTCTGTCTCTGTGAATTTGGGGTTGAGATCCCAGTGCCTGATGGGGCAAAAACAATTTTCGCGGGTGGTTCTGGGTAAATGTCGTCAGTCATCCCTTCCTCAGGGAAAGCAACGGCAGACAATCATTTCGAGCCCGTTTTCCCTGGATTGCCCTGGCAGACGCCACAGCGTGGCAACCATGGAGCCTGTTTTGCCTTTTGTGCCTTTCACCGTATGTGTACTAGATGCCGCTGACAGAGGCGGTCCAGCAGCGCTACACAGCAGCATGCTTTTGCTTTTGCATGACAGCAGAGATGGTTACCAGCCATACTGTACCATCTACCATACCATAAATTGGTAATAAGATGATCATGGTTACCAGTCCTTTTGCACTGCACCATTTGCTGCTGTCATAAGTGCCCCTGGCTGCTCTTAGCCAGGGGCGCAAAAGCCAAAATTGGGAATGACTCCCTGAGTCAATCCCTCCTTTTTGGTATCTAAAAATAGAATCAGTCCTGCCTAGAATATGGGCAAGTGTACTAGAGAACCACTGTATCAGAGAACCAGAGAGCACAGCTGCTCTGTGTCAGATCCTGCAGAAATTATGAGCTGTATGCTATTCACAGGGGGTGCTCCTGCAACAACCCCACCTGTTCATTCCGTTCTTCCCCCAGCCTTCCTGGGCTACCATAGCATTGTCCCCCCACTTGTGTGATGAAGTAATAAAGAATGCGAACTCCTCTGTTGGAGAGCTCTGCATTGCTGCCGGTGCTGCTGAGCTCGCCACGATGTCCAACCACGAAATGAGATTCAAACTGTCCGGACAGGAAAAGGAATTCAAATTTTCCCGGGGCTTTTCCTGTGTGGCTGGTCAGAACATCCAAGCTCGGACTGCTGTCCAGAGCGTCAACAGAGTGGTGCACTGTGGGATAGCTCCCGGAGCTACTAAGTTCGATTTGCATCCACACCTAGCCTAATTCGACATAGCCATGTTGAATTTAGCGCTACTCCCCTTGTCGGGGAGGAGTACAGAATTCGAACTAAAGAGCCCTCTATGTCGAATTAAATGGCTTCCTGGTGTAGACGGGTGCACGGTTAATTCAAATTAACGCTGCTAAATTCGAATTAAAGTCCTAGTGTATAGACCAGGCCTAAATGGGTGTGAGCCACAAAGTTTGGCTCTAGAATGACCTAGCTTTCACTTCATTGTGCTCTGGAGGTGGGAACCCAGAGCCTCCTT
The DNA here is from genome assembly GCF_020497125.1 of Mauremys mutica. NCBI lineage: Eukaryota > Metazoa > Chordata > Testudines > Geoemydidae > Mauremys > Mauremys mutica. The sequence goes on from NC_059073.1 coordinate 106,578,658, forward strand.
TATAAAGTCTGAAAACCATCTCTTTCTCATCCAGATCCCCATTTATCAGAAAGCTTCATGTGTCCCCAGAGACCTTGGTATAAGCAGACTTTTATTGTCAACGCCATCTGAAGTGGAGGCAAAGCTATTTTTCACTTTTTTAATATAGTGATATTGTTTATATGAATACAAGTGACAATTACTTTCCCTAGCTGCTTTTGAAACTTCCAAAATAGTCTTAAGTCGCAGCCAAAGGTAATGTAGCTAAGCTTCCCCAGGAGAGTGTCAGTACATGGTACTGCTGTGTGAAAAATTCTCACTGCCAGCTAAACTGGTGTGAAATCATGTTTTGGTGGTTTTGTAATAAAATATTTTGTGGCCTTGTCTCTAATTCTTGGCTTGTTTCTAAAAAAACAAAAGGAAGTTTCTGTAGCTACAAAAATAAGGAAATATTTCTGTAAAACAAAATTACGTTCTAGTCCGACATTAAGAAAATTCACAATTTTGCCAATGGCAAAACAGTACTGGGGTCAGCAGCTACAGAAACCTTGCTGTGTTTGCAGTTGTTGGCTGTGCTTTTTGGAAGAGATGTTTTCCGCTCAATCAGATTTGTGAAGCTTAGTCTGGTATTTTTGCACAGGCACATTTACACTAGTTACTGTGCAAATAGATTGTACCTAAATGCCTAAACCTGCAAAGATGCTAAATACCCTCAGACACAATTGACTTTAGTGGGAATTACAAGCATTCAGAACTAGAGCTCTATGGATAACTGAATTTTCAGTTCAGGGCCAAACTAGAAAATCAGAAAAAGAAATTTATTTGGGATCAACTCCCCCCCCCCTCCATTTATGTATTTTTTACCCTTTTGGCAAACTAAAAAATTGACAAATTTCATTTTGGGTCTTCATCTGAAAATGAAATATTTTGATTTATTTTGGGGCTTCTCTAACCCTTTTATTTTATAAAACTGCTGTAACATTTTAAATGAAAAGGTGTTTTTAGTTGAAAAATCAAAACATTTCATTTGAAAAATGTCAAAAGGAAATATTGTAAATTTTTTTTGGAATTTTTGCTTTGACTGAAACTATTTGGTAAATTCACTAATTTTTTTGTCAACCTGAATCTCCATTTTTTGGCCAATTTTTTTTTTTAATTTTGCACAAATTATTACCCAGATCTACTCACAACTTCATCACCATGTATCCTTGCCACTTCACAATTCTGCAGTTTTATAAAGGAAGCAACAAGGTTTTTGGCCTGATTCTGCATTCTTTACTCACCCGATAAATCTCATTGGACTATCGCATAGCCAAGTAAAAGCTGAAGTTACAAGCCTTTTATTTATGAGATGGTGGCAGCTATAACTGTGAAAGATGTTCTGACAAAAATTAGGGACTAGGGGAGGTACTTAGCAATATCTGATCATAGTTTTCGTAATGGAGAGTCTGCTTACAAACAGGCAGTGTTTTAGTCTGGTTATACATAATGTGGAAAATATTAAGTAGATCAATACAATAAAATAGAAAGGAAATCCACAGCGGGATTTGGTGTCAAGATGGTTTTTGATGACCTAGCTACTAATAGTACACATTGTTTTGATGGGAAAGCTGCAAACATGGCATTTTTTTAAATATCACAGCGTTATCCTCTAACTCTGGAAAAATAGCTTATGCCAGGGGTAGGCAACCTATGGCACACGTGCCAAAGGCATCACGTGATCTGATTTTCAGTGGCACTCTGACTGCCCGGATCCTGGCCATCAGTCCGGGGGGGTCTCTGAATTTTAATTTAATTTTAAATGAAGCTTTTAAAACATTTAAAAAACCTTGTTTACTTTATATACAACAATAGTTTAGTTATATATTATAGACTTATAGAAAGAGAACTTCTAAAAACATTAAAATGTATGACTGGCACGCGAAACCTTAAATTGGAGTGAATAAATGAAGACTCGGCACAGCACTTCTGAAAGGTTGCCGACCCCTGGCTTATGCCATATTTAGTGAATTTGGGCATGTGTGTGTACCTATCTATCTGGACTGCTAGGCGGGAATACAAAATGATGAATAAATGCTAGTTTTTTTCTCTTAAAGCATGTCCTGAACATACTTACATTGCCCCTTGTATGGGCAAATGTGTAAAAAGTATTATGACTATTGTTTAACACAGGGGCAAGCAAACTTTTCAGCCTGAGGGCCACATCGGGTTTTGTAAATTGTATGGAGGGCTGGTCAGGAGCAGCGTCACAGTTTTTGCCACCCTAGGCAGTAGCGTTCCTCCTCTGAGCATTCGGCAGCGGGGGTCCTTCCATTCCACGTCTTCAGGGCACTTCGGTGGCGGGTCCTGGAGCGAGTGAATGACCCGCCTCCAAATTTCTGCCGAAGACTCGGAGCGGAAGGACCCCCCGCCGCCGAATTTCCGCCAAGGGTGGCAAAATACCGCCCCCCCAAATCCTGCCGCCCTAGGCGACCGCCTAGGGTCGCCTACTGGAAGCATCGGCCCTGGGGCTGGTTAGGAGAGGGGGTTGTGGCTCAGCCCCCACCTCCTATCTGCCCCCCCCGGACTCCTGCCCCATGCAACCCCTCCTGTTCCCTGATGGCCTCTCTGGGACTCCTGCCCTATCCACACATACCCACTCCCTGTCCCCTGACTTACCCTGGACCCCCACCACCCCATCCAACGCCTACTCTCATTCCTGACGGCTGCCCCGGGACCCCTGCCCCATCCAACCACCCCTTCTCCCTGTCCCCTGACTGTCCCCAGAACCCCTGCCCTTGACTGCCCCCTGCTGGTCCATCCAACCCCCCCCTCCTTCCTGACTGCACCCCAGGACCCCTGCCCCCATTCAACCCCCTGTTTCCCCCCCCAACCACCATCAACAGCCCCACACTCTGACCACCACCCTGAATTCCCCTGCCCTCTATCCAACCCCCCCCTCGCCCCACTCTCTGCCCCCTTACCACACTGCCTGGAGCACCAATGGCTGGCGGCGCTAGAGCCGCACCACCTGATTGGAGCTGGGCCACGCTGCCGCCACCACCATCACGACCACGCAGCAGCAGCACAGAGCACCGGGTCAGGCCGGGCTCTGCAGCTGCGCTGCCCCAGGAGCTCACAGCCCCACTGCCCAGAGCATTGCGCCAGCGGCAGAGCGAGCTGAGGCTGCAGGGCAGGGGGAACAGCGGGGGAGGGGCCAGGGTGAGCCTCCCGGGCCAGGAGCTCGGGGGCCGGGCAGGATGGTCCCGCGGGCTGTAGTTTACCCACCCCTGATTTAACAACAACTTCTGCAAGCCTCAAAGCACTGCATTGACTTACAGCGAACAATGGCTCACTTTTATAAGGAACTCATTCACAGAGGGTGAAATTCACCTCTATGTACAGGGCCAGCACCAGGCTTGTATACCACTTACATCTCGACAAAACGTTGCATACATAGTGCATGGGACACCACAAAGCCTTCTACAAAGGGGGGAATTTCAACTTGAGAGGCCGGGGTTTGGCTTCTGCTCTTTCCTTCCCGTTGCAAGAAGGGGAAGGTCTGACTGGAACAAGGACCAGCTTCTCAGGCAGCCCCTCGAGAGGCAGCTCCAAGGGCTCAGTCTATTGCCCCTTTGAGGGGTTTCTCTTCTATCCCCTCTTCCTGGGGCATATTGTTTTACCATCGGTCAGGGCAGCTTTGGGGGCGGTGTGTCTCACAGCTGGTTCTTCCTCGGCTGGATTCTCTCTGTTGCCAGCAGTCCATGGGCAGAGCATCCTTCCTCCTGTTCACCGCCCCTTCCTGTGGTAAGTTTCCCCCTTTTAAGCTCCTTCCTCTCCAGACTGAGCAAGCCTTGCAGGTGTGTCTTGTTAGTGTGGAACAGGCCCAGAGGCGCTTATTAGCCTCCTTCACACCAGGGTGAGTGTGTGTCCCTTCACATACCCCATCACTCAAGATGGGAAGACCATTCGGGGTTGGGTTGTTTCCATTCCCAGTCTCCCATGAAAAGAAAGCTGCATTAGTGTGGTCCTTTCCCGCCTGGTGTACTCAGAAACTATAAGGCTGTAGTGCAACGAACCATCTCATTATATGAGGGTTCATATCCCTCATGGTCTGGATATAGCATAGTGGTGCATGATTAGGGAAAAGGGGCTACCCAACAGGTACCCAACCCTGAAGGCATCTATCACGCATTTGATAGGTAATGCCTCCTTTTCAATAATGGAATATGACTTTTCCCTAGGGAATAGCTTTCTCCTTAGGTAAAGAAAGGACCAAGTGTTCTTCCCCTTTGAAGTCTTGTGAAAGGACGGTACCTAGCCCGATGTCCAAGGCATCTGTGCATAGCATGAATTCCTGAGAGAAATTGGGACTGAAGAGCATGGGTTCCTGGCATAGTCATGTTTTCAGTTCTCTGAACGCTTTCTAGCACTTCCCATCCCTATGGATCTTAGGGTTGTTGCCTTTTGTGAGGTCCATAAGTGGGGCTGCGATTGAGGCAACACCGGGAATAAACCATCAGTAATATCCTGCCAGGCCAAAAAAAGTCTGACTTGCCTTCTTGTCTGGGGGACAGGACATGCCATGAGGGCCTGCACCTTATTGACCACCAGCTTCACCAGGCCACCTCCTACACAGTACCCCAAATAGGTCATTTAGCTCACAGCCACCTTACATTTTGCCTGGTTGGTTGTAAGTCCTGCCTCCTGTAGGGCTTTTAACGCCTCCCTTAAATGCTGTAAGTGATTTTTCCAGGTGGGATTGTAGATGACAATGTCGTCAAGGTAGGCTGCAGCATATTGATGGTGGGGGGTGAGGATCTTATCCATAAGCTGTTGGAAGGTAGCAGCGCCTCCATGGAAGCCAAAAGGCATGGTCTTAAATCAGAAGTGCCCAAAAGGGGTGGAGAAAGCCATTTTCTTTTGCAAGGTAGGGGATAAGGAGATCTGCCAGTAACCTTTTGTCAGGTCAATAGTGCTTAGGTGCTTCACTGGTCCCAGCCATTCTAATAACGTGTCCACCTTTGGCATTGGGTAGGCATCAAATTTCATGATGGCATTGACCTTCCTGAAGTCGATGCGTAATTGAACCGTAGTATCTGGATCAAGAACTATGGGGCTCCTCCATTCACTTTCAGATTCTATAATCACCCCCATCTCCAGCATTGCTCGTACTTCTTCTCAGACCATCTCACACATCCTTCCTGGTAAGGGTATAGGGTTCACTTGGACTACCTGGAGTACAGTAATCTCTAGGTGATGCTGGACCAACCACGTTCTCCCTGGGCAGTTGGAAAACACCGTGGCAAAGTCCCAAATTAGTTGGAGGAGTTGTTTCTTTTGTGCAGTGGAAAGCCCTTCAGCCCCTTGTATTCTTGCTGGAGCTTTGCTGCTTGACATCCAGGGCCCCAATTTGGGTTCTGCGCCCTCCAAGGTTTGAGAAGGTTCATGTGGTAGATGTTGGTTTCCTTCCTCCTCCCTGTAGATTGATCTCATAGTCCATGGGCCTTACTTGCCTGCCCACTTTGAATGGACCTGCCATCAGGTCATTAATTTAGACTCAGCTGAGAGCAGTAGTAGAAAAACATGATCACTTGGCTGAAAGTTTCGTAACCATGCCCCTTTATTGTAAATTTTTTCCAGAGTTCACTGGGCCTTCCTCAAATTCTCCCTATATTTCTGAGTTGCTCTCTAAACTGCACAATATATTGGGTTGTGCTTAAGGCTCCCACATCTTGTTCTTCCCACCCTTCTCGCTACAGGTCCGAGATGCCCTGCAGTTGGCAACCACAAAGCAACTCAAACGGGGATAACCCTGTAGAGGCTTGTGGGACATTCCTTATGGCAAATAGGGAATAGCCGGTCCCACTACTTGGCTTTGTCACTGATAAAGCATTTCAACATCCCCTTTGAGGTCTTATTAAACTGTCTTACTAGACAGTCGGTCTGCAGATGATACACTGAGGTCTTCGGGGACTGGACCTTCAGAAGGTAGCATAATTCCTGCATCAGTTGGGAAGTGAAGTTAGTCCCTTGGTCCGTTAATATTTCACACGGAAACCCTATGCATGATTAGACCTCTAGAGCTCTAGCTTTCACTTTTTTGGAGCGGAGAGGAACGGACTCCAGATACCTGGTTGCATAGTCTATGATCACCAGTATATACTGATGCCCTGTGCAGTTTTTCTAGGGGTCCAACCATGTCTGCCCATATTCTTTCAAAGGGGGTCTCAATCAAAGGCAGAGGGACCAAGGGTGCCTTGGGGATCCCTTTGCTTCTAGCTAGAAACATCCTTGCCCATCCCTCCCACTTTGGGTCAGGTGTCAGCCAGGTTACCTGAGCTTCTTAACCCTTTACAGGTAAAAGGATTTTGGTGTCTCTGGCCAGGAGGGATTTTATAGTATTGTACACAGGAGGGCTGTTCCCTTCCCTTTATAGTTATGACACACAAGAATAAAAGCGCATCCTGTGAAAGTAAAAGAAAATAGATGTTAATACAGTTTGAATTAAATACTTCCTTATACAATCTGTAGTTAAACCATGAAAGTTGCTGGTGCAATGTGTTCTTGAGTCACATTTCTTGATGAGAGACGGCCCCAATCTAAAACCCCATATCCAAACACCTCAGAACTGTGGTTAAATTAATTGCCCTAGTTAAACCACCACTTCCCCCACTGACAACAATTTTGTAAGTGAGGATCCAGACCCAAACTTTGCAGATTGGGCCCATATATAATCTTGGTACGATTTATCTTTTTTTAAAAGGATTAGACATTTATATGAACAAGATTAGCAACTGTAATTACATTAGCTAAGATTAAAGCATCTTTGCAAATTTGTCCTGTAAATTTACCATCCTGGATATAGGTCTATTTGTCCATGATTTACTATGCTACTCAAAAATGAAAAAAATAATAATTTACTTGTCTGTTCAAAAATAAATTGAAATTGTAAACCTGGGCAATGTTTTTTCCCCAAAGCCGATCCAAAGTTGATCAGTTCTTATGCTTAAGGATATATACTGATCACCAGCTAGATAAGACATTGGGTCCCTGTTATACTGCACAGTTACACAGGTGTTTTGTAGAGGTTTCACACCATCCTTTAAAGGGTCCAGGATTGGCCACTGTCAGAGAGAGGCTACCAGAGGAGATGACAGGTTGGGTTTTTTGGCATGGAAGCTTGCATATTATGTTCCTGTAAATATTCACCGGGTTGGGGTAGGGTGTGGAAACTTTTGTCTAATTTGACGGGACTGCGTTTTGTAATAAGTGTATTTTTGGTTCGAGTTGGGCCAGAAATTCTAGACAAGAAAAGAAAATTGCATACATGGCTTATGAACTACATCTCATGTGACTGCTGCCTGGGAGTGCTCCAAGCTGAATTAACATTAAGACCTTTAAGAGATGGAACAACATTTCATTTTTCTTAAACGAGCAGATCAGTTGTGGCAAGCTGCTAATACCTAATACAGTATTTTGCCTTTCCCTTCAATCCAGTGACAAAGAAATAGTTTCTGTTCAGGACAGTTAATGAATTACTGGTTTATCTTTCCTATTGAAAGAGTGATTATCTGGATGCCTGCAAAGAGATTTTGTTTGTGTCTGCACAGCAGATTGATATCATTGTTCCAATTTGTCAGAACATGAATTTAGAAAATGTGATAAGCCCACTCAAATGAACTTTATAGGATGCTAATTGCAGTAGAAAAGTCAAGTTTGTGTATAGAAATGCACATCTTATGTTATGTACAATTTTGTCTGGACTGTGATACCCTACTAATGTTGGCTTAACTCCCATATTCTTCAAAACTCTCTGACTCTTACAAGATAAATGGGTATTTAAATTGTAGGAAGCAATTTGCTGTGTTGCATTAAAATTAATGAATATCTTGCGGTTTCAACTGTGGTAGACAGAACAGTGGAAAAATATTTAGCTCTGGGACTAATTAATAAAACAGGGGAATTGAATGTATGGGGCCAAATTCATCAGACATTGATTTGGCCCATCCTAAACAAGTGGTATAATCATATATTTTGTGTGGCTAATGATGTTAAATTCCCATATAATACAGTTCTCTAGACACTTGTGCACGTCGAACACATTGTCTTATCCAGTTCCATTTACTCAAACTTGCACTTTGTTCAGAAACAATGAACAAGACATGATTAGGGCTGTTGATTTAATCACAGTTAACTCATGTGATTAACTCAAAAAAAATTAATCATGATTAAAAAAATTTATCAGGATTAATCACAATTTTAATTGCACTGTTAAACAATAAAATACCAATTGAAATTTATTAAATATTTTGGATGTTTTTCTACATTTTCAAATATATTGATTTCAGTTGCAACACAGAATATAAAGGGTACAATGCTCACTTTATATTACTTTTGATTGCAAATATTTGCACTGTAAAAATTACAAACAAAAGAAATAGTATTTTTCAATTCACCTCATACAAGTACTGTAGTGCAATCTCTTTATAGTGAAAGTGCAACTTACAAATGTAGATATTTTTGTTACATAACTCCACTCAAAAACAATATAAAATTTTAGAGCCTACAAGTCCATTGAGTCCTACTTCTTGTTCAGCCAATCACTAAGACAAACAACTTTGTTTACATTTACGGGAGCTAATGCTGCCCACTTCTCATGGGCGGCATGTGAATCACTGACTCGGGGAGGCTAGCCGCCAGCCCCGCCCCTTCCATAGGGTTGCCAACTTTCTACTCGCACAAAACCAAACACCCTAGCCCCACCCCTTCCCGAGGCCCCGACCCCCACTCACTACATTCCCCCACCCTCAGTGGCTCGCTCTCCCCCACTGTCACTCACTTTCACTGGGCTAGGGCAGGGGGTTGGGGTGTGGGAGGGGGTAAGGGCTCTAACTGGGGGTGCAAGTCCTGGGGTGGAGCCAGAAATGAGGGGTTCAGGGTGTAAGAGGGGGATCCAGGCTGGGGCAGGGAGTTGGCATGTGGGAGGGGGTGAGGGCTCCATCTGGGGGTGCAGGCTCTGGGATGGGGCTGGGGATGAGGGGTTTGGGGTGCAGAAGGAGGGTCCAGGATGAGGGGTGAGGCCGAGGGATTTGGAATGTGGGAGGGGGCTGTGGGTTGAGGCAGGCGGTTGGGGTGTGGGAGGGGATGAGGGCTCTGGAGTGGGGCTGGGGGTGAGGGGTTCAGGGGGTGGGAGGAGGCTCTGGGCTGGGGCAGGAAGTTGGGGTGTGGGAGGGGGTGAGGGCTCCATCTGGGGATGCAGGTTCTGGGATGGGGCCAGGGATGAGGGGTTTGGGATGCAGGAGGGGGCTGTGGGTTTTGGGGGCTCAGGGTTGGGGCAGGGGATTGGGGCGTGGGGTTGGGGTGTGGGCTTACCCCTGGCGGCTCCCAGTCAGCGGCACAGCGGGGGTGCAAAGGCAGGCTTCCTGCCTATCCTGGCAGCGCAGACTGCACTGCACCCCAGAAGAGGCCAGTAGCAGGTCCGGCTCCTATGGGGAGGTGCGCAGGTGGCTCTGCACACTGATCTCACCCACAGGCACAGCCCTGCCGGCCAATGGGAGTGCGGAGCCGGTGCTTGGGGTGGGGGCAGTGCGGGGAGCCCTGTGGCCCCACTGCCCAGGAGCCAGACCTGCTGGCCCCTTCCAGGGCACAGCACAGTGTCAGAATAGGTAGGGACTAGCCTGCCTTAGCCAGGCAGCACCGCTGACTGGACTTTTAACAGCCCAGTCGGCGCTGCTGTCCGGAGCCACCAGGCTCCCTTTTTGACCAGGTGTTCCTACCCTTCCACCTGAGGCCCCTCCACCTGAGGCCCCTCCCCTTCCACAAGTCCCCCCCACCATGGCTGCCAGCCCCCACGTCAGGCTGGCTAGTGCCTGCGGTCCCCAGCCCTGAAGCACCAGGAGGGAGAGCGTGTGGTGCCGTTGTTGCAGCCTCCCCAGCCCCAGGAAGGCAAGTGGTGTTGCCCCAGTCCCTGGAGCCCAGCAGCACCACCGAAGCGGGGCCCTGGGGCGAAGTGTGAGCAGGGCCATACCTGGCTGTTTGGGGAGGCACAGCCTCCCCTACCCACCGCCCATGCTGCTTCTTATTTACAATGTCACCTGAAAGTGAGAACGCGTGTTCACATGGCACTTTTGTAGCCGGCGTTGCAAGGTATTTACGTGCCAGATATGCTAAACATTCATATGCCTCTTCATGCTTCGACCACCATTCCAGAGGACATGCTTCCATGCTGATGCTGCTTGTTAAAAAAACAAATTGTTAATTAAATTTGTGACTGAACTCCTTGGAGGAGAATTGTATGTCTCCTGCTCCATGGTTTTACCTGCATTCTACCATATATTTTGTGTTATGGCAGTCTCGGATGCAAATTTGCAGATTTGACAAAACACAAAGAAGGTTCCAGTATCAGATTTCTAAAGATAGCTACAGCACTAGACCCAAAGTTAAGACTCTGAAGTGCCTTCCAAAATCTGAGAGGGATGAGGTGTGGAACATGCTTTCAGAAGTCTTAAAAGAGCAACAATCTGATGCAGAAACTATAGAACCTGAACCACCAAAAAAAAAAAAATCAACCTTCTGTAGGTGTTATCTGACATAGATGATGAAAATGAACGTGCGTCAGTCTGCACTGCTTTGGATGGTTATTGAGCAGACTCTGTCGTCAGCATGGATGCATGTCCCCTGGAATGGTTGTTGAAGCATGAAGGGACATATGAATCTTTAGCGCATCTGGCACATAAATACCTTGTGACAGTGGCTATAACAATGCCATGCAAATGCCTGTTCTCACTTTCAGGTTACATTGTAAACAAGAAGCGGGCAGCATTATCTCCTGCAAATGTAAAAGACTTGTTTGTCTGAGCGATTGGCTGAACAAGAAGTAGGACTGAGTGGAGTTGTAGACCTTAAAGTTTTACATTATTTTATTTTTTAATGCAGTTATTATTTTTTACATAATTCTACATTTGTCAGTTCAACTTTCATGATAAAGTGATTGCATTAAAGAACTTGTATGAGATGAATTGAAAAATACAATTTATTTTGTTTTTTACAGTGCAAATATTTGTCATAAAAATAAATATAAAGTGAGCACTGTACACTGTGTATTCTGTGTTGTAATTGAAATCAATATATTTGAAAATGTAGGAAACATCCAAATATATTTAAATAAACGGTATTCTATTATTGTTTAATAGTGTGCTTAATTTTTTTAAATTGACAGCCCTAGATATGATGTATCCTTTTTATTAATAAAGGATTTTGCCAATGATTTTATTTTCTTATATAATGCTTTAGGGTTAGATTCTGCTATCCTTACTCATTCTGACTAGTACTTTACTCAGGTACTACTCGGTCAAATAAAAGCAGGAACTCCAATGAAACCTCAAGTGTTTATAGACAGCTCTCCCAGACACCAAGTTCTTGGTTCGCCAATGTCCTTTGCTCACCTGTTATCATCTCACACCCTTGGTAGAGATAAGGCAACAAGATATGAGCATGCTCCTTTCTGGCTGCTTAACAATAGTGGCAGAACATCCTAGCCATGTTCTCAGTGCAGGGGACAGCAAAGGAGGCAGCTTCCAGAAGAAGCAATGTGATGAAGTATATTAATCGTAGGACTAGAAGTTGGCCTCTACTACATATTTGATGTGTAGCCTTTAGAAAGTCACTCAAACTCAATCTGCCTCAGTTCACCCAATCTGTAAAATGGGAATAATTATACTTGCTTATCTACTAACCTACCTGACAAAGATGCTGGGAGTATTAAGTAACTGGTTAGTGTTTGTAAAACCCTGAGTGTATGGAAGCACTAAATAAGTGATAAGTATTTTTACTTTTGATCAGTTCAAGTGATTCTTATAATTAGGCCAATAGAGGCACTCCCTGGCCAGTTTGGAAATTTTCACTGTCATTTTTTTCTTCCATGGGTTTTTAAATAGTGTGAAACTGAAATGAGTGTGAATGTTTTCAGTTCTAGAGTATATTTAAAAACAGAAGCACCATACATTTTAATCAAAGTTAGGATGCAATGAAAGGGTTTGGGCTGGCCCTAGTGGATGCCCAAAATGGGAAGTGAGCTAGCCAAAAACAAGCATTTTTAGTTCACTGCGCTGCTGATACTGTCTCAAAATTTGCTGAAATGAAGGGCCTGGCTAAGAAGAACAACTGTTGCTTAAACAGCCCCCTAAAATATGGATTGATGGCAGATGCATATTCCCATATACAATAAGATCTGCTAAATAAAGGTCACATATAAGACATTAGCAATCCAGAATTGCAAGCTGGCTGTTGACCGTCCCTGGAGTCTACATTCCCCAAGACCTTATGAAATCAGGTTGGCAGTTTATGAAAAGTACAATGCTGCTCCCACATGTCTAATACAAAACTTCAGGAAATTGCGCTCATGTTTCTTCCACTGGCACTCACTAATAAGACTCGCTTTTCAGTGGAAAGACATTCAGAAACTCATATTAAACAACTACTACCCTCACATAGTCTAGGATTTCACAATACTGAAGTAGAGTCTGGCGCATATACCCCAGACTGCCTTTTACATTTCAAAGCAAGAAGATCATCAAAATGTCACACAGAGCTCCATTACATCACATTAGCAGAGAGGACTACTTGCCTCCTAAAGCTGAGTGAAATGAAAGATAGGGGAGAAAAGCAGGCAGGCCAGGCATCCAATGGAGATTAGCAAGGCTGGATTAAGGAGAAAAGGACATCCAGCCCTTGCATGACCCAGTGCTATAGGACAGTAGACTCCTGGGCCTCTCCAGGAAAAGGGGAGTGAGGGTTTTTACGAGAGTGGTCTGTGCCTATATATATGTAAATAGATATGATGCCAGTAGCTGGCACTCAAGAATATGTAGCATAGTTCCTGGATCTTGTACAACCATTTAAACTTGTGTGCTCTACAGATGGTTTCTTCTTTGCAGCTTCTTACATCAGCTCTTGTCAGGGGTGTAAGAGAGAGTGGAGCATTCCCCCAAGAAGACAACACAGGTAGGGAAAGGAGGGGTCTAGTGGAGGGATTTAGGACCTATTGTGTGCCCCAATGTTTGGTTAATTCAGAGAAGCTTTTGGTACACATTCATACTGAGTCAAACCTTCAGACTTCCGAAGGACTACCTGTCGTCACTGCAACAGAACACAATACAGCAGTGCCTATTGCTTTGTTTTTTAACGTCGCCTCCTGGTGACGGTGAACATAACTTGTCTGATGGTTCAACAGAGGAGTTACATAATCACAGGCCTATGTTTCACTTGTTTCATTTTATGGAAAACGTTGTCTGGATAATTCATTGTGTAACAACCTTTTGGTCTTAATTGGTCTGTCAGTACAAATATATGTACTTCAAATAATATTAGTCTCATTTAAGGTGGACATTCTGTGGACAGTGAGGTGAGAGGGAACTAAAACATTAGGTCTGTGCTTGCCAGCTGGAGCAAAGTGTCTTGAATAGTCAGCATATGCACAGATATCACCCAACCTTTTACCTGAGCATAGCCATACACAGGAAAAGTTCAGATCTGGAAACTCCTTCTAATATCCAGAGCTGAATGGCAGAGGGATTTGATACATGATCTGCTGCCCTGCTGATGCCTGGAGATCTGTATGCACTGGGGACAGCGGATTGTATTCTAAATGTCCAGTGAAATATTCTAGTTCAACCACAAGTTATTGGGTTCTGTGCAGGAATCGCTGGGTGAAGTTCTCTGGCCTGTGTTAGAGGAGGTCAGACTTCATAGATTTTTAAGGCTAGAATGCAAAAATTTTGCAGTACCTTGAAATGCTTTAGAAAACTTCCCAGAAGACTGATTCATAGGGAAGAATCTTTGTTTTATCCCCATCATTACTATGTGATGTACATGAAGCAAAATACACCTCTGTGCTGCCTTATGCTGAGAACTCACCACAGTCTTCTTGAAGTGCCTGCATTCCAATGGAACGCTCTCAGTTATCAGAACACAGAGGCTGGAGCAGCTAGCTGTGAAAATGGTGGGAGGGGGTTTGTTTTTTATTTATTTATTTTTTAAAAAGCTCATTTCAGAAAAATGCACTGACTCAAATGTTCAGTCAGGTTTATAGTTTGCATGCAGGTATCTGGGTTACACACCAACTGCTTTAAAATTGTTGTTTGTCCATGGCAAAGGCTTTGTAGCAAACTGACAATGTTGCATGTTCAGCCAAATGCTAACTTGAGCCACACTAAGGCCTCGTCTACACTCTTCGGTGAGGCGGGGGGGAAATTCGGTCTAAGTTACGCAACTTCAACTACGAAAATAGCGTAGCTGAAGTCAGCGTACTTAGAGCTACTTACCACGGTGTCTTCATTGTGGTAGCTCAACTGCTGATGCTCCCCCGTTGACTCTGCATATGCTTCTTGCTCCGGTGGAGTACCGGAGTCGACAGGAGAGTGCTCGGCTGTCAATTTATCGCGTCTTCACTAGCCGTGATAAATTGACCCCCGCTGGATCGATCGCTCCGGAGATAAGTGTAGACATGCCCTAAGAAAGAGGCTGAACTACAGGAGATGGATTTAATTTACACACTGAAGGAGGCAACAGTTTGCATTAGAATAAACACTAGAAAACAAAATATAAAGACTCTGTTTCACAGCCTGCTTGTAAAAAGCCCCAAAGGGTATGTCTACACTGCAGAGAAAAACCTATGGCGCCAAGTCTCAGACTCAGGCTCACAGGGCTCAGGGCTAAATATAGCAGGGCAGATATTCCCACTCAGGCTGGAGCCAAGACCTGAAACTTGAAAAGGGGGATGGAGGAGTCTCAGAGCCCAGGCTCCAGCCCAAGCTGGAATGTTGATACTGCTATATTTAGCCCTGCAATCCAAGCCCTCTGAACCCAAGTCAGTTAACCCAGGCTCTGAGACTTGGTGTTGCAGGTATTTATTTGCACCGTAAACATGCCCTAAGAAGTCATTGTTGGGCTGCAGTTTTGCCAGCTGAATCCATTTCTGGTTTAGCCCGAGACACGACACAACATGGAATCTGAGTGACAGGCAGAGGAAGGTTTGAAATGTGATTCACTGCCCTGCTCATGATCAGAGACAGTTGCTCAGATGCCATGGTGATGAGCATTAAATAAATGCCTCGATAGATTAGTTTATACCTTTTAATATTAAATAAAGGGACTTTTCAATTTTGTGGCATAGCTTCGTACATATGAGGTAGCTGGCCTGTGAGGAGTCCACACTTTTTTCAGTGTTGCATATGGAACACATGCTATGATGCTTGTGTGCATCTTAGTTGTAACAGAGACAACAAAGGGACAGTTAGTTCCAATTAGTGTTGGAGGTATTCATTTCTTAAGGCATCTCAAAGCCTAACCCAAATATAATTAAAACTAAGAATTCTTTAAAAAGCAGCATGACCCAGTAAATAGATCCTAGAGCTGGCATAAATCTCTTTTATCTGTCTAGGTGCTTATTCAACCTTAATTACCATAATACCCAAGCATGTTAAAAAAATTCCCAATAACCTAAAACCATAGCAACCATAAATAAACCCCTGTCTTGAGCCTCATACAAACAAAGGAGAAAGGAAGCAAAGAAGAATGGAGCAGCTTTTGGAAGTAAATTGAGGACAGCACTAATCACTGGACCTTGATGGAGAATGCTCTGGTACCTGTCTTCTGAAAATGACATCATACAATGTCCCAAAGTTTCAACCCAGCTTATCTTAAGTGCCACAGCCAGAGATAGGTTGGTAGACAATATCACAGATTGTTCCTATATTGTTTTAAGCTTTAATACTACACTGGTCTTGATGTGCCCCCACTGGCAGCTTGCCAATCACTGCCAACATCTCTGACTCAGAACAAATGTCCTGGAGTAGTCATACTGCCACATTCTGCATTAGCTACTATCTACAAATTCATGACTGTCATCTAGCTTGCATTAATAATGGATGAGCACCACTGTGGTGAGACACATGCCTGGAATAAAAGTATATTCCAAAATGTCCAGAGTTGAAAAAAGTCATTTCTGACCACAGATAAAACCAGGGCTTCCATGTTCAGCACACAGTTAAACAAACAAACAAAAACCACCTCTCACATTGTGAATCATATTTACCTCCTTGAGACAAATCACTTCTATAGAGAGGGTTGCCACCGAACAGGCAATAGCCTTTGTACATGTTCTTCCTGACCACAAGCAGTTTCTCTGATTTTTCAGGGTTGACTTCAGCTGCTTTAGATCCACTCTGTAGTCTCAGCTAGGCAACATAATGGCACTTAGATAGAATTGCTGGAGTCAGGAGGATGATAATACAATTCTGGGTACCATCAATGTTCTGATATTAACTCAGGCCAGGACAATGAATCAGCTCTTTGTGTGGATTTATATGCATAATAGACAAAGATCACTAAACCAACCACTACTGTATACAGGAAAGGCTTTTGGGGTAAATGATTTATTACTTGATATCACTGAGTGAAACCTCCTTTGAAGCAATGATAAGAACTCTAGTCCAACCCAGTTAATTGATGCAGTCAGTTCATCAATACCTTGTGGTCAATGATATCAAAAGCAGCTTGATAGATCTGACGTTGCTTTTATGGAAAGCTGGCTCTCAGACAATGTCATCCCAACTATCAGCCTCTCTGTGCTGTACTGTGGCCTGGAAACAGAGTGGAAGAGGTCAATGAATCCCATTCAGTCCAGATATTCCTGGAGTTGTTCACCTATCACGTTCCTGATCACCTTCCCAAGAAAAGATAATGTAAGACTGGACAATAATTAGGTCCTCAGAATCAAGTGATGATTTCTTAAGTGGAAGTTGACAATTGGTGTATTTCAACTGCTCTGATATCTTGCCCTACCTGAAGGAAGCACTATTAGTGGAATTCTTCACCAGGATAATGCATCTGTGGTGGCTTTCACAAGCCAAGAGAGGCAAAGATCTTGACCATGGCTCGAACTTCCCAGGACACTCTCTGAACACTGTCAAGGCTCTGTGGAAAGGTAAAACAACTGTGAGTTTTACTGATCATGTTTGTACTGTATGAGCATCCACCTACCACTGCCTAACATCCCGAAGTCCTTTCCAAGCATGTAACAGGCTCAGGGTATCACTATCAATGGATTTCCTGGGAGCAGTCTCTTAATTGGATCTTCCAAAGTTCTTCCTAAAATTTGGCAGGGATTTGCCCAGGACATTACATTGGCCTGTCTGGAGCAAGTGTAAGAACAGTAGTGAGGCAGTCCAGAGAGATTTGCACATACCACTGCCCATGCTGTACGTGTACTGTGGCTAGACAAAAGATGTCAGTCTTCAGAGATGTCAATCTATTGCCTTCACCATTACAATATTCCTTAAGAAGGAGAATATTTTTAGGCAGAAATATTTTCAGCGAGGCCTAAGGTTCTCATGCCACATTACAGTATTCACTAGAATAATCTTTGTTTAGTGGTTGTGTCTTTACTGTTGCTTTTCAGAAACCTTAAGCAGTAGCCAGGTCTTGGCTGGTGTGCTTATTTGATATCTCTCTCTCTCTCTCTCTCTCTCCCCCTCTCTTTTGTTATTAAAACTATCTAAATAAAATGATATTTCAAAACCATCAGGGACTTTCCTGGTCTGAGTGTCTTACAAAAACATTTCACCAACCACACAAAAAACTATTTAAAGAAAAAAGGGAAACAGCATGTTTAGAACAAGCTGAAAAAATAAGCATGATCTAAACTTCTCCTTTTTTTTAAATTCAAAAGTGTGTCCTTTCCATATTTTTAAGGAAAACGTGCCTATGTGTAATAGTATGCAGTGCCTGATTGTCTCTGAAAGGAGAGATCATCTGTAAATTCTTTAATGGTAGAAAACAATGACAAATCTTTCCTGTTACTCATCAGGACTGAAGTCTTGCTGATGATTAGTGCACAGTTTCCTGAGCTATCACACTTGCATTGGTTAGAGCTATATTTCCAGAGTATAAGGTATCTGACTGATTTTGTACTTAATTTAGTACAGAATATTTACAGCTAGCAGATGAGTCAAGTCTGAGAGAGCTTCTTCATGTGCTAACAGTTATAATAAACGAGGAACAGGAAAAAACTCAATAAGCTTCTAATGTTTAAAGTAAATATTTTATGAGTAAAAATGGGAGAATATGCAGCAAATATATTTAACAAAAATAAGTAAGGGGACATTTTAACAAAAACTAATTAGGGAAATGTTATAGGTTTAGTAAAATTTTTTTTAAATTACTCATTTAAATTATATACTTTATCATCACTTTTTGGTGGTCTTTTTTAAACTTTTGCTACAGCTTCCATCTGTCACTTCGCTTTCTGATGTGCCTCACAAGGGAAGGAGTCTGGTTAGAACAAGAGAGTTGGCAGCCAGATACCCGTGGGTTCTGTTCCCTGCTTTGCCACTGATTGTGTGTGATCTTGGCTAGTCATTTTAAGCTCTTTGTGCCTTGATTTCCCTGTAAAAATAAGTATGCTAATACTTAGGTATTTCTCAGAAGTGTTGCATGACCAAGGGCCTACTAACTCACACATGTAAACCTATTGACTTAACTCCTGATTCTGCACTGACTTATGCACAAGATTAACTTTAACTGCTATAAATAACCTTGATTCAGCAAAGCACACAAGTGTGTTCTTAACTAAGCACTTACTTAATTTCCATTGACTGCCCTGGGACTGAAGCACATGCTTAAAATTAAGCACATGCTTAAATGCTTTGATGAATTGGAGCCTGAAAATAATCCCACTGAAAATACCAGGACTACTCACTGTCCCCATGTCAGGAAAGCATGTAAGACATGCTTAAATCCAGCTGAAGCAAAACTGCAAGCATATTTGTGTCCCTATTTGCACTCATATAGACACCTAGGTACTGTCAGGTAGTTCGAACAAAAAATTTCCAAAGTGGCCTCCTTGGGCCTGATTTTTCAGAGATCCCGAACATCTACAGCTCCCATTCACTTCAACTAGAGTTGTGGATGCACAGCATGTCTGAAAATCGGTAAAATATTAAGGTTGAGCACCCAAAATCAGTAACAGGTTTCAATGGTAGCCGTGTTAGTCTGTATCAGCAAAAAAAACGAGGAGTCCTTGTGGCACCTTAGAGACTAACAAATTTATTTGGGCATAAGCTTTTGTGGGCTAGAACCAACTTCATCAGATGTATGAAGTGCAAAATACAGGAGCAAGTATAAATACATGAAAGGATGGGGATTGCTTTACCAAGTGTGAGGTCAGTCTAACAAATTAAATCAATTAACAGCAGGATACCAAGGGAGGAAAAATAACTTTTGAAGCGGTAATTTTTGAAAATGTTGGTCTAGGTATCTAAAAGGATGCAGTTGTGGGTACATTTTATATCCAACTTTATTTAATTTCAGCTACAAAACTCTCCCCTTAGTGCCATTTTTGAAAAAATAACCATAAGACATATATATCACTTAAATATGTTAAAATATTTAATATCTACTTCTGCAAAAGGACAGAGGTTCAGATAGGGGCATCCAGCTCCACTTCAGATAGTGTCAATTATGCCCATTTTGAAAGTCCCCTGCATGAGGAGAATAACTTCATCAGTTTCACGGACCACACTGAAAGACTAGAATGGGAAACCATGCAGGTACTCCACCTACGTGAGGAATCTGTATCTGGAACATTAAATGTACAGAATTTATAACAGACCAGTTCCCGCACAGACATCTACAATGGTTTTGGGAGCCTGCTTAACTACTTTTGAAGGTAGGCATTAAAATTCAGCCTGCTGCATGCAGATTTAAACTCATAAATATTTATTGTGGAAGGTCTATTCACTAGCCAATATATGTAGTGCCAAGTACAGTTAAACATTCATTTGTAACATAAAAAATAAGAGGATGTAATGAATTTCTGTTTAGATTCTAGACCTGAAACAAATGACAGCTACAGTAACCCTTTAGCTTTTTCTGCTGCTATATATTTGAAAAATAATGGTGATGTTAGGGTGACCAGATGAGAGGAAGAAAATATCGGGACACATGGGGGGGAGGGTTGCCGGGACGTGAGACAAACACCTAAATATTGGGACGGTCCCGAACATCTGGTCACCCTACATGACGTAAAGAATCAGATTGAAGGAGACATACTGAAGGAGACATACGTACAGAGCCGTCCTTAGGCATAGACAACATACACAGCTGCATAGGGCACCTGAAAATTTGGGGCACCACTGGGTCTTAGTGTCCACCTCTCTGGCTTTCCTATCCCTGTTCTGACCCTTCCTGCAGGCTCTCACAGCTGGCTGCTGCAGCCTGGTGAGTCTTCCTGGGGAGGGGATCTAGTAGTTAAAAGTGAAAAAGCATTCCAGCCTGCCAGACCTATTAGCACAACATTGAAACTGCTAAAGAGCCATTCAAGGGGTAATGAAGCCATTTAACAGGCATTTGCCAAACCTCAGGTATATACTGTCAGTTTCTGAATGTACTGACAAAAACAGTTGTGCATTACTGTAATATTTACTCAGAAAATATTAGTCTACGGGACCTTAGTTTAAATTTGCTTAAAAATATTTCATTACTGTGTTGGTGAAGATTATAAAATCACATCTCTAAAAAATCCTTGCATAGATTTTTAAATGCACAATCATCTTTAGCCTTAAATGCTTGGCTCTTCAGACATATATTTTTTAAAATAAATCCTTCTAAAGACCACCTTTATCTAAAATACACATTCTAATTACTATAGTAAAAAAAAACTTGCTTCCAAAGTCTTCCTGTCCTTTCTGTCCTTCCCTTTCTCCCTTCCCCCTCTTTCTTCCTTCACCTCCTCTCCTCCCCCCCCAATTGAAGAGAGCCCTTAAAGAGACAACGTGTTTCCCTTTCTTTACTTCTAACTATTTGATTAACTACTTTTAAGAGGACCCACCAGCAAAATCAGTACCGTAGTAAGATTCCTTTGTTAAGCCTAAAAACTTTGGAAACATATTTTTTAAATCTGGTGAAATTTCATAAACATGTCTATTGTTATGGGGATCACACAAAGTAAATTAATGTTCCCTTTTCCTAAAAGCAATGAACATTGTTATGAACACACTAAACCTCTGTGACTGATTAATTTAAAATAATGTCTTTGTTTCAGTGAGTTAAATATGTAGTAATCTGGAATGATTACTTTATGAAGGCTTAAGAGTACATTTAAAATATAAAATCAGCTTAGAAATACTGATTAAGAAAATGTAAAACAGAGAAGAGCTGCATTATGTATTCCCTAATATTTAATGTTGTATTCAGCAAGACAGCTGACTCACCCTTACTACAAAGTTTTTGCAAATAAATGTCTGACAAACTTCAAGGCATACCAAAAAACCTGTGACCGACATTTTTTATTCTCAAGTTTAGTGCTTTTAATTAGGTACCTTCTGCATGTCCATTCTGCATGAGGGAGAGGGTACTGGGGTCTCTGAGAGGACCTGTGACTCTCTGCCACCGTGAGGCGGGCCAGGCATCTTGTTATCCTTTGCTGCCTCATTCCTCCCCCCGCTCCCGCCCACTGGGCTGTGAGCTCGGGCTGCCATCAGGCTTAGGGGCACCAGTTTAATAATACTGAGTAGGGCCCCATAAATCCTAAGGACAGCCCTGCATACATGTTTCTGATCTACACCAGTACATAAGAAGAAAGATGAGCCAATGACAGGGAAGATAATGAAGCTATTAGTGAAGTGCCAAAGGAAACAAAATACAGGAGGATATGTCATGGGATTAAGAGATTGATGAACATGAGATCTGGTCAGAATTTTATTTTTGGTAAAACGGAAAAATTTTGACTGAAAACTAAAATATTTCAATTCAGAAATGCCACTGCAATGCCTCCTGGGAGTTGTCCTTCTGGTGCCTCATGCACCTACTCTCCTCTATAGGTCAGGCTTCCATGATGCACCAGAGTCTCCTCTCTTGGAGGGGAAAGGCAATGCATCATGGGAGATGAAGTCAGGCTCGGGAGCCCGGCCTGTAGAGGAGAGTGGGGACATGAGCCCATGGAACTTACAACTCCCCTGAGGCACCAAAGTGGCATATCCACATCAAAATGTTATGTTTTTCAGCTAAAAATGTTTCAGTTTTTGATTTTCAGATACCTGTTCTTTCATAGAGTCACAGATTTCAAGGCCATAAGAGACCATTGTGATCTAGTCCAATAATTTTCAACGTTTTTCATTTGTGGGCCTCTAAAAATTTTAAATGTAGGTGCAGAACCCTTTGGAAATCTTAGACATAAATCTGTGGACCCCAACAGATCTGCAGACCATGGGTTGCAAACCACTGTTCTATGGTAACAACAACCTTTAATGACCCCCTTAGACATAGTCTGCGGACTTGCAGGTTGAAAACCACTAAACTAGTCTGACCTCCTGTATAACACAGGACATAGAACTTCCCCAAAATAATTCCTAGATCATACCTTTTAGAAAAACATCCAATCTTGATTTAAAAATGGTCAGTGATGGAAAATCCACCACAACCCTTGGTAAATTGTTCCAGTGGTTAATTACTCTCACTGTTGAAAATGCACGCCTTATTTCCAGTCTGAATTTATCTATCTTCAACTTCCAGAAAGTGAATCATATTATACCTTTCTCGGTTAGATTGAAGAGCCCATTGTCAAATATTTGTGCCCCACATAGATATTATAATATATTGCCCGAGTGGTGCAAAACAACTGTAGAGGGAAACCAGAATCTGGCCCACTGTGTAATTTCATTATTATGTGAATAACACTTTGACATCGTTCTAATTACTATGGAGCAATTTATAAATTAAAATGTGAACAAGACAAGACAAAGAAATTCTAAACTTTTTTTTTT
Source organism: Mauremys mutica (assembly GCF_020497125.1). NCBI lineage: Eukaryota > Metazoa > Chordata > Testudines > Geoemydidae > Mauremys > Mauremys mutica. The sequence goes on from NC_059073.1 coordinate 106,601,439, forward strand.
TTTGCTTTAAGAGCTCTTGCATTTGTACATACATCACTCAAAGATTTGATGATATCAGTGTGCTATCACCAAGTCATTTAAGTTGCGACTTTCTTTCCATTGTTTGTTGCTTTGAAAACCTCTGTGAAAGCTGTCTGTCACAGAAGCTGGTCTTGCCAATGAAGCTATGTACGTTGTATAGTGTATTTTGAAAGGATTTAGCTGGTTAGGGAGTGGGAAGTGAAGCTAACAGTTGCTTCTCTACTTTCTTACACAGCTCCATCAGAAAAGTCATCTGGGCCTGAACTTTCCCCTGATACTAATCTCCTAATAGCTTGTTTTCCCTCCTCTGTGGGTGATGGGTTGCCCAATCTTTCCTGGGAGTCACATGATAAGCTAGAAATTTTTTCTAACCTGCAGTAGAAATTCGTATGCTTCCTCACTGCCTTTTACTTTCAGAGGCCTGTGTGTTAATACTTGATCAAATGCAAGGAGAAGGTATTATTTGTCTCTTGCTTGAAGAGAAATCCTTAACTTCACAGGGATCGTCTCGTGAAAGTATCTGATCCCGTTACTCTTTTTTTCTTTTAATTGCAATGCAAAGATCTTATCTTTTTATTACCCCCTTACTGTGACAAGTGCTTTAATGGTTCACTCTCCACAAATGTCTTGGCTTATATGTACAACTGGGAAAGCAGTTCATTCTCCGCCCCCACCCCCCTTTAGCCTTAATCATTTGCCTAACAACTGAATTCTGCCAAAGTGGTTTGTGAATCCCTTCCAGTGCTGCTGTTTCCTTCTCAAATGCCTGTTCTATGTCTGGTTTCAGAGTAGCAGCCCTGTTAGTCTGTATCCGCAGAAAGAACAGGAGTACTTGTGGCACCTTAGAGACTAACAAATTTATTTCAGCATAAGCTTTCCTGGGCTACAGCTCACTTCTTCAGATGCATAGAATGGAACACACAGACAGGAGATATTTATACATACAGAGAACATGAAAAGATGAATACTTTTCATGTTCTCTGTATGTATAAATATCTCCTGTCTGTGTGTTCCATTCTATGCATCTGAAGAGAACATGAAAAGATGAATACTTTTCATGTTCTCTGTATGTATAAATATCTCCTGTCTGTGTGTTCCATTCTATGCATCTGAAGAAGTGAGCTGTAGCCCACAAAAGCTGAAATAAATTTGTTAGTCTCTAAGATGCCACAAGTACTCCTGTTCTTTTTGTTCTATGTCTGTCTGTCTCTAGTTTCCACGCACAGAGCAGGCTTGTGACTCCTTCTCTAATAACTGCCTGAGATACAGGAGACCACTTTACAGGAATTCAGGGAATTCACACAAGCCTATGTTAAAATAACAGTAAAAAGAAATTTGCAGCAGAAGGGAGCTATCGCATGTGAGGCATATGCCCACTACACCCTTAGCTCAGTCTCATTGTGGCTTTGCATTGTAGTATGTTTAGCAGTGTAAGGTACAGTGTGTGGAAAAGATGATCTTGTGGATAAAGCACAGAACCAGGACTCAAGAAATCTGGGTTTTCTTCCCATCTCCACTACAGACTTCCATGTATATGTCACTGAACCAGTTTGCACTTCCATTTCCCTACTTGGGCACTAAATCCAGTGGCTTAGTTCTTCTCCCTCCACATGGGACACTGCAGCAGCAGGTAGGAGGAGCTCACAGGGGGCAGACTCTGGAAATTCCAAGACACTCAGTGTTCCCAGAACAACCAGCTCCAGCCAATGTGCAAGGGGTAGGTAAGTTAGGGCCTTTTAGGTGTCCTGCTCTCTCACTGAATCCAGAAAGACCAACCTTGGACATTGACCTCTCTTCACATAAGGAACTGCAGCAGCCAGGAGGAACCTTCATAGCATCGTGATTCAGTCCATTCTGAAACTTCATCTATGGAGATTTGGGGGGTGTTCAGGGGGGTGTTGTTGATGCCCTTCAATCCTGCACCTCTCCCACCACTGCAACACCTCACCTGCCTGCACTTCATGTTTCTCACCCTCCACTGTTCCCTTTCTTCCTCTCTTTCACCTCCTTAACGCTTTGTCCACTCTAGCAATCCCTTCCCAGCTCCACTTCAACCCCAAGTGCTTCAGCAAAAAGTCAAACTAAAACATGAAAAACAAATACAGAGCAAACCTGATGTGAGCCTGCCATCACAGTAGTTACTTTGCATATGTCATGCTCGTTCCTCTCCCTTTGTCTGGTTTTGTCTTTTAGACTGGGGTAGGGACGCTCTCTTCCTATATGTTTGTACGGCGCAAAGCAGATTGGAGCCCCAATCCTGATAAGGACCTCTGGGCACTACTGAAATATAAATACTAATAATCTATAACATGGGGATCAACATATTTCCCTATCTCAGAGAGGCTTTGGGAAGCTTAACTCATTAAGGATTGTGGAATGCACTATGTGGTGTATGTAGCTATGAAATTGTGGTTTCTTTATTTGTTGGGGTACTGTATCTTTAAATGTCTAAGAGTGTTGCCTCTAACAGAGAGAGCAGCATTTTGTTCTGAGACCTACCACAGTCTGTTTCAGACGAACACACACACTGTGCTCTCTCATCGGGTATTTGCTCTTGTTCTTTTGTTCTGTATTCCATAATCCAAAATAAAATTAATTCAGGCTGAAGACATGGTTGTTCTTGGTCTGTGGAAGAAAATAACCCCAATTATTACAAATCCAGGAGGGAAGGAGAGGGAGATGCCCTGAAGTGAAATTCTCCTCTTTATGAACACAAATGAAGTTTACTTGTAGCTGTCCTGCAGAGAGAAAATACAAGATTCCAGTAATTTTATTAATATTTGCTGAATTCCCCCAATACCCAGTCTAAGATTGGCATCCAGCATCCTATGTACTATAAAATGTGTTTGTCTCCTTTCAAGTCCTGCAGTATACTTTCCCATTACATGCAGGCTGGAGCTGAAGGCAGCAGGACCATGTCACAGATATCAGAGACCCTCTGGAGTTGTCCTTTAGAGGGGGAAGTAAGAGCTGCCTTTATGTTTTGTGAAGCCTTTGTTATACTGCCAGCAATGCTGCTTGTACTGTACATTTTATTTGTTTAATCTTTCAATTGGTTTAATGTGTTATTTGGAATCTCTGGACACATGTACATCAATTTAAAAACAAAAAATATTGTAACAAAACTGACAAATAGCTACCACTAGAAGAACTCCCTTCACATCGTAATTAAAACTCAAACCATGTGCCTGAAACAAAAGTTGGAGTAATTAGATGAGCCATGCCTATGTCCTGAGTGTAATCCAAATCAGGCTTTTTTCCCCCAGTGGGGGGAAGGGGGGAGTTCCATAGTTAAGGTCTGAGAACGCCCTGCCTCCAGTCCTCTACACTCAAATCTGAGGTCCGTTAGCAAATATGCCTCAGCAGACCTCCACTGTTGGGATGATGCATAAGGAAAGCACCCTTTTTGCCAATCCCAGGAGTTCAAAAATCATGAGTCAAGCCTGAAAAAAATCAAAAGATTGGCTTAAATACTGTGAAATTTTAAAAATAAAAAGTATTGGATTCTTTTTCATTTGCCTGCTCATTTTTGAGCCTTGAGAGTTCACATTTTTAAGCTGTTCACTGCAGCATGAGGGCTAGAAACTTGCTGTTTGTAAATGAAAGTGGAGATTCGCACACAATCACAGGAGTTGGGCTTTAAGAAAAACTAGAGCAGGTTAGAATAATTCTGACAAAACCGTTTTTCATTCAGATTTACTGATTCATCTTCATTGAAATGTTCTGCGCAATTTTTTTACAAAATTCATTTGGAATCCAGGAAGCTTTTGAAATCTGCCACCAGGGTCCACAACTTCCCAAAGCAGCCAGCCAGATGGACTGCCCCCATGGTGGGGATCTTAGGGATTCCAGGGTCTGTGACTCCATAGCAGCCAGCTAGACAGATGGCCCTGTTGCCGAGGTCCCCAAGGCTTCCAGCATCCATGGCCCTGAGCCAGCCAGCCAGCCAGGTGGATTGCCCCTGAGTTAGAGAAGCCAGGGCTTTCCCTTTTGTGAAGAAGTTTGAAATTTTTTATTTCATTTTGATTCTAAATTAAACCAAATTTCAAAACATTGTAATCCTTTGCTAAATGGAATTACCTTTCTCTGTACAGCTCTAAGAAAAACACAAAATACAGCAATAAAAAATGAATAAAATCATAAGCATTGACAACACTGCATTCCCACTCTAGGGGCTTGTCTACATGCAGTTCTTGTACTGATTGAATTAAATCAACAGAAAAACTGGTTTAGATAAATCAGTGCAACCCTCTGGCATGGAGACAGTTATACCCATATCAAGGTGTTTATATGGGTATAATTTGTTTCAGTAAAATTTCACAGCAATGTTCAGCAATATAGCTGTTACTGCTCTTGGCATTAATGTATCCCTAGCTGATGTTTTCTGCAGTGCATGCTAATCTGAAGACAAATTACTTTTTAAATGTGTCCAGAGGTTAACAGGAGGCTAGTAGCTGTGAACAGCAGTGCCGGAAAGTTGCTTGTGCAATGACAAATCAGTAGAATCAACATAAATGGAACCTGGGGTTGAAAGTTTTCTAAAGATACTCTTTAGTGTACAAATAGAGGACATAATTTTGGAAGCCAACCCCCCCCCAAACTCAAAAAGCACTTAATAGCTACAATCTCTACAGTCCTTACAATGTAATTTTGGGTCTCTGCTTCTACTAAGAACCATTTTCTACAGTGAGAGTTGTAAACTGAGCAATTATATAGTTTGCATAGAAGCTAAAATCAGGACTGAGATGCATTACTGAGACATGATTTTTCATGACAGGATCTCAGAGTCAGCAGCAGCAAGCAGCACTTTCCTCCTGTTCCATTAGGGATATTATAATCCAACCCTATTTGAGAGGAGCCTACTGTATCTTTGTTTTCAAAATGGAAAAAGCATCACTGTTTTTAATTTTCTGTCTAACTACGTTGCCACATGCACACAAGACACGTACACACCGTGCAAATCCAGAGGCAGAAAACTAAAATCTTGCACTGCCATCCTGTGGTGAAAGGCAAGAAGCTATTATGTTGTCCAGCTCAATAGAATTGTATTATTCTATACAAAATGTGAACATTGGGCTGCTTTGGAGACCTTGAGACAGAATTACCAAGAGCTCTGCACTGAACTAGTAATCATGGAAATCAATTTCTTACTCCTTGGAAAAGTAGACTGGGAATGTTATGAAGGTGCGACACCCTCAGCTTTGTATGAAGGGAGAAGGATAGGCTTTCTGATACTCTGGCTTGGTCTATGCTAGGAACTTAGGTCGATATAACTACATCACTCAGTGCTATGTCAACCGGAGGGCCTCTCCCACTGACATAGGTACTGCCTCCTTTGGATGTGGAGTACCTATGCCGACGGGAGACCGCTCTTGTCAGCATAGGTAGTATCTTCATTAAGCACCACAGTGGCACAGCTGCACTGGTGCAGCTCTAAGTATAGACAAACCCTCAGAAGCAATCCTCACCAGGCCCCGATCCTGTCTATGCAGTGATCAGAAACTTGCTGCTTTAAGCATGATCATTGCAAACCAAGTTCTGTAGCATTGTATCCCTGACCACTGTGGATAGGGAATTGTTTTATATTAAAAAAAAATTGTAAATCTATGAGTTTTAGAAAAGTCTCTGTCCACACTGTAGGAAAACTATGCTAAAACCCTGATAGCAACAACCATGCACACAACCCAGCATATTTCTGATCCCATTGTGTATGGTAGGGGATGGAGTGCATTCTGCTCTCAATTATGCCAGTGTAAATTGACTTCACTGGAATTACTCCAGATTTTACACCAGCATTGTTGAGAGCAGAATCTGGGGTAGTATTCTATTCATTTATCTCTGCTTTTGAAATAGCACCTAAAGCCTATGCACCTTCCAGACACGGAAACATGCTCCCTGCATTCTGATGAGAGCTTAGTTAATTCGATCAGGGTGTGGTCATGTGACTGAGTAGCGTTCAGAAAGATGCCACAGAAGTCAGTGGGAGCTGAAGCATTCAGCACTTTGTAGGATCTGGCCCTAAATGCAGTTTTTGGGTTGGTGGTTGTTTTTGTTTTGTTTTGTTTACTTGGGAGGTGGGGGTGTTTGGTTTTGTAGACTTGTGAAAACAGGGTGAACTCCATTTTGTAAATATGTCATAAATTCCTGTTCACTGGATAAAACGACTGTTTTCCAATGACTCAACACAGGGCTTTTAATATATTTTTTTTTTTAAAAAGGAACAAGCCAAAAGGAAAAAAAGCCATAAGTCAGTTAATAGGAGAAAGAGAGAAAAAGAGAGGTTATATAGATAATGTGCAAAATATGCAATAAAAAAGTAGAATGTTTACCAGAACGTCTGGTCCATAATTGAATGCTGTCAGGGGACGGTTCTAACTTATGCTCTGACACTTCAGACATGGTTTTAGTCTGAAGCCTTTAGACCACAATGTACTATTTCAGAAAAATGTGGATTTAGTATGGTAAGCACTATACCCCGGGAGATCTACTCTTTTCTCTTTCAAGCCATGGGGCATGGAAGCATTTTTTCCAAACAAAAATATGTAGAACGTGCATTTATCTGAATACTTGACAGCCAGGTTTGACATTGAATCCCATGACTGGCTTCCCCAGTACTTACCATGTCTCCTTCGAGGTCCTTGTCCTATAAAATACATAATAAGTTAGTCCTGTGTTAACTCAGGAACTGCCTCTCCATCTGAGTTATGCTGCAGGGACTGTGAGCTGCAGGCATGTAGTGGCTGAGAGGACCTCAGGCAAAACTACTAAGAAACAGTGGTAAGGCTTTCTCAACTTAGGGTCCTGAGCTATGGAACTGCCTGTCAACAGAGATCAGGATGACCCCAAGTTTTGCTATGTTTAGGGCATGATGCAAAAGTCACTTTTTCATACAGGCTTTCCCCAAATAATGGAGTGGAAAAACAACCAGCAGCATTCATATGGGAGACAGAATGTATAGCTAAAATAAGGGAAAGGAAAGATTTAGATCCCATTTTAAGCAGAACTCATTGTGATTCTCAGTGTATGAACTTATGATAATAGGTTCCTTAGTTAGATCAGAAAGAACTCACTCCCACCATCTCAGCCACTTAATCCTAGCTTTACGGTCTCAATCTGTAGTTTGCAGGACAACATTATGTGGCTACCTTGTGAGCATTCTATATTAATGCTGCAGCTAGTGTCTTATCTCTGATCACTCATGTAGGTATACACATATTCCCCCATCCCACTTAAAAGTACTGGTATCATCCTCTCTTTTGAAAGGCAAAATCCTCGCCTTACCCTTCCTCACTTGCTAATGACCAAGCTGTGGCCAGTCTCTTTACTCAACAAGAAACTGAAGAAAATACTCTTCTCATATTACTCTTCTCAGAACAAGCTTTCCTTCATCAGGCTTCTCACTCTGGAACAGTGGTTTTCAACCTTTGGTCCATGTACCCTTGGGGTCCGCAGACTATGTCTAAGATTTTCAAAGGGGGCCACACCTCCATTCAAAATTTTTAGGGGTCTGCAAATGAAAAAAAGGTTGAAAACCACCACTCTAGGATGTTTCTTCACTTAGCATCAACCTTGGCCATCATTTCTGTGCAGATGAAAAGCACCCTGTGAACCACTTCAAATTTTACCTTGAAATTTTCCTGTTCAAATTAGTGGATGAGGAATGTTTTTATTTCATTCATCTCAGTCATCCCTCACTGTGACTAGTGTAAAGGCTTGCATCTTCCCAACTGAGCATTCTTTTCTTTTGCTTTAGCCATTGTTTTCTCTTTCTGTATAAACAAGCATTATTAGATGCAATATTTTGCAACTTCATCTCGCTCTGTTGAGCATTCTGTGGCATTTTGTGCAGAGGAGCTATAGACAAATATTGTATCATGTGCAGACTTTTAGAGAAGTCCATTTGTGCCACCTTGTGGGAATAGATAATAACACAAGCCACTGTATCTAGCTGCACTACTGCCATCAACTTGTCTTGAAAGTGTGTTCAGAAACATTTCTTTTTCATATTTAAAAGGAATAAGGTCTATTTAGTGGCCTGCGGCAGAAGTCTGTAAAAGGTTTTTGTTTGAGTAATTGAATCTTATATATATACTTAATAAAAGGTCTACCCTTTTCTTTAAAATGTTGCAGTTAGGAGGAGCTCATGGAGGCAGACTGTGGAAATTCCCCAACCCTTTTGGCTCCTTCACTAACACGCCCATAACTGTGGGTGCAGAGGATATGTCAGAGCCTTCCCTCATGCTCTTTGGCTCCGTCTACACAAGGATCATTGTCCAAAAATCTTCCACTTTTGCTAAATGGGGTTAAGCGCCACTGGTTTAGCAACGTTAGGCACCTTAGTGTAGTGAGCCCATTGGTGGCTGACACTTCTAAGCACCATGTCATCTCACCTGCTCAGAGTAAGTCTACTAGACACAATGCATTAAATGGGGTCGGGTGCCGGCAGGCTGTCTTGTCTACCCCATGACACTAGCGCCACTAACAATGGTGGAATTGAACACGTTTTAACTTATTGTAGACACTTCCTTTTTGGCCAATGAACTTGTCGAGAACGTTTTAGAGCAGAGGTAGGCAACTTATAGCACACGTGCCAAAGGCGGCACGCAAGCTGATTTTCACTGGCACTCACGCTGCCCGGGTCCTGGCCACCAGTCCGGGGGGCTCTGCATTTTAATTTAATTTTAAATAAAGCTTCTTAAACATTTTAAAAATCTTATTTACTTTACATGCAACAATAGTTTAGTTAGATGTTATAGACTTATAGAAAGAGACCTAAAAATGTTAAAATGTATTACTGGCACGCGAAACCTTAAATTAGAGTGATTAAATGAAGACTCGGCACACCATTTCTGAAAGATTGCCGACCCCTGCTTTAGAGGATCTATACTGTGATGCTACAGGAGCCTCTATCATGAGCTTCAGCTGTCTCCCCTCCCAACTGAGGAAGGAGGAAATGCTGAGTCGTAGTTCTCCACTCTACCAAAGGGGAGTGGAGAACTGCTGAGTCATGCATCTCATAGAAATTTGAGCTTCAAGGCCTACAGCCAAATTCTAACACTCTCATACAAGTAGCCCCATGGAAGGCAATCGGATTGTTTTATGAGTAAGGATGCCTCCCATAAGGATTTACAAGATCAGGCCCTAAGGACTTGCCTGCACTGGAGATGTACCTGTAGCTACATTCACGTAGATGCATTAGTGCAGTGTAGATGTATTGCAGTTTGCACCTGGTTTGAGACAGGTAAGCTGCACTCACACAAGTCAGTTTTTACACTGGTACACCACATCTACACTAGGGCTTTGCATTAGTGCAATTACTTCTGTGTAGTTGCAGCAGTGCAAAAATACCCCTTTTGTGCACAAGACCCAGTTGGGATCATTTAAATGCTACCATTCGTGAACCCATTGCTTTTCTATCAATTTTGCTTTCAGGTTTCCTTTAAAATAAATAAGTAAATAAAAACAAAGAAGCAAAACTAATCTCTGATATGCTTCCACAGAAATCTATAAAGTTTCACCAGGGGTGTTTTTGCAAAGAAATGAAATGCAAGAAACTATGCTAACTCAGCAATGAGGCTGCATTTTCAAACATAGAAACTGAGGTAGCATAAAAGTTAAGATTCTCTTAGTGACACTAACTCACTGACATTGCACATATATAATATTTATGACTATTATTTATTAGGATATTAAGAGTTTGCTTACTCTCCCTAAGGCAATAACAAAGCTTCTGTTGACTTAAGTGAGAAGAGGATTGAGTCTCAAATGTACATTTTATTATATGCAGTGTAAAAGAACGAGTGTAGACTGCACCTGTAAAACTGGCACAAACCTTGGCAGAGGGTCCATGGCTGAGGAGAAGCAAGGGAGGAATTGCAACAATGGAAAGCATCTGCAACTTCACCTCCGCTGGGGCTCAGAGTCAGCCAGTTCAGCTTCAGTATCAGATAGTGTCAGCTAGATAAAGAATTGTGCTTAGAGTGGCTGGGGGATCATACACATCTCCTCTGAAGCCTCCTTGAGGGGGACTTTTGTGGAGCACCTTGCTGAGATTAAAACTGTCCTCCCTTAGCGGAAATCCCAAGGTAGGGCATGTGGCAATGCCACCGTTTGCCCTCCCTGAGGTGAATCATACCAGCTAGGGTGCAGTGAGTTAAATTGGCCCAGTATGTGCAATGCAGGTGAGGTAATACGAGAACCATATCTTTTGAATGCACTAATGGCTGGGTTCACATGTTTAAAGTTAGCTGCACTTAGCCCTCTACTACCTCCCTAGAATTACTACAGTGAGGTATCAGTGCCATTTAAATGTGCTATGACAGATCTCCGCAGTGAAAGTCACCCAATCTGAACAGAAAAACAGACAGCCATCCTGAAGAGACAGCATTTAATACACTTCAAGCTTCTAGGACAGAAGGCCTAAAATAGAGTGGGGTGTATTTTATTTCAAGGGAAGAGGAGTTCAGGTTAGTGAGGTAGAAGCTAAAATAAGTTCACTATGGCGTATCTTTTTTACCTTCTTACAAACCAATCCTGTATTTTATAATTCCTTCAAAGCCTTCACTCATCTATCATTTGAAAACCTTGTTTGCTTAGAGGTCTGTAGCTACCAGCCCAGTGCCTTACAGGCTGCAGTCCTGTGAAGCTGATATCTAGAGCAAATGCCTTTGTTCATGTTATGTACTTTTAAATAAGTGGGTGTGGTTAATTCTGATGTCCTTTTCTAACTGAAGACTGTGGAAAACATCTGCTTTTTAATGTAAACCATCTGCTATTACCAGACACAAAGTCAAGCATTTTAACACAGTATATGCCTCAGAATTACACTTGCTGAAGAGAACAATATTACAGATTACAGATTCCCCTCCCAATGTTCTCATCACACACCAACTCAGGGATTTTCCCTTGCACCTTATCTGGGATTGATCAGTGCAATTATTTTGTAAAGGTCTTTGTCAGTGAATTCAAAATAACTAGAAACAATAATTATTATTGTTTAGGATTTAACGTGTAATCTTCCAGCTGAGATGCTGCCTTAGCTTTGCACAGTTACAGGTGCAGGGAAAGTCAAAAATTGTTTTTGTGCAGTTGTGTGTGTAGAGGGAGGGCGGGGGGGGCAAAGGGTTTGCTGAGCTAGTTCATTACTATTTGACATGTGGAATACTCATTTAAATACTTAGCATTGTTGCAAAAGCTACCCTGCTGAGTTTTACAGAGGTCAGGAATTTGCAAGCACCAGAGTATTAGGAAGTGTGAGGGAGGTTTTTCTTGCCTTACTGGGAATCATCCCTTTCCAATGGAACAACATTGACATTTCTAGCCCTGCAAGGCCATGACATATCAGACTTTAAAGTCATGACATTTTACACCTACAAACCCTGTTACTGACAAAGGTCTGCATCTTGTCCACTCTGGCAGTTGTAAATTTTTGGATGGTGGGTAGGGTGCAAAGAGGAAACGCTTTCGTGTTAGGCTGACTTTTAAAAACTGGCAGTAGTTTGGAGTGGCTCATGGTTTGGAATGTGAGAATAAATATTGGAGATGAATTAATGTGAAAAGAGCAGGTGTGGCTGTCAAAGGCTCATGATAAATTCATTTATCATAGTTCTGCAATTTTGTCAAATGGATCTCACCTCCACACACTGGATCTTGTTATAAAGGGCAACTGCAGTTTGACAAATATTACTTGTTTAATGGAGGTGATCTAGTAGAATTATACTCACTGAGTTTTGGGATACTTTGAGTGGTCTCTTAAGGCACAAGGTTGCCTAATCAGGTTTGTTGCTATTGGTGGAAACCGAACAAATTACTGCCGTAATCAAGAGCTGATCTTGAGTCTCCACTCCTGTCTCCCAATGGGTCCAGATGATGCTGTTGCTAAGTGGTCAGCTCTTTCCCTTTCCCCCATGACTACTTCTCCCCATGGGATAGAGGGGTTTTGAGTGGCTCTCCACTAGCCTGTCTTATTGCTAGGCCCAAGGACATTTCCTGAGCAGTTTTCTTGCTCCCTGGTGATGTGTGTCTCCTTCTCTTTTAGCAGAATGTCCCTTTTCTAATCCCTTGAGCAGAAACAGGGACATCTGAAGTGGGCGGAGCTCACAAACACAGAGAGCAGGTCTCAGCATCCTGCCCATACACACTTGCACAGGCACTTTGTGCTGCCTACTACACACAGAGGGAGACGGAGGGGAGGAGGGAGCCTTACTGAAGTGTGTCAGGAAGAAAAGGGGATGGGAGGCAGCAATCAAAGACATAATCTCATTGGTCCGAATGAGAGTTGGGGTGGGACTCTTCAGGCCAGCACATCCATTGGAGTTCCTGTGCGCTAGGGATCTCAGAGTGCAGTCCAGTGTCTTCTGTTACTCTCCTCGATGCTTGTTGCTTGTATAGATTTTGATTTCTCACACTCAAAGAGCAAAACATGGATATTTCAGTCTTGCTTACTTTTATTTCAGATTAAACCAAAAACAGAACAAAACAAATGAACCCATAAAGTCTCCATGAGGGTGAGGGAGAGTGTGTGAGAAAGAACAGAGACTAACTGTAACATTCTGCATCTGAGTTGAAAAACCAAATGCCAGGTGCCTCCTAGCCAGGGCCGGCTCCAGACCCCACCGCGCCAAGCGCGCACTTGGGGCGGCGTCCCGCGGGAGGGCGGCAGGCGGCTCCGGTGGACCTCCCGCAGGCATGCCTGTGGAAGGTTTGCTGGTCCCGCGGCTCCGGTGCCTGCGGAGGGTCCGCTGGTCCCGCGGCTCCGGTGGAGCATCCACAGGCATGCCTGCGGGAGGTCCACCGGAGCTGCTGGACCAGTGGACCCTCCGCAGGCACGTCTGCAGGAGGTCCACCGGAGCCGCGGGACCGGCGACCGCCAGACCGCCCCCCGCGGCGTGCCGCCATGCTTGGGGCATCGCAAATCCTAGAGCCGCCCCTGCTCCTAGCTACCCCAACAACAGTCAGGCAAGATTTCTGTACATTTTTAAAGTGTTGTATGCAAACAAACAAACAAACAAACAAAAGAATGACCATGTCTTCTTTCAATTATATAGCTATACTACACACACAAAAACTATGCTAGAAGAACATTATTAAGGTTGTAAAGTCAAGCACTCAAAAGTTAAAAATGCCAGAATTAAGGTTGCCCAACCTTAATTTGGGCCCCTTGTATATATGTGTTACGGTAGAGTCTTTAATTACACTATCACATACTATTTTTTCCACAGGATCCCTGTCTCATTCAGTGCCCAGGATGGATCTGTTCTGGGAAGGAAGCAGGGTTGTGTAGTAAAAGAGCTTGTCAGTAGGAGCCCTGCTTCATTTGTTGTGGAAGTCAGAAGGTGTGTACTATTTGCAAGTATTGGGACAGGCAGGTCAGAAGGTGGATAATGAAAGAGGCAGGAGACTGCAGGGAAAGTAAGGAGGGTCTCTGTTGTATCAACCAGGCAAGGTACTAACAAACTTCAACAGGACTTTATTTTTACAGTGAAGACCTCTTTACCAAGCTGCAGCTGCACACTCTGTAACTCTCACTCAGCCTCCTCAACTCCTCCCCCCTCCTTCCTGTTTCCTGTCCTTTCAGACTCCCAACAGCCAGTGCTCCGAGTTCTAATAATTACAAGCACATCTAAACACCACATTCCCTCCTCTCTTAAGAAACTCTCCCAATTAGAATAAACACTGTTGTTCTAACCACAGGAACAAATAGGAAACAAGACACTATACTATTGGCAGAAATATTACACTGGAAACACTGTGCATACCAGAACATAGTCTTTAGTCCAGACAGGTGGTCATCTGGGTCTGACAGGCCGTCTCTCAAGCCCTGGTTCCAGTGCAATGTCTTGTTGTGTTGGTTCTACAGTGAAGTCATCCAATGCAGACTGGGTGTTGGCATAATCTCCTCTTGGTGCATAGGCAGGTGCAAGATAAGAAGCATTCCATACCCACCCATCAGAAAGTCGATAGGTGTAAGGTCCCTTCTTCTCTATGATTTTAAGAGGAGCTGTGTATTTATGGTCCCCTTTGCATAAAATTCCAGGTTTTCGTATTCTAATGAAGAAACCACACTCAAACTTTAGTTCCTTAGCACCCCACCGCTTGTCTGTGAAAGCCTTATACTTTGCTTGGTTCTGTTCAACTGTTTTTCTCACATCATCCTCGTTTGGGGCATCAGGTCGTGCCTTTAAGAATCCAGCAATGTTCAGTTTAGTATTCATCTGTTTCCCATGCAGTAACTCTGCGGGTGATCTTTGCCTTGTGACATGTCGTGTAGCCCGGTATGCTTGCAAGAAATCAGTAGTGAAGGGTATCCACAATCACTCTTCCAGTTTAGCTGTTTGCAAACTCTCTTTCAAACTTCTGTTAAACCGTTCGATTTCCCCACTGGCTTGAGGGTAATATAGGATGACCTTCTGTGTAAAATGTTCCTCTCTGCTAGAAAGGTTTCAAACTCCAGGGAAGTAAACTGACTACCATTATCGGAAACCAGGTCTTTGGGGTTACCTTCCCTGCTAAAAACTGAAGAGAGGAACTTAATTACTGTAGCAGAAGAGATTTGCAATGTAAACGCTACCTCAGGTCATTTACTGAAATAGTCTATTAAAGTGATAGCGTAACAACAGTCAATTGGAGCAGTATCAAAGGGTCCTACAATGTCAATCGCCACTTTTCCCCATGCAGATTCAGGAAGAGGAACAGGCTGTAATGGAGAGGTACATGTCACTGCTCTTTTATCATGCATTTGGCAAGTGACACAGGATTTTATGAGTGCTTCAATTTGAGAGTCCATCTCCGGCCACCAATACAGATCCCATAGTCGTTGTTTGGTTCTGACAATTCCTTGATGAGTATCGTGTGCCAGGTGTATGAGTTTTGACTATAATTCTTCTGGAACAAGTAGCCAGTGTGTATCTCGTAGCACACGGCCATCGAGCAAAGAAAGTTCATCCTGAACTCTAAAATAAGGCAGCAAAACTGGGTCAAGGTTTTTAGGGTTACTGGGACATCTCTTTGTCAGAAATTCCCATAGTTTTTGTTGAATTGGACATGCTGAACAAGCAGCTTGAAATTGTTCTCTTGTAACTGCAGTAAGAGTGCTTGTAATAAGCGCAACTACTACATCCTCATCCTCCGGTGGACCATCTGGTGAAGGCAAAGGCAGGCGAGAAAGGCAATCAGCTACCACATTTTTGTTTCCAGGCTTATATTCCAGGTCATAATTGAAAGAGAGTAGTCTTGCAGACCATCTAGCAATACGATATCCTGCTCTTCCCAGTCTTTTCGTGGTGAGCAACATCGTCAAAGGGCTGTGGTCTGTGCGCAACTTGAATGTGCGGCCCCACAGGTAAGTTCTCCATTTTTCAGTAGCCCAGACACAAGCAAGTGCTTCTTTTTAGACTGTAGAATATTTTCTCTCAGAATTACTCAGTGTCCTTGAAGCAAATGCAATCGTCCTCTCTGTGTTTTCCTCATGAAGTTGTGTGAAGACAGCCCCAAGTCCGTAATCAGAAGCATCAGTAGTTACAATTGTGAACAATGTGGGACTGAATAGTGCAAGTACTGGACTATGTACAATCAAGTCTTTTACCGTTTCGAAACTAGCTTGTGCATCTGTTGTCCATGCTAAGGTTGAATTTCTCTGTAGTAATTCTTGTAATGGTTCAATGACAGAAGCATAACTGGGAATGAATTTTGCATACCAGGAGGTAAGACCCAAGAAGGAACATAAGGTTTGCAAATCTGTTGGAGGAGGAGCATTTGAAATTGCCAGGATATGATCTGGATCACGTTTAAGTCCAGCCTGTGAAATTGTATGACCCAGAAAGAAGAGTTCAGTTTGTCTAAATTTGCATTTGGACCTATTGAGCTTGAGGCCTGCTTTGCTGATGCAGTTTAGTACAGACTGCAGGTTATTGTCATGCTCCTCAGTAGTATTTCCAAACATGATAATATCATCCAAATAGCATTGAACTCCATGATGATTCTTCAGAATCAATGACATCATTTTTTGGAAGGCACTTGGGGCTGATGCAAGACCATATGGAACACATTTAAAACGAAATAGTCCCTCGTGTAATAAATGCTCTGAGGTCTCTGCTGTCTTCATGCAACATAACCTGGTGGTATGCACTCTGCAAATCAAGAGTAGAAAACATCTTTGCTCCATGGAGTTTTGCAAATACTTCTTCTATGTGAGGAAGAGGATGGCTGTCGATCACAATAGCTTTATTTGGCTCCCTTAAGTCCACACAAAGGCGAATGCCTCCACCCTTCTTCTGCGTCACCACTATAGGTGAAACCCATTCCGAGGAGTTAATCTCTTCAATATTATTTTGAACAAGTTTTCTAAGTTCCTCTGAAACAACTTCCCTGACTGAAAATGGTAAGCACTGTAATTTCTGTCATATAGGCATCATTCTGCATTTTAACTTTATGCAGAAACCCATAAGCACAGCCGAGTTTCTCCTCAACCTGGTGTTGGGTCCCAACTGAAACTGGTGTGTGTACCGCAGGAGTGCTTTGCTGAGGAAGATCAATTCGTCCATTAACTACCCTGAGATTTAAAGCAGCCAATAAATCTCTGCCAAGGATAGGAGTGCCTTTGTGGACAATGTAGAACTCTGCAGTTACACAGCAATCACCAAAAGTAACTATTGCTGGCAGGCAGCCATGTACTGGAATATGGTTTTTCAAATAGCATACCAACTGAAGTTTGGGTTCAGTAAGAGGCACTTCTTTAAAGTAATGCAAATAAATAGAATCAGGTAGTACAGATACTGCTGAGACAGTGTCCAACATTAGCTGAATAGAGTGTGATTTGCCTGAGGGTATGGCGGAAACGTTTACAGTGCACTTTATCTGTTCTGGAATATGTGCAGTAGTGATTTTGTCCACACTCAGCACAGTAACATCTGGTATTGTAACTGTATGCACCTGTTGATTGAACTGGCAACTGCAACATACTTTAGCAAAATGCCCAGGATTTGCATCAAAGAAATACCCGACTCTGTGATCAATTTCTCCTCCTAACAGAAACAACCTTGGAGGCCATGAATATTGGCTAACTGCTTGGGTCAAAAGTTATAACAAAAACTAGCCAAGTCGGGGATTCCCCCAGTGTAAAGGATTCCTTCAGTGGTGTAGAGACAGTGTAGGGGCTCCTGTGTCAGCAGTGTGAGGGGAGTGGCTGGCAATTCTTATGTCCTGCCAGTCCCTGGGCACTGGACCAGTAGTTGGGGCTATAGGACAATTTAGACTAGCCTTCCGAACGCTCTAAAATTCACCTAGGGATTGGCCTAATTCAATATATTTGAAATATCGGCACGATGGTTCACTTTTTGACCTCCGTCGCCTGAACGCAAAGACTAAGACAGTGCAGAAACTCCTTCTTGAGGCACTCTTTGCCGACGACTGTGCTTTCATGGCTCACACTGAAAATGATCTTCAGCACATTGTCAACAAGTTTGCCGAGGCCTCGCAACTCTTCGGACTATCAGCCTCGGAAAGACAGAAGTTCTTCATCAACCTGTACCTGGATCAAATGCTTCTGTCCCAAGTATCTCCATTGATGGCACTCAGCTTAAAGTAGTGGAGAACTTTAAATACCTGGGTAGTGTCATATCCAGTGATGGATCACTGGATAATGAGATCAACGCACGAATATCCAAAGCAAGCCAGGCACTTGGCTATCTGCGTGTCAAAGTTTTAAACCACCACAACATCCGGATGTCAACAAAACTGTTTGTGTACAGAGCTGCTGTTCTTTCATCTCTTTTGTACGGGTGTGAAACATGGACACTATATAGGCGTCACATCAAGCAGTTTGAAGCATTCCACATGCGTTGCCTCCGCAACATCATGAAGATCCGCTGGCAAGACAAAGTGCCCAATCTTGAGGTCCTCGAGAGAGCCCAGATGACAAGCATCGAAATGATGATCATGAAGTCACAGCTACATTGGACCGGTCATGTCAGCCGCATGGATGCCAACAGAATCCCCCGCCAGTTTCTCTATGGTGAGCTCTCCCAGGCCATCCGGCATATAGGTCGTCCACGAAAACGTTACAAGGACACCATCAAAGCCAATCTGCAGTATAGCAGTATTAAACCCAGGGACCTTGAGGACGCTGCCAGCGACAGAACACAGTGGCGTGCAACAGTCAGAAATACCTGCATCGCCTTTGAGGAAGACCGCTGCCGGCATCTACAAGAGGCATGCGAATGACGTCACAGAGCACCAGCAGCGCACAACCCACTGACTGCAAACTTCCCATGCACCATCTGCAGCAAAATGTGCACCTCTAGAACTGGCTTGTATAGCCATCAGAGGGCACACCATGAGACCAACAATAGATGATTTACTCAGATTTGTCATCATCGGATCGATGGACTACCAAGAAGGGGTGCCTCTCAGGCACACCACACTTGCACTGGCTAGGTGGCTGCGTCTCTGCCATATCTACTATGCAGAATCCCCATAGCATTAAAAGAAAAAAATACTGAAAGCAATAAAACAAATGGAAAAGGATGTCATTATTGCCAAAGTGACTGAGCCTGCAAAATGGAGAAAGATGGTGGCCATAGAAAAACCAGGAAAACTTTGTATATACATAGACTTAAGCAATTTAAACAAGGTGCTGTTGAGGGCTCATTACCAGATACCCACAAAAGAAGAAATTATACCTGACCTTGTTAAATCAAAGATATTTTCAGTGGTGGATGCAAAATATGGATACTGGCAAGTCCTATTAAAGGAAGAAAGTATTTATCTCACCAACTTCTGGACACCAGCAAAACGATACAGATGTCTGATAATGCCATTTGGAATCAAACCAGCTGCAAAAGAATATCAATGCCACCAGCAAGATATATTAGCAGGTTTCAAGGGGATTAGCATTATAGTTGAGGACATTTTAGTATACAGGTGTGGAGACACAATGGAAAAGGTGCAATATCAGATCATGACCATAATCTCCTTAATCTCCTAGAAAGAGCCAGGGAGGTCAACCTAAAATTCAACAAAAAGAAGATGACTCACAGAGGTACCACACATGGGATGCCTGCTGACCAGATCCAGAAAAGGTGAGAGCAAGATAGCAAATTCCCAAACCTTCAAATACCAACGCCTGCCACGGCTATTAGGATTTGTAAATTACCTGACCAATATCCTTCCTTGTTTCTCACAGGTACGTGAGCCTCTTAGACACTTACTAGATACATGTGCAATGTGGATTTGGCTACCTGAGCATGACACAGCTCTCATGCACATTAAAGACTTGGTCACCACAACCTTGTGCTAAAATATTATGAGGTGAAAGAAGTAGTTACCATATAGCATGATGCCAGTGAAACTGGACTTGGAGCAGTCCTCCTGCAAAAAACACAATAAGTAGTCTTTGCATCAAGGTCCTTATCTCTGACAGAATGACAGTATGCTCAAATTGAAAGAAAAGGTCTAGCAATAGTACTTGCCTGTGAAAAAATTGATCAGTACATACAAGGTGAAAAATCCATACATACTGAAAGCGATCATAAGCCACTTGAAGTCATTTTCAAGAAATCACTGCTGTCAGCTCTAAAGCACCCCAATATACGCTATTAAATGACAATGTCACCACCTAGATGTATGCTATTAAAAAGGAACCAAAATGTATATAGCAGATTTCCTCCCCAGATAAGCTCTGCCTCAAGAAGCAGACACAAATGAACAAGAAATCCTTAACCTAATTAGGAGAAACACAAACACAAAAGAAACACAAAAAGAAATAGAAAGTATTAATCAAGCCAGCTACATTCCTATTTCCCAGCAAGGACTACAGAAAGTCCCTGAGCATACACTACAGGATAAAGAGCTACAATTTCTGACATGTTACTTTAACAAGAAGGCCGGACACACAGGAAGAGGTCACTTGTGAATATTGGAACTCTTGTGATGAATTCAGTGTGAAGGACATTATATTCAAAGGCAACCAAATACCTAAACCCTGAAGAAGAGAGATCATATCTCAAATACACCACAGGCCTTCTGGTATAGAAGTGGGTCTATGAAAAGCTAGGGATGTAGTATTGTGATGGGATCCCTGGGGTACAACCTGGAAGTCGGGTACCATTGCGCCCCCTTAACTCTCCAGCCTGGGCTGTCTCTCACAATGCTTTGCTAATGACAAGCCGCAAACCCCTTCAGGCATTGTTATCCCTCAGTAGGATAGCATGTGGAGCCCCACTCCCAACTAAATTGCATGAATGCTCCCTGAGCCACTCACAAATCACAAAGAGAAAGGCACCAGCAAATCTCCCAAGCCCCTAGCCTTGCACCCCAGAATGTACCATCTTGCCCTGGTCAGAAACCTGACCAGTGTAAGTTCATTATCCAGTCCACCCCTCCCTCAATGTGGAGAGGACACACACTAGCCTTTGTAACCTGAAATGAGATTTCCCAAGTACTTCAACCAAAACACACAGTTTTTTGTAAAATATAAAACAGATTTATTAACTACAGAAAGATAGCTTTTAAGTGATTATAAGTGGTAGGTACAAAAGGTCAGAGATAGTTACCAAAGAAAATAAAAGGTAAGCATGCAGTCTAAATCTTAAACCTTAACAGACTAGACGGTATTTGGATCAAGCAGTTTCTTTCACCGCACTGAATGTTGCAGGTAGGTTACAGTTCTTAATCACAGGCTTTTCCTTTAAGCCTGGGACCAGTCCCCTCAGTTCAAGCCTTTGTCTTTTGCCTTCACTGTAGATGGAGGAAGAAAAAGGTAAAAGCACAATGCCACTGTCCCTTACTTTATACCCTGAGTCTATATATGCATGGAAAATACTAGTGCGGATATGTCCTGGTGGGCTTTGTTGAATCACAGAGTTGAGCAATACTACATTGTGGGATGCTTGCATAGTTCTCTTACAGCTTTGTAAATCTGTTTACAACTGACCTGCTGATTAATGGTCATTTCATACCCTCCTGGGAGTGGATCATCTTCTTTGTTGTCTCTGGAGAATTGGCAGTGCACAACCTCTCAAACATACAACATATTTCAGTGGTAACCAAAGAGCAAAATCTCATAACTTCATATACACTAATGATATACATATTTTGACAGAACAATGGGTTTCAGAAGATAATGACCTTTCGTATGATATCTTACATAGCATGTGTTTTATGAAATATTACAACCATATATGAATTATGAATATGGAGGTTCCAGAGTGCTGCTTTGAGGTACAGAGTGCCACAAGTATACTGGCCAATAATGAAATTAAAGACCTGATAAGGAACTGCAATGCATGTGCAGAATCCCAAGCAAGTCAGCAGAAGGAAACTTTGAAGATACATAGCATTCCCAACAGATCCTGGAGCATGGACTGATTACTAATCTTGATTCTGGGGAATTAAATGAACTATCAAACTCTACTGCAGCAATGATAATAGACAAAGCAATGGAAAACTTCAGTAGGCATGGTATACTGGATTGTATCATCTCAGATAATAGACCACAGTTCACCAGCAAGGAATTTGCACATTTAGCTAAAGATTGGGCATTTAACCATGTTACAACCTCCCCTACAACAGCCAGTCCAATGGCAAAGCTGAATCAATGATAAAAATGGCAAAAACTCTCTTTTAAAAACCCCTCAAAGAATAAGGAAAACGAGTGACAAGCTATCTTAGAATGGAGAAACACATCCACTGAAGGCATGACCAGCAGCTCTGTGCAACTTCTAATGTCCACACACACATGCACAGTGGTACCTATAGTCAATGTGCTATTACATCCTGAAATAATGGAAGGAGTCTCAAATCAATTAGAGAAAAAGCTCAACAAAGCTAAAACTAGGCCAGAGACTTTCTAGAACTACAATCTGGAGAACCAGTTAGAGTGTGATTATTTCTTTAAACCAGATCCTGCAGATGGAAATGGGCAATATGTATGGAATAGATAAACCTCCACTCCCATACTGTTGTGGTTGATGGACATACATACCATTAAAACAACGAGCAGTCTGGTGGCACCTTAAAGACTAACAAATTTATTTGGGCATAAGCTTTCATGGGTAAAAAACCCACTTCTTCACCTGCATGGAGTGAAAATTACAGATGCAGGCACTATTATAATGACACATGAAGAGAAGGGAGTTACCTTACAAGTGGAGAACCAGTGTTGACAGGGCGAATTCAATCAGGTTGGATGTGGTCCACTCCCAATAATTGATGAGGAGGTGTCAATACCAAGAAAGGACTCCTGCACAATGCCTGCATCTGTAATTTTCACTCCATGCATCTGAAGAAGTGTTTTTTTACCCACAAAAGCTTATGCCCAAATAAATTTGTTAGTCTTTAAGGTGCCACCAGACTCCTCGTTGTTTCTGTGGATACAGACTAACATGGGGGCTACCCCTCTGATACTTGATACATATCACTGGAACAGTGAATTAATCTGTCCAATACAATATCCTACAGCCAAGGGAAACCTGATCTGGGGTGAGGAGAAAGGCAAGATCCTCCAAACAGTGATAATTGGAATACACTGAATTCACTACCTAACACACCCATGGACAGCAGTGGAACCACTAGAATATGCCACCCAACAACATGAAAAGACAAGCAAAACCAACACCAATGACAAGTCAAACACATCAGCCTTTCCTGGCACATGAAACCCCATACTTTGTATTGAGTGAATGGTAAATGTTTGACCCTCCCAAACTACATCAACTGTTGTTGCATAAATTCAGTCAGGTCTGTTCTAGTATTTGTTGTGTTATGAAGTTTTCTTACTGAACCACATTGTGTTGCTGAGGTATGCTGTCCTAAACAAACATGTTAAAGCGGATGTTATATGAGACAGCTTCCCACCCCTAAGAACGAGCTGCAACTAGAACTTCTAAGGGCCTGAGCTGTGCAACATCTTGTATAACAGGATGTAGAAAAGGGACGAGGTGGGTGACGTGAGGTACTGTATATTATTGGACCCACTTCTATCAGTAAAAGAGACAAGCTTTTGAGCTACACTGAGCTCATGTGTAAGCTCAAGAGCTTATCTTTTCACCTACAGAAGTTGGAACCAATAAACAATATTTCCTCACCCAGATTGGCTCTAAGATGTATAATAGTCAGAACCAGGGAGCTCATAGTGTCAGAAGCTAAGGCAGCAGTGAGGTCTGTGCTGCAGCCCTGTTTGTATGTATGAAATAAATGTTACTGAAAAACTTCAGGGATTTCCATGCCTTGTGGACAGAACCAGAACCACTTTGAAATCACAGAACAGCTCTGGGTAGTGACTGCACTCTCATTTTGTGGAGAAAGATCTAAGTTAAAGTTACACTGAAGAATTATCTTTGAAAAACAGCAGCTGTGCCCAAGGCCCCAGGGCTTGTCTACACTTAAAATGCTACAGCTGTAGTGCTGCTAGACACTACCTCCAGAGCCAGGGACGGCTCTATTTTTTTTGCCGCCCCACGCACGGCAGGCAGGCAGCTTTTAGCAGTGCGCCTGTGGGCGGTCTGCTGGTCACGTGGATTCAGCGGTATGCCTGTGGGTGATCTACCAGTGCTGCGCCATCAGTGTCCCCGCTGCTGAATTGCCACGAAGCCGCGGGACCGGCAGACCTCCTGCAGGCGCACCACCGAAAGCCGCCTGCCTGCCGCCATCACAGTGGCCAGCAGGCTGCCCCACGCGGCTTGCCACCCCAGGTACGCGCTTACTGCGCTGGTGCCTGGAGCCACCCTGTCCAGAGCTACCCTAGGGATAATCCACCTTCCCCAGAGCTGGGCCCCAGGTCAACTGGAGAATTCTTCCATTAACCAAGTGCTGTCTACATGGGGACTTAGATCAGTTTAACAACCCTGCTCTGGGATGGGGGGGTTTCACCTGACAGGTGCATTCTAACAGTACCTAATTTCCTCATGTGGACCAAGCCACAGGCATTAAGCTCTGGGGGGAGGCACAGATCGGCAGGGAGGTGCATGAGGTCGCTGGACACCTGGAATAACACGGGACGCTCGTTCATCCCTGCGAGCCCCTTAGCTTCCCGCTATGCCCTGCAGCCGCACTGCACGCGCCGGGCACCGTTATCCCGCACCACGGCCACGCGGGGCTGCACGATGCTGAGGCGCTGTTCTCCGCTGCAGACCACAGAGCCCAGCATGCAGCGCGCCTTCCCCACCCACCTTCCCTTGCGGGCCCTCGCTGAGACTCGCACCAGCAAGTTAGTGCGGGGGACGCGCGCAGGCGCGCGCGGGGCAAATGGGAGCAATGCATTTTGGGAGTGGTAGTTCCTGAGGTGCTGGGAAGGTCAATATGGAGCTTTGCCTGCCGGGAAGCGTAGTTCTCGTGTGCCGCGTTGCATGCCGGGATTGAGGCGGGTTCGTGTGTGTGTGTGTGTGTAGACCACCTATTAAGTTCCGGGAGGTGAGCACGCGCTCGCTGTTGATTGTGAGGTCAGCACGTGGTGCCGGAAGTGTGGGCCGGAGGGGCGTGGTTGTCACGTTCCTTCCCCGGAGCGGGAAGAGTCAATGTGCGCGAGTCTTTCCCTCGCTGGCTCCGGGAAGCGAGTTCCGCGTTACTGTCCCTTTAAGTCTGGACGGGCGCGTGCGTAGAGTGCCCTGCGCGTGCGTATCGGGGCCGTGACCTCGCGCCCAGTCGGCGCCGCTCGTGACTGTTTGGATTTTTTTAAGGGGGGGGGAGAGAACAACAGCCCAGCGTTGGAGCCCATTATTGAGTCAGTGGCGGGAGCGTTGCCATAGCGACCTTCTCCTTGGCGGCCTGGGGCCGGGACAAGCCGCCGCCGGAGCCATGGAGGAGGCGGAAGGAGCAGGGGCCGCCGAGGGCCCCGGGGCGGCGGTGACCGAGATCCGGGTGCCGGGCCCGCGAGCGCTGCGGTTGCTGGAGTGGAAGGTGTCAGCGGGAGCGGCGGTGAAGATCGGGTCGCTGCTGGCGCTGTGCGCGCCCCTCCCGCCCCCGGGCCGCGCCGCCACCCCCCCGGCCCAGGGCCCCGGCGCCCGGCCCCCGCGAGCGGCCGCCGAGCGCCGAGTGAAGGCGGAGCGGCCCGGTGTGGTGCGCGAGCTCTGCGCGCGGCCCGGACAGGTCATCGCGCCCGGGTAAGGGGGCGAGGGGAAGCGCGGTCGCCCTGGCTGCGTCACGGGCCGAGGAAGGGAGGCGGGCGGCCGGGCGGGATGTGGGGAGGCCGCTGCCGGGGGCTCGCGGAGACGGTGCTGGCCGCAGCATCGCTCCGGCCCGACGGAGCCTGCCGTGAACGTCCCCGCCGGGCCGCAGCCTCGGGGCTCGGGCAGCGCTTCAGCGAGAGGGACCCTGGAGGGTGGCGGGCTGGGCTGGGCGAGTCGCAGGGTCTCGCGAAACCGTGTGCGTCTCCGCCTCCCCCCCGTCTCCGGTTGGTTTTAACTTCGTGGCTGCCGCTGGCTGAGCGTCCTCGCGGCGGTCCGGCCCCGCAGCCCTCCCGAGCGACTAGCTAGAGGCGCATATGCGCTGTCGCAGGGGTGGGAGTTGCTCAACTGAAGTTATGGTTTCGGACCAGTTCAGCTTCAGAGAACTTCGTTTTCCGTTTCCTCTGCTGAGTGTCCGCTGTGTGCTTTGAGCGCCTCTTCCTGTGGATAAAACAACACAACAATCACCAGTTACACGGAGCTTCTTCCATCTGCTACTGTCATATCCCCTCGCTTACTGGACTGGGGCTACTAGCCACCTCCCAGCCCCGAGTTATAAAACGCCGCCACCTAACTGACATGAGCGATTCATCTGTAGTGCACATCAGTGTAAAAGTTTGAGTAAATAATTTAAATTGACAGCATAAACATCACTTGAAAAAGTTATATATCCAGGAAGACAGAGCTCAGCGTGTCTGCTGCTATACCACTGAAATGTGGACACTTACAGCAATAGATGGGATTTTTTGGTCACTGTATTAAATGCACCTCTTGGAGAGATGAAAGCTTGGTCTAGAAAAGAATTCTTCCCAGCAGCAAACTTTCACAGTCCTGGGTGATGTAGCTAGGTCATCCTAAATTTTAGGAGTGCACTATGCTAGTCCTTGATGCTGCTAACATCTGTGTTAAGGAGAAGGCAAGGCGAGCTCCAGAAATAGCTTTCATAACATTGATGTTTTCCTCTCTCTTTGCCTCAAATTCCTTATCTGTAATATGGGACAATAATATTTCTATGCTTCACAGGGTTATTGTGTGGATAAACTATTTCATATTTGTGACCTGCTCAGATCCTATGAGTGTGACAGAAAAAGCCTATAAAGAATTATAGTGATGATATATGTCTAGCAGAGAAAGGAATAACATGGTCCAATGGCTGGAGGTTGGAGACAGACAAAAACACCCTCTGCATATGCTCTAGAATGCCACTGAAATGAATATTGTACATGGATTACCATTTAGTGTTAATACAGTAGTGCTTTTAACACAGATCTGTGCAAATAGGTGTTTTTAATGTATTTTTGAACCAGTAGTTTCCTGTTTGTTGTGTGTGTTGCAGGAGCGAAGATCAAATAGTGAAGGAAGCTAACATTTTTCTGTTTAAAATGAAAGTTTAATCTGGAGATCAATTTTGCAGTAATAGAAGAACTCTTGTTTTCTACAACAGTTGCCATAAACATTAAAATATTTGTATACCAACCCTATGTATTAAAACATTTTAGTGACAAACTCTCAACATTGAGAGAGATTAAATGACAAATATTTCCCATTATTTAACAGTTCTCATATAATCTATTGATTTGACTTCTAACTTGTTAACAATGTTAAATAGTTTGTCTTTTCATTTCCAGCTGTGACTAGCATGTTTTTCAGCTCTCTGGGTTAAATTGGGCTAATGGCTTTGCTGCTCTACACTTCAAACAGGTGTTTCTCAACAGGAAACCATTGAACCCTTCTATTTCCTTTGTTTTACGATGGCAAGTTATTTTCTTTTATTGCAGTTCTTTTGATATTTTAAGTGGATGCAACCAGGCCTAAACTTCCTTTATTGAAAATCAGTGACATATACATATATCTGCGTAACTTTACTTTGGGTCTTTTCTAAGATCCAAGAAACTAGTATCAAAGCATATATCAACAAAATTACTTTTATCAGTCAATAATAGAAGTAATATATATAAAAGACCATTGAGTTCTCCTTCCCATTGAGAGCAGTTTCTTTTAGTCATTTTTATTCTTGTGATAAAACTGAGTGGGGAGGGGATAGAACTACAGGTTTCTAAAGGTGCTGCCTTAGTATGAGGCAAAGTATATTTTAAAAACATTACCTGTTTTGTCAATATTAATCTGGAACAAGGGTATGCCAGAAGGTTCTGCTAAAGGGCTTTGTGGTGGGAAGGATACCGAGCATATGAGGACTAAAACTATGAAACAATAAATTGGTATTTAGATGGTGTGGGAGAGATACAGTTATGTACCTTAACCAAAAACAAGGACATCTTTATCATGCTGTGTCAGGGCAAGGCTTATATTTGTCTTTCTCATTTCTAAGTCATAGTTAAATTAACATACATAGGCTTATGTGACTTGAGACGACAACATTTTCAGACAGCTTGCACATACTAAAAACTAGTGGAGTGTGGATTTATGTTAGACTTAGTTTCCAGTAAGTATAAACATTTGATGTCGGTGTATGCACAAAAGTTGTGCACAAATTGTGTGTTGGATTCAGTTAATGCTTATCCTCTTGATTGGAATTAGCAGATGTTTGCATTACACCCTTCAGAAAAGAAATACACTGGTTGTTATTGACTAATAATGTTCTAGTTGCCATATAAGCTGTGCTTGGTGGTATAATATTGGTTTGGGGCAAATTGTCACCTGGAGTTTTGAATATTGAGGTAGTACATTTGTTTGTAGGTCACTGTTAATTTAGTATTTTATGAGTTAACTGTAAGAGAAAATTGACAACCTGTAACAGAGAAAGAGGATGGTCCAGTGACTATGGCTCTAGTCTGGGACTTGGGAGAAACAGATTCAGTTTCCTATTCTGTCACAGACTTTAAAATGTGCTAATAGTATTTCCCTACCTCACAGGAGTTTTGTAAGGATAAATATACTAAAGATTATGAATCAATCAGATACTACAGTTACAGGGGGGCCATATTAGTACCTATATAGAAAAATTACATGTGTATACACCAGGGGTCAGCAACCTTTCAGAAGTGGTGTGCTGAGTCTTCATTTATTCATTCTAATTTAAGGTTTCGCGTGCCAGTAATACATTTTAACGTTTTTAGAAGGTATCTTTCTATAAGTCTATATATATATATATATAACTAAACTATTGTATGTAAAGAAAATAAGGTTTTTAAAAATGTTAAAGAAACTTCATTTAAAATTAAATTAAAATGCAGAGCCCCCGGACTGGTGGCCAGGACCTGGGCAGTGTTGAGTGCTGCTGAAAATCAGCTTGCATGACGTCTTTGGCACACATGCCATAGGTTGCTTACCCTTGGTTTATACTGATCTCTTGGGATGTTGGAAGGGATTTGCTGGCCTTTCAGTTGGGTCAGCTGTTGCTTTCAGCTTCATTTGTTAAAAACCCAAGATGTACAGAAATATTTCTATACATTGTTTCTGAAAGTATTGGTGAAAACCGTTTATAAAATTGTATTTAAAATCACTGTATGGAAATGTTATTTACAACCCAAACACTTTACCATTGAGCTAGTTCACGACAACTTAACAGAAGAGTCAATTTAACTTTTACCATCCAGGTTGAGAGAACTACAAAGAGTAAACTATAAACCGATTTAGATTTTTTAAAAAATATTTCCATTTTAATAATTTACATTTCCCTTTAGGCATGGTTAATAACAAAACAAGTAAGGACATCTTTAATGTGAGTGTCCCTTAAAGGAAGGTACATTAGGGGTCTTGAGAGGTTGGCAATTTCCCTGTTTAACACTGAGCTATGATTAAAAAGTCACATGGTGAGGGTGCACGTGTAAATAAAAAGAATCTACCGGAGAGATCAAGGAACTTAGGACTGTAAGTGGCAGGGGTGGCAGTTGTGTTAACATCAAAGGGCTTGGCTACACTTACAAGTTGCAGTGCTGAGAGATACAGCGCTGGTCATGCAGCTGTGTAGGGCCAGCGCTGGAGTGTGGCCACACTGACAGCTACCAGCGCTGCAGTGTGGCCACACTTGCAGCATTTCCAGCGCTGTATTGAGAGGTGCATTGTGGGCAGCTATCCCACAGAGCACCTTGTCCCATTTTGGCGCTGAGTATTGTGAGAAGGGGAAGGAAGTGTGTGGGTCATTCCGCTTCCTGTGCCAACGCCCCGTGGTGCATCGCTTCACATCCCAGCATTCACAGTCTTCCCGGCCACGTTTGGCGCCGTTGTGAGTCTCTTTCTGTTTTTTACTCTCTGTCTGTGAATCATGATTTCTGTGGGAAATGGAGCCTGAGCTGCTGAGGACTGTGCTGATGAGTGTCGCCAGCACAACACGTTTGGCAGTTGAGCTATTCCTTCAGCTCCAAAGTGACAGTGAGGAGTCCGACGATGATATCGAGTCGCCTGCCGCGTGTGACACTACAGTGCTTATGGCATTCACGGAAATGCTCAGCACCGTTGAACGCCGCTTTTGGGCTCGGGAAACAAGCACTGAGTGGTGGGATCACATCATCATGGAAGTCTGGGATGATGAGCAGTGGCTGCAGAACTTTCGTATGAGAAAAGCCACTTTCATGGGACTGTGTGCTGAGCTAGCCCCCACCCTGCGGCGCAAGGACACAAGATTGAGAGCTGCCCTGACGGTGGAAAAGTGGGTGGCTATTGCAATCTGGAAGCTGGCAACTCCAGACAGCTACCGGTCAGTCGGGAACCAGTTTGGAGTGGGAAAGTCGACCGTTGGAATCGTGTTGATGCAAGTTTGCAGGGCAATTAATCGCATCCTGCTAAGAAGGACCGTGACTCTGGGGAACGTGCAGGACATTGTGGATGGCTTTGCACAAATGGGTTTCCCTAACTGTGGAGGGGCGATAGATGGGACGCATATTCCTATTCTGGCACCCCCCCACCTAGCATCAGAGTACGTTAATCGGAAGGGGTATTTCTCTATGGTTCTCCAGGCGCTTGTGGATCACCGTGGGCGTTTCATTGACATTTACACAGGCTGGCCTGGAAAGATGCATGATGCACGCATCTTTCGGAACAGTGGCCTGTTCAGGAAGATGCAGGCAGGGGCTTATTTCCCAGACAGGAAGATCACAGTAGGGGACGTCGAAATGCCCATTGTGATCCTTGGAGACCCCGCTTACCCGTTACTGCCTTGGCTCATGAAACCCTATACAGGGAAGCTTGACAGGAGCAAGGACCGGTTCAACTACAGGCTGAGCCGGTGCCGAATGACTGTGGAGTGTGCTTTTGGGCGTTTAAAAGCCCGCTGGAGGTCCTTGTATGGGAAGCTAGACTTGGGGGAAAGCAGCATCCCCGCGGTTATATCCGCATGCTGTACCCTCCATAATATTTGTGAAGGGAAGGGTGAAACATTCAGTCAGGAATGGACCACCGAGGTTCAAGTCCTGGAGGCTGAATTTGCACAGCCAGAGAGCAGGGCTACTGGAGAGGCCCAGCACAGGGCTACAAGGATTAGGGATGCCTTGAGGGAAGAATTTGAGGCTGAAAGCCAACAGTAATGTTTGCTGCCTTGCATGGGAGTGAAGTGCAGTGGTTACACTGTTAGGATTCTATTATTCCGTAAAATGATTTGCAGTGACTGTTTCTTTACTGGGATAAGGTATCTTTCACTATCTGCAATAATAAAGACTGTTTTCAAAGCCAAGATTTATTTGATTGAAAAGAAAAAAACTTCATTGACAGACGCACAACATTTCAGGAACCTAAAAGGGCAGGGGGGTGGGTTGGTGAACTGTACAGTCACAATTGTGCATATGTCCTGTCTGGAGTGCTGTGCAATGGCTGCTGCACTTCAGGGTGCATATACTGCATGATGATGGGGGTTGAGTGCAGAGGGTAAGGGTCGTAGTTCTCAGGGCTGGTTGGTGAACGTACAGGTGTTGGAGGCAGCTGGTGGTGGTAAGAACCTGGATGCTGGGGAAGGGGGTTTGGAGCCGACATTTGGGCAGAAGAGAAAAAAGTTTGGGACGGGGGGGGGGGGGCTGTGGGGCAGCACGGGACTGCTCTGCCTGCATGGCTACGAGAGCCTGGAGAGAGTCCGCTTGGCGCGACAGGATGTCTAGCAGCTGGTTTGTGCTTTTCCTCTTTGCCACAGCGTTTCTCCGCCAATGTCTCTGGCGGATCATGCTTTCCCTTTCTCTCCACTGCTGCAGCTGTTTACTCTCTCTAGCAGAGTGATCAATAACGGTTTTCAGCATGTCTTCCTTGGTCTTTTGGGGCTTTTTCCTCAGATTCTGCAGTCTCTGTGCAGTGGTAGATCTGGTCAGTCCAGCAGTCAAGGTCACTTTTGGAAGGCAAAAATGGCAACAGTTAACAGGGTAGCATTGTTTTCATTATCTCATCCAGACAGTAATTCCCACACACTGAAGGAGTTTTCAGTCCTCACCTTAGCATACTTTTCCCACACACATAACACAACAGAAGCCACGAAATGGCGAGTGAGGGGTACTGGGTGTTTCATGGCTATGCAGGGCTTTCTGTGCGTTGGGGACAGCAAACAGCTGCAGGGGGGATCTGCACTAAACAGTCTCCCAACATTTTCCACAGGAGTTACTCCTAGAAGATATCTCCCTGCTGTGGGTCACAAGGGAAGAGCGGGAAGGTCTTCTGCAGCAATGCAGATTCCGCCCTGGCCCCTATGCAGCTTGCCTGTGTGCAGCAATGGTCCCCCCACCCCTCGCGGCACAGTGGCGCGGACGCGTTAGCCTGACTGGGACAAGGACCACAGCGGCTCTCCCTATAAACCTGCGCAGGCACATTGCCCACGCTCTGGCTGAAACTTTTGAGGAGATTACTGCAGCCGATTACCGCGACGTGATAGACCACATCAATGGGCTATTCCACATCTAGGCAGGCATGCATGCATCCCTAACCCCCTCTCCTCTCCCAAAACTTTTCCACCCAGAAAATAAAAGCCGCTTACCGGTAACCCGCTGCTCTGCTTGTCCTTCAGCAACTGCTGGCTGCTGCGATTGGCTACCATCCTCCTGGCTTGAAAAGAGCTCCTGGCTGCATGCCTCCTGGGACTCTGGGGTGTCTTCCCCCATCCCAGTAGCTTCACTCGCGGTTTCCACCACCCCCGCCGCCACTGCCGCCTCCTCCTCCTCCTGCTGCTCCTGTCCCCCACCCTGCTCAGAAGTGTCCATCGTGGTCCTCAGATTGGCAGTGGGGTCACCCCCAAGTATCGCGTCCATCTCCCTGTAAAAACGGCAGGTCGTGGGGGCAGCGCCGGATCGGCGGTTCCCCTCGCGGGCTTTGTAATAGGCACTCCGCAGCTCCTTTACTTTAACCCTGCATTGCAGCGCGTCCCGATCATGGCCCCTATCCAGCATAGACCTTGATACCTGCTCAAAGATATAATTCCTACGGCTGGAGCGCTGCTGGGACTGCACAGCTTCCTCCCCCCAAACACTAATGAGGTCCAGCAACTCGCCATTGCTCCATGCTGGGGCTCGTTTGCCGCGTGGAGGCATGGTCACCTGGAAAGATTAACTGATTGCACTCCACACCTGGCTGCAGCAAACAGGAAGGGGATTTTTTTTAAAATTCCCGGGGCATTTAAAGGGCGGGTCACCTGAGGCCAGAGCAGTAGAGTGCAAACTGATGAGCAGAGTGGCTGAACAGGAATTCTGGGATAACGCCTTATTCCCAGGAGGCCAATTAAAGTGCTGGTGAGTGTCCACATCTGATGAGCAGCGCTGGATCACCAGCGCTGCATTCCTTATACCCCAACCCGACCAGGTTTTCAGCCAGCGCTGCAGCCAGGGAGTTGCAGCGCTGGTTGTGCCCTGTAAGTGTGGACAGGGTGTAATTGCAGCGCTGGAAAGCCTCCACCAGCGCTGCAACTTGTAAGTGTAGCCAAGCCCAAAGAATTCTCACCAACTTCTGTGGCATGAAGAAAATGCCAAAAATTTGCTGGTCTGTGCTCTGTGTATTTTTAGGATGTATATTTGCTGCTGCTTTTTTTTTTTTTTTTTTTTTTTTAAGTGGCAATGTACTTTTTAATACCAGCTGTTTCTACTGAGGTTAGTGTTAAAGGGTATGTCAGGGCATTGTACTGGAATAGTGTTTTTACATAAACAAAGCAAACTTTTATAATGTGAAGCTGTTATTTCATCTCTGGGTCCTGATACCTACACAGATCACTTGAGTTCACTTTCATTATTCATGTTGGCAAAACTCCTTAATGGAATTACTACCTCATAATTCCAAGATGTTTGCCTGCTTTATCTTAATATCTGGCTGTATTTATTATGTGATTCATTTTATAGTGTATCTTAGTCGTAGCATTCTCTGTTGCTGAAATGTTTTTAGGATTCCAGTGAAAAAGACACTTAAGAGGCGACTGATTTTTTGATCAAAGGGGAAAAAATGTCTGTTGCTAAAAATCTTACAATGTAAGGTGTTGCTGTTTGGATTTTTATTTCATGTATAATTTGACTTTAAGAAAATTGAAGGGAGAGCAGGAATTGGAGGAGGGGGAAGACCTGACTGCAGTTAGCCTCGGTACTTAGTCTGCTTGCTACAGGAAAAAATATCTTTCCCCTCACTCTCTCAGAGATACACATTCTACATTTTAAAGGAATAACATGTCTGTGTACTGTTGTGTACTATAGCTTATTTTAACATGATCAGATTTTAATAACATTTTAATAAATGTATCTTATCGGTAGCTACAGCTAGTCACATAGAAATGTTTTCCTACTATATTATTTAGTACATTTCACTTGCATGTGTCAAATATTTGGCCAGCTATAGCGCTGATTGAATACTGAAAGGGGAAAAAAAAGTATATGATTTAAAATGTATCTATCAGTGAAGAAGTTGGTGAAATAACATTTGACCACCACGACGTACTACATCTCTCCTACTTTCTTTCCTCCTTTGGCTTCACTCTCTACTTTTTTTCTTTCTAATAATAGATCACAATATGTATCTTCCTGGGTTTTTTCTAATGTCTCCTATCTTCTCTCCTCCCTTATTGTGCACTCTCCATTTTTCTACAGGGTTTCCTCTATCTCCGGGATTCTCAAACGGGGGGTCGGGACCCCTCAGGTCGCAAGGTCATTACATGGGGGGTCACAAGCTGTCAACCTCCACCCCAAACCCTGCTTGCCTCCAGCATTTATAATGGTGTTAAATATGTTAAACACTATGATTAACTTATTGGGGGGGAGTCGCACTCAGAGGCTTGCGATGTGAAAGGAGTCACCAGTAAAAGAGCAGTGGGTCTCAAACTTTCTTTTCTCCTGTATTTTCTTTCCTTCTCTCTCCCAATTTATATATATGCATTTTACATCTCTCTAAATGTATTTCATCAATTTAGTCTTCTCCACCATTGTATAAGGCTTGGACACTTTTGTCAGGTATTTGTTAGAGGTCTAAACCTAGCAGCCATAAATTGATATGGAAGATAGTGGAGACCATCTAAGGGGTAGTGCCTAGGGTGAGAAACCAACCTCATATTTGTGACTAGAATTGGAGCAGTTTCTGGGATTCTTAGCAGGATGCTGTAAGTGGAGTGTCTTCCATGTTCCACACCTTCCCCCATCTTTTTTTTGTTGTTTTTGTTTTGTTTTACCCTCCATAGTGAATAGATCTATTCTGTGCTGGTGCTGCTGCTTATAACTTTGCTAAGTAGTCCCAGAGTGAAATTGGCAGCAGCTTAACTGGCAAGAATCAAGTCAATGAGATTCTGGATAGTACCAGTGAAGCCTAGTCAATTTTCACTCTGGTGCAGCTTGGCAAAGCAGTGTGCAGGGGCATTGGAGAGTTGTCTGTCTGCAGATGTAGGAGAACAGCACTGCTTACTTTAATATTTGGAAAGTTATTTTTGCAACCATAAAGGCTATAAATGCAAACTTAAATTCTGCAGAAACTGCTGGGACCTATCCATGAAAGCTTCTTACTTGCCCTGGATGAGTGGATTGTCTTGAGGGCCGGTGTGACTTTCTTTTTGGTGGTGTTTAGGAATATACACTTTGATGTAAAAAGCTGACCAGGGTTCATGACCTATTGCACAAGTTTGTTGAGTGTGTCCTTAAATTTTTAATGTTTCCATCTCTTCTTTGATTTCCCGATGGGGAAGCTATGATGTTCCTTCTCTTTTAGGGGTTGTTATTGTCTTCAGTGTTTTTCTTTTCATGATAGTTTACTGAGACTGACTTGGCATGAAAGTAAAGCTAGCAGTGAATCTGTGCATGAAGCTTGAAAATCACATATAGCTGGAGTGTTACACGTCAATTGGGAAGGCTGAAATTAGAAGTAGGATGGTGTTTGTACATATAACATCTCCATTCCTAACTCAAAAGGAAATAAAAATTTAGTATTGTTAGGGATAGTAAGGTGACCTGCTTGGCCTTTACTTTGCACCCATTTTATAATTTATAAAAGCCATTTCTGAAGACTCCTGGAGTGCCGTAAGAAGTGGTCAAAAATCAAGGAGCTGGTTCAT
The DNA here is from genome assembly GCF_020497125.1 of Mauremys mutica. NCBI lineage: Eukaryota > Metazoa > Chordata > Testudines > Geoemydidae > Mauremys > Mauremys mutica. Next base: position 106,637,055 of record NC_059073.1, read on the forward strand.
GTCAAATTTTGGTGTAAGGCAAGGCAGCATAGCATCACTGCCACTTTCATCAGGTTCTTAAACTAGCCATTATCATTCTTAGATGAGTTGGAGGATGCGATGTCAGATGATCTAGAGTTAAGATCCTTAGCTTATGCAGACGACGTTGTACAACTGGCAGATGCATTTGAATAAATGATGATGATAATCCTTGCCATCTTGGAAAACTGGTAGACTTGGGACTTAAAATAAATCCCAAGAAGATGAAGTGGTTGAATCTTGAAAAAGGGACAATAGCTAGTGTTGCACTGCAGCAGCGGTGAAGCTATAGGCCAAGTAGAATCTTGTTACCTAGGAAGTTTTATCCAGCCTTGATGGAACCATCAACACGAATATAAAAGCATATGTGCCTTAGCCGCAAGTCCTGTATAGAAACTAATAAAATTCTGGACTGATAAAAGCACTGTTTGGTACTAGAGTGAAAATATATCAAACCAGTGTACTAACAGTATTACTCTGTGGTCTGGAAGCTGCTGCATTAAAAGAAAGACATTAGAAGACTGGAGCTGAGAGTTGTCTAGAACAGGGGTAGGCAACCTTTGGCACGCGAGCTGATATTCAGTGGCACTCACAGTGCCTGAGTCCTGGCCACCGGTCCGGGGGGCTCTGCATTTTAATTTAATTTTAAATAAGGCTTCTTAAACATTTTAAAAACCTTTATTTACTTTATATACAACAATAGTTTAGTTACATATTATAGACTTATAGAAAGAGACCTTGTAAAAATGTATTACTGGCACGCGAAACCTTAAATTAGAGTGACTAAATGAAGACTCGGCACAGCACTTCTGAAAAGTTGCCAAACCCTGGTCTAGAAGATGGCAGGTGTAAAGTGGAATGATTTTAAAACAAATGAAGTTAGAGCAGAATGTGAAATTAGGGTACAGGATTGGCTTAATCGAGACTCTTACAATGGTAGAAACACTGTAGACGATAAATAGAAGATAGAATGCAAACACAACCAAAGTCCGTTTGACATAGAGCCTGACCATCAACTAAATGGCAAGATGTATGCAGTGACATGACTAGGCTGGGCATAATGGAGGAACAAGCCATGGACATGAATGAATGGTGATGCTGTACTGTGTCTGCAAGGATGCTCTTGAATGAAAAGAAGACTGTAAGATCGCTGAACCTTTTTTAAAAAACCAAAACCAACACTGTTGGACAGAGATGAGACATAGGAAAGACTGAGAAATTTGACAGCAAAGAAATGCAATTCTTTCTAACACAGAAAAATCAGGCATGCTATGCATGTGTTACCATTTGTTCTGTATAGAATTTATTAATTTTTCAGTGATTAATTTACATACTAAACGTACTGTAATTTTGAGATGTTCAGTTTTGTGAACGTCTTGATAGTTTTATGAACTTCTCAATCTCCAAATAGTTCATAGGCATTCTGCTGTGTTAAAGTTCTGCACTACACTAAAGCAGGCTATTCTAGTTGGCTTCCCTACTCATTTGTTTTCTCACACTTACATACTTGAGTCTTGAAATCTGCAACTTTAGTACATGATTGCTTATTAAAAAGTTGCAATCCCAAGTTTGTTTTAAAAAATGGGTGGGTGCATACCCTTAGTTAAAGTTGTCTAATTGTATTGGTTCTCTTTTTGTGACATTCAGTAGTCAGTTTTTAAACAGAAATTTCACCCAGTTGATAATAGTCATGCTTGGGGAACTTGCATTGTCCAGGATTCTCAATTGCATGTTCCTGCTTTTGGGTGCTGTCTTGTGTCCCTCCAGAATGTGTTGGAGATGGTGGTTTATGGAAGAATTGGATTAACAAGGGGATTTCAAACATGCATCATGTTTTTGTTTTTTAACGACTCATATCAGAAAATTTCCTGCTGTGCATATATAATATTTAGTGGTGTTTGTATTGTATGTGACAACTTTAACATCTCTTAACATGTGGATTGTGCTCCAGGCTAAAAGTCTGGTTCTGTTCAAAGAATCTAGTGATGGTAGATTTAAGGAAGGGAAATGGGGAAAGACAAATCGATACTTATAGACTTTAAGGTCAGACGGGACCATTATGATCATCTAGTCATACCTCCTGCACAATGCAGGCCACAGAATCTCACCCACCCACTCCTGTAACAACCCCCTAACCTATGTTTGAGTTATTGAAGTCCTCAAATTGTGGTTTAAAGATCTCAAGGTGCAGAGAATCTTCCAGCAAGTGACCCGTGCCCCACGCTGCAGAGGAAGGCAAAAAATCTCCAGGGCCTATGCATTTAACTGATTTAAAAAAAAAATTTTTTTTTTAAACGTGGCATATTCAATTCAAATTCTATATGCTCTGGGCCCCAAAATGTCTATTCCCCTACAGCGTTTTCAGAAATTGAACTTGGTAGCTTAGGTACATGGAGCTGCTGAGCCCTCTAACATGCCATCAGTAGAGTCAGGTTTTTCATCTCACCCATATGAACTTACTGATTACAAATATTACCTGGGTTGTAGAGCTCTGAGTGTTCCTGCTGCACATCCCCAGAGCATGCAATTTTTTTTTTTTGGCCTTCCTGTTCTTAGTATATGGTTCCAAGAACAAATGGGAGGGCAGAAAACAGGAGCCATTTTCATGCATCAGTGGGATGCAACTCTTAGCAACCAGTGGAAATAGAATGTCAAGCCAGGGGAAGGAATGGAAGTGCAGAAATTAGGTGCAGGGGAGAGAGGAGAGGGTAACAAGGAAACTTGTACAATGAAAAGGATGAGGCTACCAACTGGTAGAAGAGCACAGACCAGGAGGTGAGAAAGGAACAAATAGGAGGATAAATGGTATTGAGGAAAAGTAGCCAATAAGATTACCTTACTAAAAGGACAAAACTTATTCCATCAAAAAAAGCTAAAAATACATATATTTTCTACATAAATAATTGTCAGATAGATGTTAATGGATTGGCTCCCAGGATGAGGAGAGATGGGCTGTACTATCAATAATCCTAGAGAAAGGGAAGTGATCCATGAGACAGTCTTTCTCTAAGTATATGGTCTTCATTATGAAAATGTTTAACAACCTTAACTTGACTGATCCAGCTTTTCTAAAGGCGGGGGGTGGGGTGGGGGAGTGTCAGTATTAGCATACTGGAATCTGCAATATTAGCCTCAATTTTGTTAACACTGCGGTCTCCTTCCCTGTCACTGTGAAACATGTGACTGTGCTGGAAGTAAGCATCTGTAGGTGTCTTTTTAAAAACTAATCCCTTGTTGGAATTCTACAGCCCATAATGTCTGCGCTCTTCACCGAGAGATGATTTGAGCACGAGAGTTTGAGCTTTGAGTTGATGCTGGCTTATTGTGCCACAGGTTTAAAGCCAAAGAGACTTTATCAGAGCCAAAATATGTACTGGGAAAAGCACAGGGTTAAAAGTGCTGCCATATTATTTTTTCAGCTAATTAATTTCTTTTTGTATTAAGTCCTAAAATGACCAGGATATACATTGGGGTCCCACTGTCATGAGCAGGTATAGGGACTTAATTATATTTTGTCTGACTTTTTAAATTCTTAATAGGTACAGTGCTTTCTACTCTCTGATTTGGCTCCCCCAGAGACTGTTGATGAAATCCAAAAGTCTCTTGTATTTCAGCTCAAATCATTATATTTTAAAACTGTTTTGAAGCTTGAGAGTAGGATTTGAATGATGAAGTGCTTTAGTCGCATCACAGTTGAGTCTGCCTGCTGTGTATTCAGGCTTCCTGTGTTGTAGACAAGGTTTGGTCTCAGAGGTGGACTAAAGTATCTCCATTTCAAGTTTCAATTTTTACATTTGTGCTTTTTGACCTGTTGCCTAAAAAGCTAAATGGTACTGTGTGTATTTCATTTTAACTTATGATACTTACACAATGTGCCTATCAGAGACCTTAGGCACTTGATTCATAAAGGAAAATAGTCACATAAAAAGATTGGACCATTAGATGTTCCTAACCCCCCAAACAAGAAAGTAATGAACCAAAGATTAAATCCAAACTTAATCAGAACCCCTTCCTCTCATGATTAGTGGGATATAGTGTGTAAGTAGCAAGTTGTATCTAACTGTAATTTGAGAAGAACTATTTGCCCAAACTTTTGTTTGGTTAATATACTGTATCCGTAATCTCTGCTCTTGAGATAAGCTGACACCATTGCATATTTGGGAGTTTTTTAATAAAGGTTTTAATTGAATAATTCAATCAGTAATACTTAACTGGCCTCTTCTTAAACCTTTGAGCCAAACTACATACCTCTTATTGAATGGGCCATTCAAAGCAATTTTGAATCATAATTGAAATGTTTAAAATTTTGATTTAGTTGGGAATTGGTCCTGCTTTGAGCAGGGGGTTGGACTAGATGACCTCCTGAGGTCCCTTCCAACCCTGATATTCTATGATTCTATGTATACTTCAAACTTGATTCGGTTATTGGTGAATTGCTATAAATTTAAATGTTTAATAAATCAGCATTTATTAAAGAATTCAATGTTGTTGTTTTTTTTGTTTTCAGAGGCATTTTGGTGAGACTGGAAGGATGTAGCCATCCTGTTGTTATGAAAGGTTTATGCGCAGAATGTGGCCAGGACTTGACTCAGTAAGTATTATTTAGGCTTTTTTCTACTTACACTGACACAAAATTAAGATTTTTTTTTTAAAATGTCATTGATCTTAGATTCTCTTCTCTCTCTGTCCCTTCTAAAGTGGTGGACCTTAGCTGCTACTAGCAACTATGAATTAAGGGTATAAGAATCATTAGGAATCTGAAAGTATTGTACTAGCTATTGATGGAGAAATCCATGTAATTGCACTCAATATTTCATAAGCGAAAAGTTGATGCTCTGGGACAGGAAGAGAAGCCAGTACACACAAACCTTTCTAGATATCACTGTACTGAGAGAGTAGAGATCAGCAAGTTCATGCCAATATTTCAGAAAGCTGAGTTTACTACAGTATTTAAAGCACTATATAAACATGATTTCATCCTGAATGGATATTTGTACTACTTGAGGAGCACATCTGTCAGTGTAGAGCAACTTCTTAAATTAATAACTTCTTTCTTCCCTTTAGGTTCACATGTAACTAGTCACAAAACCCAAATAAGTAAATAGTGCATATTTAGTTCAGCTGTAACTTTTAAAAGACTATGAGTGCAAAGGTTGTTAATAGTTTAGTTAATGCCTGACAAGCTGAAGTGTAAATCTATGCAGCACACTAGAATCTTGCACATTAACTGGTTGTGTGGCACCTGCTACCGTGCACTGAAAATTCACTAGTGCAGGGCATAGAAGCAATTCTGTTCTTGCTGAGTTTAATGACTAAGGCTAAGGTTTTGGCACAGGTATTTTTATTAAGAGTCACAGACAGAATGTAGGCAATAAACAATAAAATCACAGAAATGTACACAGGGCTGGCATTAGGGGGTAGCAAGCAGGGCAATTGCCTGGAGCTCCATGCCATAGGGGGCCCCAGGAAGCTAAGCTACAGGTGGCAGGGCTTGGCCTTCAGCCCCAGGAGGTGGGAGCTGAATTGGTGGAATTTTGAGGATGTCACAGAGGTCTCACACAATCACTGAATCTGTGATCTCCATGACTGACTCGTAGCTTTACTCATGATTAATGCAGTCGTTAAAATGCCTTTTTATAGAAGGGTATTAATGCAGTGTGTTTATTATCAAAAGATATCACTTGATAATAGTTTCATTTGAAAAGAACTGCTTTAAGATATACTCTACACATTAGAATCCTTAATCTAATAACCCACAATAATGAGGATATAAATAAAACTATGAGCTAGCATAAATGGCTAGAATACTGAAGTTTGAATTTCTGTTCCGTGTAACGATTTCGACACTGCAGAGATCTAGTTAGTGTTCTGTATTTCAAAAAGATGTGAATAAAGGGGAGCTTGTTCTTTGTCTAGTGCAGAAATTTGCTTCTTCTTCGAGTGATTGCTCCTATGCATTCCAGTTAGGTGTGCGCGCCGCGCGTGCACGGCTCTTCAGAAGATTTTTACCCTAGCAACTCCGGCGGGCCGGCTGGGCGCCCCCTGGAGTGGCGCCGCTATAGCGCAGGATATATACCCCAGCCGGCCCGTCCGCTCCTCAGTTCCTTCTTTCCGCCCGTGACGGCCGTTGGAACAGTGGAGCGCAGCTTAGCTGACCTCCACTTCCCTAGCTACTCGTAGTTTTCTCTCGTTCTGTTTATAGTGTAGTTAACTCTGTTTGTAGAATAGTATAGTGTATTTATTTTACAGGGGTTGGGGTTTATCCCCTTCCCCTCACTCGGTGCCGGGTCCGATGCCCGGTCCACAGCGTGTTCTAATGCTCGGCCGGCCGCAAGCCGCTGCCGACAAGAGATCTTCTCCTAAGTGCCTCGAGGGATCTTACCTCCCAGATAAGTGCCGCATTTGTGAGGCCCTTAATCAGTGAACAAAGGGGAGCGGGGCTTTCATTTTAAACAGCTCCTGCAGGAGGCAGCTCTTGCTCCTCCGCTCTCAGCGCCGAGCGCTAGTTAGTTTTCACGGCGCGCTCCCTCGGCACCGGATCGCCAGTACCGGCAAGGCCTCCTGGCACCACCGTCGCTACCGACATACCCTCGGCATGGACCCCTCTCCTGGAGGATGAAGAGTTACTCCGGCCAGGCAAGAGCCGTCGAGTCCGGTGCTGTAAAGCTCCCCGGTACGCACCGTGGTTGAGCTCACCCGGAAGCTGCGTCCGAGCCTCCTGCTCCGCAGCCGAGCGCTATGCTCAGTCGGATCGCCCGGCACCGATGTCTGCCGCGGCACCGACAATATCCGCACCTTTCACTCCGGCCAGGCAAGAGCCGTCGAGTCCGGTGCTGGAAAGCTCCCCGGTACGGACTGTGGTCGAGCTCGTTCTGAAGCTGCGTCCGAGCCGCCTGCTCCGCAGCCGAGCGCTACGCTCCGTCGGATCGCCCGGCACTGATGTCTGCCGCGGCACCGACACTATCCGCACCTTTCACTCCGGCCAGGCAAGAGCCGTCGAGTCCGGTGCTGGAAAGCTCCCCGGTACGGACCGTGGTCGAGCTCGCTCTGAAGCTGCGTCCGAGCCGCCTGCTCCGCAGCCGAGCGCGATGCTCAGTCGGATCGCCCGGCTCCGATGTCTGCCGCGGCACCGACAGTATCCACACCGTTAGCTCCGGCCAGGCAAGAGCCGTCGAGTCCGGTGCTGGTAAGCTCCCCGGTACGGACCGTGGTCGAGCTCGCTAGGATGCTGCGTCCGAGCTGCCTGCTCCGCAGCCGAGCGCTATGTTCAGTGGGACCGCCCGGCACCGATCTCTACCGCGGCACCGACAATGCCCGCACCATTTACTCTGGCCAGGCAAAAGCCGTCGAGTCCGGTGCTGGAACGCTCCCCGGTACAGGCCGTGGTCGAGCTCGCTATGAAGCTGCATCCATGGTGCCAGTTAGGGTCGAGCTCACTATTCCCTCCACGCCGGAGACAGTGTCCACGGCGAGGGGGCTGATTGCAACGACAGCATCTGCGCTGCCTCAACCCCCGGCACCGCCGGTGGGGGTTACATAGTCGATGGGCAAGCCTGCCTTGATCAAACCACCCTACCTCGGCACCGCAGAGCGGCACCGTTCAGGGTCGCGATCCCGCAGATGTTCTCGGTCCCGTCACCGATCTAGGTCTCAGCACCGTTCTCCATGTTGGTACCAGTAGTGCTCGCGGCACCGGTCAGCATTCTGATCCCTGGTCCGGGACACTCAGCACCGATCAAGCCCCAGGCACCGGGACGCTCGTAGCCACTCCTGATCATCGAGCCTCGCACCCTCGGTCGACCGCCCGGCACAGCTTCGGTGGCGGGTCCCGTTCTCGGTACCGGTCTGTCTACCGGTACCGATCCCCGGTGCCGCATCGAGCGACGTCAGTTGCAGACGGAGACTCTACCAAGAGCTTTCAGCTCCTCCAGGGCCATCCAGCCACGCATCAGTGTCGTCCCGTGCGGACACTTCATATGCGTAGCACTCTGTTTCCAATGTGCCCTCCAGAGTCTTCCAGGAGACCTATCAGTGGTCATTCTGGACGCCTTGAGTGTACTACCACGCCAGAGGCGTACCGGTGACCCCATCTCGCTCCGTTCCCTCGGAGCTCTGGGTGCCAGGGGTGACAATTAGTCATCTCCGTCCGACCGGTACAGCGCAACCCCCGGTTCGGCACCGGGCTCCCAGATCCCACCGGATCAGGAGGTCGTCCAGGAGCTCGAGCCCACACAGGACCCGCTTGTCCCTGGCCTTTCTTCTTCCTCCTCCCAGATGAGGCGGGGGCAGGAACATGCCCCTCCGGCCCTCCTCTAATCGAAATGCGACCAGCCCCTAAATCCAAAGAGGCTGGGCGTGTGGTCTTACTGGGCCGTAAGATGTACCCGGAGGGGACCCTGCAACTTCGTGTAGCGAACCAGCAAGCCCTACTTATCCGCTACTGTGGGTAGCAGTGGGCAAATTTACAGAGTCGCTTCTTCGGAACTCCCGTCAAGAGTTCGATGCCCTCCTGCAGCAAAGGACGGAGCTGGAGAGAGCTTCCCTCCAGGCCTCGTTGGGCGCAGCTGACTCCGCTGCCATGACTCTGGCCTCGGGTGTTGCCACGCGGCGCGTTTCATGGCTCCAGTTGTCGAGCCTTCCCTCGCAGCTGCGGCACGCGATACAGGTCTTGCCCTTCAATGGCACAGGCCTGTTCTCTGAAAACACTGGCCCTAGGCTGCAGAACCTAAAGGGCAGCAGGGTCACTTTGCTCTCTCTCTCTCGGCATGCACACGCCAGTGATTCAGCGCCGACGTTTCCGTCCCCAGCCTCCGCTCTTACCCTGCACCTTGACAAAGTCAGGACTTGGCCAGCGGGCGTGGCTTACACGGTCGTGGCCATCAATCCGGACCCCAAAGGAGCCGAAATTAGGGTACTTTTAACCACCAATGGGGCAAAAGCCTACCCATCCTCGCCCCTCCTGGGGACCCCTCTCACGAGCGATTCCTCTAGCAAGAGGTGCGGACGCTCCTCTTCATCGGAGCTATACAGGAGGTACCTAAGGGCGAAACCTAATCCCCTAGGCGAAGGGAGGTCTCAGACCTACCCTAGACCTGCGGGAACTCAACAAGTCACGATGCAGAGTTCCACATGGTACCCAGGGCGACCGTCATCCCATCCTGGGATCCCGGAGACTGGTACGCCGCCCTCGATATGAAGGGCGCGTATTTTCACGTCACCATTTCTCTTCCACACAGAAGGTACCCTCGGTTTGGGGCCTACCATCGTTATTCCCAGTATACGGCCCTCCCGGCTGGCCTCTATACAGCCCAGGGGTATTCAAAGTGCATGGCTGTAGTCGCCGCCTTTCTTCGCCACCGTCGCATACACGTTCTCCGTATCTAGACGAGTGGCTCCTTCGTAGAACCACCGGGCCCAAAGTACCAGTCGTGTGGGCATCGACACGAACCTATTCCTGTGTCCAGGCCTGATGATCAATAGTAAAATCCACTCTGATTCCCATACAGGGAAGGGAATTCATTGGGGCTGTCCTGGACTCCAGACTCGCACTTGCCTAGGTTTCCTGAGTCACATGGCTGTCTACACGTTTGCAACCAAACATGCCAGGCTTCGCCTCTGTTCACTTCAATCATGGCTCACCTGGGTGTGCCACCCGGGCAGAGATGGCATACTCGTGGTCGGCTCGTTCCCCCCGAGCAGCCTAGGCTCCCTCCACCGGGAGTCGGCGTCCACCCCGGTGCATCCGGGGATGCTGTTTTTCACCCCTCAGGGTCCCTCATGACAGACAGCCCATCTCTCGGCTGGGTGCGCACCTGGCGTAGTTTCGCACTCACGGCCTTCGGTCAGCGCAAGAGCTGGCCTTACACATCAATGTCCGAGAGCTGAGAGCAGTCTGCCTTGTGTACCAGGCGATTCAGCTGGCGGATCGCTTCAGCAGATCCTTCCTGTCTCACAAGTGGTGGTTTCCTCCCGTCTTTATCTATTCCGTTTTCCAGAAGTGGGTCTTTCCCCGCATAGCCCTCCTCGCTCTTGCGAGAACGGGCAGAGAGAGAGAAATTCTCCTCGTTCCAAGGCCTCTCCCCAGGCTCGGTCTTGGAGGTTTTTCCTGAGGCCGTGGATCAGCCATCTACCGTACGCTTTCCACTGTCCCCGCCGGTCCACAAGGTCCTACTCAAACTCCGCAGGGACAGAGTGCCCCTGATCGGGATCGCTCCAGTGTAACCTGGGCAGCAGTGGCACACCATGTTGCTACACCTGTCGGTAGCAACCCTCGTGGCACAGACCCCATGACGCGGGATCACGGCAACCTTCACCACCCGCTCTTGTAATCCCTGCACCTCACAGCAGGACTCCTGCGTGGCTAAACCGATCCGAGTTACGTTGTTCGACCTCGGTTCTACGGGATTCTCCGGGGTGGTATAAAATCGTCCATTCGGTTGAAGTATCTGGCCGAGTGGAAGCGTTTCTTATGCTGCTCCAAAACGCGCAAGGTTTCTCCCACCGAGCTCCCGCTCCATTCCATCTGGTTCCTCAGGGCTTGGAGCGTTTATACACTCCCCCAGTGGGGCCCCGCCATAAACCTGGCTCTTCAATCTGGTTCTAACCAGTTTTATGACTGCCCTATTCGAGCCAATGTCAACATGCTCGTTGATATAACTGTCCTGCAAGTCAGTTTCCGGTACCCTTTCCTGCGGCCACACGAGTCTCCGAGCTTCAGACTCTCACAATAGGCTCAAGGTATACTGTGTCCTCAAGGACAAGGGCAGTTATTACCACGTCCGACCTGCCTCCCTAAGGAGGTGTCGGCCTTTTATATCTACCAGGATATCTTCCTTCCGGTCTTCTTTCCGAAGCCACTCTCTTTGCAAGGAGAGCAACGGTTGCCCTCCTTCGACATCTGTAGGGCGTCCGCAATCTATATCTAGCGGACAGAGCCCTCTCGTAATGCCCCCACAACCTTCATCGTACCGGCATACCGGACGAAGGGCATACCTGTCTCCTCCTAGAGGATTTCATCTTCAATGACGTTGTGCACTTGCACCTCTTCTGTTTTGGCCCATGTTCCATAGAGCCACCTTGCGGCACATTCCGCCAGGGCTCACGCTTCTCAGCTGCCTTCCTGGCTCGCATACCCTTTCGGGGGATGTGTTGTACACCTATCTGGTCCTCGGTCCACACCTTTGCCTCATTGGTCACGGAGTCCAGAGCTGTTGCAGCCTCTGGCTTAGCGGTTGCGTTCTGCAACATCTAACTCCGACCCCACCGCCTATGTAAGGCTTGGGAATCACCTAACTGGAATGCATAGGAGCAATCACTCGAAGAATAAAAGACGGTTACTCACCGTAGTAACTGTTGTTCTTCGAGATATGTTGCTCCTATCCATTCCAGACCCGCCCTCCTTCCCCACTGTCGGTGTAGCCGGCAAGAAGGAACTGAGGAGCGGATGGGCCGGCTGGGGTATATATCCTGCGCTATAGCGGCGCCACTCCAGGGGGCGCCCAGCCGGCCCGCCGGAGTTGCTAGGGTAAAAATCTTCCGAAGAGCCGTGCACGCGCGGCGCGCACACCTAACTGGAATGGATAGGAGCAACACATCTCGAAGAACAACAGTTACTACGGTGAGTAACCGTCTTTTCCTTGATAGTTCACAGTAACAGCTGGTTATCTTCTGGTTGTTGACCACATATATTTACAGTAAGTGGTCCTATGTAAGAAATGATACAATCTTGAGTGAAGTTGTGGAGACATTAAATCTGATAACTTGGTTCAGTTGTTGCTCAGAAGTGTGTGTCTTCATGATCCCACACACTGGAATGTTTAGTCCAGGTAATAGTAGTATAATTTTAATGAATTAAAGCAGGTAAATATTAATCTTGTAAAACAAATAACTAATTTGGTAAAAGAAAATAGGCATCTAATAAAAATAACACAGACAGCTGTATTGTAATGCTAAGCAAGCCTTAAATCTGTACCTGATTCTGGTGCTAGAATGAGATTGCCTCCCTAATCCTAACTATAGCATCACTGCTACTATAATTTTCCTTAGCTCCTTGTATAATAATTTTAATGTTCTCCAGATTAACCCAGTCGTATTATATAGTGAATGTCACCTATGTTCCCAGTAAAGTACTGAACTGCTTTGATACATTGTCAGCTTACTTTGTTCAAAATGCTTTCTGGGTTTGATTGAACTTGGGAGTGATAAATGACAGTACTACAGGGAAAACTTTGTATTACGCTTGTCAGAATTACACTAGACACAACTTTAAAGATTCACCACTTTCCTGATTTGAAAAATGGGTGCACAGCCAGCACGTTACCATATCTTGTTAAGTGTCTCAATCAATGGTACATGTCTCCTTGTTAAATTCATATTCATGTGCAATAAATAACCTAAAATGAGGTTTAATGTATTTTTAGAAAAGAGACTAGATATCTGTATGAATAAACTATTGGAGGCACACTGGAATATGAACCAAAGAGATGAGGAAGGAAAGACAGAGTGAAATACATTTTATAGATTGGGTGAAGGGAATAGATAATGAACTTGCATTTGATTTTGGGAAATCCATAGTATTTTCGAATACTACTTGACTCAATGAAACGAGTCAAGCAGGTTTTTTCAGACTATTGTTCCCATTAAGTAACATTTGCATAATTATTTCATAACGTACCAACTAGTAGAATATTGGGTGGTGCTGCATGTCATGATGCAGTGGGATTATATGAGCAGTATGGAGAAGCTTGCACAGACCCTGTAGACCTTAAGCTTGGCTGTGTCTGCTGTAGTTCTAAAGACTCCTTGCTTACATCAGTTTAGCCTATAAAAAATGAGGGGGAAGTAATTTTCTCGTTTTGTGGATCATCCCTTAAATTGGGTTCTAATCTTAAAAGGTCTGCTTCCTGTGTATGTACAGGTTTGTTTTTGTGAGACAGATTTCCTCCCCACCCTTTTTCTTTCCTTTTTTTGTTCTTAACTGAAGACTAAATGCTCATGGGAGAGTGAACTTAATTCTGGCTCCAGTTGCAATACCAGATTCTGTCCTCAGTAACACCTGTGAAACATGATTGAAAACACAGGACAGGGTGAAATTTGGTCTGATGAATCTTTATTGGGGGTAGTGAGGCATGAACCAGAAATATAGGCACTTGGTATAGAGATCTCAGGATGAGGTAGCCAGGCTGGCCGTTGCTTGTAAACTAACCCATTTTATGTAGAAGTTAAGATACCAACCTGATACCTTGTGGTGTCGCTCCTTGGTGAGCTTTCAGAGAAAAATTGCACATTGTAATCTGTCCTCTAGAAAGTACCTGTAGAGAGAAGCAAGGTATGTACAGTAGTTCTTTACATTCTTTGTATAAAGAATCAGAGTATGCAGCCATGTTGCTATTGGTATGTAATAGCATTGCCCATATTCTCAAGTATGTGCATACAAGTCATTGTGGGCTTCAGGGAGTGAGTCATTTTAAGGAACTTCAAACAGCTATTTTGGAGAAGAGAAATTTAATCTCATACCTTTGATTAACACTAGGTTAATCATTCAAATTTAAATAAACTGTTTTACTGATGTCCTTTTAAATCTGTATTCAATAGTTCTAAAATATGTGTATTAGAGCAAATGCAACAGATGTAAAACTTAATAAAAGATAACTTAATCCTGATCATCTTTATATTCTGTATATTCTTAAGAGTTCTAGTAACAAAAGTTACAGCAAATAGTTATACTTACATGATATTATAAGCAAGCTTCATCCATTTTGTTCAGTAATTGGTGCTGTAATGATCCTCTGAAAAAGGGTGTACCATGCTGAATCAATATATTAAATGAAATCATGATTTTTGACAGTGGCTGTTTGACATTGCAGTTTTTAATAATTAACCGCCTTCATTGATGGAAATCATTAGCACTGAAATGTACTTGACTGAAACTTTTGATTTTCTTCCCTGTTTGATTAGGCTACAAAGCAAGAATGGAAAACAGAATGTGCCATTATCCACAGCAACTGTATCTATGGTTCATAGTGTTCCAGAACTGATGGTTAGCTCTGAGGCAAGTTGAGTCGCACTACTTTTATTCCACAGTTTGAGATTGCATTTAGCGGGGATTCCTCAAAGAGGTGTGCCCATTTAATATAAAATATTGGATTGGCCTCACTTTGAGAAGGAAGCTGAGATTTCAGTAAGTATAACTAAAAACTGCAAGTCTGCTCTATAGACAAGTATTGAGTAATTAATTTTTCTAATAGTGTTAGCATGTACTGATATAGATTATAGAACTACATTAGCAATCACATCTGATTCTGCAGTATTGTAATGTTGCTTACTGCAAGGCTATGATGCCCTTGTGGTAGTAGCTTTGAAATCTTCTGCTTTCCATGAGGTGTTTCTGCCTTTTCAGAAAAAATCAATTGGTGAAAGTCTTATTTTCACCACTTATAATAACCTCCAAAGGCTGAAATATTTCTGAAACCCAGTTTCTCCACATTTCAAGGGAAGGAAAGAGAAATGGTCCATTGTCTTCTGTAACATTTTAGTGTCTGTGACATAAACTTTGTATTTGAAAAGCTTGTGAGGCCTAAATATTGCAATAAAACTTCTGAGCAGTGAAGATGTTAAAATAAACAGGAATGTTCCTGTCTCACTGGCCTTTTTGGGAAAAGGAGTTGATTATTTTAAATATAATTTAAAAAACTCTCCTATTTCCCTGTTTTTTTCACCAGCTTTCTTTCCTTTTTTATACTAACTCTCTTCTTCTTTCTATCCTCTTCTCTACTTTATTCTCTCTTTTTCCTCCTCTTACCTCTTTCAGTTTTAGAAGTTTATAAATAAATAGTTTGGGGGAAGATGCAAGAGTCTAAAAAATGCCAGTTTTGGTCGAGCTCTTCCAAGGCACAAAGGGTGGTTACAACCCAACTCCCATCTGTGCCTTTTAAAAACCTCAAACTTAACTTATGTAAATTACTTGCATACTTAACTGGCTGGTGCCCAGCATTCTAGTAAACTTCCTGACCTAAATAAGGAGATATAAGTATAACACACATTAGAAGACCAGTTTGTGTTTAATTATAACAACTTGTAAGTACACCTCTACCCTGATATATCGCTGTCCTCGGGAGCCAAAAAATCTTATCGCGTTATAGGTGAAGCTTGCTTTGATCTGCCAGAGGGCGCCCCCCCTTCCCTCCGGAGTGCTGCTTTACCGCTTATATCCAAATTCGTGTTATATCGGGTCGCGTTATATCGAGGTAGAGGTGTATGTTAAAATTGTATAGGGAGAAACAAATGGATCTCTTTAGTTCAAAGAAATGTGGTCAAATCCAACTTTTCATAATGTTAAATTTGTTTACTAGCCATTGATTTTAAATCTCTTCTTGGAGCTTAAAATTATTTGTAAAATCTCCCATTTGTTCGATTTGACAAATATCAGTTATTTCCTCTAGCACTTCTTCTCTCATTTGGAGCACAAGCTAAATATGATTTTTTGTTTGTTCTTTTTGTCATTTGCAACTTGTATATTTTCATCTGTTACACCAACAGAGTTTTGGCAGTAGGGTTTAACTTCTCTCTGCCTGGGGTGTCAATAATAGAAGAATTCACTGGGGTTAATTTATTTTTAACTTGGATACTTTATTCCATAGACACAGGACACTCTGAAGGGAGTGTTATTAGAAGGGATTTTCAGTTTTTGGATGCACAATTTGAGACTCCTGATTTTATTTTATTTTATTTTTTGAATATGCTCAGCACTTTCTGAAAATCAGGCTCTGCTAAGGTATCTCAAGTTGTGCACCAAAACTAGTGGTAGTTGCTTTTGAAAATCTTGACCTTTAATGCTTTTTGGTGCCTTGATGTGTTGTAGATTGGTTGCTTTTAATACAAGAGCAACAGTGTTTGACAGGTTTCTATACATAAATTACGTGGTTCCTTTTACTGAAAAATGGCTGGAAAGCTAGCGAAAGTAAAATGGGTGAGTGGCAAAATTTCTTCAGAAGTTACTGAGCATTTGGTCTTCTGATGAGTCATAAATTTGACTTATTTTAAATTTCATTGACTTGTCTCAGATTATGCTCAGTCTGTAAATCTCTTTATTATAGCAAGCTGAACAACTAGGACGGGAAGACCAGCAGCGACTACACCGAAATCGAAAGCTGGTGCTGATGGTAGATTTGGACCAGACGTTGATCCATACGACAGAACAGCACTGCCAACAGATGTCTAATAAAGTAAATATTATTTACTATTATGTTCTCAAACCACTAATCACAAGAAGTTTTCTGTTCAGTTCTAATGAAGTGACAGTTCTGTAAGAATGCACATTGTACATTAAAATGTAGGAGAAAAGCTAGTCAAGGAATGAAAAAACATAAGGGACACAAGATTTATAAAGCATATTTCAATTTTTTTGTCATTAGTTAATGAAACATCTTGATTATTTAAATTGAAATTATTTTTAAAGTAAATAATTTGCTTTCCATCATTTATATAGTTCTGTGATTTCTGTTTTACTCGGCTTGGACAACCAAGTCCAAGCTAAGCTAGTCACTTAATTCTTGGTTTTCATGCTAATACAATGTTGGCTTCTCAGGTTACAGCACTAGAAAGAAATAGCTGAACTGAGTGTCTTCAAAAATAAGATGAAGATTTCTGTTCAGGTTAGGTTAACTTTGTCCCATCTCGTACTGTGGTTAACTAAACCTACCATATATCTTTGATCTAAGCTTCTAGGTTCTTAATTAGTAGGGCATCTTCAGCTTGAAAACAAAGAAAATGAGTTAAAAGTACCTTGGATGCTAGATGTCCACCTGTGTGTGTCTGCCAGTCTGTGGGTTTTGCAATCACATTTCATGTTTTTCTGTCTCTTTGCTGCGTGAAAGATTGTCTCACACATGGGAAAATGACTATACACAAAGTAAACTAATTCAAAATAGACTTTTTTCCCCTCATCTCTTATAGTTCCAGTGTTACTTCTGACTAGTAGGTCAAACATTCTGATGCAGTTAATTTACCAAAAAAAAAATCCTCTCTGCTGCCCCTTAGCACTTTTTCCTTTTCCCTGAACTCCCACTTAGAAATAGTACACAGGATGCTCTTAAGGGAGTGTTGTTAGAAGTGATTTTCAGGATAACACCAGGTGATTTCCCAACTCTGTCTTCATCCTTGCTTGCAAAAAAAGTATTAATGTGATCTTTCAGGTAAGTGTCAAGTTGTTTCCTTTCAGAGAAGTTGGTAAGCAACTGCACGGATGAAAATTGAGTTTGTTTTCATGTTTCCTTGTTGGAGACCTTAGAACAAATAGAGTAACTTAAATTCACACTTCCACTGAGTAGATTTGATTTAATTCACTAGTCAGGAAGACTCAATTTAATCACGGATTTCTACATAAGTGCATTATTGTTGGTTGTTATAACCTTAATACATATTCGTCACAGCTCAGAGATAGATGTAGGTTTAATTTTTAGAAGGTACACACTATATACATTTTTTAAGTGATTTATTTTGAAAACTTTTCAGACTAGTTTTATAGCTATATCAGAAAATGGATGATTGGTTATTTCATTTACCAAAGGTAATTGAAGCAGATATTTATGAAATTATTGAGAGGTGAACTATTTCCAGTTCAGCAGGTTAATCATTAATATTTGGAGGATTTTCTTGCCATGCTGTATTAGGAGTAGAACATCACCAGATAGACATTTAAATTGTTCTTTTAACTAAAACAACAATGTTGTGTATTCTGGATTATTTTCTTCAACAGAAAACACATATAATATTTTAACAAAACAAGCACATGAATTTTTGAATTCAGTTAAATATTTAAGGTTTTTAAAATGAGGTTTGTTTTTTTGTTAAAATTGTTTTTAACTAAAATAGTTGATTTTAAATGGAATATTTTAAAAAAATTAACTGTCAGCCAGGTCAACATGAGAAACTTAAAATATTGGCTTCTGCAGCTAACTCAGTCATCTTCACCTTCATTTTCCTGTTTGTTTCTAATCTGGAAAAGAAAAACAAGCTTTCCTGCTTTTTCAGGTCACAAATGATTTCTCAATTTGAAATGAATTAGTCCAAAGGAAGAAAAATATTCTTTCTACGCTGGCAGAAGAAGCTATTGCTGTTAAAAGTGAGATTATCACTTAAACAGTCTCTGAATCCAAGTGCTTAAGTGACTTCCACCAGTTCACTGGTGTGACTTTCTTTAAAACATCATCAGCAAACATGTATTTCTTGAATAGTTCACCCTTAATTCAGAAGTTTATTATTATAGTTGGCATTATGGAGGGATGATTGCTGGATGTCCATGTCATAGCCAACTCCTCTTCTTCAGCAGTTAAGGTTTGACCCTGATACCGAGTATTGATAATATTTGCAAGAAAATGAGCTGGAGATAATACTTGTCCCATTTGTTTTTTTAATGTTTGTAATTTAACTCTGTCATTGCATATTTCTTTTTTTAAAATCTCAGTTCCTTTCCAAATTTCAATAGCATCAGCAATAAAACAGCTATTTCCCTGCATTTTGTTCAAGGCTACAGAAATAGGCTTCAGGGTACTCAGCATGTGTTCAACATTTCTCTTAAGCCCAATGTTAAGAGCTTTGGCTGTGACAGTGCCATCTATTTTTTCACAATTTTGTTCACAAACTGTCATCAGATTAGGCCAGTTCTTGATAAAGTGCTCAAAACAGTCCACTACTGAGTTCCATCGCACATCTTGTGGGAGAGTTAGCTTCGCTCCTCCCATTTTTTTCAGAGCAGCTACTGCAAAGTGGTTGTTATGGAAGTATTTTGTAATTTCAAAACTATTAGCCTTGATTTCTGAAACACTGAAGTCTTTGGCTAGAAGGTGCATTAAAATGAGCTCTGCAACCGTATGTTATTAGCTTGGGACTCTCTTCTAAATTTCTTCTCATCTTGGATACGTTTGCAGCATTGTCTGTGACCAAGCTACGTACTAGACATTTGAATAATTTTTTTTCAGTTTATTATAGCTTTTACTGCTACTTATAAGTATTCTGCTGTGAGTACATTTCCTGATGTATCAATTTCTGTAAGGAAGACATTTCCCTTCTTCTGTTGTCACATAAGCACATACAACACCCATCAAGACTCAGGTTAACAATTTTACCCTCTAGATCTTTTTGCACACTGCTCAATTTCTCTTTCATACACTTCATCCAGCAATTTGCCTGCGACATCTGCTCTGTCGGGTGGACTGTATCCTGGTCTTAATGACTAAACCATGTTAATGAAGTGTGGATTCTCAATCATAATGGAAAGAGTTTGTCACATGAAAAAAATTGCATTTGTTTATCAATTACCTCCTTTTGTAATCTGCTGGTTCTTATCACAAACTTCTCTATGGTTGTTTCTGGATTATGGAGATTTTTTTTTTTTTTTTGGCTACAAGTGATATACTGTGGCTATGTGACATACGTGATGTGACTGAAACACTGTCATTGGCAGATAACTCAAACTATAGAAAATGATGATGATCTTGAAGGTGGATAGTGTTCAGAATCCTGTATGTTGAGGATGGATTCTCCTAAACAAAATAAGTTAATGCAGTTACTTAATTATTATTACCATACTGCGCATTTAGTATTACTCATTGCATTCACTGACACTCAGTACTACTTTAAAGGTGAAATCGTAAAAGGAACATATGCCTATTTCAGCTTTTTATTTTATCACAACTGCATCTAAAATGTTGTACCATAGAGTAACAACTATATTTTTTGCTCAAACATGAGAATTCAAGAATAGTCCAGAAGGAAGACAGGCAGTCCTTAAGAAAGAAGTATGAAATAAAGACGTTTACCAACCTGAAGATCCTGCATGTTCAGACATGTTCCTTTCATCATTTTCAACGCAGCTTCCTCCTGAGAAGGAATACTTCTCATGATGTTGTTTCGTTTGGGCAACCAGGCCTTGCATTTCTTTGTTGCACTGTTTGCATTTTGCACGCATGTCTGTCTTACCACAGGTAGAGGAACTTCATCAAAATATTCCCAAAGTGGGTCTCTTTTATGGCCTGCTGCCATTATAGGTTTTCCCTTCTAGTGAGAGAATAGTATGGTAGATCTCAAATCAATGAAGGCTACACCCAGAAGGACCTCAAGATTTCTGGAATATGCTGCTCACACAGTTTCACTTTTGTTTCTACTGCCTGTCCTTCCCTCCTCACATTTATCTCCAGACTTCTTCTCCTTGTCCAGATCTATTCCACCTCCAACAATCTTCTAGTCATTGAACTTTTTGAAACTTTGCACTTTTAGAGAGACATAAGGGATTGACTGTGTACATGAATTTGCAGAGTGACGATAGGGTTGAGGTCTGTTATTTCTCACCTCTATATATTAAAAACATTTTTGCTGTTAACAAGCATGTTATCTCTGGGGAAACACATCCACAGTTCGAGAACAGCAAAACTAAGCATCTCTGATGGTATCTTCTAGACTGAGCACTGAGTCCCATTGGGTAGATAGAAAGATTAACCTAAATCTATACAGAAGCCCCTGGAACCCCATAAGATTGGGTTCCTAATCCATGAACTATTGAACTCATTTACAAAACTTTTCTTAAACATTACATGAATATATTGTCTCATACTATAAAATTAGAATTTATAATCCCTATTCCATGATGTGATATCTTTGCGCTATAATGTATCTTAATTAAAGCTATCGTTAGATGGGGTTTTTCCTCAAAAAGCAGTTGATCAAAAAAAATCCGTGGTTTTTAAATTTATTTTTAAATCATTGATTTTTATCCACCCTACACTTCCACATGCCTAACAAGGTTATACTTGTTAATGTTTTAGCTCATCGGAGAGGCATCAGTGACAGCAAAATAAAATAAATGACCTGCATAGTTCAATGACTGTCTGTATCTGGGTAAATCCATGTTTATAAAGCAAGTATTCAGGGGGTTCATAAATGAATGCACAGCTTACTCTGACACTTCTGTATGTTCCTTCCTGAGCTGCTATATGAATTTTCATAGGTACAATTTTTTTCATTCAACACAAATTGGCCATTTGTTTTATTTTTCAGCCTAGTATGTAATAAAACTAATGTCTCTCATCACTGAGAGTAAAACAAACCCTTTAAGAAATTTCACTGGATATTTTCTTAAAATTTGTTGTGTAAACAAACCTTTGAAAGCCTAAGGAACTCTTTCAATATTCTAACATTGTAAACAATTACTGCAAGTCAAGAATGTGTTTTTCTGCCTTATAAAAAACAAAATATGCTTTGGGTCAAATATATTTCCAAATGAAAATCTTATTCATCTTAATTGGGCTGAAATAGGATCTCCGAATAAAACTGAGGTAAAGGGAGGTGCTTGTAGGCATGTTTATTTTTGTACTAAACTTAATTTCTTTACAAGTCTTGCTATGGGGTTATTTGTTCTCTTCTAGGGAATATTCCATTTCCAGTTAGGTC
Source organism: Mauremys mutica (assembly GCF_020497125.1). Classification (NCBI taxonomy): domain Eukaryota; kingdom Metazoa; phylum Chordata; order Testudines; family Geoemydidae; genus Mauremys; species Mauremys mutica. The sequence goes on from NC_059073.1 coordinate 106,658,517, forward strand.
GAGGTGAACCTATGCTGCATACTCGTTTGCGTCCTCATTGCAAGGAATTCTTAGAAAAGATTGCCAAGCTGTATGAATTACATGTTTTTACCTTCGGTAGCAGACTTTATGCACATACAATTGCAGGTGAGTAGCATGCTGCTTGGAATACTTGAGTTATCAGCCTTTAAGATTTGATGTGACTGACTTTCTGTTCTTTTCCAAGTCTCTGTCCACCTATACCTCTAAAGAAGATTCTGTGCAAACTATAATGCCATTAAAGACCCAAAACTGTAAATTAATACTGCAAATTAAAATACTGCATTGAAAATTTTGTCTAAATATAAAGAATAAGTTCCATAAGCAGAATGCTTAGCTTTTTTGGAACCCAGTCCATGTAGTAATTTTTCCTTTTTACTTAGATACAGCCCTGCTGTTTGTTTTTTAGGAAATGAGCCACAATTTTCTTCTCTCTTTGCATCTCAAGAATGTCCTTACAGGTTGGATTAGATGAGGTATCTGGGTTTCACCCTATGCCTTCCTCAGGCAGTCTGGAAGCAACATTCCCTTCAGGATAGGGATTGAGAGGCATAAATCTTTTGTCTCCCTTCCATAGAAGTATCACTGTTAATGTCAATCAGCTGACATGAGAACATAAGAATGCCCACACTGGGTCAGACAAAAGGTCCATCTAGCTCAGTATCCTGTCTTCCAACAGTGGCCAATGCCAGGTGCCCCAGAGGCAATGAATAGAACAGGTAATCATCAAGTGATCCATCCCCTTTCACTCATTCCCAGCTTCTCGCAAACAGAGGCTAGGGACACCATCCCTGCCCATCCTGGCTAACGGCCATTGATGGGCCTATCCTCCATGAATTTATCTAGTTATTTTTTGAATCCTGTTATAGTTTTGGCCTTTAGAACATCCTCTGGAAAAGAGTTCCACAGGTTAACTATTGAAGAAATACTTCTTTTGTTTGTTTTTTAAACCTGCTACCTGTTAATTTGATTTGCTGTTTGTTAGTTCTTGTGTTATGAGAAGGAGTAAATAACACTTCCTTATTTATTTTCTCCACTAGTCATGATTTTATAGACCTCTATTGTATTTCCCCTCTCCCAGTCATCTCTTTTCCAAGCTGAAAAGTCCCAGTCTTATTAATCTCTACTCATATGGAGACTGCAAAGAGGTGCTTATATGATAGTTCTATTTGTGCTCTTCTTTTGGAGCAGAGAATAACATTTCTCAGAGAATAACATTTGTATTTCAGTGTTTTCATATCCTTTCCCATCAAGTTACAGATCTTGCCTCTCACAGTCTCATTAAAACTTGTTCTCAATGTGTTAATTTAAAAGGAAAGGGAAATGTACAGTATCATTTTTCAACAGACATAAATGAAAGTTAATTAATGCTAGGCACTTGCATGTTAGGGTAATGTTGAGGACATGACCACCAACATATGATTGAACTGTAAACTTGGCTGTTTTCCCCTACTGAACTTCATGTTTCTGTTTTTGTTAGTTTCCTTAGATTTTGCTTTTAAAAATACTCTGTTAATATTCTGTTAGGATCATGTCAATGGCAGCTAAGTAATTCATTAGTTTGTGACACCAGTGGAAGAAATAAAAATACACACTAATCTGTGTCTCAATCTAGTGAACGTTGTCAGTGAGTAAAACTACCTATTGCTGTTATCCGTATCCTTTTCCTCCTGTTGTATTGTGTCTTGTGTGTTTGTAGAGTGTCAAGCGCAACGGGACTCTGTTTTTTATTAGGGCCTTTCGGCCTGTCTGGATACCAGTGTTAAATAATGACATGAGATGATAAGCTACAAGAGATAAACTACAGAACAGGAGATTTTATAGAGAATTTTGATCCAAGTTAAGTAAGGCATTGAAGATGCAATTTGATGTGCTTAAAGATTGCAAGAGACTCCTGTAACCTGAAACTAATTATTTAGTTAGAGGATCCAAGTAACTCTTTATTTCTGGAGAGAAGGGAAGGCTGTCGTCCCCGTCCCCCCCTCTTTTTTTTTGGCAGAACCACAAGACTTGTTCCCTATTGACTCTATATCATTCATTATTTGGTGGCTGATATACTTGGTGAAGCTCCCTTTAGAGGCCATCAGTGTCATTATAAGATAATAAATTTTGGGGACAGGGACTGTCTTTATTGCACAGCACAGGACACAATGGTTATATCTTAACACATTCCCCTTTTCCTGATGGAGTGTGGTTCTGGTTTGTTCAGGGAATAGAGGAAATGGGACTTAAGTTTGGTTCTCTTGCATGATAAACTTGAGCACTTGATGTGGTGATATCACATCCTCGCTTTTGCTAGTTTCTGCTGTAGTATTCTGTGCTGGTAGGAAGAGAAAGTTGAGCTGCTGATGAGTATGTGACAGATTGATGGCCAAGCTGTAGTAATGTGAAACTAGACGTAGTCTGTGCATGTGTTGAACACTTGATGGCAGTATTGTTCAGAGAAATAATTTATATGAGAAATATCCTGTTAGTATTTAGAAAGGGGTAACAGATGGCTGTAAGGGAATATCTGACACATGGGGAAATAAAAGATGAAACAAAGTAGTCTTTTATCCATATGGAAAAACTTAAACCACTCTGCCTTGCTAGATTTCGCATACACCTTCTGTATGCTTTCCCAGATATTCTGCGCACACCTTTGATTGCCCCTTCCTGCATGCTCCTGAGATTTTTTTTTTCTTATCTCTGTGAGGCCCATGTATCTGAGACCAGAAAACACGATTCCCTGGCACTCCTTTTTTTTGCCCCTCAAGTGGCTCCAGGTCTGTACCCTTTTCACTATGTATTTTCTGTTTTTGATCTCCTGTGTGTATAAATTTTGCACAAGCTATGATCCCCACACCAGATACCGTCCAGTTGCAATACGGAACATTGGGCTGAGCTCCCACTGAGACTGGCTGCCACTTAGAGACTTTTGGGCCATTCTTGTGGCCACCCCTCTTTGTAAAGAAAAATGATAGAATATTTCTGATTCAGATCGGAGGGGGTAGAATAGATGGGCGGTATGTTTCCAACTCCAGTGTATAGGGCCCTACCAAATTCAGTCCATTTGGGTCAATTTCACAGCCATAGGATTTTAAAGTCAGTTTCACAGTTTTGATATTTACATCTGAAATGTCATGGCGTTATAACCCTGGGGCTCTCAAACCAAAAGAGAGTTGTGGGGGGGCGTCGGGGGTCAGAAGGCTGTTGTAGGGAGGTCACAGTATTGCCACCCTTACTTCTGTGCTGCTGCTGATGGTGACGCTGCCTTCAGAGCTGGGCAGCCAGCGAGCAGTGGGCAGCACAAAAGTGAGGGTTGCATGGTATGGGGGGGGATATAATTTAGGGGGGGACAGGGCCAGCCTTATAGGTAGGTGACTGCCCAGGGCCCCATGGTCAGGGGAGTGCTGTGATCTTCCTCCCCCTCAGTCAGCCCAAGGCTCCTTTAACCCCCAAGTGCTAGGCCCGTAGCCAGGAAGGGGCAGGGCTTGGGTGCAAGGGTGCCGGAAGCTTTGTAGAAGTGAGGGAGGGGGTCACCAGAACCGGAGGGGCCCCTACTTTTTAACATGGGTATAGTTTGGGGGGCAGATAGAACCTTTTATTGAAAGTAACATGATTTTTTTTTAAATGGTATAACTTCTGTAGTTACCTGCTAGAGCTAATTTTATATTTATATATAATATATAAATACACAAGTTAATATAACAATTTAGTGATGCTATGTTATTTAGGCTCATAATAATAATAGGTATATCTCCACATATCATTATTATTATCTCGTAGAACTGGAAGGGATCCTGAAAGGTCTTCGAGTCCAGCCCCCTGCCTTCACTAGCAGGACCAAATACTGATTTTATTTTTTTTTTGCCCCAGATCCCTAAGTGGCCCCCTCAAGGATTGAACTCTCAACCCTGGGTTTAGCAGGCCATGAGCAGCTCAAACCATGAGCTATCCCTCCCTCATGACATAGCTGCTGTGAACCTAGCTACTGTAGAAGTAGTATGGTGATAAATCTAACGAAGGTGCTGCCTGATTGATTTCCCAATGAAAATGCCTTTTGAGCAGTTAAAATCGTATTGCCTGACAGAATTTGAAGAATATGAAATAAACATACTTGGCCAGTGCGTCAGACCAGAATAAAAAATAGCATGACTTGCCTATAAATGTAAGTACTGTATATGGGAGAATTTTAATACAGATAAGCTCACACCTTCAAATGTCTGATTATAAATTCATTTGGCAATGATTTTTGTTATACATGCCAAATATCTTATGATATTAACGTGATGTGATTAACAAGTGTAAGATTGTGTCTTCAGTTTACTCTATGTAGAAACATGTTCTTCAGCAACTGGAATACACATGTTTTATCTGTAACTTTCAGCTGAACATATTGAACCATCTCCAAGTTTTAGTGAGGGTGTAGAAGCTTCTGCCAGAGATGACTGGTGCCTGCTGGTGGTGGGGGAACGACACAATTTAAAGGTTTGGGCTCCTCCAACAGCTTGAGTCAAGCCCACCCTAGGCACGCCTCCCTCAGCGGGCCCTCCCTGCAACTCCCAGGTGTTAGCTCCATGTGGAGACGCAGAGGCGAACAGCTGGGAGCTGCAGGAAGGGTCCACTGTTTTAGCTCCACAGAGAAAGGCAGCAGCAAAAACAGTGACTCTCCCTGCTGCTCCCAGCTGTTTGCTGCTGCCTCTCCCCACAGGCTGCAGCTCCCAGGTTGCTGGTTCCAGCAACTGCCGTGGCAAAGAGGGGGCCTGGCCAGGGCTGCCGAGGGGGGGAGGCAAGGGGGGCAATTTGCCCAGGGGCCCCGCAAGCCATGGCCTGGCGGCGGTCCGGGTCTTCGGCAGCATTTCGGTGGCGGGGTCCCTTCAGTGCTGCCGAAGACGGGGAGTGACTGAAGGGCCCCCCACCGCCGAAGACCCGGACCGTCACCAGGTGAGTACAAATGCTGCAGCTCCCAACTTTGCCCCAGGTCCCCTGAATCCTCTGGGCAGCCCTGGGCCTGGCAGCACCACATGACTGAGCGAGCCCAGCAAGCCCTGGTAAAAATTGGGGGAGGGAGGGGCTTGTGACCCCCATTACCTCTGGCTTCTACCCAGCAAGGAGAAGGGTCTTGGGGCTTCAGCCCTGTGGGATGCACCTCTGAGGGCTCGGGGCATCAATAGGAGTGGGTCTGATGCCCCAGCAGGCGCCTCCCATGGAGCTGAAGCCCTTGCTCTTGAACTTCTGAAGATTGTCGTATGTGGCTCGGAGGGTCAGTAAGTTTGGTCATTCCTGATATATGGCAAAGTAGGTTGTTCTAGAATTAAAGTAAATCACCAGGGACTGAGAATCCTTGACTCCCATTGGAGGATCAGGTCAGTAACTCTGGCCAGATTCTATGGTAAATAAGGGAATGGCAGAATTAAAGTTGAGGCTTAATTTCTGTGGTAAGCCCCATGTTGGTTTTATTTTGATATCCCCACTAAGTAAGGCTATGATTTTTGGCATAGGAATTTTCAGTACATTTTATAACAGAGGTGCAGGGGGGGAAACCAATAAGTCACTGAAAGGTTGCCAAGTGTAGTTTTCACTACATCAGCATGCATGAGTATACTTGAAGATGCTGAAAGGTAAGGCCCAGGGAATGGGGTGTGGGGATTGGAAAGTGAGTACATGCCAAAGCAGTGGCACCTGTTCCATGGGGCTGTGTCTGGCTCTGGCACTCTGCTCTGGGTGCTGAGACCTGGATATGTATATAGAGGAGGTAACATTTGAACAAAGGCATTCTTATACTGAAATACTAATGATCTAGTTAATGTCTCCTATGTTGGCCTGTGCTAGATTTTTTCAGAGAATGACTGCTTCTCTAAAGCAGCCAGCACTAGTTATGCTCAAAGATGCAGGGAATAAGTCCAGAGCTTTCCTGCCCAAACCCCTTCCATATGTGGTCGGAGAGGCCCACTTGGGTCACTGGGCCCAGTGGCTTTCTCTCTGAACTGAGAGCAACAGTCGCAGGGAGATGCCGCTGCCACCTCCTGACATCTTCCTGTCTGAAACTTGGCCTGTGGACCTTCTTTATTACTTGCTGTACTGCTGTCATCCCTCTCCTACCACTGCAATCCTTCAGCTGTCCTCCCACACTCTCCCCGGGTGCACATAGCATTTTGTGCTGTCCGCTTGCTTTACTCACTTCCCTCTAACAATTCCTTCTCCTCCCCACTTCACCCATGAGTTGTCACCCCTCAAAATACCCTAAAACTAAGTTTTTGTACTAGAGGGAAAGCAAATATATAAGCAGATGCATAACAGACATGTATGCCTACCATCAATCTGATTGTTTTCTTAGTTTGTATCCCTTTCCTGCACCTTGTCTCTCTTTCTGTCTGTTGGACTGTTAAGCTCTTCAGAGCACGGGTGAATTCTTCCCATACTTTAGCCTAGCACAATATAAATGTTGATAGTCTAATTGTGCAGAAATATAGTATAGTGGTGCAGGTGCTGTAATCATTTGCACATTCATTTTCTGTCATCTGATCTTTATTGTAATCAAGACCATTCATTTTTCCATTACTGAATAGTAAGCCCACCCAAAAGGTGTGCAGATGCTGGACTTATAGGACTCTAGAAGAACCGAAATAGAGTAGATAGGCTCATGTGTTTATACCCAGAGACGACATTAATGTCTTCATTAGGTTTTTGGTGTTTTTCTTTGATGGCATCCTAGTTAAACTTTATCATTTTTCCTTCAGGTTTATACAAAATAATTACATATATTTTCTCCCCAGGGTAACTTGTAAAAGTGTTTAACTTTTTTCCAGTTTGTGGCAAGTACTGAATACATTCCCTCTTCCTCCTCCTAGAGATATATCTGTCCCAGATAGAACATTTGTTTACCTTCTGACATCTGATAGACTAGTTGAGCTTTTAAAATGTATTGAGAAGGTCAGATTTAAGATAGCATACTTTTAAAATATTAAATATCACTATGTACCCAGTGCTTTACATTCATTTATCTAAAAAAATTGAAACGGTTAAGCAGTAAAATTAACTAATTACTAACTTTGAATCATAAACTTAGAAACAAACAAGTCCTGTGCTTTTAAGAAGTAGGAGACTAAATTCTTCTCTCTGTAATTTTATATTATGTCCATCACCACAGTGTCTGAGCATCTTGGAGTAGAAAAATCAAGTATGGTGATGTATCTGTGATATTGTCCTCTTTGTCTCTCATTCCCATGTGCTGGTGGTGGTGGTTGGAATTTTTAAAACTGATTATTGTTACTTTATCTTAATTATTGGTAAACAATTCCATAGCTGCGGAAGAAATTCAGTGGGCTGAAACAACTGGGGGACAGGGTGGTGGTAAAGGGGGGCTGTAATGAGTGCCACTTAAATAATTTTGGGTTTCTGTAGAACGGGTGTGTGTGATCTCTAGATCTATAGAGAATTTTCTATCAGTATAAAAGCAGGAGAATGAAGAGCTGATTGTCATCTTTGTGTAATGGAACATGTAATTGATTAAAAATTGTATTCAACAAATGGGTGGCTGCTGTAAAAGAATAACTAGGCCTATATAAACTCACTGTTTCTAGTTAGGACTGTGTTAGTTGTCTACTTTGGTTTCTATAAAAGGCTTTAAATAATCCATGTTTGGCTGTACTTGTTGTATGTGCAATGAACTTCTTTTGATGTGTGTTAAGATGTGACTTGATGGGTAAATGTATTAATGAGTAAAATTTATTTGTGAAGCTCAGTGTTAAATGCTGTTCTGAGATGTGCATATATTGTGGTATGAAAAATATTGAAAATGTATGCTAACTAGTGAAAGGTAGCAATTATAGCCTAACAGGAAATGCTTTCAACAAAGCCATAAATAGCAAGCCATAAATAGCAAGCCAGCTGTTTTTTCTTTCTAATGTATAGCTTGATAAGTAATAACATTAAGAGGTTTTTTTAATTTTTCACTTCACATTTTCTGACATTCCTCCTAAGAGGAAAAATGTGTGTAGTTCTTCTTTTTGTAAAGAGGAAGAAAACCTTTACCAATGAACTACAAGGAACTTTGTGTTTAGTCAGTACCTGCTGGTGGATCAGTTGCTGGGTGGTTTTTTTGTTTTGTTAATACATGGTCTAGCCACTGGGTGTCAGTTTTTCTTTTATGGAAGAAACTCACTTCATAATCAGTACTGGTGAAAAATTCTTAAAGATTTAATGACAGACATTTTGTTAAAGCAAATTAACCCTATTCCATCAGTGAAATATTATGTGCCTCCCATATGCCATTTCTGTGAAATATATAAACAAATTGATATTATACTTTTTGTTTTTCCATTGAGTTGGCAATGTTTTAGAAAAGTAAATTTGAGAGAGAAGTTCCTTAGTAAAGATTATGCCTTTTAGTTACTTAATGTACTTTATTCAATTTAATACCAATCTATAAGGCTTCACTGAAATTTTGTGTGACTAATCCATAATGAGCTGTCTTAGGAACTGGTAAAGTCGTATGAAAGCTTAAACTTTAAGAAGATAAAGATGTAATGGACCTGACTTTTTTTTTTTCAGATTGGGCCTTCAGTTTGTGGGGACAGTTTTGCATCTGTAGTGACTGTCCTCAATTTTCTTTTTACCTGCCATCAGTTGCCAGGAAAAAGCATAAATGAACTAGACTTTTACCAAAGCCCTGTTAATAATTGTGGTGTTCTGCATCTTCCATCATCATTATTTGCTGTCAACACTTATGTATGTCACATTACATGTAGTAAGAACAATGTAGCAAGTACTTGATTGTGGTTTCACTGACAAATTAGGCAGGAATGTGCTAATGAGAATGTAAAGCTTCTGTTTTACTCTGATGATTGGCAAGAGGGAGAACAGCTGATGGTGTGACAGTTGTACAATAATGCAGTATATGATGAATTACATACAGTTTGTCAAAATATATTCTTTCTGTGTGTGGCAATGGTTCTCTGTAGTTAATATTTTCAATTCATTATGCCTAGGTACTGCAAGGGTCTCTCTACAGGGGATGATTCTACATGCGTTTGCTGCAATTCTTAAGCATAGTCGGGTGAGTTAAGGTTGAACCTCTGTCCTTAACTCAGAATTTTCTTGCTTTTTATGGGTTTTAAGTTATTCCAATGACACATTTATATTAATACATATAGGTCCAAATTTTCAAAAGAGATTAGTGATTTTGTTTGCTCAAAATGAGACCCCTAAAAGGGGACTGACTTTCAGAAAGTTCTGAGTGTACACACTGGAAATTCATAAGGCCCCTGCAGGGAGCCTCAGATTTGCCCCCCTGACATCAGTAGTCACTTCTCAAAACTTGCGCAATAGACTATAACATGGCCACCTTTTTTGAAATTTGTTTTTGTATAAATAAGTAATGATTGTGTAATCTGCAGGAATAGTGAGAAGTTCAAGCTAATCTCAAAGCATATTATAATCCAGTCAGTTCAGCAAAATGACAAGTCCAGAGTAATACGTGAAACGCCACTTTTTTTCTTTCAGAGCAGTAATGAAACCACAATGTCTGTTTATAAAGAGAGGTTAATTACATTGACAGAGAGGTCAGCTGCTTTACCGTGTTTGTATATGGATGAATTTGCCATTTTGCCAAACTAATTGTATTTTATCTTGCCTTTAAATTAGCTGGCATACCTTCTCATATTCCTTCTTAACAAAGAGCGCAATCAGCACAGATTTACATAAATAGGTCAACATTTCAACAAATCCTGTGATTTATTCTTAGTACAAGTACAAATGCAATAAAACAATGTTATAGGTACAATTTAAAACCACAAATGCAAGAGTTCAAACTGAAACTGCCCCTTAACTTGCCCATTATGCTTAAGCATTGCAGTACTTTGCCAGTTCGCATGAGACTTCTCTGCAGACCTTAGGCACAATGTGCTAAGGACAGGATTTAGTCTTAAAGTGTTATAAATGTAAGTTGCCAGAACCTTTATTTAACTGTCAGCGATGCTTACTTCCTTTTACCTTAATTATTCACTGATGCCACAACTTTTGTAACTTCATTATTGCTTCTGTGTTAAAAGAATTGGGATTGGATATTTAAAGTAAGAGTCCTACTGAATTAGTGACGGGTATCTAATCTACTGTGTTTACCTACTATCTAATGAATACTTTTTGGAGCTTAAATATCTCAGTGCGTTTTTGATTACACCAGTATCACACAGTTTATTTTAAATTTCAGATTGAAAGGCTGTGTTGCTCCATTTGTACTGCTGTTAATGCACAAAGATGGGCTCAGTCTAGTCTGGTGTGATGGACTATGAAAACAGATTATGTAGAATGTTAACAGGGAGAAAATGTTGCTGTGAAGAAATATTAACTTCAAACTCTTCTTTCAAAAGGATTTTTGGACCCTGAAAAGAAACTTTTTTCTCATCGGATATTGTCAAGAGATGAATGTATTGATCCATTTTCTAAAACAGGGAATCTTAGGTATGTATGGGGGTGTGAAACTTCTTAATAAATAATCCAGGAGAGGAAATGAAGACAGAATGTTGGGAACATAAGTATTAAAGGGAGAAATTGTCTTTATCCCTTCTGTACCCCATAAATCTGTACCTTCACAGAGATCAATAAAACTGAGAACTGCTAGCTAATGCTCATAGGCTTCATCTACTTAATACTTCAGTGGGCGTTACAGCCTGTAGTGTTCAAGCAAGATAATTTAGAGTCTCGTATTCAGTGATAACCTTTTGTTTTCAGATCTTTTATGCCTGCAGATAATTGCAACTCAGGGCAAATCTACACTACAGCGCAACATCAGCACCGCTGCACCAATGCAGCTGCGCTGTTGTAGTGCGTCTGGTGAAGATGCGCTATCCCATCGGCATAATTACTCCACCTTCTTGAGAAGCGTAAGCTATGTTGGCGGATAGTGCCAGTGTGGACGGCGCAAAACTTGCGTCACCTGCGGGGGAAGGAGGGGACTTTTTCACACCGCTAGGCGACATAAATTAGATCAGTTTAAGCGGTAGTCTAGACTGGCCCTAAACTTTTTTCCCTGCAATGATTTGCAAGCAGCCCATCCTATTTTGTTTCATCTTGTGGTTCATTTCATAATATAATTTGTGCATTTTTATATTGTAGAAATTTAGGCCAAGATTTTCCAAAATAGTAGCCTAAAGCCTAGACTCTTGAATCTGTATTTAGGTACTTACGTGGCCTGACTTTGCTGGGTATTCATCACTTTCGAGTTTCATTGATGATCAGCACTTTTGAAAATTACACTTCAGTGCTTAAATTAAGCTCCTTAACCCATATTTTAGGCTCCAATTTTTGACAATCTTGGCCTTTTGTCTGTGTAAAACATAGGATTGCCTGATATTTAATAATAACCATATTGGAGCTCTTATGTGGAGGGAAGGATTCATCACCGCAAATCATACTTTTTTTTTTTTCCCCCCTTATCCTGGGTATATTTTTGGATCTATTCTGAGTATTCTCCTGTCAGGCTTATGACCAGTAAATACTAAGACTTCTTGTTTAGATGTAATCTCTGTGGAATGAATAAGTGTGACTAAGTTTCTGTATATGATACTGCTCCTGCCCCTTTATTCCTGAATTATTTTGGATTATTTAGGTAGAAGAACCTAGACTGAAATTCAGTGCAATACACTATGTATACTCAAATTTAAACTTTAGGAGGGCTCATATTTTTGACCACTGGAACTGAAGGGGATAAATAAATTTAATTGCTATTTATTTATTTATTTGAGACTTTTGTGTAACTAACTTGAAAAATTCTTTCTAATTGTTCATAAACTTTTAAAAACTACAAAAAGATGATTGGTAGAGTAACCAGTAAGAAGAGCTGCAGATTGTATGGTAACTGTTACAGGTAAATGAATCGACTCATCCGGAATCCTAATAAATGCATTGATTTTCAAAAATCATTCGTGTTTAATGTTTGTGCTCATTTGACGCACACAACTAACAGAATGTCAACCCAGAGTGTTTTAAATAGTAATCTTAACAGACAATAAAAACAAGCAACTTTTTTTTTTGTTTGTTTTTAGAAATCTCTTCCCATGTGGTGACTCCATGGTTTGCATTATTGATGACCGAGAGGATGTTTGGAAGTTTGCACCCAATTTGATAACTGTAAAGAAATATGTATACTTTCAGGGTATAGGCGATATTAATGCACCGCCTGGATCAAGGGAAGCTCAGATGAAAAAGAAGGGTAATTCCATTTTATTTATTTACTTTTGGAGCAGCAGTTGACTAGCAAACCAAAACCATGCTAACAAAGTGTTGTCCAAACCAAAAAACTAATAGTGGGGTTTCATCCAGTTTGCATTTGACAGAATTTTATTTTCAGCAATCTTAAGAGGGTACTGTAAACAGTGGAAAAACAGATGCTACAGCAGTGGTTTTCACCTGAGAAAATAGGTCTGAAAAGGTGATGACTGGGAAGGCCAATATATCCAGGATTTATTGAAACTCGTAGCTGGAAAGGAACTTGCTTTATTCGTAGTTGGGTATTTTAGAGAGAAGCTTTCATTTCAGGATAGTTAATATTTTTCTGTACATATTTAGTTCCTGATGAGCCTGTTTACCATTCTTTTGCCGTTGTTACTATCTAGAAATGAATTCAGTTGTTGTTTTACTCTAGTAATGTTTCATATGGTTAAAAAGTAATAAGAGTGGAATGAATAGCCTGATCATGTACTTCTCAAGATATATATATATATCTCATACTATATATATATATATATATAGTATGAGATCAGCATGCTGTAGTGGCAATAGTGGTGACCCAAGGGGCAGTCAAGTCACATGTATGCCTTTTTACGTACAAGATGTGGTCATCTCTGCTAAGAATGGCCTTGGCTATTCCTGCCAAGAATATTAACTGCATTTGTCTGCTGCTTGTCAGCTGCCCAAAAAAAGCTGTCTAAAAGCTATTTACAGAGTAGTCCTTTTCCTGCATATGAAGCACACTGCTCTCGTTTGTTGCATCTCACTAGTGCCTTCATAAAGGGTTTGATCAACAAATTTATATGGTAGTAAAATTTATTTTTCAATTTCTAAAGCATTTTCTTGGTTTTATACTCAATCAGTTCTGAAAACAGACGGTAGAAAAAATATGTGCAGAACCTGCAAGTTTATAAAGAGGACGATCTTATGGCTAATACTCTGGAAATATGCTTTTTTCCTCTGACCTTTGGCAGGTTTTTTTATGCTTCAGTTGCACATCTAAAGGGGAATGATACTTCCTTACATAATAAGATAGTCATTAAATTTTGTGAGGCAGACAAATAATATGATGAGGGTGACATAAATTGGGATTTTCAAGAGGCTTACGGGAGTTAGGCACTCCGCTTCTATTAAGTTTCAATAGGAGTTGAATATCAGAGGGTTAGCCGTGTTAGTCTGGATCTGTAAAAGCGGCAAAAGAGTCCTGTGGCACCTTATAGACTAACAAACGTATTGGAGCATGAGCTTTCGTGGGTGCATCCGACGAAGTGGGTATTCACCCACGAAAGCCATGCTCCAATACGTTTGTTAGTCTGTAAGGTGCCACAGAACTCTTTTGCCGCTTTAATAGGAGTTGAGTACCTATAAATCTCTTATGCCCTTTGAAAATCCCAGCTGAGAGTATTCTGATGCATAGATATGTTTATCTGTAGATTGAATTTATTTAATTTATGGAGGAAAGGAAGGATACTTGGAAGGATCTAGTTGGAAGGATAAAACAGGGAAACTTCATCTTACTTGTTTTGTGTGTTTGTTCAGTAAATCATTCTTCAAAAACAACTGAAGCATCTGATCCCGCAGTGATAACAGCAAAAGATTCTGAAGAAGCAAAGAATGTTACATGTGTGGAAGAACAAAGTAATGGTCTTGGGAAATCTACAAAAGAGATGTGTACTACAAATGGTAGTAACTTTATGAGCAGCGAAACTTCTAACTTGGGGTTAAATTCCAATGATAAATTAAATGTTAGAGACTCCTTAAGTGGTACCATTGATAACAAAACAAATGCTGCCGTCATTAATGATTCAACAAGTGTTAAGGAGTCTCAGATTTCTTCAGAACAAGATGATAGGACAGTTTCAGAGAAGCAACAGACCCAAGACAAGGGAACAAATAACTTGGACTTTGAACTGTCTAGTGACAGTGAAAGTGACAGTGGATTAGATGCTAGGAAGTCGTCGTCCTCTTCTGCCTCAGATAGTGAAAATGAGGGGAAGAGAAGCTGGAAAAAATCAAAGCAACCTGTACCAGATGAAAATTTGCAGCAAGAATGTTGCACTGACATGAGTGGGGAAAAGGATGGTCAAGTGAACCATTCTGAGGAGGCGACAGCTCCACCTAGCGCGTGTCCTCATGGCAAGACGGTTGATCTTGAAATGCAAGAAGAAAGCGAACAGGACAGCCTTTGTGATCTGGGAAATGGGTGTGCAGACAAGAAAGAAGCGGAGACAGAGTCCCAGAATAGTGAGCAGTCTGGGATTACAATGGGTGAGTCTTTAGATCAGAGCATGGAAGAAGAGGAAGAAGAAGAAGATACGGATGAAGATGACCATTTAATATACCTTGAAGAGATCCTTGTTCGGGTGCACACTGATTATTATACCAAGTATGATAAATACCTGAAAAAGGAGATCAGTGAAATTCCAGACATAAGAAAAATAGTACCAGAATTGAAAAGCAAGGTATTGGCAGATGTTACCATAATATTTAGTGGACTCTATCCAACAAATTTCCCCATAGAAAGAACCCGAGAGCATTATCATGCTACAGCACTTGGAGCTAAAATTATAAAGAACCTAGTACTGAATGCTGATGATCCCAACAAGGCAACCCATCTGATTGCAGCAAGGGGAGGTAAGTAGGTGAAATGTATCAGTCTTCTGTTAATGAAAATATTGTTTTCACTCATGATTTTAGTTACACAAAAAGTTGGCTGAAGACTTGAAAAGGTTAAATATGGGTCTTGATATACTTGCCATCTTTAATGTTGATTTAAATTATGGGGGGAAGTAGCTTAAAGATATACTGCAAATCATTTTTTAAAAGGTCTTGTATCCTTTTTTATTCCTTAGGATTAAGAATTTTTTTTAATTGTTTTTCTTTTAAAAATACCAAACGTCAAAACTGGTCTTTCCTGGTCTTGAGTGTGTCAGATGAGAAGTGTATTGCTAGTTTTTACCCTTTAATGGAAGAGGGGAGATGCTGATTATTCAATGAAGATGTTGTTCTAAAATTAGTCAGGTATTTTTTAAACAAGTGTAACTGAAAAGAAACAAATGATAAGCAGTCTTGACTTAAAGTTCTCCTCTCACTTGCTCAACTTTCATTCTGTTTCTTATGATGTCATTTCACTTCATTGTCTTCCAGGCTAGACAAGACCTGAATTCCCAATGTGATTAAAAAACAAGCCTTTAAAAAAATAAAACTAAAAACACCTTTTAAGTCCTCTTTATACACCATGAAGAAGCAAACAAAGAACAAATCCAGTTTTTTCTGTCACCTTTGATTTATTTTCCTAGCCTGCCTTCTTTCTTACAAGACTAGAATATATGCAAAAATAAACTTTAATTTCATGTCAAAGGATTACAGTATAAAAACATCATAATATATTTTTGTTAGCGTGGTGAAGCTTTTTTCACCCAAATCTATAACTTCAATGCAAACTCATAATATCATTTCCACTTTAAAAGTCCAACCAATTCAGTCTTCCTCTTTTTCTTGAAAAAGAAATATGACGACGACTATGGAAAAAATATTGAGTTCTCCACTGAACATTGAAAACAATGGTGATTTCTAGGTTCCCAAACTTTGATTTTTGGCACATTATGGCAAAAAAAACATTTTTGATGAACTTGGTTTCAGTGGTATAAAAACTGTTTGGCTAGATCAGGGATCGGCAACCTTTGGCACGCGACCCGCCAGGGTAAGCCCCCTGGTGGGTGGGGCTAGTTTGTTTACCTGCTGTGTCTGCAGGTTCGACCGATCGTGGCTCTCACTGGCCTCCAGGCCAATGGAGGCCGAGGGATGTGCTGGTTGCTGCTTCCTGCAGCCCCCATTGGCCTGGAGTGGCGAACTGCGGCCAATGGGAGCTGCGATCGGCTGAACCTGCAGATGCGAGAGGTAAGCAAACCAGCTCGGCCTGCCAGGGGGCTTGGCCTGCCAGGGGGCTTACCCTGCCAGGCTGCGCGCCAAAGGTTGCCGATCCCTGGGCTAGATGAATGGTGACTAAGTCCCTGCCTTCGCGGCCAGAAAAAGGGGTGTTATTACAGTGGGATAACTAGCTTGGATTAACGATCTCTTTGTAAAATCCTAGTGGAGACATGGCACAGGTAGCTTTTACTGTGACATAGCCAGGTAAGATATCAATGAGCAGGGTATGCGTGTACTGTTGATCTTGGCTAGCTACGTTGTGGTAAAAGCTACTTGTGCCTCACCTTTTTACGATGAGATACATAACCCGCGTTAGTTATGGCACTTTAATACACACCTTTCTTGACCGTGAAGACGTAGCCAAAGTGTCCAGATTGGGAACAGTTTTAGATTGACTAGGAGTTGACTTGCAAGTGTGCTAGTTGGAACTGTGCATTCATATAATTCTCATTTTGTGAATGTTTGCACGCTTCTGAAAACTTGGGTCACAGTATTTCACTATTCCTCGGGCTCTGCTGCAGTTGCTATTGAGAAGATCATACTCTGAGAATTGCACTGATGTCAATGCAGTTCCCTCAGATGAGAATTAAGCACAAAATGTGAGTCACATTCCATTGGAAATGTAAAGGGCTTGATAGTATTTTAGTCATAAAAATCACTAAATTAATCTCTTATGTGTTTCTTCAGGCTTTTCCATTCTAAATGACAAAACGTCGCATTTCAAAGGGGCTTTGCCTCTATGGCCACTAATCTGTTTGTTTTTTGCATAAAAGCAATAATCTTGAATTTATGACCAAAATATTTCCATGGCAGTTTGGCTCAAGATAATTACACACTCGGATTTGCAGCATGATAAAGAAGCTGGAGCAAAGGGAGAATAATACTTGAATGTTTTTTATTTAAATAAGTATTGAGGAAAGAATGCAGGAAGCTAGCATAATAACTTGATTTTTGTATATGTTCTTGTTGTCTCTTCCCTCGTGTGCAAAGTAAAAGCTCAATGCACTATTTTAGGAAGACCTAGTTTTGAAAGGCTATATAAAAGTGTCATAATATACATATTCTACCGTGTTTGCTTTGCTGTCCCATAAGAGGAAGGGGAACTGACGGTTCAGTTTTCTGGAAAAAGTCCTTGTGTATTTTTTATCTAATTTGTAGACCTAGGTATAAAAAAACTTGTTCTACAGGGCTGTTGTGCATATCCAAAAATACTTATAATGAATTTAAATTGGTATTCTATTATTGTTTAACAGTACAATTAAAACTGCGATTAATTGCGACTATTTTTAATCTTATGATTAATTGCAATTTTTTAAATCATTTAACAACCTTAATTTTAAATGAAAACTTCAAGTCTGCAGAAATAAATGGCTTGTGTCCCCACACTCACCAAGAAGAGCTTCCCTTCTCCACTAGTGAGTGGATATTTTTAATCTCATCTGATTTTGATATGAGGATCTAGATCCCCAGGCTCTCACTCAATAACATAATTTAAAAAGGAAAAAAAAAAAACCCCAAACCAGCTAAAGTTATTTTAACTATGTTGGTGGTTTCTGTTGTTTTCCTCTCAATATTTCACCTACACGAAGAGTAAACATGTGGTATTGCTTACAAATTAGTCCTGCAAATTCTATGTTTTATGTGGCCTTTTTGCATGCCTTTGGTGACTTGCAAGCTTGTAAGTAAAAACATAAGGATGGCCCCACTGGGTCAGACCAATGATCCATCTAGCTTAGAATCCTTTGACCCCCCTCCAAGAACTCTAATAGATTAGTGAGGCATAATTTCCCTTTACAAAAGCTATATTGACTCTTCCCCCAACATATTGTGTTTATCTATCTGTCTAATAAATTCTTTACTGTACTTTCATCCAATTTGCCTGGTACTGGAGTTAGGCAAATTGGATGAAAGTATGCAATTCCCAGAATCACCTCTGGAGCCTTTTTTAAAAATTGTGTTACATTAGCTATCCTCCAGTCTTGTGGTACAGAGGCTGATCTAGGCATTTGGTTACGTACCACAGTTAGCAGTTCTGCAATTTCATATTTGAGTTCCTGGTCCTGGTGATTTTCTTATCGTTAAGTTTAAACAATTTGTTCCAAAACCTACTGCCACTGACACCTCAAACTCAGTTCCTCAGATTTGTCCCGTAAAATGAATCCTCTGCAGTGAAAACCAATGTAACGTTTATTTAGCTTCTCTATAATGACCTTATCTTCTTTTGGTGCTCCTGTTGAACTGTGATCGTTCAGTGGTCTCACTGATTTTTGACAGGCTTCCTGCAGCTGAGATACTTACAAAACAAAACCAATTTTTTTTTTTTAAATTTTTTGTTCTTTTACTCTGCTCTTTACCCATGGTGGCATTTTTGATCCTCTGACTGTTCTTTTGGTTTTGTTTGATTTTAAGATATAGGTTTAGTTTGAACCGCTATCATGGTGCTTTTAAATAGTTTCCATGCAGCTTTCAGACATTTCACCCTTTTGACTGTTCCTTTTTATTTCCATTAACTAGCTTCTTCATTTTTGTTTAGTTCTGCTTTTTGAAGTTCAGTGCTATTGTGATGGGTTTGTTTAGTATTTTCCCTCCTATGAGGATGTTAAATATAGTTAGATTACGGTTGCTATTACCAAAAGTTTTAGCTATATGCACTTCTTGAACCCGATCCTATTAGCTGTTTAGGAGTAAATCAAGAATTGCCTCTCCCCTTATGGGTTCCAGGACTAGCTGCTCCAAGAAGCAGTCGTTAATAGCATCTAGAAATTTTATCTCTGCATCCCATCCAGAGGGGATATGTCAATATGGGGATAGTTGAAATCCCCCCCATTACTTTTGAGTTTTCAGTTTTTGTAGCATCTAATATCGCTGTGTTTCATAGTCACTGTCACCATTGTGGTGAGGTGTTGGTAGTATATTCCTACTGCTAGACTCTTATTATTCAAGCATGGAATGTCTATCCATAGAGATACTGTGATACAGCTGAATTCATTAAAGATTTTTACTATATATGACTATTCTTTCTTTCACACATAGTACCACTCCCCCACCAGTGTGACCTACTGTGTCATTACTTTGTATTTTGTACCTGGTCTTACCCTGTCCCATATATTATCATCATTCACCAAGTTTCTGTGATGCCTGTTATATCCGTATCCTCATTTAATATACCTACAAAATCTTCTAATCAATTTCCTTCTCTTCCCTCTCACTTCCTTATTGTTTGCACTTAGCGTATCTTATTTCAGATGAGATTATCTGGCAAGGTATAATATCCTCCTTTGTGTACATACAGCACTGTGTCCAGTGAGGCCTTGAATCTGTTTGGGGTATTTGGTCACTATCAAAATGCAAATGACAGTTATTTTATTTGTTGTGTTTCCTGTGTACAAAATAAACTTTACATGTAGTAGAACCAAGAAAATATTTCTAAACTCTCTACAAAATTGTTTAAAAAAATATGCATTAGTTTCCAGTTCTGGTTGGTCTTGAAAGCAATTGTGCAGATAATTTCTGGACATATTTATTTTTCCTTAGTAAAATTGCCCTCTGTGGTGTAATTTTAATGCTTGTTGTTTGAAAATATCAGTATTATTCAAGGCTAGCTGGAGAGTAAGGCACATAAGGGGTTCTCAAACTTCATTGCACTGTGACCCTGTTCTGACAGCAAAAATTACTACATGGCCACAGGAGCGGGGGGACAGAAATCTGTGCCTGCCTGAGCCCCACTGCTCTGGGCAAGAGGGCCAAAGCTGAAGCCCAGTGGCTTCAGCCCCAGGCTGGGGGTCTGTAGCCTGAGCCCTGCGTGGTGGGGCTTGGGCTTCAGCCTTTGGTCCCAACAAGTCTAAGCCAACCCCACTGACCTCATTAAAATGGGGTTGCAAACCACTTGGGGGTCCCAACCCACACTTTGAGACAGTGAAACATTTTGGGTGTTTCCTTTTTTTTGTTTCTGGAATGTATAATTTCACTATTAACATGATTTTGTTAAGAGTGTATGGTACCTTGCTACCAAAATTAAAAAACAAAAAACCCCTAGACTAGATAAGAAAATTTTGCAAAACTATTTGTATCGTAAATGTCTTTAATGACTGCACATCCTTCAATGAATCATCCATTACTGTTAAATCTAATATTTATATTAAGCTAACTTTAGGTTTTAATTATATTAATATGCTATATCATAGTATGTGAACTGAGTGCATTAACGATTTGAAAACTAATTAACAATACGATTGTGAGCAATATTGCAATACAAATGAGCCTTCACTGTGTGGAGCATTAAGTAATAGAGAAAAGCTCATCTTTACAACCCAGTGATCAGGAATGTAGTCCTGCATAACCGTTTTAGCAAATTTCCATTGCAGTGGTGGGAAAGGGTTCTTACCTAAATGTAACACCATTGTATCTTTTCCTACACCTACTGCAGAACGGTTGAGTCATACAACTTGGATGTGGCTGTGGAGTAAATTTTTCTCTCCTACATATAGATAGTAGTGATTGTGCTATATCTTGCCCTTTGGAATAGAAATTCTGAACTGCTGACCTAAGATTTCTAGGTGGGAATCATGCCCCTACAACATAATTGGACACATGATTACTCAGCTGGCTACATGCCTTTCGTGCTCATTCTGTTGTGGCTGCTTACAAGCTGGTGTGTGAATTTCACTAGTGAATCTGTTATGTTATGGGTAACCTGTAGAAATTTTGCAGCTCTATCTTTTCTTCAGGCAGTCCCGCCTCTTTAACACTATTTCCACATGGATACCATATGTCTTTGTCTAACAACAGATGTACCAAAAGACCACCTAAAGACATGTGCCTGTGGCATCTGTAGGTAATTACGGCTAGCAATTAGTTTGCAGTACAAACCTGGCTTCTTACATGGACTATATGAAGTGACAAAACAAGTAATATGCTTCGAGGCATTTTGTGACATGAAGTCCATGACAATAAACAGCAACAAGGGCTCCAAGGGCACTGGAGTGAAGTCAGAGTCTAAAACATAAATTGTGCACTTCGTTAGCGTAGTTGATAAGCAGATGAAGATGTAAAATGCTAGCTGGATCTTTGTTTGGTGTCTAGCATTTTCTTGAGACTTAGGCACAATGAGAATTTTATACATCCTTAGCTTGTAAACCCTTTGGGGCAGGCACAGCCTCTGCCTCTGTCTTCACAAATTTATCAAAACAGAACTCTGATCCAGATCAGGGCATGTGAGTGCAAAATGATAGAAGTATCTACACTTACACACAGGGACTTTGGTGTGTTTCTTTGATGTCTCCTTATTTTAATCTGAGATAGGTGAGACAGCACCTTGCTGTTTGCCACATAATGGCAGAGCATTATGAGCTTGCAAAGGCTACAAAGGGATGGTAACATGTAAACTTAGTGAGAATTTATAAAGGAGAGAATCATGACATGTTTGTTCTAGTTCTGTAAAACCTTGTTTTTACAAAACATAACTAAGCGAAGTGCCCCTCTAATAGTCCAACTATCAATTTCATATGTACTGAATTCATTTAGGGCAAAATAATTCATTTTATTCAGTCTTATCTTAAGATACCATTGTATAAAAGCTTCAGGATCTGGCTTTTAAAGACTGTAGGTATGTTTATCTATATATCACTAGCCCCTGCTTTCTGAAGAGGGGAAATACCCTGTTCCCAGAGCTAAGTGAGTATGAGGCAACTGGTAGGGCAGCTAAACATTTTAAATAGTATTGAAGTTTAGAGTAAATTTGTCCATAAAAATGAAGTTTAAAATCTTATTAGTCATCAAGCCACTGCAGTATTTAGACTATTTTGTATTTTAGATGTGCCAAAATAATCTCGTCAAAATATTTGAACAGAGGACTAGAACAATAAAATGTGTATAACCTGAAGATCACAATAAAAATATTATTGCATTGTTGCTTTTATTATTTATTAGTTACAAATTGGGTAGGTTGTGTGCGCAATAGTTCTCTTTTCCTCTTTTAAACTGAAAGTCACCAACAATAGGAGTGCAACCGCTGTTTCCTTGCTTCTGTTGCTAAGACATCAAACAGCTCTGAGAAGGACGTTGTTTTCTACATACTATGTCCCATCCTTTTCTTTACAAAAGGTAGTGAATAGCTTGGATTCATTTTTTATGCCTAAATTGACATTGGTCTAAAAAATTTATTTTGCAGTTTGTGGTTGGTATTCATTTAAAACAGAATGCAAGGTAAAGTTCTAGGCATGATCACAAAGCTGTCTTTGTGAGATGGAAAGGTTTCATGAGTGCAGAGAAACAAGTTTTGTTTCTTTAGCAGCAGACACAGATGATGTTTATAAGCCCAGAACTGTTCTGTTTCCTAGGAACAGACTGTATTAAAATAATAAAGGCAACTTTTATTAAGACTACTACAAGCTTTATCTCCTTTATTACTGCAACATAGAATTTAAAAATAAAAATATAAATGCAGTTCTGCTCCTCTGAAACCAATATGATGTCCTGTGGGTTTTTTTCATCATAACATATAAACTGTCCTCCCCATCTAGCTGCTTTTTTTCCACTTTATCTCTTGAAGGGATAGATTCAAGTCCATTTGAAGCCTAACAGTTACTTGGTGGGGGACCGGGAAGAGAGGGTAATCTGCAAAGGAAATAAATCTATAATGAGTGAGAGTTGAAATGTGTAGCTGGTTGAAGTAGTTGTTCCACACCACTTCAAAAGTGTTACCATCTGGTCTAGAATATTTTTTTCTTTTGGATTGACTTTCTCAGTAAGAGTGGGCGCCTAAAAGTAAAAAGTGCATACAGGGGGATTAAGGTTCATGTAGTAATTCTCTCACTCTCTCTCCTGCTCTCTCTTCCCCCCTCCCCCTTAAATTGACTCACTAAGTTTCACTCTAGGAAAGTTATGTATGCATTAAATACTTTAATTCTTATCACTAACTGAAATCTTGAGAGGACAGTCCCCAAAACAGCCTCAGTTTATTCAGTGTACATTGCCTTGTTATCTGTATGATGCAGATTATTGTAAGTGCTATGCATAATTGCATTGTAGAAGTTGTCAGGGAGAAAGCTGGAAGTTTTGGTGCCCAAGTGGGGGGACAGTAGGGTTTTTGGGCCTGCAGCAGCATTTTTAGAGTTCAGTGTTAATAACCTATAGAAATGAATGGGAGCTGTTCACATCTCTGCAGGACTGTTTCAGGCTTTCTACAGATTAAAGAAGACAATATGGTATCAGTTTGTTTTTATTGCTTTCTTTAGAACCCTGTGCACTAAAAATAAAACTTTCATTAAAAAAAAACATTAGGTTCTGGAGCACAATTGCACAGGAATATTTGATTCTACAGAATTCTGGAATATGTAGGACCCTGAATGTGGCTGAACTCAATTTTTTTCCATTCAGTGGGGGTCTGACAAGTGCTCTCCATAAACTCCTCTCTTCTAGAAGTGTGTGGGAGAATTTCTTCTCTTCGGTGCCTTACAAATGAAAACGAGATGATGGTGCACATACCCTTTATCACTTATGTGGGACCTGGGTATTATACGTGCAGGCAGTTGTGGACTTTATGCATCCCACAAATGTTGGGTTCCTTTGGGGAACCTTATTTATTAATTCTTTTTATCTTTTGTAATTTTGGTAAGGTAGTCTGCCTGAACCCAAAATGTAATATGTCCAAAATAGTACAACTAGTCTCCTGACTTATACCTAATACAAGAGAGTGCATCATCCTAACCCTCAAACTTTTTGCTAACCTCTTGTTTTTAATCAAGATAAAGAACCGCTTCCTATTCTTCATCAGGAACTTATTTCTCTCTTTTTCTTAGACCTAATCTCTTCCTGTTTGCTCGCTTAATTCCAGCTCCCTTAAAATATACATTTTCTTCCCCTTTCCTTTTAGTAGGTTGGAGAGTTCCTCTCACTTTTTACTTGTGGGGCTTGCTGATCATGATAGTTCTCTGGAGAGATCTGTAGCAATGTAGCTGGTGTTTTGCTCTTTCCAGTGTCTCTCATATGGGTTTTAGTCTACACTGGATTATAAATCAAGGCCTTTGGCCATAATGGTTCTAGAGTTCCCTCTCTCTCTTCCCCAACACACCCCCCCCCCCGATATGTTGCACTGTCCCAGGGTGCATGTTGACAACTTGCTTCCCTACCCTGAGTAATTTTACATTCAGTGCTCCCATTTGACACTAAAGAATCCATGATTTCTGCTTTAGTGTAGGCATTCGCTCCTGCCACACTCATGGCAAATCAAAGGGGGTGACCATGTGCTTGACGGTGTGGTATAACTGTTTGATATAACAGAACACTGCATACATGAATGTAATATGAAATATGCTTAGGTTTTTAGGGGTACTGAACAGGCCACTCTTTGGCCACTCCTGCTTTAGACTGTGATATCTTTTGATACAAGGCTGTGTTTTTGGAAATGTGTAACTTTTTTGTTCCTTTTATCTTTTTGACTGTTTTCTCAGTGTAGAAATGTTCAAGTGTTATGAATTGATTGGTTCCACTTCCCATTTGAATGAGTTTTAGTGGAACACTAGCTTTGTCTGTACTAAGGAATTTCACAAACTTTCACCCCCAATAAGCTTCTTGTAAAATGTCTTAAGCCTTGGCTGCACTAAGGTTTGTTTAAAACATGACCTGTAATGTCTTTGAGCCAGCTGATAACTTTCAAAATAGGTCACAGAACATCCTATTTAAAAACATAAGCCTCTTCTTTTCTATTCAGAACACTGTAATGTTGTGTTTGACTTAATAATAGGCACAGAAAAAGTACGGCAAGCTCTGGACTGTAAACACCTCCATGTTGTAAACCCTGACTGGCTGTGGAGCTGCTTGGAGCGTTGGGACAAGGTAGAGGAGCAGCTTTTTCCCTTAAAGGATGACTACATCAAAACACAAAGGTAAAATTTGTATGCAAAAAAAAAAATGGACCAAAGATAGGTTGATCATGTTATTAGTCTGGTTTTATTCTCATTCTGTATAGAGAGTTGATTCATACGGTGTCATGAACCCAGAATTGTATGTGAGATGTAGGGTTTGTATGAAAATTCCATACCATATTTCAGCCGATTTCTTGTCCTGTTTGCATGCAGGACTATCACTGGGAGGCAGTTGATCCAAGCTTTGGAGTTCAGGGAAGTCCCTAGAACTAGTAGTACCACAAGCGGGGACTTTAATTAAGCAGCAGCAACAGGTCTGACCAGTGGTGCTGCATACTAGTGCTGTGGAGGGCCCGTAGGGACCAGGAATGGAGGTGTAGCATAACATAATCATTCAGTCTCCCATCCTGTGAGCACACAGATTCACGGAGTATGAGAAGCCTGACCAGCTAACCATTTTACTCTTGGTAACCAAGAGAAGGAAAGAGAAACCCAGGACAAAAACAGAATGTAAGAAGAAAAACTGAGGGGGGAGAGGCTGGAAGAGAAAAGGGGAGGATAAATATGAGAGCAGAGGGGAAAACACTGATGGGAGAACAAAATGGGTGAAATGAAGGAAGGATGGTAAGAAGGGAAGGAGACAAAAACAATGGAGTGGGATGAATAGCAAATAGGAAGAGGATAAACTTGGTATGGGAGAGGGGAAGCAGAAGAAAGGTTAAAGAAAAACACCAAAGGGGGAAGAGACCACTATAGATGATGAGCCCTCTTGAAGGAGGTGATGTGACTGAAAGAACTGATGGCAAGGGGCTTCCAATGGAGATTCTGCTTTTGCTTCTTGTCCTAGACCTTGTAAGTCCTGGCTGTGTTCTTGTTTGCACCACATCAGTTGATCTTATCAATCTTGCAAACTGATCAGAAGAGCCTGACCTTTTTATAGGAGATTGCTTTGGAAAATTCACAGTGCTGCAAAAAGTGATATTGGTGATTTAATGAGTGACATTAGACTAGGGATTGCTTTCTGCCATCCTTTGGTGAAGACTTAACTGAAGTCATGTGAATGGAGTAACATTTGTACCATAAATAGGGTTTGTGGGTGCCCAATATGTCTAAAAATGAGGTAGTTTTTAATTAGAAAGCTAAACAGGAATCTAGGAGCCTTGAAAATTTTGTCCAAAGTAAATAGATTGTAACTTCACTAGCTTTTAAAATGTGCCATGAGATCTTACACACCCAAATATTCAATACTTTAGTTATCCTTTCATCATAGGATGGTGCCTCCAGACAGAAAGTAATCCTTAGCAGAATGTCATTCAGTGAATTGCCAACATCGCTTCCTCTAAGACCAAAATGTTGGCTTTCCTGCTTACTTAAAATTCACACTGCAGTTTCAATGAGCTGCAGTGATGGTCTTCTCTTCCATATACTGAACATATTCATTTTAAATAAAATGTTGCTCTGGCATCATATACTTTTTTTTTTCATATTCTTACTACGGAGACTTTTAAAATACGAACTAAGACTTGAATTACTAATGTGTAACAGCATGTGCATTTTTTCTGAAGTCAAATCCTCTGCTGTCAGAGTTGTTTGTGGCAATGATTGCTATCCTAGAGGGCTTATAACTTCAGGTGCTGAATAAATTACAAAAGCAGATAAACTCTTGAAGAGATCCTATTTGCATATAAAATGAATTTACTAAGAACATTGGAGAGAAATGGATATGAAGTATCTATTGATCTTAAATCTCAGTGTTGTGGAAAAACTCTGGCATGTATAAATATGAGATTAACTTACTTTTGCTGAATACCCTTCTTAAGATAGGTTTGCCTCCTCCTTACATCGCTATATGATGCATAGCTAGTTCTTCTATCCCTGCTATTGTATGTGAATGTTTCCACATGGTATTAATCTAAGTGGCTGACATATTTGATGGCATTATTAATGGCTTTTTTCTAAAGTAGCCATATATGTGGCTTAGTGCAATAGTAAATTAATTTGGTGTTTTGTAAATTTCTTTGAGGCAGTAGTTGCTGTACTATTTTTGTTGTTTTGCTTTAAGAGCAATATTGAATAGCAAATATTTATTGTATCCTACAAGTCATTGTACAAATGAACGTGTGTGCACACGCACATTTTATCTGGCTTGTATTAGTATCTACAAATTACTGTGGTAGACAAATACTATGTATTCGTTTTAATGCTATAGGGGAAATTGTGTTTTAAGATGTTTCAGAAACTAAATTTTAAGAAATGTTTTAAGATAGCTGTTTTAGAATATTTTCATTTTAGTGAATAAATATGACATTAAGTCTCTTCTCTCCCTCTGCATACGTTATTCCTATTAAGTTCTGTGGAATTTTCATGTGTATGGAGAACATACTCCCTAAGACATTTATTTTCAGTTTTAGAAAAAAGGCAGATCCATTTTGCCCTGTAATAATGTGTGACTGCTCTAATGCTCTGTTTTGTGAGAGCCTGATGTGTCCTTTCTCTGAAAGGGAAATCCTAATGCTTCCACTTCCAGTTAGAAATAATTAATGTAAATTTCTGATGTAACTTTTTTAAAATTACATTCAACAGAGAGAACAGTCCTGCCACGTTTCCTGATACACACAGCGCGTTCCAGACTGCTCTGTTTCACCCGACGCCCATCCATCCAAAGTTTCAGCCGGGTCCTGAAGTTCGGCTTTATGATTCCAACACTGGAAAGCTAATCAGGAAGGGCTCTCAGTCTTCTGTCCAGTCTCTGTATATCCAGTCTCCAGCTCCTCCCCTCACTTTACCGGTCCACGGGGAGCACTCATCCTTCAGGTACATGAAAGCGTAGCTAAGGATCACTTCAGTTTATTTGCAAATTAAATTTTTCTAAGATCACAATTTTTTTCAGTTGGCTTAGTTAGCTTACCTCTTTAAAAATAAAAATGATTTCAACTCTTGCAATATCTTACTAAAGGAAATGAACAGAAATAGGTAAACAGCTGTAGTGTTACAAATGAGTTTAATTCCTTAACTGTATTTTTAGAAACCCCAAAGAGAATATACTGTTTTTTGTATGTTATTTGCTGTAGAATTTATTAGGCTACTTTATATCCCAAAATAAGTGTGTTTTGCGTGTGAATTTCAGTTCTAAGTTTTAGTGATTACTTTGGATTTGTTTGGCTATCAAATAAAATATACAGCTGTCTGCATTAACAGTTTTGTTCGAGAACTTTTCCTCCTTGTTTACCTCATACACGTACTTTCAGATGGGAGATTACTCTGGAATCCTATTTTGAGGTTATCTTTGTTTTTAAAGGGTTAACTGACCAGTGTTACAGTGAGTTTCTACTAGTCAGTCTGCACTAAAAACATTAACTCACCTTCGAATTAAGATACTAAAATAAAAGGGGAGAAAGTCTGTCTTTGAGATTTAAGGAATAGAACTAGCAACTAAGATCTGGGAGCCCTGCCACAGACTCTTTGTGATCTTGGTCAGATCATTTAAGCCAAGATTTTCAGAAGTGGGATTCTTAGGCCTGGTCTACACTACGCGTTTAAACCGATTTTAGGAGCGTTAAACCGATTTAACGCCACACCCGTCCACACTAAGAGGCCCTTTATATCGATATAAAGGGCTCTTTAAACCGGTTTCTGTACTCCTCCCCAACGAGAGGAGTAGCGCTAATATCGGTATTACCATATCGGATAAGGGTTAGTGTGGCCGCAAATTGACGGTATTGGCCTCCGGGTGGTATCCCACAGTGCACCACTGTGACCGCTCTGGACAGCAATCTGAACTCGGATGCACTGGCCAGGTAGACAGGAAAAGCCCCGCGAACTTTTGAATATCATTTCCTGTTTGCCCAGCGTGAAGCTCCGATCAGCAGGGGTGGCGATGCAGTCCCAAATCCAAAAAGAGCTCCAGCATGGACCGTACGGATGTGATCGCTGTATGGGCAGACAAATCTGTTCTATCAGAGCTCCTTTACAGAAGACGAAATTCCAAAGCATTTTTAAAAAATCTCCAGACAGAGGCCACAGCAGGGACTCAGCACAGTGCTGCGTGACAAGCGTAACGGAAAGCCAAAGAATCAAATGGACGCTCATGGAGGGAGGGAGGGGGGACTGAGGACTCCAGCTATCCCACAGTTCCTGCAGTCTCCGAAAAACATTTGCATTCTTGCCTGAATTCCCAATGCCTGTAGGGTCAAACACATTGTCCGTGGTGGTTCAGGGCATAGCTCGTCAATTTACTCCCCCACCCCCAGATGGAAAAGGGAAAAAAATAGTCTCTTGACTCTTTTAAATGTCACCCTATGTCTACTGAATGCTGCTGGTAGATGCGATGCTGCGGCAGTGAACTGCAGCATCCTCGCCCCCCCCTCCTTGGTGGCTGATGGTACAATATGACTGATCTCCATCGTCATCATCAGCCTTGTGGCAGATGGTACAGTGCAGAAGGACTGGTATCCGTCCTCATCATCAGCCCATGAGTGCTCCTGGCTGGCTTCCCAGTCATTCCCAGTAGATAGTACAGAATGGCTGGTAACCGTCTTCGTCATAGCAACAGGGAGCTGAGCTCCATCAGCCCCTGCCCTTCATGTGTAAAGAAAAGATTCCGTACTGCCTGGACTATCATAGCAGCTGGAGGCTGCCTTCCCCTCATTTTATCTCACTAACAAGTCACTGTTTCTTATTCCTGCATTCTTTATTACTTCATCACACAAATGGGGGGACACTGCAATGGTAGCCCAGGAAGGCTGGGGGAGGAGGGAAGCAACAGGTGGGGTTGTTGCAGGGGCACCCCCTGTGAATGGCATGCAGCTCATCATTTCTGCGGGATCTGACACGGAGCGGCTGTACTCTCTGGTTCTCTGATACACTGGTTCTCTGGTACACTTGCCCCATATTCTAGGCAGGACTGATTCTATTTTTAGATACCATAAAGGAGGGATTGACTCGGGGAGTCATTTCCATTTTTGTCTTTTGCGCCCCCAGCCGACCTCAGCCAGGGGCACCCATGACAGCAGCAGACAGTACAGTACAGAAGGACTGGTAACCGTCATCTCATTGCCAATTTACAATGGCAGCAGACGGTACAGAACGGCTGATAACCGTCTCTGCTATCATGCAAAAGCAAATGAATGCTGCTGTGTAGCGCTGCTGAATCGCCTCTGTCAGCGGCATCTAGTACACATACGGTGACAGTGACAAAAGGCAAAACAGGCTCCATGGTTGCCATGCTATGGCATCTGCCAGGGCAATCCAGGGAAAAAGGGCGCGAAATGATTCTGCTGTTGCTTTCCCAGAGGAAGGAGTGACTGATGACATTTACCCAGAACCACCCACGACAATGATTTTTGCCCCATCAGGTACTGGGATCTCAACCCAGAATTCCAAGGGGCGGAGGAGACTGCGGGAACTATGGGATAGCTATGGGATAGCTACCCACAGTGCAACGCTCCAGAAATCGATGCTAGCCTCGGACCGTGGACGCACACCACCGAATTAATGTGCTTGGTGTGGCCGCGTGCACTCGACTTTATACAATCTGTTTTACTAAACCGGTTTATGTAAAATCGGAATAATCCCGTAGTGTAGACGTACCCTTAGTTTGGCACCGGAGTATGGATTTTAGGTATTTAAATTAGTCACCTAATTTTCAACAGTTCTGAGCACTCAGCAGCTCCTGTTGACTGAATTGACTAAACTTAGGCACCCTCTCTGTTCCTCAGTTTCTCTATCTATAAAATGTAGCTAACAATTACTTGGCAGAGTATTGGGGCTAACTTAATTATCTCTGAAAACAGTTGAGATCCTCAAAGGTGCTACAGAAGTACAAAGTATTACAAATGCTGAGATGCAAGGTGAATTCTTCTGCATGTTCTCCTTTTCATTGTGTCTATCCTTTTATATTCTTAGTCTTCATGTGTTACAGAAATCTCTTGCCACCTCTTTTTTTCTTTGTCAGAAGACTTACATGTTTTCACTTCTCCCTTCCCGCTTTCAGTTCTCCCTTCCCACTTCCATGGTTTGTCTTTCTTCTTGTCTCCTTCATTCCACTTTCCGTGCCCCTTCCCAATATGAATTTCTTAAGTTCCATTCTGATATTTGAAAAGGCAGTTTTCTTTTCAGCTCCTTTTTAAATCACCATTTTTTAGCCTGCATTTTATTCTAATACTTTTAAATGAGCTGGCAAGAAAGAAACTTGAAACAGTCAAGACAGCAAGTATTCTGAAAGAGTAATTAAAAAGGTTTTGTTGTTCCTTATCTGACATGGGGGAAGAGGAATTCGTCTCGAAGTTTCAAGGAGCTGGGAAGCTTTTATGTTGGACTGAATGTATGTATGATTTTCCTAAAATGCTTGCATGTAAAAATCTGATGCATCAGTGTATCAATCAGCAACTTCAAAAGTGCACTCTCTTAATCTCCATATTCTTCCCTTCTCCCTCTCCATGTTTACAAATTACTGAGCCAAAAATTGACATCCACACAACGATTTTCGTTTTGCTTTGTAATGCAAAAGTGGTACCTCGTTTGATTGTCTTCCTCTTCCGAAAGGTATACGTCAGTTGGTATCTTCAGCTGGGCGCTTCTGAGAAACCAATCCCAGACTAGGCCTTTGGAAAATTGTTTCCTCTTCTTAATCATAATTGTTACTCTTTAGCACCCCTGACAGCCAGTGATTGTGGTACAATTGGGCTGCTTTGATTGTAACTAAAAATACTGCATATTATGTCCAAAATTTTACAAATTCTGTTGGAGAAAGGAAAAATCTAAGAATTTAATGACTTCAGGAAGAAGAAAAATGAGATTTTTAAATAAATGGGTATTCTGAATTTTAAAATAAAGAATAATGGGGAGGTCATGGCTTTCAAGATTACAAGTTTCATGGACAGAGGTCAAATTTTGGTCCTAATTTGGTCACCAAGAACAATTTGTAGTATATTGGACAAAAACCTAAGGGAAAAGTGACTACGCATTATGTATTTTTTCATGGATTATACAGATTCCTCAGTTGACCCTGTCTGTCTTCAGATTTGCCAATTATGTAGAACAGTACAAAGAATTAATGCTACCTATGATATAGTCATATAAAAAGCTAACCTGTAAACTTCTCAGATTCACTCCTGTCTTGATGTTAACAGGAGCCACTCTAATCATTAGTTAATTTAAAATACAATTTTCTATTTGTCAAACCTTCCGTTTCAGAAACGTAGGACTTTTACAAAACCGGTAGAGCACTGACTAATTTTTAAAGGTTCCCTGGGGCTGCTAGGAAAATTATGGAAAATATTGGTTAGAGGCATTTCTGCTTAAGTTGCTATGTTTACTGGGGCTTGACAAAAGCACTATCCAATTGGAAATCAGGGGAACTCTTTCCTGGCAAATTGGGGCTTTTCTCATGAGTTTATTTAAAAAAAAACAAAAAAAAGTATTTAACCTTTATATTTTGGTAGCACCCAGAGGCCAACAGTGTTGAGGCCTCATTGTGTTAGATGCTGTCCAAACATAGAAAATATGTCCCAAAGAGCTTAAGTCTGAAAGACAAGACATAATGAGGGCATGAGACAAATAGGTGGCTCAGAAAGGGAAATGGGGGAGAGAGACTAACACACAGTAGGATGTGCACAATTCTTAGCCACAGAAAAAATAATCATAGCTTGCCACCTTCTTGCCACCTAAGTTTAAATATTTTGCCCATACTGTGTTCCTGTTTAGCAGCACAGAAACTGGGAGGTAACAGTTACGCTTCATTGTCTCACTTGCTCAGTTGTGGGATGGCTAGAGGTGACAAATTATGCTTTTTAAAAAAAAATCATAAAAGCAGCAAACCAAAATGTTTAAAGTGGGGGCTTAAATTTAGGTA
Source organism: Mauremys mutica (assembly GCF_020497125.1). Classification (NCBI taxonomy): domain Eukaryota; kingdom Metazoa; phylum Chordata; order Testudines; family Geoemydidae; genus Mauremys; species Mauremys mutica. Next base: position 106,691,391 of record NC_059073.1, read on the forward strand.
TTTATATTCCACTATAATCAGCGGGGACTGCTGGTATTCAACACTTCTGAAATTCAGCGAGGTGAATTAGCTAGGTGCCTAATAGGGTTTTATTATCCTAATTTTGGGCATCTAGTTTTCAAAGTTTATTCGGTTATTTTCATAGATGTCTCCTCCAGGACAAACAGTCACTGTAGGTAGAGATGGGCTAAAACAGAACATAATTTCAACAGATTCAAACTTCAGATGCATTATTCTGAACCTGTCCCTATGGCTTTGGTTGCAGGTACAATTCAGAATTAGAAAGGACCTATCTTCTGGTTCTGGTTTAGAAATGCCCAAAAACGTGTAAGAACTAAATGGGTCAGGAGTCAAATTCAGAGCCTGTATATGCTAGTTCCAAAAATGCTAGTGCTGAAAGTCATTTAAAAACTGCCAGTTGTATTAAATGGCATTGCTATTTCACCAGGGAGTTTGTCCTATATACCACAGAGCAGGAATTTTTGAGACCAATGGCATACAAAACAAGGTGGAAGGGGATACCCTAGATATAGCAACCCAATGTTCTTTGAGTGATTGCACATGTCCATTCCACTGTAGGTATTTGAGCTCTCCAGTGCATAGTTGACAGAGATTTTTCTCTTAATGGGACCCATTGGGGTGGCCACAGTGCTCTCTGCTGCCTTGCACATCATTCACAAGCATAAAGGGCCAAACTATCTCTGGGTTTCAAGCCTTACCACGAAAGTGGTGGGGCTTGAAACCCAATGTCAAATAGTGACCCTCACCCCAGCTGCCTTGCTTGGGCGGGGAGGGGGGGAATCTCGCATGAGTGACAAGTGTGCCATTTCTAATGGCTTTTAAGCCCCATTCTAAAAAAAGACTGCAGCCAGATTAAATATTTACTGCTTGAATCAGTGCTACAGCCTCCATCTTGAGCCATTAACCTCAGTCCAGATATTGAGCATCTCAGCACTGGTCAGTAGCACACCTCCAGTGCTATCGGTATCGAGAGGCAGATCAGCGTAGCCAGTACCAAAGAAGAGGCATCCAAAATTGGACTCAGTTCCAGGATTGTTAAAAGATGCAAAGAGTTCTTCTAAAGACTCCAGAGTGCGTTCAAGGAAAAATCACTCCCAGAGCATACCTCTAAGCAGGGGAGTTTGTTGTCTCCAGAGCCCAGTATGGGCCTGTTGAGATCAGCTCCCAAAGCACCTTCATTGCCATGTTGTCAAATCATGGTACCACAGAGTGTCTTCCCAGTGTCTTCTACTCCTGAGGCATTTGAGAGTTGCTAAACCTCTTGATGATGCTGTTACTGCCAGTTAAAGATACTTTCCCAGCACTGGTGCCCAAGGTACTGCCATCAGCACCTTCACCTCATTACTGGGCAGATTCATTGGATTCAGCAATCAGGGTACCGATGTAAAGGGTATTACCTAGGGGAAAGCCACAGATGATCTCCCCGCTCCCTTTTCTTCAGAGCTTGAGCTTTCTTCACCAGTACAGACAGGTATGGCGTCTTCATGGTCACAGGAAAAGGCTTTTTCATCAGACTCTGAAGTGGGATCCTGTGTGTCCCAGCTTAGCATGTCCCACCATCAAGAGTATGCCACCTCCCCGCCCTGCTTTCAGATTCAGTTGCAGCAAGGGGCATCCCTGCAGCCAGCTCCATCTACTGGTCATCAGGAGCATCAGCACCATAAGCATCAGCACCATAAGCATCATATACCAAACCCAGCGCTGAACAGATTTGGGATCCTTCTCGTTACCATCTGCAAGAGGAGCAGGAATTGAACCAGCTCTTGGTACTATTGGCATCCTCTTCTTCATCTACTAATGAGGCAGTTGTGGTGGTGCTTATTTCTCCATCTCTTGATAATTTTAAGACCCATCAGGAATTATTGAGGAGGATGGCAATGACATTAGACATCAGACATCCACCTGAAAGAGTCCTGGGAAAAGTCTCAAAAGCTGGTAGACACTTTGACATATGTGTCTCCAGCCAGAATAATCTCATTTATAGGGAGAGCTATTTTAGAGCCTACCGAGTCTCTCAGTCCCCAGATTCCCTGCCTCCTTCTGTGCGCGCACACACACACACACACACACACTAGAAGAGGTACCATGTCCCCCCTCAGGAGTTTGAGCACTGGTGTATAATCTCTTTCTTGACTCCCTTCTAGTGGCAGCAGTGAATGAGAGAGACAGGAGCACCAGGTGTCCACCCCCCAAAAACAAAGAGGACAAGAAGGTGGATTTTTTTGGGAGGAGCTTTTATTCCACAGGCAGGTTACAGCTTTGTACTGCAAACCTTAAAGTAAGCTTTGCTGTGGTAGTTCGATTTCACCCTGTGGGATACAGTTTGAGTTGAAAGACAAGCTCCCAGATGAGATGAAACAGGACTTCCAGTTTTTAATAGAGGAGGGAAAATTTGGTCGCAAGAACAGCTCTGCAGGCAGGTCTCGATGCAGGAGATTCTGCAGCTCACAGCCTGGCCTCTGCTATCAGGATGAGATGCTTGCCCTGGTTACACTCTTTCTGGACTTCCTCCCAAGGTGCAGCAGTCAATCCAGGATTTATCTTTTTCACTCTTCTCAGAAAAGCTGGACAAGACTTTACGAAGTCTCAAACTCTAGAGCAGCCATAAAATCCTTGGACATTTACACCCCAGCAGTGAAACAGAAGATGTTCCATCCTCATCAGTTCCAGCATTTTCAGGGCTTTGTCCGTCAGGCCCAAGGCCTGCCATGGAGAAGAAGCTGAGGGTACAAGAGACACCCACCACCACCACCACCCTCTGCTTCAACAGCCACCAGTTCATCAAGACAGGCAGCATCTTCTGAGAACTCATTTTAATGGGCAGGTAGAGAGCAGTCTGCCAGTTATAAGAGTGCCATCTTTTTCTTCTCTGATTTTTGCAAACCATCTGTTCCATTTCTGTCATAGTTGGAGCCACATCACAACGGTCTGATGGGTTCTAAGCACATTGGAAGTGGGATGTACACTCTGATTTATTTCTACCCTGCAATCTCCATCCCTCTTCAAGATCCCCTCTCATCAGACAGTTGATACAAGAAATACAATCACTCCTCCTTGTAGCAGCTATAGAGGAGGTTCCTCATTTGTTCAGGGGAAAGGGGTTTTACTTCTGATATTTCTAGATCTCGAAGGCAAAAAGGGTCTCAAGCCTATTTTAGGTCTACTGCAGTTAAATAAGTTCCAAAAAAAACCCAAAGCAAACTCCATGTGGTAACAGTTGCTTCCATTATTCCTCCCCCGAAGGTGGGGGATGGGTATGCTGCTCTCTACTTGAAGGATGCCTGCTTTCACATGGTGATTCATCATAGTCGCAGAAAATTTCTGAGATTCACTGTCAGCGGACACAGTTATCAGTTCATACTGTTCCCCTTTGGTTTCTTGGCTGCCCCAAATGTCTTTACAAAGTGTGTAGCAGAGGTTGCAGCTTTCCTCCTGAGGTCAGAGGTCCATGTATTCATTTACCTGGACAACTGGCTGATAAGAGGTCAATCCAGGTTGAAGGTGGTATCCAGCATGAACATAATCTGATCCGCCTTTGATGCACTTGGCTTGTTGATCAACACAGACAAGCCAATCCTGAGTCCAGTAGAGAAAACAGAATTCATAGGAGTTGTTGAGTCCAGGATCTTACTACCACACGCAAGGTTTCAGGCAATGCAAAGCCTCATTCTGGATTTAGGCTTCAGAGTGGTAGCTGTGTTAGTCTGTATCAGCAAAAACCATGAGGAGTCCTTGTGGCACCGTAGAGACTAAATATACACAAATAAATTTGTTGGTCTGTAAGGTGCCACAAGGACTCCTCGTGTTTTGTGGGGTTTTTTAATTCTGGATTTAGAGGTTTATCCTCTCAACATGGTGAAAAACTGTTTAAGGCTTCTGGGGCACCTGTGGCAGTGTCCACTTATATAATCCAGCCCGCCAGATTGCATCTCAGATCCTTCAGGACTGGTTGACAGAGGTGTATTCTTCAAAAAGGCACCACGTAGACATGTCAGTGCACATATCAAGTCATAGCTTATCCTCCCTAGATTGGTGGATAGACCCACCCAATGTCTAGTAGAAAAGCATCCAAGTCTGCTGTAAATTTTTCCTCCTATCCCTCTTCTGCCAAAGTCCTGTACAAGGCCAAGCAGGACAAGGCATGGCTTATAATGATCTCCCCTGTATGGCTCCATCAGCTCTGATTTTCACAGCCTTTGGACCTCTCAATCAGTCTCCCACTCTCACTCTAATTTCACACAGCTCTTGGAATCACTGCTGCCTCTTTCACCCAAATCTTCAGGTCCTTCACCTGACAGCCTGGAGCTCTAGAGAGGTGTGGGAGGTACTGCTGAATAGTAGAAAACCACCAATTAGGACAACTTACCTTGCGTAAATGGAAGAGGTTTTCCATCTGGTCAAGGCTAAAAATTTATTCAGCCTTGCTTTTATTTAGCAGGTGCTGGACTATCTTTTATCTCAGAAACATTAAGGATTGATTACTAGCTTGATCAGGATATGCCTACCAGCTATAGAGCATTATACGCTCTTGTGGGTAACCACTTCCTTTTTTTAATCGGATGACTGTAAGAATTTTAAAGCGTGGACAGACAGTTTCTGCGTGTACAGAACCCTATTCCACTATGGAGTCTGAATCTAATCTTAACAAAGCTGATTGGTCCTCCCTTCAAACCTCTAGCAATTTTCTTTCTGTTGAACCTTTCAATGAAGGTAGCATTTTTAGTAGCCATTATATCAGCGAGGAGAGTGAAGGATTTAAGGGCGTTGGTGTCAGATCCTCCATGTACAATTTTTTCACACAGTCTACCTTCATCCCCATCCAAGTTTTCATACTGAACTTGTTTCCACTTTTCATATCAACTAAGCGATTTTTATATCGACCTTCTTCCCAGAGCCTTATGGCAATAAAATAGACTGCACACACTAGACATTAGAAGAGCTTTAGCATTTTATCTGGAATGGACTAAACCTTTCAGGTCTTCACCTCAGTTCATTGCTTTTGCAGACAGAAGGAAGAGCACTTCAGAAGGATTTTGTCATGCATATCCAATTGTATTCACCTGTTACAAGCTGACTAACATGATGATGCTGCCGGATAGAATATTGGGACATTCTGCTAGATCCCAAGCAACGTCTGTGGCATTTCTAGCTAACGTGCCCATATTAGACATTTGCAAGGCAGCAACCTGGTGATCATGTCACATGTTTGCTCTTGCTATGGTATCTGTCTCTAGATTGTTGAGAGTGCTAAATTTGCATGAGTAGTCCTCCAGTCCTTGTTCAAAAAGACTCCTAACCCACCTCCATTTGGGACTGCTTGAGTCCCCTACAGTGAGCATGTGAAATCATTCAAAGAAACAATTACTAGCCTTTCCATTACTGTGGTTCTTAGAGATGTGTTGCACAACAGTTAGGGAAAAGTTAGTAACTGTTTTTCCCTATTTTTTTCCCTAAGTTGAGTATAATATTCAAGAAAATGAAACCTATTGCTCCATCCTGCAACCTCACCATATATTTTACTACCATTTTACAGAATACCTCTTCTGTGTGACACCCCTTCCAGGTAGTCCTTGTGTGCCCTTCCTCCCCAAATGGTGAAACAACATAATTGGTTTCTTCCATCTCTGTTTTCCATAATTCTATACCAATTCTACTCCTCTCTCATCACGCTTTGGATCGAGAAGCTCATCCCACCCTCGGCATTGAGTACAGGGTTAGAAGTCACAAAGTACAGAGTTTCTAATCCTGGCTCTGGCATTGAATCACTGTGTGGCCTCCAGGAATTCTTTGCTTGTTTCTTTATCAGTAAAATGGGAATAATAATACCTTTGTCCTGCAAGGGAGATGTGGAGATAAATTTAGTAATGAGAGCCCTAGAAAAGACCATAAGGAAAAGAATCAGTATTCAGAGCAGAGTTTAAATTGTGTGGAAGTAAAGCATGGAGCAACACATTGAACTATGGGGATAAACCAAACCTATGGGGATAAACCAAAACCAAGAATGGTGCATTTTTTTGAGTGCTGTGTATTTGAATGAAGCAGAATACCTGTGTGTGTTGGGGGGGGGGGGCAAGTATGTGACAATCTTCAGTTAAATCATATCAGAATGCATATTAGGGCAGAAATAAAGTTGCATTGGCACTGTGCTTGACTTTGCAACCTACGTGTTTTTTAAAAGATAACTATAGAGTTGTGTCTCCTAGGAGTGTCTGTGTCTCTATTTAGTGCAATCCCTAAAATGAGAACACTTGTAAGCAAGTCTGCTTAATTCAACCACAAATTAGTAAAGCAATCAACATAGAATTGTTGATTCAGTTTGAATGTTGCTGTCTCTATAAAAGGCTTAAGTAACTCCTCTTTAACAAATATTTATGGTTTTCATTTGAGAACTGATCTTTAAAACATTTTGAATTTAAACAGATGCAGTGGTGTTTTTCGAGTGCTTGCTCATGTTAATTTCATTCTAGTTGTGTGCGCACTCACATGCACGGCCATCACAGATTTTTGCCTTAGCAGTATCCATAGGGCTGGTCATGGCACCCTCTGAAGTGCCGCGCTCGTGTATATTAGGCACCACTGGCCCGCGCCCCCTCAGTTCCTTCTTACCACCCGGGATGGTTGGTCAGAGTGTCTTCCCCTTGCTTTGCAAGTGGTCAGCAGTGTTTTCCTAGTGTTACTCTGCCTTCTTTTGTATATAGTTATTCACTGTAGTTAGTTAGTAATTAGGTGTTAAGTATAGCAGTTAATAAGTTAGAGTTTCTGTTGGGACTTTGCCCCGAGACCAGGCATACCCTGGTCTCTGGGCTTTAAGCCTTGCTCAGTGTGCAAGGATCTGATTCCCAGGAGCAGTAGGGTATCCCGGCCCCCGATACTGCCTCCCACGGCAGAGGGGGCTAAAGATCAGAGAGTCCCACTGGTGCTGCATATGCTGATGGAAGCTGCAAACGTCCTCCCCCCTCCCAATCTAGGGGCAAACAGATCATGGGACCACCTCAGAGGGCAGTAGTACACCACTAGTCCCCTGAGCAGAGGGCGAGGTCTCCGTCTGCACAGCCAAGGTCCCTGATTCCACACCGTAGGTCCCCGGTTAGACAGCTTAGCTCGCTGGCACCACGGGCATGATGCAGATCATCCACAATGGGACATCAGTCCGTATATGCCCGGCACTGTTCGCCCTCCTGTCTGCTGACACAACGGCACAAGTCTCTCTCCCCGATGTCATGAGACCCATCCTCTTCACGGCACTGGTTCCTGCATTCCCGGTATCGGTCCACTGGCAGGCGCCTGTTGGCACCACTCCCCTGCTCCAAGGGTCAGCCACAACACTCAGGCATCCACAGCCCCTCCCTGGTCACTGGAAGGGGACTCTTCAGGGTGGGAGAAGGACTTTAGCACCTCGCCAAGGCATCACCAACCTCAGGGGGCCCCGGAAATCGTCTCGGCCCCTACAGTGCTGGCATGGTAGCAAGGCCAATGGCCTTATTGGAATGCATGGGGCATGCCGGTGCTGTTCTCGCAGCAGTCTTCCCTTGCTGCTTCAGAGAGGCAACCTTGTGCACCAACATTACTGGAATCAGTGCACGGAGCGGACTCCGACACTGGGGAAGAGGAGCAGCTGCCCGCTGCAAAGGAAGGGGAAGCGGCCCCAGTCCCTCCCCCAGTAGTAGTCATCCTCCTCATCTGACAAGGCAATTGTGGGACCCTCATGGGCCAGCCCACCCTTTAGGGAGCACCAAGCCCTGCTGTAGAGGGTGGCCTCGGATTTGGGCTTGGAGCTGGAGGAGATGGCCAAGAAATCCAAAGGTGGAGGACTCCCCGGGTGGACTTGTTCATTTCCTCGCAGAACAGGAAATGTCACACATTCTGCTCAATTCTAGGATTGACAAGGGCTCCCTGTTGGAAGCCTTTTTGCTCCACTGGTCAGGAGCTTTGATGTAGGTCTTTCCACCGGTACCATTGATCCACAGGGTCCTGGTGAAGATCAAACAGGACAGGGTGAGGGTTATCCTGATCGCCCCAGCGTGGCCTCGTCAACACTGGTTTGGCGGCACGCTCCTGGACCTCTCGGTGGCTGCCCCCTGCGACTGCCACTCTGGCCGAATCTTCTCTCTCAGAACCACACCAGCCTGCTGCATCTGAACTTGGCAGTGCTGCACCTGACAGCGTGGCTACTGCATAGCTAAGCACAAGAACAGCAGTCCTTGGTCTGTATCCAGCAGGTTCTGATGAGCAGCAGGAAGCCCTGCACCAGGGCCACCTACCTGACCAAACGGTAACAGTTCTCATGGTGGGCTGTGGACCAGAGTATCTGTCTCAAACAGGCTTTGCTGCAGTTGATTCTGGACTATCTGCTGCATTTCAAACTTCAGGGCCTGTCTCTTTCGTCAATTAGATTCCACTTGGCCACTATTTCATACTCCCACACTCCAGTACAAGCAGGTTGGTCTTTGCTCATGACATGACAGTCTGGTTTCTTACCCTCATGTCCGGTACCTTGACCCTCCTTGGGACTTGAATCTCATGCTGTTGTGACTCATGGGTCTTCCCCCTTTCGAGCCTCTGGCTTCCTGCTGTCTTCTCCTCCTCTCTTGGAAAGCTTTTTTTTCCTGGTGGTGATCACATCTGCCCACTGGGTCTCTGAGCTTAGGGCACTTACCTCGGAGCCGCCCTATACAGTTTTCTACAAGGACAAGGTTCAGCTGCGTCCACACCCAGCTTTCCTGCCCAAGATAGTTATAATTTTCATAGGCATATATTTGCCTGTCTTCTTTCCAAAACCTCATAAATTGGAGGAAGAGCACAAATTTCATTCTCTCGACATCAGAAGGGCTCTGGCCTTCTACATCGAAAGAATTAAGCCATTCCATAAGTCGACACAGATTGTCATGGTGGCAGACAGGATGAAAGGTTGTCCAGTGTCCACCCAGCGGATGTCATCTTGGATCACTGCCTGCATCTGTTTCTGTTACAGTCTGGTGAAAGTGTCTCCGCCAGTGATTAACCGCCTATTCAACTAGGGCACAGGCCTCATTGGTGGTCTTCCTGGCCCAAGTGCTGATTCAGGACATCTGCAGGGCTGCTACCTGGTCATCTGTCTACAAATTCTCATCTCATTACGCACTTTACCCAGCAGGCCGGAGATGATGCTGGATTCGGTAGAGCAGTGTTGCAAGCTGCACGACTGTGAACTCTGAGCCCACCTCCATGGATACTGCTTGTGACTCGTCTAGAATGGAATTGACATGAGCAAGCACTCGAAGAAGAAAAGACGGTTACCAACAATTCCCTGACTATAATGGTAGTTTAGAGGGACAATTTTTTTTAATTGTTAGGGTTGGTGACAGCAGTTAAGTGGCCACTGTTTTTAGCAGGGATTAGTTAAGATTTTTTTTAAGTCATTTATTTATATGCAAGCATCTTGACAATTGGCATCTTAATATAGAGGGTTTTTTAAAAAAAAATTAGTAAATGTTAAGAGTGGAATTATAACAATTCTTGAGATGAAGTAATTAAATGCTGTCTGAAAACCATTGCAGATGGCATGCTGGACTTAAAGTAAAAATAAGATGATGATAAACCCCAGCGAACACTAATAATATAGTAAAAGATAAAGGCAGACTTGTTAGAAAATGGGTATAATTTACATGTGAAAGGTAAAAGCAGCACTGTGGTTTTTAAGTGACAGTAAACAGACCACCAAATATTTTAGCTTACTGAAGTGCGAGCACTTATGGCTGAAGTAAATATTGTGGAATTCATTTAAAAATGCATGTTCATCTGTAGAATTTCTAGTCTTAATTTACGTGCTCAAAGTGCATTTTTTGCTTTTAAGGTTTTGACAGTAGTCATTTAAAATACTAAATCCATGGTAGTTTTCATGTCATATTTACACCAATGTGTTTAATATAGTCTACAATGGAACTAAGTGGAGAAGACAAATCAAAACCCAACTTTACTAAGCATCTGTGTCTTTTAATTCATATGAATAAAATGACACACTTGGAAGGTCATAAATAAGCACTACTACCATATGGCAGTCCCACAAACACCTTGTATGCAGATGCTTAACTTAGTACAGGTAAATACTCCCACTGATGTTAATGGAACCACTCAACTGTATAAAGTGCACATGCCTACATGTTCTTAGGATCAAGGTCTAAATTAACAAAATACATGCAGTTGTTAGTGTCCAGCTGTCAGAATTAGTGTTCATTACTGTTCAACTGACTAGAATTGTTTTTAATGCTGCTTTGCCAACGTTGTATCTCTTGCCACTGTTCTTAATGAGCGATGTAGTTTAAGAATGGCGTTTGAATGTTTTTTAACCTTTCCTTAACATCATTTTAGTTGTTGCACTGATATCTGTACCAGTGTAGAAGGGTGTAAGATATTTATTATTTTCAGAAGTGTGTTCACGCATCCTGGACATTAATACATGTAATCACTTCAGTGTGTAGGTACATGCACATTCATGTGTACAGAATTTTGTGCTCCCAGTTCTGAAAATATATTCCTGAAATTTGTGTGAGCAGAATTCAATAAACATAACTGAGATGCTGGCATTAGCATTTAATCTTTTATTCAACATAATCAGTGGAAACTGTAAAGATTGAAAAGTGTTTAATAAAATAAAACTACTATCTTCACTACAAGCCTCTAAGTCGTCCCTCATGTTTTGTACTATTGTTTGGTGTGACGTCAGTGGTGTAAAACCTATTATTCTTTACTTAGTAATAGTGCTCAATTAAGATTGTCAACATTTCTCCAATATTTTCAATGTCTTTTTTTCCTGTAAGTTCAGGATGTGCTGATATTAATGTGAATATACATGAAACTGGGTTAGAACATACATCCCTCTATCCCTGCACTCTGTATGAACAGTAGGGAACTCAGACCACTTCTTTGCATCCCTTGTTTGCAGACAGAAATTTTGGTAGTCAGCTGTATTATTTCTGTGTATCATCTTCTTGGACTATATGAAAGTGACTTTCAGGCTACGCCTTCTGGTAAATGCTTCAGTTTGGGAAGTAGATGAAAGCAAACTGTATTAGTGACACTATGGAAGGGCCATCTACCTCACCATCCAAGGAGAGACCCCTAAATTTATTTTATTGGCACTAAGAAGCAAGCAGGATCATTTGATATCTGCTACATATAATTAAAGTGTAACTTCCTATCAAGTCATATGCTTAAACTTCCAAACTAACCTGTAGTTTTGTTTTGTCATTCCCTTTCCGAAAGAGTTTGACTAAAAATACGAATACCATCAGAATCTTTCTGCTCGCTAGGGTATTTATTTAATGAAAAATGAGTAGTCGTGTATACTGAAAAAGATGCATATTTTGAACATTTGCCTTCCAACAGTTGTATTGAGGGTACAAGTGGACTACTGTATTTTTCTAACTGTAAATAATATTCTCCAGTTCAGTTTCTTACCAAGATGGAATTTTTCAGATTGTATGTGACAAATTATCTGGCAAAGGGAGAAATACTACAGTGAATAGTCCCTGATGAGCTAACCAAACTCCTTTTAGGCCCCTTTGAAAATCCCATCTTATTTGAATGAATACAAAATTTGAGAATGTAAGAGAAAAAGGATAGCATTTCTACTATATTGTCATATCTCCCATATTTTACATTGATAAATAGCATCCTGTTGGCAGGAGACTGCAGTGCCATATTAATCACGTCTCAACAAGCAATCAGTGACTTCTTGCAGTTTGAAATTAGGGCAGAATTATTCCTATAGCTTTGGAAAGCTAAGGTGTCTTTCTACTGAGTATTCAGATGTGGTGGTGGTGGTGATTTTTACTATTCAATTACTTTTCCCTTTTTAGAGAGTCTGTCTGGCTTTCAAATGTTGTGTTCTTGGAAGGGAGCACCTATATAGAATACAGCTTGACATCTAGATGGATTTCCTCAGAAGGTAGTGTAGATGTTTCACTTAAAGTTAATAAAAGTAGGCCTTGATCCTGCAGACATTTGTCCATGTGCATAATAGGCTCATGCGAGTATTCTCATTGAAGTTGAGCATATGCATAAGTGTTCAGTCCGGGATTATATATTTCTTGTGCATCAAAGCTTAACAAGGCACAGTTATTTTGTCTTGTTGCTCTGGCTGTTGAGAGCATATGGTTAATTTCATAAATTTATACAGCTTCCTAGAACTGTGTGTTGATATTGGTGCCCTAACTGCTGGTGACAATTTGAAATAGCTAATAATTTAAGACAGACTTGCAAAGTTGCGTTCATCTTTGGTGAGCAATTCTTGTTGCTGTGGATGCCATTAAGGGTCATACCCAGGGCATACTTATGATTCCAAATTTCTGTTATGAATCTTGGGATCTTAGGCAGCTGGCACAAGTTTGGGCCGAGCTGAGACCAGTGTAGCTTGTGCCACAGGTCCAGTGTGGCATAGAGAGGCTGTAGGATCGGAAGCACAATGATGGCTTAAAATGGTTTGTAGAACAGCTAAACATTTGACTCACAGGAAACCGATTCCACAGTTCCTTCTTAGTGAGATTAAACTAAATCAAAAAATAGTGAATTTAATTAAGAGCTGTGAAAATCTCCTGCTGTTTCCTGTTCGTGCCTGCAACTCTATTTTCCTGTCTCGAGAGATGTCCTCAAGCTTTTTCCTTTTGGAATTTGTCATTAAAACAGTAATCCTCTTGCAATTACACAGGTGCTCAAACCATATCAATGGATGTTTTGACATTTCAGGTATTTAAAAACATTCCTTTATAATTTTTTTGTGTAATTTATATATGCTGATTAAGCTAAGGCAGTAGTAAAAATCAGTAAACTCTACTTTGGACTATGAATACACCATGCAAAAAGAAGTCTGGGTGGTTTCCAAAGTGCAGACTAACATCAGTGAAAAGTTAGCAAGTCCTGGTGACCAGGTCACAGAATTGGACTCCATCAGTGCTGTTGCAAACCTCTTAAAATCTCTGATTGTAGATTAAAGAAATACTTTGATCTCAAAGGATGCAAACACCACCTGCACCACCTGCAGCTGACTGAGGATTTGAAATGTAAGAGTTGTTGGTTTTATAGATAAACTCTCAAGGGGCTATATGCAATAGAGATTTTTTTCAAACTTTATGACAATATGGGGTAACAGCATCTCCTGTCTTGGAAGCTGTCTACTTCATCTAGAGTGCAAAAGCTGCTGAGAAAGAAGACAAGGAAGGAAGGACCAAGATTCCACTTGATAACAAAATCTTAAGAACAGTCAGACTGAGAATAAAAGCAAGCATGAGACTTGCGTCTCTGTACTAGGAATATACAGTTGGTATTATTCAGGTGTATCATAAGTTGTGCTAAACCAGAGGTGGGCAAACTATAGCCCGTGGGCCATATCCGACCCACAGGACCCTCCTGCCTGGCCCCTGAGCTCTTGGCCCAGGAGGCTAGCCCTGGGCCCCTCCCCCACAGCCCCAGCTCACTGCACCGCCAGCGCAATGCGCTGGGTGGTGCAGCTGCAGAGCCTGGCTTGACCCAGTGCTCTGTGCTGTGTGGTGGCATGGCTGGCTCCCACTGGGTGGCGCAGCTGCCTGTCCTGCGGCTCTGGGCAAAGTGGCTGTAGCGCCGCCAGCCACCGGCGCTCCAGGCAGCGCAGTAAGGGGGCAGGGAGCAGGGGGGTTGGATAGAGGACAAGGGAGTTCGGGATAATGGTGGTCAGGGAGCGGGGGTGTGGATTGGGGTTGGGGCGATCAGAGGGTGGGGAACAGGGGGGTTTAATGGGGGTAAGGGTCACGGGCAGTCAGGAAGGGGGAGTTGGATGGGGCAGTTGGGACAGGGAGAAGGGGTGGTTGCATGGGGCAGTCAGGGGACAGGGAGAAGGGGTGGTTGGATGAGGCAAGGGTCCGGGGGGGGCAGTCAGGAATGAGAGGAGGAGTTGGATGCAGCGGGGGTTCCGGGGGCGGTCAGGGGACAGGGAACAGGGAGGGTTGGATGGGGCAGGGGGCCTGTCAGGGAACAGGGAGGGTTGGATGGGGCAGGAGTCCCAGGGGCGAGAAGCGGGGGGGAGGGGGGTCGGATAGGGGGTGGGGGCCGGGTGATGCCTGGCTGTTTGGGGAGCACAGCCTCCCCTAACCGGCCCTCCTTACAATTTCGGAAATCCGATGTGGCCCTCAGGCCAAAAAGTTTGCCCGCTCCATGCTAAACTCTAGAGATGTTAAATCTATAGAGCCCCTGCACAGATACAAAATTTGTATCCACCAGCATGGTCCACAGACGTGGATGTAAAGTAGATATCCACAGATTTGCTGAGCTTTATAAATTCACATTATGCTTCAAAAATAATTTCTCAATGGCTGCTATCAGAACTCAAACCATTTCACAAATGTTACACTTTGCAACATTATGACTCTCTCCTGGGTGATACATAGCAATATCCCTTTTTTACACATGAGGAAACTGAGGTCAGAGTTGGTAATGTCCAAGTCAAGACTAGAATCCAAGTCTCTTGTCCTCCGGACCACATTTTACAAAGGAGGTAATATCTTGCAAGGTTAAATATTTGTTTTGCAGTGCAGGGGTACGTGATTGTGCTTGCAAAGGCTTACTTTGGAAAACCTGATGTGATTGTTGGGGGATAGAGAAGATGAAAGCTCTTCAAGACACTACCAGACTTCTAAAGGTGAAGGCATCGGGGCTTCTTGTGTATAACTATAGTGTTCACTGATAACTTAATTTGTGTATATGTACAAATGAGCTCTAAGGGGAACATATTCAAAGGCACAAATGTCAGTTACATGCCTTACTTTAAATAGTATGTAGGTGCCCAATTGCCATTTGTGCCTTCTGAAAATTGACCCGTGTTCTTAGTTGCACAATGTAATAAATATATTTGAGAACCTCTTCTTTGGGTTTTATGTAGTTTATTTAACGTAATTACCCAGTGAATATAATTCTGTCCATCCTCTCCCCTCCCCCTCCCCCCCCGCCATGTTCTTCAACCTTAAAATGTTAGCACCAGTAGGAGTCATAGCTGGCAGCAGGAGAAAACTATTGGAAAAGGATGGGGTTGGGACCTAGCTGTATCTCTCAGCTAGGCCAAACATTGAATAAAAATGTTATGTCCCAAAATACAGAAGTACATTGGATTGAAAGCTCCCACTGGTGCTAGAGCCGCACTTATTTTCAGCTGTACGTCTGTTGACTCAACATATATTCCCTTTATGAGGTAGTAAAATGAAATATTTGGGCTGCTAGAAGTTCAGATTGTTGAATCAAAACGGTAATGGTGTGTGTGTGTGTGTGCGCGCGCTTATAGCTGAGTTTCCCAGCATCTTTTCTAGTTTACCTGCTAGCCCAATTCTTCTCTCACCCCGTAGAAAATTGGGAGTAACTCTGTTGAAAACAAAGGAGTTACAGCAGTATAAATCTAGTGTGAGAAGAGAATCAGGGACATGGTATACAGCTTTTATATCAGTGCCAGGTAAATGGGTATATTTCTTCTGCACTGTAATAAGTATTTTACTGTGGATGATGCTTTCTGTGTAAATGGATTGTCCTGGATAATTCATTGGTGCATTGACAACATTGTATTGCTCTCAAAATTTGTCAGTATAAGAATACAACTTGAAATATGGCCTTCATGCTTACCACTTTGGATAGTTGGGTACCCTGGAGACAGAACGGAGCTACAGAAATCAAATACTGGAACAGGCTAACTAATTTGTCAGTCCTTTTTAAAAAAAAAAAAAATCACAGTAATAACCAAAAACATCTAAACTGACTAATGATAAACGTTTTGACGGGCCAAAACTAGCAGTTAGCACAGGTTGACGTATTTCAGCTCCACCTTTCTCTAAGGTAAAATGTTTTTGTACATGTTGTAAACAATATATAATACTTAAGTAGAACATGTGGTAATAAACTCATGCCACTCTTGGACGTCATTACTCTTTTTGAAATACAGTGGATTTATGATGGTGTACATAGAGGCAGTGGAGGACTTTGCCAATGTGCTTCAGCTCTGTAGCACTGAGGTCTGCATTTCAGGAGAGACTTTCTTGGTTCATTGTACCCTATTACAGCCATTGCCACAATAGGGAGTGTAGCACTAGTACACTACTTACTTGGTTTTCTTTTTGCTAATTTAGATACATACTCTGTTTAAAAATGTGGTCTGGTATTGCTAGCAACATATTTCTGTAATACATAAGCTATCACAATTTGCACTTGTTGGAGACAGAGTGTCCAAGGAACGAATAGCCATGGAGACGCATACAATATCTGTCTTCTCCAGGGTGACGTGAGGAAGCTTGTATTGACATCTTCCTGCACTGTCAATGAGTTTGGATAAATAAATTCTGCCCTCCAAGGCTGTCAAACATTTCATACATTTCATACTGACTACGTTCACAAAACAGCATTGTTTTGTTGTTCAGTCAGGCCAATATAAAGGAAAATTAAAATTTGAAAAGCATAAACTCCCAGTATTACACATGATGTAGATTAAAGTGTATACAAAGGCCTTAAGTGTCTCTAGTGTTGTAATAAGACCTCTCTCGCTCTCTCTTTTGTAATAGACAGAATAAATCATTTTATTTACCAGCACTTGAGATCCATGTGGTGATTACCTTCTTTTGTTTGACACACAAGCAAAAAAGATTACCATTGCTAGTCTATGGATTCAAGGTCAAGAATAAGTGGTATTGTTTTTTTAACATTGGTTTTAACAGCCAGTATCCCTCCTTCTTTTAGAACATAAGAACATTCTTGTCTTTTTTTAAAGCTCCTGTCCCTCTCAACAAAACCACAAGCTACTTTTAATTTTGAATTTCCCTCCTTCAGTCCATGTGTCTACAATATTAATGTTTTAATGAAAGTGTGCATGGTTTCTTTGAGATCTTACAGATGTAGTGTAGCTGTTCTTGAAGTAATGAACAATTTCTCAGAATGCTGGGGAGGAAGGGCTTATCTTCACTAGAAAGCTTTACCAGCAAAAGTTCCGCCAGTGTAGCTCTACCTTCAAAACTGTTTGGAAGATTGTGTTAGCACCTGGCTGATTATGCCAATACCTGGTCCACATATCTTCAGATTGTATTGGCAAAAGACATGTTGCACTGTGGATAGGCATTCCAGTGTCCTGACGAGCTTTCTATATTTATAACTTTTAAATTGGTATAGGCAATTCGAATATGCAGATTTTTGTTGGGGGGAGGGGAGAAGAATACAGTGAGAAAGAGAAGGTGTAGTGATCAATTTTTCCAATTCCAGACACATGAGATTGTTCCAGGTATTCAAAGGAGGGCATAGCAGTACTTCAGTGAAGCTGTAGCTCTTCCGTAACCGTACACTTCATGTTGAATCTGATTCAGTTCTATGAAAGTTGAAATTCAAAATGATTTTTCTCATGTGAGACCTCTGAAATTTTTCAGAGTTGTTCAACCACATCAGCAGCAGCTGTTTGATGAAGAGGAGTTACCAGCAAATGAGAATGAAGATCAACCTGGTCCATCCAAACGGAAACGCCAGCCAAGTATGTCCGAGACAATGCCACTCTACACACTATGTAAAGAGGATTTAGAGAGTATGGATAAAGAGGTGAGCTAAACTAACTGTGTCAGGATTCTAACAGTATCATTGAGTTAGTCAGTTATGCATAATAGTATTTAACTCTGTTAAATTATGCACATACATGAAATGACTTTGCATGTTACCAGGTGCGTGTAACTACTGATGGGGAAAAGTCAAGTTACAGTAACTTGAAACAAAAATATTTTAATTGACTTAGAAATACAGTTTTGTTCAACATGCAACTATGTGCTGTAAAACCAATTTAAACTACACCGCTGTAAATACTTTCATGGTCGTAGGCCTGTAAAGTAGTTATTTCATATCAATATAATTTTGGCACAAAAGAAAATGTATGGGATCTTAAGTTGGTGCATGTTAGTTATGTAAAATACTATACATTGTCACACTGAATTTCATATAAATGAGAACCTAAAAACCCTTAAGATCACCAATTAAAAAACCCATCATATGTGTGTGACCTTTCAGAAGGAACCATAGTTTCCTTTTCAACCTTGTGTAACTGGCATTCAGTAATACACGCAGTATTTGCCTAAGAAAGGAGAAACAGCTGTTTCATGGAGAGTTGGATATGTGCATTGTTTGAGTCTTAAATTATGGTGAAGGTGACTTTTAGAATTTGAAACCTAGTTTCACCTAAAAATGAAAGTCAGTGGGGTATGGGAATAATCCTTTGGAAATAGGATTATGTTCAATGCCAACTTCAGACTTTTTAAAAACCTAGCAATATCTTTATTTATTGTTGATTTATGTAAAATTCTAGGTTTACTGGTATATCTAATGTCTACTTAGATGCTATAGTATACATTCTAGGTTTAATTTACACTTTATTTTTTTTTAATGATGCGTAAAATAATGAATATTACATGGTAAAATATTTAGATCAAATGCAAAAAATAAGGCCACTTCATGTAAGGCTGTAAGATAATGTTATTAATTACAAAATAATTACAATGAACAGTTGCAAACTAAATTTGCTATCTGTGGGTATTGTCAAAGGTTAATATGCCAACACCTGAATAAAAGATGTGTATTTGTTAAATGCACTGAGAATACTCCTATAACTTAATTTTCCAGCTCTCGTTTGCATCACAAATCAAACAGTAAACATAGAAGGGCAGTATGTATTAAATAGTTTTTTTACATTAGTTAGGACTGGTATTGTTTGCAATCCCATCTGGGCTTGGAGTCTTCGGAATGCCGTCTTGGAGGTGGATATAATAATTTCCATACAGCTTGGTCAAGAGTCTGCCTTTCCTTTTGCATGCTGGATTGAAAAGTATAATGAACAGTCCCATTTACATCACATTTGTTTGCTAGTTCTCTCAAATAATCAAATATTATTTATAGCACTTATGGTCCCTAGTTAAAGACCCAACTGCATTGTTCTAGGTGCTGTACAAACACAGTAAAGTGACTGTTCCTGCACCAAAGAACTTACAGTGTAAGTGTAAGACAAGAGATGATGGATACAGACAGACATACCGGGGGCAGAGGAGTGAGGGGAGTACAAGGAAACAATGAGAGATTATTGGTCATCATTGGTCAGCACAGTACAGCACCAACCTAGCTGTTAAGCTTTTTTGTAGGCACCACAGCAAAAAAGTTTTTGGATTTTTGTTAGATTTTCAAATTAGAATAATGTATTAGTTTTGCAGATGTTTACAGGAAGCTCCTTCCACGCATAAGGGATGGCTTGGGAGAAAGCAGTTTTCAAACAAGTACGTTGGAAAATTTAACAAGTAGGTGATGGAGGCTGGCATTGTGGGCGGAGGTAGGAATGAAGGAGAGATGATAGGTGGGGTAGGGATAGGCTATAAAAGGGCCTTGAAAGTGAAGTAGCTTACTCTGTGATAGCTGAGGGTAGAATTTTCTGCTCAGGCATTTGTCAGAGAACCTTTCTTGACTCCTTACTTCTTGGACCATCTCTGAAGTGACTGTTCCAAACTCTGTGTTCATTCCTCACACTTCCATATTTTTCCATCTGCAATGTAAGGGTTGAGTAGTGGTCATGTGACAACAGCAAGCTGCTTATAAGTATGTTGTGATAGCAGTAGCTATGTTTCTGAATATAGACTACATTGCTTGCTTTCCTGTGCATGTGATCTACTTTTGAGCTTCTCTTGTTTCATGTTTCATCAGGTAACTTTAACTTTTCTTCCAACATCTGGCTCCCAGGTGACACAAGAGCTAATCTTCCATTGCTTAGATTTTCCATGTAGGAGCCCTGATGATGAGGTTACTTGAACTGGCAATGCTCTCAAGAACAAATGTGATTCTGTGCGAAGTCTAAGTCATTGTAAGGAAATGTTGTCACCTACCCATCCAAAGCAGCCATTTATTTCTGGTTGTGTCCCTTGGTCCTTCTCACCTATGCTGTTCATAGCTGATCTTCTGGTTAAGCCATAATATTAAAAAAACATCAGGACTACAGAACATCATAACCTCTGTTCTGACATTTTTGTGCTGAATTTGAAATAGAAATTTTGTGGAGAGTGCTGTAGAGGTAACATGGTACTTATTATGGAAAAGTAAAAGCAGCAAAGAGCAATACATACATACTGATTGTATTGGAAGCATAATACAGGGAGATTGGTCTAATACTTCAAATAATGATCCAGATTCCTTAAATGTCTTGAAGGATTTCAGAATGCCCTGAAATGACAGAAATGCCTATAATCAGCTCTATCATGTTAAATTACAAAGTTACAAGTGACACACTAATGAAACATTAGAAACTTTAAAGTTTCTGAAATAGCTAAATGTATTCTAGTGTTCTAGGTGCATTATAAATAAATGTGTATTCTCTGCAGTTTTCCATTAGTTCTTCTTGGTTCTCTTACAGTACACATTAAATTGATATAATTATCTCTCTTTAGTTGATTACTAAGTATTATCAATAACTCCTTCAGTGTTTGAAAAAATCTTTCCTGTAGTTTTTCATTAGATAGACTGCCATTTCTTAAAAGTACTTCTTAAAAGCGTGTTTATTGCTTCTGAATGTTCTGACTTGAGCAACAGGGTGAATGTTTGTACAGAAAAATGTAAGACTTAAGATTATAGAAACATGTCATTTTCAATAAGATCAATACTGTATGAGAACCTCGGTATCTGGAACCTTGTCTTGCCATCTTATCCTCATCAGTTTCCTCAGACAGCCCATGTAAAAGTGATTCAGCTTCATATCATGGCATCTGTACATGGTCCAGGTTTCACATGCATACATCAGAGTTGGCAAGTATCATTACATGTATATATGTGTTCATGTAATGATACTATGAGGCATGCAGGAGACATGGTGGAAGATGAACACTGAAAGCACAGCTCTGGAGAAAAGACACTGCCTGTGAATGGTCCAGCCTAACAGCAAAGAACTTTGCTCTTTTCTTCTGCTCTATCAGCTTCTTTTACAGAAATCATCAGAGATCACCCATGTGTAGCTAGGAAGTGGAGGCAAGGACAAGGAAAATTTAAAATGAACCTAAATTAACTACTAAAAGTGAATTTAAGATAAAAAAAAATGACCTGTAGGAATTTTACCTCTAAACTTATAAGGATCTCCCTGTAACTTGCAAAAAAAGCATCAAAAAGAAATGCACTCTGTATCAAAGTGAATTAAGTGCGCAGTGTTTGACAGCATGGGAAATTTGCTATTCTGAGAGGGGGGTGGGGGGAAGTATTAGGATTATCTTGAAGCATTTAAGCCTCCAAGCATTTTTTCATTGTAACTAATGGACAACTTCCATTAGTAAAGTCTGTTCATGGATGAATCTGCTTCTCTTGCAACCAGTTGCAAATAGATTTATGTGACTAACTTTTTTCCTCCCCTTGTTTGCAGTAGAAAAGCAAATGATAGCTGTAAAGTATCATCCCAACAAAAAGGAAAGATGTTCACAAATTGGAAAACGTCCAGAGAAGAACAACAAAAATAATTTAAAGGTCTAGAAGACATGACCTGTGAGGAAAGATTGAAAAAATTGGGTTTGTTTAGTCTGGGGAAGACTGAGAGGGAGCATAAGTTTTCAAGTGCATAAAAGGTTGTTACAAGGAGGAGGGTGAAAAATTATTCTCATTGACCTCTGAGAAAAGGACAAGAAGCAATGGTCTTAAATTGCAGCTATGGAGACTTAGGTTGGATGTTATGAAAAACTTACTGTCAGGTTAGTTAAGCACTAGAACAAATTGCCTTGGGAGGTTTGTGGATTCTCCATCACTGGAGGTTTTTAAGAACAGGTTAGACAAACACCTCTCAGGAATGGTCTACTATTGCTTAGTCCTGCCTTGAGTGCAAGGGACTGGACTAGATGATCTACTGAGGTCCTTTCCAGTCCTACACTTCTGATTCCTCAGAGCAAGTGCATTAAGAACAGCTCTACCTCCTACCTCCTTCCCCAAAAATCCTTCTCCAAAACCCAGCCTTTTCTTGCATATGGATCATAAGTATCTTTTCTATATTAGCTGCCACATACAGATCTTTTTTTACATTAAATAAGCAATCAGTAGCAAAATTACCAATACTTGACGAGATCACCAGTATCCTTGTATGTTTAGAAACAAGGTTTATCACATCCTTTTTCAGACCAGTGTTTCTAAGCCTCTTAGATATTAAGAAAGCTATACTTCTAAGATCATTCTCCTATTTAATGGCACTAGGAGAGATTTCTGTGAAACGTATCAAGTATAGAATTAAGTAGTTACCCTTATTTAATCAAGTTAAATTTATCTTACTCTCCTCTTGTCTTGTGATGCCATAGATAACTTGTATGCTTGTTGCACAAAATTTCATTGCTGATGGAACTTGGCTTCACATTTGCCTGCAATGGTCTTGTCTTGGCTGTTTTGCATGGATATCTATCAGGCAACTGAAGGGTGGCTTTCAGCCTCCACAGCCTTGTTCAGATTTTTACCCCTTGAAACTATTTTTTTTTAAAA
Source organism: Mauremys mutica (assembly GCF_020497125.1). Lineage (NCBI taxonomy): Eukaryota > Metazoa > Chordata > Testudines > Geoemydidae > Mauremys > Mauremys mutica. The sequence continues at coordinate 106,713,897 of NC_059073.1, forward strand.
AGACCCGTATTTTGTTACCATGTCTTCTCATAGCCCTTTCACTTACTTGTAAAGAGTATTTCTCGTTATGAGACCAGTTTGCATAATGAATTTTCATTTGACAGTAAGTCAAGCTATCAAAGCCAGGATTTTCCATCCCATTTCCCTGCTCAGCCTCCAGGGAAGCAATCCTTCCCAGTTGTTCATTTATCTCCTAGTAGCAGCTGCAGAAAATGTCCTTCTGATACCTCAGTTCTCTTGCTGTCCATACTGAGTCCATTCTGGGAAGAAGTTCCGACTTTCCACTCCCTACCTTGTGTGGTGATGTCACAGCCATGCCAGACTAAAATGGGAGCAGAATATAATGAAGCAGATGTTTGCACCACTTGTCAGCAGCTCCTCTCAGCATCGTAGATCAAAAGAGAACCAGCCCTAGAGGAGCTGCCAGGATGATTTGGCTGATCAGATTTATAGGGAAGTTCAGTGATGGGGGGTCTCATGGAGGAAGGAAATGCCAAAACCTCTCCTTGGCGCCACTGCTTTCTCATCCAGCAGAGCCCTCCTTGCAGTTACCATAGCCTGGAATAACTGGTCCTTTGCAGCCTATGTGAGTAAGCATTTCACTTCCTTATTTACTAGAGCTAGAACCCTTTTTGCTGCTGCTGCCGCCTCCCATCCTTGGGTTCACCAGCTCTACCCATCACCTCTAGGATTGTCTTCTCTTCTACCTACAGCAAAAATAAATAAATTCTCTTCCTGTCAGACAAGGCTCTCTGGGAAAGGGAGAATTAGATCCAAACTTGGTCACACTCAACTATCCATCTCTTCTGTCTCCTACCAAACTCAGTGGAGATGCACTGACTTACACCGGCTGAAGATTTAACCCATAATCTGCAAAAGAATACATTAAAAAATGTGCATTTTATATCAAAGTGGATTTAAGTATACACAATGATTCAGCTAAGCGGAACATTTTCCATGTTTTATTCTTTCAAACAAATACTTGTGCATACACCTTATACAAAGGCTAATGTAAGCAGAATATTGTAATTCATTGGTCCATATTATCACTGTCCCTACTACTTCCATCCTGCTAAGCATATTATAGATTACTGTTTTGTGTTCTAAATTAGTAAATGTAGCTATAACTAACATGCTGTGAATTAAGGATCAGCATTTCCCTCACACAGTTTAATGAAAGCTATTATCTCAGTGAATACTAGCCCTTTGGTTAGTTTAAAATATTAATTGGATCTGATGGATGTGTCTCTACTGTAAAATGACAGTTGCTTTGAGCTCACTTATACACATAGCTCTACCAAATTCACTACCCCTTTTCATAAATTTCATGGTCATAGAATTTTAAAAATCTTAAATTTCAAGTGTTGAAAGAAAGCATGAATATAGATAGATGTGTATATATATTAAATGGCAAAATATAAACATATTGTAAAGCCCTTAAGTTAACAAAAGCAGGTGGGGGGAAAAAAGTTTGGGTTTTGAATGTGAGTATGGAGTATCCTGCAACTGTCTGTCTTCATTCCCTGTTTCTGCGCTGCTAACACTTGTCCATGTTTAGGCACAGCTCTTTCTGCATCCATGGAGTTCATTGGCATTGTCAGACAGCACGAGCTAGCCTTGTGAGATGGGAAATTCTGCCTTCCACTGACTTCCAAAATTGTAGCTCAGGCAAAGTACATTCCATTTCATTGGCAATATTTTTGTAAGCAGGAATCTCTAGCCTACAATTCTTGTCAATGCCAGGAATTGCATTGAGATGTTAAATCCAACATCAACAGGTGCATTTGTGCAGGGTCAAAAATATGCACAGTTTTTAGGAATCTTGCTGCAACTTGTTGAAACTTTTGAGCTGTTTTTTTTTCTGCACAGCTTGACTTCTCTACAGCTGTAATATTGTCTGAGCTTCTTTGCCATGCAAGAAAACACCTGCTGAGCACTGGCATTTAACTCAATGTTGTCAGAGTGATTTTTGTTTGACACTGCTTCAGCCCAGAACAGTACATCCATTACTTTGTTGTAAGCTTTGTGGACTGTGACATGTCAAGATTCAAACCAACTTAAGTCCATCAGTCCTCTGGCATTTTTGGCAACAAACTGAATTTCCTCATTCAGCTGAGCATCGTTTAGAAGAGTTGAAAGTTCTATTAAAACTGGTATTGTGCAGCCCAAAACCAGGAAGTCCAACAAGTAATTACTGGCCCTGGGGGAAATGCTATTTTTGTTCCTCCATTTCAGTCTCATTTGCAATGTACTGCCTGTATCAAAGACTGCAGCTAGGGCATTGTTTAAAGATCTTTTTTAATGTAGCTGAGCAGTTTATCAACTTTACCAAACTTGCGCCTTCACAGAAACCTTTGGAAGGTAGTTCTGTCATAGGTTATTTGCACTTGGTAAACAACTCCTTTTTTGTATGTTCCACTGAATGAATTTGCACAGCTTTGGGTGATCAGGTTTTTCCAGCGGTATATTAGTGCTTGCAAATGCATCCACAAGTTCCATTGTAGCTAAATGACAGATCTCAGAGCTCTGTTGTCTTAAAAAGAGAACAAGTTGTTTTGGGGGTCTTTTTGTTTTGTTTCCCTGCAGTGCAACATCTGCAGCCACTTTCTGAGTCTAAGTGGAATCAACAAAACGTAGCTTTTACAAAACAGTTTACCATTGGTATGTAGAATTTGGCTTCTGCTGTAGTAATGATTGTAGAGGTTTTTGATTTACTTTGGACACTCATTTTAGAATAATTTCACTTGTCTTCCAGTAGGCTATCAATTGAAATCACTATGCTACAAAACCACCCTGGATGCCCATATCTACCAATCAGTGAGTTGAGCCCTGAGTGTTTGCTGCTGTAAAATGTCAATCAATAAATCCTGTCAAGTTCATGACCTTTCTTTATATTGAAACAAGCTAATGATCACGTCTGGAACCTGTAACTGTGCATATAATGGCATTGGATTTTACTATAGGGTAAAAGTACACAAAAGACCAGCTTTCAATGTCCGTGATGCATCTTTCACGGCTGTGAATTTGGTAGGCACCTACTTACACAGAACTATGGCTATTAAAAATCTGCTCTTACACTTCTGACTTCAGATGATTCTTACAAGAAATTTCATTATGCCTGGCTTCTTAAAATACGTACACTATACATTGCATAGAAATTAACTTCTGATTCCCTTCTATAAATTGTTAACTTGGTTGGCTTCAAGAACATTCAGAAGAGGACCAAATTTTAATTGCTCTTGTTAAGTCTTCTTTCAGTTGACCCATTGGCCTTCTGGAGGTGTGACCCATGTTTTAAAATTTGTTGCCTTAATTCTGGGTGAAGTGGTCTGAATTTTTTTCAAGGAGGCAGGATGAGAATGGATGAAAGTACGCATGTAGCAGAGTCTCAAAGTTAATAAATGCAGTGGGCTACATTGGAGACAATTATGGGTTGTCTAGGCAATATGACAACCATCATGAAAGTAAGTTTGCCAGAACAACTTGTATAGCTTGGGCTGCTACTTACGTCATACAGATTATCGGTTTGTCCAGACATTTGGCGGAACTGGTTGTATTTCCCAGTTTCTGCTCAAGCACTTCCAGTACCTCCCATGTTCCTGCTCTCTTCCTTCTTTAGTTGTCTTCTTGAAAGGTCCCCTTCTGCAACCTTCTTCCCTTACATGGTCCCTGAACTAAGCCAAGTCTAGCTGTACTCTGTCTGCAGCCCATCTCGTCTGTCAGCTTCCTGTGTAAGAAAGCTTGATGTCTGCATAGTATGGACATTGATCAAAGATCCATTTCTCTCCCCAGTGTGTCCATTCCAGCCAGCTCACAATGTGCAGTATTCAACTTTTATTGCCTAAAGTTTTTAGTAATGCAAGACTATAAATGTCGTTTTTTTTTCTTTGTTTCAATATGGTGGCTAAGTCCATAAATGGCTATTAGCCAGGATGGGTAAGAATGGTGTCCCTAGCCTCTGTTCGTCAGAGGATGGAGATGGATGGCAGGAGAGAGATCACTTGATCATTGCCTGTTAGGTTCACTCCCTCAGGGGCACCTGGCTTTGGCCACTGTCGGTAGACAGATACTGGGCTAGATGGACCTTTGGTCTGACCCGGTACGGCCTTTCTAATGTTCTTATGTTCTTATTTTAATTGGCTGTCACTTTAAGTATATGATAGACAAATGTTAAACCTGTGGTGCTAGTACTTTGGCATTCAAATACCCCATTGCATACACAAAGCACATGTGGTTAGCTGTTGCATCAGAAAATTTACATCAGGTTTGTAATGAAAATAAACTGCCTAAACTGTTGTGGAAATAAGTAAGATGTATTGTTTAATTTCTGGCTACGATTTTATTTTTGTAGTTCTACGAACACAATTAAAGACTTGTTGTTGTTTGGTGGCTTGTAAAGTATAATGTCAGACTGGCTATCATACCTATTTTTCACCTTTGATTATTAGAGAGAACTGTGATAATTGAAGTTGTAGAACACATTTAAGTACATCAACTGCAACCCAATGTCTAAAGGAAAGATCACAGCTTATTTTGAGTGATAGTGAGAAGATGAAATTATGGGTATGTCTACACTACAGGATTATTCCGATTTTACATAAACTGGTTTTGTAAAACAGATTGTATAAAGTCGAGTGCACGCGGCCACAGTAAGCACATTAATTCGGCGTTGTGCGTCCATGTACCGAGGCTAGCGTCGATTTCCGGAGCGTTGCACTGTGGGTAGCTATCCCGTAGCTATCCCATAGTTCCCGCAGTCTCCCCCGCCCATTGGAATTCTGGGTTGAGATCCCAATGCAAAAACAGTGTCATGGGTGATTCTGGGTAAATGTCGTCACTCAATCCTTTCTCCGTGAAAGCAACGGCAGACAATCATTTCGCGCCCTTTTTCCCTGGATTGGGAGCTCAGCCAAGAATGCAAATGCTTTTTGGAGACTGCGGGGACTGTGGGATAGCTGGAGTCCTCAGAACCCCCTCCCTCCCTCCATGAGCGTCCATTTGATTCTTTGGCTTTCCATTACGCTTGTCACACAGCACTGTGCTGTGGCCTCTGTCTATCATAGCCTGGAGATTTTTTTCAAATGCTTTGTCATTTCGTCTTCTGTAACGGAGCTCTGATAGAACAGATTTGTCTCCCCATACAGCGATCAGATCCAGTATCTCCCGTACGGTCCATGCTGGAGCTCTTTTTGGATTTGGGACTGCATCGCCACCCATTCTGATCAGAGCTCCACGCTGGGCAAACAGGAAATGAAATTCAAAGGTTCGCGGGGCTTTTCCTGTCTACCTGGCCAGTGCATCCGATTTCAGATCGCTTTCCAGAGCAGTCACAATGGTGCACTGTGGGATACTGCCCAGAGGCCGATACCGTCAATTTGCGGCCACACTAACCCTAATCCGACATGGCAATACCCATTTCAGCGCTACTCCTCTCGTCGGGGAGGAGTACAGAAATCGGTTTAAAGAGCCCTTTATATCGATATAAAGGGCCTTGTTGAGTGGACGGGTGCAGGGTTAAATCGGTTTAACACTGCTAAATTCGGTTTAAACGTGTAGTGTAGACCAGTCCTAAGGGATGCAACAATTGTAAAAGCACCATTTAAGTCTATAGGAATGTAAAAGATAGTGGTTTTACCTGTAGAAGAAAAAAATAAAAACCTAGAATGGGAGATAGAGGAACATGGGGGAAGTAGACAATGGGATAGAAGTTATTTGCTTTCATATATTTCATATGTTCAGTTCTGAAGAGATTCAGAACAGTAGAGAGGACTGGATCTAGACGAGTTCTAATAGTTGTTTATGCAAACTTCCATTTCAGCTTAAGGGAATTGGAAACGGTCATTGACGATGTATTCCAGAAATCAGCATTGATCATCTTTAGGCACTAGAAATCAGTCTAATGAAAAATATTGGAGAATGGAATTAGAATTAGAAGCAATTGAAATAAGTAAAGTTAGGAAACAAATGCAGTGCAGACAAATCAGTAGTACAGTTTGAGTTGGTAACTGACATTTGAAAGATTTATTTACTGTTTTCCTAGCAAGTTTTTGTCTGCAGCGTATCAATTTACTGGTCTGGCTCCACAGATTTTTTTTTTTCAGTGGTTTACCCGTTTTAATGTTCAATATGCTTTTTCTTTGCTCAGCCATGCTCAAGGCAATGTATTCTTGCAACAGATTTTTGAAGTACTAAAATGTGTTCAGAGGTTTTTAATCATTAAAGCAGGAAATAGATGTGATAGCTGCTTTCATTTCACATCAAACCAGGCATCAAATACCAAAATATCATCTCTGTTTATACTAATAGAAAAATCAGTCTTTTAGTAAAGAATAACATAGTATACTTAATGCCTGCTGCAGTTAGGGTTTTCTGTTTTTCTTTTCTCTATAAAGTTCTCTATAAAGGCATTTATAAAAATCCATTCTTCTCTTACACTTGGTGAATTAAAAAGTAGCATGGGGGCAAATTAAAAGTATTCTACAGTTCTTTCAAAACTGCACCCTTGAAGCATCTGTAGGTTATATGGAACCTTTTGAAAACCTTTTTGATGTCATTCTATAAGGAAGAAAGTAGTTGGAATTTTTACACCTGGTTTTAGCTCATTTGTGGAGAGACCATTTTTTAAAGAATCTTCACTATATGCTTTGTGCTGTTCTATGCTGCTGGCAAAATGCTACTTAAGGCAGTGAACTCCACACTTAACTGTGGATTTCTAAGCTTGCTCTATAGCTTCTGTCTATCTTCTGACATGAGACACTCCCCCAATTAGTCTTTAGCAGTGTTCTGATTATGTGGCACAAATCACCTTTTGGCTCTGACTTTTCAGTATTTTCATTTTTAATACAAAATCTCATTATTATATGTAAAATGAAGTATAGCTCTTTAATGGGTGCTTCCCAGAGAATAAGTAGTGTAAAAAAGTAATGGTTTACTGAATATTCTTTTCTAAAACCCTTGTGTCACACATCTAAAGATAAAACAATTTCTTTGTATTCTGGGGATTGTATTCTGCCACCTTGGTTTTTGATTGATGATAGAACTCTATGCCTGGTGCCTTCTACCTTAGACCTTTTAAGTGAAGCTTTTAAGTCTGTTTAAGCTCAGCTTGTTTCTCCAGTGAGGATGGGGCAAAACTCTGTTGAAACCATGAAATTCAGTAACCATGTTTTAGCATATGTGCCTTCTTAGGTTATAACATACCGGTAACTTCTAAACTGAATGCTGCTAACCCTGTCAACGCTAGCCTGACAGAGTTTAAAATGAGTTAGCCTGAGCCGTGTTAAAGCACTTTGCAAAATGTTCAGCTAATATAGTGATGTGGTCCTGTGTTTCATCACAAAATAGTGAAAATTGTTTACTTGTAGATTATGATGTTTAACCCATTGATACTCAGCCTGAGGCTCATGAGCCCCAAGTAGCTCTTTAATGTGTCTCCTGCAGCTCTTTGCAGCACATGATATTGGTTGATAATTAAATCAGTGTTTCAATCTAAGTTATTAACCAATCAGGATGCTTTTACTATGTTAACAAATTGTAGAGTATTTGGTCTGCCATTTTGCTGTGAGAAATATTTAGTAAATGAAACCATGAATTTACGTACTGTGGCTCTTTTGGGTAATGTTGATCACTAATTCGGCTCTGTAGTTTTTCCTTCACATGTTCGTGCTCTGAGAAGCCTCGCCATTTAGTCTTGGGCAATGTCCAGTATGAGCTCCCTTAATACAGCAAGCCTGCAGTAACAAATACCCTAGCAGATGCATTCAGTTACTTGAAGTGGAACTTCATGGGGTAGACTGCATCATAAGGTGGTGAAAGATTTTTCCTGCATGTCTGAAAGCTACAAATGAAGCTGTTTGCCAGTGAAGCTATTTGCCAAAGAACAATCAGTACCAGTCTTCTGAATAAGGTTGTGCCGGTGAAGGTGATCCCCAATCACTTTCCCTTTGCAGCTCACCTTCAGTTGTGAAAGCTAAAGAGCTCCAGAAAAATAGACCACACCCTTTTAAAGGCTAACAGTGAACTCCTCACCCCCTCTCCCATGCAAAAGAGATCCTATTATTTTTGTGGACTATTATAAGAAAAGCGGCACACAACACCAAATCACTCTTTAAGGGACATCTACTTTTCTATATAAAAATGTATTGCTATTCGTAACAGAAATGCTCCAGTGCTTTGAAACCTCCATTTATTTCTCAGAGGAAGTGGTCTGTGGTGACTTGGCCTTTCTTGACATTCAAAGAAAGGTAGAGCGCATAGGAAGACAAAGGGTAGAGAAGGGAGGAGAACTCTAGCTGCCCTGTGCTCTCAGTGATTGTCAACATTTTCAGAATTTTAACTTACTGAGAATTTTTTGTTTATTCTGAGTATGTCAGGTAATGGTATAGCTCAAGTTAATTTAGCAAAGTTATTTTGAGGACCGCTGAAAGGCCCTTTTCTTCAAAACTGAGAAGTCACAGTTTCAGAGCACGGCCTCATTCATCTTTAAGATAGTAGAAATACTCGGTCTATTCAGAGCCTCAAGAACGCACAAGGAGAAGACACTCGACAAAAGTGAAAAAACACTACATTACATTTATTTATAAATAAAAGATGACAGAGATGTAACATTCTCAGTCTTTATCTGTACTTCATGCAATTAAAGCACTGGAGGAATATACTGGGGCCTGTGTTTATTTTAACTAGTATGTGGCAGCCTGACTAAACTTTGCAAATGTTACATTAATTCTAGTACAGTTTTTAATTTAATACTTTCAGACAAGTTTCTGGGCACCATTTATTCATTCTTCCTTTAAATTTTCAAGCAACATGGATCCTCGCCTTTTTCTTAGTCCTCCCCACCTGTGTCAGTTCCATACTGGGGGGAGGGATAGCTCAGTGGTTTGAGCATTGGCTTGCTAAACCCAGCGTTGTGAGCTCAATCCTTGAGGGGGCCACTTAGGGATCTGGGGCAAAAATTGGTCCTGCTAGTGAAGGCAGGGGGCTGGACTTGATGACCTTTCAAGGTCCCTTCCAGTTCTAGGAGATTGGTATATCTCCAATTATTATACTGAGATAACTCTTTGTTTCAGCAAGGTCAGAGTATATCTTGTGAAATTCAGTTCAGGAAATGGTGTTAAAATGGTCTACTGAGTGGCAAAGAGGACTGTATTGCTTATCCAGTGGTTTCTGCTGCACTGTGTCCATTGTTTTTGCTTGTTCATGTGCATATACTGTCTGTTATAAAACTGTATTCGTATTAATTTTGACAGTATTGCTTGTATGCAGTGTTGGTGTAGCCGTGTTGGTCCCATGATATTAGAGAGACAGGGCAGGTGAGGTAATATATTTTTTGTTGGACCAACTTCTGTTGGTGTGAGAGAGAAGCTTTTGAGCTTACACAGAGCTGCTCTTTAGGTCTGGGAAGCTAACTCAGAGAATCACTGCTCGATACAAGGTGGAACAGATTGTTTAGCATAAATAGTTAAAACACATTTAAAGGGACCATTCAAGGTAAAGTTAACACCCTTTAGTTATAGGGAGGAAAGTAAGGGAGGGGAGGGAAAAAGCAGCTGGATGGGTTGTTAGTGGGTTAAAGATTGGTGTAATAAGCCAGAAATCCGGTCTCTCTATTCAATCCATGATTTTTGCAAAGTTATGGATTGAATAGAAAGACTAGATAACTTTTAAACTAGCTCCAAATCTTCCTGTTCATTTGGAGCACTACAGTAAATAAATAGAATATATTGTCTGCTTTCAGAGAGAAAGCATCAATCTATTTCTCTTTCCACCCACCTGCTGAGTCCTGTCAGATATAGATTATAAGCTGTCTGCAGTAGAGACGGTCTTTGATGCTTGTCTGTGTGGTGCCTTGTATGTAAGGTACTTGATCCTTGACTGAGGTTCCGAAATGCTGCCATAATTTAAATGAGGATGCAGAATTAATAAAGAAATTTGAAAAAATTAATGGTGGTGGTCACGGTGGTTGTTAATATTGTTGTGAAATGTATGTACAGATACTATGTAAGGAGATATGTATGTATACTGAAAATGGGGGAGGGTTAGTCTATATCAAGGCAGAGTTGACAGACAGATTTTCTGTGAGACACAAAATACTACTTCACCTCTGTCACCATGTACACAAAGCCTTGTGAGTTAACACAGTGGCTTCAATATCTATATGTGAAATCAATGGAATGTGAAATAAATGGGGCAGGAGCACGCCGGAAAATAAACCAGGGGATTATCCTGACTCAGGCTACAATTATGTTTGGGGATATAAATAGACGGCAAAAGGAGACACCTTTAATTTGCCCCTTAGGAAGTAAACAGTGTGTTTACATTAATGAAAAAGGGATCTCTGCCTACATTGATAGACGATAGTACAAAAAACTGACTTAGCATGGAGGTTAGCCTGTTAAGTTAGTCTCTAGAAAGCATGTTATGATTTTGTTTTATTCTGTTTCCATTATCCTTACTCACTATCTCTTATATGTTGAATCTTTGGTAATAAACTTATCCTTGATTTCTCTCTAAATTTATCTAAGTGCTGTGATTTTAAGTTAAGTGCTGATCCTGAGTTGAGTCACTGAAGCTGGCATGTACACTGTTCCCTTGGGAAACAGCAGATCTGGTATTTTTGTGAGTGTTCAGTGGCTACAAGGCTGAATACTACAGGTGAACACTTCAAAGGGGCTCGGGGACTGGGGTATACCTATTAACTAGAAAGGAAAAGTAAGGGCTGACATAGTCTAGGAGTGATTGTTTTGACCATAGAATCATAAGGGTTAGAAGGGACCACAACGGTCATCTAGTCTAACCCCCTACCAAGATGCAGGATTTGTTGGGTCTAAACCATCCAAGACAGATGGCTATCCAGCCTCCTTCTGAAAACTTCCAGTGAAGGAGCTCCCACGACCTCCTGAGGCAGTCTGTTCCATTGTCCTACTGTTCTGACAGCTAGGAAGTTTTTTCCTGAGATTTAATCTAAATCTGCTGTGCTGTAGTTTGAACCCATTGCCTCTTGTCCTGTCCTCTGTGGCAAGAGAACAACTTTTCTCCACCTTTTTTGTGGCAGCCTTTCAAGTATCTGAAGACAGCTATCATGTCCTCCCTCAATCTCCTCTTTTCCAAACTAAAAATACCCAGTTCCTTCAGCCTTTGTTTATATGGCTTGCATTCCATCTATTTGCTCGTCTTTGTTGCTCACCTCTGGATCCTTTCCAGTTTCTCTACATCCTTTCTATACATTGGTGACCAAAATTGGACACAGTACTTGAGCTGAGGCCTAGCCAGCACCAAATAGAACGGTGCTATCATCTCCAGTGATTTGTATGTTATGCGTCTGTTAACTCAGTGTAAAATTGCAAGCAAGCCTCCCTATTGCTGGAGGCAGGATAGGTAACAAGGTGACTCTCAGTCCTGAGTACCCTGAGAACTGCCATGGGTGATGAGACTATTCATAAGGCTCTACAATTGTTCAAATTGCTTCTATATAATATCTCACTTGCACAACTGTGGTCACTTTTCAACTAATTCTTGTTCATTTGGGAGATGGACAGTCACTATTGACTTGTATAATAAATGCAAACTTGTATTTGAGGTTTTTATATTTCATTAAGTCATTTCTTCATATCCAGGTCTCTCTGAAAGATTCTGTAGGCCTAATACAAAACCTAACCCCAATGTAGAGAAGGACCATATGCTTGCCTGAGGCTGCTCTTGCTGCAGGCTATGCAACTTAAAGGACATGCTCTTCTTGTCTGGGGAAGGACCCTTTGCCTTCTTAAGGCTAATTTGCAGGAAACAGCCACAAAGGTTTGGGGCAGTGGGAAAAGGGAGAGGCGAAAGGACACCAGATGTTTGTGGAAGCAGCAAAGAATCCTGTGGCACCTTATAGACTAACAGACGTTTTGCAGCATGAGCTTTCGTGGGTGAATGCCCACTTCGTCGGATGCAAGAGTGGAAATTTCCAGGGGCAGGTAAATATAAGCAAGCAAGAAGCAAGCTAGAGATAACGAGGTTAGATCAATCAGTGAGGATGAGGCCCTGTTCTAGCAGTTGAGGTGTGAAAACCAAGGGAGGAGAAACTGGTTCTGTAGTTGGCAAGCCATTCACAGTCTTTGTTTAATCCTAAACTGATGGTGTCAAATTTGCAAATGAACTGAAGCTCAGCAGTTTCTCTTAGAAGTCTGGTCCTAAAGTTTTTTTGCTGGAGGATGGCCACCTTAAGATCTGCTATTGTGTGGCCAGGGAGGTTGAAGTGTTCTCCTACAGGTTTTTGTATATTGCCATTCCTAATATCTGATTTGTGTCCATTTCCTTAGAGACTGTCCAGTTTGGCCGATGTACATAGCAGAAGGGCATTGCTGGCATATGATGGCATATATTACATTGGTGGATGTGCAGGTGAATGAACTTGTGATGGTGTGGCTGATCTGGTTAGGTCCTGTGATGGTGTCGCTGGTGTAGATATGTGGGCAGAGTTGGCATCGAGGTTTGTTGCATGGATTGGTTCCTGAGCTAGAGTTACTATGGTGCGGTGTGCAGTTACTGGTGAGAATATGCTTCAGGTTGGCAGGTTGTCTGTGGGTGAGGACTGGCCTGCCACCCAAGGCCTGTGAAAGTGTGGGATCATTGTCCAGGATGGGTTGTAGATCCCTGATGATGCGTTGGAGGGACTTTAGCTGGGGACTGTATGTGATGGCCAGTGGAATCCTGTTGGTTTCTTTCTTGGGTTTGTCTTGCAGTAGGAGGCTTCTGGATACACGTCTGGCTCTGTTGATCTGTTTCCTTATTTCCTCGTGCGGGTACTGTAGTTTTAAGAATGCTTGGTGGAGATTTTCTAGGTGTTGGTCTCTGTCTGCGGGGTTAGAGCAGATACGGTTGTACCTCAGTGCTTGGCTGTAGACAATGGATCTTGTGGTGTGTCCGGGATGGAAGCTGGAGGCATGAAGGTAGGCATAGCGGTCGGTAGGTTTTCGGTATAGGGTGGTGTTAATGTGACCATCACTTATTAGCACCGTGGTGTCTAGGAAGTGGACCTCCCATGTAGATTGGTCCAGGCTGAGGTTGATGAAGGGGTGGAAGCTGTTGAAATCGTGGTTTGTGGATCTTGGGTAGTAGATAGAATAACCCTGGTCGGGGCTCTAAGGGTATGTTGATTTGTTCTGGTGTTAGTGTAGGGAGTTTCCTGAGTAGATGGTGCAGTTTCTTAGTGTATTCCTCAGTGGGATCTGAGGGAAGTAGCCTGTAAAATTTGGTATTGGAGAGTTGTCTGGCGGCCTCCTTTTGGTAGTCAGACCTGTTCATGATGACAACAGCACCTCCTTTATCAGCCTCTTTGATTATAATGTCAGGATGGTTTCTGAGGCTGTGGATGGCATTGCGTTCTGCACAGTATAGAACTAGTGATGGTGTTTTGACAAGTGTCTTCTATCATGTTTTCTTCCTCTCTTTCCCAGTGGTAATTATGAGTTGATGCATCTTCAGGTGTAGATAAGTGGGGATGGATACTGCTTAAGTCTGGTGAGAGCACAGTCTGTCTTGATGAGATAGTGAGGTTCTCCTCACTCTTACTCCGTTCTTGACATGTCATTAGTTGGCTTACTTGCTCCTTAATGGTTTTACTTTGACTTGAAGCTAAAGTGAATGAGCTCTGCTCAAGAGTGCATTACTAGAGTAATGAAGCTGTTCCAGTTGTCCTTCATTGACACTTAATTCCACCAGTGAAAATAAGTTTTAAGTGATCTTTTCCTAGGAGCACTTGAATAAGATCTGCAGCTCAGTATAAAAAAGGATAATACTTCCTGTATCTCACGGGAGAATTGTGAGGTGCTCAGATGTTCTAGGAATGTATCAGAGATGTCTATAAATGCCTAACCTTCCCCTCTTTAGGGGGAAGATGGCGTTTGACCATTTCCAAGGGCAGCTGAAAATCTGTGCTGTCCTGGGTATATGCCAGTTTGGATTCCTACCTTTCCTTTTGGAATTGAGACTGCACTGCTCATAGTCGCAATTTGCTGGTTTTAGACTGGGGTCAACTGACCATTTTGGTCATACTGGGCCTCTTTTCAGCTTAATATGACTTATTTGTTGTTTATTTCTTCTGTGACTTTTGCTGCAGGGTGGTCATGATTTGTGGCTGAAATAATAGAACACTCATACAAGTAGCTCTAGGTACCCTTACAATCTTAAAAAAAATAAAAATAAAAAAAAATTAAGTATTTAGATTTCTTTTTCCCCTAGAGAATCTGATACTTTCCTGCACTGTTTCAAGTTACGTACCTAAGAGATAAGTTAATCAGCAGTGATGGGCAGTTTGATCCATTTCAAAGATTTGTCCTGTAGCATTTGTTTAAGTGATCTGTCCTAGTTCTTGTGGCTTAATTTATATATGAGATAACTGGTGAAAAATTCTAAATACAGGATAGAATGTTATCACAGTGATTGATGTAAACATAAGCAAAGGAACACTTTTTTCATTGTACTGATCCAAACAAGAGTTTATAATGAAAAGCTAATATAGTTAGTTTTTCTGAATATTTGACTTCAAACTGACACTTCTTTTTGTGTAGTCATATGTTTGACCTTCCTTTTTATTATTGCATCCTAAAGTGAAATGAAATATTGCGTTGGTAAGAATGTAGGGAAGATGACTGAAATATTCTCTTCAGAAAGTGGTAATAATGACTTAATTTTGTTAAATGGCTTTCTGAAGAAGATATATAAATGAGGTAACTTGCACTAAAACTTGAACTTCATGCAATGAAACTTTTGGAAAATTAGTAAGGTGGAATGAATGTATACTGTCCTTGTACTATTGCATTACTTAAGTTGAATTTAAATTTAAACTTATTGTAAAATATAAAACATTCTATTTTATAGGGATGGGGAGTAGATAAATTGTAGTGAATGCATATAAAGGTTCTTCGGAGTCTGAAGTTTCCGGGAGACACTGATAGGACTAGTGGGTCATAAGTTACAATGGTCAGTTCCTTTTTTGTCTGATTGACCTAAGAGAAGGACTTGTCTTCATCGTAGCATTTCAATATTTGGTAAGAAACATTTTTATTTCATGACTACTACATGCAGGAGAAAAGTGAAGGAGTATAAGCCCTGGCCTGAATCAAGGATAATGCAGTACAGCAACTGTGTATTCTTCACTGCCATCTCTCCAATGCATCTCAGTCCTGATTCTACAATTTACCATCTAAATTACTGCTGGGATTCTCTTGAGGAGAGTCTGAATCAGAAACATTAAGTAAAGATTACATTAGAGAGACAAGATGGGTGCGGTAATATCTTTTGTTGGACCAACTTCTTTTGATGAGAGAGACAAGCTTTTGAGATACACAGAGCTCTTCTTCAGCTCTGGGAAAGGCACTCATTGTCATAGCTAAATACACTTCAACTTGAAAGGTCCCTTAGAATATGTGCTAACAGTTTATGGTAAATTATGTGTTCGATCTTGTATTTAGCTGTGACACTCTGAGTACTTATATACTGCTATTAGACATCCATGGCTGGACCATGCCAGCTGACTCGGGCTCGTGGGGTTTAGGCTAAGGGGCTGTTTAATTGCAGTGTAGACTTTCGGGCTCAGGCTGGAGCCCAGGCTCTAGGACCTTGCAAGGTGGGCTCTGAGTACCTTTTTCAGATCTGTAGAAAAGCTCTGTCTCTCAAAAGCTTGTCTCTCTGTCACCAACAGAAGTTGGTCAATAAAAATTCTCGCCCACCTTGTGTCTCATACACTGGGACTGACACAGCTACAACAACATTATATAAAATAAAGAACATAGTCCACCATAAAAAATGTGTTTAAACCTCTCTGTACAGTGGGATATCTAATAATTTTCTTTGTATTTGGTGTGCTACAAGTATATTTAATATCTGGTATAAGTCAATGTACCTGGGTTTGGGACAGATTGGTTCATAATTATTTTCATAATATTCTATCATGAGATATTAAAAACATGACAGGATGCACTATTAAAATTCACAGGGAAACAAAAGATTAACTCTAAAGTTCTGTATAAGCCTACAAAATCGGGTAGACTAGCATTTTCTAATTTGGCTTATTACTAGAATGGATCATTGTTATGCACAGATAGATATGATCGTTTCATTTAGCAACAGACCATCCAAAGAGTTGAGCCCAAGTATAGCTATTCATGTAATTGTGGGTGAAAAAGAAATGTAAATCACCCAAAATTTAAAAATCGCCCATTCATCTGGACTGTATTAGCAGTTTTTTAAATTCCTGTTGCCGAGGCCCTCTTTCTTAATTACTTTCATTAATAATCAGGATTTATTTCTAAGAAAGATCAAAATGACTATTCATTGTGGGTAAGAACAGAGACTACTCAATTCAGACAGCTGTTCCTGGGTCCTGATCTGAAATCATACCAACAGGTAAGTAATGTAAATAATATAAAGAGCCCGTATTTTCATTATTTACAAGTCAAACATTTTATTGTGAAATGTGTATACATGACAGCTGTGTTTAGACCTTTAACCATATGTGAGAAGTTGACTGAGGTGCAAGCTGGAACAAAAGGCTTAATTTCTAAGACCTACAATTTTTATTGAAAAAAGATAAGAAAACAACCCAAATTAAAAGATGGGAGAGGGATTTGGACAAAAATTGGTGTGTGATTGAGTCCCTATATGGGAAAGGGGAGAGTATCTTCAGTTTCTGTAGCTCATAGAGAATTTTTTATAAATTACCATATAGATGGCATTTGAGTCCAATTAAGATCCATCATATTTTTAGCCACTGGGGAGGTGTACTGTTGGAGGATTTTCAGGGAAAGGGGAACATACTTGCACATGTGGTGGTTGTGTCCAGAATTTAGAGCCCTGCACAGACACAATTTATATCCGTGAATGCGGATAGGCACGGATATAAATTGGTATCTGCAGAGCTCTACTGGGAACCGCAGTGGTGAAAGCAGCAGCATGTCGGGCTGCTGCTAGCAGGAGCCAGTGCCCTGTGCCGGCAGCTCCTCTGGTGTGGCTGTACCGCCTCTAGCCACACCCAGTGGGGCGGGCACCAGGCTCACCGGCAGCTGTCTGTGGTTGGCTAGGGTGTGCAGGTAGCTCACACACTCCTAGACAGAAGCGTCCATGGTTGACACAGGAGCTGTCCATGGTTGGCCTAGGAGTGTGCGGGAAACAGCCACAAAGGAATCTAGCTATTATCAAAAAACAATATTTGCATATGAAGATGTACTGTTTGTAGTATGTTCTAATTAAGGGTTAGATATCTTGAGGATAACCAAGGAAAACTGCTTCACACTGATGATGATTATTTTTTTGAGTAAAGGCCACAATTTGTATTTATAAACAATAATCAATAACAAATGAATGGAAGACCGTTTTTACAGCAAAGGGTGGCTGTGGCGTGGCAGTAGGCAGCTTTTTGGTTCAGTGGCCTTTATTGACACCAGTGGAGCCCACCTGGGCATAGCCCCTGCATGAACCCCACCTCAGCATCCTGCATTGAGGGAGGACCATCTTTGAACCCCTGGGTCCCATGCCTCCCTCTTTGCGACATCACAGGCATAGTGTTAGGGAAGAGTGCTGGACTCTAGCCTAGCAGCAGATGATTCTGAAACATTTGCTGTTGCAAAGGAGACAGGCAACTGGCCACATGACTTCCTGAACAGCTACCTAAAATGGAGAAGGGTAGCTCCTGCCTCACAGCTAAATGACCCCTTCACTTATCCCATTTACTGTATCTTGTGACCCAATGCAGTCAGTCCAGGATTGGAAGAGTGGGAGTTACCATATTTAACCTCTTTCACATGACCCCAACAAGAACATACCAGCCAGCTACTGCTCTTCTAGTAAATTTGTCATGTCACTGTCCAAAGCAAGCAGGGATGAATTTTAGTATTGCCAGATTTATTGTGGTAGTCTGGCTTTTGTCTGAGAACTTCAAAAGCAAAGCCCTTGGTGACTTTCAGAATTACTGCTGTATAATGAAGAACTTTGAGAATTTCTTTTGAAAACAGAACAAAGGAAAGGAAGATTAAAGGTACAGTTTGCACTATAATCAGATCAAGGCTACAGGTAGAAGTATGAATCAAACAGACACTGAAACTGCAATAGCTACTCTGCTGACTGATGGAAGCTTCACTTGAGCTCTTGTATTACGTCTCTGGAGACACTAATTCCCCTTCTGAGACTTTAAATTACTGGATTAAAAATGTCATTGTGGATTTACAGATACCCAACATTGTGAATTTACAGATACTAACTTGTTAGACCTTTAGTAAGCAAGAATGTGTTCAAGTAATTGCCATCTGGAAAGCTTTGAGGAAGCGGAGATGTGACCTAATATGTTCTTCTCCCCCCCCCCACCCCCAGTCAGTAAACCAATCATCAAATGTTGCTTTAGTTGGAGAAAATGGATGCAGTATATTATTGAAAATGCCAGTGCCTTTTAGTTGGACTGTTAGTTGGCTGTGTTGGCCTTGTGTGGACTGCTGTTTAACCTTACTTAATTCAAATGTGGAAAAACATGCAGGAAGCCAACCTAGAGAGAGAGAGAGAAACTAATTTGTGAAAAAGGAAAAGATGAAGGAAATTGTCTCAGAGAGAATACGGGGATAATACCCTACTAAGGAAGAGAAAGGAATCTGTTAAGTTATTACCAGTTATCTCTAGGAGCAGAGCGGGTTTTTGTCAGTTCCTATGATCTAGTCCTCCAAGATATTTCCAGTCAACTTATGAGAGATCCCCAGTACACCAAGTGATTTTAAACCTTGTCCACATAGAGTAATGTATTTGCACTGGTCTTAACTATTCAGGATGTAAATAATTAAATTAAAGGTTACAGTTCCAGTGTGCCATTACCAAAAGAGGGGCAGTGTGTGAGAATAAGTGTTTCTGTCCAAAAAGTGTCAGTTTTCCTTCAGGACATCTGGTGTTCTGTAATCAGTTACAACTTAGTTATTTCTCCTCATCTTCCAAGCACGGAGGGCTCCTCTTTAATTTATTTTTTTTAAATCACTCACACTTCACAATGTAGTGCCTGCAGGTGGAGCTGTTCAAAGAAATTCCCCAGTGTCTTACATCAAGAGTGACCCGATATCAAGTGAAAAATCAGAACAGAGAGTGGAGAGTAATAGGCGTCTATATAAGACAAAGCCCTGAATATCGGGACTGTCTCTATAAAATTGGGACATCTGGTCACCCTACTTACATCTACGTGAAGACACAGGAGGGTCCTCTAATTTTTATCCCTCTTCTCACTCAGTGCCTCTTGCAGGAAGAGGATTTTTGAGTACAGGGGTCAGCAGAAAACACAGCAGCATAACAAGCCCAGCAAAGATCAGAGGGACTCTTGCTTGTTGCCTAGCCGTGCACTAACACGCTGCCTCCCAGGCTGTGCAACAGTGTGGCAGGCAAGCCTTAAATTGGTTGGAATTTTAGCAACAGCACATGGCATTCTGGCATCCTTGAAGTTTTTTCTTTTCTGATTGGCATGAATTATGGTGTCCAGATGTGTCTTCCAGGAGAATGTCAGAGGGACAAGAATCCCATGGCACAGGACCCTTCAAGATCATAGATCAGGAATTCCCCCAAATGTTTCATCTTCATGACCCCATTTTGAGCTTCTCTATGTCGCATGGTGTGGTAGAAATTGCACATCTAATCTACAGTGTGACATCAGTGATAGATCAATACTGAGACTGTGTGCTGAATCCTGCTTCACATAAATATGTGCTCACAAATGGCACCATCAGTTTCAAGGCGCATGTTGAGAGTGCAGAATATTAATTCTCGACAGTGAACCAGAACTCCAGGAGAGAAGTTGGGCGTGTGTTCATCACAAGACTCAATCTCAGGAAATTTGGATGAGCTGTTTGATTTCAGCTGCTGGCAAATCCATGGCATCAAGCTTGAACTGAGAGGAGTTTTGCACGCAGTCATACTTTTTTGTCCAAATCAGGGGGGAGAGAATGCAAAACTGTTCACTCATCTGGTTGAGCTGCTCAGCCATCACCTCTGTGGGAGCCTGAATAATTTTGTTGTCAGCCAGGAATTTGCAGCACAGGCAGTTACATGCAATGATGCTTTATCAAGTACCAACAGAGTACTCAGGGTGGCATAAAAGATGATGTGGCCCCAGCCTTAAGGTGCTTAAAAGCCACTGCAGATTCCCATCTCAGAAAATGTTAGTACAGGCTCTGCATTTCAGGCAGAGAGGTTGCTCTGTTAATAAGACTGCTGCCCACATATAAAGATCTGAATTCAAATCTCAAAATGGTGGCCTCCTGGCGTGGCATTTGTGGAGCAGGTCTGGACACGTTTGAGGGCAGACGGCTTCATCTTGCAGGCCAAATCTGGCCTGTCAGCCTGTGACCCATCTGCTGATGGCACAACCCCATTTGAGGTCACAACCCACCGTTTGGAAACCGCTGTCATAGATGCTTGTTGATTGTCTCCCTATATGAGGTAGTATCGGTAAATAATCACAGGACCTTTAAATACTCGAGTCCCTCATCTTCATGTATTTTCAGAGGAGCTATTTAGTGCCCGTTCAGGACCTGAGCATTCTATCAGGCATTCATGTTTCCAGTCCAGTTGCCCAAGGAAAGATTTCAGTTTGTATTTCTTCTGGAAACTCCAAGTATTTGCCCTCCAGCTCTAAGAAGAGCTCATGGGCTTTCTGATTTTGAAACTGTCCAAGTCTGGGCATTTCATGGGATTCTGATCTCAGTCCTCATGGTACTTGAAAGGGCAAGAATCCCATTTTGTGTCTCAGCCAGGGATATATTAAGAGTTCCTTCTGAATGGGTCTGAGTTCTAACTTCCTGAAGGTCAAAGTCTTAGCATTAGGAGCCTTGTAACACATTCTGTACACTTCAGGACTTTTTTGCAGCACCCTCACATTTCCCAATTCTTTAAAATTCTACTCTGCAGGGATGCCATCAAGAGAAGTAGAATGACTATGTTCCAAGTAATGTTTTGGTTTTTTTTAAACGTATTGGAGGAGTCTTCGCCATACTTTTAATTTAAATATTTTTCCTGTTGGCAAGTACATTGGCAAAGAATAAATTTGGAGGCATTACCCATCCTGGGTTCTTTTATGTGCAGTTTTTCCCCACATGAGATGATTCTTAGGTCTGAACAACAACTTTGTCCCCAAAAACTATGGGTTTCACTTGAACCCACTCATTCATTTGCCTTTCTCATATTCTAAGCCCTCCCGCACCTAGGAAAATGTTCTACACTTTAAATGTGGTTAAATTAGGTTTATGCAAGACTAATCCTTGAAGAAAATCTGATCAGCACACAGTGCTTCAATCAAGTAATTACACTATCTGATTAACTGATCTTCAGTGCATTTCTTTTGTAATGCTTTAAAATAAAAGGGTTGTCTTTGTCTAATTTTACTTTTGGACTAAAGGTTTTTACAGTCTGTTTTCTTTCATTAAAATCCTTCACATAATGGAAGTTCCCTAAGTGAAGTCTGGCTGTTTAGTTCTAGCAGTAGCTTCTCATGCTTCTAGCTCTGGAGGTTCCAGATTCAGTGTTCAGTATCAGCCAAGCTGACAGCAGTCACAATTTCACAATAAGCCAGAGTTCATGTTATTATCCAGTAATTCCTGTTCTCTTCCACCTGTCACCCTACCACATTTGTTGACAGAGATCAAGTTCCCATTGTATGTTCTTTGCCCTGTCGACAAGGGAGTGCAGAGATTCAGATTTTTTTGAAGGGAGCAACCTGTTAGTGAACCAGGCAGCTGAGACTTATTCAGGTCCCTATTCAATCCAGGGAATGGGTACCAGAGAGAGCATAGTAGCTAGCTGGAATACTTCATTGAGGTCTTGGAGCACTGTTCCTTCCGTGGATAACAGACTTGTTTTTGGTCATGAGAGTCAATATATCTAATGGGGTTTTCATAATTAAACTAGGATGAACAAATCAGCCCTATACTAGAGAGGAAAAAACTGCTGTCCTGGGCAGAGCAAAGTTTCCTATCTCAGTGTTCAGTGCCCACCAAGAGTCAAATTATCAGACTTATTATCACTGTTAGTTTGGTGGTCTGGTGATCAACCTCTTTGCATCTGGAAACAGTATATAAAGTGCCCGGTGGTCTCTGTCAGGACCTAGGGTATGAGGTGGAGAATGACCTCTTGCAACATTGGACAAGGTCCATGCTATGTCTTCTCATCTTTGCTACTGCTTCCTAGGACCATGCACAATATACGAAGGAGAGAGCATCAGTAATACTGTTTTGAGCCTTTTTCTAGCTGTGGAGGCTATGGCTCTCAGATCTGGCTAACTTCACATTGGACCTTCCAATGTCTGTCTCATAGAGTAGGCCTGCTACTGCCCCCCCACCCCACCCCACCCTAATCCACCTAGGCCCAGATAGCTTCAAAACAGAGATTTAGCTAAAGTAACTGTCATTCTCATGGACCTTATTTAACTTACGCTACTGACTAGTGTAAATTCCTTAGTTTAACCGCCATGTTAAAGTGGAACATAGCCTTGTATTCTTCCAGTAAGGTCTTAATCTCTGCGTATGAGCGTCCAAGCAGAAAAGTAAAGTTTCTGTAGTAAAATGTTATCAGCATGCTCAAGAAAGTGCTGTACAAATCCTAACATAAAAATAATTCCTTCAGGCAACAACCCTTAGTCCAGCCGCTCAAAGTCTTAGAGCATGACCGTGGAACCTCACTCTCTTCTGCATGACACTACCCAGATCAAACCTTCCTTTCCAATTAATAGAGCTCTTAATATCTACTATCTAGAATCAGTTGAGGTTCTTTCTCTGAGTTTTCTCTGAGACCCAATATTGTACTTTTAGTCAGACAAGCAGTCCTCACAACTGTCAATAGCACTCATTCATATGAAAGTTCAGATAATCTAAGCATCAAAGTCCAGTCCTTATGGTAGAGAAGTCATGTCTCCTGTGTGGGGATTTGCGCATCTGCATGGCTATCAATTCATAAGTTCACCAAAACTCTCTATATTGGTCAATCCTATTTATTAGCCAATGCCATGTTTTGGCAGAAGCCTTCTCCATATCTCAGTGGCAAGGGGAAGATGAAGATAATTATGTACTTTTATTTTGGAGTCCCATATTTAAGGGATCATCCTGCTTCCCACCTAAAATAAATGGCTGTAAAAATTCCATTGTAATGGATCTGTGGAGCTTTGCACGATGAAGAATAGGAACATTTATCCCTGCTTACCTGAAAATGTCCTTTCTTTGAGTAATAAGGTCTGCAGATCTTGGCCACTTTGAATACAAATGGATCCTATAGAATAGAAATAGAAATTGACATCCAAGGATTTGGGTTTGTTTTATTTGGGGGAATTTCCCATTTTCTGCAGTATGAGAAATTGTTTTCCCCTCAAAGTATAATTGACAGTCTGTAATTTAGGAAAATAGATTTGAATTATCCTGGCTGTGGAGGTTGTCTTGATTGAAAGGAACTTTAGGGGACAGGACATTGCTCTGCTGCCACTGACTGACAGTAGCCCTCAAGCTGCAACCCATTGTAACTACTCAAAAGGAAATTCCAATAAGTGCAAATAAATGTTTCTGTTCATTAACACACAGGGCTTCTAATATGAGCCAGCTTCTGGTACATTTTTGTAATAATGCATAATTCTTGCCCTGTGGCAAACAAGTTGTACAAGAACAATGGGTGCCATTAAATTATTCACAATTTTGCCTTTTGCCTAATTGTTACTGTAATAATGCAACAACAAACTACTTGCAAATACCAGTCATAAAGACTTTAATGGTGACCACGGAGTAATACCATTTTATATTGTGCTGGTACAACTTTATAGAAGAATGTGTGCTTTCATTTTAATGCATAAATACTTCCTCAGGTTTGGAATGCTGGTGGAAATATGCATGTTCAAAACATCACTTTGAATATTCCTTTACTTACAGATGTGTGGTAAAACCCATTGAAGTAAAGTGAAGCGTGCTGCCTCAGCGCCATTTGTGTATTGCAGGTGGATATTAAGTATGAGTAAGCTGGCAACTTGGTGTGAGCAACTCAGATTTCTCATGTATTCTTGAAAAAAAGATATTACAGTCTCATACCCAGGAGTTCAGTTAAATTTACTGCAGGGTTTACAGCCATTACTGTACAGTGTTATAAACTGCAGCTATTCGGGTTGCTGCTCCAGCTCATTTCGTAATATGGTCCAAGTGCTTTCTCTGGTGTTTGCCAGTGGGATCTCCTCTAAATAACTTCTTATAACATTTTCAGATTGCTGTTTTTCCTTTTTTCAGCATGACAGCTGTTCTTGGTGTGGCGCCAATATGGCTTTAAGGTTTTTTCTTCACATAATTGCTTTTTCCTCTTAAGACAAAGTAGGAGCTCTATATGTATCCCTGTGTGTAAATTCTCTCTCAGTTCAGTTATTTCACATAGGTGAGAAGGGTAAATGGGATATAGCATCATGAATGATATATACAGTTCTCATTTTATTACCAGTGCCTGAATTTTTTATAGTATAACTAAAACAGTTTTCAGCTTTTAAATAAAAAACTGTTTTTAAGGGTTTACAAAAACTATTCCCTCCCCTGTCTCTCTCCCCCTTGCCCCTCCCCCTCGCCCTCAAAAAAAAAACACTAACAAAATAAGAAGCCACTGGGAAGAGATTTAAAGGGTAGATTTAAAATAATGTTTTCTTTGCATAAATCACATCCTGTATCACTTTGTGCTTTCTGTGATTTATTTCTTATTGCTTATAATAACAGCACAATGAGTGGCTTTTGGGGGGTGGTTACACACAGCATGGGAAGATACGTTGCAAAAAATTAGATTGTTTACATTCTGTCTACATTTGAGCAGAAATTAGTTGCTTCATTAGTAAACAAGTAACCATCAAAGGGCTTTTTTAAAAATAAATAACCTTTCTAGGATGTTAAGACACTAAAGTAACCAAAATTCAGAAAACGAGTAAAAATAGGAACTGAAAACTGGAATCTGCAAATATAATATAGCAAAATACTTGGTTTCATGAATTTATCCTAGAATTTTGGCCTAGATTCAATACTCTGATCTGTTGAACAGTTGCACAATTTTTTTTCCTTTGTGAAGAATGTCTTTCCGATGAGTATTTGCCTTCCCCCGCTGCCCTTTTCCTTCCAGTCCTCACGTGCTCACTTTCATTTGAGTCTGACAGTAGTAGTTTGCTTGTACTGTTTCCTATTTGGCATACTCAATATTTCCAATAATTCCCTTTTTCCTCCTAGGATTTTAAAATTGTATCTGGGATACAATGTGTACTTGAAGGGAAAGTATAGTTTAGCTAGAGGATTGAGCACAGGACTAACAGCCTGGACTAATTCTAGTAGACTTCTTCATATTCTTCCTGTTTCCTTGAGAGCATTATGTAACTTCTGTTGATTACCTCTTTGTGATTTGATGGTTTAAATTAGAGGTAGTTCTGGTTACTGTTTTTGGTTGGAAGAATTTTTTATTTTGTCAGTGTAAACTAATTTACCATATTTGTTATGATAGGATATGACACTTGTGTGTTACCAGTTTAACTGTGGTGCACAGTAAATTGAGGGCGGCTTGCCATGGTTTCATTTTTAGCTCCTCACCATTTTGTTTTTTTCTGTATTGTCCTTCTGCTGTAACTCAGTCTGTGAACTAATTATAAGGCTCTGCATGGGAGTGACATTTTCAAAACATCACTGTATAATAACTTGTATCTGTCACTTACTTGTAATGCTGTTTTCTGCTTTCATTCTCACATTTGTAATTTCTTTTCTTTTATGTATTCCTTAAATGGATCATGGAGGAGGAGAGAGACATTGACTAACAGTAGAATTAAAGCCTGCAATGGCTCTTTATCTATTAACTTCAAGAATGCCACCCATTGGTTTTAATTGAGCTTATACATTCAGTGGTCTATAAAACAGATTCTCCTGTAAGTACTAGTCTGACACTTTGGTACTGAGGCTAGTCATCCAACTCGGATCCATTCTCCTGAAGTAGCAATTCATTAAAAAAAATCAATTCTAGCTCAATTTGCTCATCTTGCTTTGAAACTAATTGGTAGTTTCTGAAACCTCATCACAAATTCCCAAGGATTCTATTTTCAATTTTTTTTCCAGTGTGAATAACTGCAGTTGGTTTTAATCATCATCAAAGCTAAACATATTTGGCTTTAAACATCATCTTAACTTGTGCACTAAATATAGTTGAGGTTTTTAGTAGATTTTATACTTGCAGAATTCTGCCTGCAAATACAGTGTAAACCCCCTCTGCCCACTTTGTTTTGGTACCACTCACTAATTTTCCTGATTATTTTTACCAGGAATAAAATAGATGTGCTGTATGACTGACCTATTTTTATTAATGGCATTAAGGAGAAACAACAACAAAAATCACAGCTATATATTTTTACAAAAGTATACAGTTTTGAGGATGATAATTTAGACAAACCAATGTGCAGATTAGTAGCCAGTTCTCTCAACTTATCTATAAAGATGGGTATATGGAAGTTATTTTACAGCTTTCTTGGGTAAAATGTTTATACATCTTAAAAGAATAAATGTGCTTTAGAAGTGAAGCACAGGCTTGGCGTGAAAGGAAGAATTGTCCAGAAGACCTAGCTTCAGTTCCCTGTTTCCTGTGTGACCTTGGGCAAGTCACTTAGTGTCTCTGTGTCTTAGTTGCCCATGTGTAAAATGGGGATAATTGGACTTCCTTACCTCACAGGGTATTGTGAGGATAAATACATTCAAGATTGTGGAGTGCTCAGATACTATGGTGATTGGAACAAGATACGTACATAAGATGCCTTACTTCTCAGTCCTATGTTCTATGTCTATTGTATATAGACTTAGACATTCTTAGAGGAGTTTTATGAAATGTACATAACATGGGCACTTTATCCTACAATTTAGAAAGTAATCAGGTCCCAAAATGCTTTTTTTTTTATTTGTAGGTATTTTTTCTTGCTTTCTCTAACAGCTGTTGGTCCTGCAATAGAGCATGTAATGTTTATTAAACAATGGATCATCCTCAAAATGTAGTTGATTTAGCAAAGGGGAAAAAATTAGAGATTTTGTAAAGTTTTTTAAATCTAAAAGTTAACCTCATTGCTGGGTAGCACTTGATTCTTACCACCAACTTGAGTAGGACACTTATTCAGGGATGTTCTCAGTGTACTTAGGCACACTGCAAAAAAGTCTGGTGTAAATTATGGTATACATAGCTATGCAATTAAATGTCTGTTCTCTGTACTGCAATATTCAATTTCTAAGGAGTCTTACAGGCATTTGATATTGTTCACGCATCATGTTGGAGTTGATACACTAGGCTTTTCTCCACTGCGCGCCAAAAAAAAAAAAAAGCCCATTGCCATCAACAGATACAGATGAATGAGTGTTAAACATGGTTTAACCGCACATATAGC
Source organism: Mauremys mutica (assembly GCF_020497125.1). Classification (NCBI taxonomy): domain Eukaryota; kingdom Metazoa; phylum Chordata; order Testudines; family Geoemydidae; genus Mauremys; species Mauremys mutica. Next base: position 106,741,297 of record NC_059073.1, read on the forward strand.
TAAAGATAAACCTCATTCAGCACCTTGTCACAAAGTGTGGTTAAAACTTAATAGACTTTATGCTGAAATGCAATTTGTCCTTGGCTGCACTTGCATTCAGCAGCAGGTCAGCTGCAGAAATACGTCAGTTTTGTAGTACATAAGAACTACCATACTAGATCAGCCCAATATCTGGCCCAGTATTCTGTCTCTAGCAGTGATCACTACCAGAACTTCAGGGAGAGTGTACAGAAGAAGGCAATTTTTGGAGAGAACAACCCCAGTCTTCCCTTCCTGTCTTCTGGCAGTCAGAGGTTTAGCCAGATCATTTTGGCTAATAGCCAGTGATGGACCTGTACTCCATGAACTTACCTAGTTCTTTTTTTAACCAAATTATACTTTTGGCCTTCAGAACATCCTCAGGGAATGAGTTACACAGGTTAATTGTGCAAAAAATTATTACCTCTTGTTTGCAATAATTATTCATTTCATCGCCTGACCTCTGGTTTTTGTATTGTGGGAAATAACACTACTTCTCTCCACTTTTTCCACACCAATCATGATTTTCATAGACTTCTATCATATCACCCCTTCACTGTCTCTTCTAAGCTGAACAGCCCTGATCTTTTTGGTCTCTCCTCATATGGAAGCTGTTCCTTACCCTTAATCATCATTGTCCTTTTCTGAATTTTTCCCAGTTCCACTATATCCTTTTTGAGGAGAGATGAACAGACTAGGCTTTCCTGTGAAACCAATGCAAGAGATTTCTGTAATCTCAGGAAAGAATTAATACGGAAATGCTACCTATATTCAGAGAGGTCATGCATTCAGTTAGTTTTGTGTATTAATAGCTGCCATGTGAGAGAAATGAAGTATCAAAGCAAATTGTTCTCTGCTATATTTGCCCTATGATTCTACCTCATTTCTCAGTTCTGTACAAACTGAATTTTTAAGCACTTTTTTCATTAAATAGTAGGAGCAGCAAATTACTTTTAAACCTTTTATTTCTAAAAGTTTGATTATACAGGATCTGTTTCTTAAATCAAGTGATTTATATTTATGTTGCTAGAACTTCTGGAAAGCAGTGACTTGATGTTCACTGAAGATGCAAAGCAACACCATGAGCCTATATGTGCTGTAAAGATATCCCCCCCCCAAAATCCTGTAAATTTGCTGCAGTTGGAATTATTAATTTTTATGTGAATACAAGGTACTACCAGACATTAATTTAACCATACATTCCTTTATTAAATCCAAAGTCCAAATGATATTTCTATAATTGCTCTAAACATGTCTAAAAACCTAAGTAATAAACAATAAATCCATATAGTAAAAAAACATTCATAAGCATTTGACCAAAATACTCACAAATGGAGATACTCTATTCAAGAGATACAACACATTCATCCTGACTTGCTCCTGCGTGATCAGATAGGATCTTATAAATACTCCTAGCAAGTCTGCCTCTTTTATACAGTGCAACAAATAAGTTATGTCACGCTGACCATTATTGTCTTAGCAAAAAAAGGGTTTGGACTGTTTGAGTGTCAGCTCTTTCTTAGCCTTGGCTAAAACAAGATACGGTAGTTGGTCCTCCTCCTTTCAGATTATTTTAAAACTAGCTGCACCCAGCGTTTCATCAACTTGGAGCATACTTAAATGATAGTAAGTATCCCTTTAGTTCTTGTGAACTAAAGTATTTTTCAAAAGCTAAGGAAGGTAATTGCTATGAAAACCTATAGCAGTTGTTAAGCTAACTGCACCTCTGGTCCTCCTGGTTTCATTAAGAGCATCCCCATTAGGTCTCAGGCCTCAAGCCTTCACCTTTTTCTTGGAGTGGAAACACAATTCTCCTATTCTGACCAGAGGCTGGTCTGTAGTCCCCTGGTACTAACAGTGATTATTTCAGCAAATCAGACCTAAGCTAAGACTCTGAAGTTCTGTGCCCACCAGGAGTATTAATAATGATATCCAGTCAATACCGGGTTTACAATAGCGCCACTGGCGCTGGGCCCACGGTCAAAAGGGGCCCCGGCCTGCTCTTCTCCACCCCGCACTACTGTGGGGTCAGAGAAGCTTGACGCTGCCAGCTGCTGCGGCTCCGTGGCAGCCTCTGCTGGCAGCAGCCGGGCTCCTGTCCCGCCTCTTTCCCCAGCGTGCTACGTTCCCTCCCCCAGTCCCTGCTGCAGATCAGCTGCTTGCGGGCGGGGGAGGAGGAGGAGGGAGCCTCAGCATGCTCACAGCTCTGGGGAAGAGGAGAAGAGGCGAGGGTGAGGCCCTGGGGAAGGGGCTGGAATTGGGGCATACCCCCACCAGCTCCCTGCGTGTGAGCACCCCCACGACCCCAGCCTGCACCCCCAGCCCCTGCCCACCCTGACTCCTGCACCCACACACACCCAGCCCCCTGTATGCCCCTCACATACCCCAAGCCCCCTGCCCTGACTCCTGCATCCTCCCACACACACCCTGCATCCCCTGAAACACCTCCAGCCCCCTGTCCTGATCCCTGCACTCCCCTCACACCTCCCCAGCCCTGACTCCTGCATCCCCCCCCACACACACACACTCAACCCCTGCCCTGAAACCTGCACCCCCCTCACACACCCTCAGCACCCTGCCCTGACTCCTGCACCCCCTACATCTCCACCCCCATCCTGAGAACCAAACAGGAGCTGCCCCACATAAGCGCTCCACACTCCAACCTCCTGCCCCAACCCTAAGCTCCCTCCCTTACCCTAGCTCCTGGCCAGACCCTGCATCCGAACATTTTTTTACAATATTTGGAAAGATCATTAAGTGGTCTGTCGAGACCCTCCGTGATTTTCAAGTGGTCTGTGGCAAAATAAGTTAGACTACAAGAACAATCAAGGTACCTCACTTTATTTTCATTTACTTGCTATTACTTTTAGGAAGAGGATGAAGAAAAGAATGAAGAACATGGGCAGGGGGAGATAAGAGAGAATGTTCTTTTTCTTGGCTGGGTCCCAAGGAGAAACCCCAAAAATGAAGCTGAGCACAGGGCTGAGGGACCGCACGAACTCTAAATCCACCACTGGCTGTCACATCACCTGGGCTGGGGATACTGTCGGGGCCAGTGTAACCACTAGGCGAACTAGGCGACCGCCTAGGGCGTCAAGATTTGGGGGTGCCAAAAAGCGGTGCCCAAAACCTTTTTTTACACTACAGTGGAGTTGCATCTTACATGGGGGTTAGGTTCTAAAGTCACCACGTAAGAGGAATATCGCATATTGTTAAAATTACCATACAGTATACACTAGAACAGGGGTCCTCAACCTACAGCACGCATGCCAAAGGTGGCACACAAGCTGACTTTTTTTTTTAATGGCAGGCTGTGGGTCCCGACTGCCGGTCCCGACTGCCGCTGAGCCTGCTGCCGGCCTGGGGTTCTGCTCACTTAGCTGGCAGCGGGCTGAGCAGGGCCAGCAGTGGGCCGGCTCCTGCCAGCTGGGGTCCCAGCCGCCTGCCCTGCTCAACCCACTGACGATCTGGGGTTCCAGCTGCTGGCCCCGTGCCAGCCCAGGCTCTCAGCCACCGGCCCCGTTCAGCCTCCTACTGGCCTTGGTGAATGGCAGGAGGCTGAGGGGAGTCACCGGCTGGGATCCCGGCTGGTAGCTGAGTGAACGGAACCCCAGGCCGGCAGCAGGCTCAGCGGTGGCTGGGACCTGCAGTCTGACATTTAAAAAAGAAAAAAAAAAAAAGCTTGTGTGCCACCTTTGGCACATGTGCCGTAGGTTGAGGACCCCTGTTCTTGTGTATACTGTAGTTTATAGTAATTTTCACTATACACGATTTTTCCTCTTGCGCGCTTAGAACCTAACCCTCGCGTAAGATGTGACTCCACTGTATTCATTTTTGAAAATTTATAATAAGCTATGCTCCGGGGGTGGGGCGCAAGGTGGAAGTTTTGCCTAGGGTGCAAAATATCCTGCACCACAGTTCTCCAATCTACTTGGGCAGTACAGCAGACATGGCCCTGCCCACCAGCTCCTCTCCACTCCCTAGCCCACCCACCACTTCCCCCCCTCCCCCCCAAGGCTTAGCCCTCTTACTTTTAAAAATGATTGCTTGCCCTTCTCCCCCCCTCCCCTCAGGCTTTCCTGGCAGCCCTGTTGCCAGGTATCCAGTTTTAGACTGGAAACTCCAGTAGAAAACGGGACCTGAGTGTCCGGTTAGCAGTGCTGACTGGAAACTAAATGTCCGGTTATAGGTGTAACCACATTAGCCTCCGCTCCTCCCACTCCCAACACCCAACCCCAAAGGGCTGGAAGAGAACCTGTCCTCCTGCTGCGGGAGGAGGGGCAGCTCAGTGCAGAGAGAGACAGAGAATGGGCTGGAACCAAGTAGGTACCTGCTCTATGTGGGCAGGGGCTGGGGGGGATCCTGTTTACCCCTTCCCCAGCCCTGCTGCGCTTGCAGTTTACCCCTGACCCCTCCCTTGCGCCAGAGACCAACCCTAGCTCCTGCCCCACTGTGCTTTTACACCTGGCTCCTTTTACAATCATTCCCCGGGGGCGGGGGGGTCCACAAATATGTTTGGCACTGGGCCAACAAAAAGTTAATCCATCCCTGTATCCAGTAACCAAACAGCCTTCTTAAAGCCAAGTATTATTTATTTAGAACAAAAGCATTTCAAAGAGAACAAATCCTAAAGCAATAAACCAGTCTAGACAGATGCCTGCCTTCCCTAAGGCTTACTAGTCCCCAGATTCAGGGAAGGCCCCAACTTCTTTAGACTTCTGCACAGAGATACTCTATCAGCTTGTTCCCCTGGATGGCTCCTGAAAATTGACACCCACTTCACTTCCTGACAGTGGCTTTTTAACTGTTTATAGCCCTTTTGGTCTGTTGGTTCCCAGCACTGCAGAACAACTGTGTCACTTCTGCCTGTAGCCCTCAATGTTTGCTGGGAGGCTGCTTACCTGTAGCTCTTGTGATGTTTTCCTACTTTTCTCTCAGTCCCCTATTAAGCTAGATCAGTATATTCATACAGGAAAGTCCTATACACAGTGTGCAATAACTTCACCTCATTAACCATATCACTTAGTGCTTATAAAATACATCTCCATAGCCATCGAAGCAGTGATATATTTCTCTGCAGCCTTGCAAAATTTTAACTGCTGTAGTAATCAGTTCTGTAGTTTAGTTGTATTGCGTTCAGAAAAAGGGTTTTATCTGAAAACTAAACTTAAGCTTTCAGGAAGGATATAAAATATTATACATAATTTTGCAAAGTGAGTGAGTTTTGTACCATGTGCCATCTGTTTGTCATAAGAAAATTTAAATTCTAATACCTCATACAGATATGTAATCTATATTTAGTACTGTACCAGACTTGTATCTATTAGGTATCTTTCTTTAGATTGTCATGGTACATTAGCTCTTTTGGTTTTGAAAGAATCTTTATTTTCCACTGAGGCAGTTTTGTTAGGAAAACATTAATAAAATCAATTTTCTGAGATATTCATCTCATTAGTTCCTTGTTTGCTGTATCATGAACATAAGAATCACTGTATTAAGACAGAACTATCTTTATCAGTCAGACCAATGGCCAATGCTGGATATTTCTGAGGAAGATGTTAAAATACACTCTCTCTCTCCCTATTTATGCAATACTGTCAGATAGTTTATCCCTTAGCCAAGCTAATGGTCAGTTTCACTTTAAACAAGAGGGAAGTGGATGGCTCTTGTAATTTTCCTAACTAGTCATATTCATTTAATGTGGTTTTTTTAATCTTACTAAGCTAGTAGGGGTACATAATTGAGTCTTTTTAATGAACCTTTCCAGAGCTCTTTTCTTCATATTTACTATTCTGCCTGGATATCCTGGTTATCCACATAAATGCATAATCTCGTTTTGAATCTTTCTAAGTTTTTGGCCTCGGTGACATCCTGTGGCAATGAGTTCCAAGAAGAAGAATGGGACAAGATCCTTTTGACGGTCACGGAACATGGAAACCCTAACATCACCTGCCAGGAGATTCCACTGCTGTAGTCTGGAGCCCAACAGCTCTGCCTTACTCTTGGGTAGTTCCAAATCCCTGACAAGGTCATTCAGTTCACCTTGTGTTATGAGGTGTGGTTCAGAGGAGGAGGATGGGAGAAAATGTGGGTCCGGTGACATTGATGGTTCAGGACCAGAAGTTTCATCCTCTTCCTCTTCCTCGTCTGACTCAAGTGAGAATGATTCTGGTGCATCAGGAACCGGCAGTCCTTCTCCATGGGGTACTGGGCGTATAGCTGATGGAATGTTTGGATAATGCACAGTCCACTTTTTCTTCTTTGACACACCTTTCCCAACTGGAGGCACCATGCAGAAGTAACAATTGCTGGTATGATCGGTTGGCTCTCTCCAAATCATTGGCACCGCAAAAGGCATAGATTTCCTTTTCCTGTTCAACCACTGGCCAAGATTTGTTGCACAAGTGTTGCAGCATATGTGTGGGACCCACCTCTTGTCCTGATCTCCAATTTTGCAGCCAAAATAAAGGTGATAGGCTTTCTTAACCATAGTGGTTATACTGTGCTTTTGTGATGCAAAAGTCACTTCACCACAAACATAGCAGAAGTTATCTGCACTGTTCACACAAGTACGAGGCATCTCTGCTCACTTTGGCTAAACAGAAATGTGTCCCTTTGCAAAATCAAACACTGACAAATAAGAGAGCACGACACTGTATGATTTCTAGAGCTGATATAGGGCAATTTGTTCAGCAGAGTGATGTAAGCTTCGTTATGATTGCATCATTCATGACTTCTAGGAATAACATGATGCAATTCGTATCATGTATGAGGCAATACCAGCTTCAGATTGCATCATTCATTGTTTTGCCTAAAAAGCAAGTACTATCCAAACCCAGTCATAGATTTATTCATAGATCCAGTCAAAGATGTATTTTAGTCATTTCTGGTTTAAATTGAGATCCCTTCCCTTTATTAACTCACTTATCCTCCGCTATTCCCAAGTCAAGGGTCGTATATACTGACCCAATAGCATAACTTGAAAACTAGAGCCAATCAACAATTTTAAGCATCATTTTCGTTCTCAGTGATCCAGAATTACTAAAGTTTGACTACATTTATTTCAGAAGCATTTTGGCTGTAGAGCAGTGATATTAGGAGCTCCAGCCCCCCTTTTTCTATCTTCCTTATGGGATGTCATCCTTTAAATCCACTTCCAACACCTGTTTGTCAGAAAATTATATCCCCTTTGTGAACATGTACAGGGGACACCTGCCACCTACTGAGTTGTGACATCTTGATCTAACCTCGTTACCTCCCCCAACCTGCTGTGGGGAAGGCAAACAACCCCACCCCACCTCAGCCAATTTGGCATTCTCCCCACCCAAAAATAAAAGGTGAGTAGCAGACGCCCACAGTAGATGATAAAAACCTGATTCTGTTCTGATCTATGGATGGGAGGGTGGATGCTATTGATCACAGAGAGAGAGAGTGTGTGTTTCCTCTGGATAGCAGGAGTATAAATACCTTCCTCTTCCCCCAGTACATATGATGGGTCACTGTCCCTCTCTGGTCCAGCTATTTACTGTCCACTCAGGTAAGTCCATTCCCTTTTCCCCTCCTTTGTAACCCAAATGCAGTAGGGAGCTTGAAGGAGTCCTGTCCCCTTTTTTCCCCCCCCACCCTGCTGCCCAGGCAAAGAGTCACCACATTCAGTTGTGGTTGGCATGTATGGCCCAAATCAGAGGGACTGAATATAACAGAGCTGATTAACATGAATAATATGCAGTTTTGTATCATGGTTACTCCTGTTCTAAATTTCTCATAGAGCTCCACATAAAAATGAGTGTTATCCATGTGACCTAGAATAGACTGTACTGTAATCTCCCTTATTTTTTTAAAAAAATCTTTAAATGGCATAATTGGGAAAAATGCATGTATGTGGCATTTTTCCAAATGGTCAGGCATTAAAACTATTTTTAAAAGTACACCAGATCCAAGAATCAGTGGATGGTTTTTTTAATCTTGCATGTCAACATTTTCAGACTTCAGAAATTTTGATTCCCTTTTCTGTTGTTTTTGTAAAAATGCCAAAGAGCTATGAGTTAGAATGCAATGTGGCAGAAGCAACCTCATTTGAAAGACATTAAATTGATTTTTGGGCTAAAATTAGTATGATTGGAGAACAAAAATGAACTAGACTGCTCTTTGAGGCTCTAACTAGTTAAGTCCCAGCATTTCTTTCAAGCATCAATAGCAAGTGGCCCTCTTTTGATCCACTGTCCACTGCTGCAAAATCCCTGTCCTTCCTCTTTGGGATTCATGAGGGATTCATATTTTGTCACTCTGCATGTACAAAGGCATTTTTGTCAGGTTAAGGAGGTGGGGGCATTCATAGCCTTTGAGAACAGGGTATGGGCATATTGCAAGTTGGGAGCAATTGTGCGGTTTGTCTTAGGTGCATATTTTCAGACCTTAAAGCAGTGGTGTGCGTGTGGGCACGTGGTATAATTGATTTGTCTTCAGTTTATTTTATTGCTACTTTGGCAGCTGCTTTTGGCAGCATGGGTGATACTCTCCCACAGTGGAGACAAACTATTTCGGGGAGGGGGTTATGACCCTAGCGACCCCGGTATTCACACCCTACACGTTACTGCAATGATATTCGTACAAAATATGCCTGGTGAGCTACCATTTGAAAATTAACACAAGGGTCATAATATCATTGTACAATATATGTAACAATGCTGTATGTGAAATTATGGATACTCATTGATATTAGGCTTTAAAGTCCATGAATAAAAGGTATTTAAACCAGGCATGCGTGTCAAAAGGCATTGATAAACAGGTTTTCAACAAACAAAGGAAAGTGGCCACAACCTCAAACTAGTTGTGGCCAAATTCCATGGGTTATTCATTTATATTAGAGGTTATAGCAGGAATAGATAGTTTCCATAGTAGCAGCCACCAGCAGGGGAGGAACCAGTATGGAGCCTTATCCTCCAAACCTTATGGATCATTGACTCAGCCTGCATTAGTGAACTTTATCTGCTGGTATCCTTCAGAAGAATACATTTCAAAGAGATCTATAAAGAGAGGGGAAACCACCCCCTAAGTTATCCTTCACCTTCAGGAGACAAAGAAACCAAGCAATTTGATTTCTGTGATGGGTCCTGGTCAGACGAGGGTGAGAGACACCATCTTGAACAAAGACTGCATTTTGCTAGATTAAGTTTCAGGCTTTTAGATGGTTTTTTCACTTTTATTTGCTTATAACTGTCTCTACCTTTATTTCTTTTACTTGGTATCACATAATCCTTGCTCTTCTGTTAATAAACTTGTTTTACTTTTAATCTAAACCAACCCACTGCTGTGTTTTGAATTTAAGTGATTAACTCTCGTTAAAGTAATAAGCTGTGCTTTGCTCTCTTTAAACACCAATGAACCACTTTACTTCCCTGAGTGTTCCAGGAGGGAGTGGGACACTTCAGGGCAGACATTTTTGGGGAAATTTGAGATTGGGGCTGTGTTGGGGTCACCTTGCAAGTAGTAACTTGCTGGTGGAGATAAGGCTGGGCCTGAGGTGTTGCAGACAGGCTTCTGGGGTCAGACCGCTGAACCAGGGCTGCATAGCACAGAGACACTCAAGGAACCACATGCTTGTCTGTTGGTGTTTATGTTGAGAGACACAGCAGGAGAGTGTGAAAGGCATCTGTGGTTATAGGGAGGCAGTGAGACCTCTTGCTGGTCACCAAAACATTACAGGGATGTTGGTTATCCTAACCCCACAGGAGGTAGGGTATTCCCCTTTTCCTTTGAATTTGGCATCACCCTGTCTTAACCAGAGAAGGGGGATTAGAAAGATCCAGGCATTTCTTTGAGGCCTGGCATTTGCCTCATACAGTAGCGCTGCAGCAGGTTGTGGCCTGGGTCAGTCTAGGGTGACCAGACAGCAAGTGTGAAAAATCAGGATGGGGGTGGGGGGTAATAGGAGCCTATATAAGAAAAAGACCCCATAATCGGGACTGTCCCTATAAAATCGGGACATCTGGTCACCCTAGGTCAGTCATGGGAATAAGATGATCCTGGTAGGCCTAAAAATACTAGCATGCTATGGATTTGAGCATTGAAAACGGTTAGGCCACTGATAGGCTGGGGGATCTGGGTCTTAACCCACCTCCTTTTTCACTGCTGCCAGGACATGTTGCTTTTTGAAGAAAATTTAAGGTTCAGTAGAGTTGCAGTCACTTGTCCCAAAGAACCCAACAGTCCTGCTTCCCTTCTCATTGCCCACTACCATTCGCATTGAGAAGTTAGTGTGTGGCAACACCACCTACACCTTCTTACTCCTTCTCCACCTGTAGTTCAAATGCTTATTTTAAAAGTATGGAACCTCTTGCGGCATTCAACACAGCACATGGTTTGTTTTGTTTTAATGTTTATTTCTGCAGCTGCAAACCTAGAATGAATAAGGGTATTTTAGACTAGCATAAAATCCATGCTAACTTCTTAGAAGCAAAAGACAAACTACTATTTAATTAAATGTATAAATGTTTTGATAGACTTGCCTTCTTAAATGGCAAGCAAGTAGTCAGAATCTGATTGATTATAACAGTGTCTTCTGTATCTTCAGTTCCTGTCATACAGTATCATTTGGGGAAAAAAACCTTTTGCTAAAATTAGGTTTTTAAATAGGAGTGCCTGAAAAAAATATAAATTCTTATTAACTGAAGACATATTTAAATATATGTTTTTGAACAAATGACCAGCTGTACATTGCTGTGGTGGTGCAAAGTTTGTCCCTTTAATTTCTAAAGAGTTTGCCCTTAGCAATAACATGGCTTCATGGCTGTTTCTATAGTATTCCTATACATTATTTTAAAAGTCATTTAAAATGGAATTGTATTGGTGGTGGTGGTTACTGTAGCTTAGAATGTATCATACTTGTGTGAATATAAACTTAGTTTAATCTGCATAAAAATGTTGTCAATATTGTGGAAACCTTTAAAGACACTGAACTTCATATTTTTTAAGCAAAAAGAGCAAGAAAGCTGTTTATAAGACATTTTAAAATGGATAATTACAAGTTACAAGTCTAGTAACTGTGTGAGAGAGTGATATAATTAATAACTCAGTAGAGCACATACTGACTCTTGACCAATTGGCAGGTTGATGACATCTTAGGAGAAGGCAGTGATGATAGTGACAGTGAGAAAAAGAAGACAGAAGAGGAGGGAGAGAAACCACAGAGTAGTGCAACAGAATCGCTAGGAATGAAAATAGAAGAGAGGCCTGGATCATCATCATCCTCATCAAGTGAAAGGAGCTTAACAGGCAGTGTACCCAGGTATGAGTTCTTCAAATATAAGAATGGTTTTTATATCAGAAATTCAACAAAATGATATTTAAAATGGGATTCACTTATGCTTTATATAGTCTTCTAAAAACAAAGAGTTGGAGTCGTCTACAGAAAATCTTCATAAGAAATAAACACAAGTTCCTCCCCAGCCATTGTGACCGAAGTTCCCTCTAAGCTGGGCGGCTGCCCAGCAGGCTATCAAGTGCTGTGCACTTCAGGTGTCCCTCCCGTCACTGCCATGATGCTCCTGCCCTCTGCCTTGGAGCTGCTCCCAGGAGCCTCCTGCTTGCTGTGCAGAGGGGGGGAGGTGATGCTGATGTCAGGGTGTCCCCATCCCCCTGCCTCTGTACCCCATCTCCACCACAGGGCTCAGGACGGAGGGAGCTTGCTGGCAGCTGCTGCTGTCTGAACGAGCTTATCTACTTAAAAGGGCAGTGTACTTTAAAGGGGCAAGCATGTCTGTCTGTCTGTGTGTGTCTCTCTCTCTGTCACCTCTCAATACATACTTGTGGTGTTGTTGTTGTTACTTCTTGATACTACTTTCAAAGTGTGTTATTTTAGTTTTTTGACTGGTCTGTTCGTTTCATAATTTTTATTTCTCTCTTGCACTTAAATTTAATTTTTTGAGTCATGAGTTCTAAAATGCCTAACCTGTCCTGGCTGGAGTTAATTATCCCTATGGTAACTTTTTAAAAATATATATATAGCATATCTAGGTTTTTTATTTCTACTGGTGGTGTACATCCGCACATTACCACGAGATGGTGCACATAACAAAATTCATTCCACACATGAATGGAAAAAATTAGAGGGAACACCGAAAGTATAACTATCAACCAATTTTATGTTAAAACCAGAGTTAGCATTAAATCATAAACACAATAAAGGAATGCTAACAAGGTTGAATAGCCCTACATTTAAAGCCCACTCAAACTTAATTTTTCCAAGTCTGCAGCTATATAGAAACAAATAAAGTATTACCTTCAAGATGAGACCCTTTATTGTCTTAAAATTCCAACTGGTAGGTTCAGTATCCATCTACCACCAATTGGTAAAGAATCAAATGTGATGTAAGGATGCTCATTCTGCCTTCCCTCTGCTTTCCTTTGGGGCTTTTTGATGATTACATTTATAAGAACTTAGATTTCTTAAATCCCAGCTCAATAACTTAAATCTGCAGCTGTCTTATTAGAGGCAAATACATTTCTCTATAATGGAAGAGAAATGTAAATTTTAAAGCCATCAACTTTTGATTGTCTAAATCACCTGTTAAATTTTTTTTATCATAACTCAGAGAAATCTTTCTTTGCAGAGTGAGTTTACTGTAATTGACTGAAGCATCTCAGTCTGGGGGTTAAATGGTAGCTGTGGGCTTCTGTACATTGTGTCCTACAGTTGTATGTGAATTAGGCATAAGTGAATTCACTGGTATTTTAGTGGCACAAGTGCGTATATCAGGAAACCACCATATGGTATGACATGATTGATGCTTATGAGGAGGGCCACAGCTGGGACAGCCAGGTTGCTGTGGGTTAGTCACTGTTGAGGAGCTATATAGAAAACCTATATAGAATTTGCTATCCTGGTTCTTAGGTTCTTGCACTTAATCTTGTATATATGATCACTTAAATTCATCAAGTAAGTTGGTGTGACCGGGTACCTGGAAGGGCTACACTGAAAATGCTTACTTGAACAAACTGCAAGGAATAGGGCAGACAATCCCTAAAATTGGTGGTTTATTCTGTAATTAGATTCACCAAGCCAGTAACAAAACAGCTTCTGTAATACCACACTGGTTACCAAGAAGCAAAAATACAGTCCCTTTTAAGCATCCCAGTCCTTGATCCCACCTAGGTAGCCAAGTCTAATATGGTGAGTAGTTACTGAAAACCAGATTCACCATATGTTACATCCACCAGTCCCAAAGGACCAGACACTGATCTTCAGGTCAATATGAATCTCAGATCGTACCCAATAATGACACTGATACCAATCCTTTAGTAACTAAAACTAAAGGTTTTAATAATAATAAAAAAAAAGAAGAGAGTTGCTGTAGTTAAAAAGATAAGATACATATAGATCTGTGTAAAGGCCTTAGGTCAGTCTCATAGCTGAGTTGGTGAGGCTGCTGATTTGTAAAAGTCTTTCTAGAATCATTGTAAAAGGTTATAGTCCAATAGCAGTCTAGGTGTAGAGTTTGTTCAAATTGTTCCATGAGAATTCCAGGGTAAATTCAGAGTAAACCTGGAGAGCTCAGTCTTGTGGCTTAGACCTTCCCTCTCAAAGTTTATGAAGACCTGAGATAAAAAGGATCAGCCCTAGGGCTGCTTCATTATAGTCTTCTAGCAAGCTGATAATTCTCTTGACAGCAGACCAGCCCTTCCTCAGATGAAGAATAGGTAGTGTATATTGTTGCTTTGAAGTTAATCTTCTATTTTCTATGCATACACAGGTAACTAGCTGCATTTATTCATATAAGCAATTAGCCATTCAAACTATCAAGGTATTTCATTATAGCACAGATAAGCTGAAGACAATGTAAATAATATTATTAGTTCCTACAGTATCTTACATCTTTGATCTTAAAGTTAACTGAACCATCTGCATGCATAATATAATTCCATTAAGACATGAAATGGAATTAGCATCTACAAGCTACTTCTAACATGATATAGGTAAACACAAATACACTTGGCATCCACCCTTTGATTCTCTAACAATACAGGCAGACATGTTAAAGATTCTAATCTACTTAACATGGCTTTGATAACTGTCTAGAAGGAATGGGCCTGTTTACCATGGTAATACCCTTTTGATACATCCTTAAGGGTTGCTTCCAGGTCTCACAGCTTGCTAATTGTTTAACCTGTGCTGGCTCAGCATTACAGCTGGGAAAAGGAAAATAGTGTTAGGCAAAATGGGTCTAAAACTAGGGATGTAAAAGGTTAACCGGTATTAGGCTCACCATTAACCGACCTTAACCGTTAACCCCCTGCACACCAGCCACAGCAGCCCTGGCCGCGCCGGGTCGGCCAGAGCAGCCCTGAGGCCGGGCCGTGGCAGACCAGCGAGTGTGACCTCTGTTAAACGATATAATTTTAATCATTTAACCGGTTAACTTTTAAAACAATGTTTACAGCCCTATCTGAAACAGTTAAAATTAGTCACTGTACTTTGACAATTAAGGATAGGATTTTCAAAAGTGCTCCTCATAGGCTGTGTTCTCATCAAAGTCTATGTTAAAACTCCACTTTGACTTTAATGGGAGCAGAGAGTTAGGTCAGTGCTGAGCATTTTTGAAAATCCCACCTTGAGTCACTTGAAAAATTAAATGGCATGTTTCATTAATTTGTCCTAACAATATTCAGTGTTTCACCAGAGATCACAGGTTCTGAAAAAGAGTAGTAAAATAACCAGAGTTGTAGAGAAATGGAGTTGTTTTAAGTGATTCTTTGTGTTTCTTGCATAAAGAGGTGAACAAGTAAATCTGTAATTGGCTTGGATTTTCTGCAGTAAAGGATTATAGATAAACCTGACCACTATTGTTTTTATTGCTTAGGTTCTCCCTTCACTGCAGAAGCAGATATGACCTAGAAACTAGAATAGATGTAGGGTTGTCTGAACGTTTTTGTAAGGGCTGTGAAGTAACTTCTCTCCCCACAAGAGAAAATGGCTAACCCAAACATTGTGAAACATTCATGGTCAAAGGCTAATAAATAGGCTGCTGGAAAACATATCATGATGCACTGATTCTGTTGCTGAACTAATTTTTACTAGTCCAGGTGTTCTTGGAGAGGACATTTAATTTGATAGACTTCCATCTGTAAATCTTTATTATAGGTGAAGATAGTAGTTAAGTGTCTTAGTTACTGCAGACCAATTGCAACAGTAGAGGGAGGGCTTTACCACTGATCACTGAAGCACTTCCCCAACACATGCAAGTCCCACAAAGATAGATTATGGCATAGACAAACTTAGTACCACTAATTAACAAAATTCAAGATCATGTATAAAATTTTTCCAATTAGCAAGAATGACTCAGCCTGGGACTAGAACTAGCAATTTTGTTTTTAATTAAAATTGGAAAACATAGATATAACTTCCTGAATATATTAGTTTTTATCAATTATGATAATAAAATAGATATTGTTGTGTTCCACTGTAAATATTTTTGAGTAAATCAGCTGTCATAATTTCCTGTTACAGATAAAAACAGTAAAATGACTGCTTAATGCAGATATCTGCATTATCTATAGCAATTTGGTTGAAGTTTAAATTACTTTATGGCATAAATAACTGATTTAATGTCAAAATATTATTTCAGTAATTTATAGCTGTAATTGTTTGACAGGACCAAATAGAAATTTCCTAATGGATATAAACCAGTGCATTGATTTTTTTTTTTTCCAGCAAGCAGGTAATGTAGTAAATGTCTATAACTTGTTCTCCAAGTTCATTCATCTGTGGGCTACATCAGCAACTTGCCAGATACCTGAAGATTATATTTATATTAAGTATTGTGGAGCTGATTAGTATTGCCCTCATCTTTAATGTGGAAGGAGTCTGTGGAATCTGCAGTTCTGGTTACTTATGGAGTATTATTGCATACTGGGACCTGTAGTCTCTGCAGGTCGCAGTGCTTTAAAATGAGAATGGTCACAAAATATTATAGAGCTCTGGAACACACGTTGACCATAAAAACCTGAAAGATAAGTTTTAGAGATGTTAGCTTAAAAATGAACATCAGTCCGCCTTAGGGGAGAGATTGTCACTGAACTTCAGACCAAAACTAACTTATATTGTATCATGATACCATGGGTGCTGAAATTGCAGTATTGCACATGGGCGTGTGTAGTATTTGGGGCACACACAAACTGTAGCATTAGTAGCTGTACCATCGTTATGGTCTAAAGTATAATGCACATAAAATAAAAAACTGTACATACTTTCCAAGAATATATGGAGAAATAGCACATGGTATACTTACAACAGATAACAATGCTTCAGTTACTGGCACTATGACCCAACATAATAGTTAATGTGCATTACAAAGCATGCACTCTTGTGTAACAGTTCGATGCTTCGAGTGTTGAAATCTGTAGAATGCCATGGTGAAATGTTGACCTGAGTTGTCAGACTGGATATTGTTTTTTCTAGCTAAAGAATCTAATAGTTATAAAGAACAGTGACATATACACCTCTTTAAATGTTTGCTTTTAAACATAAAATTGTTTGGTTTATTATATTGTGCTGAAATACGAACATTAATTGAAAAATTCAGGACATCCTCTGGTAGCTACCCTAGAACCATTTCTAAAATTCTAATAAGTGGTGGCACACCTCTGAGAAAAATAATGGCTTTCAGAAACGGTAATGACTGTCACTTTTCAGAATAGAAAAGGAGCACCTTTTTCACATTCTGTTCTATTATGGCTTGCTGATAGTACGTTGGTGCAGCCAGTGCTACATTCTACAGAATCCTTTAAAAATCATAGCTCCTTCTGCAACTTGATAAAATGCAGGCCTTTTTCTCCCAGCTTTTTAATACTTGGAAGTACAATCACCTGCTTGCATACGCTGAAACGTGACTATATTCCATGCTATATAAAAGATAAAATATAAATCAATCATTGAAAAGACTTGTTCATGATAATACCGTTTTGCATTTGTTCCATGATATGATGTTATGACTTACATGAGAAATTAAAAATAAGTTGAAACAGCATATGTGTATCATCCTTAAAAAGCTAGACAATCTAAACTGAACTGAATTTTGTACATAAATGTTTGTTGCACTCTGTAGCTTGCATTCTTCTTTCTAATTTTTAAAAGAGAAGTTGGAGACAGATCTAATCAAGCACCTCTTTTAAGTAGATGGGAGTTTTGTGATTTACTTTGGTGGAAGCTGCATTGTGCCCCAGATGTGTCCAGTAACTGTTTCTACTAACTGAGAGATAACGAAAGTGTACTTGTTAATGTAATAAAAACATGCCATGCATTAAGTTTGTTGCCATAATTCTTGAATAAGTAGTTATAAATTATCGAAATCCAACAGCGGTTTCAGTAAGTGTAGGTAATGATTAATGTCATCTAGTATGAAAAAGCTTTTAAAGAGACTCATACATTTAATCATGAGCATTTTCTTCTGTAGGAGAAGCGGGTGACTAGTCAGCTCCAGTTGCATAGTATATCCTTGTATCAACAAGAAATATCTAAATATACGAGCCTCATTTACATCTTAAGTAAATAATAATATTTTGCTTTCTTTTTCAAGTGCAAGCAATTTCTGTAACACACTTGTCTGCAGTAACAAGTGAGGGGGTGGCAACAGCAGTATATTTTTATTTTACAGATATCATACCCTGTGCACATTTTAAATTTGTATGCTGTGGGATCCCTGGCAAGGACAAAACATTTATTGAATTGAGGTTGTGTTACACATCAGTAGATTTTGAAAGTATCAAAATTGCTGCTAATATTTAGTGACTATAAGTCATTCTTCTGTTTTTTCTGTTTCAGTGAATCCTGCCCTAATTTGGAGTCTAACACTAGCATTTTTTGTTCAATTTTGTTTTTGTTTTGGACCATTCTGTAATTGAACTATGTGGTCTGGACTTCTTAGTTTTCTATTCATTAACTGTTTTATGTGGAAATTGGAGGAGTTTTTGAAACAGAAAAGGAAAGTGGTTCTTCCAAAATGTGGTCTAGACTCAATTACAGCAAATAGAAGAATAAGACTTTGTCTTTACTGCAAAGAAAGATAAAAGGTGAAAGGTGTGTTTTTTTTACATCAAGATATCTAGGCTTGGAAGGATTACATTTTTATCAGTAAATGTTGGTAAACCCCCCCACACACACACACATGCGTGCACACACATTGACAAGAGATAATTTCCATCAATAATTGAAATGTACAGCTTGGCAAAGTAAGAAAAATGCTGGTTGAGAACCTAGAGTTTGAGTTAAGGGTATTTACTTTGCATATGATATGTGATGTTGACAATTGGTGTGTTAATGGTTATAACAGTTATAAAGCTTTAACTTATTGAATCTCAACATCTAGTGTCATTAAATAATTATCTAACCCCCTCCTTAATTTCCCACAATCATGAAAATTTACATGAATAAAAATTGAACAAAATAAAATCCCTAATTTTGCACAACTGTGAAAATGTAAATTGATAGAGCATGCTTAAAAATAAACATTGAAATTAAATTATAAAAATAATTAATATCGAATTCTGTCACATCTGATGATAGCTATCTCAGTGTAAAATTCTAGTGGAGACAACGCACAAGTAGCATTGTCCACAGGTAACTAGTTGAAGTAAACGCCGCACCCTGCACCAGGGGTTTTCTTCAGTTAGCTATATCAAAGAAAATATTACAGTGCCTTGTCTCCATTAACTATTTTACTGCTGATCAAAGCATGTAAGGGTTTGTCTAGACACAAACTGCTATAGCAGTGCAGCTGCTTGGCTTCAATGAAGACCCTACCTATGCTGATGGGAGGAGTTCTCCTGCTGCAACATATAATCCACCACCCTGATAGATGGCTACTGATTAGAATTATATTTCACTTAACAAGTAAAAGAAGAAGTCTTTAAAGCTATATGTGGTAAATCCTCTGTGGTTGTTTCCATCTCAGGAAGCGGATGTTCTACATTTCCATTGTAGACTTCGACACCTGACATCAGCACTGCTAGCAGCAAAATCCAATCCAGTACCAAGGCACTTTCCTGTGCAGAAATTAGAATTTCCTTTATACAAGAAAAGCTGGGAAAAGCAGATTTTCTTTTACAATGTCTTAAAAATCATTTCTCCCTAAATCAAGGCTGGAGAGCAACTATGAAATACTCTCTCTGGGCATCTTTAACTATATTTTGTTAGAGAAAGAAAGCATTCCTTGTTTTTATATCCATCTTTGATTTAGGAGCAAATGCATAAACTGTAAGGTATAAAAGTATGTATATTTAATCTTCTCTATACATGATAAATCTATAAAACTTTAAATGTAAAGCTAAAACTTTAGAAACGCTTTCCACACTCTTGAGTTGGAGTTACTGGAAGATATTTTTTCTCCAAAGATTTCAGTTCTATACCTAATAAGCTGCTGCACTACCAAGTGATAAAACATTTAATGCTTTTCAGAAATTCTGCATACAATAAAGCTTTCACCCTACTTAAACTAAAACAATAGAGGTTTAAATTTCTTAGCTAAGAGAGTTCTGTAAAATTCTAAGTATTCAAAACATTCTCAAATTTTCTTACTCTCCAAAGGAGATTTGTCACTCAAGCCCCTATTCTTTGTTTCCTGTAACTTAAGGAGGAAGTTGAGAATATGAGAAATATGGGTTTAATTAAAAATACTGTTATCTCTAGGTGATTGGTGGAGTGAAGACTAGAATGTTTTGGTTCTATCGGGAAGAGAATGAGGGACTATAGGAGGAAAGTGTTTAAAATCTCAGAAATTGCTGACATTCTTCTGCAAATATGTGAAGGTTTCCTACAGTAAGCTTTTAAATTCATTCTGAATATTTTTCAAAATTCCCTTTATTTAAAAAAAAAAAAAAGCTTAATTTCAGACTGAATTTGTAGTTAAACTTATTGTATGAGTAATGAGTCTACACTACAAAATTAGGTTGATGTAAGCCACCTTGCGTCGACTTCACTGTGCTTGTGTCTACACTTAAATTTGTCTCCCACTGATGTAAGCACCCATTATGGCAGCGCAGTAATACCAACTCCCTGAATAGCACTGAGCTCAGTGTACTGAGGTTGACATAATAGGAGTGTGTTACCTATGTTGACCAAACAGTCCTCCAGAAGCTGTCCCAAAACGCCCAACACTGACCACTCAGATCACAATTGTGAACTCCACTGCCCGTGTTGTGGAGAACAGAAGTCTCCCATGCTCCCCTTTAAAACCCTGTGAATTTTTTATATGGCTTTTCCTGATTGCCCAGCTTGGTGAGCCCACCTGGCAGTTCTTCCTTGTGTGCAACTGCCCAGCCGACCATGCCAGCTAAATGCACCTGACAAGCTCCAGCCTGGAGTAGACAGGAGACGTTGGATCTCCTGAGCCTGTGGGAAGAGGAGGCTGGGCATGCACAGCTATGGACCAGCCATAGAAACATGGACATCTATGAGCAGATTGCACAGGGGATGCAGGAGAAAGGGGTACAACAGCAAAGGACCTGTAGCAGGCATACCAAAGGGCCATGGAGGCCAGCAGTTAATTGGTGCCAAGCCACAGACATGCTGCTTTTACAAAATGCTGCATGCTATACTTGGCAGAGACCACCACCACCTCAGAGGCCACCATGAATACCTCTGAGGAGCCTGAGACACAGGCCACTGCCGTGAACAGCGAGGAGGAGGAGGGGGACATGGAACTGGGAGGCCCATTTACTCTGGAAGCCAAGACCTGTTTGAGACTCCATCACAGTCCAGGCAGAGCCAGCAGTCAAGCAGGGGTGATTGCCATTCACTTCTGCACTGTCAGTGCCACACTCATTCTGGTGTCCCTGCACTGAAGGGCTGAGGTGAGCTAGGCACGCAGATCCAAGAATGTGGCCTTTTGCATCCAAAAGTTCTGCAGCTACTGTTCATCATAGACCTGCATTTATAATGTGATTCCCACCAGGGAGTGCTTTTTTTTCTCAGGCCCAGAAGTAGTGCTCCTCCAGTTAAAGCTTCTCCTTGAACGCCACCCACAACCTTTAATGGTTTCTCACTATATCTCACAGCAATCTGTCCTCCAAGAAATAGTCATGTTCTGTGCTCATTCATTTCTTTGTGCGGCTCTGCAAATACCAGATGATTGTGAGTCCAGTGCTCAGTGCAGTAGTGCAAAGCTGCGTGGGTTTCATGCTTCTGTCAGAGAAGGCGGACAGCAAGGAGGGCTGTGCAGGTTTATAGGATTTTTATAAAAAGCACAAAAATTATTGGATATGGATGTTGTCATGGGATGGAGAAAGTTGCATGCTAGGAACTTGACCCCTTGCTCCTAGTAACCCCTGTGCGACTTTTTTCTACCCCCACCATGCATTGCCAAAACTTCCCAAAAGACAGTGTGCGGACGGTGCCAAGTTGCAAACTGGGGTAGCTACCTATGCTGCGTAGCACTGTGCATCAACAAAAGCACTCCTGGTGAATATGTGCAGCACCATCACGAGTAGCCAAGCATGCATGCGCACACAGAAACAATACACTGAGGCAGATTTATGCTGACATAACTTGCTCAGTCAAGGTTTGTAGTGTAGTCATGTCCTAAGCCTCTGATAAGTTGTGTAATCTTTGCAAAAGTTATGTATGTACAGCTGTAAAGGTTGATATCTAATAGAGGTAGCTGAATGACATATGAATAGCATAATGCATGAATCTAAGGGCATGTCTACACTACCAGATTAGTTCGATTTAAGTTAATTCGAATTTGTGGAATTGACCTTACAAAGTCAAATTTGTGTGTCCACACTAAGGACACTAATTCGACTTTGTGAGTCCACACTAACGGGGTAAGCGTCGACATTGGAAGCGGTGCACTGTGGGAAGCTATCCCGCAGTCCCCGCTGCCCATTTGAATTCTGGGATTTCCCCACAATGCATGCTGGGGGGAAAAATGTGTCGAGGGTGGTCTTGGGTAACTGTCATCATTCAACGTGCTTTCGGACGTCTCAAGGGGAGATGGAGGAGCTTACTGACTCGCTCGGATCTCAGCGAAACCAATATCCCCATTGTTATTGCAGCTTGCAGTATGCTCCACAATCTCTGTGAGAGCAAGGGGGAGACCTTTATGACGGGATGGGAGGTTGAGGCAAATCGCCTGGCTGCTGATTATGCTCAGCCAGACAGCCGTGCAATTAGAAGAGCCCAGCGGGAAGCGCTGTGCATCCGGGAGGCTTTGAAAGCTAGGTTCCTCAGGGAGCAGGGTAACTTATGACTGTTCAGTTTCTTTACAGAGAAGCTGAACCTGCCCCTGCTTCAGTTACTGTTGACATTCTTCTGCGGTTACATACCCCGTTCACCACGTTTCCCCCCCTTCCAACACACGTTTAAAAATAAAGTTAATGGAACATTGTTAATTAACAATGTTTTCTTTATTAATGAATTCGCGTTAAAGGGTTGAAACAGGGACGCAGACTGTGGTGGGTAGGGTGTGCAGTGATGTTAACACCGCTTCTACACTCGAGGAATGACAGGCTCCTGCTCCTAGAGCGGTCTGCACTGCCGGACTGGTTGTTTCAACGGAGCCTGCCATCCCTCCTTTTCGGGACTCTGTGTGCGGGGGCTACGTGACCTTGTGGCGGGGGAGGATGGTTACAGATTCCCCTGCTGCGTGGCTCTGTGGTCCGGGACAAGGACCGCTGCATAAGTTCTGTAACCGCCCTCCCATGCCTCAAAGTCACGTACCCCCCACCCACACAGAACATGGAAAACACCTCCCAGACCGACCAGGGTGCCTACTGACTGCACTGTTGTGTGACCTGCTGTTGATCCTGCTCCCGTGTCTGTACCCTGGTAAAGGTGACTGTCCTATGCAATTAACAACCCCCTCCCCCCCCCCTTCACAGACAGTCTTCTGTAGAAAAACTTGACGGAAATAGTAATTAACAGCAAACTACTTTTAATAATCAACTACACAGTTAGGGGATGAAACTGGGATTGGGGCTTCGGTGAGCCAGGAAGGGAAGGACTTCTTAACATTTAGGGAATGAGAGCCTTCTTGTATTTGTGCACTCTGCAGGGGTGCAGTGACAGTTTTCACGGCCCCTGGCGCCCCTCCTTCTTGTTACTTTGGGTGAGGGGGGTTTGGGACTTTGTGGCGGGGGAGGGCGGTTGCAGATACAGTGCAGGGGGGCTCTGTCCTCCTGCCTGCGGTCCTGCAGAACATCCACAAGGCGCCGGAGCGTGTCAAATTTTCCCTGGGCATTTCCTGTGTGGCTGGTCAGAACATCCAAGCTCGGACTGCTGTCCAGAGCGTCAACAGAGTGGTGCACTGTGGGATAGCTCCCGGAGCTACTAAGGTCGATTTCCGTCCACACATAGCCTAATTCGACATAGCCATGTCGAATTTAGCGCTACTCCCCTCGTTGGGGAGGAGTACAGAATTCGAACTAAAGAGCCCTCTAGGTCGAACTAATTAGCTTCCTGGTGTGGACGGGTGCACTGTTAAGTCGAATTAACGCTGCTAAATTCGACAAACTCCTAGTGTAGACCAGGCCTAAGTCAACATACTAATAAGGACTTGGTTGAATACAGGGTTATAGTATTCACATGAATCTGATTTTGTTTCCTGTTTTGAGAAGCAGTAGGATTCTGAAAAGGCATTTATAAAAAGCAACAGCCTCACTCATCATGGTAAAGGATGGAAAAATGATTTGATGCATCAGTTGATAAATATTTCATGTCAGTTTTGTAAGGCGGATGTAAGAGTAAGGAGTTACGGCTGAACAAGCATCATCCTCGCAGTTTCAGAATTGATGTTGCACTGATTCTCAGCAAATAGTTGCCTTCCAATTTCTTGGTGTGCTACTTTTCTTTGGGGTAGCATGGGAGAGGATGGAAAGTCTCTCTCCGTGGCTTCTGACTACGATTCCTTTAAGAAACCTAAAGTTTTTTTATAAACCTGTTTTTCAGCTTCTGTCTTCAGCATTCTACTCTTCTTTACCTGAAATGCTACTATACTTTAAAGGAATCAGCATATCATCTTAGAAGGTTGGAATTTTAGTCCTGCTCCTCTGTCGTCTTTACATGCTGTCAAAAGAAAGCAATATTGTGAACTTGTTTTAATTTTCTCTAACACTCAAACGAGTAGATTTTCTTTCCTCATAAGTTCTTCTCCAGTTCTCAGATTGAGACACATGTCCTCGAAATCCATAGGACTTCAAAATTCTGTAGCGTAGCTTTCTAAAGAGATGAGAATGATAAGCTAAAGATTAATATTAGTTCAGATAGTGCTGATCTAAAAATTAAGCATTTAGGGCAAAAACTTGCAAAAGCACCTAAGTAACTTAGGTTCCTAAGTCTTGTTGATCTTCAATAGGACATAAGCACCTAAATAATTTAGGAGCTTTTAAAAATTTGGAGGTTAGTGTTCATGAATCAGTAACTTATAAATCAACCTTGCAGTTTAAATAGTACATGTGAAAAGTTCCATATAGAGTCAGAATTTATTTAGTTTGTTTTATTGCAAATTTTAATTTTTCTTTATAATTCTCTACTATGGATTATTTAAAAATATTTTTATACATATTGTACCCCCATGTTTAAAGTCAAAAGCACATCATTAATGTGATTATTTTGCAGTGATCTTTTGGTATTAACTGGTTTTGGTTTGTTGGCACTTCAGCTAGCGGTATGATAAACAGCTCAAGCAGATATACCTGCGTTAGCTTTCATCTAACTGGTTTGTCAAAAATCGAAGTAAGGATGCGGCACTGCAGGCTTCAGCACAGGCTACTGAAACCTGGCTAACCCTCGTGGATATGTACTTGCTTCTGCAGCCTGCTCTGAAGTCTGCACCACAACGTCCTCACTTCTCTTTTTAGCAAGACAGCTTGATTTAAGCTAGTGCAGGTATGTCTGCATGAGCTGCTAATCACATATTTGGCTGCAGTTTAGACATAGCCTTAGTGTATTCTTAAATATATAATTCTTCATAATAAAACAAACCAAGACCTACATATTTTGACCCTCATTCTCCACTATGGTTTCTTTATGTCACTCATGTGCAAAGGTTTGTGAGCAAGGTGTTACCTGGCCACTGGTCCAGGGTTGCTAGGTGTCCACTTTTTGACCAGAATGCCCTGTTGAAAAGGGACCCTGGTGGCTCCAGTCAGCACTGCTGACCAAGCCATTAAAAGTCAGGTCGGTGGCACAGTGGGGCTAAGGCAGGCTCCCTGCCTGCCATGGCACTGCTCAGCTCCCAGAAGCAGCAGCATGTTCTCCCTCCGGCTCCTATGTGTAGGGGGAGCCAGGGGTCTCCACACACTGCCCCCGCCCCAAGTGCTGGTTCTGAAGCTTCCGTTGGCCAGGAACCGAGGCCAGTCGGAGCTGCAGGGGTGGCACCTGTGGGCCACACGCAGAGCCACCTGGCCACACCTCCATGCAGGAGCTGGGAGGGGAGGACATGCCTCTTCTTCTGGGAGCTGCTTGAGGTAAGTGCCGCCTGGAGCCTGCACTCCCTCTCGTGCCCCAACCCCCTGCCCCAGCCGTGATTCCCCTCCCCTCTCTGAACCACTCAATCTCAGCCTGGAGCACCCTCCTGCACCCCAAGCCCCTCATCCCCAGAGCCTGCACCCCCAGCTGGAGCCCTCATTCCATGCCCCAACCCCCTGCCCCAGCCCTGATTTCCCCCCCCCCGAACCTCTCAGTCCCAGCCCAGAGTACCCTTCTATATCCAAACCCCTCATCCCCAGCCCCACCCCAGAGTCTGCACTCCTAGCCACACCCCTCGCATCCCCTGCATCCGAAACCCCTGTCCCAGCCCAGTGAAAATGAGCGAGTGAGGGTGGGGAGAGTGAGCAACAGAGGGGGCGATGGAGTGAGCATGGGCAGGGCCTCGGAGAAGGGGCAGGGCTTCAGAGAAGGGGCGGGGCAAGGGTGTTTGGTTTTGGGTGAGTAGAACATTGGAGTGCTCAATCAGTACGGTAGGGTCCGTAGGTGGTACTGGTTCTGCTTCCCTTTCCTTTACAGCCTCCAGCATATAGGGTGTTTATAGGTGGGGAGAGGAAGTGGAGGTTGGCAGAACACATCTCCTTTCAACTATTCTTGGCTGCCAGTGCAGCCCTGTGGGCTGTATACAACTGGTCGTAATATACTGCACCCTTAAAGCTTGCTTTGAGTTACACTGGCAGCATTGAAGGTGCAAAATAGGGGAATTAGGTGCCTTATAGACATCTTTTTTGCACTTCTTCCTCTGTTTCTCAGTTCAGTTGAAAAACAAGCTTACTCTGGTACAGAACAATTAAATTTAAGAAAACCCGTTTTCTAGTGCCATTTAATTACTGTATCTATTGTATAACTGATATAAAGCCCCTTTTCCTTTTTTTATCAAACCATGCTGTGCTGGGTTAGGTCTCAGAACTCAAACAATTTAAGGTGTCAGAGGCCAAAACTGCAGAGTTCAGGGTATCAGCAACTTCAGAACACAAGAGCAATGTGCTTGCTGGATGCAGCAATGAGATCAGTTTGTCCTGCCATAGCCGTCCATAATTCAGCATTGTGTACTGAATCCTTTATTGTAATTTGAATAGAAAATAAGTAATCAGTACAGCATCTTGTGCAGCCTTTCCAGTATTCCCTACCTAAGGGTTACTACCTGCCTTTGAAGGTAATTAATAGCAGGGTTTAGCAGGGAAAACAAAGAATACTAATCTTACAAGGTTAAAGAGTCCTGAGGGGAAATCCTCCCCTTGTAGCAATCAGCTTGGCTGCAGACATCTAGGAACTCCTTAGTACTGAGGTGGAGCAAATAATGTAGCCCCTTGTAGATTTGATCAGAGTTCTTGTTTAATTGTGTCAAATTACTAATCACGCCCAAATCATTTCATAACCTACTCCAGTTATGTTCACTATGATTTATGTGACAACACATTTATCTTTATCACTTGTAATTTTAGGGTAAGTGTCCTTCTCATAAACTCTCTATAACAGATATCAATAGTGTTGTTGTGTTTTTTTATTTTATTTTAAGTACTGTATTGGTAAAAGTCAAGTATTTAAAATGCTTTCCGTAGGCATGGTTACTGTAGTTCATGGTCTTTCCACAGAGGACAAGAATTAATACTCAAGACTCTGTTGGTGTGTAATTATTACATTCTTCTTCGAGTGATCGCTCATGTCTATTCCACAATAGGTGTGCGTGTTCGCCACATGCACCAGTGTCGGAAGTTTTTCCCTTAGCAGTACCCATAGGGGAGCGCCCCAAGAGACCTCTGGAGTGGTGCCTACATGGTGCGGTATAAAGGGTGCTGCGTGCTCCCCCCACCCTCAGTTCCTTCTTGCCGCCAGTGAAGATGCTTCGGAACTGCTCTGCTCCAGCTTTGCTGTAGCTTGTCCCCAGAACTCTTGTTCGTTCAGTGTATGTGACCTGTAGTTAGTACTCAATTAGTTTTAGTTTAATTTAGCTAGAGTGCCCAGGCTGAGGCATGCCCTGCGCCCCGGGTTTTAAGTCATGCAACACTTGTAGGTACCCAATGCCAGTGAGTGATCCGCACGCAGACTGTTTATGCTGTTTGGGTGAAACTCAACTCAGCGATCACTGTAAGATTTGCAAGTCGTTTAAGCCTCGGACCAAGAGAAGAGAGACATTAGGCTCTGGGCTATCCTCATGGAGTCGGCGTTGACCCCCAACTACAGCACGCCGCTCAGAGTCGGCACCGGGCTCGCGATGTCAGTGCGCAGTGACCCCCCCCGCAATCGTCATCTACTAGTCGGCACTGCTCTCTGTCCGCGGGGCATACCAAGAAGGCTAAGAAGAGGCCTTCTCTGCCATGACACCACAGTAAATCTGGGGCAGAGACTAGCCCCGTGTTGGGCAGTCCTCGATCCCCATCAGCCTCCAGGCCTCCAACTCAAGTCGAGCAGAGTAGCCTGGCCCATTCGGAGCAGGCTTCCCCGGATGTCCGGATGCCCTCCACGCCCTGCAGGCAGCCCGGGATGTCATGTCCATGCTGGTACCAGGAGCACCGCCAGGATTGGCCCCATGCTCCAGAGGCAAGCCGCCACTGGGATCTCTGCAGTTGCCCCTGGCTCGGTCTCAGTCAAGGGAACGTTCCCAACGCCGTTCGCCGCTCAGCGACTGTTCTATGCATAGTCCACGTGGGTCACCATCGACTCCCACCAGGTTGTCTGGCTGGGTTCTGTCCGATCGAGGTTCTAGGCACTGCTCCACCTCGAGGAGTGAACACCGATGGGACTGAGGCAGACGACGCTGAAGGCCCTCGTCTTAGAGGGACTATCGTATCTGGTCGCGACACGAACGTCAACGCCGTTCCCGTTCGTCATCTCGATCTAGGACCCTGCCACGGCACTGCTACCGCAGCCCTGGGTGTCGATCGCCGACGAGCATGCAAAGTACGGCGCCAGCCTCCTTGCCCTTCCCTGATGAGGCAATTACAGCCCCTCCGTCCCGCAGGCGGACTCTAAGGCCCACCAAGAACTATTAAAAAGGGTGGCATCAAGCCTCAGCGTCCAAGCAGAGTAGGTGGAGGAGCCCTCAGACTCTCTGTTTAACGTACTGTCTGCCTCGGTACCGGGCAGGGTGGCCTTGCCTTTCCACAAAGGGGTGGCGAAAATTTCAAATGCCCTGAGGCAAACCCCAGCCTCATTGGCCACCATCTCTAGGAGAGCGGAACGCAAGTATTTTGTGCCTGCCAAGGTGCATGAATACCTACACACCCACCCTGCCCTTAACTCCCAGGTGGTTGAGTCGGTCAACTGCAGGGAGCAGCAGGGCCAACCAGCTCCTACTCTGAAACATAAAGATTCAAGGAGGCTGGACTCATTTGGAAGGAAAATGTATTCGTCCTCGAGCTTCCAGTTACTGCTGGCGAACCATCAGCTTCTCCTGGGCTGGTATGAGTTCAACCTGTGAGGCTCTTTGCCAAGGTTCAAGGACTTCCTCCAGGAGCGTGACAGGAAGGAATTCAAAGCGCTCGTGGAGGAGGGTACAGCGGCTGCCAGGGCAACCCTGCAGGCAGCGACGAACACGCGGTCCATGGCGTCTGCGGTGTCCATGAGAAGGGCATTGTGGCTCCTGCTCTCTGGTGGGGGCAGCTCCTTGGCCTAGGAGCAGTGGAAGTAGTGCCAGTGGAGTTCAAATGCAAGGGGTTCTGCTCCAGGGCGGGGCTGGGATGGGACACTATCTCTGATGCGTTCCTTCTGTCCTGGTCGAACTGGTTTCTTTATGCCTTCCCCCGTTCTCACTGATAGGCAAAGTCCTGGAAAAGATAAAGACAGATAGGGCCTGGGTCCTACTGGTTTCCCCGGCATGTCCCAGGCAGCATTGGTACGGGACTCTCACGGGCTTGGTGGTCGCCCCGCCATGGCCATTGCCATCCCACCCAGACCTGCTCTCCCAGGACCAGGGCCGCCTTCTCCACCCCAACCTAGCAGGGCTCCGCCTCACTGCGTGGCTGCTCAGTGGTTAGGCTGGGAGGAAAAGACGTGCTTGGAAGGGGTCCAGTGCGTCCTCTTGGAAACCTGGCGTCCCTCCACGCGCCGAGCCTAGTTGGCAAAGTGGTCTCAGCTTTCCTGATAAGCGGGACATTTCCCCCGTGGCTGCCCCGATCCAGCTCATTTTGGATTACCTCCTTCACCTTAGAGCCCAGGGCCTGGTGCCCTCGTCTCTCAGGGTGCACTTGGTGGCCATATCGGCCTTCCACCCGCCGGTGCAGGGCCACATGGTATTCTCCCATACTATGACTGGCTGATTGGATCATCTCTTCTCTTCCCGTACATCAGGCCCCCGGTCCCATGGTGGGACCTGAACCTGATGCTGGCCCAGCGGACGGGCCCCTGTTTGAGCCGCTAGCTACGTGCTCTTGGTCGCACCTCTCATGGAAAGTAGCCTTCCTGGTGGCGATCACGTTGGCTTGTGGGTCTAGGAACTCAGGGCCCTGACCTCCAAGCCCCCATACATGGTAGTCCATAAGGATAAGGTCCAGCTCCGTTCACATCCTTCATTCCTCTCAAAGGTGGTCTTGGCCTACCATGTGGGTCAGGACATTTTCCTGTCGGTCCTCTGCCTCAAACCCAATACATCCAGTGAGGAGCGCCGCCTCCACATGCTGGATGTACAATGGGCTCTGGCTTTCTACCTAGAGCGGACAAAGCCATTCAGAAAGTCCTCGCAGCTGTTCATCGCTTCAGCCGAATGCATGAAGGGTTGGACAACTTCCACTCAGTGGCTTTCCAACTGGATCACATCATGCATCCGTACCTGTTATGACCTGGCGGGAATCCCCCCGCCGTCAATTGTGAGGGCACACTCGACTAGGGTGCAGGCCTCATTGGCTGCCTTTTTGGCCCATGTTCCCATCCAGGACTGCTGCTACATGGTCTTCAGTTCACACTTTCACCTCGCATTATTCGATCGGCGTCCTCCCTGGTTTGGGAGACGGGGTCGACAGGGCTGTACTCCGTCCTGAGAATTTGTGAATTCCTACCCACCTCCAACAGATGTAGCTTGGAATCACCTATTGTGGAATACACATGAACAATCACTTGAAGAAAAGACACTTACCTTTTCCGTAACTGGTGTTCTTTGAGATGTGTTGCTCATGTCTATTCCACATCCCGCCCTTCTTCCCCTCTGTCAGAGTTGTCTGGCAAGAAGGAACTGAGGGAGGGGGGAGCACGCAGCGCCCCTTATACCACGCCATGGAGGCGCCACTCCAGGGGTTCTAGGGGTGCTCCCCTACGGGTACTGCTAGGGGAAAAACTTCTGACACCAGTGCATGTGGCGAGCATGCACCCCTATTGTGGAATAGACATGAGCAACACCTCTCGAACACCAGTTACAGAAAAGGTAACTGTCTTCTGTTTCCTTAAAATTATTGGACTATATTTTTTTTTAAATAGTTCTAAATATACATTCAAGTTTTCAATAACTTGAGAGAATAAAAGTGTTGCATATCCTAGTATAGGTTTTGGTTGTGCCGTGAATGCCACTAAATAGGTTTGCCAACTGCTCACACAGCTATTTCCTGTTCCAAGTATAGAAAACTGTGATAACTCTAAGTGAGAGCTGTTGGAAAATGCCATACTGTTAATGGTAACTACTGTATTTAGACTTATGGGTATTGCACAGTACTCCTGAATTAAGTGTAATATTTTAAATAATTTTATTCAAAAGTAATATTTTTGAAAGATCCAGAATTAAAAATACCATAACAAATTTCTGTATAAATTGTCCAACTTTGAAGGGATAGATGGATTCCTGTTGTATCACAGATGTAACTTGGCAGGGTAAAATATTCTTGTTATAAATGAAATCCACAACTGCAGCACCCAAAAGAGTGCTTTAAAATGACTGGAGTGCCTCACATTTCTAACAGTCTGGTAGCAAACTGGATTCCTTGTATGTGGAATACAACAGCAATTTAAAAATTATTGCAGCTTCAGTTAGTTTTTTCCAGAGGCAGTGATGACACACTTGAGAATGAAATCCAGTATCCTCGTCTATCGACAAGTGTTGCAGTTGGCAGCACATCTTGCTATTTTCACATGAGCAGGCTATTCTGCAGAATTTTAGGTGTCACTTCTGTTTGAAAGAGATTTTGGCAAGGGCTTTAAGAGGAGAGGGGCTCTGAGTACGTGCAGCACAATCTACTTAACCATTCATCCTTAATTAAGAGAACTATCAATTTTAAATATGTCCATTGTTAACATTAAAAATAAAATAGTTACCATTTAGAAACCTGTTTTAATTAAAAGCTCTTGTGTTATCCAAAATCCCTACATAAAAGAATTAACACTGTGGCTTTCAGCACTGATAAGCTTTTTGAAGTCTCTTAAACATTTATTCCTACAGAAGATAACATTTTGGATTCCTACTCCAAAATGCTCTACTGTCAGTAAGATCAAAGGGAAATATGATGGGGGCGAATTTAGCTACAAGAAATCAGGAAAAAGATCTTGGAGTCATCGTGGATAGTTCTCTGAAGATGTCCATGCAGTGTGCAGAGGCGGTCAAAAAAGCAAACAGGATGTTAGGAATCATAAAAAAGGGGATAGAGAATAAGAAGGATAATGTATTATTGCCCTTATATAAATTGATGGTACACCCACATCTTGAATACTGCGTACAGATGTGGTCTCCTCATCTCAAAAAAGATATACTGGTACTAGAAAAGATTCGGAGAAGACAACTAAAATGATTAGGAGTTTGGAACGGGTCCCATGTGAGGAGAGATTAAAGAGGCTAGGACTTTTCAGCTTGGAAAAGAGGAGACTAAGGCCTGGTCTACACTAGGGTGGGGGGTTGAACTAAGGTACGCGACTTCAGCTACGCGAATAGCGTAGCTGAAGTCGAACACCCTTAGTTTGAACTTCTTACCTGTCCAGACACCACGGGATCGAAGTCCGCGGCTCCCCCGTCGACTCCGCCACTGCCGTTCACAGTGGTGGAGTTCCGGAGTCGACGGGAGCGCGTTCGAACTATCGCGTCTAGATTAGACGCGATAGTTCGAACTCCGAGAAGTCGAACGCGCTCCCGTCGACCCGGCCGTCAGTATGGACGTACCCTAAGGGGGCATATGATAGAGGTATATAAAATCATGAGTGATGTGAAGAAAGTAGATAAAGAAAAGTTATTTACTTACCCCATAATACAAGAACTAGGGGTCACCAAATGAAATTAATAGGCAGCAGGTTTAAAAACAAATAAAAAGAAGTTCTTCACATAGCGCACAGTCAACTTGTGGAACTCCTTGCCTGAGGAGGTTGTGAAGGCTAGGACTATAACAGCGTTTAAAAGAACTGGATAAATTCATGAAGGTTAAGTCCATTAATGGCTATTAGCCAGGATGGGGTAAGGAATGGTGTCCCTAGCCTCTGTTTGTCAGAGGGTGGAGATGGATGGCAGGAGAGAGATCACTTGATCATTACCTGTTAGGTTCACTCCCTCTGGGGCACCTGGCATTGGCCACTGTCGGTAGACAGGATACTGGGCTAGATGGACCTTTGGTCTGACCCAGTACGGCCGTTCTTATTAAATCCTTTGAGTCCTATCAGATTAACCCTTTGGCGCTAATTGCCAGCAGTGTTTGCAAACCAGAATATTGAGGATACTGGTGCCAGAGGGTTAAATATAGCAAGTAACAGGAGAAGCTAACAAATGCTTGAATTTTGTATATTGAAAAGCAGTAATATACAGTAAATCAGCATTTTTATTAAAATATAATTTCTTAATTCAGTGTCTTTGCATAATTATGGAGAAATATATACCGTATATAATTATACTGTTTCTCGTGCGCTCTCTGACTAGTGCTCAGAGTGGCATTCATTAATGACTTTATTTGGAGCCATGGTTAAGTTTTCTTGGCTATAAAGGTACAACAGAGGCAGTTACAGTAGATTTTCTGGTGTTTGACATGATCTTCTCTATAAAATGGTATCTGGCACATTGTTGCGAGAAGTTGGAAAGAGTTATTGCATAACTGTGGCCTGTTAATGAGTTTACGGAGAAGGTGTCTTAAAACATTTTGTCCAAACTGAACTTCTTACAATTTGCCCAACCATAAATCAAAATATAGTAGTATTCATGAGCTTGTCATCTGTGAGATCCTCGCAGATCTATTCAGCCAACAAGTGCTAGAAAGAAAAATGGATAAAAATAGGTATTTTGAAATAAATGAATTCTTCTCAAAAATGGTCTCTCTATGAATGTTTATATAGACTTACTGTCTTGGGTACTAGTGCATACAGAACAGGAAATGCATAGTATTAAGTAAGCTAACTTTTAACCTTCCCAGTTTTTTGACCCTTTTGATACAATATGTGGTTTTGTATATGCTTTTCATGGCTTGGATGCATCTGACTTGATTTTATACCTATTTTGGTGTGCTTGTAGTAATAGCCAGGTTAATACATTTTAATCTAGTTTAAATGTTAGAGTTCTGGTACTTCAACTATTAAATTATTAGCCATGGTTTAACATGCATTAATTAACATGTTAACTAATACCACTTTAAATTCTAATGTAGACTACAAAAATATTTGTTCTGCAACACAGATGTCTTGCTAGTTGTTTATCCTGAAATGTTTGTCCTGTTTATGCATCAGGATTTACAGTTGTGTTAGTATAATCCACACACCTCCTGGATGTGATGATTGATTGACTCTACAGCCTTAGTTAATAGCCATATGGTGTTTAGCTTACGCAGTAAAGGCTCAACTAAGCTCCAGAAGCCCCAGGTTTGTTGGTGTTACAAGTGGGGGCTCGTCCAGGATTTCAACTGGGAAGTCTCTGAAGCTCAGGATGCACTTCCTCAGCTAGGGGAACTTTGTAGCCCACACACCTCCTGGGTGTGGTGTTCTGTCCCATCTAGTGGCACCGAGAGAGAGGGAGAGAGAGAGGGAGAGATATTAATGACTCTGATCTACAGCCTTAGCTAAGTGCCCTATGGGTTTTAGCTCATGCAGTAAAGGCTCATGCACTAAGCTCCAGAGGTTTTAGCTCATGCAGTAAAGGCTCATGCACTAAGCTCCATAAGGCCCCAGGTTCAAACCCGCATGCCAATGATCAGGGTATCTCCATGTTACATTAGCACTGTAAAATGCGACTAAAAAACCAAGTGTCACTGTATCCTTGCTATATATCATTCTGAAATACTAAAGACCTCTTGTTTCCTTTCAAAATTAGGACAAATAATATTTGAAACTTCCTGCCGATCATCCTATTTATATTGATCATAAGTTACTTTGTCTATTTCTGATGTGACATTTCCTCATCTATCGTCTCTTCAACTTTTCTAATGCATAGAACATTTATATTAACTTATTGGACAGAGGACAGTTGTGTTTGGATAACGTAGTTGTGACGCTTGTCTTATTTTCTGTGAGTATCTTTGCTTTGTATAAAGTAGGTAGCCTTGGAGTGAAAATACTGTACAACACGTGAAACGATTTCCTTTTTTCTTTCTAATCTTTGTAGAAATGTTTAGATATCGTGGTAATGGATGCATGAGGAATCTATTCCAAATGTACATCAGTGCTGTGGAGCTTGACTATTAATCAGAATTTGTGCTGGTTTCTTAAATAGAGTTCATAGAATTTGAAATGTGCAGCAATCTGAAGGTGTAGAGCATTTAAACAAAAAATTCTGGTCACAAGAAAAGTCACTAAGACAGGAAACTATCATTAGCTTGTTATATAAAACACTCCATTTTCTTTTATTTAGGGGGAGATTTCTAATGCACAAAGGGGAGTTAAGACATTGGGAACTTGGTACCTAACACTTCTTTTGGCCTTGAAAATGTTCTCCCTCACATTCCCTCCCCGCCCCCCCAAGCAACAGATACCATTCTGCAGTAATTATAATACTTTTACCTTAGGGGAAGTATTTTCCTAACATCCATCAGTTAGTTATTTGGATTAAGACCTGAAGCATGATGACCTTCTCTATAATCTACATTATGTATGTACTGATCTAATGTCCCCTTCTATTTTGTCGCCTCTGTAAACAGTCCTAGTCTCCAATATTTTGCTCAATATAAGATCACACAACAAAACTGCAATATAAATTTAAACCAGTGTTGATTCATACAACAAAATAAAATTCAGCATAACCTACCTAACTCTACAGTCATTTTGATGCTACAATGGTCATTTGGGCTGTACAATACTATTCATCACCACATTTGCTGTCAGTAAATAGGTGTACGCAGTTTCAAGATGCCAATTGTGTAATCAGTTTTCTGGCTGTAACCATACTTATAAAAATCATTTTCATGCTATGGTCTGGACAAAAACAATACAGAGTATGCTGTGTGTCACACAAGTGAAATTAACTTTAGGCAGTTGCTAAAGTGATTCCTTCAGGGTCAGCGCAAGACTTGTGATACAAAACAAAGTCTGAACTAGAACTATGTGCACTTCATCTCTGATAGACAGATTAATTGTATTAAAATATGACACAAACTTGAGAACCCAAGTTTGACCCATACAAAGAAAATTGTGCCCTCGGAATAATGATTAACAATTTGTCCTCTTAAAAGTTTAAACTTTGCAAGTTATGCACCATGACACTGTTGCAAGAAAATATATTGTCCAAAAATTTGAGTCACTGTAGAGAACTTTAAAAGTGCAGGTGCCCTCTGACTCTTAAAAATGTTACTGTTATTGACATGACAGGCTTGTGGTTGACTTCACTCAGATGGAATGCATGAGAATAAATGAAAAAGCCACAATGCCCAAGATGAGGTGTATTAATATTTTAAGTGTGTCAGGTTGGGCATACTGCAACATCCTTTTATATAGTTTCAGTATTGTCTTGAATGCCAGCTTTGGGACATTGAAGCTATATTTGTAATGCCTTATTGGTGAAACAGTATACAATTTCATTAATGGCTGCACAGTAAAAGGATTTCTACTATACTTCTCATTTAGAGTTTTCTTTGCACCATTCATCATCTAGCATATTAAATTATATGCATCCGAGCCCTTCAATCTTTTTGCACGATAGTGGAAATACTACATTCGTATGACAGAATGATTAGTAATCAATCTTCTCATTATAGTTAGATTAAGCTTTGTTTTCTTTAGTTGTTTAGTGCTCAAGTCAATTATTCTTTAATCTAAAGCTATTAAAGATTAAAAGTGTCCTTTTTTAAAAGTTCCCATATCAGAGAGTCTTCTTGATATTTCCAATTATCAACAATAGTCCAGGGTTCACTGTTAATTTTATGCTATCTAAGTAAACTACTAATTAGAGATGCTATATGTATTTTCATGCGGGAGGAGAAGAGGATAGAGGAGAAACCAAAAAAACCCTTAATTGGTTTTTGGTCCTCAATGCTTCAGTTCATTTTGTTAAAAGAAATTTGGTTCTTTTAGCTCTTCACAGCAAACAGAAAAACATAAAAGCTTGGTCCTTCCTTCCAAACTTGAAAAATCAACTACTATTCTGATTATAATCTGTTCTGTGGCTATCCAGTTACAGTATCTTCTTGTAACCACAAAAAAACAAAAAAAAACCCACAAGCTTCTATTTTAGGCAGAGTGTTTAAATACAAGCAACATAGTCTAGTGAAGAAATGAAAATTTCTTGTACCCAAGGAGGGAAGGACCTACAGAATTTGTTTCATTTTTCTGCACAAGATTGTTGTATTTTGCACTGAAATGAAACCTACCTATGAAAATGTAATTTCTTTATTTTCATTAGCATAAGTGAAAGTACGCTTTCTCTCTTCATAGATATAGTGGGTCCAGCTGAAGGAGACAAATTAGAAAACACATGGTGAGGTCTTTCATATTAATCTCCTGTGCCACACATTCCACCAAAACATAAATTATTCATCTTTTAGAAATGTTCCTTTGCCTATTTTTAGTGTGTTGTTCACCTTGGTTGGTGTCTGTCTCCTTTTGTTCTCGAAAGTCTTTTTTCCTGGAAAAAGATGAGAATTTAATAAAAACAAATGGTCATTAGGCGAAAGCATGCTAATTACTTGACTGCAATGTCTTAAGGCACATCATCTTGGTAGCTGTAGCTCTAAGTTTAGGTGATTGAGGAGTTACTAAATTTCCATACCTGTTTTTCTTAAATCCTGGCTCTGTTTGAAAATCTTAAGGAGTTTTTTTTACCCTCACGTGTTTTTTTTTTTTGCATTAACTTCACTTGTACTGAAATGTGTTTACTGCGAAATGGGAGCTGAGCCATCATTCACTGTTTTTCCATACAGGATTAAAGTGGTTTCTATAGTTGTCCAAAGAGAATACATAAAAAAATGAGTTGATGCACCTTTTTTAAACACACTTTAATTAAGCTCTGAATAGCATTTGTTTATGGAAATAGCTTTATTGATTGGCTTATATTCACTTACTAAGTCTTCTCTGAATCTTTTTGTCCTTAATATTGAATCATGTACCTCCTTGACATTTAATATTTTGTATTAACAGTATTCTACTCAGTTTTCCATCTTATTTATCTCTTTTTGGCAACTAATCTGTTTTACTTGTTTTTATCTTTGTCATGTACACAGGAACAGTTCTAGTATTGTATAGATTTTTTTTCTCTTTCAAAAAGAGCTCCAAATGCCTCATTTATGAACTGATCCCATCCATTTTGTTACTCAATTCTGTGCAGGGTCCCTAGAAAACTTGTGCAAAACATCATAGATATTTTTTTTAAATAAAAATTAAGATTGACAATTCTGTTTGCTGTCATAGATGAAATGGGAACCAAGC
This sequence comes from Mauremys mutica, assembly GCF_020497125.1. Classification (NCBI taxonomy): domain Eukaryota; kingdom Metazoa; phylum Chordata; order Testudines; family Geoemydidae; genus Mauremys; species Mauremys mutica. The sequence continues at coordinate 106,779,527 of NC_059073.1, forward strand.
TGAAAAGCAATGAGAAAACTAGGATAGGTTATAAATGATTCAGGCAATAAATATGTTTATGGGCACACTCCTATGAATACATGCAGAGTACCCCCTCCTACACCCAAACTCCCTCTCAGAGCCCAGAGCCCACACCCAAACTCCCTCCCAGAGCCTGCACGCCCTCCTGCACCCCAACCCCTTGCCCCAGCATGGTGAAAGTGAGTGAGGGTGGGGGAGAGCGAGCAACGGAGGGAGGGGAGATGGAGTGAGTGGGGGCAGGGCCTCAGGGAAGGGGCAGGGCCTCAGAAGGGCGCAGAGCAAGGGCTGAGCAGGACAACTAGGGGATGGGGTCCCTGAACAATTTTAAATCAAAATGGGGGTCCTCGGGTTGCTAAATTTTGAGAACCACTGAGCTAGAGCATATCTTTTAGTAAAATGTGCAGTCTTGATTTTAAAATTGCCTGAGAATTCACCGGCCCAATTTTCAGTTTTTCCTAACAGGACATCTAGTGTCTTTTTTAAAGTTACACCAATGAGGAAAAAAAAAGCGAGACGGGTACATAAGAGATCTCATAGGTACTATTTCTCAAAACTGAATTAAACTGAACTGACATTGGAGAAATGCAGAGACGGACATCCGCTTTATATTTGTCGGGTTTATCTATTTTTAGTTATTCATTTCAACTAAGGAAGTTCATTGTCACTTTACAGATATGGTATCCTCTCTCCTAATTATAGAGGTGGTGCTGAGAATGTAATACTAAATAATGGAGTGTCCAACCTTGCACAATTGCTTAATGAAACAAACCATGTGCTTCTGTATTAATGGAATAAGTTTAAAAAACAACAACAACAACAAAAACTGTTCCCCAGAATAGAAAATTATGATTTCTAAGCAGTTCAATTGAACTAAATATGCAAACTTTGTAAAACTGTTAGTTGTTCCTATTAAGGAGAGCAACAGTGAATAAAATTTAGAACCTATGGAATTAGGGCTTAACCTAACCTAGCAGGACTTCCACAAAAATCTGCATCAGCTGGAAAGCACAACGAATGCGTTCAAAAAAAATCAGTTACCATTTTCTGCCTCTTAGAACCTCGAACATAGTGGATGTTTCTTTTTTGTGACACACATTCTAGTTACTGTGTTTAAAACATGTCTTTAAAAATAATGCGTTGAGAGGTAGATATGTTTTGTCCTAGAGTGCAAATTTATCCAAATTTATTTTGGAAATTATATTTCTAAACATCTACATGTTAATATATGGGAAAGTGCCAGGAATTATTTTTAAAGAGGTGTATTTTTAGGAGCATAAATGTTTTGATGATGATGCTGTCTTCCGTAGTCTTGTAGTTTGTGTTATATGCACATAACTGCTCTAAGGAAAAAAAATCAGCCTCCTAGTGTGCCTTAATTTAGATGTTTGAGGAGCATCGGCTTCATGGAGACAAGTTACATTGTAGCAATAATTAAAAAAAAACAACAGAAATCTTAGGTAAAATAATTCATCTCTACAAATAAATTGTGAAGTACATGTAGCTCAAAACATCAGCAGGACCAGCCAAAAAAGGCCACTATATCTTAATTATATATCAGGTCCTTGATTTTTAATAATATTTTTCAGGAAGAATGCTCTAGCCCCAAGTAAAAATTAAACTGCCACATCTTGATGAAAATTATTTTCTCCCTTAATTTGCTCTTACATCACATCTGATTGAGCTATTCTTCCCTATGGGGATTTTAGAGAGAGAAACCTCATCTGCTTTCCTGTAAGCCTTCAAATCTGATTTCTGTGTTTTCGTCAGTTTGATGAAAAGGAGGCATTCTGTTCAGTTTCTCCTTTCTTCTTGTGTTTTCAATTTTCGTCTGTATTGCCGTGCTATAGTGATGGTTTATTCTGTCTCTCTAACATACACAGATCAAAAATATTCCCATTGGAATAAATACAGAGGCTTAATTTAGCTATACTCATAGGAATGAAGCAAAAAAAAGTTTGCCCTTACCAAGTTTAAGATGTTATATGTCACAATATTGTGTAAACTGCTTCAGCAGGTATTCAGAAAACTTAACTACTCAAGGAGTATAATCATTACATTTGTCAATAATTGGACTGTAATTATGATTTCTCAACTAGATTATGCATTTTGCCTCTGGTTTTCAGACATCTATATATGGATATAGAGTGCATAGTATATTACTGTTTTAGACAGTGTATAAATTGAGCTGTACAGCATTCCGTTCAGAGCAATTTAGGTCATTTATTTTAATAACTTTTCCATTTGTACTTCAGTTATTTTCTAAAGAAACGTGCATTCTCATTGATTATAACCACTAAAACATGTTGATTCACAACTACATAGAGTCTTTACACTAGATTTGGTACATGTGTTTGCTATCTAAGAGGGTACATTATAGCTATATACATTTATTTAAGCAATTATATAGCTTAATTTTTTCAGACTCTTATTAATTGTACATTTTTAGTGTGTTAGAAAATGGTGAATGATATATTGCTGCTAGATAATTAACTTTTTGCTTGATTTGTGTTAACCTGCATTAGGATGGTAACTGGAATTTAATTAAACACACAGAACAGCATATAAGATTTATTTTTATTAAACAAAACAACCTTAAGTGTTGTGGATACATAAACTTCCCTTATCAAAACATGTTTCACATTTACAACTAAATGGTTTATTAAAGGAACAGAGGGATTAACTGTAGTCAGTGAATTAAACTGACTATTTCAGGTCAGCCTGGGAAAACTTTCAAATATGCCTAAGTGAAAGTGACTGAAGCCTAAATTCCTACTAGCCTAAGTTTCTTGAAAACGAGACAACAGTCTCCTAAGTTACTTAGGCTGACCATCAGACTTCTAAAACTGATAGATCTTATGCCCTCCCTCCTCATTTTTATTCATAGACTGGAAGAGAGAGTTTTCCTGATTTTTTTTTTTCAACTCCCAATCAGTTTCTCATCTTTGAGTGAATTAGTCCAAAAGAAAAAAATATTCTCTGTGCCTTCAGAAGAGACTGCTGCTCTTGAAAGCTGGTATAGCACTTCAACAAACTCTGCTTCTAGGTGCTTAGTTAGTGCCTTCTCCCAGTTCAGTGGCGTGGTTTGCTGATGTTTTAAAGAAAGCATGTCCTGCTTGAATGGTTCACCTTCAGCCCTGAAATTTATTATGGTTGGCATGACTGATGGGTAATTATTAGATGCCCATGTCATTGCACCAACTTCTTCTTTAATTAGGCCTCTGCCTTGGTACTTTGGTTGAGAGTAATAGCAAGAAAATGAGGTGGAGTAAGTGTTTGATCTATCAGAGGGGTAGCCATGTTAGTCTGGATCTGTAAAAGCAGCAAAGAGTTCTGTGGCACCTTAGACAAACAAACGTATTGGAGCATGACCTTTCGTGGGTGAATACCCACTTCGTCGGATGCAACGTCCGACGAAGTGGGTATTCACCCACGAAAGCTCATGCTCCAATACGTCTGTTAGTCTATAAGGTGCCACAAGACTCTTTGCTGTTTGATCTATTTGCTTCTTTACTGCCTACAATTCAGCTTTGTTGTTGGGGATTTCTTTCTTTGACATCTCTTGAAGTTCTTTCCGAATTTCAGCAGAATCCGCAATGCAGCAGCAATCTTTCTGTGGTTTGTCCACAGGAATGGAAATAGGTTTCAGTATATTCAATATATCTTCTATGTTTCTCTTTAATATGATGTTGACTACTTCGGCTATGATAGTTCCATCTATTTTGTCATAATTTTCTTTCCCCTTCAGTGAAGCTGAAGTAACCTGGCCTTTGTGGAAGTATTTTGCAATTTCAGGAGTTGTATATAAGTTTTTGGCTAAAAGATGCATCAAATGAGCATTACACCCATATGTTATAAGTTTCAGGTTTCCTTCATTATCTTCTTCTTCATTCCTTCTCATCTTTGCAGCATTGTCTGTAACAAAACTATACACTTGACACTTGAATTTTTGTTCGGTCACAGTTTTACTGCTACTTCTAAGTATTGTGCTGTATGGTCATTTCCTGATGTATCACTTGTTTCTGTAAACTAGACAACTCCATCTTTTGTTGTCACACAAGCACTTTGTACTTGATCATTGTGTACATTGCTCCACCCATCGAGACTCAAATTATCGAATTTCCCATCAGTGTTTTTTGCACACTGTTCAATTATCTTTTCATACACTGTATCCAGGAACCTTCTAGTAATGTCTGCTGTGCCAAGTAGAATGTAACCTGGTTGTAACGATTGAACCAGGTCCATGAAATCTTAGTTCTGAACAAGACAAAAGGGACAAATTGCATAAATAAACTGAGCAATCTTTTCGTCTATCGAGTCGTGATGGAATTTTCTGGTCCTGATTATGAACTCATCCATGGTTTTACTGGATGATGAAGAAAGACTTTGTTGTTGAGATACAGGTAACTAAATTTAGTGCAGCACTACTGGTGGCACTGGCAGATGACTCTGAAATTGTAGATGTTGCAGATGATGGATGTTCATAACCCTTTATGTCTAAGCTGGACCCTGAAACAAAATGGGTAAAAAAAAAAAAATTAAAAAATTACTTTTTCACTGTTACTCAGAGCACTGCTTTAAAAAATGAGACTGTAAATGAGTCCTCTTTCTGCAGCTGTTCTAACCACTTTTTGAATGATATATTTTCCCTGTAAAACTGAGTTTAGAATAATTAAGAAATCATTAGGATTATCTAAACCTATATAAACCCTATCTCTAGCAAACAAAACGTGCTTAAATGTTAAGACTCATAAATGCCTAATAAAGCTTTACTTTTAAGCAGGAAATCTTCACCTAAGAGGTTTGATTATACTGAGCAGTAGAAAATCATTTCAGAAATCCAGCAGTAACAGTAAAAAAGTAATTGGTAAATATTCCCATAACTAACATACCAATTATATTCTGAACACAAACATTTTGAAATTCATGAGAAGTCATCTGTCCAAAACACAAATTTATGACAATAATCTAAGTGATCATTTACTAGCATAGTAATACATGGTAGGCAGTCCCTAAGAATGGTGCAAAAATAAGTTTACTAACCAGTAGATTCAGATTCTTCAGACATGTCTACAACATCATCTCCAAAGTCATTGCCTTCTGAGGATCATTTTTCATAACCTTGATTCATTCTGACAACCGGCCTTGCGTCTTCTCTCTTGCACTGTTTACATTTGGCATGTATCTCTGGGTAAAAAAAGGAATTTAAGAATTTCTTTAAAATATTCCTAAATCGGGTCTCTTTTATGATGTGCAGCCGTGGCAGTTTTTTCTCCAGTTCCCAGATGTTGAAATCAGCACTGGAGGCTGCACCCGAAGAATGCTGTCATTTCTTCCCAGTGTCCTGCTTTGACACCAGTGTTGCTTCTTTCTGGTTGCACACTCTGCTCCTTCTCCCTTGTTATATAACCCACCCACCCACCACTTCCCCTTGGGGAGGAGAGGAATTAACAGTCCAAGACTTCTGTTTGTGTAACCTACCTGCCTTTTGCACTGCAATATTTTATTTTTTTTAAAGACACATAGGGAGGCAGTTGAGATATTTATGGATTTCTGTTTGTATCTCTGTTTGTATCTCTGTCTGTGTACACATGCAAGGAGACCGAGCAAGGCCATTTATCTGAAGTGCCCAGAACTATCCAGAAACAAAGGCTGGTAGTTACTGGGCAAATCAGTGTTTTTCCCCTAAGCTGGAGAATAAGTTTCCATAGTGGGTGGCATCATAAATATTCATAATTTGAGAACTGTCAGAGCTCTGGTCAGGGAAAGCTATAAAACAGGAGTGTGAGACCACCCAAGTGGGCTCAGTAGATGATCCTGATGATGAGATACATGATGGTGTGTCCTACAGGTAGTCTGCATCCCAACACAAGTAATGATTTTTCCAGTAGCATAGCCCTGGGATCCATCCCCACACAGACACCCCCATCCCTCAGGATCAAGCCCTTAATAGAGTACATGACCTATTGTGCTATATTTACAAAGCTTGACTTCAAAAGATGGATGTTTTTCCCCTGGTTCTTTCTTTATCTAGAAAAGCAGCCTTTAATTCAAAGTTTTTGATACAGGTTCATGGATTCAGTGTATTTATTTTTTTATTTAAATCATAGACTCAGACTTTAAGGTCAGAAGAGATCATTATGATCTCACCCACCCATTCCTGTACCAAATCTGTGTCTGAACCATTGAAGTCCTCAAATCATGGTTTAAAAACTTCAAGGTGCAGAGAATCTTCCAGTAAGTGACTCGTGCCCCACACTGCAGAGGAAGGCGAAAAACCCCCAGGGCTTCTGCCAGTCTGCCCTGGAGGAAAATTCCTTCCTGACCCCAAATATGGCCATCAATTAAACCCTGAGCATGTGGGCAAGACTCACCAGCCAGACACCCAGGAAAAAATTCTCTGTAGTAACTCCGATCCCACCCCATCTAACATCCCATCACAAGCCATTGGGCATATTTACCGCCAGTAGTCAAAGACAAATTAATTGCCAAAATTAGGCTATCCCGTTATACCATCCCCTCCATAAACTTATCAAGCTTAGTCTTGAAGCCAAATATGTCTTTTGCTCCCACTACTCTCCTTGAAAGGCTGTTCCAGAACTTCACTCCTCTGATGGTTAGAAATCTTCATCTAATTTCAAGTCTAAACTTCCTGATAGCCAGTTTTATATCCATTTTTTCTTGTGTCCACATTGGTACTGAGCTTAAATAATTCCTCTCCCTCCCTGGTATTTATTCCTCTGATATATTTATAGAGAGTAATCATATCTCCCCTCAGCCTTCTTTTGGTTTTAAGCGATTATGGGGTGTTTAGGCTTTAGTGTATTTTGGATTAAATTTAGATTTCATTTTAAACAGGTTTATTTTTTTAAAAGAAAAATTTATTTTATTATTTTCAAAAAATATCATTGATTTTTATCCACCTTGATTCAGTTTCCAAATCCTGAGGAATAACAATCATATGAGTTTCTGTTGAATTTGTATGGTAGCAGCTTATACTCAACTATGGCAATATGATGCCATCCAGTTTTTCAATCACACAATGAAATTATACTTCATTCACCAATTTTAGTAGCACTTATACAGAGTTTTATATCTAGCAGGTTTTATAGAGGTTTTTTATCTATATTTACAAACATTAGGTCATTCTCATCGTACCCTTGAGGTAGATAAGTATTATCCCTGATTTACAGGTGAGGAGACTGAGATAAAGTGAAAACAACGAGGAGTCCTTGTGGCACCTTAGACTAACAAATTTAGTTGGGCATAAGCTTTCGTGGACTAGAACCCACTTCATCAGATGCACGGAGTGGAAAATACATGAAAAGATGTGAGTTGCCTTACCAAGTGTGAAGTCAGTCTAATGAGACAATTCAATTGACAGCACGATACCAAGGGAAGAAAAATAACTTTTGAAGTGGTAATGAGTTGCCCCATTTCAGACAGTTGACAAGAAGGTGTGAGTAACAGTAGGGGGAAATTAGTATTGGGGAAATTACATTTAGGTTTTGTAATGACCCAACCACTCCCAGTCTTTATTCAGGCCTAATCTGATGGTGTCCAGTTTGCAAATTAATTCCAGTTCTGCAGTTTCATGTTGGAGTCTGGTTTTGAAGTTTTTTTGGTTGAAGAATTGCCACTTTTAGGTCTGTTTATTGAGTGACCAGGAAGATTGAAGTGTTCTACTGGTTTTTGAATGTTATGATTCCTAATGTCAGATTTGTGTCCATTTATTCTTTTGGGTAGAGACTGTCCGCTTTGGCCTATGTACATGGTAGTGGGGCATTGCTGGCACATGATGGCATATATCACATTGGTAGATGTGCAGGTGAACAAGCCCCTGATGGTGTGGCTGATGTGGTTAGTTCCCATGATGGTGTCTCTTGAATAGATATGTGAACAGAGTTGGCACCGGGGTTTGTTGTTTGTTGGTCACTCAATAGCAGACCATTTTTGTAAGTTAGTACTGGCTTCCTAAGTAATTGACGGCTATCACAGTTTTAAAATAGTGTTTGTTGTCAATGTGCTTCAGAGATGATACACTGCAGTATTCTATTTCATTTTTAAATGATTAAGAACAACATAAGAACATAAGAAAGGCCGTACCGGGTCAGACCAAAGGTCCATCTAGCCCAGTATCTGTCTACCGACAGTGGCCAATGCCAGGTGCCCCAGAGGGAGTGAACCTAACAGGCAATGATCAAGTGATCTCTCTCCTGCCATCCATCTCCATCCATCCTCTGACGAACAGAGGCTAGGGACACCATTCTTACCCATCCTGGCTAATAGCCATTTATGGACTTAGCCACCATGAATTTATCCAGTCCCCTTTTAAACATTGTTATAGTCCTAGCCTTCACAACCTCCTCAGGTAAGGAGTTCCACAAGTTGACTGTGCGCTGCGTGAAGAAGAACTTCCTTTTATTTGTTTTAAACCTGCTGCCTATTAATTTCATTTGGTGACCCCTAGTTCTTGTATTATGGGAATAAGTAAATAACTTTTCCTTATCCACTTTCTCAACATCACTCATGATTTTATATACCTCTATCATGTCCCCCCTTAGTCTTCTCTTTTCCAAGCTGAAGAGTCCTAGCCTCTTTAATCTTTCCTCATATGGGACCCTCTCTAAACCCCTAATCATTTTAGTTGCCCTTTTCTGAACCTTTTCTAGTGCTAGAATATCTTTTTTGAGGTGAGGCGACCACATCTGTACATAGTATTCGAGATGTGGGCGTACCATGGATTTATATAAGGGCAATAATATATTCTCAGTCTTATTCTCTATCCCCTTTTTAATGATTCCTAACATCCTGTTTGCTTTTTTGACCGCCTCTGCACACTGCGTGGACATCTTCAGAGAACTATCCACGATGACGCCAAGATCTTTTTCCTGACTCGTTGTAGCTAAATTAGCCCCCATCATGTTGTATGTATAGTTGGGGTTATTAATGATTTTACCTCTCTGATTATTTACTTAAATTGGGGGGGATGTTGTGATAAATGGTAACATCTATATAATTTAGTGTGTACTTGACTTAGTTTTATACATAAGCATTGAGGTCATCAGATCGGGCAGTTCCATACTTTGAAGCTATTTCTCTATCGATATAGTGACCTAAATTTTCAGGCCATTACTACAGATATGTCTATTACACAATGAATTGCAGGTATAAATGGTAGTTTATTAGCCTTCTAGGTATTGATTGTGCTTGCTTGTTCTCATACAGAATATAAAACTCACTTATGGCTCCGTATAAATGAATAGCCATGAGTGACAGAGAGTCATTGAGCCTCGTCCCAGCCTCTCATTTTATAGTAAAGTGTGTGAACAAATGGTAGCAACTGGACCTGCATTCTTGTAATAAGTTATCGATACACTGCCATATGTGGTTTTATGTATATGCGGTTGTTTGCTGTGTATGCATATGCTGTATAATTGAAAAGTAGTGGATGCTGATCTTCATACTTGAGTAGATGCAAGGACATTCTAATGGAATCCAATAATCCCACAACCCTAACATGTCACAAAAGCGGATTCTATAGTTTCATAATATCAAATAGGTGGTATTTGTTACAACTTTTGGAGATACAGTAGAGAGACAGTATTATCTACTTGTTAGAAGGGCTGGGAGTCTTTGGTTTCTGTTCCCAGCTCAGCCACTAACTTGGTGTGTAACCTGTGTGCTGCAGTTTATCTGTCTGGAAATAGGGAAAATGCTGCTTTATCTCAGAGTACCAAAGCTTAATTTTTTGTACAGTGCTTTGAAATCCTTAAATGAAGGAACCTAGGGCAGTACTCGTGTATGATGAGCCCCTTTTCTACATGTTTTAAAACAGTCAAGGACTTTTTTTTAACCAGTCAGAACAATTACCAAAGTAATGGAAATTTATGCAAATCAACTTAAGGTATGTTGATGGGCGGGGGGGAATATTACGTTGGCAATTGAGCTGTAGTGATTTTCCACGTAAAGCATGATCAGTTTTCTTTACCTCTCAAGACAGTATAACCATTTCAAAGCATAAACCCATTGAAGTGGTGATACATTTTAGCTTTTCTCTGAAAATTTTATTTTAACAACATTTTTACGCAATTACATTTAATTATATATTTTATGTGAGAATGTTTTATTGTCTCTTTGGGTTATTCACATAAATTACTGCTGCTTCTAATAGAAGATTCCCGAAGATAAAAGACAAGTCATCAACATATATAATTTAGTAAAACTCAAGTAATTTAGAAGAGTCAACTCTACTTAAAGTAACTTTTGGCAAGGATGCTGACCTGGGAAAGCAAGAGATGTTGGTTTTATTAAAAAGAGATTCTAATTTAATTTTGATTCTCCCTTTAGACCGTCAAAATCAAGTTACACATATTTATACATGGATGGGCTATAAGTAGATGAAATGTGCAGTTTTCTTCTGCAGCTTCTGGATAAGAAGGATAGAAGAGACTCAACCCATGCACCATCACTGTAACCAAGAGGTATTAGTTATGAAAGGATGGGACAGAGAATGGTGCATCATTTTTAATGCAGACATTAGCCAAAGGCTGAGAAGAAAGATACAGCTCCTAAGCCGTGTCCAGGGACATTTTCCTGGTAGGAATCACAAAAACATCTCCTTTTTGCAGCAGCTGGTGAGAGGGCACAGAGAGCATTTCTTACCAAAGCATAACCTCTGGGCAGGGGCTTCCTCCTACCTGTAAATAAGTCTTTGGCTAGTAGGTTTAGTCACATGGCTACTGAATGTCTGAATTTAAAATAATTCAAATCTTGTGTTTGTATGCAGATGAGGGAGTGTGTGTTGGTGAGAGGGAGAGTTTGCTGAGATAAATTTGAAAAGTTTAAGGTACTGATAGATTTTGAGGGTATTTGTAAAATAGAGAGAGAGGAAATACAAGAGGAACGGTAGAAAGCATAATATAAAAAGAGATAAAGGGCTGAGGAGGGAGAGAAATTGGACACTAATGACAGCAAAAGAAGAGAGGTCCATTAAGGAGCTTGTCATCCTGGTGTTGGGAACATGTAATCATATGTGGTTGTACAACATCTACTTAGCATGATGGCGCCACTGTCCTGATTGGGGCTTCTGATTGCTGCTGCAATACAAATATTGTAAGATCAGTGCAAGCCTTTTGGGAGGAAAAAATTGTCACCAGTTTGACAGTTCATTCTGTTGCTCTCCTCTAATTGAAGAAAGCGGGGATTCTGAAATTTATTCTTCCACTGAATGCCGTAATATTGTTCATGTAATATAGTGCCTTCCTTCAGAGACCGTCTCTCTCTATTCTTTTTTTATTTATATTACTCTTAAAAGCCCTGTAATTGAGTAGACTTCCTATTATATGGAAACACTGTTCTGGGTAAAGTGCCATAGCATCTTTCTAAACATAAAAATGTTGAATGAATAATTTCCGTGGACTCGATGAGTCTTTTATTTTTTTTTATTTTTTTTACATTTGATCACTAATTTTCTGCCTTAAGTATTGTCTGTCATCTTCCTTATAGCAACAGGCTTCAGTGCTGTCAAAATTGTTTCAATTACCTAAGAGAAGTAAATATTTTTAAAGGCCGTTCATAAAAACCCTTACATGCCAGTTCGATTTTTAAAGGGTGCTGTCAACCTTATGATGCCATCAGAATGATGTGCCTTAAAAATGTAATTCCTACCATGTATGACAGTCAGAATTATCCCTGATGTTTGTCTTGAGCAAACTGGGATGGGATAAGATATGAAGAAAACACAAAACCATGATTTCTTAGGCATCCTGACGTAAAGCTGTGCTGTACACCTGCAGAAATTTGTTTTGAAATTAACTGTCTCCAGGATAAAAGCTCTTTTTTGCTGATATCGTGGTCTCTCGTATATGCCACCTGTAAGGTCCTGTGGAAGGAGCAATGTTTGTAACCAGTGCCATGCTGTAGCTCTGAAAATAAATGCTGGCTCCTGGTGTGAGAATGTTCATATTTCACGACAGACAATCTTTTTGTTTTGTCCCTCTAAAAACCAAGAATCAATAATGAGTGATTGGCATGGGCCTGACAGGAGCAATAGTGCTATTTTAGGGGAAGGTAGCAGTCTTACCATGAAGAACCACCATTTGTTTTTATAGGTTGCATGAAATATATATTTTCACTTCAAATATATTTTATAAATGTCTTTCAAATGCTCTGTCTGGTGCATACAGAATAGTACATAAGACTGAAATATACATGTGTATATAAGTTTTAGGAAAAATAGTATATTTGAATAGTATGATAAATTGTGTGTCATATATTGCATAGTAACAGAGGGACTGAGTTAAGCATGTGCGTGCAACTTTAACTTTGGCATTTCTTGACCGTTGAGTGCTTTACCATGCAACATTTACATTCTTATAGTGTAGTTTTTGTTTAAATAATTTTGTCTTTGATTTCTAAAATAAATTTAGATAAAAGACAGATTTAACAATAACAAGGATTGATGGCTATTAGCTTTAGTGTTTCTCTAACATGTGCAAGCCACTGTAGCTTTATATCAGAGGGGTAGCCGTGTTAGTCTGGTTCTGTAGAAGCAGCAAAGAATCCTGTGGCACCTTATAGACTAACAGACGTTTTGCAGCATGAGCTTTCGTGGGTGAATACCCACTTTTTCGGATGCAAGTAGTGGAAATTTCCAGGGGCAGGTTTATATATGCAAGCAAGAAGCAAGCTAGAGATAACGAGGTTAATTCAATCAGGGAGGATGAGGCCCTGTTCTGGCAGTTGAGTGAAAACCAAGGGAGGAGAAACTGGTTCTGTAGTTGGCAAGCCATTCACAGTCTTTGTTTAATCCTGAGCTGATGGTGTCAAATTTGCAGATGAATTGGAGCTCAGCAGTTTCTCTTTGAAGTCTGGTCCTGAAGTTTTTTTGCTGCAGGATGGCCACCTTAAGATCTGCTATTGTGTGGCCAGGGAGGTTGAAGTGTTCTACAGGTTTTTGAATATTGCCATTCCTAATATCTGATTTGTGTCCATTTATCCTTTTCCTTAGAGACTGCCCAGTTTGGCCGATGTACATAGCAGAGGGGCATCGCTGGCATATGATGGCATATCATAATCTCCACCAAGCATTCTCAAAACTACAGTACCCGCACGAGGAAATAAGGAAACAGATCAACAGAGCCAGACGTGTACCCAGAAGCCTCCTACTGCAAGACAAACCCAAGAAAGAAACCAACAGGACTCCACTGGCCATCACATACAGTCCCCAGCTAAAACCCCTCCAGCGCATCATCAGGGATCTACAACCCATCCTGGACAATGATCCCACACTTTCACAGGCCTTGGGTGGCAGGCCAGTCCTCGCCCACAGACAACCTGCCAACCTGAAGCATATTCTCACCAGTAACTGCACACCGCACCATAGTAACTCTAACTCAGGAACCAATCCATGCAACAAACCTCGATGCCAACTCTGCCCACATATCTACACGAATGACACCATCACAGGACCTAACCAGATCAGCCACACCATCACCGGTTCGTTCACCTGCACGTCCACCAATGTAATATACGCCATCATATGCCAGCAATGCCCCTCTGCTATGTTCATCGGCCAAACTGGACAGTCTCTAAGGAAAAGGATAAATCCTCCCTGATTGAATTAACCTCGTTATCTCTAGCTTGCTTCTGTAGCTTTATAGCGTGTGTAGGATTCAAGGAGGGGAGTAAATATATGGGCACATATTAAAAAATGGAATCTGGGCATGAAAGATTCTGTACAAAATAGTTGGTATTGTTGCAGATTTCTATTGCAGGTTTTTGTCCATTAAAAATGATGCAATGTTTTTGAGAGCAGTATTTCAATGTATAGTTGGCAAATACTGAAAAATCGATGATCATCACTGATGTGTAATAGTGAAAAAAGAATACCTGTCACTAGAGGGGGGCAAAGACTAAGATGCAATACACCAATTCAGAAACAAAAATATACTCTGCTCCATGAGTGTCTTTGTTCTATCATGTTTACAAAGACAACACTTAATGCTGGTCAATGAAAACATTAAGACATCATTGCAGATGCAAAGCTGCAAAACAGTCAGAGCTGCTTTATATAGAAGGAAGAGTGTATTTAAATTCAAAACAGCTGAGAAGTCCAAGCGTATGCAGTATTAGTAATCTGAGACAATATTTTGCTTTTTATTTTCAGTTAATTTCAGAAGCAATAATTTAAGGATATTCAACTCTACCTGTCTTCAATTCTTCTCCAGTGAAATCCAAGAGTCCTGGCTTTATGTAATTCCATAGCCAAATAATTCCTGGGTGGGAATGGAATTGAGACTTTTCAGTATTTACTAATTTGCCTCTTACAACCCAGGAACTTAATGAGAGGGTTTTTGACTCTTTAGACTTAAGTTAGTAGAGAAAACAGAAAGAAATAGACACACTTTGCTAGGAATTTTCCATCTAGATGCTTCTCATGTCTGCATTTTGTGGATTTTCTACTTCACATATCCGAGTTATAAAGCATATCACCAGACAGATTCAAAACAGCCAACATTTTAAACCAAGAATTCTGAAGTCCATCTAGACAGGTGCCTGCTAAGACTACTATAAAAGGTGCAAGTGCATGACTGATCATGTGACTCATCACTATCTGTGCCATCACAGTAAAACCATAAGAAAATAAGCAGCTGTGATGGGAAGACGGGCATTGATTCTCAAAAGCTTTTATTGCTTCTCCACAGGGATTATGTTTGTGTATGTTATACCCAAAACATAATTCATTGGCATCTGATTCCAATCAGAATAATGGTGTTGTGAGATCCAATGTTTAATGTTGGCACATGCATTTAAGTACTGGCACCATTTGGTGTGAAACAAAATGAAAATCAATTGTTTTGTATTCCAGGGTCCGTAGCCATCTCAGCTCCACAACAGGTTGAGAATTTTCACATAACTCTCTGGGCCCTGCTCATGCTTTGTGATTGAAACTAAAACAGTATGTGCAGTGTACCCTAAATTTTGAGGGAGGGTTCTGTGTATATTTTAAAAAGGTCTGAGCTTGTTCTGTTATCAGATAAAACTTTTCAAATTCTTATAGAAATTGTTCCTTTATCCATACTTTATTTCTGCATGAAATCATGAATAGAATTTTTTTCTTTTCCTTCTTCAGAATTGTAACCTGACTTATTAAACTGACACACAAGTTTTGTGGATAAAATTCACTACCTGCACAGTAAATCCTGCAGAGAATCCTTCCAAAGAAAAACGCTTACAAACCTAAAATATCTTGCAGCCTTTTCTCTCCAGTTTTCTTGATACAATATTTCTCCTGTCCAGCAGATGTTAATTCAAGCACTAGAACTGGGCAGAGAAATGTAATTCTTCAAGTATATGTGTCAGTGGGTGCTCCACTGCAGGATTTGTGCCCAACTGTGTACCCTCAACCAAAGACTGTAGAAGTAGTGTCATTGGGTTCGCACCTGCACAGAGGAGTGCCTCATGCTCCCATGAGGGCATATAAGGAAGCACAGACCTGCCACTACTCAGTTCCACTCAAGACAGTGCATTTTTGGTATCCGCTTTTCTCAGCTTCCCACTTTTTCTCACTTCTTGTGAATCTTTTATTCTCTGGAGTTTTTATTTCATTATTTGTTGTTTTTCTTAATTTCAGCACATTTGTGATTTGAAAGGGGATTTCCCTCTCTCCCTTCTGTACTACTTATTTAGTGCTTCAGCACTTCCTTGGGGTGTGCAGAAAACCCTGGTGTTCAATCCCTGCCAAATCTGCCACAGGTCTCTTACCCATAGCACAAGGTACTTTAGCTTCCGGTGTCTCAGACACCCATGTTCCATCAATGTGTAAAGTCTGCACAGGGTTCAAAGGAAGATCTCAGCCTCTATTCTTTTATGTTGAAGCTTCTCTAAATGGAATCTCCCTATTTTTGATGGATTCTGCTTCCCTCCCCCCATACATCAGCCTCAGTATCTCAGGCTGCTCTGGTGACTGCTTGAGCCGCAGCAGCAGCTCCAGAGATAAAGATATCAAAGAAAAAACCTCTTTCTCTGTCAAGAAAGGGGGTGGTTCACCCATATATGAGACTCCCAGGAGACCTCACATCCCACAAAGGGTACCACTGAAGTTCTGGCTGATATCAGTACCAAGGTGTCAGCACCACCTCAGAAAACCTCACTCATAGAAGTCTCCTCTTAAGCAACACAGAGAAGCTCCTGCCTCAGTACCGCTCAACACCTCTCAGTACTGAGGTGCACCCAAGGTTTCTTCACGTGCTCCAGTACCATTATCTTCACAACATCAGTGCTCTCAGCTCAGAAACGTTGTCCTGTCGGCTTCTCCAGTACTGCATAGTACCGATTCCCATTCCAGGCCCTGGTACTGACTTAGGCTCCAACTTCACACTACTATAGGTCCTCCACAGCCCTCCAAATTTGTTTCCCCAGAGGACCACCTCATATTGGAGGAACCAGAGTCCCCTCTCCTGAGGGCCCTTTTGTAGAGCTCATTTCTCTTGTACCACTTGGACAGCTGCAGCCTTGAACCCTCCTACATTAGGCCAAGATCAGACCCCCAGCCCTCGGTACAGGCACGGATACCTGAGGCTCCCCCTTTTAATCTGTGGGATGACACATTCTGAGACTGAGGTCTCTATACGAGGCTCTGTTTAGGTAGTATAGCCCTTCTAGTTCTTACCATGAGGAGGCCAGCAGACGTCCTACGCACCTAGTATACGAATACTTGTGGGGACCCTTTCCCTATCCCCACCTCAGTGGGCTTAATGGAACACTGGCGGTCAATGTGGTAAACGATTTTAGAGGATATCAGCTAAAATGAGACACCAACACTTACCAGTTCCATCCCACTCAAAGAAAAATCAGATTATCTGCCAGTTCCATATGCTGCCTCGGTACTAGAGACCACCTCCTTCCCCTCTACTGCGGAGTCTCTGGCTTCTAGGTTGGGAAGGAACTAAGTGGCAATGGGTGCATGCCTCCTTACATGGGAGCACAGCTGCTCTACACAAGTGCGGACCCACAGATATTCTTTAGAGTCTCTGGTTGAGAGTGACCAAGCACTTGCATATCCTGTGGTGGAGCATCCATAGGGACAAAACATCTCGAACTCAAGTTACCGTGCAGCTAAGTAACTTCTCCTTCCATTTCATGGAGGATTTTGAGATTTGCTTTCGTTCCAATATTCATCTGAAATTTTCTGACCCACCTGCAAGCAGCTTTGGCTGTAAGGATAAGCAGATGGCTTAAGAAAAACCCAGAAACTCATCCTTACTCCCCGGAGAATTACTTGAAGTGTGATAAGTGTTTTAGAGATACTAAGAGTTGATGATGGATAAGTTAATATAATTAGAAATCTTGGTGAGTAAATTTAATAGAAATCTTGGTGATTTGTATTGTTCCTTTGTATAGCCCCAACACTGGTCTGTATTATCTGCTTACAAGATTATTAGTTTGTTCATTTGGTTTATGACTAGTACATGCCTACAGGGCCGACTCCAGGATTTTTGCTGCCCCATGCAGCGCCAAAAAAAAAACAAAAACCCACGATCAGCTCTCCCGCCGCCGCTTCAGTCTTCGGCAATTCAGTGGCTGGTCCTTCCTTCCAACAGGGAGTGAGGGCCCCGCTGCTGAATTGCTGGACGTGCCGCTGAATTGCCAGATGTCGCCCCTCTCCATTGGCCGCCCCAAGCTGCTGCTTGCTCGGCTGGTGCCTGGAGCCGGCCCTGCGTGCCTAGAGCATTTATATCTACACTTGATTGATATAACTGTTGATTTTATACTTATGTTGGTCTGGGTGAATTAATAAACTATTGATTGGCTAAGAATAACAGAGTCCTGATCAGAGAAATACTGTGCAAGGTAACAGTAGGTCTAAAAAGAATCAAGTGTTAAAATTACAGCCTGTGTTGCCTTGTAGATTGGTTCAGTCTTTTTATAAATCTTCAAGAAGTTCAAATACTAATACTCCTAATATTTGTAGGTGTTTTTAAAATTTGTGTGAATAGAGTCTGAAACGTTCTGTATTTAATAAAATTATTCTTTTTCTCAATAATTTTAACATCAATTCTGCTCCATTTACAGGTCACACTACAATTTTTGTAACTAGCAGTACTTGCAAGTTGAATTGGGAGTCTTAAAGTTCATTCTGCTTCTCTGGATTTCTGTTTCATGCATCCACTATCACCAGCAATGAGGAGTCTGTTGCTATTTGAAAGATGAAGTAGAGTAGACTACAGCTTGCTATTGCATAACTTTAATGGCATCACAGTGGCAGTGGAAAAAACTTATCAGTACATTTAAGCAGACACAGATTGGAATTATTGATTACTGACACACAGAGGTTTTTTGTTTGGTTGGGGGAGGGTTTTTTGTTTTGTTTTGTTTTCACAATTCTCTTTTCTGACTTATCACTCTACAAGATGGTTCTCTATAAGGGAGATTAGTGTGAAACAACATATTTGATATTTCACAAATATGAGCTGCAAGTTATCAATGAGAAGCACAAAGAATAATGTTATGTATTGTTTTACAAAGAGTTTTGTTCTACAGTTTAATAAGGAGATATGCCTTTGGCTATATGTAATTTAATATCGATGCTGAGAGCTCTGGAGCATGTTGTATTTGATAAGGAATAAAGGCTACTGTAGATGACCAAAATAATGGGTGATGTGAACCAATATGTTACCAAGTCAGTGAATTTTTAGATTAAAGAGCCCAAAAGAAGATTTGGGTAAAAGATCTACAGCGGAATTTTGGGATCTGAGGAAGCTACCAACATAGTTTTCAGTTTACATTAAAATGAGCAAGCTGATGTGAAGGCTATGAGAAATACCCTGCTATTTGCCTTACGATAATTTACCTAGGCATCCTTGCATCCAGTGAGGTTGGATGGTTAAGTGCAGTTTGTATTCTGGTTAGCACTTAAGGTTTTTCAAATGAAATTTATGGGGATCTAAATGTCTCTTGAGAGCAGGGAGGCATTTAAAGTACAGTAACAGCTATTTTAAAATGCTTTTAATCCTACGTTTTATACCTATATTAAGCCATAATACTGTAATGAGAACAACATTGGTAGTCAGTGCAATACAAAAATGAGACAAGTGGTTCAGAAGCACAGCTAGCCTATTATTGCTCTCTAGTTTCCCTAATGAACTCTCCAAGTACTCTTTGGCTGTTCATAATTACTGAAGTGCATTACTCCTTACCACTGTATGACTTTAATGGCTGTTAGAAACCAATGTAAACAAACAGTTAAAATGTCTGCCTAACCTTGTGTTGAAAAAACATTGACAGAAGAGAGGTAACGCTCCTCCAGCAATTTAGATGATTAAAAAACAGAACATGAAGACATACACAAGAATAATTTATGTGAATAATTTGATCGTGTGGTTAAATTCAAAGTAGGTTCTTCCTCTGAGAGGTTGTATGTATGATCATTGTTTTTTCCTCATATTTTTTCTTGAACTGTGGATTACTTGATTTATGATGGACACGTAAAATGTTTTTCAGTCAAATCAGTGTAATGTTTCAGACTATATTTCTTTAAATTATATTAGCAACATCAGCATGCCAAGATGATTGATACAAATATACATAATTAAATACATACTCTATCATTTCCATCTCTTGATATCTGTGAGAGAAAACAAGTCAAACTTCATAGAAAACAAGTGTGTTTCGGAAGAACACTGATGTGTATATATAGCATTTAATGGCATAGGAGTCTGTTACTCAAAGAAAAAAATTACACATTGCCTATCAATAGCTAGCTAAGAGTTAAACTGGCAGAGCCCTTTCACCATCTTTATTTATGATTTCCTTATTCTTGATGCAAGCCTTGATACAACATTCATCTGTCTTGCCCATGTTAATCCAACAAGCTGGCCCAAAATGCTAAACATTGAAGTATAACGCTTGCTCTCTCAGGAGATGACTACCCGCACTGGTGTCATCTCTTCTGCTAATCAGCTAATTTTACTAGACTTTCTAAAACCTATTGAAAGCACCCAGATGTACTTTAAGAGTTATGGATATAAAGTACAATAGAAGTGCTAATTTATAATTAAACCTAGCCTAGATCAGTTCTGAAGGCAAATGTCTTTAGATTCTAACTTTAGATACCATTAATTTTTCATCACCGTTTGCCCAAGAAAAACGTAATTTCCCCTTTGTCCATACTTGCATTTTCATTTTTTCTCCTCTTCTCTCCCAAAACACACGATGACATCAAGCCCATGTCACTGCATGAAAAAGTGAGATTTTGATAGGATGATGATTCATATTAGATCTAAGAAACCTCAAACAATTTGTAATTTAAAAAAAAAAATCCAAACTGGTGTGTCTGGAAATGATTCTACCTTTTCTAAAGGTAAGTAGGTCATGGGCTGTATGCTCTAAGGCAGAGGTCGGCAACCTTTCAGAAGTGGTGTGCTAAGTCTTCATTTAATCACTCTGATTTAAGGTTTCGCGTGCCAGTAATACATTTTAACGTTTTTGGACAGTCTCTTTCTATAAGTCTATAACATATAACTAAACTATTGTTGCATGTAAAGTAAGTAAGATTTTTAAAATGTTTAAGAAGCTTCATTTAAAATTAAATTAAAATGCAGAGCCCCCCGGACCGGTGGCCAGGACCCAGGCAGTGAGAGTGCGGCGCACGCGAGCTATAAGTTGCCTACCTTTGCTCTAAGGGATACATAGCACACCTACCGGGTTCTTCTCCAATTTCTGAGAGAAACAGCACTGTCAATTGAGTGTTGTACCAAATAGCAGATCCTAATATAAGTGTATCCCCAAACTCTTAAAATCTTACCTATGTAGAAAGATGGGGGAAACTGGATCCCTGACTAATCAAGAACAGCATTTTGGAGGGGATTGAATGCTGTTAATGCCACCATCAGCTCGCTTCTATTCCCCAAAGTCTCATCTTGTCCCCCTGCAAGAGTTCAGGGCTTGGTTTGTGTTGTCTGCGGTATTTACACAGACACTGAGCTATTTTCACACTTTGTTCTTTTGGGTAAGGCATCTCTTTTTAAAAACAATCTTAGTGAATAAATATGCTAGAAACGTCATGTGTTGTATGGGTTTTTTCCCCAAACACTTTATATATTTGCAATTAAACCTCAGTAACATACTGATAGCAAAGTCAAGGTAATTCAGAAAACAATAAAACATAAGAAATGTAATGTAAGAACTTGACAGAGTGCTCTGAACAATCTATAAAACAGCTTCAGTTCCCAAGCACAAGAGTTAAGTAATTATCCTACATGTGCTTGTTGACATATAAATGTCTAATTTATAAAGCAGCTTAAGCACAGCCACAAAAGTGAGGGAAGAAATACAAATTCCAAATCTGTAGACTCAGACAACAAATCCTCATCTAAACTATGTAGATAATCCTTTCTTGTATCTCCCTTTTTTCTTTCGTTTTTCAGGCAAGAGCAATTTAATGTTATATTTTCTTTGAATGTGATGCTTTCTTCTCAGTGATCATCTGCAATTTAGCAGGGAACAACACTGATACAACAATACCCTCTGACATGAATTTTACATCTGGATGTAATCTGACATGTGGATCTAAAAACCACTAGTTTCTTCCTCACTTTTGTTTTTGCTGTATTGAGATTTAGTTTGAAGGTTTTTCCCTGTGTATTTCAAATTACTTTTACACTTCCAGATTGCTCCCTTGATTATCTTAGAGAGGTGGTAAAGTTATAATTAAAGTTTGGCAAAGTATAGAAACGGCAAAGCACAGCCATGCATATAATTTTGAGGCGGTATGGAAAATTTGTGTTTGGGGGGTGGAATGGAGACATAAATTTTTGTTCTAACATAAGTGCCACTAATTAACTGGAGAGGATTCAACTTCTCATTTTTCTGGTTGACAAAGAATAGGAATGTTGCAGTATTTAAGATTATTTTTTTTAAACATTAGTTTTGTGGTGCAGCAAAAGCATTATCTTTAACTCATGTCAGAGTTCTTAATCTGAGTCAGATGTTTTTATTTGAATCAGTGTGAAATGTGTTCATTCAAATTTGAATGAATAAATGTGTGACGCTGTTCAGTTTATGTATGATGCATGAAAGTGGCCGAGCACAACCAGGTATTCATGGTGATAAAACTGGATTCAATAATGAATTAAATAACAAGCTGTGATTGATTGCAAGATTGCATTACTCATTGTTCACAAGCACTCCGGAAAATTATAGACTTGGCACGTTAGAGAAATAGAAGTAATAACTATTAGCCTCATTTGAATACAGAGGCCTTTGGCATTGTTTGTTTTAAAGCCACTCAATGGACATGAAGTAGCATATGCATTCTGCATACTAGGATGGGATGGTTGAGCAAAAATAGAGCTTTCCAATCTATCAGAGATCAGAATATTTCTGGAATAAACAAATTAGAAACATGAGCTTTCAGAAAAGGAGTATTGGCTTGACTTCACATTCCTAACTGTGACAGATTGAATCAACAGACTAATACTGATAATATTTGATGTAGAGTAGAATTAATTTGAGGGAATTATACAAAAACTTGAACCTTTCTCTGTGAAGGCTAGGTTCAGCTGATTTCTCCAGCCAGACACTTAATATTCAAAGGCCATGGTCTTTTTGCTGGAGCAAAAAGCAGGCCACCTTTGAGCATGGGAGACTGACTTAGAAATAAGATGATGTGGTGGTGGAACATAACAGTCTGTGCACGTGTCTGTACCCTTTCAAAAGTACACTCAAGTTGCAGGAGAAGAGGAAGTCCCATCCTCCCTCAACCCCAGCTGCGCCTCAACTCCCACTACACCCAGAGGTGGGGCTCAGAGGGTGGGGGTTAAAGTGGGGGAGTCCAGTGGGGGATGCTCTGGGTGCAGGGATGGGGGTCCAGATGCAGGGTGGATAGGGCTTAGCAGGGTTGAGGGTCCAGGTGCAGCAGGGCAGCTTGTCAGTGGTGTCTGGGTGCAGGGCATGAGACTCAGCAGGGTGGAGGTTCAGATGGGGGGGCACTCTGGGTGTAGGGGAAGTTGAGGCTCAGCGGGGGTCTGGATATGGGCAGGGTCCAGATGCACAGGGGTTGGGTAGACTGTGTACCGTGACCCCATCCCCTACAGCTGAGGAGTGATGGGGGTAAGGTGATTGCGCAGCTGGATGTGTGTGGAACTGGGGGAGATTTCTGGGAGGGGGGGGTCGGAGCCAGCCCCATCCGCTTCTTGCAGGAGAAGAGGAAATCCCATCCTCCCTCAACCCCAGCCAACCAGGACTAGCAGCTGAGCCCTATGCAGGGTAGGGGCCACCGGACAAGATGGATGTGTTTTTTACGTGCACTGCTGGGGAAGGGCACGTGACTGCTTTTGCGGCTTCCATTTGCTTCTCTGTCAGAAAGTCATTTTTGTGCAGGGAAGTAAAGAAATCTGTAGGGGACATGAATTCTGCACACGCACAGTGGTGCAGAATTCCCCCATGAATAACCTGTGGAGGGAAAGGTGCTGGGGCGGAGAACTGGATATACAGCTGAAAAGCACTGGAGACTGGCAAAGTATCATTTTCCAGTTTCACATATGTCGAACTCTCCGCCATGCATCTTTTTATTAAATCCACAAATTTGTTGTTTAGCCAGTTAGTGGCCCTTATTTCCGATCTCCATAGCTACCATAGTCAAATGCATTTTAAGATAAATTATATATCCGGTCATTAGTATCCCTGATCAATTTTCTCTCTCAGAATGCACTCAGTATTTAAATGATAGGAGCAAAAACCACTGTGAGATTACAGCAGAGCTGAATTCTTAACATTATTTTGCAGATCTAGACCTTAACACTGAAGTCTTATATTATTTTAGTTTTTTGTAGAGGAAGCTGGTTCTATTTGTTTTAGTTCATTGCTTTGCTATTATTATGTATACTTGCAGACTTGAAATTATAAAATGGTGTAAGTAAAGATAAAAGAAGCAAATTTAAAGGTTGTACGTTACATTTTAAATGTATACATTTATATTACATTTGAATCTCCAGTGTAAATATGATTAGAAATAAGCACAGGACGTTATTCTTTGTCATCTGACAATCAGGAAGTGCTCTTTCACACATGTTAGTTTGAGTGGTGAAATTCCCACACCAAAAGGTTTAAGATCAAGTTTAAAGCATGATATTCTGGTTTGTACCTCGTAGAGGTGCTGCACAGAACTTGCAGCCCCTGGGAGAAAGTGAGGCTATGGTGGCTTTAAGCCCCCTTCTCTCACCTCTGATTGTGGGCTGTTCTGGGGGCTGGAGAGGCCCCCCTGCCACGGAACTTAAACAGCCCTGAGTACTTGTCCAAGTTATGGCAGTGTTTCTAGTGAATATTCATAGCCCTGTGGTCTGCAGTCCTGCAAGATTTGAAAGGGATTCCCTCAGAGTGTCTTTTGCAGTTCTGGGAAAATCTTCAGCCAAATGTGGTGCTTTTCTACCTGGCTTAAAGGGACTAGAGCAAGGGTGAGGCTCTCCTCCATGTTCACAGGCATATGTCAGTGGTGTGACTGCATATTAACTTTCAAGGACATTAGATGGAGGGCAAAAAGTTGGAAACTCAGGAAGTATAGAGGTATGGTTGCACTACCATTGCTCCATAATTACTAGGTTCATAATTAGCTCTTTTAAGAGAGAACAAGAGGAAGATTATAAAACATACATTAGGCTATGCTAATACACAGAGGCTTGCCTACACTATGGGAATCATCTATTGCTAAAAATGGGTATTAGCAGTGGGTGCAGCAGAACTAGTGCTAGAAACTGTTTAGCTGCAGTATAGACAAGGACAGAGCATGTTTGGTGTCTTCAAAAACCATGCTCTGCCTTTGTCTACACTTGTACCTAAGTTTGTGTTCAGCAATGGTTCAACTGCATCAGTAGCCGACACCTGTTAACAATTAATATTTGTGGTGCAGATATGGTTAGAGAGAGAATTTTGTTCAAATAAGGAATGCCAGTTGTAGTTTTTAAAGGAGAGATTAGCAGGGTGGTTGCCATGTATTTTTTGTCTGAATATTGTGCCATTTAAGGACATTAGTTCAAATAAAAACAGCTTGCTCAGCACAGGAGCAGGTGTGTGCACAGATAAAGTGAATAGATCTTTGTGTATATTTGTATAAAATAGGATTGAGAGATTACATGCCCAAATGCATCCCTGCATTTCCATTATGAAAAGGTCAGATGAACAATGTGGAGTTCACTGTATTGGAAAGGAATATCTAATTTTGTGTTGTTTTTTTACAAAGTAATACCAAGTGTTTATATTGTGGTCTAAAACCAACCATTCTTGCATTTTCCTTTTAAAGGAGTATTGTCCACTTCAAAATGGTATGTTGTAAACACTTCATTAATGTTAATATCATTGATTATTGCAAAAAGTAAATAGAAAGCAGTGGTTAGTAACAAGTAAAAACTTTTTTCTAAAATTTTACTACTAATCAGTGGTGGTAGACATATATATAAGTCGAATTTTAAAGATGTAGTTTTCTTTGTTATAGCTCTGCTCTTTTCTTACTTCCAATTTCTTAGTGTTGAAATGTTAGCTTTTCAGAGATGACAGATAAATATTTAATTGTTTAGAAATAACTGTTTACACTGAGTTTATTTTTTTAATTCTGGAAACACTTACATTGGTTGTAGGCACAAAAGCATATGTTTGCAAAATGGAAAGTTGGGCCAAATTTATGGACTATCCCTGTAAATACAATGCATTGATTTATGAACTTTGCTTACATCTTCTGTTTTTATGAACCAGAGAACTAACTTATTAAAGTAACTTAATTGCTGACTGAAAATGCTTAGTTCAAATTACTTATATTATAGAATTTATATTAACATAATACTGTTTATTAAAATCATACATTACAAACCTTTCAGCATTCATAGATTTATTTTTTTTTAATGTTAAAGTAGTGCACACGTCTAAGATTTCTTAATTTCAAAGCAAGCATATTGGCTGTAACCATTTTAAGTGTAGCTATCTGAGAGTTAATTTCCTCACATTTGACTGTCCTGCTCCTTAAAAACAGATACACAATCAGTCAATTAAAATTAGTGTGTTTCTACCAGGACTTTTTCTCTAAAATTCATTAAAATTAAAAACATGCATAACAGAAAGAGACTTAATCGCAAAGATCTAACTGCAGGATTAGTTTTTGGGATGCTTGATAATATGTAGGGTTGGAAGGATTCGATTTTTATCAGAAAGTGTTGGTAAACATTGATTTAACCTTGTCATACACAAATCAGTGAAAAATACTTCCGTTGATGATGATTGAAAGTTACAGATGGGCAAAATAAGAAAAATGCTGCTCGAGAATCTATTAGAGTTTGATTTAAGGATATTTACTTTGCATATTTTGACATGTGATATTGATAATTTAACTTTTTGAATCTCAATCTCGTGTCATTAAATAGTTATTGTCTGACTCACCCCCGCCCCATAATTATACACAACTGAA
The DNA here is from genome assembly GCF_020497125.1 of Mauremys mutica. Taxonomy (NCBI): domain Eukaryota; kingdom Metazoa; phylum Chordata; order Testudines; family Geoemydidae; genus Mauremys; species Mauremys mutica. Next base: position 106,806,000 of record NC_059073.1, read on the forward strand.
ATTTCTAATGGTGTTAAAAAAAATCTTAAAAACCATCATTTTGTGCAAATGTGAAACTTTAAATTCATAAGTTGAAATAACTGCTTAAAAATAAACATCAATATTATTCATTGATATTTATTAAAATAAATCAAATTCTGCCAGGCCTAGTGGTATACAAGAAATATTCTCTGTGTGTTTTTCTTGAATATCGTTCTCCAGTCCTGTAGGAATTGTTAGTTAAGCTTATGAGAAAAAATGTGACAAGTTCAGAGTTTTTTCTTTTTATTAAATGGTACCGTGCCTTTGTGGACATTGTTGTAGATTATCAGCTAAAATTGCATTAAATATACATGAAAGGTTGTGTCACTTATCTTATGTCAAGAAAATATAATTGAAAACTTCAGCTTATCTGGTTGGTAGCTAATTATGTAATCTGTCCTTAAAAAAGAAAAATTAAAAAAAAAACTAATACCCAGAACATGTACAGTCAACATCCCTTTCAAGCCTCTGTGCTTCATTAGTTTTAATCCAATTAGCCAAGTGTTGAGCTGTGGGGGACTTGTACTATGATACAAAATAATGTTTTTTCTAGTTTATCTGTTCTAATTCATGCCAACACAGTAGCGATTGTAGGGTAAATGTTACTACATGAGTACTGGGCTATCTAAATGAGTTGTTTTCACATGGCTTGTTTACATGCTTTAGCCCACACCAGAGGGGTGTACATTTTATTCCTAGTTAGCATGGTGTTCCCTAACTAGCCTATATGAATCCTGCTCATGCATGCTTAATGTTTCCTAATGAGTAGTGAGCGTTAACATAGTACTGTTTGAAGGAAGGCTACATTAATGTGCACTAAGGAATTTTTAGTGCACGCCAGCAGGGTCCACACAGGGTAATTAGCACAGGGCACACTAATGCAGACTTAGTTCTTTAGTCTGCACCACAGGGATGTAAGTTTGTATCTACGAGCCTTCAGTCATTTTCCTAGTGCACTGGGTATCATATTATAAAGCTTACCATTGCTATTCTCTCTTTTTTGTGCACAGGTTCCATTTGAAGGCCATAGACTGTGTGGGCATGGAGATTGAGGTGGCCCTTTCAGATTAGAATTCAGAATCATGATTGGGGCAGTGTGGGGAATCTTGCACTTCTGTTGCCTGTGCTGTACCTGTCCAGAGATGTACTGTATGGAGGATATCAGTCCAGTGCCTTTCAAAAATGTTAAGGGCTGAGCCCATGATTCTTACATGGCAGTGAGAGGCAGGGAAGCCTCTGACTCCCACATATGGGAGCTCCATGCCAGACAAACTAATCTGTTGACAGAAAGGGCTGCTATAAATCTGCTTTGTCTGGACCTTTGTAACCCATGACAGGGCAGTGAACTCATGCAAATTAATTTCTCCCTACCAAGCCTTTAAATTGCCCTTTCAAGACCTCTCAGGCCTGGTCTACACTAGGGGGGGTGGTCGAACTAAGGTACGCAAGTTTGAACTCGAACTACCTTAGTTCGAACTACTCTCCCGTCCAGATGCCGCGGGATCGAAGTCTGCGGCTCCCCCGTCGACTCCGCCACCGCCATTCACGGTGGTGGAGTTCCAGAGTCGACGGGAGCACATTCGGAGTTCGATATATCGCGTCTAGATGAGACGCGATATATCGAACTCCGAGAAGTCGAACGCTACCCGCCGACCCAGGCGGGTAGTATAGACGTAGCCTTAGAGACTACTGGAGTTCTGATGTTGGCAGTAATTCCTATGGAGCTGCCACAGAGGGCAGTGTTCTCTTCAGGGCTAAGGGACTTGGTCATTTTCCTTCCATTTCCTGGTTGCCTACGGCTGTATTGGAAGAGTGGGTAGACCTGCAGCCCAGCTGCCAACTCCACTTCAGAGCTGTCAGCCTATTGTTCTGTTTGGGCTTGTGCAGCTTGTGCGACTTATCTATGGCTGATAAGATGAGTGGCATTCAGAGAGAATTTGAAGTCCAGACCGCAAAAGCATAGTCAGTAATGGGGTCCCTCACCAAGAACATCTTTGGCAGACCAACACCCTGATAAATAGAGAGGTGAAGCTGAGGATATATTGGTGGTCAGTATTTGGACCTGTGGGTCTGAAATATAGCCTCTCACTGTCAAGATTGAGAAGAAGTTGGACAACATTTAGATGAAGCATCTCTGATTGAAAACATCAATTCACATCAAATGACCGGATTCGTTTTCTAACTAAATAGGTCCCACTCTCAAATGGCTGTCCAACACTCTCAAAGGTGCTATGGTTATCTGTTCCAAATGCCTACCGACTTCCTTGTGAGAACCATCTTTGACTTTGACCAAGTGAAAGCAGGATGGTAAAGACCTCTTTCCCCCCAAAGATCTAAAAACACAATGGTTGGATAGCATCGACAGAGACCAGCCATCCTATCCTGTAACGCACCAGGTTTGGTTCAGGGCAGAACACTGTGGAGGCATATAACATATTCAATGGTCTCTAAACTGTCCAAGAGACAGCATGAGAAGTAACCATAGCCATTACACAGCTGACCCTAAAGAGGATTCCCTTAAGATTCCAGTTCCACAGCTGCAGAACCATTCTGAAACATAGAACTTCTGTTTTGCCTCTAAATATGAACAAGAATAAGACTGAGTTTGTCATAGTTATGTTTGCATAACCTAAAAAATGTTTTTCCTTAAACAAGAGTGAGACATACCTGGGCTATAGTCCAGACTAGTGAGTAGCTGTGTCACCCCTACCCTGTAACCTGGGGTGCCCTTTACAATGCCTTGCTGCTGTAGAGTCCAACCTGGACTGTTCACAAACAGCCTCCAGCATGTAAATCATATGTTTGTGTGCTGCAGCCAGCCAGCCACACCTTGGCTCTTACCAGTCTTGATTATGCTGCAGCGTAATCCCAATCCTGGATCTTCCCTCAGAAATGTATGTCCTGCAGTGCCCAGCCCTCTTCTGGACAGTACAAATATATTAAGTCCAATTATTCCTTTAGAGGAATAATATGCCAGCTCATTATTTTAAATAGTTATCCAGACACTTCATCTTACACACACTGGATTAGATAAAACAAGTTTATTAACTACAAAGAGAGATTTTATGTGAGTACAAGTAATGAGGCATAAACAGAAATCTTTACAAGAAAAATAAAGATAAAATGCTTACTGGTGCCTAATTTAACAAACTATATGAGATTCAAAGCAAATTTTTCTCACCACATGCTTTCAGCAGTCTTACTGACCAAACTGTTTGTCAGTACCCCTCCTCCCAGAGTCCAACAGCTGCTTCATTTGTCTTTTCAGATGCCAAGAATGCCATAGGCAGGGAGAGCAAAAGAGTGGGGGGGTGTTTGCCCCTGCTTTTTATAGTTTCAGTCCCCATCTTGAAAAACATTTCCAGCTGGCAGCAAGGTGACAGGCAGTCTGTTTGGAAGGAAACTCCTTCGTGTTTCTTTACTAAAGATGTAGGTGGTTTTTTGCCTCTGCCCCCTTTCCTGCCAACGAATGGCCGCTTAGCAGGTAATGGTCCACCAGCCTTGTTTACGCCTGACTTAGGCATGAGCTTACCCTTTGTCTCTGAGGAACCAGTTTGGCCACTCTCTAGACTTACCTGGAAAACATACTTTTAGTTCATGTTTATAACTTCACATATAATGCTGCTAATTGCATTTTGCCATATTATTGATCAGCAAATTGAATTTTTAAATGATACCTCCCAAGCATAAGTTGTAAAAACATGATTACAATAGTGCATAGGATGTGAACAAAGGGGTATATTCTTCACAAAAAGAATAAACTGGAAAAATCTGGGAAGGGGTTTCTGTACAAATCTCCCATTGTAATCCACCAAATGTCCTGCTCATTTAGGGGATTTAAGCATGATGATAATATGGGTACATTGTTACGGTCTGAGTCAAGAGTTTTGACTATGGTATGAAGCCAAAAATGAGTCCTAATTTCAGATGCTTAGATTACAAGATGATTCCTGTTGAAGGCTAAATCCATTTAATCTGTGGACTCTTGTGTGATCCACACAGAGAGCAACTGTATTTTTATTTTTTAAAAATGAAACTACATGTAAATATATAACCAGTTTTAGAAGTTACGGAGGAGGGAGGGAGAGATGTGAATTTGTGCAGTTTTAGAAATTTTGATTTTTATTAAAACTCACTCTTGTGTCAATATTTGGACTTTAAAGGAAAAATTCAGCAATCGGTTAATCTTAGCTAAGTAAATATTTATTGAAGATTACTTTTAAAAATGTGTTCAAGATGATTTATGGCTGTCTGTGTGTTTGTTTTCTTATTTGATGCCTCCATGTTGTTTAACAGTAAACAGAAGTTACCTTTAAAAGGCAAGGCAAGTTAATTGTATTCCCTGCATGCATAAGGCTGATACATTCTCTTTATCAAGAGTGAATAAAAGCCCTTCCATTTAAAGTGTAATGCAATATAGAATAGAAACTGGAAATAATGAGGAGTGGAGGAAAATATACTTTTCAAACTGCTTTTTAGCAGATTGTTTTATGCCATCATGGGAACGTGCTGCTGTTCTCTTGGGGTTATAAATGATTCAAGTAATGTTATATCTATTGTCTAAATTTACAAATATAAAATACAATATTTTATTGATGCCCCCTTTCCTCTACCAAAACTAGCTCTGGCTTGATTTCATAATACTAATTTAAAATATTTTGAATGGCTGTACAGGTACTGTTTATAGAGCACAAATTGTTAAAGGTGTTTGTCTTAATGAGAACAAACATATTCTCAACGGATTTCTCTACATTGTAGCAGAAGACTGATAGTTGGCTTGGAGGTTTCTTTTCAGTGAGTTAGGAAGTTTTCGAATCTAAATTCATCTGAGTGGAGCTGTCATTCTATCTTTTCTCATCAGAATAAGAACTGACAGGATATATTGCATTTAATCTTCCACATTTCCAAGGGTTCAGTTCAGTACAACTGAGTGGGGGAAAGAAATATGCCAGCAGTATCCCTTAAAGCATCATGAAAATTAATTTGTAGAATGGAATTCTGTGTCAAAAAGAACAGCTAATTGTACAAGTCATTTTGCTCAACTAATGGGCATCTTTAATGACCAAAAGAGAGCTGTATCTTCAAAGGCTGAAATCAACGTGAAGTGAGCAAGCAAAACTCTGCCTGCACATGTTTATATAGTTTTTGACGGGAATGTTCAAAGATATCTATTGGGCAGTTTTAGTCACAGTGCTTCTCATTTTAATTGTATGCTAATATATGCTGTGTAGCAGTGATTAATACATCTGAGAAATCCTTTTTTACTGTACGTGAGTCTCTATCCAGGGTACTGCAATACCCTCCTTCCTCCCCCACCCCCAAAAAGGTCAGGGTTATTTACAAGAATGATGTATTCAGATCAGTCCTAGACAAAGCTTTTCACCTCATTTCATTTAGCCTTATTTGGAGTTTTGGCCCAAAATTGAACCTCAAAACTCAGCATGTGCCACTATCCCCACCACGCCCCATTCCCCAAAAGAAGTAGTCTAGCTTCCTAGTGAGGTAACAGGCAGTGATGCACCAGCAGTGTTTCTGGGGAAAGGTGTTTTGGTCCTACTGGTATAAGATCAAGGCACAAATAAGGTAACCCACTCCACTTCCCTTAAGATTTTTATTTTGGGATTTGAGGTGAGCCTATCTTGTTGGCCTCCTTGAAAAAAGGTAAGGAAGAGGAGTTAAGATTACCAACATCTCTCACATGCAGGCCCCATCATATCAAAGGATCTGGACTTCAGAGAACTTCTGAAGCTTCTTTCCGAAGGACGAATATACTGAATTGCTCAAAAAAATAATACTAATTTCATTGCTCTGGATCTCTGACAGGCTTACAAGCTCATATGTTCACATCCCGATCTGTTCATATCTATATGTTTTTGGAATGCACAGTTCACGGTATTATTTTTCAGAGTGTCCTTGTTGCAGTATACTACATCTCTACGCTCTTGAAGGTACACAGTGGGCACTCTGAATAAATGTCTTTTTTCCTTTTTGCTAATAGGTCAATATTAACTGAACTAGAGTTATTTGCCATTTTATGTGTTGTGGACACATGGACAGGCCAGTATTACCTTACCTAATGGTTTAAAATAGTGGGGGGCTCTTAATTTAAGAGAAACGCATTGTACATGTTCATCTCTATCTTGATTATTGATGAGAGAGTACACATTGCCACCAGGGATATGGCATCTCTAAGGTTCCTTATACATTATTTCCAATACATTGAAGCTCAGACAGACTAAAGCATACACAGCTTTATCCTTTGCTGGTGTGGCCATCTCAGGTTAACCTATATGGAATCAAATTTCTTTGTGGCAAAAGAAGCAGACATCAAGGTTTCTCAGAGCCAAATACTTTTGATTATGGATGTATCACAGTTGACGTGTAGGAGCTTTCTTGGTAAGCTTTCACACCCAGGAACATGATTCTTTGAGGAATCTAGGATGTATTTCAACCTCTTATAAAGAGTGTGCTTAATTCTTTGGAGATACTCAAAGATTTGATGTGCAGTCTAGCAGTATTAATCCAAACAGACAAAACAAATAGTTGGCTATTACATGAAAGAGGAACATGGTCAACCCTCTTGTGGGGCTGCATCAGGTTTCGGAAATTGTATGAAGGGCTGGTTAGGGGAGGCTGTGCCCAAATAGCCAGGTGTGGCCCACTACCCCGAACTCCCCTGCCCTCTATCCAACCCCCCCACTCCCTTACCCTTTACCAAGCTGCCTGGAGCACTGGTGGTTGGCGGTGCTACAGCCGTGCCGCCCAGAGCATTAGGGCAGGCAGCTGCGCCTTCCGGCAGGAGCCAGCCACACCACCACGCAGCACAGAGCACCGGCTCAGGCTGGGCTCTACAGCTACGCTGCCCCAGGAGCTTTGCAGCCCCACCGCCCAGAGCATTGCACCGGCAGCACAGTGAGCTGAGGCTGCAGGGGACAGGGAATAACGGGGGAGGGGCCAGGAGCTAGCCTCCCAGGTCAGGAGCTCAGGGGCCGGGCAGGAGGGTCCTGCAGGCCGGATGTGGCCCATGGGCCGTAGTTTACCCACCTCTGGTTTAGTGTTTGAATGTTAAACTGAACTACATCATCAAAATCTCGAGAGTTTTTGGACAAAAATGGCAAAAATCTGACTTTTCAAGGTTTCTATAATCTTTCTTTAAAATATACCTGAATAAGATTAGGAAAACAGGCCTCTTTCACTTTAAGAACAGAAGTAGAACTGAATATGCAGGCTTGCAATCCCATCTCTTCAGAAATTTTAAAGGGGAGGGAATAGGATCATCCTTTTGGGGCTTATTTCTAATTAGTTTAGACTAGAAGTTTACAGGACATTATCAAATACAATAAAACTGTTGTGTTGCTAGTGTTCTTCATTGTTTTGTCAGGTCTCCAATCTTAGTTCAAATTTTTCTCATTTCCAGTTTTGTTCTTTGCTGTTTTTATCTATGACTATTGCTCTGTATTTCCTATGAGGCACAAGCTAATATAGCAGCGTTTCATTTATTTTTGCCTCTACATTAATATTTTTGCTTTTCAGTTTGGATTTCATTTTTACAAAAAGATAGACCCAAAACATACCTGGAGATTTTGCCTTAGTAATATTTTATTGCTGGTATTTAAATGATAGAGAAAAGACTTTTCCTAGGGAAGGAAGGAAATTAAAACAACTTTTTCAATTGGTCCTTAAACTTTGATTTGTTAGTTGCGCAGAAAGTAGGAATAATAAATTTACAGTAGCTCAGGTTTACAGTATCAAGGTTTACGGTATAGAATAGTGGACACAAGACCAAATGTTTGTGATCTAGTTCTGTTTGTTAGATAATAGGTGTTTTACCTTTTGTCTAGATCTGATAAAAGCTTCAAAAACCTTAAGCTGCCTATTTTCCATTGTTATAGGCAAGTAAATAATCGTGTTCATGTATTTTCTCTGTCCACACTTACAGGGGTCACAAGCGCAAACTGGATGAAGAGGATGCCGCCAGTGAATCCAGTAAAGAGTCCAGCAACGAGGATGAGGAGGGGAGCAGTTCAGAGGCAGATGAAATGGCAGCAGCACTTGAAGCTGAATTGAATGATTTCATGTGACATTCATATGAGAGGGGATTTACTGCTTGTAACAGATCTAATTTCAAATGAGCCCCTTATGTCAGTACTTAAGGTTTTTCCAAAATGTGTGTGTATATTTTGAAAAGCAACACAAGAGGTGACACATTATTTTACAAAATCAGAAACAGATGTTTTTAAGGTGTTTTACTAAAGGAAAATATACTTTTTTAAAAGGAAAAGTATTAAGGGGGACTTGGTGTACTATGCCAAAGAAGTGTTATGAGCTCTGCAGAACCTTCATATACTAGGACAGTAGTACAAAGATTTATGATTTAACATACTGTAACTTTTTTATATATCTCAAGGTATGGTTTTGGGTAACAGGCTTCAAAGGAAAGAAGGCCACAAAGAGGATGGAATTGCTTGAATAATACAGCAGGAACCTGATGAATCCGGTCTTACCTTTTTCCGCAGTTAAATACTATCAAATATAAAAGAATTTTTAAAATAAAAAAGAGCAATTTATATTTGTATAGAAACTGAGAATGTAATATGCAAGCTTTGTGAACTCTGCACTTGGCCTACGTGTCACTGGCTTCTAAGAGAATACAAACTGACTGAATTTCATGCTCTTAAGTTACTTTGTGGACTAGCTGGGTTCTTTAGGGAGACCACTTAGATTTTTAACTTTGCTTCTCTGTAACCTGGAATTTTAGCACAGCATACTGTGTGATCCTGTACTGCCATAAGGAGCTTATTCACCCATTTGTGTTGTTCTTGGAAGGAATGCGTGCTGCTTCATTCTAGATAGGATTTTATTTCTTTGAGAGATCTGATGTAAAGTTTTTGTATATTCTATTTCATATTTGACCCACAAAACAGATTTTCTTTCATTTAATAAAAATCCATTTTGTAAATTCTGTTTTCATTTCATGGGTTGCAAAAATCAATGACTATATTTCACCTGCTTCCATCACACAAAAAACTACTCACCTTTGCATTATTCTCTGTGAAAATTGTGAATATCATCTGAAGCAACGGCAAAACTTTAGAGTTTTTTAATAGATACTCAAATGTCCAAGTTTACAGTGTGCCCTTGTTATCTGAGCTAACATAGAACAGCTACAGAATAATTTGACCAGAAGATCTGTATTTTGATTATCTAAAAAGAGCATTTTTATTACTTTTCAAATATTTTCAGTATTTTTATAAGATGAATAAATACTGTATAAAATGACAAAAGTCGTGGAAAAGATTCAGATAATATAAATATTTACTGCCATTAAAATATAGAAGGCCCAGGCATGTTGACTAGTATTTGCAGAGCAGAGAGAGAGCTAAAATGCTACAGCTAATTTTTTCTGATGTCAGATGAAACACATTTCTTGCCATGCAAAATTATAGGATTTTTTAAAACATACGGTGGGTCATTGTTGGGAATTGTGTTAGTATGAAATAACATTGATTCTTTTATTCATTTTTAGGTCCCCTATGCTATTGGGTTTCAGACTGAGAAGTGTATTGATATTTATCAGACTAGTAAATCAAACCAGTATTGACTTCTAATGTATAAAAGGCTGGCTTGGGTTTCGGTCTCTAAATTTTTAAATACTGAGTATGTAACTGAACTGATATATTAGGTCAGCCCTGGTCTACACACAGCCCCGGGGTCGAACTAGGGTACGCGAATTCAGCTACGTGAATAACGTAGCTGAATTCGAACTACCCTAGTTCGAATGACTTACCCGTCCAGACGCCGCGGAAGCGAACTCCGCGGCTCCAAGGTCGACTCCGCCAACTCCTCCTGCCGCGGTGGAGTACCGGAGTCGACCGCGGTGCTTCCGGAGTTCGAACTATCGCGTCTAGATCAGACGCGATGGTTCGAACTCCGAGAAGTCGAACTCGCCGCGTCGACCCGCGCGGTAAGTATAAACGTACCCTCATTGTGAAGGGAGAGTTGTGCCAATTAATTATACACATTGTATTGATTTAGCATCAGCTCCAGAGCACATTGCCAGTTTGTTCTTATGGATTAAGCATCACTGAGGCTATGGCTACACTTGCACTTCAAAGCGCTGCCGCGGCAGCGCTTTGAAGCGCTAAGTGTAGTCAAAGCGCCAGCGCTGGGAGAGAGCTCTCCCAGCGCTGTCCGTACTCCACCTCCCTGTGGGGAATAACGTACAGCGCTGGGAGCCGCACTCCCAGCGCTGGGGCTTTGACCACACTGGCGCTTTGTAGCACCGCAATTTGCAGCGCTGGAGAGGGTGTGTTTTCACACCCTGCTGCAGCGCTGCAAATTTGCAAGTGTAGCCATGGCCTCAGATTGCTTAAGAGCTTGCTGTACTGTTGTTGCTACAGCACGGGACTGAAATCTCCATTACTATGCATTGTTCTACCGTGCTTCAGCAGCAAAAGTGACTTCACTGAAGGGACAGAAGAGGTAGGAAAGTGGCACTAGAAAAGATCTACTAAGGACCTGGGGATTACAGTGGACGAGAAGCTGGATATGAGTCAGCAGTGTCCCTTGTTGCCAAGAAAGCCAACAGCATATTGGGCTGTATTAGTAGGAGCATTGCCAGCAGATCGAGGGGAGTGATTATTCCCCTCTATTCAGCACTGGTGAGGCCACATGTGGAGTATTGTCTAGTTTTGGTCCCCCCACTAGAGAAGGGATGTGGACAAATTGGAGAAAGTCCTTGGAGGGCAACAAAAATGATTAGGGGGCTGGGGAACATGACTTGCGAGGAGAGGCTGAGGGAACTGGGGTTAGTCTGCAGAAAAGAAGAGTGAGGGGGAATTTGATAGTCTTCAACTACCTGAAGGGGGGTTCCAAAAAGGATGGAGCTCAGCTGTTCTCAGTGGTATCACATGACAGAACAAGGAGCAATGGTCTCAAGTTGCAGTGGGGGAGGTCTAGGTTGGATATTAGGAAACACTATTTCACTAGGAGGGTGACGAAGCACTGGAATTGGGTTACCTCAGGAAGTGGTGGAATCTCCATCCTTAGAGGTTTTTAAGGCCGGGCTTGACAAAGCCCTGGCTGGGATGATTTAATTGGTGTTGGTCCTGCTTTGAGCAGGTGATTGGACTAGATGACTTCCTGAGGTCTCTTCCAACCTTAATATTCTATGATTCTACTTGAAACAGTCCAAGGCTATTGTTTAAAAAAAAAAAAAAAAGAATTCCTTCGCCCTAGTCTCTAAGAAGCTGGCTCCCTGCATTTTGGGAGCTACATTTCCTTCAGATTAGGAACCTCTACTCTTGATTTCCATCCTTTTTCTGAACTAAGTAATATATCTGGGAAATATTTCCCCATCTTATCACCACCATATATTGAATTTGTCTATGATCCCTTAGAGCAGTGAGTCTCAATCTTTTTCATTCTGCAGACAACTGTTGGAGAGAAAGTGAGAAACTTTCATAGACTTCTCCTTCCAGACAGCCCCATTTCCCCATTGCTTGGTTTTCAGAATGTTTAAGTCTGCTGACCTCTAGTGGCCTTAGAACTCTTCATGAGCAAATATTGTTAAAGGACATGAGGCTAATCGCCAAAATACAATTTAAATCCTTACCATTCCAGTAAAGCTGAAATTTAGCAAAACTCAATATCTTTTTTCCATAAAATAATTAAGAAAATGTCTCCTTTATAGAATATCACAATTCAGGCTGTTCTAAGAGACCCCAGACACAGTAGCCACTGTCTTAGTGATGAGCTAATGTGTAACAAGGGAATTGAGAACATTGATATAGCGGCTTTGGATAGGAAATAGATTAATGAAAATAGACTCTGAAGGAAGCAATCATTAGGTGCTCCAATCAAGCCCACTCTAGCTTTTACCTTTTGAGCCATGCCAATACCCTTTATTTAGGGGAGCACATCAGAGATTAAGTGGGATAGAACCATTTGAGGGATTGTAAATTCTATTTGCTTTACATTTCCAAGCAAGATGCAAGGACAGTATTCCTAATGGGGAGCACCAAAAATTATTTTTCTTAACCAGGAGTTTGTGGAAAATGTTTGATTCATTAGTAACTTCTGACCATTTAAAATAACCCCATTCTGAGAAATGGACAATGATACAATCCTCTATACAGCCCAAGCCTAAAATGTTCTATCCACTGAAATGCTCTCTGAGAACACTGAATGCTACTCCAAGTCAGACTGTAGAAGGGCATCTAGAAATACTTACTAATTAATCTGTCAGCAAAATGGGAAGTCAAATAGTTGTCAAAAAGTTTTATGCAACATTCATTGTGCAACCTGTTCAGGTACTAGATGAGGATCTCTTGTGATTAAGCAAAAGTTCATCTTTTTAGAATATATCCCCTGTATCTTTATGCCATAAATAAATTAGTTACCTTTTGAAACACAACTGTTTTTCTGAAGGATGGAATGTCAGCTTTACCACTGAATGGCCTCTCAAGTTCAGCACTTGCCATTAGCTCAATGCTGTTGGGGTTTTGAGATTAGTATGAGGACTCGCAGGCATCACACATCTAAACTTCAACTAGATGAATCTCAAAGGATAATCACTCTTGCTCTTTTTGGGTTGTAATGTAGAGTACTGTTTTAGAGTCAACTCTGAATGTGAAGTGATGGTGTAAAGATCCAGTGAACAGCAGTCAGGTTATTTTTGTGATACAATTTTTAAAATGTCCTATGTATTGTATGGGTTTTTGCTAAATGCCTGTCAAATAGCATTGAAGCAATGTTATGTCATGTTGGTGAAAACTTTTACATGGATGCTGAGTTCCACTCTAAGGTAGCTGCATTTCAGTTGTGGGTGGAGTGATTCCTGTAGATGTAAAGTTTGAAAAGCTCTTTGGGATGAGGAATGCTATATAGAAATGAAAGATATATTTTCTCTTCCCCTTCCTTATTTTATTTATGATCACCACTTTTGGATTAACCAGCAGTGAGTGTCTAAGCAAATATCTTACAGATGACCAAGCTTCAGTCAGGCCCAAGATCATAGGGAATTCCATGTAAACATTGAAGCGGGAGCCCTCATCAAATAGTGAAACCTGCACCTACGTTAAGATCAGCTTCCATTGTAGGGAACAGGATTTGGAAGAGCCTAGAGCTAGCACTGAAAAACTTACTCATACCAAGTATATGCCTAGACCCCAATGCTCAAAAACTCATAGAACACAGCTGAAGTCAAAGCCAGACAGTTCTGCAAATTATGAAAAGACTAAGTATTTCACAGAATATTTTGTTCTTTAACATAATGCATTCAGATAGCTATAATACAATAATAGCATACATTTTTTCCAGGACCTGGGGCTACCAGTAGGTTTTCAGAACATACCAATCTATTGCCTATCTCTGAGAAATCCAAGAGAGATTCATCTTGCTTTTTGTCTTAAAGTAGAATCTCACGGTCATTCGGAGAGCTGTTTCTTGTAGGCCAGTCACCAAATTTCTTTTGTGATGGTAACTGAAATTTCAAGAGGCCACAAATAAAATGTCCTGGCTAAACTGGCGGTACAAAGGCACTAAATGTATGAAACTGTTATTTGTTACCACTAACTTCTGCCTTTTTTTTTTCCCCCAAGATACAAGAAGTACCCTACACAGGTTACAAATGTGCTTTATGAAATGGCTTCTAAAACTCCTATAAAAATGACCTATATGCCTTGGCTTACTGTTCCAAATGTAATTTCACATCCATAGGCCCAATCTTTGTTTAGGAAAAACAAGCTATCTGCTTGACCTACTTCTGTGCATTAGATCCTCAACAATAACCTGCTGCCAGGAAGGTACTCTTTGTGCTAATGTAAAAAGCAGAATCCCACTTAGATTATCTGAGTTAAACTGACCATGCAGTGCTGCTTTGACTAATGGTACTAGGCATGGAAATGGTCACAGAATGAGGATACAGTACATGCTGCCCCATTTAAGCTCTCAATTTGACCTAAGTCACTTCTCCAACCCTCCAGAGGAGACAGCTTTCTCGTGTTCTAACAACTTTGCCAGAAACACAAAAGAGAAGAGCAATTTTGTTCATTGTAAGATCTGTAGCTGTATTCAAATTTTCCTCCTTTTTTCAAGCAGTGCTTAATAAAAAACATTCTTATTTTTAATAGAACTGTGACATGCCTTCACATTTTTATGTATAGACACCTCATGATACCTGTGGGTGGTATCATAATGAAGATGATATCAAGTGATGCCCAGGCATTCTTGCATTCAGGAGTCACTGGAAGGGTTCTTAGTCAATGATAGGAGACTGAGCTGAAAGGCTCTAAGTATACAAATACTTCTGCTAGCAGGTTTTGTGCATAGATGGCGTAGTCCTGGCAACTCTCCAAGTGTTACATGGTGGTAAACTGCAGATGAAAAAATCTCAAGTTTCTCAAACTATTAAATTACGTTTATCCGATAACAAAAATTGTATTAATATTTATGAAGCAAAGTATAAAAATGTTAACTTTATTTTTATAAAATACCTGAAATAGAAATACTAAAAAGCAGATTTTTTAGTGTATAGTCACTTGTAGCTAAACCAGGTAAACAGGTAAAATAAAAATGTAAAGTATATTGTATTTAATTGCTATCTGGTATTTCAGTGAGAAAACTGAACGCAATAACATACGTGTGCACAGTTTCTTGCACACACAAAGAGCATGATTTCAATTCCCCTGCCCACTCTGTATAGTCTCCTATATCCTATCTTTCTCATTTGCCAAGTCAGTTTCATTCTCCACCTGTTGGGTCACTTCACAGCTTATCTGGCCTTGGTCCCTTGGGCTTATCCCATTCTTTGCCTCTAGCCATGCTGTACACACTCCTGTCACTTAAGGGAACTTTCTTCTGTCAGCCTTATTCTCCTTTCTCTGTTGATCCCATTTACCATATGCTTTAACGAACCTTTCTTCGTACTACTCACCTCTTTCTATTATTATCAATACAGATGCACATTGGGTTCCCTTTCAACTGCAGCCTATAAGGTAATGTTTGCTTATGCTAGTTGAAAATGTGCTGAAGTGTAAGTAGGGAACAGGCCTTTAGGCCTAAAGTTTAAATCTCATATTAGCTAAAGCTAAGGATTTTAGCATGGGTGACTAAGAGATATTAATAGAAATGCCACACGGCATAACTCTGGGTCATGTAGGAAATACGTTTTTGTGTTAACTGGTTTTAGCAGGTCTTGTAGGGGAATGTTTGGATGTTTTGGAATATCGGTAACCGCAGAATTTGCATTGACGCAAATGGTAATTAGAATGAGTTTTTATATTAATGGACAATAAAGAAGTAGAAGATACTGGGTTTTAGAGTATGGAAGATTAAATATGGTAGCGGAAATGTAGATATGGCTTAATTAAGGGATGTTATATAATTGGTTATTAAGAGGGTAGTTCACTAAATTTGGAGTAGTGTGCTCATCCACCATCCAGGTACCATTAGAGGAAGAATTATATACCCATTCTCATCCAGGCACTGATCACGCCTGAATGCACCAGTTCGTCTTGGAATGTGCGTTTAAATGCAGTGTGTGGATATACTGTAATGCCCGTTTGCTTTAACTATTTTATTTTAAATAAAGTCTTTAATTCCTTTACTCATTGTGTCATTCACAGCCCTCCACTAAATTAAATGATCTGTAACTGCCCCAGAGGCTTAAACCTTAGAGAGTTCAGTTTGGTTCTATTTCTTATCTTTATACAATTAACTGGGAAAACATGAATTAAAGTTACAGGTTGGTGACCACAGCAGGACTGTGGGGCTCCTGTTGAGTGATATGGGGGTTCATTGAGGAGTGAGAAAGTCCAGAAAGCGCCAGAGAGCAAACTCTCACTTCTCATAGAATCATTGATCTGTTCTGCACTCAGCTGTAAAGTGTTTTGAAACAGTCGGTGGGTTTGTTTTGCAAACAGAACACTGCTTATCAATCCAGAGTGCTTTCTCTTTGCTAGCAGCTGCATTAAACACATTTGTAGTGTTACATAGGGGAAAATATTTTTCAGGTATGAGATTTAAATTTTTTTTGTTGGTACTGGAGGCTGTAGAAACCCAGTACTGGCACAAGGACATAAATCCAAGACTGTCTGGGTACCCTGAGATATCAACAAGCATCTGACGGTTGGGTCCAGCATCCTCTCACAGTCCCAAAGGCTGTAGTGACTGGCCAGAGACATAACATTCCTCGGGGACTGCCAGGTGGTAGCATACCCGAAAGAGAGGAGGTGACCGTGCGCTTACTTTAGATTCTGGTAGCGAAGAGGAGTGTGGGAGGTGAATGGACATCTACCTCCACCTGTACTGATTCTGGTCCAGAGAGAGACCACAGACCTTCAGAAGAGTATTTGAAAGCTGACGGTGCACCTAGTCTTGATTCAAGTAACCAAAAGGAATGAACATAGCCTCCACCCTATATTGATTCTGGGCCAAAGAGTGGCCAAAGATTCAAATAAGGATATTGGGGAAACTGAGTCAGGTTGCTAATATATAAACTTTGATACGAGTTAATATTTACACTGTTAAATGTACTGAGTGAGGAACATAAGAATGGCCGTACTGGGTCAGACCAAAGGTCCATCTAGCCCAGTATCTATCTACCAACAGTGGCCAATGCCAGGTGCCCCAGAGGGAGTGAACCTAACAGGCAATGATCAAATGATCTCTCTCCTGCCATCCATCTCCATCCTCTGACGAACAGAGGCTAGGGACACCATTCTTACCCATCCTAGCTAATAGCCATTTATGGACTTAGCCACCATGAATTTATCCAGTCCACCTCCTCAGAATCTAGTGGTACAGAAGCCCTAGGAAAGGGCACTTAGAGATTTTAAAGTCTTACCTTGCCAGTCATTGGGGGAGGAAGAGGGGCGGACATCATGGTGAATGTAGCAGACCAGCCAGATCCTTTTGGGTTTGTGTATTCATTGAGTGCAAAGCTAATGATAAGCAGCTTAAGAGCTGAAAGGTAAAGGGAGTAGCAATGGATTGTTTGTTGCATGCAATGCATTAAAAATAAAATTCAGACAACAGGTAGAGAAACATGAATTAGCTGTAATAGAGAATAAAGATATTACAGACCAGGCAAAGTGCCACGTACAAGCACTGGTGAATCTTACTGCTAGGGTGTCTAATGATTTCGAACAGGCTCGGATTAGAAACAGGCATCTTAAAAGGGTTGCCCTCCATTTCCAGGTCCATGCCCAGCTATGGAAGGAAAAAGCTATGGAGCAGTAAGTTTGAGGAATTTGGGGATCATGCTCAAGAATTTGAGAGATTTGTAATACAGCTACACACAGTGAGTTGGCTGAGCTTTGTGCTGTTTTATGTGAAGGAAATCAGGATTTTAGAACAGATCCTCTGATGATCTGATGTTTTGGGAGATGAAGGCTGATATTCAGCTTCCCAGGGAGGTTTTTCTCTAATAGCGAATATGCCTCTGGAGAGACTAGATCTGTGTCTCTGCTTTTCCCAGGACACGAGCCAGAGGAGGAAGAGGGACAAGAGCATAGTGGAATACTAAAAAGATCCAGAGCTCAAAGACTGAGAGAGCAGTCAGTCTCTGACACAGAGCTGTTCAAACCATGATAGTCCAGCTTGGGATAAGAGCTTTGGTTTTGTTGAAGGAGTAGCAGGAATCTCTGATACACCTTCCTCTTACATCTTGAGATTCTAGACCAGGGATCGGCAACCTTTCAGAAGTGGTGTGCCGAGTCTTCATTTATTCACTCTAAGTTAAGGTTTTGCGTGCCAGTACATTTTAACGTTTTCAGAAGGTCTCTTTCTATAAGTCTATAATATATAACTAAACTATTGTTGTATGTAAAGTAAATAAGGTTTTAAAAATGTTTAAGAAGCTTCATTTAAAATTAAATTAAAATGCAGAGCCCTCTGGACTGGTGTTCAGGACCCAGGCAGTGTGAGTGCCACTGAAAATCAGCTCGCGTGCCGCCTTCGGCACCTGTGCCATAGGTTGCCTACCCCTGCTCTAGACACTGCCGAAAAAAGGATGTTGGAGACTATTACTGTTTGTGAGTAAGCATGGGCAACACTGACATTCTCTAACCCTCTTTATACAGAATTAGATTGCACAAAAGAGGCCGGGGGCCAAGTTCCCTGTAAGCTGCGTGACCAGGCAGCAGGCTATCAAGGGCCGCCCAAGCTTCCCCAGCCCAGCCCTGCCATATCTGCCGTGGCCCGGGAGAGGTGCCTCTCACCCGGCCCTGAGCTACTCCAGCAAGAGAAGGCTGGGGGGGGAAGCCCTCATCCCCCCTACACCCCAACCCTCTGCCCTAGCCCTGAGACCCCTCCTGCACCCTGAACTCCTCATCCCCAGCCGCACCCCAGAGCCTTCACCCCCAGCCACAGTCCTCATCCCCCCCCCACTCGAATCCTCTGCCCTAGCCTTGAGACCCCTTCCACACACCAATATCCCCATCTCTGGCACCACCCCAGAGCCCTCACCCCCCTCAACCCTCTGCCCCAGGCCTGAGACCCCTCCTGCACTCCAAACCCTTCGGCCCCACTCCCACCATACATCACCTCCATATTAGTGCACATAACAAAATTCATTCCACACACATGGATGTAAAAAATTTGAGGGAACAGTGGCCAGGGGACTTTCAGGCTATACTAACCTTCAGCTCTATAGCCCACCATCCACCCACTCTCCAGCGGTGACTTTATAACAGATCCTTGTAATTCAGAAGAGGGTGAAGGGTCAGAGGAACCAAATGAGGGACCTTGCCCTGTGGCAGTAGTGGGTGTTAAAACATTGGATTTGGTAGCTAAAAAAGTTGGTCAAGTTAAAGAAGAGTGATGTAATTGGTTTGCATGCTATGAGAATTGAGAGTAATAGTTAAATGTTTCCACTGTATTAGAGGGTTAGTTTACAAATGCCAGTGGACCCTTCTTTGTGGTAAACTCTCCCATGAGACTTTCAGTCAGGAGCTAAGGATTTTGCTGAGACACTGCTAAATTGGAAGAGATTTTATTTGCAGCACAGTCAGGAATTGCACCGTTAGCAAACGTTAAACAAAAAAAGGTTGAGTCTCCTCATGCCTATCATGAAGGATTAGCCACAGCCTGAGATGGCACTGACATGCACAGAGACGTTGGTTGTCCTCAATATGTGGATTTATTAATTAATAATGGTTTGCCTGCTATTTAAAAAGAAGATGGTTTGTCATATGAACAAGGGAACAACAGAAACCAGGTGCTGGAGTTGATAAACAAAACTGCTGATACAGTAGTTGACAAGGGATAAAGACAAAGTTTCCTGTAGCTGCAGGAGTAATTGTCCAAACTGAAGGACCCAGTTGTACTCCTGCAACCAAACCTCGCCCAATGGTGTGGAGGTTTGAGCCCTCTTAGCCTCAGGTAAGAGGGAATGCTCCCAGTTAGCCTCCAGGTGGGCCCTTGCCAAGGTTTAAAAACCAGGACCTGAGAGCACAGAAACCCTTTTATGGACCCAGGCAGTCCTATGGCCCTCTATGCACTTGCCCTTCACAAACTCCCTCCTCAACCACTTCACGAGGAGGCTGGGTGGAGCCCAGAAGCCTCTGCCCAATCTGATTCATTGAATCAGGCATGATGGCAGAAATTCACTGAATGAATTGTAGCCTAAGGGAAGGAATTGAAGTGGTCAGGCAGGTAACTAGATCCTATTGAAGAAGGGTAGTTGTCTCCTCTCTGATGGAATGTGATTTGTCCTGGCTTTCTGGACCAATGGATCAAGCCCCTCTCTCCAGAAACCAGGTCAGGGGTGGGAGAGTATAGTCATTCACAATTAAGCCAATGGGCCCCTCTGTATCTCATTGTGGTCTCCTTAGGTACAGACAGAGCAGGGAGACCAACTGTATCAGATCTCAAAAGGGTTGAGGGATAAAGTGAGATGGGTGCAGGTGTATCTACAGTATATGATCCTCATCAAGCCACATCTCCTTTGCATCATGCGTCTTGAGACTTTCACAAAACAGCCTGTTAAAACAAGGCTGTGACATTGATAGTCCGCACAGGAGACTTATGCAGGACTCGTGTGTTTACTCTGGCCAAGGTACCAGAACCATACAACCTGTTGGGAGCAGATTTTCTGGTGAAGCATGGATTAATTTTAGGTTTGATCAAGAAATTGATTTGTCAAACAGTAAAGAAGTTAGGAAAAGAACCCCTTGTGGTTCCAGAATACATGCTGTTGGTCTGGTTTCTGCATCAGCCTCTTGTGACCTTGATGTGGTATATAATGACCCCGTATTTGAGGACAGTTTACAGCCAATTGTACAGCAAACTGTTGTGGCTTTCACTACACACAAACATGACTGTGGGTGTATGGACACACAACTCTTTATTATAGAAGATCCTCCTTCTCAAAAGCTATAGGACATTCCTAGAGAAGCTATATCGGATTTGAGGAAAATTGTAGATCCTTGTTGAGTCAAGGGGTTATCAGGAAATGTAATTCAAGTTGTAATTTTCCTTTATGGTTGGTAAGAAAATCTGATGGCTCCTGGTGCCTTATAATAGACTTCTGGCAACTTGATAAAAACATTCCTGAGTGTGCTGCTACTGTAGCAACAAAGCCAAGCATGCTGAAAGCATTTGGCCCAGAATCAATTTGGTTTTCCACTCTGGACATCTCTAATGGCTTTTGGTCCATTCCCTTGGCCCCAGAGTGTCAATATCAATTTGCTTTCATGTTTGAAGAGGAGAAATTCACTTGGAATTGGCTCTCCCAAGGATTTCATTGCGCACCTGCAATTTTCCATGGGCAATTTTTAAAAGGTTATTGCATGAGTCTTCTAAACCTTCAAGTTTGTTTTAATATATAAATGACATCTCTTTGGCTACAGGACCAAGGAGAAGCATGTGATAATGCTGGAAGAGTTGTTGCAGATTCTCCAAAGAGCAGGATTTAAAGTGCAACCCCAAGACGTGTCAGCTTCTCTCCAAAAAGGTTGTCTTCCTGCGATTCATGCTGTCCAGATTTGGATGCGCTCCAGAATGACAAAAGGTGACTGCCATATGCACACTCACATTACCCACTTATGTCAAAGCCCTAAGTGCATTTTTAAAGTTTACTGGAGTATCATCAAGACTGCAAACCAAATTGTGTCACTTTGGCAGGTCCATTGTATCAGTTACTTAGGAAATGTGTTTATTGGACATGGACCGAGGAACACGCAAGCAGTGGCAGCCCTAAAGAAGGCCTCTGCTCCAGTGTTAATTAGACCAGACCCAACTAAGCCCTGTCACTTATGTATAGGCGTTAATGACACAGCTGTTGGTGTAGCAGTGTCTCGGGAACTTGAAGGAGTACCACGGCCTGTAAGCTGTGCTCCTAGATGCTTGATGTCTGTTCAGGAGTGTGAGAAATATTTATTAGCTAAAAGATGGGAAATTCAGCATTTCACCTTTTTAATTGGTGTGAGCCCCACTGTCCTGCACTTAACCTACACCCCAGTAAACTTTTTGCTGTCTGACAGGATAAAGGATGGGCAGGTGTCCAGTGCACACTTGGCCCATTGGTCCTCTCTTTCGATAGGGAAGGACATCAGCATGGAACCAGTGCAAGTTCCCTCTCCTTTGCCAGCAAGTTTGCTGTGGGAGGAAGAGCCACATGTGTGCGCTATTAGCAGTCCAAATGTTCAGCTGAGTCTATATTTGCCCCAAAGAGACTGAGTTTTCAAAATGCTTCAATATTTTTGTTGGTGGCTCTAGCTATTATCACTGAGCGAAACGGCACACGGCATTTGGGATGCATCTAGTACCTCCTCAGGGAACAGGTGATGAGCCCTCAGAAATAAGCCAGGCATGTACTCCTCATTCAGCTCAGTATGCTGAATTGGCTGCTGTTGCTTGTGCCCTAGAACAGTGTTTAACTAAGTGGCAAAGGCAATGCACTGCGCACTGTTCAGGGCCGGCTCTAGGCACCAGCAAACCAAGCATGTGCTTGGGATGGCACAATTTCAGGGACTGCATTCCGGCCACCTTTTTTTTTTTTTTGCTTGGGGCAGCAAAAAACCTAGAGCTGGCCCTGGAACTGTTGAAAGATTATGTCGTTCTAGTGTATTCAGACTCTGCTTGAGTGTGTATCTCCTTCTGCCTCTTTCTTCTGAATAATCCTAATCTAATTTACATCCTCCCGTTTCAGAAACTGAACCACATCTGGAGAAGGCAGAAGAAACATATTCTGCAACCAGAACATTGCTCTTGGACTTTAGGCAGATTTTCAGATGCAACCTGAAAAGGAGTATCTTCACAGACTATTGTTTCCGTAGTTTGAAGTATACAATGATATCCTGCTGCTTTGAGATCAGAACTACTACGTTATGATGTAATACTTGGATGAAAATACACCAAACCTAAATGAAATTTGCTAACCCAAGGTTGGAATGGCATTTCCTTGCCAACTTGGACTAATGGGAACATTTTGGTTATGCATCATGCCCCAGATCATAGGTTGGGTAGATATTGTGTTGGTATAAAATTGGGATTGCATAGATCTGAAATATTTGTGATTCAACGAGATATGTACTGTACTAGTAAATATATTATGGAATTCTGAAAATGAAAAACATGTTGCATTTGGAAACCCTCAGGGAAAAATCATTCTCCCTTTACCTATGTTCACTATCATACATCAAAAGGTGGGTATTACTTACAAAATAACTGCAAGAATTGGTGAAAGCCTTAGTTTCTATTATTTTATAATGGAAAAAACAAAACTGCCTTTTGTAGACTGGAAATGGTCTTCACTCTTTTCAGTTATTTTAAAGGAGGTGGTTGCAAGACGTGTGTGGCGGGGTAAAGGTGCAAGTTCTGCCTAATGGTATTTCCTGTGGTAGCTGGGAGAATGAATGCAATGTGCAAATTCTGTTTAAAGGTGAAATGATACCCTTTAATCAATTAGAGCTCAAGGATGAAGGAGAGTATGAGATCTGTATTCAAATTAGGCCTTCAGATCCTGTCAATAATATTTGATTTTGGGTAAAGATCAAATTGTCTGTAGCCAAATATGATTATAATAAAGAAAAAGAATCAAAATGTCTGCAAATGGACAAAGGTCCAAATTGTGAACTTATATCACTTCCATCCCTGGAGTACTGATTAATCAGGTTCAATTTATGCATGTCCCAGTGGTTTTAAATTTTCTAATTGGAATTTTCCTATTGCAAGAATACCAGAGTAGCTTCATTCTTTTTGGTACTTCTTGTGGATAAGATAACAATTTATCAGCAATGAGCTGAAGATATGGCTAATTTGAGACTTGACCACATTCCTCCTCTCTAGTCTACAAAACAACAGGAATGAAATACCTTGGGAAGAATAGGATCTTGTTTCAGGTTTGTGTAGCACAAGAATGTCTATTTGGAATCATGTAGATGTGGAAAGAATTAAAAAACAGGTTAATTATGCATTGCAACAAGAAGACGACAAAGTTGTTAACCCAATTTTACAGCATATAGATGGGTTGGCTCAGGAAGAAAGATTTACAGTTTTTAGTATGTGTGAAATTGACACATGGTTTAATAGAACCCAGATTAACATTAATAAATTAATTGCTGTCCATAATGATCAGGCCAAAAATCATTATATGGGAAAAGAAATAATTTGTTCCGTATGAAGAATATGTCTTAGACATAGTGACTCAGACATTATAAAGTATGGAATTGGGGAAAGTACTTGATCTGGTTAAGAATAAACAATTGTTGAATTTGTATGGTCCTCATTGTATAAATAAATATCAGGGAGAAAAGGCTGGACGTCTTAAGATGTGTAAAAAGTTTTCTATTGGGGCAATTAGGAATTTAGGCTCAGTGACACTTCATCCTATACCTGCACATCATTATTTGTGTCTTTTATGACTTCACTACCTGCATTTGATCCAGACACAGGTTTGTTCGCTGATTTAGCAACCATTACATTTATAGGCCATCTCCAAGAAAACTTCTATAAAGAAAGACTGGGTGACCTCCCTTGGTAGTATATTATTATGAGAGACAAACATGGAAACTCTTCAGATTGCCCGTTGATCTATAAAAGGGTTCCAGTACGTCTGGCATGGTGATGGGTTTAAAGTACTCACACCTGTCTGTGACCAAGAAGAGTGGTACAAAAGGTAGAAGAGCCAGAAGTCAGAAGAGCCAGACCCTTCAATATCATGTCCAGTATGACTATCAAGATGGAAGATCCCAATAGAGAAGGTGGCCTATGAGAATGATGAATGCTATTATATAGTGACTAATAGGAAAGAATTTTATTATGGTGGAATGAAGTGTAATGTGTCCAGTTCTGAATGCCTTCCAAAGATGTATTACATAAGGCAACTAGCATGTGTCCTATATGGTGCCTTCTCCAATCCTCTCTTCTTCCTAGGAGGAATAATTGTGCCCGAGGGGTTAAACATGATAAACTTTCATTTGGGAAAGCAAGGTAGAAGTGTGCCTTGAACTTGGAATGTAAAATGAGGAGGTCCATGGTATAACAGAAGTGGATTTCACAGCCTTGGACCAGTCCTTGAGAAAGTTCTGTCTTCTGCACAATCGAGCTTCACTTTTGCAGTAGACAGAACTTTTCTCATGCCAGAGGAGCAGAGTTAATAACTGTGGTCCTGGTCCATCCCAGGATGTGAGGTGATCTTTTAAGAATCCAGGGCCCAGATCATTTCAAGGCTTTTAATGAACTTAGGAGCTTCAATTTGACACAATATTTGACAGGGTCGTTGTGTAGGGAAGAGAGGACAGGTTTGATGCACTTGCATTAATCTGTGTTGCTGAGGAGATGCAGCGTCTCATTCTGTATCAGTTGTAGTTCTCTCAGGTCTACAGAGTATGCTGCTGTATTAATGAGGCAGCTTGTGCCAAGATAGGATGTAGTTTCCCAGCCAGCCAGAGATGACAGAAAATATTCCTAATGTGATGAATCCATTGTTCTTCCCACTCTCTGTTCTGATTCTGTTTCCTCACAAGGAAGAGCTCTTCATTCAGTTGATTATAAGCACATATTACAATTCAGTTCCTAGAATTTAGAACAGTTAGACAGTTGGGTGGGATTTGAAGGCTGCCATACAGGCAAAGCTGCCATCAAACTATTACTGACTGATCAGAGAGGGCATTTTGGGGACACCTTTGCAGCCAGGACATCTACATTTAGAATTTGTCAAGGGCCACTCTTTAAGGAGTAGAAGTCTCTATAAGGAGCATGGTGAAGTAAGCCCTTCTTCAGGCACACGGTTGATCACTGATTGTCCTGGCCTCTCTCAGTTCATAATGTGGGCAAAGGCAATACAAAAGGAATTTCTGATTAGTCCTTTCCCCTTATTACCTGGCTTTGAAGACCATATTCCAGTTACATTCAAGTTTTCAAGTTTTTTTTTCTATAGACCATTTTTTCATTGGATTGTAAAGTATGCCATCCCACTATCTAGCCCCACGGTAAAATCATTCCTTATGGAAAAGTCCTATAAAATAGGAGATGAACTTAATAGAAATGGCCAATAGGGATCTAGAGAAATTACTGCGAAATTAATGGAGCTTTATAAATTATCTATGCTTTTTTTTACCCCCATGCAGAATTCTACAGGAGAGTTATCATTTTGTTTTAAACTCTATATTACTTATGCCATAGGGGGATAACTTCAATTCTCCTTTACAAGTATTCACAACATGGATTCTTGAAAAAAGGAGTGACCATGTCTCTCATCCACAAAGGTACCTAGGCACCTAAGTCCCATTTCCAGGCACCACTGCAATCCACAAAACTCTTGCTTGGCTGCCACCTAACCCAGTAGGCACATAAACTCACTCAGCACCTATGTTTTTACAATAAAAGTTCACAGGTCCCTATGTTTCTGCCTCTGGGAATGCACACTCTTGCCTCAGTCTAGGTGCCAGGATGCCTATCGCCTACCTAAGCCCAGGGGTGAAAGTAACTTAAAGGACCTACTGGTACGCAGGGCAGCTGGGCTCCAGGGCAAGGTGGGGGGGGGGCCTCTGGGCCTCCTGAAGGACCAGAGCCTCGGGCAGAAGGGCCAGGGTGGGGGCCAGACTCCCCCAGCCAGCCCTTCAGCGCTGCCTGGCCTGCGCCACCCGTGGCTCCGTCCGCTGCCAGGTGCCCCAGGCCCTTTTAAGTCACCGAGCCCGAGCCAGCTGCCCCTTATACCCACCACTCCCCCTCAGCAGCCCTGCCGGTACGGTCCTTAAAGTGCTGCTGCAGCAGCGCTTTAACATTGGCTGTGTACAGGCCCGTACCAGTGGCCACTTTCTTACCAGTATGCTGTACTGACCCACACCGGCTTACTTTCACCTCTGCCTAAGCCCCGGTGCAATCCACTCTGCCTAAATCATGTATGAAGCCCAATCCAGTAGCATACTCAGAGGCCACCTAACCGTGAAATACAGGGCGGGGGGTGGGAGACTCTCACTTATAACCTTTACCCCAGTGGATATCTCTCCGGAGGCATGGGAAACCACGGGTTCAAGTTCCCCTCTCAACCTGCTGAGGGATATCCTGATGTGAGGCTCTCTGTTTCTCCTATTGAGATTGTTCCACTTTAATTAAATAACTGAATAATTGGCCCCGAGAGAGCAAAAATGAGTCCATAGCCCAGGGGTTAGGGCACCCATCTGAGAGGTGTGGGGGCCTCCTGTTCAAATCCCTTCTCCTTCACAAAGAGATGGGACTTGAACTGGTGGACTCCCACCTCCGCAATGAGTGCTCTAACCACTGAGCAAAGGAGCGGGGGTGCAGCTGCTCCTGCTGCTTTGTGTGGTGTTAGGCAGCCTATGAGCATGTCTACCCCACATGCAATTTAGGTGGAGGAGTAACTATCTTCCCCTGCTTTGTGACTTACTAGCAGAGACAGGGGCCTTTCTCCGCAAGATGGCTGGGGCTGAGGACACCCCTGCTCTCATCAGCAGCTCCCCTTGGCTAGCTTAGGCCACAGGCACCAACTTTCCATTATACAAGGGGGTGCTCAACCCCTGGCTCTGCCCCAGACCCTGCCCCCACTTCATTTCTTCCCTCAAGGCCACACCCCTGCCCTGCCTAGTCCCACCCTGTTCCACCCCCTCCCCCAAGTGTGCTGCATTCTTCCTCCTCCCCACACTCCCCCCCCCCAGCCTCCTGCACACCAGGAAACAGCTGATTGCAGCAGGTGGGAGGCATGGGGAGGGAACGGGAAGCGCTGATCGGCAAGAGGTGCTGGGGGAAGGGGAGAAGCTGATAGGATGGCTGCTGGTGGGTGCTCAGCGCCCACCATTTTTTCCCGTGTGTGTGCTCCAGCCCCAGAGCCGCCATGGATTCGGTGCCTATGAGCTTAGGCAGCTCCCTATGGATCACATTCTGAGGCACCTCTCTCTCCTCATTCGTTGTATGGGAAGTCTAGAAGCCTAACTTGGCCTTGTGGGTTGCAGTGTTGTTCCTTTGATTTTTCTCGGCACCTAAAAGTGAGGCGTTGCAGCGCCGAAGTCCCTTTGTGGATTTGGGCCACCATGCTTCATCTTCAAAAGATGAAGAAATATTAACCACAGTCATGATCCTGAGAAAGGCCAAGTCACTCCCCCTGAATTGAATCCGCTCAGCAGCTCTAAGTTGCCAAGAATGTTTGTCTGCCTCGCCTTTCAGATTTTGGACAGCACCACTCTTTCACAAGAGACAAGCTGCTCATGCTAAAATAAAACCCATCATCCTTATTGATCATTTGTCAGCAGCAAAAGCCTGTATGCATCAGTCTCCTCATGTCGCCGTCAGACCAAGTCCTGGTACTTCTGCAGAGCACAGTGAGACATTAGGGAAACTTTTTGCATTTTCTGCTCAGATCTATCACAATGGAAATATATGGCCTGTTAGGACAAAAGTATTGAATGTGTGTGTCACTTAACGTCATTATAAATGGCCTTGGTAAGTTCACTGTTTTTAATTAAATGGATGTATTTGGTCTTTGTAGGGCTCAACATGTGCTTGGGTGAATAAATGTTTCCAGAATTTAACTCTGTCTCTCCTAATTTTTCTCTGGCACTCCACAATAAAGCTTTCCTTTCCTTGATACTGAAGAATGAGTTGGAAAGAAAATGTCCAGCTTGTTTGTATACTTTCTCCACCCCGTCCTTGAATCCAAGGATTCTCACTCTCTCTGCTCACAAGGGAACCCCACTGTGCATAAAGAACAGGAGTACTTGTGGCACCTTAAAGACTAACAAATTTATTTTAGCATGAGCTTTCGTGAGCTGCAGCTCACTTCTTCGGATGCATAGAATGGAACACACAGACAGGAGATATTTATACATACAGAGAACATGAAAAGGTGGAAGTATGCATACCAACAGGAAGAGTCTAATCAATTGAGATGAGCTATATCAGCAGGAGAAAAAAAACTTTTGAAGTGATAATTAAGATGACCCATAGAAGGTGTGAGGAGAACTTAACATAGGGAAATAGATTCAATTAGTGTAATGACCCAACCATTCCCAGTCTCTGTTTAGGCCTGAGTTAGTTGTGTCTAATTTGCATATTAATTCAAGTTCAGCAGTCTCTCTTTGGAGTCCCCCTCCCCCCACTGTGCATAGGCAGAGTTGGGGGAGGAGGAAAAGGAGGGCGTTGTCCCCACTCCCCCAACTGCAAGCCTCATGGGCAGGCATCCTGAGTGTGCGATGCAATGAGTTCTGCAGAGAAGACAGATGTGGTGCTCCCAGTTTGTGCCGTGAGGCAGGAAGTCAGAATTTAGTTTATAAACAGGGGGATTAACAGGTTATTAAGATAAAAAGGGGCTGTTAGAGTGTTTCCTAAAGTGAAATGATCTGTTCCAAGCTTGGTGAACTGCAAAAAGTGAGTAACCTAAAAGAAAGTAATTGTAGATTTTTCTACACTTGTTTCAATTGTTGTGTACTCAAGAGGTGGTAACAAAGTTACTAATATCTTTCTTTCAGAAGATTACTGAGTTTTTAGACAAAGGAAATGCAGTAGATAATCTACCTGGATGTCAGTAAGGCATTTGATACGGTTCCACATAAGAAATTATTAGTTAAACTGGAGAAGATGGGGATTTATATGAGACCTGAAAGGTTAAAGGGGCGACTACAACAGGTCATACTGAAAGGTGAACGCTCAGACTGGAAGGAGGTTACTAGTGGAGTTCCTCAGGGATCAGTCTTGGGACCAATCTTATTTAACATTTTTATTACTGACCTTGGCACAAAAAATGAAAGCGTGCTGTGATGTTCCCCTCTGGTGTTATCCAGACGGGTGATCTGCTAGGCCACTCCAATCCTTGACTCTGGGAGCCAGCCTTACCTTGCTCTGCTGTGAGACCCCCACTCCTGGGCTGTTCATGCACAGCCTCTGGCATGTAAGCTGCTCCTTGGATTGCGTAACCGAATGACACTAGCCAATATCTCTGGTCCGAGACACAACCCTAGGTACCTTCATCTTGCAGTGTCCAGTTATGCCCTCTGGACGCTGTAAGCTTATATGAGTTCGTCAATTTAATGAAGAAATTGATATGTACCAGGCTTGTTATCCCAAGGGGAGTCTCTGACACACTTCAAACCAAATACACTGCTTCAGGTAGAATAAACAAACAGATTTATTAACCATAAAGATAAATTTTAAGTGATTAAGCATAACCAGTCAGATTTGGTCAAATGATCTAAAAGCAAAATGCATTCTAAGCTGATCTCAACACTTCCAATGCTCTTACAAACTTAGATGCTTCTCACCACAGGCTAGCTGGTTGCTCTTCAGCGAGGCTCTCCCCTTTGATCAGCACTTGTCGCTTGATGGTGGTGTCTGTAGCAGTAGCGTAGCTAGCGGGGAGCGGGACAGAGGCTGCTCTCCCACTGAGCACAAGTGGCGCCTTTTCAATTTCTTGGCGCCTTTTTAATTTTTTACTCACCCGGTGGCGCTCCAGGTCTTCGGCGGCACTTCAGTGGCGGGCCCTTCACTAGCTCTGGGTGTCTTCGGCGGCACTGAAGGACCCGCCGCCGAAATGCCACCTAAGACCCACGGAGCGAGTGAAGGTCCTGCCACCGAGGTGCTGCCGAAAACCCGGAGTGCCACTGGGTAAGTAAAAGCGCCGCAGCGGGTGGAGCCTTTTTTTGTGATCGCTTTCCCTGGCAATGCCACTAGTCTGTAGATGGAGATGGAAGAGAGAGGAAGAGCATGGCAAACATCTCTCCCTTTTATCATGTTCTTTCTTCCCTCTTGGCTTTGCCCTCCCTCTTCAGAGTCAGGTGAGCATTACCTCATCGCAGTTGCAAACTGACCAAAGGAAGGGCGGTGACGCCCTTGAGAGTCCAACAGATTATTTTATTGCTGTCTAGGCAAACGTCATTTGTTCCTGTGAGGCTGGGCAGGTTTTGTCCCATACATGCCCTGATGAGGTGTGAACTGCCTCTCAGCTCTTGGAGAGTTTTTGCCTGGTCTTATTTTAAGCCACGAGGATACATTTTCAGCTTTATAACTATGTACATGAAATGATGACCTATAACCTTACTGTAACATTACTGTAACAACAATGTTTAGTGCATCCTGAGCCTTCCGAAGACACCCGACATGAAAACTTTGCACTGGAAACCACACAATCATTTTACAAGGATGAACATGGGGGTGCTGGGTGTTGCCCCGAGGTACAGAGCATCACATGTGCTAATAAGATTTGCAGATGACACAAAGTTGGGAGGTATTGCCAGTACCAAGGAGGACCAGAATAAGTGCATGGTCGTGCATTTGGGGACTAACAACAAGAATTTTTTGCTATAAGGTGGGGACTTATCAGTTGGAAGTGAAGGTGGCAGAGAAAGAGCTTGGTTGATCACAGGATGACTATGAGCCATCAATGTGATGCGGGTGTAACAAGGCTAATGTGGTCCAGGGGTGCTTAAAGTGAGGTATTTCTAGTGGAGAGAGGGAAGTGTTAGTAGAGTACCATTATACAAGGCACTGGTGAGACCTCATCTGGAATACTGTGTGCAGTTCCTGTCTCCCTTGTTTAAGAAAGATGAATTCAAACTGGAACAGGTACAGAGAAGGGCTACTAGGATGATCCAAGGAATGGAAAAGCTACGTTGTGAGAGGAGACTCAAAAAGCGTGGCTTGTTTAGTGTAACCAATAGAAGGCTGAGGGGAGATAGGATAGCTCTGTATAAATACATCAGAGGGATAAATACCAGGGAGGGAGAGGAGTTATTTAAGTTAAGCATCAATGTGGACACAAGAACAAATGGATATAAACTGGCCATCAACAAGTTTAGGCTTGAAATTAGATGAAGGTTTCTAATCATCAAAGGAGTGAAGTTCTGGAGTAGCCTCCCAAGGAGAGCAGAGAGGGCAAAAAACCTAACTGGCTTCAAGACAGATCTTGGTACGTTTATGGAGGGGATGGTATGATGGGACTGCCTCCAATGGTGTGTGGCCCATCAGCGACTGCCAGTAGCAAACATCCCCAATGGCTGGAGACAGGACACTAGATGGGGAGGGCTCTGAGTTACTACAGAGAATTCTTTCCCAGGTATCTGCCTAGTAAGTCTTGCCTACATGCTCAGGATCTAACTGATCGCTGTATTTGGGGTCAGGAAGGAATTTTCCCCTGGGTCAGATTGGCAGAGCATGGGGCACGGGGCACTTGCAGGTTTAAACTAGTGTAAATGGCGGTTTCTCTGTAATTTGAAGTCTTTAAATACATGATTTGAGGACTTCAGTAACTCAGCCAGAGGTTATGGGTCTATTTCATGAGTGGGTGGGAGAGGTTCTGTGGCCAAAATGTGCAGGTCAGACTAGATGATCACGATGGTCCCTTCTGACTTTAGTAAGAGTATCTGAGCAAGAATATACATGACAGTTTTAATGTGTCCCCTAAGTGACTTGCCACAAGATGTCAAACATGTTAGTGTTAGAGCTGAGTGGGTCTAATATGTATTTAATTTTCTTTCTCGATATAGGAATTAGATACAATGCTCCTGTCAGATGTTTCTAAGTTATCTGCAAAATCACTAGAGTTTTCAGTTGTCTAAGTTGCCTGTAGAATCATGGTTAAAGTTGCAGCCCCCACCCCAAATCTGAAATGGCGCCCCTCTGGGCAGGCACAGAATTTGTCGTTCCCTACCCTCATGCATGGCCCCCTGACTTGATCCACCTTCCCAAGTATACAAGTCAAACTATGCCTTTGCCAATACTGCATCCATTTATGCATCAACTTTGTACTAGCTGGACACTATAAGGTCATTCAACTAACATCCCTTTTGGTTGTAACTTGAGTTGCTGTCCTGAGAAAACAGAGGTAGGTCCCGAATACTTACCTGAGCCATAGCTGTATAGCTACCGAAGAGGTGCCAAAAACAATTGCAAGCCAGCTACCTCGAATATTTTGTGCAGTAGCTAAAATAATCTGTCAGCTTGATTTTATGGAGCACTGATAGCATTTTTAAGAGTTGGTTCTTTTTGTCATCACTGCTGTGTAATTATCTTTTTTGGAAGTTTCTATTCTTTGCATTGCCTTCACTTTTGCATTTTTAAATTCAGTAAGCAAGCAAAGTTAAAATAGACAGGAAATTGCCCAGCACAGAAGAAAACTCTTGAAGATGGAGATGGAGCATCAAGTATGTATTCAAATGGAATATGTAAGTAGCATAAAGCAACTCTTTTAAATAGCAGATCACTTCGCCAGTACAAGATGTTGAACTACAAATGTTTCTAATTGCAGTGGGACCTATAATGGATCTAGCGGTGTTCTTTTGCTGTACATCTGTAATCATAAGTAGCTAGTCAGCAATGACAATATTATTGTGTGAGGTATGGAAGCATATGTTTCTCTTCTGTTTCATAACCATTAGGGTTAATAAGGCCCCCACAGTATGGATGATGCCCATATTAGACAACTGGGAACCTTTAAGACTAGAGGGAGGAGAACTTCAGGACTATTAACACAGCAGCCCCCAGGTGTTAGATGGGATTGTACAGCAGGGCATCTCTTTTTCCTTTATTTGTGGGACATTGATCTGATTCAGGACTGAAATGAAGGAGGATGGCAACTTGGGTTTGGCTAAGACTATAATTTGTAACATGGCACAGTCATATGTCAAGTGTTATTTACAAGTTAGTGAGAGAAGTGATAGCTGTTGCCTTCACGAAACAAGAAAAGTCCTTAACAGAGAGGCCACCTAGTACAGACTTCTCAACTAAAGTAAAGGTGTTCTTCCTAATCTGTCTGCTGTTGCAGTTAATGGAGAGAGTAAATTTAGGCGAATTTCAGATGCTAACTTGTTAGCTAAAAACCAGTTTTTAAAAAAATAGCATGTTTTTGGTTCGGGGCGAAGGCTGGAAAGAGTGTTCTTTGTGCCGGGAGCAAAAGGAGCTGTTTCCTCCTGTTTGATTCCTTCTGCATTTAGAGACACGGGACTTTGTACAGTCCCTGTAAATAAACAAGACTGCACCTAAGAAATACCAATCGTCAGTTTCTCCTCCCAACTGGAACATTCCCCAAACCCCAAACTTCGGCAAACCGCTCGGGTTGAAAAGGGGCAACAATATCCTTTCATTTCATGCCTACAATCAATGCAGGTGCAATCTCTTGTGAGTGTGTACAACAGACATTAGATGGCTGGTTTGTGGGCACAGATAGCTAGCTAGTCATCTGAACCTTGTTTGCATTTGCAATTTTTTTGTTTTTCAGGCCCCAAATGAGGTCCCTCAAAAAACGTGGCTCATTATATTAAATAATTTAGATGCCGCAAAGTTTAGTTATTGATTTGAACCTCATTTTTGAAAACATAAAAATAGGTTTTTCGCAGCCTGCGTGACAGAGACAGAGAGATTGTGTGGGCAGGTTGTTCCAGAAGATGACTGTAGGATGATTATTACGAGCTATACTTTTATAATAATAGCGCTGGGAGGGTTCCTTCTGAAAGAATGTTCAGTAAGTTTCAGCTCCTTCCTTGTTGAGAACTGAAGTCGATAATGTGTTGGGTAAGTTTTGACGCATTATCCACTAATAACTGATATGCAGCACTTGAAGGATAAATAATAGAATGTTTTTGCTGCTTCCCCTTCCCCCTTACTTATTATCACATTAGCATCTTCCAATGTGGATTATTGTCATTATCAGCTAATTCACGAAACCACTGCTTTAGCAATCATTTCCTTGCTTCCAGGCATTACGCAAAGATAGTTGTAGCATATTCAAATTAATTTGAAGAGTGACTTTGAACTAGATAATTTATATGAATATTTTTGAGTAGTCGTTTTATTTTGCAGAAAATCAAGACTTGACCAACCATTTGAATGTGTGTGTTTAGGGTGTGCAATTTCTTGCTGTATTGCAATCCCAAGTGTAAATTCCCCTCTTAGCTTTCATGCCACCCCCTACACCTGGAAAGCTGATCAGTTCCCATGTGTTAAGTGCCTCTACTCTGTTCTTTCAAAGCACTGGAAGGCCCATCCCGCTCCTGAAGCATTCAAAATAGGATGACGATATGCTCTTCTATAACGTCTTCTTTCCAAGGGTCTCCAAGTGCTATAGAATCATTAATGGATTAACTTCCCAACACCCTGTGAAGTAGGGAAGTACTGTTAACCCCACTTTGCACAGAGAGACTAGTTGACCTTCCCAAGGTCACACAGAAAATCTGTGGCAGAGCCACGAATGGAACCCAGATTTCCCGAGACCCAATTTTGTGTCCTAACCACAAATATTCCTCCCGCCCTCTGTTCAGATTTGTTTGGTGTTTCCCCTTCGTTGGGCCTTTCAGATCTCAGCTCTTTTGGGCAAGGACTTTGGTATATATCTGGCACCTTTTCTCCATTGTGCAGCTGCTGAGCTATTTGCATGATTATCAGCATTTGTGATGAGCTAACATCTTTTCCCAGTTTTAGACATGGGGTAATTTTAACTTTGTGGCCTGAATACCTTTATGTAGAGCTGGGGTTGTGAGGCTCAACCTGTCATGAGTTAGACCAGTGTCTTCTGTGAGGCACAAACATGAATTATACCATTATAATGTACACTTCAAAACTCTTTGTGCTGATGCCTCCTTACATAGTGCCCATTTGAACTCTGTAGTTTGCACTCCATATGTCAGGCTCGTCAGTTCTCAGATTTGTACAGTAGGAGAGTATAAAAATATAAAAGAACTGGCAGATCTATGAGGTGGATAGAGAGTGAAGCCAGTACAACAGGGATGTAGGTCAGTAGTTAAAAAGAAAGGCATCATTTTCCATCCGCAGATCCTACCACACTGTGCCTGGAGAGACCAGTGTATCTTGGAGCTCAGCCGAAGTTAACTTTCTACTCAATCAGAGAAGCTGCTTCTTGGTTTCTCTACAGACCACAAAGGTTTTGAATAATACTGGATTTGTAAGCGGCTTTGTTTTCTGACACCGATAGATCATTTCCAAGAGAGACTGGGAGCAGCTGCTGGTGCATCAGGCAGCCAGCCTGCCTGACGTTCTCTTTGTGAAGCCCTTTTCAGGGATCACTCTGCAGCTTGGCTTTAAAACCCACAGTTTACTTCCAGGCACTCGGCTCTTTTGTGAGTATATTTACAGAGGACCAGTAAATATGTTTAATGTACAATGGTAAATATTCCAGGCACTACTGAAGAGGACTTGAATCTGATTTTACTGTTACTTTATTAGTGTATCTCCCAGGTGCAAATTCATATACAGCTGAGCCTGCTGCAGCGGCATCTCCTGAGCCAGATGCTAAATCGGTCCCCTGAAGCTGTGGAGACTGGTTCCCAAAAATGAGCTCTCTGTTGATTTCTTGTTTGGTTTTAAAGCATTTTTATGTGTGCCAACTCCCGCTTTGGTTTTCTATCAGCATCTGTATAGGATTTTGTGTGGTAATGTCAGAGAGGACCAAAGCTTTGGGCTGTGCAGTGTACAGAACAGAATTTACCAAGATGTTAGCCAGAAGCTAAGGCTGTACTTTCCAAACCTGGTGTTTAGAGTTAGGTTCCTAAATTCACATTCACGTGCTTCTCTAAAAGGGGCCTGATGTACAGAGGTACTGGAGCGCCTATTGTTCCAACATGCTGCTCTACATCATAAGTCAACGGTCGCTGAAAGGAAATTCAGGTCATTTTTATTTAGGAGCCTAAGTTTAGGCACCCAGGTTTGCACATGGTGTCCCTTGTGTCCAACATGCTATGGGAGAAATCCTAGTCCCATTGAACTCACGGACAAAACTCCCTTTGACTTAAATGAGGCCAGGATTTCACCTTATAACTTCAGAAACCAGTGTGTGTCAGCACATAGCACCTGGGTGTTTTATTCATAGCAGGAACCCCTCTTGGCTTGTGGCAATTTGATTACCGACTCCAATTCAAGATCTTTCTTGATATTCAAGGCTTTTTTTGAAACTGGCCCTCACTCTCTGAGAGCTTGCCTCTTCCTCCCCAGCCAGGATCCCTCAGCTCAACTGTGCATTGCTGGATCCACAGCACTGTGAAAACCAGTGTGAGGGACATTAGCACAGGAGACAGAATTCTCGTAGGGACAGAGCTATGGAACTCTGTACCTGAGATAGGAATGACCACAGGCCTTCCTGTGTTCACAACTAAATGCAAGCTCATTCAATCACTTTGTATGTTGCACACATAATAAGCCAATCAAGCTATTTCTCCTCTAGGCTGGCACAGAAGAAAGAGGTTGTTGTTGTTTCTATTTTTGGTGCTCAGATACTACAATGCTGGAGGCTGTATAAGTACCTAGATGGATTAGATTATTGCCTCTCTACAGCTTTGACAAATGGAGATATGACTGGCCAAAAAAGCAGCTTTTAAATCCAATAGCTGTACTTGGCAATAGCTTGTAATGCTTTTTTAAAGTCCTTTATAGAAGTTAGAGACAGAAATGGCTGAAGATCATTGGTACCATCCCCAATAGTATAGGTTACTTCCCTACGGTATTGTATATTCTTCAGTGCTTTCGATACTTTAGTAAGTAGCCTCCATTTCTGCACATGCAACTTTCTGTGTGCACTTTTCCAGTGCTAATGCCTGCACACACACACATCAATTATAGAAGAAGCCTGACCTGGTATTTGCGTGTGCAAAGCTGCATGCATAGAAATATCAGCACCTAAATGTTTATCATGATGAGGCTTCCATCATTCCCCTTCAATGCCATAGTCTAATGGACCACAAAGAGCCATAAAAGTTACAGCTGCAAGGAGTGCTTTAGTTCATCCATCCCAGCTTCCTCTTACTGCAGGATATTCCTTACAGTTCATTCGCTAATGCCTTGCCCAGGCAAATTTAAGGAAATGATGGAAGTTCAGCCACTTCTTGGACTTTTACATAGCATCTCGCCATCAGGACCTATTCAGCCTATAATCTCTCAGTTTCATTCCATTTCTCCTACTTATTCCTTCCTGTACTATGCAAATAGTTCTTCTTCCACCCTGAGTGTTTACACTCTTCGAATGTCAAGTATATGGTTGTCATTCTCCCCGTAACAAAACTGAGGCTCTTTAGTTCTTTGCCTTTACTCATAAATCAACCTGTCTGATCATTTTGTAGCTCATCTTGGTGGCACTCCCAGTTTGACAGCATCATCCTGGTAATGCATACTGCCGCTAAATGAGAGGACAATTCCAGATGTGATGCTTCAAGAGCCATACAGTGGCCACCATTACAATCTTTGAAACACCCTTCCAAGTAATTAGCCTACAGCAGTGGTTCTCAACCTTTCTAGACTACTGTACCCCTTGGAGGTATGCAAGACAAATCAGACTACTACAAGTTTCACCTCGCATAAAAACTACTTGCTTACAAAATCAGACATAAAAATACAAAGGTGTCACAGCGCACTATTACTGAAAAATTGCTCACTTTTTCATTGTTACCTTATAATTATAAAATCAATCCATTTTTAGTGTATAGTATATAGAGCAGTATAAATGAGTCATTTTCTATATGAAATTTTAGTTTGTACTGACTTTGCTAGGGCTTTTTGTAGCCTGTTGTAAAACTAGGCAAATATCTAGATGATTTAATACACCTCTTGGAAGACCTCCAAGTACCCCCAGGGATACACGTACCCTTGGTTGAGAACCACTGACCTACAGTGTTCATGTTGCCACAGTCACACTAGCTCTTTGCAAAGGCAAAATTATGAGGAGTTTAATGGCAGTCACTGTGCATAGCATTACACTTTTGTGTATCCAGCCCAAAATTGCATTGCCCTCTCAATCTACTACCTTTTACTTAGTGTTAAAATGTTAATTGCTTTAATTGCTGCTCTTGTTGGGGCCTTGCACAAGTTCATTAACCCCCTTCATGGAAAGGTTTTGCGCAGGCTCACATTTCACCTGGTGGTTTCCCATTTTTGTTTCCCCATTTCTAGCCCTCGTCTTGGAATCTAACATTAGGTAAAGTGGCTTCTCTACAGCACAATTCCATTTGCAGTATCCTCTTAAAAACTTCATTCACATCTCATTTGTTCCTTTGTATTGATCTCCTTTTCTGTTAGTCATTCTGCCCTTTTTGCATACACTTTCCTTCCTTGCAGATAATATTGTTATGCACATGGTAACAGTGCTGGAAAACTATTCATCTTGCAGTGCCCTCCTCCACACGTATCTAATCTTATCCTTCTCTATTTATCTAACTAATCTATCAGATCCAAACTTCCCCAACATTTGGGTGTGCTCAGATCTGAGGTTTTAATTCAGGCTTATCACTAGAAAGAAAATACTGAAAGGTCACTTAATCTTACTTCAGTTATACAGTAATGTTTTCATACAATAACTGAACTGTTTAAAAGCATTTTAAAAGGAACAATGTCTACCTGCAAACAGCATCACTGTTTTGGCTATGGAAGTGTTTCATTTAAGCCACGTAGTCTTTTTTTCATTTCTCCTTACTTTTTACTGCTTCTTTAAATCTCATTGAAAGCAAGCTTTTCTTCACAAAATATTCAAGGTTTTCACTCAATGATATTGACTTTCTGTTGGTAGCAAAGGTATAAGCTAGTAATTTAAAATATCCAGTCAATTGCTCTCCTGCCCGCATTATATGCCTAATTTCCCAAAGTACATATGCCATTATACACTATACGATCATTAACACAGCAGGTGCAGTTAGAGATAGCCTGCAGAGTGTTAGTAAAAGGTATAATGAAGAACAAAATACATTTTCCAATGGCTACAAAGAAGTTGTCCCAGGGAATTAAAAATTGTTGTACTGTGTCATATTGTACATTCCATATACTTGCCTGCTCTAATGAGCGGGGAAGTCCAGTATCACGCTCTTGGTGCTTAAAATTTTGCAGAAATAGACAACTGAATTTGATACAGACCTAGGAAAAGGTTCCTCTGGATCAGGGAGCTGGACAAGCCAGATTTTACTTACAACTAACTCTTTATCCTCTATTGCTTAAATGCTAATCCGGTCATTAATGGCAGGAGTCAAATAAGCATTTTCTGAGTTCAGTAATACATTTGCACTGAGCCATGTCACCACTGTTTGGTACCCTAATTACATAACTCAGTCCCTGTCCACTGCCTTCATCTTCTGTTTTTAATACAGACCTAAAGCTGCTATTCTACCTAAGATTTTCCTGACACTCTGAATTTTTCCTTTCTTAATTTCATCTGTTCACTCTTATTTGCACTTCCTCTGAATTTGCTAAACAATTCCCTTTTTGGATCATTAAAAAGTGTTTCTTTGTTCACCTGGCTTTGGCTGTCACTTAGTCTAGCTATACATGTTTAACTCTTCTACTCTTTCCTTGTAAATCAATCCCTCTATCCTCCTAACTATTTTTACTGCTCTTCTTTGAACTCTCTCCAGTGGACCAGCATCTTTCAGGTAGCATGACCCTAAGAAATGAACCAAGTGTTCCAGATGTGATTGTACCATTGCCACATACCGAGGGACTTTTACATCCCACATTTCATGCTATGATGCCTTGGCTATTTTTTCCCTGCCACATTGCTTTGTAAATGTACTACAAGCTACTCCTGTCCAGGCTTCTCCCATTGTGTATAGATGTTTCATATTGTTTCTCGCCCCTCCCTCTCACCCTGTCCATTTGAATTTGAGCACCTCAGCTGCTTTATTTCCAAACTGAATTCCATTTTCTTTCTTACTTCCTCAGTTTCTTATTTCTCTAGGTCCAGTTCTATTATTTCTCTGTAGTCATTGGTGTTTGCAATTTGTTCCAATTTAGTACATCTGGGACTGTGCTCTTTATTCCCTGTTCTAGTGGATTAATGAAAGCACTATATAATACAGAAGTTAACAGAGGTCTCTGCAGCACCTCCCTAGGCACACTAGTTGATCCTTTGCTCTTTATAGTAACCGTTTATTTATACTCCACCTTGTTTACAAGCCATGTGACCCGTTCATAGCCATAGCAATTCATGCTGAGATTAAGATTTTATAAGACACTATAAAATACTATAATATTTTATGCTATATATAGTATAAAACACTACTCTAATTCAATAAGCAGTAGGTCAGTACATTACATCAGTTGTTTTCCCTGCAGCTGCTAATTTTGTAATTTTACTACTATTACTGTTGTCTGTTGATCTGGCAAAAAAAAAATTCGGTAAGCAACATATGGGAGTTTTGGAGATTACATTTTCTGTTTTGTTACATTTAAAGTCTGTGGTTCACAAAGGATAACATTCACTTGCAGAGGAAAAACATTGTTACAAAACCATTCCAGATGGCTAGAAATTAGGGATTTATGGCTGAGGTTTTCAAAAACGCTCAACACTGGCTTCTGTCTGATTTCACTGAAGTCCATGGGAAAGCTTCCCTGATTTCAGTGAGAGCAAAGTTAGGTCAATGCCGAGTGCTTTTCGAACTCCCCCTCTAAGGGTGAAGTCCCTGCCTAGCCCCACTGAAGTTAATGGAAATTTAGCCACTGATTTCAGTGAGTCCAAGTGTCATAAACATACATCAAAGGGTAACATAAAATCCCTCCTTTACCTGTAAAGGGTTAAGAAGCTAAAATAACCTGGTTGGCACCTGACCAATAGGACCAATGAGAGGAGAAGCTACTTTCAAATCTGTGGGGGAAGGTTTTTGTTTTGTCTCTTTGTGGTTTTCTCTCTGGGTCAGTGAGGAATCAGGGCAAGGAAAATACATCTCCCAAAGCCATACCTGAACTATAGCCCTCTAAGATTACAAACTGTAAGTAATAGGGAGGAAATGCATTAGATTATCTTTTGTTTTCGCTTGTGAATTTTCCCTGTGCTAACAGGGAGGTTTATCTCTGCTTTTGTAACTTTAAAGTTTTGCCTAGAGAGGAAATCCTCTGTGTTTTGAATCTTTTTGTTACCCTGTAAAGTTATCTTCCATCCTGATTTTACAGATGTGATTCTTTTATCTTTTTTTAAATAAACTTCTTTTAAGAACCTGATTGTTTTCAGTGTCCCCAGTGGGGGTTGATCTGTGGTCACTTTGTAACCAATTGGTTAGGATATTATTCTCAAGCCTTCCCAGGAAAGGGGGTGTAGGGGCTTGGAGGGATATTTGGGGGGAGGTAGGGCTCCAAGTGGCCCTCCCTGAATGTTTGTTTTAATCACTTGGTGGTGGCAGCAGGACTCATCCAAGGACAAGGAAGGAT
Organism: Mauremys mutica; assembly: GCF_020497125.1. Classification (NCBI taxonomy): domain Eukaryota; kingdom Metazoa; phylum Chordata; order Testudines; family Geoemydidae; genus Mauremys; species Mauremys mutica. Next base: position 106,847,598 of record NC_059073.1, read on the forward strand.
ATGTGCCTTGGGAGAGTTTTTAACCTAAGCTGGAGAAATAAGCTTAGTCTTTTATGCAGGTCCCCACATCTGTACCCCAGAGTTCAGAGTGGGGAGGGAACCCTAACACCAAGATTTCACCCTTGGATGGTGTCAGAGAAGGATTCCCTGGGTGCGGGAATATTTGACAGCCACAAATCTGTCTTCCAAGGGCCCCTTCTCAAGCCCTAGCATAGGAGGTACATCATAGATAGGCTGGGAATAAGGGGGGCAGGGCAGAATTGAAGCACACAGCTCTGTGGACATTCTGGGTAATGCTGCAGCCCATAGGCAACCTGGGAAAACTGTCATCCATTTAGACAGGTCCCCATGGCTTTCTAAACTACGCTGGGTGCCAGGAAGCAGCCCAGGACCGGGACGGGACAAAGGAAGCTTAAACCCAGCATAACCCCCATTGCTTCAAACTGTCAGTTCTATATTGCTCCTCTTTTCTTCCTCCAAAATTTCCCTGGTAAGAACCAATTCTATCCATTTTGCCTGTGTTTCTGGTCTTAAGATTTTGCTCTGGCTAGATCTATCATGCAGCTGGAACCCGCCATGCAACAATGGCAAGGAAGAGTCATTTGTTCCACTTATTTCAGGGAGCACAATTATCCTACCATTCCCCCACTGTATTGTTTAACATTTTATTTCCCGTCCTGATGGGCAAATGGAGACTGTTAGCTCACTCCAGTTCCGACTGTAGTGGCACTTTCTCCTCCTGATCTTCTGACTCGATTTTATCCAAAATACTGTCCAAGTTTGTCACCTGTGAGTCTGTGGGTAAGTGGTGCTGGGAGGTGTACTTCGCAGCTTGGGTAGATATACCCACACTTGCTCTCATTGTGCTAGTGCCCTAAAAATAGAAGTGTATTCACCATGGCAGCAGGAGCAGCTAGTTGCCCCAATACAATCCTGTCTGAGACTCTAGGTACGTACTCAGGGCAGCTAGCCCTTCCCACTGCTTGCACTGCCACAGCTACACTTCTGTTTTTAGCGAGCTAGCTTGCGGGTGAGCCTGCCTGAGCTGAGAATTGCACCTTTCAGCTCCAAGGCAGACACACCCCAAGTTGTTAAATTGAGCATCTAGAGGTGTCGTTTCTCCTTCGTTATTTGTTCAATTATTTTATTAGGGATAGGCATTAGACGTATGGGCGTAGAATCGCTCTTTCTGTTTTTGAAAATCCAATGCTGCATTTGCTTTCCTCTAATCTTCTGTCACTCCCTGAGTTATCCAGGGTTGTGTTTATTTAAAAGCAGTGGTACAGTAATTTTGTTTGCTAATTCTCCTGGGGCCCAGTTCAACTCGTTTGACATTAATGGGAGTCTTTCTGTTGACTTTAGTTAAATCTTAGTACCCCAGCATGCATATCATTCATACTGAATGACTTTGTGTATGTTCACATTCTCCGGGTATTTACAAATTAGCTTTTTAACAATATGTCCTTTAATAAGGTTTTCCTCCCTTTGTCAGAGTTTCTCTTCTTTATTTTCCTTGCTGACAGCAGATTTTCTAAGCTGGAATTTAGTATCTCAGACATTTTCCATTCATCATTAATTTCAGCCCCTCTATAATTTATTAATGGTATTGTAAAGTTGTTGTTCCTGCAAACACCAATAAAAAACATGTTTTAAACTATCTAAGGGCTTGATGCTGAGTAATCTCCACTCCCACAAATTGTCATGTGGCTGAGTAAGGGTTTGTAGGCCCCAAAAGAGATGAATTGGGTATTTCCAAAACAGACCTGAGACTGTAAAATCAAACCCCAGCACAAAAATGTACAGGGGCAAAAAAAATTGAAATTGGTTTCGAGTAAATAGTGAGATCTAAAAGATATATTCTCAGCAACAACCAATCACTAATATACAACTCAAATAGTCCACAGGGAGTAAATAGCCATTATTGTAAATCTTAGTATTTTAGACATTAATTATCTTTAATTGTATAGACAGGCTTGATAAAGAAAATATTTTCTCTCGAGTCAGCTAATATTTTCTGCTCAGGAGAGCATTAAATAACAGACCATGATTTTGCTAGTTAAATTGAACTTTGGGCTTCCTCTTCCTCCATAATGATAAGCATCTGCATCACAGGATACATTCCAAAGTTATGAGCTGACGAGCCATTATTCCTTTAAGGAAAAGATTTCACTGAAGATTTCAACTACTTTAATCTGCACTAATGATGAGGAGACCTACAGAAATTCAATGAATTTTGCAGTTCAGTGACCAGGGGCCTGTTCTGAAGGCCAGTGAAATCAGCTGGAAGACACCCATTGACTTTGGGCTTTCAGGCCCTGCGTGATATTAAGAAAAATCAAGAATACTGCATCAAGCCAATGCACAGCATTTATTATTATCATGGTTAATTATGTATTTGTTTTCCATAGTGCCCACAATGTGCTACGCACTGTAAAAACAAAAAACGTAGGCTGGATCCCGGCCCTGAAGCATTTGTACTTTAAATTATGTAAAATATTTATCAATTTGTAAATAACATTTTAAAATATAATAACCTTTACCATTCTTTCTACAGTGTCATTTTTAAAAATTAAATAATGTAAATAATAAAATACATCAATAATAACATTTCTGTCTGAGCAGACTTTCCACGCTTATTCTTACTTTTTTCTGCTTCCCCCACCACAAAGGTGGAAAGGGAATCTAAATTGCACTAAAAAAAGAAACAGGAAGTTTAATGCAGTAGTAGCCACATGACCACAAACACAGCACAGCCATCCAAACCAAATACATTGATCTATTGCTCACAATGGTATTACAACTGAAACTAACGGAACGCCTAATGGGGGGCAGGATGTGAATGGGCATGGGCATGCAGACTGAATTTTACCCTCTCATCTTCACAGGTGCTTTCTCCATATCAGCATTGAGATGTTATGTCATGCAGTGTGGAGATGCTGGTACTACATTTTGTCTGGGCCGTGCCCACTGCATGGGAGATCTGAGTCTTGGGTGTTCAGTCACTCGAGTATATCACATGAGCATTAAAATTGCTTGAAAAACAAAATGGCACTATACATTGGAGAACTAGCACACGTCAATCCAAAGCAAGTGCACTACTTACACGTCTGTCTGAACCTAGCCAGATGGCGTGTGGTATTGGGGGTCGGTGCTTTTAAGGGCTGAGATCTTCAGACAGAGAGTCTGGATGGGGAGCTGTCAAGCTCTTGTTGTTATGCACAACCAGACACAACATATAATTAGCAAGCACCATAAGCACTGAGTGGTCACTGAACATCACAAATGGCCTCCCGGTGCTAAGCTTCTCTACCAGTTCAGTCCACTACAATGAGCAGGGTGGATTTATAATAAAATAATAATAAATAATAATTGGAGATATACCAATCTCCTAGAACTGGAAGGGACCTTGAAAGGTCATTGAGTCCAGTCCCCTGCCTTCACTAGGTAGGACCAATTTTTGCCCCAGATCCTTAAGTGGCCCCCTTAAGGATTGAACTCATAACCCTGGGTTTAGCAGGCCACTGCTCAAAACACTGAGCTATCCCTATCCTTTGCTATTTGATTAGAGAGTTGTATCCCTATATCTCAAGATGCATCTCACCCTCCTCAATCCAGGATGCTTACATGAGAAATAGTCATTCGCCATCCCCCACACGCTTTATTTTTCACGTGCCCTCCTTTTTAAAACAGTAAAACATTTAACCCGCAAAAAAGAAAAGAAGTAGCAATTCAGTCATTAAAAGTAGGGCAGTAACCTAAATCCAAGATCTCTGATGTGCTGATATGCTTCTCCTGTGTGCAACTGAGAGTGAATCTTTTCTTCTTGCTTAAGTCAGTTACAGTGGTTCTTAAGTGGCACTACATGAGCCTCCTCATCTATTCTGCAGTTCAAATTTAAAACAGTTAGATTCAGGATGCAGCTAATGACTAACATTCATCTGAAGGCATTTTGGCAGATCCTGCCTGTCAGATTCTATAGCCTTCGATTCAGAAAAGCATGTGGAATTTTAGCATGTGCTTTAACTATAAACATGTCCTTATTCACTTTGCTGAACTGGGGTCAGAGACAGGGGCGGCTCCAAGCCCCAGCACGCCAAGCACGTGCTTGGGGCAGCATGCTGCGGGAAGCGCTCTGCTGGTTGCCGCGAGGGCGGCAGGCAGGTTGCCTTTGGCGGCATGCCTGCGGAGCGTCCGCTGGTCCCGCGGCTTGGGTGGACCTCCCGCAGGCGGAGCACTGCGGAGCCGTGGGACCAGCGGACCCTCCGCAGGCACGTCTGCGGGAGGTCCACCGGAGCCGTGGGACCAGCGAGTGGCAGAATGTCCCCTGCGGCATGATCAGAGAAAGGAAAACATGATTTTCTCACTAACGTGGTGAATTTGTAATGCATAAAACATGTATCTCCTCAGCACACAGAAAACTTTTATATGTTGCTGATTTCTCCATTAAACAGCTATTCTGAGACATTCCATTAACTTCCATCTCCCAAGACTCTTGTTAATCTTATAATCAGGATTCAACAACTTTTAAAATTAATAGCCAATTTGTTAGATCAGTTTCAGCGGCAGATTGGTAATTACAATGGTGAAAATCCACTCATGTTATCCAGGATGGTTTCCTAAACAATTTAGCAATTGATTTTTCAACCTGTTCCTGCCTGTTCCCATTTTAGAGCAAATGCTTAAGTCACAAAACAGTTTTAAAATACAATATTGACCTAATTATTAAACACTGCTCTCAAAGGACCTAGCTTTGCTGCTTTGCTGTTTTAACAACTTTCTAGTGACTTATATTTTAAACACTCTGGCTTTTCCATTTTCTTTAATCAATGTTCTGGCTTTGTACTTCTGTCAACAGCCCTTAGGCCTTGTCTACATTGAGTCATTCCTCTTGCACGCTGTTGTCATTCCTCTTGCACACTGTGTTTAAACAAAATTCTTGCTAGACAGGTGCTAACATGCTTGCCCTTGATAGTGCAGACATGGCCTAAGGACCAGCAATAGAGGCACAGTGTAGGAAAATCTGTATACAAAAGGGTAAACTTTTGCCCTAGTGAGTTTTCCAATGGCAAGCCTACACAACTGCTGGGAGGTGCAATTCCCAGTGCAGGTAGACGTACACGTGCTAGCTCGGCTCAAGTTGGTGCCTAAAAATTGCAAGTCCCCCAAGTATGCAAGATTGTATTTGGGCAGCTAGGCCAAACCATTGCCTGTGCTACTCAGCTATCTTTAGCACAGTAGCTTGATCTATGTGTGTCTGTCCACTTTGGGAATCACACCTCCCAGCTGCTGTGTAGACATACCCTAAAAGTTTAATTTACTTCTAAAAACTGAGCCAGAATCCATCTTGTTGTCTTCTTGCTCATTTCCACTGCGTATTGCCACTCTATTACCTATAGACATTATCTCTTTGTTGTTCATCACTGTTTCAAACGCCACAATCTTTACTTCTTCTCTGGGTCTCTACCTTGGTATTAAATGAGGATATTGATATAATAGGCATCATGGAACTTGGCGGAACAGTGATAATAGGACACGGTAATACCAGGGTACAAAATATATAGGAATGACAGAGTAGTTAGTGCTGGTGGGAATATGGCACTATATGTGAAAGAAAGCACTGAGTCAAATACAGTCAGAATCTTAAATGAATCAAACTGTACCATAGACGCAATGGTAACCATGTTAGGAACCATTAGGAAAGAGAGAGATAAGATAGTAAATATCATGATGTCACTATATCAATCCATAGTACGCCCACACCTTGAACTGCACACAGTATTCTAGTTGCCCCATCTCAAAAAAGCTCTATTAGAAAATTGGAAAATGTAGAGAAGGGAAACAAAAATGATTAGGGGTATGGAACGGCTTCCATATGAGGAGAAAATAAAAAGCCTGGGACTGTTCAGATTAGAAGGGCGACAACTGAGGCAGCATATGGTAGCGGTCTATAAAATCATGAGCGGTATGGAAAAAGTGAATAAGGAAGTACTATTTACCAATTCACATAACACATGAATCGGGAGGCAGCCGACGCAATTAATAGGCAGCAAGTTTAAAACAAGCAAAAGGAAGTACTTCTTCACACAACACACAGTCAACCTGTGGAACTCATTGCCAGAGGATGTTGTGAAGGCCAAAAGTATAACTGGGTTCAAAAATGAATTAGATAAATTCAGGGAGGATCAATGGATATTAGCCAACCCCATTCTCTGGCAGTCCCTAAACGTCTGACTGCCAAAAGCTGGGACTGGATGACAGGGGATGGATAATTGCCCTGTTCTGTTCATTCCCTCTGAAGCATCTGGCACTGGCCATTGCTGGAATACAGGATACTGGGCTAGATGGACCATTAATCTGACCCAGTATGGCCTTTCTTTTGTTCTTACGTTCTTAAGAGTTCCACAGTCAAATTATGCATGCTGTGAAAAAAAACAAACAAACAAACACTTCCTTTTATCAGTTCTGAATTTGAAACCTGCCAGTTTCATTATCTGGCCCCTGGCTTTTTTGTGTTATGAGATAGGAAGAAGAGAAGCTCTAGATCTAGCTTCTCTATACCATTAATTCCAGATACTAAACATTTGGCCTGATACTTGCCTTGTAAGATGCTCATTCTGTTATACAGTTTTGGAGAGCATTATCACTCGTTAGGAGGCAATAAACATTTTTGTGACAATAATCCCTCAATATTTATTCACAAAATGGTTTCAAGGACACCCAGGGAATGTGGGCAAGTTGCATGACTAAGAAAGGGAGTAAATGATTGAAAGGCTCAGTAATGTGAGATGGTGTCTTTTACCTCTGAGCACTGGCTCAAATCATCTGTACTGTGACCTACGTGGGCTGAGTCCAGGTGCTAGTAGACAGGTGTCCAAATAACAAAAACCTTCACAACTATTGGCACTAAGTGGCATCCTTGTTAACAGTCTGAACAGAAAGGGCAACGTGACAAGAAGTTGTAGGAAGATAGGAGGTGACAACTGAGATTTTAATAGGTCAAGAGGGCAGATGTGTTAGAAAGATAATGTTGGTGTTTTCAGTGGAGGAGAATGAGAGAAGTGAGTTAAGTGACAGGCTTTGGGTGGGTTAAGGGAGAATGAAGCAAAGGGTTATTTCATATTTTAAAAGTATAAGCTCATAATAATCATTAAAAAACATTGATAGTCTTTTGCAGAAATCTGAGTAATCAGGGATTCTTGTAGCAGGAAAATATGATGACAAACAGAAAAATATGTGATCTAAGCCACTGTTTCTCAACGACCAGTCTGTGGACCAGTACCAGTCCCTGAGGTCTCCCTGACACAGTTTAGGAAGGCAGCAAGCCAGTCCTTGGTATCAAAAAGGTGGAGAAACCCTGATCTAGAGGAGGTTTAAAAAAAAAAAAAAGAACAAAATGTCTGAACAGATGGAAGGTCTATAAAACCTTGGCCTGTCACTGAAAGATAAATGAAGTATTTTAAAGATAAAATGGAAAGTAAAGTCTTCCAAATGGAACTCAAATCACTTATGAATTCATAATGCCTCACAAATTCCAAATCTATGAGTAGACTGAAAGCTAACATCAGAACATAAGAATGGCCAGACTGTGTCAGACTAATGGTCCATCTAGCCTGTCTTCCAACCTTGGCTGATGTCAGAAGCTTCAGAGGGAATGATCAGAACAGGGCAATTATTGAGTGATCCATCCCTTGTCATCCAGGCCCCACTTCTAACAGTCAGAGTTTTAGGGACACCAAGAACATGGGGGGTTGCATCCCTGGCTGTGTGTTGTGCATGGGTGCGGGTATCGCCGGTAGGGTGACCAGATGTCCCGATTTTATAGCAACAGTCCCTAATTTTGGGTCTTTTTCTTATATAGGCTCCTATTACCCCCCGCCCCCTGTCCCAATTTTTCACACTTGCTGCCTGGTCACCCTAATCACAGGCCAGGGGAGGCTTAGCCTCCCCAAACAGCCCGGTGTGGCCCATGCTCTGCCCCAAGGCCCCCTCCAGCTTGCCGCTTCCTCCCTGGCCCCAGCCAAGGCAGGCTGCTCCTCTTCCCAGAAGCAGGTGGGCTTCCTGTGGCCGGGACTCAGGGCAGCTAGGGCTGCCCAGCACTGGGGGGACCCCTGGCACTCCAGGCACTGGGGCCATGAAGCCTGGTGCTCTAGGACGGGGGGGCCGGCAGCCACAAGGGAGCTCAGGGCTCCAGCAGGGGCAGGACGGGGGGCAGGGCCAGGGGCTGGCTTCCCCAAACAGGCAGCTCTCATGCTGCCCATGGTGCTGTGTGAAGAAGTACTTCCTTTTGTTTGTTTTAAACTGCTGCCTAGTAATTTCATTGGGTGTCCCCTGGTTCATGTGTTATGTGACGGGGTAAATAACACTTCCTTATTCACTTCTGTGACTGCCTTTTTCCCCAGACTTGCTTCAGTCCTGTTCCAGTCTGCTCCCCCAATTTGGTTACTGTATCCAGCTCTGACCCTTGGCTCTGATCCATGAGTCCTGACTTCACTATTTCCAATCATTGACCCACAATGCACCCACAAATCGGTGCATGAGCCTGTTCCCTTATTTACATTGGGTGAAATCCTGGCCCCAGTGAAGTCAATGGGGCCAGATTTTCACCACTGACTTTAATGGGTCTACTTTCACACAGAGTGCAGGATTAGACCCTTGGGATATATCTACACACACACACTCACACACACAAAAAAAACCCTGCCGAAGCAAGTCTCAGAGCCTGGGTCAACTGACTTGGGCTTGTGTTGCTTACACTGCACAACTAAAAAAGGCAGGGGAGACATTCAGGCTCCAACAGCGTCCCTGCTCACTGGGTTTTAGATCCCAGGCTCCAGCCCAAGCCCAAGTGTCTGCACTGCTATTGTTAGCCCTGCGAGCCTGAGTCAATTGACCTGGGCTCAGACTTGCTGCCACAGGTCCTTTTTCTGCTGTTCAGATGTACCCTGGGATGGTATAGATCAAGGCATGGCCTATATTAGAAAAGTTGCACCAGTTTAACTAAACTGACTTTAAACCAATCTAACCAGATCAGGGCAAACACTTAATACAGGTGCAGATATAGCTGCACTTAAATCTGTTTAACCTTTTCTTAAATCCTTGATCTCCTCTATATCTAGCTCTAACAGCCATTCACATTTTGATTATTTGTGTTTGATGGGGCTGGTCTGCATCCTACAACCTAGGTCTGTCGGATTTTTAAAATCCCCAAATATCTGTGGGGGCTAACATATTACCATATCAGAATGTTGCTGCATGACATTTACCCTTGACAGTAACAAGATGCAGGCTTTGGGATAAAATGAATTGGTCTTGGGGGACAAACGTTAATAGGAGGGACCCTTATATACCGTATCTCTGAAATTTTATAGAGAGTAATTTAAGAAACCAAATATACTTTTTAGGGCATTGCCCTCCACCTAATTGTCCCAACTTTGTGGCCTACACTTCTAGACCAGTCCTCCTTATTCTCCAGAGTCTCCCTTGGCGCTTACTTTTGAAGGGACACATGCTATTCCATTTTACCACTATCATTATCACTTCTATCAGCCACGTAGTAAGATTTATGGGTCAAAGCCTAAGGTTCTGCGTTGGTTTTTACTTATTCCTTACTCAAGCAAAACACCCATACACTTTCAAGTAACAAAGAGTCCTGTGGCACCTTATAGACTAACAGATGTATTGGAGCATAAGCTTTCATGGGTGAATACCCACTTCGTCAGACACTTTTTACAGATCCAGACTAACACGGCTACCCCTCTGATACTTGACACTTTCAAGTGATAGTTTGAGTAAAAACTTCCTGATCTGGCCCATGGCCAAAGCACAAACCTCCATATCTTATTCAGCATTGATTTTTTTCCAAGTCATTTTCTTGTTATCTATATGAGTGTTCAAAATATTTCCCCTAAGGCTACATCTGGTTGCCATCACAAAGCTTCATGAGTTTCCGGCTGCCCTTCATGTCTCTGGAATCTAAATTTAATGCTGAGTAAACTGGCTAAGCTCCTTTTGCATCTGAGTGGATTTCCTCATTCTCTCTCTCTTTTTTTTAACTGTAAAAAAATCTTAACAGCTATCACCCTCTGAGCAAGCCTAAGATTGTTTCAGAATTCTGTCTTCATTTTTGTCTTCCATGAGCCAGATGGCAAGTGGGCTATTAGTTTTAATATTGAAAAATCACACTCTTTTTTTTTTTTAAGTCCAAATATTTGCATCATCTACAGGGAAAAAATCAAATGGAAAGTTCCTAGCTAGCCAGCAACTATTGAATGTGCAATAGATGAGTATGTATGGGATGTTACTGAACAAAACACATTGCAAGTTTCTCTCTTTAGATGGGAAAGCGTCATCTCTATTTTTTTCTGTTGAAGCAGAAAGCAACTGCATACCCACTAAGCAGAGCAGAAGTGACCTCACCATCATCACCACCTCCATCTGGGCCACGCCCATCACGTCTCTCCAGAGTTTATCACTCCCCTGCTTTTTCAGGTCTCTTTGAGGGCTGGCTTAAAGCTGTATTTCATATGTAACTTGTCTCACTGCATTTTTTTTTAGCGTTTGTCCATTGGGTTGTCCTTACGTGATCTGTTGCACATAACTGTGTTGTAAAATAGTTTCAATAGTAACAGCACAATTTTAAAAAGTGTGTGTAATATAAACACTATACAACAGTCATGGGTCTCAGAACCTTTTTCAAGGCACTTGCTGCATCTGAGGCTGACAATGAGCATTCAAGTAGAGAACAAAATGAAGAGGGAGGCAGACCCAAAGAGAGGCCCTCCAGTGACAGTTGCTCTGAAATCCTGCAGCCACCATCCTTGCTGTTCCTGACAGTACTTACTGAAGGGAATAATTGTGCTGAAATTCAGATGAACTCTGGGGACCAGTTGCCTTCAACTATACTGGTCAAAAAAATACTGGGTATTCCCTGGGCTAGCTCTGAATTGTGATCTACCATGTTGCAACACACAGATTACCTATTTCAAAAGAAAACATTCAGGAATATGGATCTGGTGTCAATGCAAGAGGGAGCTTTTTCAATTTTGACTGATATAAATATAGATTGTGGCTTGTGCTCAGTAAAACACGAAATAAAGCCTTCTGCCTAGCATATTGATTTGCCACAGTTCAGAAACTTAGGTTTTGTATCATCTCATTTACATTTGTTTTGATTGGCATGAATAATTGGAAGGACTGTCCTGGAAAACTTGATGTACATAAGAAATTGAATTACCACAGGGACTGTATTTCTAAAATGCACACTTACACCAGCCAAGTGAATGAAGATGTTCAACTACCATGCAATAAAGAAGTAAAGCAAAATACAAATCACAGTTATTTTTTGGAGCAACTCAAGTGCATCCAGTATTTTATGAGGTAAGGACTGGCGATAAGGGGGCATTCGGATGGTGAAAGCAATTTTCAGAAACTCTTTGGTATTGTTTCAACAAACAACCGACTTGACAAAGAAATTAAGCAATGGTTGAAAAAGAAATGCTGGTAGACTTTGCACAGCATTATCAATGCACAAATTACAGAAGTGTACTGTCAGGCATTTTTTAAACTTATTTCTGACTGCTTGACTTTGTCTATATTTTCTTTTGTTATTCTTGAAACCAGGGATGTGAGTGGTCATGAACTACTTGTGGTTGCTGTGTGGTAGGCTAATAATAATTGAGGTTTGTGGCAAAGTTCCTCCTCTCCCCTAGTAGGTCCTGCGCTTATTGGCGGATTTTCCTCCCCTCAGTGGTCTTCCCCTTGGATGAAACCCACAGTCTGGATCAACTCCTCCTATGTCTGTTTAGGAGTAGCGAGACTTGGGGGGAACCCGGTCCCACCCTCTACTCCGGGTTCCAGCCCAGGGCCCTGTGAATTGCAGCAGTCTCTATAGTGCTACTTGTAACCGCTGCTTGACTGCTACAGCTCCCTGGGCTACTTCCCCATAACCTCCTTCAAACACCTTCTTTATCCTCACCGTAGGATCCTCCTGGTGTCTGATGCTGCTTGATTGTATGGTGTTTCCTCAATCCTCCAGTAGTACACCCTCTCAGTTCTTAGTTCCTTGTGTCTCTGACTCCCAGCTCCTCATACGCACTTCCTTCCTCTGGCTCCTCCACCCCTGACTGGAGTGAGCTCCCCCTTTTTATATCAGGTGCCCTGATTAGCCTGTCCTGATTGGCTGCAGGTGCTCCAATCAATGTAGCTCTCTCTGGTGCTTCTAGAAAGTTCTTAATTGGCCCCAGGTGCCCTGATTAGCCTGTCCTGATTGGCTGCAGGTGCTCCAATCAATGTAGCTCTCTCTGGTGCCTTCTAGAAAGTTCTTAATTGGCCCCAGGTGCCTTAATTATCCTGGAGCAACTGCCATTTTGGTTCCCAAGGTACTAGGGATTTGCTTAGCCTGGGGCTAACATACCTGTTCCTGAGTACTTTCCTGTAGCCATCCGGCCTTGCTCCATCACATATCCCCCCCTCTGCTCAACACCATAGGGTTGGGCAACTTGGGACGCCAGGCAGTGTGCTCGGGAAAGACCATCAGCGTTGCCGTGGTGGCATCCAGCCCTATGCCGTATGCGGAACTGGAACGGTTGGAGGGATAAGAACCACCTGGTGACCCTCGCATTCTTTTCCTTATTCCTCTGCATCCATTGAAGGGGTGCATGGTCCGTCACAAGAGTAAACCGTCGGCCTAAGAGGTAATAACGCAGCGTCTCCATGGCCCATTTGACAGCAAGGCATTCTCTCTCGACTACTGCATACTTCTGTTCTCGTGGGAGCAGCTTTCTGCTTAGGTAGAGAATCGGGTGTTCTTCATCTCCAATCATTTGGGACAGAACTGCCCCCAACCCCACCTCAGAGGCATCTGTCTGTAAAATAAACTCCTTGGTAAAGTCCGGGGCTATGAGTACGGGGTCATTACAGAGGGCTGTCCGAAGGTCTACAAACGCCCCTTCTGCAGCGTCGGTCCATTTCACCATGTCCGGACCTCTAGCCTTCACCAAATCCGTTAGAGGACTTGCCCTACTGGCGAATTGGGGAATAAACCGTCGGTAGTAGCCTACCACGCCTAGGAATGCACGGACCTGCTTCTTTCGGGTCGGCCGGGGCCAGTTTTGAATCGCTTCTAGTTTATTAGTTTGGGGCCTCACTATACCCCTTCCTACAATATATCCCAGGTACCTAGCCTCTGCTAGTCCTATGGCACACTTAGCAGGATTAGCGGTGAGGCCAGCCCGCCTTAAGGTGCGTAGTACTGCCTCAACTTTCTCCAAGTGGGTTCCCCAGTCTGGCGTATGGATGATGACATCATCTAGGTATGCAGCTGCATAACTAGTATGGGGGCACAGCAGCTTATCCATGAGGCGCTGGAATGTGGCTGGGGCCCCATGTAACCCAAAAGGGAGGACAGTGTACTGGAATAGCCCATCAGGGGTGGAGAACGCTGTCTTTTCTTTCGCTTCTTTGGTCAGGGGAATCTGCCAATACCCTTTTGTCAGATCCAGTGTAGTCAAGAAGCGGGCGGTACCCAGTCGGTCAACCAGTTCGTCGATGCGTGGTATGGGGTATGCATCAAACTGGGATACTTCATTCAGTCGGCGAAAGTCATTACAGAATCTCATGGTACCATCAGGTTTGGGCACTAGAACAATTGGACTGCACCACTGACTGTAGGATTCTTCGATAACGCCTAATTCTAACATTTTCTTTACTTCGGCCTTGATTTCTTCTCTTTTGGCTGCTGGGATTCGGTAGGGTCTCAGTGTTATTTTGGCCCCGGGGATCGTGCGGATATGGTGATAGGTCTCAGTCGTCCGCCCCGGTTTTGTAGAGAATACATCTCGGTTGCGATTAATCATGTCGGCTGCCTCGATCTTTTGGATTGGCGTCAAGTCGGGTGATATCTTCACTTGCTCATGTACGTTATCTTCCTGAGGAAGAGTCTCCCGGGTGACTAAGCATGCCTCCCGATCATGCCACGGTTTTAGAAGATTGATGTGGTATACAGAGGTCCGTAGGGCTTGTACATGGAGCAATGAACAGAGATCTTTCATCAACTTAGACACGAAAGGTGTCCCTTGATCAGTCAGCATCTCCTTGGATAGCCCAACCCGGGAAAATATCTGTACTAGCTCCTTAGCTATTGTCTTGGAAGCTGTGTTGCGTAGGGGAACAGCTTCCGGGTATCGGGTTGCATAGTCTAGTATAACCAGTACATGTTGGTGGCCCCGAGCTGTCTTCTCTAGGGGCCCAATCAGATCCATGGCTATGCGCTCAAATGGTACCTCTATTATTGGAAGAGGTATCAAAGGGGCCCGTAAGTGTGGGCGAGGGCTATGTAGCTGACACTCTGGACAAGAGGTGCAGTACCGCCTGACATCTTCATGTATTCCTGGCCAGAAGAACCTCCGCAGGATCCTGGCCTGGGTTTTCTCTACCCCTAAGTGTCCTCCAAACAGGTGACCGTGGGCAAGGCTCAATATGGCTTTTTGATGTTTTCGGGGCACCAGAAGTTGATGTATCTCCTGCTCCTGCATTTGCACCACACGGTACAGGAGATCTTTCTTCACTATAAAGTAGGGTACTGGACCTCGGACCTTCCCTTCTACTGCTATCCCATCTATCTCAGCCACCTCTTTCCTGGCGTTATCATATCTGGGGTCCTCTGCCTGGTCCCGTCCGAATGTCTCTCTCCCAGGACTACCCTGCCTGAGCTCCCAGGGGCCGGCTTCTGCTTCTGCTTCTTCCAATGGCCTGTCGCCATCATGGCTGGGGCCAGCCTCTGGCTCGCCTTCCGTGTGGGTAGTGTCTCTGTTGGCTGCTCATGCACTTCTGCCTACTAGCGCTGTCTTCTGGCCCTGGGTCAGGATCTGGGTTCCCAAAGCCTTCGCAGCCTTCCTTTCTTTTTTTGTCTTCCGGCCCTTTTGGGGGGCTGAGAATAGATCCTGAGAAAACTCAGAAAACATGGGGGTTTGACAGTCCCCCAATGATGAGTTGCTGCTAACAGGGTCTCCACTTCCCTGCAACCTCTCAGGGGGAAGTAAATTATCAAACCCTGGATAGTCTCTCCCAATAACTACAGGATATGGGAGTTTAGGAACAACGCCCACTGTCACCTCAATGGGGTTCCCCTGAACCTCTATCTCCACTGGGATGGTGGGGTATTGGCTCATGGCCCCATGCACACATGTCACTGCTACATGTTTGGCTTGTAACAGCTGGCTATTTTTACCAGCTTACCCGATATAAGGGTGATAGCACTCCCTGAGTCCACCAGTGCTGTAGTCTCTGTTCCATTTATCTTCACTGGCCTGGTGTAGTTATGTGGGGCTAATGCAACGCCCGCAAGGTGGATAAGGGAGCATGAGACCTCCCAATCCCCCAAGTTGCGTTGCATAGGTTCTTCGGTGCTGGGACACTGTGCTGCTATGTGTCCCCACTCCCCACATGCATAACATCTATAACTGTTTCTAGTCAGTCTCCCATCATGTGGGCCAGGGGGTTTAGTCGCAGGGTTCCCTCCACTCAGGCCAATCCCTTCCTTCTGGAGTCTCTGTGGGTTTTCAGCCCCCCCTTCCTCCACCTAGGACTCCCCAGGGGTTTGGCTGTCCCTCCTTTCCAGGTTGGGGTTGGGTGTTTGCTACGGAAAGGGCTTTCCTTGCGTAGTTGGGTCAATTCTTTGGCTGTCATGCGTCTTTCTACCAGCGTGATCATCTCATCATAAGTGCACGGCTCGTTCTGGCCTACCCATTTGCGGAGATCTGGTGGCAATGCCCTCGTGTACCGGTCGATGACCAGAACCTCCAGTACTTCTTCCGGACTCCGGGATTCTGTTTGCAACCATTTTCGTGCGAGATGGATGAGGTCATATAATTGGGACCGCGGGGTTTTGTCTTCCCGGTACCTCCACTCATGATACCGCTGGGCCCGTACTGCGGATGTTACCCCAGATCTGGCCAAGATTTCTGCCTTCAGCTGGGAGTAGTCTGCTGCAGCTTCTTCAGGCAGATCATGGTAGGCCTTCTGGGCCTCCCCACACAGGAACGGGGCAAGGATGCTAGCCCACTGATCTCGAGGCCAGGCCTCCCATAGAGCTGTCCTCTCAAAGGCCAGAAGGTATGCCTCTACGTCATCTTCCCTTGTCATTTTCTGCAGCCAATGGTTAGCCCGTATGAGCCGTGTCCCATCATGCCCACGGTTCATTTCTGCAAGGGTCTTTACCTGGCTCACCAGTTCCTGCAACATAGCTCGGTCTTGAACAGCTTGGTCCATCAGCAGGCGGTTAGTTTCTTGCTGCAGCCGCACTGCTTCTTGCTGGGCAGCTGCCTGGACACGGGTAGCCTCCTGCTGGGCCGCCGTGGCTTGTATCAGTGCCCGTACTACATCATCCATTGTGGTAACAAATTGTAACCCCCCCTTTTTTTTTTTTTTTTAATTTTTTTTTGTGTGTGTTTTTAAATCACCCTCCTTCTTCCGCCGCGCTGTGCACACCAAAGATCCCACCCCTGACACCAGTTGTGGCAAAGTTCCTCCTCTCCCCTAGTAGGTCCTGCGCTTATTGGCGGATTTTCCTCCCCTCAGTGGTCTTCCCCTTGGATGAAACCCACAGTCTGGATCAACTCCTCCTATGTCTGATTAGGAGTAGCGAGACTTGGGGGGAACCCGGTCCCACCCTCTACTCCGGGTTCCAGCCCAGGGCCCTGTGAATTGCAGCAGTCTCTATAGTGCTACTTGTAACCGCTGCTTGACTGCTACAGCTCCCTGGGCTACTTCCCCATAGCTTCCTTCAAACACCTTCTTTATCCTCACCGTAGGATCCTCCTGGTGTCTGATGCTGCTTGATTGTATGGTGTTTCCTCAATCCTCCAGTAGTACACCCTCTCAGTTCTTAGTTCCTTGTGTCTCTGACTCCCAGCTCCTCATACGCACTTCCTTCCTCTGGCTCCTCCACCCCTGACTGGAGTGAGCTCCCCCTTTTTATATCAGGTGCCCTGATTAGCCTGTCCTGATTGGCTGCAGGTGCTCCAATCAATGTAGCTCTCTCTGGTGCTTCTAGAAAGTTCTTAATTGGCCCCAGGTGCCCTGATTAGCCTGTCCTGATTGGCTGCAGGTGCTCCAATCAATGTAGCTCTCTCTGGTGCCTTCTAGAAAGTTCTTAATTGGCCCCAGGTGCCTTAATTATCCTGGAGCAACTGCCATTTTGGTTCCCAAGGTACTAGGGATTTGCTTAGCCTGGGACTAACATACCTGTTCCTGAGTACTTTCCTGTAGCCATCCGGCCTTGCTCCATCACAGGTTGCAGAAGAGTTTGTTGGGCTGTATGGTTGCCCAATGATGGATGTAATATCTCTATAGAATATAATTATAGATGTATTGCTGTGAATGGGATGAGACCTCAAAAACATCCACAAACAGATTTACAATGGTAAAAGTGTACTTCAAAGAATGACTTCTAATGTGGTGACAACCACTGAAGAAATAAAACCGAAAAGCTTTGTCGATTCATTGTTTAAATTATAGCCTCAACCTTATTTTGCAAGATGCAACAAAGAGTTGTCTAGTGGTTCGAAGCACACAACGAGCAGTTCATGAAGGCCGCAACATAATCCATGCCTTTGCAAAAAGGCTAGCCATATTTCAAATCATGCAAGCTGCATTCCCATTAGATAGCCCTAAGGCATTAAAATCTTTGTCTCAAATTAAGTGGACAGCATGAACACCAGCTATCAAATTAGTGCTGGTTAATTATCAAGCAAACACATTGGATACTGTTGTCATTAAAGGTGGAGAAACCAAAGAAAAGAAACGAAGAAAAAAAACCAGGACTGATTTAGCTCATGGAAAAATTTGATATATGCGTTGGACTGAAAACTTGCTTTAGTGTATTTTCCGATTGTGAGGAAGCAGCTGGAGTACTGCTGTCAAAGAGCATAACTGCTGAGTGCCCTGTCTTGCGTTGCCACCCTTTGTGAACGCTTAAATAGTTTACATTCAGAAGCACACTTTGCTGAACTTTATATAGGAATTTTGGAAGCTCCCTTCTCTTCATGTGTCATTATATAAGGCCTGCATCTGTAATTTTCACTCCATGTATCTGAAGAAGTGGGGTTTTTTTTACCCACAAAAGCTTATGCCCAAATAAATCTGTTAGTCTTTAAGGTGTCACCAGACTCCTTGTTGTTTTTGTGGATACAAACTAACACAGCTACCCCCGACACTTGACACCGTGGATGATGGAAGTGCACCATATGTATTTAGTACTCTTGAAGAAAAAATCATAAACAATTCATTCAACTGCTTGACATTGTAAAATGTGAGCTGGATTGGAAGTTTAATCAGAAAACTCTGAAAGTACTTCACCAAATTGAGAATCTTGTGATTTCAGCTGCCAATGGCGATATCTTTGAAGTTCTGAATGAAATCTGTATTTTATATGCCGATTACTTTGATTTTGACTGCCTACATGTTCATTTGATGATGCTGAAGGATTTGCTGAAAACAAACAACCAATGCCAACAAATGACAACCAGCATAAACAAAGTGCTGAAATTATCTACCATTTTGGAAATACTTGGAGCTAATGAGAGGGCACGCCAACTCTTTTCTGATGTGGACTAACTCATTCACCTCTTTTTGACAGTTTCTGTGTCCAAAGTAATTGCAGAACGAAGCATTTCCACAATGCAAAGAATCAAAATTTACCTCTGATTTACAATGTTGCAAGAAAGAAAGAACTCTGTAATTTTTCTAGACAAACACAAGGCCATCATGGCTACTTTGGATCAGCTAGATGCTGGCAGGTAATTTTGTGAATTTAATGTTGCCAGGAAAGACTTCCATGGCAAGTAGGATTAATTAGTATTTCCTTATGTAGGACACTAAAGAAGACAAAATGTTAACCCTTTGTTAATTGTATATAGTTCCCACTAGTTCTACAAATACAAGTTGTTGACTGTTGAAGTTATGGAGAATTACTCCACCTTCTGAGAAGACTGAATTCTACAGTGATGAAACAATGGAACTCACAGACTTTCATGTTCATTAAAGTTGCTTTTAATACTACTACTACTCTTACTGCTACTAGTAGTAGTAATAAGCAAAATAAATGACATTGCAAAGCAATATAGCCTATTTTGATATCCTAATCTCATACAGGTATATTTTGGAATGTTTTCTCATGTAGGTTATGTTTCCAAGGAGGTGTGAATGCAGTGACCAGCATTCAGGTATTTTAGTATTCCCCGTTAAGTGTTACATTATACAGTAATAATTAAAAAGAAAACAGGTCCAGTAAAGTTGTTTGATTGATTGCATTGTGACTGCCTGTCATTCCTTCACTTTCTTTTTAATTACTATCCAGTATAGCAATCTTCATAAATGGTTTGAATATAGTAAAAAAAAGCCTTATGTTTCAGTAGGTTTTTGAGATGTCTGGTTGCTTCCCCCGCACACACTTTTGCAGTCCTTCCAGCACCCATCTTGTACTATCAGGCACCCAGAAGAACCACTGAGGCACCCAGACAAAGGTTTAGACCACACAAGGCCCATCCTCCACTGTCACCTCTCAGATGGCTACCTCCATCCAAATGACCATTTTGACACCTTGATAGAGGCCCACAGACTCTCTCATTAGATCTTCAGCTGCAACATCCATCCATTCCCCGACCCTTTTAGAGACCGAATTGCCCATTTCCTCCCTTCTTAAGATGTATCACCGCACACAAATGGGTACTGGAAGCAATCTCAGTGGGCTACTCCATCCAATTGAGCACCATTCCCCCTTCCCCTCTTGTCCCTATTCAGAGATACTTCTCACGCGGGGCTCCTAAAGCAGGAGCTAGAGTCCCTCCTGCAGGTGGGGGCAATCAAACTCTTTCCTCCGGAATGTATTAGAAAGGGTTTCTGCTCCAGGTACTTTCTGGTCTGGAAGAAAACAGGAGGATAGAAACTGATTCTAGACTTCCAATCTCTAAATACTTTTATTCATACACAGCACTTCAGGATGGTCACCCTAGCAACAATCATTCCATCATTAGATCCCAGGTACCAGTTTGTCACCCTCAACCTTTAGGATTCCTCCTTTCGTTTAGCCATACACCCAGCGCGCCAGGACTTCTTCAGGTTTGTCGTGGGAACTGATTATTACTAGTACTGTGTCCTGCCCTTCACCCTATTTTCTGTTCAGAAGATCTTTAGGAAGGTCTCCTCCTTCATTGCAGCCCACCTGTTTGGGAATAGTCTATTTTCCCTATCTGGACACCTGGCTCCTAAGAGGCCGATTTTTCCTGGAAGTCCAGTCTGCCACCAAGAAGGCCCTAGCTCTATTCCTTTCCCTAGGCCTTCACTTCAGCATAGAGAAATTGACCTTGATGCCTGTGCAACACACAGACTTTACCAGGGCCACCCTAGCCTCTGTGGCAGCCAAAGCGTACCTACCTGCAGACAGGTTTGTCATGATATCCACCCTGATCTCCACCTTACAGCAGAACCCACAAAACACAGCAAGGGTTTGTCATTTGCGCTGAGAACACTGGCAGCTCAAATTTTCATAACCCACATGCAATTACTGTCTGTGTCTTCAAGCCTGTCTCAAGGTAGTCTATATTCCCAGCATGTGCAAGCTGTTCAGGGAGGTGTCGGTCCTTCAAACAGTACTCAACTCACTCAGTTAGTGGAAGGACCCTCAAAAAGTCTGCATGGGAATCCCCTTCTCACATCTATCTCCCACACACATCACCACAGATTCCTCCCCTTTAGGCTGGGGCACTCACTTACAAGCTCACACCATTGAAGGTAGAGGGACTCTTAGAGAGTTGTCACTACACTTCAACATCCTTGAACTTTGAGCCATCCATTATGCCTGCTTCTCATCCTATCTCTCATCTGGGGTCCCACTGGTCACCGTGATGTTGGAGAACTGAGCAACCACAGACTATATAAAGTACTGAGGAGCAAAATCAGGATCCTTATGTGAAGAATCAGTGAGGCTATGAAATTGGTGCATATTGATCGCCAAGATCACAAAATACCATTGCAGATTCACTGAGCAGAATTTTCTATTGAGACCATGTTTAGGAGCTGACTGATGTGGTCTTTTCTAGAGCTCTACCTTACCCAGGGTCATCCTCTGGTAGACCTCTTTGCCGTGCCTTCCAACTTGAAACACCACTTCTTCTTGAGGAAAGGACATGGCCTTGCCACTTAGCCCCAGGGTTGTTTATACACCTTCCCTCCAACTCCACTTATCCACAAAGCCCTGTTCAAACTGAAATAAGAAAGAGCAGTTTTAATTTTCATAGACCTGGCATAGTCAAGACAGATGTGGTTCCTGACCCCCAACCCATCTGGAGATGCACACACCTTTGCACCTTCCCCTAAAGACAGACCTCTTGACCCAGGAATCAGGATCCATAACCTACCCCAACCTATTATCCTTGCACCCAAAGGCCTGACTTCTTGATGGTTCTCAGGCCTAGACAAAGAAAGCTTTCCCAAGTTTATTCAGTTCTATTAAATAGCAGGAGACCTACCACATGAAGGACTTATCTGCAGAAGAGGAAGCACTTCAAGATCTGGTGCACCCAATGCTCCATATCTCCTGCCAATTCTCCATATTCAACTACCGACTAACCTTGAAATCACTGGACTGTCCCTGAGCTCTATCAAGGTTCTTTTAGCCCCCATCATGGCATTCCACTCACCAGTCAAGGGTTTCTCAGTCTTTGCACATCTTCTTAAGGACCTTTAACAGGCTGCTGGGGACATGCAGAGCTGTGAACCACCGTGTTACCTCTCTGCCTCAGCAAGAGTGAGCTTTGCTGGCTATTAAACTGTGTCAGCTCCATGCCACACCAGTCTGTCTTCCTCACCAGCAAACTCCTCAAGATCTACCAGCTTTAACATTGGGTAGCAGGTAACAATCAGTGAACTCCAGCCCCTGAGCTCCTCAGAGATTTCTCTGTGCAATGCACATCCCCTATCACTGTACATTCACAGAAGATATTAAGTTTGTTGTTCCTTTAAAGAGTCAGTACATTCCAACTTATTAATGTACCTGGGTTAAACACACCTTTCCCTTCAAGCACAGCACTGAGTTTGGTTTATAGTAAAAATAAAACAAGTTTATTAACAAAAGGACATAGGTTAAGTGATGCCAAGTAGAAGGAATAAAGGTAGAAATAAACAAAAAAAAGTAAAAGTACAATTTCTAATGGCTAAAACCTAACTTAAGCTACAGTCTTTGTTCTAGGTTGTTTCCTCCCCAAAGTTCCTTTCCCAGCAGTAGTTGGCTAACTCTTAGCCAGAATCTCCACAGAGTCCAAGGTCCTGTTTTTTTCCTGTCTCCTCAGGTGAACAATAATCCAAAGTCTTTCTGTGTGTCCTTATGCCTCAAACTTTGCCTTGTTTCAAGGGTCAAATTCACGGCCTAGGATCCTGTCTCCTCTAGAGTGTGTGTGTGTGTGGGGGGGGTGACTCCATCTTGATGAAAGTGTACCTTGATGTGTTCCTGCTGCAATTTCACAATGTAAATGTTACCTTCTGGGGTTTCCCAGGATGAAATGTGAGTGAGGGCTGCACACCATTCCAGTGTTTGTGGGATTGTTCATCTGTTTAATAGATCTGTTAATGAAAGGACTTGTGATAAATTGCAACTGTTTCTCATGTTCTCCTCGGGTCTCTCATTCTAATAATAATGGTAATAATTTTTCTGAGGCTGTAGCCGCTCAGAAGACTCAACTCTTATTGATCACTGCAGTCTAAGAGATTAATCGATACTCAATACACCAATCTATCAATTAGGCTACATCTAACACTTAGAATACTAAAAGTAGAACAGTTTGGTGTAAGTGCCATCTGTGCTGACTAACCTGAGAAGTGAGGAGGAAAGAGAAGAATCTTCCTGCAATCTCATTAATGCAGGCTTGCATGCCTCTAAATACCTCATTATGCACATTGTTCGGCTGTCCTTTCTAAATGATGAGCACTTGTGGTGTACTTTAATGGATGTCGTTTATTTGGCATCTAATGTTCCACCACCCTTATCCAAGGAGGAGCTGTTAAGAAGCATTAGTTGAACTATAAATATTTGTTTCCAATCAAAAGATCATATGCTGTGATTAAAATATATGATTTTGTATCATGAATAAAACAGTGTGGGGATAGTGTGCCTTCAAAATAAGCTTTTGTCCCATATTTTTCATAAATTATCCTTTATTTGATAGGGTTTGGGGGGAAAGTTTAGGGCATGTAATGTAATGTTTGTTTTTGGTTTTGTTAGGTAAGTTAATTTGTTTCCTGCATATGAGAAGTTAATGCTACGGGGTAGTCAGAATTATGTTATTGTAGGCTGAATTGAGTATTAGGATAAACAAGAGCCTTTATATGCATGTTGTTTAAATGTATAGAAAGAAATATCCTACAGATGTGGGTGGCCACTTTGGTCTTTACCATTAAAAAACTTTTACTGATATTCAAGTTACATTGATCATTTTCAGGGTAAACCTATTACTAGTGGGTAGGCTGTTAATATCCTACATAAAGAGGGGAAGCCCCCATGCCCCGACCCCACTCCCCGGCAGGAATGCTGGGGAAGTGGGGGATAGGGGGAGGGCCCCCCACTTGCTCTGGCGCAGGGACCCACAAACCCATAATCTGCTTCTGAACACCATACTATAGAATGGATAATGAAGATTGCTTTAAATTATTCTGCCATAATGCTTTCCACAGAAAGCCAAATAATACACTGCAGGCTGGGTCTCCAGAAATCCTTTGGGAAGTGAATCTGTTTAATTCAGGACCAGGAGCACCAGCAGCTGTTCTAACACAGTGGAATTGCTTGAAAAAATACCTTTAGTTTCTTTCAACATATATGAACTTTTAAATGATCATTGCTATTACTGTCATCCTAAATAGAAATCACAGTGGCCCCAGTTTTCAAAAGTGCAGCCCTCTAATATTGAGTGCTGCAGTTATGGCTGTCCAATTTTAGACCTCTATAGGGCTCTGACATTCAGAATTGTTGTGTATCCACAATTCTAGTTTAAGCTGATGGGAACTGAGGATGCTCAACATGTGTGAAAATCAGCTCCCTAATAAGTGCCTAAAGTCGGGAATCAGAATTAAGGGTTCTTATGAAAATTTGGCCCAGTATTTCTCTAACTCTTTCAACACTGTGTTATTGCCAGTGTTTTCAAACCTGGGCAGTTAATATTAGGCTCCTAAATCCTACAGTTAGATACCTAAAGAACATTTTCAGAAATGCTGAGCACCCATAAATCCCAGTGAAGCTGGTTGTAGCTGCATGTGCTCAGAACCTTTGAAAATCAAGCCACTTATTTAGATGTCAAATTTGAATTTAGGAAACTAATATTGGGCACAGAGGTTTGAAAACTTTAGGAAATTATTCTGACTTCCTGGGATACCAAAATTCAGTCTCTGTACAGTTTGTGGCAATGTCCTGTGTATTAATGATCCTTATTTTCTGTTTGTTTCGGTTACAGAAGGATATTTTTCAGTGTGAAACTGAAATTATGAAACATGATATAATAGTCTTTATTATAAGCCATTTGCTAACTCTTTGTATCTCAAGAGTCACTCAAGGGGCCATTAATTACAAAGAAAAAAGTAAAGGTTGTTGGTGACATTTAATCCATCACCTTGGTTTTATTCATGACAGATCCCCAGGGAAAAGAGAGAGAGGCGCTCTCTAAGGTGCCCTTCCTCAGTGAAGCAAATTCTCTGTTTTCACACCATGCCCAGGATGAAGCACAGTCAACAGAAGTCGTTTGGTCAAAGCACATTGGCAGAATTAATTTAAATTTTTCATACACACTGTTGGGCTCTAAATTAGCTACTACCTCTCAGTAAAAAAGTTCCTGAGGGATTATTGTGAACAGTTCAGTGAAGATGTCTGTTCAGTGTGCAGCATCTGACAAATAGGCTGATGGGATACTAGGAAGCTTTGTTTTAAAAGAAAGATTATCAAATAGTACAGAAACAGTTATAAAAGCATTGTAGTGATACATCCACATCCCCAATATGGGCTTGAGGCAAAGATAATGGATGGGTCTTTCACCTTTTGGTCAGTAGTATTACCATCAAAGACTGATGGCCTGTGATGGGAATAGAATTGATGACCTCAGCGTCCATGTCTGTAAGTATCAGTTTTGCACATTTTACAAGCACTATGTTTTACATCTTTCATGAGCACTAGACGACTTTAAACCTTTCAAAGAGAGAAGGGCTGATCTTCCAACTCTGATTAGTTGCTGGTCTAACAAAGAAAGCATGTTGATTCAGATACCCCTTCTCCAGAGTACCCTAACTCAAGGCTGGCTGGGCCTCAAAATGAGCAAAGGCCAAGAGCAGTTACCTCTGGACACATAGCTAGGGCCCTACCAAATTCACAGTCTATTTTGGTCAATTTTACAGCCATGGGATTTTTAAAAATAGTAAATTTCATTATTTCAGGTATTCATGGTGTTGTAATTGTAGGAATCCTGACCCAAAAAGGACTTTAGTGGTGGGGGGGGGGGTAGGGGGTGGTCACAAGCTTATTGTAGAGAGGGTTGCAGTACTGCTACCCTTACTTCTGCACTGCTGCTGGCATCAGTGCTGCCTTCAGAGCTGGGCAGCTGGAAAGCGGCGGCTGCTGGCCAGGATCCCAGCTCTGAAGGCAGAGCTGCCACCAGCAGCAGTGCAGAAGTAAGCATGGCATGGTATGGTATTGCCACCCTTACTTCTGCGCTGCTACCTGCAGAGGTGGGCCCTCAGTCAGCAGCCGCCACTCTCTGGCCGCCCAGCTCTGAAGACAGAAGTGCAGAAGTAGAGGTGGCAATACCATACCATGCCACCCTTACTTCTGCACTGCTGCTGGCAGGACGCTGCCTTCAGAACTGGGCAACAGCTGTTGCTCTCTGACTACCCAGCTCTGAAGGCAGTGCAGAAGTAAGAGTAGCAATATTGCGAACCTCTTAAAATAACCTTGTAACCCACCCACCCACAACTCCCTTTTGGGTCAGGACCCCCAATTTGAGAAATGCTGGTCTCCCCCATGAAATCTGTATTGTATAGGGTAAAAGCACACAAAAGACCAGATTTCATGGGAGAAGACCGTATTTCACACTCCATGATGCATTTTTCATAGCTGTGAATTCAATAATGCCCAACACATAACCTAGTTCAATTTCTTTGCTTGTCCTTCTATTGTGTAGCAGCTCCTGGACCATGTGGAAGAGGGATGGGGAGGCAGAGGTAGAAATACCTTCTTTGACTGTGCCAAACAGACAGACTTGCTGAAAGAACCTACATTCAATGTTCAGAACTAGTCACCTAGTCAGAACTAGTTTGTATGAAACCTGAAGCTCATTTTTCAGGCTGTACCAGCCCACACTAGCCAAATGCATAGATGGAAACACAAGACATTAATTTAATGAAAATGCAATCACTGGGGAAATAACATGTCTGCCGTCGGTTACCCATATATCTAAATGCATTGTAGTGAGCGTGACTATTTCCGAATGGTTCTCTTGGGGAAGGAAGTTGCAGAATTGGAGACATCCAGGATATCGCAGTCATTTCTGATTGTGTCAGGCTATCCTCATATTTAGTGCTTGCTCCCTTTGGCTGCCACTGTCACAAGCCTGGTAGCTGGAGGAGGGCTCAGCCTCAGGCTTGCATGGCAGGAAGGATGGTCTGTGTAGTGGGAACTGTATAGAAATATTATTTATTTGCCTATTCTACAGAGGCAGCTGTGGATGTTAAATCTCATTCTATCAATCTGTCTCTGAGTCTGATTCTGCTTTCATTTCCACTGATGTAAATTAGAAGTAGCTTCTCTGAAGTCAGTGAAATTACACTGGTTTGAGTGAAAATGGAATGAGGTCTCTCATGAGTTAAAAATGTAGTGTGTTTCCTGTCCTTTTTATAGGTACAGATGACAACTTAGCCATTATCTCACTGTGTAAACTGGTAGAGTGGGTCAGCAGCAAACACGCTTTTAGCAGTCAGCAAGGTTTCCTCCTCAAGATGTTGTGACATTCTGTACCTTGGGGGAGTGTACTGTAATCCATATTGTAGCAGGGTGGACCCTGCTCCTGCCCTGAAGGAGTTAAAACCAGCCCTGGGATAGGGCTCTGGCAGGAGAAGACAGCCTTTAGGGCCTTATAAGAAGGCCAGGGAAGCCAGGAGCCAGACAGTCTCTCTCTGCCTTCAGAGAGGGATGGGCCTGGCTGCTTAGCTTGAGGCTGAATACCTGAGTGAAGCAGGGCTGGGGAAAAGGCTGAGGAGCTGGGGAGCTCCAGCCTAGAAAGCCCCAGGCTGCGGCCTAGCAGTGGGCCAAAGGTACTGGGGGTTGCAGAGGGCAACCTAGGGGTAGGCCAAAGCAGCAGGCCCAAACCCAACCTTGCCAGTGATGAGATGGCTGATACTGCAGTCTGTCCCAGGGTATGGGGCTAGACAATGACTGACAGTAGCCACATACTGAGGCAAGGTAGGGATAGAGGGTGGGGTTCCCTGAGACAGAAGGGGAGACCCAGAGTGAAAAGGGGTTACTGCTAGGGGGCAGCACCCCATGTAAAAGGGCACCGGGTCCAGGGAGGGACACAGGGGCCTGAAGACAGGTGGATCACCGGCCTACAGAGGGCGCTCCGAACGCTGGAACAGAGCTAATTCCCGGAGTCACCAGCAGGAGGCGCCGCAGGGGTGAGTCCGAACCCGTTACAATATATTCTTCATTTTCATATAATTGTGATCTCACCTATAAAGCATGCCTTGTAAGGTATCCGGGGAAAGGTTATGATCTGCTGAAAGTCATTTCTCTATCCATATATGTGTATCATTAATGTATATGAAGTTATGAGAATTGTGCTGTCACTAAAGCATGCTGTCAGTTGGGGAATCAGACAGATATTAGCTCCCCAGAGGCAACAGTAAGGAAAGTAACCAATGCCCGGACAGGGTGTCAAATAGCCCATCAATAGCCATTGTCCAGCAAGGGAGCTACAATGCAATGACTCACCTGCATGAGGCCCCCATCAGGGGAACATAAGAAAGGCCGTACCGAGTCAGACCAAAGGTCTATCTAGCCCAGTATCTGTCTACCGACAGTGGCCAATGCCAGGTGCCCCAGAGGGAGTGAACCTAACAGGCAATGATCAAGTGATCTCTCTCCTGCCATCCATCTCCATCCTCTGAGGAACAGAGGTTAGGGACACCATTCTTACCGATCCTGGCTAATAGCCATTTATGGACTTAGCCACCATGAATTTATCCAGTCCCCTTTTAAACATTGTTATAGTCCTAGCCTTCACAACCTCCTCAGGTAAGGAGTTCCACAAGTTGACTGTGCGCTGCGTGAAGAAGAACTTCCTTTTATTTGTTTTAAACCTGCTGCCTATTAATTTCATTTGGTGACCCCTAGTTCTTGTATTATGGGAATAAGTAAATAACTTTTCCTTATCCACTTTCTCAACATCACTCATGATTTTATATACCTCTATCATGTCCCCCCTTAGTCTTCTCTTTTCCAAGCTGAAGAGTCCTAGCCTCTTTAATCTTTCCTCGTATGGGACCCTCTCTAAACCCCTAATCATTTTAGTTGCCCTTTTCTGAACCTTTTCTAATGCTAGAATATCTTTTTTGAGGTGAGGAGACCACATCTGTACACAGTATTCGAGATGTGGGCGTACCATGGATTTATATAAGGGCAATAATATATTCTCAGTCTTATTCTCTATCCCCTTTTTAATGATTCCTAACATCCTGTTTGCTTTTTTGACCGCCTCTGCACACTGCGTGGACATCTTCAGAGAACTATCCACGATGACTCCAAGATCTTTTTCCTGACTCGTTGTAGCTAAATTAGCCCCCATCATGTTGTATGTATAGTTGGGGTTATTTTTTCCAACATGCATTACTTTACATTTATCCACATTAAATTTCATTTGCCATTTTGTTGCCCAATCACTTAGTTTTGTGAGATCTTTTTGAAGTTCTTCACAATCTGCTTTGGTCTTAACTATCTTGAGTAGTTTAGTATCATCTGCAAACTTTGCCACCTCACTGTTTACCCCTTTCTCCAGATCATTTATGAATAAATTGAATAGGATTGGTCCGAGGACTGACCCTTGGGGAACACCACTAGTTACCCCTCTCCATTCTGAGAATTTACCATTAATTCCTACCCTTTGTTCCCTGTCCTTTAACCAGTTCTCAATCCATGAAAGGACCTTCCCTTTTATCCCATGACAGCTTAATTTTCGTAGGAGTCTTTGGTGAGGGACCTTGTCAAAGGCTTTCTGGAAATCTAAGTACACTATGTCCACCGGATCCCCCTTGTCCACATGTTTGTTGACGCCTTCAAAGAACTCTAATAGATTAGTAAGACACGATTTCCCTTTACAGAAACCATGTTGACTATTGCTCAAGAGTTTGTTTTCCTATGTGTCTGACAATTTTATTCTTTACCATTGTTTCAACTAATTTGCCCGGTACCGACGTTAGACTTACCGGTCTGTAATTGCTGGGATCACCCCTAGAGCCCTTTTTAAATATTGGTTTTACATTAGCTAACTTCCAGTCATTGGGTACCGAAGCCGATTTAAAGGACAGGTTACAAACCTTAGTTAATAGTTCCGCAACTTCACATTTGAGTTCTTTCAGAACTCTTGGGTGAATGCCATCTGGTCCCGGTGATTTGTTAATGTTGAGTTTATCAATTAATTCCAAAACCTCCTCTAGTGACACTTCAATCTGTGACAGTTCCTCAGATTTGTCACCTACAAAAGCCAGCTCAGGTTTGGGAATCTCCCTAACATCCTCAGCCGTGAAGACTGAAGCAAAGAATCCATTTAGTTTCTCCGCAATGACTTTATCGTCTTTAAGCGCTCCTTTTGTATTTCGATCATCAAGGGGCCCCACTGGTTGTTTAGCAGGCTTCCTGCTTCTGATGTACTTAAAAAACATTTTATTACCTTTGGAGTTTTTGGCTAGCTGTTCTTCAAACTCCTCTTTGGCTTTTCTTATTACACTCTTGCACTTAAGTTGGCAGTGTTTGTGCTCCTTTCTATTTGCCTCACTAGGATTTGACTTCCACTTTTTAAAGGAAGTCTTTTTATCTCTCACTGCTTCTTTTACATGGTTGTTAAGCCACGGTGGCTCTTTTTTAGTTCTTTTACTGTTTTTCTTAATTTGGGGTATACATTGAAGTTGGGCCTTTATTATGGTGTCTTTAAAAAGGGCCCATGCAACTTGCAGGGATTTTACTTTAGTCACTGTACCTTTTAACTTTTGTCTAACTAACCCCCTCATTTTTGTATAGTTCCCCCTTTTGAAATTAAATGCCACAGTGTTGGGCAGTTGAGGTGTTCTTCCCACCACAGGGATGTTGAATGCTATTGTATTATGGTCACTATTTCCAAGCGGTCCTGCTATAGTTACCTCTTGGACCAGCTCCTGCGCTCCACTCAGGATTAAATCTAGAGTTGCCTCTCCCCTTGTGGGTTCCCGTACCAGCTGCTCCATGAAGCAGTCATTTAAAGTATCGAGAAATTTTATCTCTGCATTTCGTCCTGAAGTGAAAGGTTCCCAGTCAATATGGGGATAATTGAAATCCCCCACTATTATTGGGTTCTTAATTTTGATAGCCTCTCTAATTTCCCTTAGCATTTCATCATCACTATTACTGTCCTGGTCAGGTGGTCGATAATAGATCCCTAATGTTATATTTTTACTAGAGCATGAAATTTCTATCCATAGAGACTCTATGGAACATGTGGATTCGCTTAAGATTTTTACTTCATTTGAATCTACACTTTCTTTCACATATAGTGCCAATCCTCCCCCTGCACGACCTGTTCTGTCCTTCCGATATATTTTGTACCCCGGAATGATTGTGTCCCATTGATTGATTGCTCTCAGTCCACCAGGTTTTTGTGATGCCTATTATATCTATATCCTCCTTTATCACAAGACACTCTAGTTCACCCATCTTATTATTTAGACTTCTGGCATTTGTGTACAAGCACTTTAAAAACTTGTCCCTGTTTATTAGCCTGCCTTTTTCTGATGTGCCAGATTCTTTTTTATGTGACTGTTTATCATCTGATCCGGCCCTTACATTATACTTTTCAGTCCTCTGCTCCTGACTATAACCTGGAGATTCTCTATCATCAGACTCTCCCCTAAGAGAAGTCTGTGTCCGATCCAAATGCTCCTCTGCAGCAGTCGGCTTTCCCCCATCTCCTAGTTTAAAAACTGCTCTACAACCTTTTTAATATTTAGTGCCAGCAGTCTGGTTCCACTTTGGTTTAGGTGGAGCCAATGTCTCCTGTATAGGCTCCTCCCATCCCAGAAGTTTCCCCAGTTCCTAATGAACGTGAACCCCTCCTCTCTACACCATCGTCTCATCCACGCATTGAGACTCTGAAGCTCTGCCTGCCTACCTGGCCCTGCGCGTGGAACTGGGAGCATTTCTGAGAATGCCATCATAGAGGTCCTGGATTTCAGTCACTTCCCTAGCAGCCTAAATTTGGCTTCCAGGACATCTCTCCTACCCTTCCCTATGTCACTGGTACCTACATGTACCGTGACCACCAGCTCCTCCCCAGCACTACACATAAGTCTATCTAGATGCCTCGAGAGATCCGCAACCTTCTCACCAGGCAGGCAAATCACCATACGGTTCTCCCGGTCATCAGACCCAGCTATCTATGTTTCTAATAATCGAATCTCCCATTACTAACACCTGCCTTTTCCTAGAAACTGGAGTTCCCTCCCCCGAAGAGGCAACGTCAGTGCGAGAGGCAACCCCAGCACCATCTGGAAGGAAGGTCCCAACTACGGGAAGGTTTCCCTCTGCTCCCATTGACTGCTCTACTTCCCTGGGCCCTTCTTCCTCCTCAACAGCACAGGAGCTGTCTGAGCGGAGGTGGGACAATTCTACAGTGTCCTGGAAAGCCTCATCAACATACCTCTCTGCCTCTCTTAGCTCATCCAGTTCCGCCACCCTGGCCTCCAAAATCCGTACATGGTCTCTGAGGGCCAGGAGCTCCTTGCACCGACTGCACACATACGCCACCCACCCACGGAGCAGGTAATCATACATGCAACACTCAGTGCAATAAACTGGATAGCCCCCACTCTGCTGCTGGGCTTCTGCCTGCATTGTCTCCTAGTTAGTGGAAGGGTGGTTTTCAGAAAGGAGTTTTGGACTGTGGTTCGGTTTACAGGTTTTAGGGGGGGGCCACAGGGAAGGGGTTACAGCCAGCGAGGGACTCCCACTTCCTTCCCACTCCCCTTCTAAACTCCCTTGCGAAACTCCCTGTTAGCAGCCCCTGTTCGCAAAGCTCCCTGGTCGCTTGTGCGCGGCTTTATAAAGCTTGCTTGAAGAGACTCAGCAATGTCACACAGACATGCCTGGACTTGTGTTCTACAAGCATATGGACTGAGAGTATAAAACAGGCAGAGTGGGCACATACGTGGTCCTTCTCGTGCCCCCTCCTCTACTGCAAGCCACCAGGACACTGAGAAGAAGACAAGACTCCAACACAGGAGATTGTTCCTTAAACCTGGGCCAAACCTGTATATTAAGGACTGCAATATCCAGTAGGGTGAGAAAAAATGCTTAATCTAGTTTCTGCCCAGTCTAATAGGGTTGAGAGTTTAGACTGTGTGCTTTTACTTTATTTTATTTTGGTAACCACTCTGACTTGTTATGCTTTGACTTATAATCACTTAAGATCTATCTTTATAGTTAATAAATTTGTTTATTTGGTTTGAAGTGTGGCAGACGTACCTTGGGTTAACAAGCCTGCTACATATCAATTTATTTGTTAAATTGACGAACTCATGTAAGCTTACAGTGTCCAGTGGGCATAACTGGACACTACAAGTTTAAGGTTCCTAGGGTTGTGTCCAGGACTGGAGATATTGGCTAATGTCATTCACTTGCAAGTAGCTGGGAGCAGCTTACATGCCAGAGGTTGTGTGTGAACAGCCCTGGGGGCGGGGGAGCAGTTCTCACAGCAGAGCAGGGTAAGGCTGACTCCTAGAGTCAAGAATTGGAGTGACCTAGCAGATCACCGGTCCAGATAACACCAGAGGGGAACATCACAGATGTACACTTGTAGGTTATTGAAGGCTGTATTAACAACAGGAAAACAGATCATTCAACATATGAAAAATTCCCCATCTTGAGGGATTAGTCCTATGAATGCAGAGTCATCATCATCATGTTCCTATTACGCCTCTGGCATTTAGGGCAGTGACGAAGCTCCTCCACTCCTGTCTTTTTCTGTCAAGTCTTTTTATGATTCCCCAGCTGTGCCCCTGGTTTTTCAGCTTGGCTTCCACAGCTCTTTGCCATGTTGTTTTTTGGGTGGCCTCGTTTTCGCTTGCCTTCAGGTGTCCATCTTATTGCTACTCCAGTGATGGAATCAGTTTCCATCCAAAGCATGTCACTGATCTATCTCCAATGCCTCTTGGCAATTATGGTGCTCAGATCCTCTTGGCTGCACTGTGTCAATAGATCTTGGTTTGAGATTGTTCTGGGCCAAAAGATATGGAGGATTTTTCTGAGGCAGGTTGTATGGAATGAAGACAGTTTAGACATGTCATGCTTTCTCATTCCCCAGCATTCTGCATTATATAGTAGTGTGAAAAGTATGCAGCTCTGATAAATCTTGAGTTTGGTGTTGTATTTTGATGCTTTCCAGACTGTATTTAAGCTCCTGCAGGTGTTCCTGGCTTTACTGATTCTGTTCCGGATGTCCTGGCTTGTTCCTCCATCCTGACTGATGGTGCTGCCCAAGTATGTGAATGTTTCTACATTGGTGAGAACATAACCCTCTATCCGTACTGGTGATGGTGAGACAATATTAAAAGTCATGATATCTGTCTTATTGCGATTGATTTTCAATCCAATTTGCTGGCTGGCTGCACTGAGTCGAGTTGTTTTTTCTTGTATATGGTGTTGGGTATGTGATAGGAGAGTGAACGCAGTATCAAGCCCTAATTTCCCAAAGGCATTCTCCCTCTGCTGTGTCTCAAGCAGCCACTCATAGGCCTTCTCTATGCTAGGCTGTTTTTTAACCAAAAATTGCTACCACTGTTACTGTTTGGTCAACTCCATGAATAGTATTAACTGTGAAAGGGTTAGTGTAAACAGGACACTAGTGTTTTATTAACATGTCATTTTAGACCTGCATTATTTAATTAATACATTATTTTTTCAACAAGCGTTATCAGCATTGAAGCATATCCTCTGGAATGATGGCTGAAGTATGAAGGGGCATACGAATGTTTAGCATATCTGGCACATAAATACCTTGCAATGCCAGCTACAAAAGTCCCATGCGAATGCCTCTTCTCACTTTCTGGTGACTTTGTAAATAAGAAGTGGGCAGCATTTGTAACGCTGCACTCCATAATGTTTTATGGAAATATGCTTATGAGTGTGAATATAATGTAACTGGAATATGCTTTATGCAAAAGGCATCTTGTAAGTTATCATTACAAAGCTTATAATCTCCTGAGTGCGTTCATCCTATTTATATGTATGTATCATTCTTGTATCTAAAGCTAGAAATATAAAGTATAACTCTGAGGTCCTATTGTAATTATGCAAAGTGTGGACTATTGATGATGGTTTAGAATCTTGATGGCTCACATTGGCTAGGACAATTGGTTGTAAATGGCTCTGTTTACTTGCAAGCCTTCCTGTGTTCGTGTAAGCCAGCCCAGGAAGAATGATGGAATCCATCTTAAACCTGGTATTTTTCCATTTAGAAGGAGGGGTGGGGATCCAGAGAGACAAAAGATTCCCACCTTGTGTCAAAGCTATAAAAGGGGGTGGAAGAGAACAAAGGGGGTCCCAGTCATGAGATGCCTGCTGGGAACTAACAAGGACTGTACCAGGGGAAAGGATTGGGCCCAGACTAGAAAGGAGTCTAGTCTGTGAAAGAAGCTTATTGGAACATCCCTGAGGGTGAGATTTACCTGTAAACAGTTTCTTAATGTATTAGGCTTAGACTTGTGTGTTTTGTTTTATTTGTGCATATCTGGCACATAAATACCTTGCAATGCCAGCTACAAAAGTCCCATGCGAATGCCTCTTCTCACTTTCTGGTGACTTTGTAAATAAGAAGTGGGCAGCATTTGTAACGCTGCACTCCATAATGTTTTATTATTTGAAACCACTTAAATCCTACTTTTTATTCTTAATAAAATCACTTTTGTTTATTAGTAAACCCAGAGTAAGTGATTAATACCTGAGGGAGCAAACAGCTGTGCATATTTCTCTATCAGTGCTATAGAGGGCGGACAATTTATGAGTTTACCCTGTATAAGCTTTATGCAGAGTAAAACCGATTTATTTGGGGTTTGGATCCCATTGGGAACTGGCTGTCTGGGTGCTGGAGATAGGTGACCTGCTGAGCAGTTTTTGGTTAAAGTCTGCAGCTTTCGGGGTGTGGACCAGACCTGGGTCTGTGTTGCAGCAGGCTAATGTGTCTGGCTCAACAAGGCAGGGTTCTGGAGTCCCAAGCTGGCAGGGAAAACGGGCTCAGAGGTAATTCCAGCATATCAGATAACAGTCCCAAGGGGGTCTCTGTGACCAAACCCGTCACAGCATTATCTCCTGTAAATGTAAACAAACATGTTTGTCTGAGGAATTGGCTGAACAACTAGTAGGACTGAATGGCTCTAAAGTTTTACATTGTTTTGTTTTTGAGTGCAGTTATGTAACAAAAAAAATCGACATTTGTAAGTTGCATGTCCATGATACAGAGATTGCACTACAGTACTTATAGTATTTTTCAATTCACCTCATATTTCTTTTGTTCATCATTTTTACAGTGCAAATATTTGTAATAAAAATAATAACAAAGTGAGTAGTGTATTCTTTGTTGTAATAGAAATCAGTATATTTGAAAATGTAGAAAAACATCCAAAATATTTAATAAATGTCAATTGGTATTTTATTGTTTAACAATGTGATTAAAACTGATTAATTTTTCTTAGTTAATCATGTGAGTTAACTGTGATTAATCGACACCCCAAGTTATCACACAATACTACTCAAGACTAAGTAATTCTGCAAATACAGTAGGTGAAATATATCATGTTCTGGACTGAGTAGGCTTTAACTCCCTGCTCTGCCTTCCTCTATAGTTTAGCCACTGGCACGAGCAGAATGTTTTAAGAAACGCATCATCCCATGAATCTGACACAGTATATATCAGACCTCAGAACACACTTTACAATTTGGCTGTGCTGCTTCCCATTTCTTTTTCAGAGCACACTGCTAATATGAACCTTGGCAGTACTTATAGGGAGCACAATGACACAAGAGTTGCCAAGTTGCCTTCCATTCCTCAACCCCTCCTCCCCTCATCCTGGCTGTCACTCTGGACTTTCTCCATGAACTCTAATCTATTAAATTAATTGATACCCTTTGGAGGTTAAACCAAAATATAACTGATGCATACTAACACAAGGCACATCTCATTATTGTTCACCACTGTAACCTTCATTCTCCCACACTCCTTCCCTCTATTATTGTTATTATAGTGCACAGAGACTGAGTAATAACCCTTTAAATAGTTTGTGAGCCTTCTAGTGGGCCTCCCTGTCTTCTGTTGCAGAAGCCATCAGAACCCCACCAGAGCCGCAGCTGTGTGTGTGTATATTAGTTAGGCATTGTATGATTGCCTATACTTATTAACCATGGTTATCCAGAACCCAACTGTGTCCATGTGGTTTCCTCATATTCTTAATGCTGTGTAACAAACAAAGACATAACAGTATGCTTTGCCATGTTTTCTAATTTATGTTGAAAGCTGCTTGAGACTGTGAATCTGTCGTTCTTATTTCTGTAAAATGCCATGCACATCTATCACATTATAATAATAATTAATACTGCATGGGATTAAACTGTGTTTTCTTTCCATTTGAATAATATAAGGCTAAAAAAGAAATCACAATAATGCTTATGGCCAATTTGTGCAATGCTAAAAACAGGGTTAGAACATTCCTTCTTGAATCCTGTATGTGGTCAGGCATTAGGATTGCATATCCCTGTAACGTTCTTAGCTTACACATGGAAGCTGAAAATGTTATTAATGGTCAAAAAGTCATCTGGCCTTTCAAAGATCCAGCTATATTTATTAGTCTCAGCGACCTGTCGAAGTGAATTCCATAGGCTGACTGTACATTGCGTAAATAAGCACAGTATTTCCTTCTGGTTTGTGTTACATGCAATGTCTTTTACATACTCACTTTGCAGACAGGGTGAAAAGTAGCATCATAGTAAATTTTCTAAATGATCTTCGTAACTTTTTACATGTCAATCAAATTGCCTCTTATTCTTCTCCTTTCTTAACTAAGTATTCCTCATCTCTTCTAAAACAAGGTGAGGGTTGGGACTGTAGCGATAAGTTGAGGATCAGAACCCCTGTCCTGAACAATTAATATGGACACTGTCCTACACCTTGTCCACAGCAACTAAAGCCATGCTAATTCCACACAGTGCTGTTTGAAACAGAATGGGGATGGGGATTCCAATTTAAGGTACTTCTGAAAATAGGACTATTTTTGACATCTGCAGGTAGCAACAGCTACTGAATTTGTTACATCCCACGTGTTTACCCATGACTGTTCCTTGAGCATTCATTGTAGCTAAATATGACATACATGGGTTTCAAATGTCATTCATTTTGATCTGTGGTGGTGTGATATATAGCAATAATCTCTGGACTTTCATGTGTATCTCTGTCCTCCCAAGCATTGCCCCATGTTGGATTGAATGTCATTGTCCAACATGCTCAAAAGCATGTGTTCATGTCACTCTCTAGTGGCTGCAGCTTTCAGTGGACATATGTCCCAAGAAAGAGGGGCAGACAATAGAGAAATGAGGAGGAGGAGGAGGAGGAAGAGGGGTAAAATATGCATGGTAATGCAACCCCCACAATCAGGAATTCTTTTCATGGGTACCAGCTACTAAGCATTCAATTAACTACAAATAAAAACAAATGCCTTCCACAAAAAACTAAATACAAATAAGAAAAGTCTTAGCAAAATAAGCCCTTTAATGGAAAAGGGAACTCAGGATGTCTGAGTCTGAGCTCTCCCTTCTCACATCTGTCCCTGTCCCAGGCCATATATGTTTAGGGAGCTCCCATCTTCCCACAACAGAAGCTGGGAATGGTAGGTCAGTTTTAATGAGGGGCCCTTGGGTTTTGAACCGCCCCTTTCATTCTGACCCACCATTCTCAATCCCCCTCCCCCAAGTTCTACTCGAGTCCCCATCCCCTGTAACTACAAGGAGGTGTTAATAGTATAATGCCAGCTAATCTTCCCTTCCTCCAACAGAGATGAAGGGCCAGATTCTGGCACCCTTGCTCATACTGAGTTCTCTGAATAATCCCACTGATTCCAAGGGTGCTAGTCACACAATAAGGTATTACTCAATCTGAGTCAGGCTGGCAGAAATTGGTCCTTACTATCACCTCCGCAAAGCTCCCTTAAAAACCACTCTGGGGTTCAAACTGAGACTGTGGGTTTGGCTACACTTGCAGCTGTGCAGCGCTGGGAGTTAAAGCTGTCTTCGTACAGCTGTGTAGGGAAAGCGCTGCAGTGTGGCCACACTGACAGCTACCAGTGCTGCAGTGTGGCCGCATTTGCAGCGGTGCTGGGAGTGGTGCATTATGGGCAGCTATCCCAGTGTTCTAGTGGCTGCAACGTGCTTTTCAAAAGAGGGGGATGGGGTGGAGTGTGACAGGGAGTGTGTGGGAGAGCGAGAGAGTGGATTTTTGGAGCTGACACTGTGTCAGCTCCCTGCCTTGCAAGTTCCGACCCCTTCCCCCACCCCTCTCTCATTCACTAAATGCAAATAGCCGCCTTTGTTTTTTTCCTCACAGACCAGATAAGCAGCTGCTCCGAAACGGACACCCCCCCTCCCGCCCGCCATGCTGCTTCTCTCCTCAAGCAAACACTAGCTGTGGACATTCCAAAGGGATCCCCCTGCCTGCCTCTGCTCGAGCAAACAGTAGCTGTTTGTTTTTTAGATAAGCCGCTCCAGGAGCCCCGCGTTCACAACAAAACAAAGAGAGGCATCACAACAAAACAAAGAGTGTTATCTTTACTTAAAAGCATTATGGGAAGGTTCCGGAGATTAGTTACAGCGTAGTAAGATTAATCACTGTTTACACTGGCACTCCAGCGCTGCAGCAGCAGCGCTGTTCTCTTTATTCCTCTCATCGAGGTGGAGTACATGCAGTGCTGTAGCCAGGGAGATACAGCCCTGTATGTGCCTTGCCAATATGGACGGGGAGTAAGTTACAGCGCTGTAAAGCCACCACCAGCACTGTAACTCTCAAGTGTAGCCAAGCCCAAAATGAATAGTTCTCATACCAGTGTCTCCTACACATTAGTGCATTGTCTTATCAGCTAAGCCATTAACCTGTCCAAAAAATGAGTCCAAACTCTTTGGCTATACTATGGGTGACAATCAGGATCCAGATACCTCAAAGGGAGAACCCAGAATAAGCAGTTGAATCAGCTGATCGCATACAATGTTATTGAGCTATAAAAATATGTTGGGAAGGGTCTTTTATGAAAACTTGAAATGTACTGAACTGGATGGTTATATTTGAGAAATGTATACAGACTGGTTATGTATTTGTGCTGTAACACTCAGCTCCATCTCACAGTGGTGTACTGGGTAGTCAGGCAGGGAGGGGCTGCTTTTGCAACCAGATGAAGCTAGCTTCAGGCACCTAGCATTGTACAACCCAGGAAAAGACAAATGATGTGCCATTAAAGTTAATGGGAAAACATTGACACAACTTGAAACTGAAAAAGAAAACCCCAGTCTTGGAAAACTAAGGGTATGGCTACACTTACAAATCTGCAGCGCTGGTAGTTGCAGCGCTGGTCGTCCAGCTGTGCAGGGCCAGCGCTGGTGTGTGGCCACACTCACAGCTACCAGCGCTGCAGTGTGGCCACATTTTCAGCATTTGCAGCGCTGTTGGGAGTGATGAATTATGGGCAGCTATCCCAGCATTCAAGTGGCAGCAACGTGCTTTTCAAAAGATGGGGGTGTGGGGCAGTGTGACAGGGACCGGGGGGGGAGGGGAAGAGAGAGTGGATTTTTGGAACCGACACTGTGCAAAATCAGAATTTTCCCACCCCCTTACTGTTAACTGCAAACAGCCTGCATCCAACATACTCCCTTTCCCCCCTCTGCCCCCTCCCCCGTTTCTCTCAAGCAAAGCAAACACTCAACCCCTGCAGGGGGTTATCTCATTTCATTGTTGACAGTAGTTACAGATTAATGACAGCAAACAGGAGCTATGTTTGAAGCAGCTCCAGGTTCACGGAGCCCGGAGCTCGAATTGACAACAAAACAAAGAGAGGCTGCATAACAAAACAAAGGGAATAATTTAGTTAAAAGCATTCTGGGATACTCCTTATACCCTGGAGGCCAATAACAGCGCTGGTGAGTGTCCACACTTGATGACCAGCGCTGCAGAACCAGCGCTGCAACCCTTATACCCCAAGCAGACCTGGGTGTACGGCCAGCGCTGCAGCCAGGGAGTTGCAGCGCTGGTTCTGCCCTGCAAGTGTGGACAGGGTGTAATTGCAGCGCTGGAAAGCCTCTACCAGCGCTGCAACTTGCAAGTGTAGCCAAGCCCTAAGAAAGGGAAGCAGATCAATCGGGGCTCCTTCTGAGTGCAATGTCTGCTCTGCAAAAATCCTAGAACATTTCCTGTACCCTTCCTTCAGCTCCCCCTTCCCCGGCAGTGTCCTCTTTTGGGGAACTTGAAATATGGTAACCCTATCTGAGCCATAGTGCATATTAAGGCAACCAAGATTACAGGGCAGGCAGTGACAGAACTCCTTACTGGTCTGCAGGGCCGGCTTTAAACTGATTCACCTGATTCCCCGGAATCGGGCCCTGCGCCCGCACCTAAGAGGGCCCTGCTCCGGGGGTCTTCGGTGGCATTTCGGTGGCGGGGGGTCCTTCAATGCCACGGAAGACCTGGAGCAGACTCCCTGCTGCTGAAGTGCTGCCGAAGCCCCGGACCACTGCCGAGTATTCCAATCAGGCCCCGCAGGTCATAAAGCTGGCCCTGCTGGTCTGTGTGATCCCCAAAATGTTACTGGTTATTCTGAAGAGATCATCCTGACATTAATTTGTAACTCATTGTCTTTGACTTCCAGCCAAACAATTTAGAGACCCTTTCAGGATGTAAAGCCTATAATGCAGCAAAGGTAATACTTTAAGGGCAGATGTTGAATTTATCCATAGAATTGTATTTAAGAAGCACTGACCTTTTGAGATTGTAATTTTGCCAGAAGCATCACGGAATTCTGCCTATTTGCTCCAGTCTTTCATGTTCAGAGCTATTCTTTCATTGATTCAATTTCATAGGAACATACACTTGTTCATAAATGTTGTATAACTGTGTTGTTTAGCAGCCCTAGATGCTTAAATTGCATCGAAAGATTAAACCTAATTCTCAGAACAATTGTAGACAATGTTAGGAATTTTATTTCTCTCCACTTGTATTGAGCTATTCATCTTGTTGTTCTGAGTGAGAAATTTCTAATGCTAGAAAATATCATTTCAGTACAAGTTGGGTGGTGACAGATTTGATACAATCCCAGAGAGACTGACATGTGATGATGATTATATCCAAACCTCTGGTAGGTAAGCGATCTCTGAACATGTGGCCCCGAGCATAATAAGAATGGAATTCCTATCTTGATAGCTACATTTCCAGTGCTTCTCCCCAATTTAGGCAGCTTGGGTGAGCCTGTGTGTGGGACAGTTTGTGTGTCTACTCAGGGCCGTCTCTAGATACCAGCATTCCACTTTTCAAGGGGCGGCATTCCCTTTTTTTTTTTTTTAAGCCAGTCCTGTGTCTACTCCAGAAAAACAGCAGAAATACGACCACACATATTGTTCTCATGAGGTTCCCATTGTTATTAATGCTATTAATATGGGTAGGTCTTGGTTTTGTACTAAAAATAATGTAGCCAGTAGTTCTTTGCTCAGAAGAGTTCTTCATTACTTTGAAGAGAAGCCACAACTACAAAGAAACTACAAATGTAATTCGTTTAACAGTGCTTCTGCTTGAGGGTAGATTTATTTAGTCCTCTAAAAGTGAGTGCAGCCTTAGCTGGAGGGTGGCTTCTATTCCATTTGTTATGACAATATGTGCTTGGAACAGGATATAGAAGATTACACCGATCTGAATTCACTACTGTGATTCTCAGCAAAGCTGCAGTAAACTACCTGCTGTTTAATAAAGGAGGAAATACCAAAGCTGTAATTCATAGCAGTGGTCTTTCCAAAACAAGAGAATGGAGGGGGGAGGGGAATCTGTCAACCACCATTATAGTGTTATATATAATTAGTTGCTGACCATTAAATCACATGTGCTTTGTTTATTTAATTCTTGAGATTTTTCAAAAGGTATACTTTTATGTGAAATAATTTGAAAAGTTCACTTTGATATAAAAGGTATATACTGCATGCAGGTTACATAATTTCTATATATAGCTGCAAAAGATTCTGTTGCCTCCTCCTTTAAATCAGGGGGAGGAATCTAAATACATAAGGGTATTATATATATATATATATATACTCATGTAATATGTATACACACTGTTGTAATGCAGCCTATAATTGTAGTTTTGTGCACACAGGATCACAATACTTGGAAGTAACTTCAGTGGATAACTGCTGTATTTTCTCCACTGTTGCTATAAATACATTTATACCAACTCTTCC
Source organism: Mauremys mutica (assembly GCF_020497125.1). Classification (NCBI taxonomy): domain Eukaryota; kingdom Metazoa; phylum Chordata; order Testudines; family Geoemydidae; genus Mauremys; species Mauremys mutica. Next base: position 106,890,388 of record NC_059073.1, read on the forward strand.
AACTGCATCACTATCTGCAGTGCAGAATGATCCCATAGCACTTGAAACTTTTTACCCATCAGCTGTCCTGCTTGAAACCATTTACAGACAATTAAAACAATTTCAGTTACAGTTCAGTATAATTGTTTTCCTAGGAAAAAACACTTTTACATGAAATTCTGTCATTCCTGATGTTTAATGTTCTTTCTTTTCACAGATAGAACATTAACTATCTTGGCTACCAGTACCAACATTTTGTTCTCGCTCGCTCTTCCTCCCTTCAAAAATACACACAGCAGTACTGTGACAATCAATCAAAATTATTGCAATAATATTTTTCCATGTAGGCTTCACAGACACTCTCATTTAAACTAAGTATAGGAATTTTGAAGAGTGTTAGAGCTGTAGAGGGGGAATCAAAATTCCTAGGGAGTCTCTGTCACTGCCTGAGTAGTGGCAGAATTTCTATCCCATTTTCCACTCTGTATACATACAAATCAGGTGTCCAAAATTCACGAGCACTCAGCACTAGCCCCTTCTTCCTTAAGAAAACTAAAACACAAACCTCAGCTTCCTCCTTATATTGCTGTGTCTAGGGATTTTCTCTGAAAGACTTCTTATTTACTACCCAATCTTTCTGAGAGAGAAAGAGACAAATACTTTTATATTCCCAGGTTGCACCTAATAGGACACACCTATTCTGGCTACCAGGGTGAATCAACAAAATAGCTCTGCTTTTCTGTGCAGGTCCCTAATTTCTAAGGCTATGTGCCACTCCTTGTGTCATGAAAGTCATTTAACCTTTCTGCATCTCAGTTTCTCTGTCTGTAAATTAAGTATACTAACACCTATTCCAACTGAGCTCTGTGTAGCTCAGTAGAATATTTATCAAGTGCTTTGAGAGCCTCAGCTGAAACACTCTATAGACTTGCAAAGTATTATTTTTAGATCACATAATGTAAAATGAAGCCGAGAGTAAACTCAGCTTGGCTTTAATAACAAATTAGATGATGAAGCAATGCTAGGAATACACAGTACCATAAATATACACAATAGCCCTACCAATCTCATAGTTGTTTGCAGGTAATAGCCCCCATTTCCTTAGTTTTCAGGTAAGGACAAACAGAGGTGCTAGTCATATCTGAAGATACATTTATTCCCCTGTGACAAGCTAGCTGTTAGCAACCTTTGCAAGCATGTAAAATACAACTGTTCTGCATGACAGTAAGAAAAAATGCATCTCTCTGAGTATGAAAAAATAGCCTCCTTATCTATATATTTCACATCTGCAAAAGGCACATGATGAGACAGATTCATGATGACAGTGTGTGCTCTTCTCTCTCTTACACTTATGATTCTACTAGGATTGTTATAAGTGAAGGAGACTGGCAGTATTTTCATAGAATCATAGGACTGGAAGAGACCTTGAGAGGTCATCTAATCCAGTCCCCTGCACTCGTGGCAGGACTAAGTATTATCTAGACCATCCCTGACACATGTTTGTCTTACCTAAAAAATCTCCAATGATGGAGATTCCAAAACCTCCCTAGGCAATTTATTCTGGTGCTTAACCACCCTGGCAGTTAGGAAGTTTTTCCTAATGTCCAACCTAAACCTCCCTTGCAATTTATGCCCATTTCTTCTTGTCCTATCCTCCGAGTTTAAGAAGAACAGTACCCTGTCCTTGGTTTTCCTATTGCTTCTAATGTATTTGTAGAATGTTTTCTTGTATTCCTTTATATCTCTAGCTAGTTTGATCTTGTTTTCTGCTTTGGCCTTTCTAATTTTGTCCCTATATACTTGTGTTTGTTTATTTTTATTCATCCTTTGTAATTTGACCGAGTTTATACTTTTTATAGGGCTCTTTTTTGATTTTTAGATCATTGAAGATCTCCTGGTTAAACCAGGGTTGTTTCTTGCCATACATTCTATCTTTCCTGTGCAGTGGAATAGTTTGCTCTTGTACCCTTAATAATGTCTCTCTGAAAAACTGCAATTGTTTTTTCCCTTAGACTTGCTTCTTATGGGATCTTACCTGCCAACTCCCTGAGTTTGCTAGTCTGTCGTCTTGAAATCCATTATCTTTATTTTACTGTTCTCCCTCCTACCATTCCTTAGAATCATGAACTCTACTGTTTCATGATCACTTTCATCCAAGCTGCCTTCCACTTTCAAATTCTCAACCAGTTCCTCCCTATTTGTCAATCAAATCTAGAACAGCGTCTCCCCAGTAGCTTTCTCCGCCTTCTGAAATAAAAAATTGTCTCCAATACATTCCAAGAGGTTGTTGGATAATCTGTGCCCTGCTGTGTTATTTTCCCAGCAGATGTCTGAGTAGCTGAAGTCCCCCATTACCACCAAGTCCTGTGCTTTGGATGAGTTTATTAGTTGTTTAAAAAAAGCCTCATTCACCTCTTCCTGGTCTGGTGGTCTGTAGTAAACCTGTAACATGACATCACCCTGGTTGTTACCCCTTTTATCCTTACCCAGAGACTTTCAACAAATCTGTCTCCTATTTCCATCTCAACCTCAATCCAAGTGTATACATTTTTAATATATAAGGCAACACTCCTCCCTTTTTTCCCTGCCTGTCCTTCCTGAACAAGCTGTACCCTTCTATACCAATATTCCAGTCATGCGTATTATCCCACCAAATCTCTGTGATGCCAACTATGTCATAGTTGTATTTATTTACTAGCATTTTGAGTTCTTGCTGCTTATTCCCCGTACTTCTTGCGTTAGTATACAGATATCTGCGATACTGATTTGATTCCCCATGCCCCAGTTCTGTTTTGTCTCTCCCGTATCCCTGCTATAACAGCCCATGCGCCCCCCAAATTCTGACCCTTCTCCCAGGTCTACCAGCTGGAACTGAACCAGTGGTAACACCAACAGGACATTTGAGAAAGAAATGTGTTTGCAAGCCCACAAAGAGTTTGATCATGCTCCCTTTGACATCACTGGAACTATAGGCTGTGACACAGTTGGAGCTGGTCCAGGCCCAAATAGTAGTTAAAATTTTTAAACTGGAAGGATGATCAAATAACACTCGTACTCTGGATGCCAGTGATAGGAATATCTCTTCATCCCACTTGCATAGATTTGGTTGTAAACAAACTTATTAAACTTACTCTAGACCAGAGGTGGGCAAACTACGGCCTGGGGGCCACATCTGGCCCTTCAGACATTTTAATCCAGCCCTCAAGTTCCTACCAGGGAGTGGGGTCGAGGGCTTGCCCCACTCCACGCAGCACCTGGAAGAAGCGGCATGTCCCCCCTCTGGCTCCTATGTGTAGGGACAGCTGGGGGCTCTGCATGCTGTAGCGCTGCCCCCACAGCTCCCATTAGCCAGGAACCACGGCCAATGGGAGCTGCAGGGGCAGCACCTGCAGATGGGGCAGCGCGCAGAACCGTCTGGCCGCTCCTCTGTGTAAGTGCCGGAGGGGGACATGCCGCTGCTTCCAGGAGCTGCTTGAGGTAAGCACCACCTGGAGCCTGCACCCCTGAGCCCCTCCCATGCCCCAACCCCCTGCCCCAGCCCTGATCCCCCTCGTGCCCTCTGAACCCCCTGCCTCAGCCCCAGACCACCCTCCTTCATCCCCAACCCTCATTCCCAGCCCTACCCCAGAGCTCACACTCCCAGCTGGAGCCCTCACCCCCTCCCACACCCCAACCCACAATTTTGTGAGCCTTCATGGCCCGCCATACAATTTCCATACCCAGATGTGGCCCTTGTGCCAAAAAGTTTGCCCATCCCTGCTCTAGACAAACATAGGAACAATAGTAACTAATGGCAGATAGTCCTTTTCTACACACAAAGAAACAAAACACAGAGTCCAGAGCTACATGCACGAGCCAACAGGCAAGAAAAAAAATCATATTCATTAAATATGATTAGATAGACTATAAGGACTATGAGTGTAAGGCACAATGTTGGTCCTGTGGGTAGGACACAGGGCTGAAATCAGGAGGCCTGTGTTCTAGTCCTGTCTCTGCCAGAGACTCACTGTATGATCATAAACAAACCAGTTAACGTCTCTGTTCTTCAATTAGTGACACATATCCACCTTTATCAAGTGCTTTGGGTACACAGCTGGCAAGTGCTTAGTAGTATTAGGATAGTACTTACCTGACCTGGACCATATATGTAATTATTCCACATTCTCTAACACCAGAATTACGCAGCGTATTAAACAGCTTTACTCAGCTATCAATTAACTCAATGGGAATTTGGGGTACACAAGAAATGCAGTAATGGGGCCTATTTTATTAACACTAAGGACATGTTCAGAGGTACAGAAATTGAGATGCATTTAAGCAATTGTGTCATAGTTAATTTCCTGGGACAGGCTCCTAATCTTACTTAGTGCAATTTACACGAGTGTAAATCAGGAATAAAGCCACTGAAGTATGCAGGGTCATACCAGTATGAAACTGCCCATATTCTAATTAAATTACTAGTTAGGACTTAAAATGAGACAAAATTAGAGAAACAATAAAAGATAATGGAGAAATACAGGTTGTGTTAGGTGAAACTGAATGAATAAAGCAACCACGGGGAAGGACACACCAGGAAAATGGAAAAAGTTCACTGCTAAATTATATATGTCCCAGGTTAAGTTAGCTATCTAGCAATAAATCAAGTAGAATAAAAAAGGCTAAAGTGGATTAATACAAAAATGCAAAAAGTTCTTTAAAATAAATTAGAGGTATCTGCAAAAATTAAGGGCCCAATTGCATTTCCACTGAAGTCAATGTGAGTGTTAAGTCCATAAGCATATGACTCATCAGAGCAGACACAAAATAAAATTAGGAGGCATGATAAGGAAATTGAAAATGGAGAATTAAAATATAAAATAATAAATGGCATAAGGGAGGTCTATCAGGTGCTCCAATTTATCCTTATTCATAATAAAATAAATGTAACTGAAAGGCAACAAATTTAAAACTGGTAAACACGTTTAACACAACATATAAAGTTACCAGTGGAACTGGATGGATTGTGTCCTAAGAACTAAGTAATACTGTAAAAAAGTATAAGACATTTATATGACTAATGAGAACATCCATTAGTTCAACAGAGATGAGTGAAGTCACAAATATAATTAAAATATATTTGGAAAAATAAGGTACTTATAAACTAAAGAAAATCTAATGTAATAGCTACATGCAAGAAGGTATCAATAAAATATCCAGGAAGTTATCAATATGATTTATTTTTAAAAATCACATATTTTTGTTGCATTTTATTTGTAATTTTAAAAAAATCATTATAAACTTGTGGGGCAGATTTATGTACTTATTTTATTTACATTTTACAGTACTTATGCAGTAGTTGCAGGAGTTATAGATGATCTTAAAAAAAAAAGTCTCAAAATGCCAAAAGCAGTTCAATTGGAATAGGGGCTAATTGCTGGCCAAATGTATTTACTTAAAATCCAAACTATTATATACTGAATATATAAACGGATTCAAAACTGGAAAACTTATTGAAAAGAAATTAACTGCACAAATAAGACATTTATTCACTGGATAAACACTAGATGGTTAATATTTGAAAATTTATTACATTAAGGATGTTTCACTTTTATTCATTATGGGATATTTTATTTTTGTCAAATTCAATAATTTGAAAGTATATACATTTTAATATGCATGGAGCATACAGCTACAGCTGTCTAGGTCCTTATATCTTATACTATTGCTGTAGTATCAAAATTCATTGTAAATACTAATAATTTTTTCCTCACAATACCCTGATAGGGAAACATTCTTCCCATTTTACAGCTAGGTAAATCAGACAGATAGGTTAAGTGTAACTTCCCACAGGTAACACAGGAAGTCTGTGATAGAGGCAGAAATGAACCCAGGTGTTCCCAGTCCTAGGGCAGTATTTTAACCATGGGATCCTGCTTGGCTTTACTGGTGTTAATCTGGAGTATAACTAAGAGCGGAATTTGACCCCCTAAATGTAACGCTGAGTTACAATATAACATGTACCTTGTAGGACATTTGTTTTGAAATGTCACATACGGTACGTTTTGTCTCAGATTAAAACAATGTTTAAAAATTGGTCAACTTTGATTCTGGCACAATTTAAAAGCAAAACTCCAATCTAATATTTAAAAAGAAACCAATCCCGTCTTGGGGGAGTCGAATTTCAAAGTGGACCCAGAGTTGAAAGCCGGGCTGAGTTACACAAGTGAAGAAGGTGCCTCCCGGCATCCCAAGAATAAAGCTTGCGCGGGATCAGTTATTTGTAGGTCCGATGCTAGATGTCACTGTCCCTCCCCCTGCCTAGCAAACCACGACCTCTCTGCTTTTACCAGCCGAGGCAGGCGGTGGGTGTAGAGCTGCAGCAGCAACGCGGATCTGTGGCTTCAACATGAACTATGGAAAGTAGGGTGACCAGAGGTCCTGATTTTATAGGGCAGTCCCAATTTCTGGGTCTTTTTCTTATATAGGCTCCTATTACCCCCCACTGCATCCCAATTTTTCACACTTGCTGTCTGGTCACCCTAATGGAAAGGGTCCCAGACAGGGTGAGGGAGGCGGGTGAGACCCAGCCAGGGGGAGGAAGAGAAGCGGAGCCAGACTTTCCCCCAGCCCCACCCTGCCTCGCCCCCTCCAGCTCCGGGACCTTCATCCCCGCCCACTCCAGGAGGCCGCGCGTGGCCGGGGTCTGGGGGAGGAGGGACAGCGCCTCAGGTGCTCGGCGGGGCCGCCTTGCAGGCGTGGGGGAGCCGGGAGAGGCGGCGCCAGCTCCCGCCCCTGCGCGGAGCCGGGGACCCAAGCGCTCGCTCCCTCGCCGGCCCCAGCAGGCTCCTGCCGCCAGCCAGCCGGGATCAGGCTGCCGCAGCCGCGTCCTCCTCTGCTGGGACCTTCGGAGCCAGCCGCCAAGTTGAAGCCCGGCGCTGCGCACGGGGTGTCTGTGCTGGGGCGGGCGCCGGAGGTCCCGGCTGCTGCAGCTTTTCCCCAGGTACCGTCCCGTGCAGAGTGGGAGGGAAGCGGGGAGGGGGGGGGAGGTTTCCCCTGGGCCCGGATGAAGTTTGTGTGATGGGCATTAGGCGCCCCGGATCCCCCCGACCTCAGCGGGTGGGGGCTGCAGGATGGCGCCCAGCCGCGTTCAAATCATTGCGCGCTGGGGGGGATCGCGGCGCTCCTGCCGCGTCTCTCTGCCCAGCGACCCGTGTGCCGGGGCAGAGGGGCTGGGGGCAGACGGGTGCCCGCCAGCTGGTGGCTGGGCGCGGTGGCAGGAACTTTCTGTGCCCCCGGAGCCTTTTCTCTCGCCTCCCGGCTTTCCGGGCTCGGCCGGGCGGCTCGCTAGTCGCCTCCGTGGCTGGGAGCAGCGAGCACTGCAGGGGGCCCCTTAGCCCCGAGCCGAGAGGAGTCAGAAACTTCGATCAAGTGTGTGGGTGGCTGGGCGGGGGTCCCCTCCCCTCCCGGTTGTTTTATGGAGCAGGAGCAAAGAGCGGCTGTTTGGACGCCGAATCGCATTTGGTCAGTCCTCTGGGTCGCCCCTCGAGTTGGCAGAGCAAGGCGCGTGTGAGCTGAAACCCCACCATCCTGCTTTCCTCGGAGCGTCTGCCGGGCGCTGGGGCAGGGCCAGAGCAGGCAGAGCCCAGCCGCCTCCTGCTCTGCCCCGGCCAAACCAGGGGCGCCAGCAGCAGCACCCAGAGTCCAGTCAGGTTTTTCCTTCTGGGCTTTTGGGAGGTATCGCCTCTAAGTAGTTCCTCTGCCTCCTCCCCAGGACTGCAAGGCATAGGTGCGGGAACTAGGGGTGCTGCCACACCTCCTGGCTTGCAGTGGTTTCCATTATATACAGGGGTTTGGTTCAATGGCTCTGAGCACCCTTGCTGCAAGGGGAAGTTTATAGGGGCACAACATAATGCCCAGTCACAGAGTCCACTCAAAACCTGTCCGGGGGTAAAGTGCTAAGAAGCATTTGAGTTGCTCTTTGAGGGTTTGCCGATGGTGGGAGCTCTGATGTGCGGCTTCCCTGGCACTCTTTGCATGCCCACTGCAATGCCGCGTTCTTTTCCTTTTCTGGTATATTCAACTCTTTTGTTGTTGATTGCATTTTTTTAATAGGAATGTGAACAGGTGTATATTTAAATTCAAACAAAATGTATTGGAAATGAGTGGAGTCTCCATTTCCATGTATCTTTTGTTTGATGGAATCTCATATAAATCAAGAGAGCCTTAGTTGTTGTGCACTATGCTTTCCACCTGCAATTAGTGCGGGTTTAAGTTAATTATTTTACATAAAAAGATGTATGTATTAGTTGATAAAATAGAAATCAGTTGGCCCCATTGAACACCTTGTTCACTGTGCTGTCTGTATGATCTTAATTGCAGATCTCCCCTTTCCCTTGAGGATCTATGGCTTTTAACTCCCTTACGATGCCTGACGTTAAAACCTCATTTGACGTTTAAGTGGTACATAAGGTTGCCAAGTTTTTACTGGCAGAAAACCCAAACACCCTTACCCCACCCTAGTCCACACCTTCTCCGAGGCCCCACCCCTGCTCACTCCATCCCCCCTCCTCCCTCTGTAGCTTGCCCTCCCTCCAGGGCCGGCTCCAGGCACCAGCTTATCAAGCAGGTGCTTGGGGCGGCAACTCGGGATTGGGGCGGCACTTTCAGGGATTCGGCGGCAATTTGGCGGAGGGTCCCTCACTCCCGCTCGGAGCGAAGGACCTCCCCCTGAATTGCCGCAGATCGCGATTGCGATTGCGGCTTCTTCTTCTTTTTTTTTTTGGCTGCTTGGGGCAACAAAACCCCTGGAGCCGGCCCTGCCTCCCTCACCCTCAATCACTCGCTCATTTTAACTGGGCTGGGAGTTGGGGTGCGGGAGAGGGTGAGGGCTCTGGGCTCTGGGGTGGGGACATAAATGAGGGGTTCAGGGTGCAGGAGGGGACTCCGGTCTGGTGAGGGGGTTGTGGTGTGGGAGGGAGTGAAGGCTCTCGCTGGGGTGGGGGCTCTTGGGTGGTGCTGGGAATGAGGGACTTGGGGTGCAGGAGTGGGGCTCAGAGCTGGGGCAGGGATTGGGGTGTGGGAGGAGGTTCCGAGCTGGGGCAGGGGGCTGGGGTGCAGGGGGTGGTGGGCTCTGGCTGGGGGTGCAGGCTCTGGTGAGGGGTTGGGGTGAGGGGTTGGGGTACAGGAGGGGGCTCTGGGTGGAGGCCGAGGGGTTCAGAGTGCGGGAGGGAGTGTGGGCTCTGGGAGGGAGTTTGGGTGCAGGAGGGGGCTATGGGCTGAGGCAGGTGGTTGGGGTGCAGGAGGGAGTATGGGGTACGGGCTCCAGGAGGGAGTTTGAGTGCGTGAAGAGGCTCAGGGCTGGGGCAGGGGATTGGAGCGCAGGTAGGGGTGCAGGCTTCAGGTGGCGCTTATCTCAGGTTCCCAGCCAATGGGAGCTGCGGATCCTGTGCTCGGGGCAGGGGCAGCGTGCGGAGCCCCCGTGGCCGCCTCTGTGCCTAGGAGCCAGAGAGATATGTCAGCCACTTCCGGGAACTGCTGGAATTGGGCAGGCACCCTGCCTGCCCTGCTGCTGGCGGCCAACCAGACTTTTAAGGTCCCAGTTAGCAGTGCTCACCAGCGCTGCCAGAGTCCCTTTTCGAGCGGGCATTCCAAATACCTGGAGAGCTTTGGTGACTTTAAGAGTTTGCTCTTGCACAATTGGAATCACATAGGTCAGCTATTTGTTAACTCTTTGAGTGTAATTTATTTCACTAGCACTCTGTTCTAATCGTAAAATCTGTTTTTATTACTCTGTAACTGAAATGAAGCTTCTACACCTTGGCATGCAACTACATGGGGTCAAATTCTATCATTTTTACTCCGGCAAAACTCCCATTGAATTCAAGAGAGTTTTACCCCAAGGTATCGCTAAACTTGAATGTTTAATCATACTTAATAACTTGTTAACTAATATGATTGTAAATTCTAGTGAAGACACCACACAAATGTTTGTTCCAGGAGACAGATGTGAGTTGCTAGTCATGTTTAAAACTACCTTAGTGTCCTGTCTGCCAAAGAATTTACAGTTGTGTTAGTTAACGTGTTAATATATTACTAACAAATCAGTTGTTGATATGCCCTCCATAAGATCAGCCCCATAAATTGAGAATGAAAATCAATATTGATAGAGGTGCACACAGTTTAACTGTACTGTGTTCAGCACCAGTTCCAAACTGTGATTAAGACTTGCTCTGAGGAAGAAGTCCCTTGTTCATAAGGTCCTTTGCCAGCTCCATAAGCTACTTTCTGAAGAAGTGGGCTCTCATTTTGGTGCAGTGTTTGTTCTGGAGTTGCTGTTGCAAGTGGGACTTCGTTTAGGTGACCCCTGATTCCTTTTAGCTCTGCAGGGAAAGATTGGCTGAGTCCAGTAAGAAGTGGTAAACACCACCTGAACTGCATATGGTAACATTTTTAGTACATCCTAAAGCACCAAAGTTTAGTCCAGCAAGAGATGCATTTTTCCATTCTGTTTATCCAGTCCAGGAAACTACTGTGGTTCTGAAGTGGCTTAAAAGTGACCCCCAAAGGAAAAAAAAGTCTATGCTTTTTTTGCTTCTTTATAAAGGCATGTAAGATATCTCTTCTGCTTGGGTTTTGAATTAGAAATTGAAGCAGCATCCCTGCTGTTTTTTCTGGAAGACACAAGAGATGACTGCAGAGCTGGTAGAACTATGATATTAAAGAAAACATGGAAATGAAACTCAGATGGGAGGTGATCTTTGTTCAGACAGTTAAAAACTGGGTTTTTTGTTTGGTTTTGTTAAAGTTTGTATAACTCAAACAAGTAAAATAGCTGGAAGAAAAGCTCTTGTTGGATATTCAACACTCCCACCTCTCCTAGTAAAGTCTGAAAAGGTCCCAATTCACATGTTTCGGTCCATGAAGAAAAATTTCCAGCAACACAGGAAATATCAGACTTGATATTGATAATGTAAAGAACAAGTGGGGGAGGGAGGGAATCCCACAAGATCATCCTGTACATCATGAGGGGAAAGGGGGAGGGCAGAAAAAGGGAACAGACTCAATTATTTTTTCCAGGACACTATTAAAGATGTGCACACAGATTTTCTGATTGTCTAATCAACATGTCAACCATTGTGAATAATCCCCAAGTAATAGTCTTATCACTTTACCAATTATTTCAATATCCCCACATATTTTCAGGCTATGCATATCTAAGGCATTATTGCACTTGTAAGATGATTAAAGTCACTTGGCCTTGAGTGTCTCGTCTTGGGTTTAATAATACATCCAGAGAGTGCTGCAATAACTGTCAGTAAATGCCTGTCACGTCTTGTGGCTTAATTATGAAACGGTTTTAAAACTCTGCCCATGAACAAAACTTTTGGCTCAGCTTTTCAGATGTGATACCTCTGTGAATAATCCTTATGAAGGGCCAGATCCTGTAATGGAATCCATGTGGGCAAACCCCCCGAATCCAGGTGGATTCAGTTGTAGGATATAGCCCTAAATATATGGCTCCAGCATTTTTTCCTCTTTAGAGTACTGCCCATTTCACAATAGCAGTCCATTCTGAGAGAACTGTTAAACTTCCTGAGTGCACACGTTGCTTGAGAAGACTTGTAATGCTTTTGTCATGCTTCTCAGACTTCCCTGCTTATGTGTGTTGAGTCCTGGGGGATATTGCCTCAATACCTCACCAGAACTTTAGAATTGTCAAAGAAGAGACTGGCAGTGAGGGTTCTCAGGGCACCCAGAACTGTGAGTCACCTTGTTATCTGCCTCTAGTGAGAAGGGAGCAACAGGACTCCCCGCAGGGAGTCTAGGCAGCAGCCTGAGCCCGCAGCCTGGGTGGCAGCCTGGCTTGGAAAGAAGATTGGGCACCGGCTGGGGAGCTGTCTTTTTTGTCAATTTCATGGCTCCACTGACCATAGGCGCCGACTCAGGGGTGCTCCAGCCCTGGAGCACCTCCGGGGAAAAATTAGGAGGTGCTCCACACCGAGCAGCAGCCAAGCTCCCCCACTCCTTCTTCCCCCTCCCCTGAGTGCGCCGCGTCCCCACTCTTCCCCCTCCCTCCTAGCTCTTCCAGCCCCCATGCCGCCTAACAGCTGTTTGGCGGTGCTTAGGGCTTTCCGGGAGGGGGGATGCAGTGTGCTCAGGGGAGGAGGCGGAGAAAAGGCAGGGCAGGGATGGGGACTTGGGGGAAGGAGGTGGAATGGGAGTAGGAAGAGGTGGGGCTGGGGTGGGAAAAGGCGGGGTGGGGCAGGGACTTTGGGGGAGGAGTGGAATGGGGGTGGGATGACGGCCGTGCAGGGGCGGGAAGAGGCGGGACAGGGGTGGGGACGGGGGCAGGGGGAGGTCGAGCACCCACTGGGCAGAGGAGAAGTCGGCGCCTATGCCACTGACAGCAGGTAGATGTAAGTAATGCAGCGTCTACAACAGGGGTAGGCAACCTATGGCAAGGGTGCCAAAGGAGGCACGCACGCTGATTTTCAGTGGCACTCACACTGCCCGGGTCTTGGCCACTGGTCTGGAGGGCTCTGCATTTTAATTTAATTTTAAATGAAGCTTCTTAAACATTTTAAAAACCTTATTTACTTTACATACAACAATAGTTCAGTTATATATTATACACTTAGAGAAAGAGACCTTCTAAAAACGTTAAAATGTATTACTGGCACACAAAACCTTAAATTAGAGTGAATAAATGAAGACTTGGCACAGCACTTCTGAAAGGTTGCCGACCCCTAGTCTACAAGGAGGCTGCATTGCCCTAGCTACACCGATATAAGCCCTATGCCTCTCCTGGAGGTGGTGGTATTATGTTGGTGTGGTGGGCACTTAAGTCAGCAGGAGCAAGGCTGTAGTGTGTATACTGACGTAATCAGGTCGACGTAAGCTGCCTTACATCGACCTAACACTGTATTGTAGACCAGGCCTTTGTCTTGCATGGTAATACAGTAACTCCTCATTTAACGTTGTCCCGTTTAACGTTGTTTCAATGTTATGTCCCTGCCCAATTAGGGAACATGCTCTTTTAAAGTTGTGCAATGCTCCCTTAGAACGTTGGAAGAGCAGCAACTTTACAAGGGAGCATTGCACAAGTTCCGCTTCTCCGCCTACTCCCCCTCCCTCCCAGGGCTTCCCCTACCGCCAATCAGCTGTTTGGTGGTGCTTAGGACTTTCTGAGAGGGAGAGGGAGGAGCAGGGAAGCCCCACGTCTCCACTCCTCCCCCTCCCTCCCAGAAAGTCCTAAGCGCCGCCAAACATCTGTTTAGCGGCATTTAGGATTTTCTGAGAGGGAGAGGGACGAGTGGAGACGTGGGGCTTCTCTGCTCCTCCCCCTCCCTCCCAGCACTTCACGCTTAGGACTTTCTGGGAGGAAGGGACAGGAGTGGGGAAGCGCTGCATCTCCGCTCCTCCCCCTCCCTTCCAGAAAGTCATTTGCGGGGGAGGGATGTGGCATGCTCTGGAGAGGAGGTGGAGTGGGGGTGGGAAGAGGTGGGCCTGGAGTGGAGCGGGGACGAGAAGAGGCGGGTCTGGAGCATTCCCTGCAAAGTCTGAGCCTGTTCTTCGGGGACGCTGACGCTGCTGCTGCAAAGGTGCTTCCTAGTGTCCTTGCCTGGGGCGGGCTGTGCCTGTGTGGGGTAAGCCCGGGACACTTCCCAAACACAGTACAGTACTGTACAGTATATAATGCCTTTTGTCTGCCCCCCAAAAATTTCCTTGGACCCTAATCCCCCGCATTTACATTAAATCCTATGGGATAATTGGATTCATTTAACATTGTTTCACTTAAAGTTGCATTTTTCAGGAACAGAACTACAACATTAAATGAGGAGTTACTGTAGTAGGTTCATTCCATCCACCAAGCCTTCTTGAATCGTTCTCCTGTGATATCCAATCCCTGACACTGGCTACTCACAGAAATTCCAGATCTTCTGTTCCCAAAGGAGCAGTGCACCCAGTTGACCAATTTTACCTTAAACCACTGCTCCTGCAAACCACCACAGCACTTACAAGCACTTAAAGTAAATCAAGAAAAGGGTTATTTAAGAAAGAATAGGGGTTGCACTAGAAACAAGAGAGAGTGGTGGAAATAAATGGCCACAATACAAAACAAAATGTAGACCCAGGTTTGCATTTTATCAATAGCTACCTGTCCTATCTAATAAAGTCGATTTCCCTCCCAAGTCCAGTCTGTTGAAGAGCTAGCTGATTTCTACCAGGAGGCAAAAGTTGAAGTTCATGAAAGCATCTACCGTACCTCCAGTCAGGGGTTTTCTCACAGTGAATGGATATAGTGTGTCTTTCCCTGCAAGCTGTTATAGTGAAAGTAAGTCTTCTGTTTCTATTCACAGGCAGGGCAAACCCGTGCCTTGCTGTAGAGTTCTTTTCTACCTTTATGCGGTTTTGAGTGGTTTCGATTGTGTGTTTGTCATTCTCTGATGGTTTTCCATTAACTGCTCTGGATGTGGCAAGAGTAGACAATAGAACATTGCATTATTTCTCCAGCCGAGTAGGGAGGGGTAACAAGTCCCTCTTGCTTGATTGGCACATTACCCCCTGGTGATCAATTTCTACACCAAGTCCATCAAGCGTACTTTCAATATAAATACACTATTCCTTAAGTATTACCCTTATCTGTTTCTCACAATGGGTATGAGGCTTGACAAGCTATGAGCTTTCTGTACATACCTTACATATTATTCTTTATGGATAGTTATCCTGTCAGACATGCATTTGGTATAATGAGTTTGTCAGATCTGAGGTGAGAGTTGTTTGCAAGGAACAATTTGCCAAGGGGTCTTTGTGTCACTTGCCCCCAGAAAATCCATCCCAAATTTTACATTTAATCAAGTGCATGCTGGGAGAGGACTTTGGGAATTTAGTGAGTATTATGTGAATACTCTTACAGCATGGACATGACCAATAAAGACTAGTTATGTGCTTCACTGTGGTGCCTCGGTGATTGGTTTAAGGAGCTCCCACTAATCTAGGAGACAGTCTAGTGCTGGTTGTTCGCCAGGCTGCTTTTCTGTGCATGGTGGCCCATAATTACATGCAGAGGAGAAAGGTAGGAATCTAAATGCTAGGCCTGGTCCAGTAGGAGTTTTGCCTGCATAAGAACTGTGGGATTGGGCCTGGTACACTTCCAAGACTAGTATAAGTGGTAGTAGTGGAAAACTATTAGATCCAGTTAATCTCTAAAAGACTTTAAGTTTGTATGCTGTTTGGTGTAGGAATAATGGGGATAAATAAGAAGTAATGAAGTATTGGTAACATTTGAAAATGGGAGAAAGGCAAAAGTGCCTTAGACATTTAGGGCCATATTTTTTAATGAATTTAAATTACCTTTAAAAATATGTCCCTTAAGAGCCTAGGGGCTTGGCTACACTGGCGCTTTACAGCGCTGCAACTTTCTCGCTCAGGGGTGCGACCACACTCACACCTTCAAAGCGCTGCTGCGGGAGCGCTCCCGCGGCAGTGCTGTGCAGCTCTAAGTGTAGCCATACCCTAGGTCTCACCAAAAATCAATGTGACTGAAGCGCCTAAGTCCCATAAGGTATGTCTTCATTGCAGTTGGAAGTGTGATTGCAGGTTGGACAGGCATACCCATGCTATCTTTAATCTAGCTAGCACAGCTAAGAATAGCAATGAAACTGTAGGGAGTACAGTACCGGCCTCAGCCTGGGCTGTGCAAGCCTGCACCAAACCTTGGGTATGTATTCACATTCCTAGACTGTGCTGAACCCCATGCCACTGGAGTTTTGCTGATATTTATGGCCATGCTAGCTAGATTAAAGCTAGTGCGGATATTCCTACTACCTGAGCTGCATTCACTCCTCTCATGGCAATGGAGACATACCGTTAGGCACTTTTAAAAAGTTTACCGTATGTCTATAAGTTACATGGACTCAGGATATTATGTTTGGAATTTCTTGTGGCAGTATTACAAGTGCGTGAAGCCACCTGAACTTTGGCCTGGTGTCTCTCAAAATATTTCCAAAATACATTGCACTGCATTGAGCCTCTAATTTGCTTAATTAAGGCATCAGTTTTGAGTTATATAGGTTGCATGTTTCCCTGTTGAGATTTTTTTTTAAAAATGTAGTAATCAATCTGATGAAGATATTAAATCAATGAACTAAAATGTTTTGTTTGTACCAATCAGACCTTTTTGGGTATCTGTTAATTAACTTGTCAACTCATCAAAGATACTTCATGCTTTTTTACTTGTGAGCTGTGATTTGTATTCTTGTTTGGTAGCACGTCTGACTCTGTGTTCCATTTCAGCAAGCAATTTAACTGCATAGAAGGCTAGATTCTGCCACATTTCGGCTACATCTCACGTAGACATATTTGTGAAAGCTCTCATTAAGCTAGCATGGTAGTGTAGCTGCAATAATATGGGCAGTGGTAAGCACTGCCATGGGCTAGCCGCCCTGAGTACATACCCACAGAGTCCAGGCAGGTTTGTACTGAGTGTGGCTAGGCTGTGCCACCATTCATTGCTGGTACTATTGTGGCTACACTACTATTTTTATCATGCTAGCTCGATGAGAGCTAATATGAAAATATCCACATGAGCAGAGCATAACACCCTTAGCTCCAAGTGTAGACATAGTCTAAGGGCATGGCTATACTTGCAGATGTAGAGTGCTGGGAGTTAAACCAGACTTCGGAGACCGCAGCAGGGAAAATGCTGCCGAGTGTTCCAGCTCTCAGCTGGAAGTGCACTGGCGTGGCCACATTAGCAGCTCTTGTATTGCCACAAAGAGCAATGCATTCTGGTAGCTATCCCAGCATTCAAGTGGCTGCAACATCCTTTTCAAATGTGGGGGGGTGGGGTGGAGTGTGACAGGGAGTGTGTTGTATGTATGTTGGGGGAGAGAGAGTGGGTTTTTGGGGTGCTGAGTGGGTTTTTGGGGTGCTGAGAGTATGTCAGCATGCTGTCTTGTAAGTTCAGATCCCCCCCCCGCCGCCTCTCTCTCTCACACTCACAGCAAGCAACATTCCACACTAATGGCTTGCTTTGTCCTGGAGCAGATAAGAAGCCGACTGTCAGAAACGGAGCTTTGAAAGGGGACATCCGCATTCCTACAGTCGATTCCAAAACAATGACAAGAGTAGCCACGTGAATTAAGGGGATTATGGGACGTTTCCGGAGGCCGATCAAAGCGCAGTAATGCAACACCTTGTTCACACTGATGCTGGGGCATTTCAGCTGAGGTGCAACAAGCATTCTGCTTCTTGTGGAGGTGGATTACCAGGCGCGTTCCAGCTGCAGAGGCCAGGTGCTCAAAGTGCCTTGCCAGTGTAGATGGGTCAGGAGTTAGGGCACCTGGGGCTGCTTTAATGCGCTCTAACTTGCAAGTGTAGCCAAGCCCATAGTCACATTATGCAGTATCTTACTAAGTGAAGAATCCCATTAATTTCAGTGGGTCTCCTGATGGAGTAAGATAATACAGTGTGGTAAAAGTGAAAGAATCCAGCCCAGAGATAGAGAATGTTTTGGAGGAAGAAAAATTGATTTAAGGCAAATGGTTTGGACTAGTCAGATGATATGTTTTCCTGTGTAAGTGGCATTCTCCCCACTCCCAGCAGACTACAGGCTGGAGACTGCCATCTTTACTCAGGGTGTGATAGTACAGTAATCCTGTTGCTTTCAGTGGGACTAGTGGAGTAAAGTGCTACCCATCCTGTGGAAGATTGACAGACTCTGGACCTATATTCATAACACAATGATTCTGTCTGTAGCAAAATTGAAATCCCCATGATGTCTTAAAGAATAATGTACCACGGGTTGAGTGCTCTGCATTGACACATTTTTGGTGCTTCTAGTAACTTTAAGTGCATATATCACACCACAAATACAATTCCTATAGTAGCAAAGAATCCTGTGGCACCTTATAGACTAACAGACGTTTTAATATAGGAACTTAATTCCTATAGTGTTACTCCTCCTGTTAATTATTCTAAAACTATATTTCAGCAGTCATACACTGAAAAAAAAATGCGGGGAATTTGTAGAATAAAATTTATCATCCCAATTTTTCAAGAGGAGTTGAAATCTCTTATTGTTCCAACAAATCTTCATATTTCATAAAATATATTTATGATAAAATCTAAAGCTTTAAAACTAAAGCTAGTCAGAACTATCTACAACATTTTGTGGTATGCTAATTTTCATAATGAAGGACAATTAAAGGGACATGGCCAAGTAATTAAGGCCTAAAATTTGATCCTCTTTGATTTTGTTGTAGATTGAAAATAGCTGCAGGAGTCTAAATAGCTATTGCAGCAAAGAGTCCTGTGGCACCTTATAGACTAACAGACGTATTGGAGCATGAGCTTTCGTGGGTGAATACCCACTTCGTCGGATACAGGTATTCACCCACGAAAGCTCATGCTCCAATACGTCTGTTAGTCTATAAGGTGCTTTGCTGCTTTTACAGATCCAGACTAACACGGCTACCCCTCTGATACTTAAATAGATATTGTGTTTTTAAAAAACAAAATACAATAAGTCTACGGAAATCATCATACCACTGCTGGGAATTAAATACACACACACACACACTAACCCCCACTGTTTATATTAGACTCTCTCTCTCTCTCTCTCTGATGGTTCTCCCCGCCCTCCTTTGTTGGTTCTTCAACAGTTAACTAACAACATTATTTTCAAAACTGTCCTTGCAGCACTGATAAAGCTTGTGCACAAAGAGGGATATAAACAAGTCATGTGAATTTTAAAATCCATAAGAAAGGCAGGAAATCAATCAATGATTGGCCAAATGGCAAAGGACATGAACAGTACAGAAGGAAAATGTTATTCTCAGGCTTCTCAGACAGTATTAAAACCAACAGAGGGCAAACCAAAATAAAGTGATGAAAAAGTAGATGATAGTGTCCTTTCAAAGGATGAAACTCTACAAACACTGCAGTTTATTTACCACATCGAAAACCTCCTATTTCAGGGCTTTGCACTCTATTAAGAAATATGAAACTGATCAGAATGAGATGGAACCCCCAAAAAGTACTTTCTAAAAATTAATGCTTTACATTCCTCTTATCTTTTTGGACATTTTAAGTGGGATAAGTTGCATCATCCCTTCTATTAATAGTATCATTAGCAGAATAAATACACTAATATCAATTAGGAAGGGAATAACTGGTAAACATAAATATTAAGTCCTCTGTGCATATCCTGCTCCCATTGATATGAATGGGAGTTGCATGTGTACAACTGTGAACCGCTGCATTTGAAGTGGTCTCCAAAGCCAGTCTCGAATATAGCTGCTTACCTTCCTCCCCAGAAGTAAACTTTGGCATGAGGAGCTTACTCGAAAGAAATATAGTGTTGGCTGTAGTCAGCACAACCAGGATTTGAGCACTGTCCCCCAGGAGCCACTGAGTGGAACAGATGAATGTGTTTGTTTTCTGAGAACTGCCATGCTGAATCTGTGTAACTTTTACCATCTTATGACTCTTCAAACATCTCTAGTCAGGCACGTTATTTGGATGACTTGAAAGCAAGTTTCTCAGGTGTATTGTAAAGGAGCTTTCATTTGTGCTGGCTGTGGAGTAAGGCTCTCATGTCCATCAGCAACTTACCTCTATTCACCTAGATATCTGAATTACATGACCTCTGGAAATTTAAAATGTTTAGATAAGGACCAGGAGGGTGTGAGTGAGGAGAGGGAATAGTAATATTAAAGTGTTATGATAATCCGGCCTCCAAGGAATCTGCAAAACTCTAATGATAATTTTTGAAACAATCTTTGTACATCTGAAGATCTCTGCCAAAAACATTTTTAAGTCTGACTAATTTCTGGGCCTATAGGGTTTATTTTACTGAGTCATTAATAAAATTAGAAACGTGTTTAACATCTACAGTGATAATGGGAAGATGCTGAAGTATACGCTAAAAATGTATACCGCTTGGTCAGATTCATAAGGAGAGAAGTATAGGATGCTCTTCAACTAGTTGAGGACATGTCATTGGCAAGAGTGGCCTAAAGAGAGCTCAGCCAGTGGGGTCAAGATTGAATTTTTCCTGCTTTCATTGATTTGTTTCACATAAATGTACTCTTGTATGTTTTTTTTATCTCTCTAAAGAGAGCCATTTCATTTTGGAAGTGAGGTGGAAATAACTGCTAAGGACATTGCAACATAAACATTGGAAAGCTATAAAAAGTCAAATGCATGAGCTTAAGGAATATCAGATTTGCTGGAGCTGCTAAGGCTAATGAAGTACAAGAGGTTGAGGTATTCTTTTCTGAATGGATTATGATGATGAGCAGGAGAAACTAATTTTGATTTCCTTCTAAAAGTCACTGCAACATATCATATTACTGTGAAAGCCAAGCGGGCAATGCCCTCCAGGGAGAGCAAGCAATTCATAATATTCAACAAATTAAAAAAACCCTCTGAAGATGACAACTAAGTCTTTTTAGTTTTAGAGCTTTAAGAATATTATTCTATGGGTTTAGTTTCTGCTTTATATTGACCTGCTAGACTGAAGTTTTTACTTAGAGGCTAAGAATGATTTTTTTCCCTCTCTCACAAATTGCCTTTGACAATGTTATTGGGTTGGGAGAAAAAAAGCAGCTATTTCCCAGGAAGTGGAACGCACATCCTCAGAGGTTACTTAGAAGACCTTTTAGTTTCTAATTTTGACATTTGAAATGCTTCTTTGTGGAGTTCACTCTAAAATGCAGCCAGTGCTGCTAGTTAATGGAGGTTATAATGCACTATCAGGATTCATATGATCTTTCCTTCTTTATTTCATGCTTTTCTTTTTCTCTTTTTTCCCCCCATTAGTGAAAATGTGACTGTAATTAACCTCTCATTAGGATGTGAAAAGCCTGCTATTTTTCTGCATGTAGGAATTACATTTCTTTGTTACTGTTGCTGGGCCTGTTTCCTGCTTGACCCAAAAGCTGGAGATTTTGTTACACAGCAAAACTTTAATACTGATTTATCTGATAGAGCATTGACTTAGTTCTGCTCTTACCCCAGCACTCACTGTGCATATTGTCCTCATCAATGTGATGTGATCAAATTCAGATTTTCAGGGGAGACTCAAAAGGCCAATTTATTTATACAGTGAACATGTATGCTTACTTTGGGTGATAGCATTTATGCTCATGTCCATCAATATCAAACTTTACCTATTTAAGGCCTGATCCTGTGACCTTTACTCACATGGGTAGTCCCCATGCAGTCGATAGGAACATCAGTGTTTTCAGGATGAGGACCTTAAGTGTCAACCTGTGAACTCAGTATTATCTGTGCTGTCCCAGTGGCAGCTTACTTTGTGCTGCATGTTTCTTCTCGCATTCATGTTCAGCCATGCCTCCTAACTTCTTCAAGTTGAACACAAAACAAGCTGAATTTTGCTCAGTGAGTCCCTTTAATGAGGGTCTCATTTTTCCTTGGTTGTTATCTTTCTATCCTAACTTACCTTTCCTGCCCTCAGGGCTTGATCCTGTAATGGTGCAGGGTCAGGGCCTCAGTGCTTGCAAACACTGCAGTTATTTTTTAATTTACAATTGGCTGTCAAGTTATGTTACTACAGTATCACCATAGGAACCTCTTCACTCTGCGACCTACATTGTTTCACTAGGCTGCTGAGATTTTTAACACATGCCTTGTCTTTGCCACTTCCCACCACATATAACGAAGTTCTTTTTCCCATTCTGCTGGTCGCTATTCTTAGATGCTTCCTGAAGAGAACCAACATTTCTGATCAGATTTCTCCCATATCAAGCATCTCCACTCACTTTCTCTGGACCAAATGAATGATTTTAAGGCTGAATTAGGTACGTAAAAGGCATGAACAGGCTTGAACATAACGGTAAGTTTTCCTCGGATCCCAGTGTCCAGGTTGTAACTCTTGTTTCCGTTTGGAGAGGGTTGGTTCTCTATATTTAGTATTCTGTCCCTAGGAGAGTTTTCTCACAGTGTTTCCTCGAATGTTCTTCTCTCTCATCTTTATTATCAAATTCGTTTATTTAGCCTTGTCTTTGAACTGTATTTTTTTTTTTTTTGGTATGTTGCTTGAAGTCATGTAAACTACTCTGAGGTGTTTCAAAAAGGGTTTATTTGAGCTTATATGTGGCTAAGTCTGTGAAACTCTTTGAAAATGTGTATGGCTCATGTGAGTTAATCAAGGTTATAGCCAAAGGGTAAAAATAAAAAAGAAAGTAATTTAACAGTTTTTTCTGTGACAAGCTGAAGTATTCTCGGAGTAGGCATAAGCCTGCCTTTTTTCCATACTGCATTTGAAACACCAAGTGAGAACCTCTGGGACTCAGAAAAGCACAGAATATGCAGCCTTTGCTTCACCTGTATAGAGTGTAAGTAGCACACCCTGTGTTGTTTTGATCATCTTCACTTTAATTCAGAATTGTAAATCATCCCTTGGATGTGTATGCTCTTTAATGTAAATATCACAAAAATGTTTCACAGAATATTAAGGTTAATATTTCCCTAGATTCCTTATTCTGAGATTTGTAAATTCAGACTCCCGCAATGTTTCTCCAAGGTTTCACACTGAAGGCTTTCGTGATTACAGAAGGACTTGAATTTGTTCTAGAGGCTTTTGATTATGGTCTCTGCAGTGGAAACAAATCCTGTCTGGACTGTAGGGGTAAATTCTATTCATTTACACTGGAGTAAATCAGTGGAGCTACTCCAGATTTACACAAGTGCAAGTGAGAGCAGAACTTGACTCTAGATATTTTTGTGGGGGTTTTTGAGCTGTTGCATTTGTACTATAATTTAGATTAAAGCTCTCATAGTGGCCAGGGTCCTGCCATGTTACATTATGCTTATATCAAAATAGAAAAATAACACTTAAAATTCCTCTAATTTTAAAAACAAAAATTGTAAATACATATCACGTTGAGGGCCTGATCCTGCAAACTGTTACTGTCATGACTAGTGTTTACTTGCACAAGCGATCCTACTGAAGTAAATGGGAGTGCATATGGATTTCTAATGTGCCTAATGCTTTTCAGGACTGGGCTCTCACAGAGCTTATAAAAACCATATCTGTTTACCCAGTCGTGCACACAGTAATTATTAGTTCAGAGTTCTTATGCTTTAGCATGTAAATAAGTACGCTGAATAATTTTTAATAAGCATTATATTTCTTGATAGGCTTTGATAGCTCCATTGCGGACAGTAATTGTTTAAATTCCCAAAATGCATATGTGCATACAGTGCTTCTTTAAAAGTTGCTTTTTCTTGTTTGGTATCAGATATGGCCTATTGTGTAGCATCGAGATGCTACAGATTTTAAGTGTTCATTTTTAAGGCTGTCAGGGACCAATTCTGTTATCTAATAAATGAGGGGCGCTCCGACCAACTTACATAGGAGAGGCCTTCTGTGCGTCTAAGCCCCAAATTTGTCCATACGATATGTTTTTATGGGAGTTGTGGATTCAGTGAGCTGTTTGCAAAGAAGCTGTTGTAAGGGTGCTACAGTGCACGCTATACTCAGCTGGGACCAAATCTAGCTTCAGGCTATGTGTGAGCCTGAAAAACAGTAGCCAGATTGGGGAATTTCAGTGTCACTGTTGCATCCTGATGCTTGTTCCTTTGAAACATCCAGAGACAATACTTCTCTTGTCCCTCCACATACTGAGTTAGGGCTGAGCTTTACCAGGCAAGGTCTAGAGGTCAGAAGGTGTTTTCCACACATATAACTCTGTGTCCCCCTTCTCCATCCATGGCATCCTTTTGCTCTGGTTGAATATCCTGTCAAAAGTAGTTGTGCATGATGCAATATTTCTGGCACAAACAGTCTATGTGAGTAGTTGTTCAAGGACAGTGTGGGCACTCCTGAGTTGGCCAATAACCTAGTGCAAATTTACACTACTTTTATTTGTGTCAGATTTGAGAGGGAAAGATGGGGCTAATTTCTGGCTGTAGTTTTATGCTACTGAACGCACCCCATTACTCTCTTTAGTAACAGACCATCATATCTGTGCACTCAGAGACTGCCTCTGGACCATCCTGGAGCTCTTTCCACCACACATGGCAGTATTTTGAGCAAGAATTCCAGTCTGTCCCAAACCCCCGTGGCTGTGGGCTGGTAAACTCTATCCACTTGTTCTTTTTTTTCCCTGAGCGTAGAGCCTTTTCACACTTGTTCGCTCAATATTGATAATTATAATTGCATTTAAACCAGATCCCATTTATTCTAGAAAGAAAGAGTCGAAACAGGTAAAACCAAGAAATAAAATAAAACACAAACTATTCCAGTTCATGCAATGGCTGGCTGTGCAGGTTAATACTTGTTTAACTCACACATCACATCTCTCCCAAAGAACTAAAGAAGCTGAAGACCTTTAGTAATGGTAGTTTTGATGTACTAGTAGTGCAGCCAACATGGAGCTAATCTTTGTTTTTAGATGCTTCAGTACAACTTACTACCATCTCTTTGGGAACCTCTGAATGCACTTGGCATTGTATGTTTTTAGCCCTTTCTGTTAACTGCATCACCAAAACTGCAATAAACCCGTAACAACCTACATAACAAGGGTTTGATGACTTTCCTTTTCAGTAACCTAGTTATTGCCTGAATACCTTCCTTAGCTCAGCCAGTATCAGTATAAGACAAACCTATTTATGGAGGCAGAGTACAGATCTCCGGGGTATGCTCAAAAAGGATCTAAGATTCTTGGCAGTGAGCAAAATTTAGTTATTTTTCTGTTTCCTGAATGTGAGAATCCACTACAGTGTGTCAGCTCATACCACTCCTTTTGCATTCACAGAAGTGGGCCGTTATTAAAGAATTTTAATTGCACCTTGGATAGAAACTAGTCTGCAATTTTAAAGTTATCCTATGCATCATTGGAGGTTTCAGTGCAAAACAACGAAGCAGGAAAAACAGCTGCAGTTTCATTAAATAGGATAAAAATGTATGAGAGCCTGAACCCTCAAGCTTCTGGGTGTAAATCAAGCACTAACTGTGTAGGATTAGGAAGAAACTTGGCATAAGAGCAAGATATGCCATTATTGTCCATTATGAGGTTTCTTGAACCGTCTTTTGAAGCATATGACACTAACCACTGAGGTTTCATCTTATTCCACTTATGAGTGTTACTAGGAAAGCCTGGCTTTGAGCCACTCATTTCTGGAATTTCAGATGGCCATCAGAGGTATTCAGTTAGGCATATAAACATGATGGTCCACCTTCACTTGAAATAAAAAGTGAATATAAAAGCACATTCACAAATATTCTAATTTGAAATTAATCCAAATGGAAGTAGAAAAAACAACTGTTCGGGTTAATATATACATCTTTGGCATTATGCATGTTAGTGGGGATCGTTTGCAGTCCTGCTTATTATGTTATTCATTACAGAGCTAGCAGATGCCTCTCTGAGGAGCCCACAAAAATGGCTTCACAGTCATCAACCGCTTAAGCTTCCTAGACTCAGCCCAGTGGCAGCATCAGGCTGACAAGGACAGGTCTCCTGCAAATATCAATGTAAAGGGAGGGAGAAACGTAACCAGAATTTTAGAAGGGCTTTGGAACAGCAGCTACAGTCTGCCACCCAAAGCACCCAGAGCTATGATACCATGATTACAGAATATCCTGTCCATTGTTTTGAAATCCTATCTTAATCAGCAAATTGATCAGAGATTCCCAAAAACCTGTTTTCCTAAAAATGTCAGAGTGATTTCAATGTAATCGAATTCTTTCATTAATTTTATAAACCTTTCTCCAACAGTTCTCTTACTCTGTGGTTGTGTATTGATCACAGTTACTTAGAACAGGGGCGGGCAAACTATGGCCTGTGGGCCAGATTCGACCCGCGGGATTGCCCCTCATGGAGCTACTCTCCGATGCGGCCGGCTCCACTTTCCTGTGGCCCCCTGGTGGGGGGGCAGTGGTCTCCATGCGTTGCCCTTGCCTCCAGGCACCGCCTGCCGCAGCTCCCAGTGGCCGGGAATGGGGAACCGTGGCCAGTGGGAGCTTCGGAGGAGGTACCTGGAGGCGTGGCAAGGGCAGCACACATGGAGCCCTCCGCCCCCACCCCCCAGGAGCCGCAGCCCTTCCTGGAGCGGTGCAGCGTGGGGCCAGGTCAGGCATGCAGGGAGAATGCCCTGGCCCTGGTGCGCGCTGCTGCCACCCTCAAGCCGCTTTAGGTAAGCAGCGCCAGGCCAGAGCCTGAACCCTGCCTGCACCCCGCCCCCCAACTCCCTGCCCTAAGCCCCCCTGCCTGCACCTCGCACCCCTCCTGCACCCCAACCCCCTGCCCTGAGCCCCCTCCCGCACCCTTCCTGCACCCCTGCCCTGAGCCCCCTCCTACACTCCACATCCCTCCTCTGCCCCAATCCCTTGCCCTGAGCCCCTTTCTGCACACTGCACCCTCTCCCACACCCCGCACTCGCTCCCTCCCGCACCACAACCCCCTGCCCTGGCCCTGCATGCAATTTCCCCACCCAGATGTGGCCCTCGGCCCAAAAAGTTTGCCCACCCCAACTTAGAAACTACTTTTTAGGGATATAAATACGCTCCCCCCTTAATTTGGGGGTTATGCTTATCTCATATTCACCCTTCTCATAAAACAATCCAAGGGTGACATTTGCCCTGGAACAGAGGCTAAAACTAAGCCCGAGCACCAATAAATTAAGTTCAGCATAATTCCTAAATTAGGGATTGTGCTAGCCCTCGGCACAGGGATGAATTCCACCCTAGGAAAACAGATGGACCATGCACCTACCACTAATTTTAATGCAAAACTTCCATAGGCTTGAATGTTAATAATTTAGATATTTATATTATCACCGAACTCCCCACTGCTGAGCAATTAATTTTGTAGAAATTATCATACTGACTTTCCAGTTTAAATGACAGTACCAAATAACTCACTACCATAGGTGCTCAGATGGTAGGGGGATAGGCACCAATATAAAACCCTAACATAAACACCATTTCACAGTCAAAGTGCCCAGCCCATGAAACTACCTCAAAAAGCTTTTAAATGCTCCTTGACCAAGCTTCCTAACTGCAGGATGTCCTGAGATGCTGAAAGGAGCATGTTCTAGAGGTGCAGATGGGAGCAAACCAACTCTAACTCAGTGCAGATGAGTGCTAACAGGGTAGCAAGTGCACCTTTTATTGAAAGTGTATCTCCAATCTTTGCCAGTGTAGGACCTGATTCTCTGTTGCCTTACATATTGGGCAGTCATCTACACCTGTTCAAAGTAAATGTGAAACAAACCCAATCAAAAAGGCTCTCCTGTCCCAATCCACTCCCACAGCAGGTGATTCGATAGGCCCTTGTGATTGTGATATCTGATAAATATTACAAGATAAGCAAAGACACTTTACCACCATTAGATGAAGGCTATCAGGCATATGTGCCTGGGACTGGTAAGGGTTGAGGACACCCAGGAGATCGTGACCGGAGGTGCACCAACAACATTTTTCCAATAAATATCCCTCAAAAAAGTATTGGAAGTAGTGGCTGGACATGGTCCTGTGTCTGTGTCTCTTCTGATCTAGTGAGAAAGAAAAAATAACAAATGCATATGGAAATGGCAGTGTAATACAGTAACTCCCCACATAACGTCCTCTCGCTTAACATTGCTTCAATCTTATGTCCCTGCTCAGTTATAGAACATGCTCCATTTAAAGTTGTGCAATGCTTTGCTATAACGTTGTTTGGCTGTCCGCTTTGTCCACAGCTGGCAGCCCCCTATCAGCTCCCCTACGTCCCCCGCCCAGTGCCTCCCACCCGCTTGCAGACCTCGCAGATCAGCATCTTCCCCCGCCTCCTGCCCGCGGCAATCAGCTGGCTTGCAGCGTTCAGGAGGGAGGAGCGAGGACTCCCTTCCCTGCCTCCTCCTGTGCACCGAGTCCTCCCTCCTGCCCCCTGAACATCGCAAGCCAGCTGATTGCCACGGGCAGGAGGGAGGGGGGAGGAGCGAGGATGTGACGCAGCTCCCCCCTCCCTCCCCTGTCTCCTGCCCATGGCAATCAGCTGGCTTGCGGGGTTCAGGAGGCAGGGGACGGAGGGGGAGCCTATGCATCCAGTCCTCGCTCCTCCCCCCTGCCTCCTGAACGCTGCAAGCCAGCTGATTGCTGTGGGCAGGAGGCAGGGGAGGGGGTGGGGAGGAGCGAGGATGCGGTGTGCAGCGTAAAGGTGGGGAGGGAAGAAGAGGTGGGTTAAGGGTGGGGGCTTGGGGGAAGGGGTGGTGTGGGTGAGCCGAGGGTTGAGCCTCCACCCCTGGTGCTTGCAGAGTAGGGGAAGCTGCTGCTGCTGCGCGACATACTTCTCCTAGCCTACAGCACCTTCAAACTCCTTGGCTGCCTCATTGTCTCCAGTGCCAGTGGGCTGTGCCTGGGTGGGGTAAGGCGGGGGCACCTCCCAACTATAGTACTGTACTGTATGGCAAAAAAAAAGTTCCTTGGAACCTAACCCCCCTATTTACATTAAATTTTATGGGGAAATTGGATTCGCTTAACATCGTTTAACTTAAAGTCGCATTTTTCAGGAACAGAACTACAACGTTAAGTGAGGAGCTACTGTAATATCCATTTCATTTTATGAATCTGGAACCGATTAACTGATGAGGGGTAGAGTACATGCCAGAAACAAGTGGGTTTTGTGTAGTTATGCATAATGAATATGATTAAAAAGTGCGTTCTGCTGTTTACCAACCTGTATTACATTTCTGCTCCACCAGCAGGCTGTCTACCAGATTAAATCATGTATGTTGTTGTTAGTACAGTTGTATGGATTGGCTTTTGTAATTGTACAAATAATATGTGCTTTGCTGATGATATTTATTTCCCATCTGTACTTTCGGTTACATGTGTTATGAGCAGCGTGAGTGTTTCTTCCAAGTAAACAATCTGGTAGCAGTCTAGATTGCTAAATCCATAACCCTAAAGAAAACTGTGCTTTTGTCTATTAAAGTGCTAAGACTTTCCTTTGTAAGGGAATGTGTTTATGTGACTACGTCGGGGTACTTTTTGTCTCCCAGCAGCATCTAAAAACCTGAAAATGTTTAGTTTAACTGGCTACAGCTGGTGCTGATCCTATGATGACTGTAGAGATTTAAAGGGCTCTGGAATGGGGAAATATTAGGTTATGCCCTCTTTTAATTGTAGTTCCTTATGATGTACAATGAAAGCCTGAAACCTGAATTTTCGTTGTATGGGTTTTTTCACATTAGAAATTCAGATCTGACTCACTTGTCTTTTCCTGGAAGACTCTGTGGACAATTGGAGAACTAGTAGAATTATGACATAGTAAGTAAGGCTATGATTTAGTCAGGGGTATTTTTAGTATAAGTCATCCTGTCCTTGACTTATACTAAAAATACCCCTGACTAAATCTTGGGGGGGGGGGCACCTGGGGAGGCTGCTGCTGGGAGGGGGCAAGGCCAGTGGCACCAGCCGTGGGGGGCCGCTGAGCAGTGGCTGCTCTGACTGCCCAGGGGCCACTGCTCAGGCAGTCCCCAGGGCCAGTCATATCAGCCACTGCTCAGGCGGTCCCTGTGGCCAGCTGACCAGGGCAGTGGCCAGTCCCACTGGTCCCAGGGCTGCTCCAGAAGCAGCCAATGTGGTTGGCTGCAGGGCTGCCTGAGCAGCTGGCTTCAGAGCTGCTCCAGCAGCAGCCAGTGTGGCTGGCCCTGGGGCCACCTGAGCAGCTGGCCCAGGAGCCAGCTCCTTGGGTGGCCCTGGGGTCAGCCACACTGGCCGCTTCAGAAGTCATGGAACTCGCGTAAGGTCATGGAATCCGTGATTTCCGCAACCTCCGTGATGGACATGGAGCCCTAATCATAAGTATCAAGGAGGTGAAGACTGAGCAATGGATATCAGAAGAGATTTTTATTCAGACTGGTTAAAATGTGCATTTAACTCAAACCTTTGCCAAAGATATAGGAGAAAAATGTTTTGTGAAAGATTCAATATCCTGCCCCTTAAAGGCAGCAAAAGTTCCCACTCCAGTTTTCTGGCCCTCTGAGGAGTTCTCCAGCAAAAACAGGGAAAGATTAACCTTGGCATTCCTATTATTTTTAAGGCAAAATCTAAGAAAAATAAATGTAAACCCCCCCTCAGTCTTTAAACATTACAAAGAGGAACGAGGGCACAAAACCCACCGTTTTCTATCTGCAGGTCACTTTTAACTGGCTGGCTGTTTTCACACTGGGGGAGTTTGTGTTTCTTTCTCCTTTTTCTTTACATTTTGAGTGATCGAGGTTCTATAATGGATGGGATTAGGCGTAGATCCGCTTAAGATTTTTGCATGTGCTTGATCTTACACAAGGTGTTAAAGGATGCAGGCCTAACTTATAGCTTTGGGACTACTGAAGTACATAAATCCTTGAAGGACTGGGGCTTAAGTTTGAAAATAGTGCAATATGACAATCAGTATTCCAGATGGACAAGCTTCCAGAAAGTCACTAGCCATGCTCTAGGTTGGAACCTAATTTGGAATAAGAAAGGTAAAGGATAACCTTCAAACATATTAAGAAGAAGGTGGGGTGGGGGGGAAACAGGCCCCTGGAGTATTTTTCTTAGTATTACCACAAGCATTCATGGCAAAGCAGAGGTAAGGGAAAATTAAAAACTGAAATGCTTGGCTGAAAAATTGATGAATATGTTAGGTGTATAAACAACTGGAAATCTTTTTTGCACTCTGTGGCGTGATACAGGCAGATTAGACTGCAGCTAAATGTTGGCTGCAAAGTGCAGGTGATTGTTGCGGGAAAAGTAAGGTAATGGAAGGAGGAAAAGAGATTGGGTAACCAAAATGGCTATAGAGAGCATGTGAGTGAATAAGTGGGAAATAACAACGTATGGTAGTTTTACCCTGCAAAGTGACTATATTAAAAAGGCACTGTCTGGCTTTACAAGTCTGCTCCCTGTATGCATGCAGAGCCATATGTGCTTATTTTAGTGACAAAGGTAAATTTTTGCCACTGTCGTCCCTGGAGACACAACACAGCTGAGTTGGGAGTGAGTGCTGGGTTCTGTACTGGCTTGTACTTTATTGCAGGGCCATCTGTGCATTCCCATTTGCCTTCAAATTACGCTCCCACTGAAGGCAGGAGAATTACACAGGTGTAACTGAAAACCTACTTGGAGGACAATGAGGGCAGCATTTGGCTGGCTGAATTCTACTGACGAAAGTCCCAGTTTGACCTTCAGATCCCAGGCTGAGTTTGCTGAGATTGAAGTTAGAAAAAAAATCTCTTTCCTTGTAACTGAGCAATTGAGTGATCTGGAAACATGGAGCCCCGTGATGTCATTTGTAAGGTCACTCCTCAAAGTACAAGGGCACCGTAAGCTCTGACACAAATAACATACGTAAGACTTAGAGAGGAGTAAAGAGGAAACATTAAGAGCTGAAAGACTTTGGGCCAACTCTTGAGAGAGGATTTGTTTCTAAGGTATCTGTATACAGAGGCAGGAGACATGACAAAAGCCCTTGTGCTTTCCCCGCCCTCTGTTGTGTGTTAATGAGTGAGGCAAAATCATGGGAAAAGCCATGATCGGGAGTATGGAGGGAAAAGGCAGCTGCATGTGATGCTTGTTCTTTGGCATACCGGCTTGATTCACTTCTCTAAAAGATCTGCACAGCTGATGGATCACACTGAGAAGGAGGCATGGTAGGGAATTAGGTCTCAGTAGGAAACAGGAAGGACATACAGTGTGTCATGTTTTGTTTACCTTATGAGTTAAAGTTGCAGACTTTGATGCTTCTAGAAGCTGTTACTAAGTCACTTTATTCTCTGTGAACTATCTTGAAGGGGTCACAGAGCCATGAGTCAATCAACTGGCAGAACTATGCTGACTTGGCTCCAAAGGGGAGAGAGCGCAGTGGGAAGGGAAAGTAGTTCAGTGTAGTTGGCTGAGATCTGCCAACTCTGGGGGGTTTGTTATCCCACAGATCTGTGGCCACATGTTTGGTTTTGTGTTTGATGCTTTGTGGGAACTTGGGAGATGCCTATTAATTTTCCGTGCAAGTATTCTAGCAAAATACCCATAAAAAGTCCTTAAACAAAGGCAAGTACAAGTGCTAGCAATCACACAAGAATGATTTTGTAGAATCATAGAGCTGTTGGGCTGGAAGGGACCTTGAGAGGTCATCTAGCCTTCCCATCCCCACCCTCCCGTGCTGTGGTAGGATTCAGTACATCTAAACCATCCCTGACAGATGTTTGTCTAACCTGTTCGTACACGCCTCCAATGACCGGAATCTACAACCTCCCTGGGTTTTTGTGCATCTAGTACAAATCTGCACAGATCTCCACTGCAGGTTGGATTCTTATGGCTATAACTAAAGATGATTATAATAGAAGAATAGGTTTATCAAAGGAATCTGCTATCGACAGCCTGACAAGAAGGGGCAAAATATAGAGAAGAGGATAACAGAGATCAAAGTAGTTTGTGGAAAGCAGCAAACCAGTAGTAAGTGGTGATTTCAAACATAGTACCTGTCATGTAGTGAGAAATCTGAACTCGGAGGAATAAACTAAGAAATGTCTGTATTCTCTGAATAGGACAAGTGCTTCCTTACACGAAGTATGAAGGAAAGAAACAATTTCCGAGTAAGGTTGTGTGGTTTGTTAATAAGGCTACGATTTTGGCACAGGTATTTTTATTAAAAGTCACGGTTAGGATGTGGGCAATAAATCACGCTGAAGCCCGAGCCCCGCTGCCTGGGGCAGAAACCCAAGTCCACATCCCACCGCCCAAGGCTGAAGTTGAAGCCAAAGAACTTGCAGACCTGTTAAAATCACGGAATCTGTGACCTCCATGACAGAGTGGTAGCCTTACACTATGCTCAATATATACTTCTAGGTGTTGAGTGACAGGATCAGATTAGTCCAGACTAAGTAGAGATGTCTATATTTATCATAGTCTAATTAGAGTTACAATTACTACCACTGTGAAACCAAATAAGGATGTTGAATTTCAGCATAGCAAATTTCAGAAGAATTTCAGAAGGGCCAAGTGAAACCAAATGAGGTAAATCAGTGGAAGGTTAGGACACAAAGGGCTGATGAAAAGTGCTGAGTGAGAACTTATAACCCTTAGACTTACAGTACATTATGTGTCATCTAGCAAAAAAGGAAACTAGTAATAGCAAAACAGATTTGGAAGTTAGTAACCGAGGGCAAGGTTTAAAGCACCTGTTGCAGACACTGGACTGGAAGAATTAAGCAATGAGGTGTGGCAAATGTAAGCAAAAAGAAAATGGGATGAAATTAAAGGAGCGTGTCACTAGAGAGTAAGAAATTATTTGGAAAAAGTTACGATAAAACAAGGAACAAACATCAGTAAAACAGGCTGACTTAGAATTATGGAAATTAATTTGAAAATACCTATTGGACCATCTTGTCCATCTCCTTGCTGTGCAGCACTGGAACATTATAATTGTCATAATATTCTTTGTCCAGTTCAGTTTTAAATGAATCAAGTGATATGATTAATCGTGCACCATCAAACAGTATCTTACAGTATTGAAACTTACAAGTTGTTAGCTAACGGACAGTGTCCTCTGGCCTCCAAAGGCTAGATTTTTCAAAAGACCTCCAGTTTGTGTGCCTGCATCCACTTAAGCATGCACAACCGTTAATGATCACATACAGCAGTATTTGAGCAGACAGCTGGATAACTTACATGCCCAATTACCCAGTCTGTATGCCCAAATGAGTATTTGTGCACACTTTTCGTACAAACAAGTCATAAGGCTGTGGAAATTCGACTCCAAACATCTCTTCTCTTTAATCCACTGCTCCGAAGTAAAGAAGACACCAGTCATTATTTATTAAGGACATAGACAAACATTATTTTCTCCTCTCACAGTCCCTGTGTGGTGGTAGTAAAGTCACAAATCCTATTTGCACTAGTTCATAAAAAAGTAAGTACAGATGGTAAGAAACTGACACTCATGAATAAAGTAGTAAGCAAAGAGGACAAGTTAATTTAATCTTCCATAAGAAGTATGGAGGAAAAATTTGCTGACTGAAAATGTTTCTAAACTAAATTTAAAGGCTCTTGGCAACCAGATCAAAATATCTTTAGTATTTGTGAAAGGGGCAGAGGTGAAGGTTTGGAAGTAAGGCCTACTATCAGTAATGTTCAGTTAATTTACATATCTCAACAGTGATAAGGTCATTGCTGTGACATTCCCAAAAATGCCCAGTTGGTCAATCAGAATATGGATAATTAAGTCCTGATTGTGAAAAGAAGCCTTTGATTTTGCACCTTGATAATGTCTGAAAATAATTGTGGGTACAATACTGTGGTTGCAAATAAAGTGCACCCACAATTTGTAGGACACAGAGGCGCTACCTGATTTCTACATGCTATAAAATGTAACCATAATCATGACTGTGTGCAGAATTGCACCAGTAACTATTTCCAAGAGCAAAATCAGAAGAGGAGTTGAGGTTCTTCTAAAAACTAGGAGTTCTATGTCAAAATCCATATGCTTATTTGAGAATGGATTCATCCAAAGAAGATCATGCCTAACACATCTGATAGGATTTTTAAAGAAGTGTGTATGGGCTTGATTTACTGTGACTTTTTTTGTAATTTTGCTTCAGGAAACTTTGCTTCTCTGCAAAGCCATCATGTATGGTATAAGCAAGGCTGAGAGTCTTTCACGGAAGTCACGGATTCCATGACTTTCTGGGACCTCCGTGACTTCTGCAGCGACTGGTGTGGCTGACCTCAGGGCTGCCCGAATAGCTGAGGTGGCTCTGGGGCCAACCATACCGGCCGCTGCTCGGGCGGCCCCAGGCAGCTGATCCTGGGCGCTGCCGAAGAGCAGCAGCAGCACCCAGGGCCGTCCCCCGCCCAGAGCAGGGGCAGCGTGGGGACTCCTGGCCGCTGCCCCCTCCCCAGCAGCAGCGGGAGGACACTGGGCCACTGCCTTCTCCCCAGCAGCAGTGGCAGGGGGCCTTGGGCTGCCCCCACCCCAGCAGTGGCGGGGCCTGGAGTGCCCCCACCCACGATCAGCAATATCCCTGGAAGCACCTCCCCTTCTCCCCCACTCCCCCCAGCACTGAAGATTTAGTTAGGGGCATTTTTAGTAAAAGTCATGGACAGGGCACCATCCTGTGATTTTTTGGTTATTGCCCGTGACCTGTCCATGACTTTTACTAAAAATACCTGTGATTAAGTTGTAGCCTTAGTTATAAGTATGAAGCACTTGAGAGGGTAAAGAATCACTTGGATCTCAAAGAGAGAGGATACTTGTGAGTGCTAGTAGTTAGGGAGTGATGGAGAAGACTAATGGAATGCCTGAAGGATGCGCATGAGAACCAATTCCGCTCACTTCATTAGGTGGAACATGCAGCAAGATGATGAATTTTTCATTATAATATAAAACTGGAGATGTGAAAGTGGGGCAGACGATATAAAGGAGGAGGAGACTGGTGAGCAGCGTTATGGTTTAAGCAATTCAGTGCATAGACATGTAAGGTACAGTAAGTGCTGGGGACCAAAAAAAAAAAAAAGGAATGCAACTTAAAAAAAAAATAAAAAAGGCTGTAAAAGGGAAATAATACCGGGTTGCTTGAATAAATGTGTTCCTGTGTCTGGAGTTACCCTCAGTTTTGAGGTTATTGGGCACCCTCAGTGTGGCACTCCAGGTAAATGGAATGGGCCAGATTCTCCGATGCCATAGCACCAATGTAAATTGGTCCCTAAAGCTGATGTAACTAGTCTAGGGAAGATTAGCACTGTGCAGCCAAGATCCTCTGGGTGTGTAGCAGTGGAGTAGGGACTCTGATTACACTCCCCTCCATGTTGCCAGTCTTTCCCTTTTAAAGGAAGATAACCTTCAAACTCAGCCTGTAAATTGCTCACTTTGATTTGTCTTTCTAATAATCACAGATTACCCAGATACTTTCAGAAACATCCTGGTTTTCCTGTCCAGCTGAGCTCTCACCCCCACAACCACTGATCATGGTAGCAGCTCTCTGGAACTGTTGCTCCTGAGAGGTGATGCCTTCACCTTCCACAACCACATTTGCCACCTGGGAATGACAGGGGAATGAGGAAGGGATGAATTTCCTGGAGCCAGTTATAGAATCTGGCTGCAGAAAATCAAAGTTTGGGAGGTAGGGGGAGAGGCGAGCGGGAGGAGGTCAGAGATAAATACCTTCTTTTCCCCTATGAAAAGTGGTTTCCTTTAGTAATTGCTGCCCATTTCAAGGGTGCGACTGGAAGCAGAAAGTGAAGGCAGGAAAGTGGAAACCTAGAAAAAAGCTGTGAGTTACAGCAGATCAGAGGAATACAAAGAAACTAAAGTGAGGATGAAAAGCAGAAGGATTTACAGAATCCAGGAGAGAAGACATGTCCTTAGCAAAAAGCTGCAGTAGCTGTATTACTGTCTCATCTCTTGGCAGGCAGGAGAACGTCATCTTTCCAGGGACCAATGTTAATGCCTTGAACAGAAGGGGGGAAAATGGGAAAAATGTAGCATGTCAGAAAATGGCCATTGATAGTGAGGAGGTGGGACTGGTACCTGTGGGAAGTTGTTTGGAAGGAAGAGTGTGAAAAGTAAATATATTGCTCTAACGGAGAATGACTTGAACAGAGTATGGCAACTACTCAGATGCAGGCCAGATTGTGTTAGATCATCAGATGTGAAATAGACATCTCAGGAGGTTCCTCTGGTTTGGTTGTTTAAATATATACCTCTACCCCGATAAAACGCAACCCGATATAGCACGCATTCGGATATAACACGGTAAAGCAGTGCTGCGGGGGGGGGAGCTGCGGACTCCGGCAGATCAAAGCAAGTTCGATATAACGCGGTTTCACCTATAATGCGGTAAGATTTTTTGGCTCCTGAGGACAGCATTATATCGGGGTGGAGGTGTATATGAGGATGGTGGCAGAGGGAGAAGGTGCTTTCTTTATGCTCTGGCAAAGGAGGAGACAGATTCAGCTGCGAGTGGGCAGCAATAAGCCCTGAGATAATAAAAAGAGTGACCTGGTACCATGCAGAGCATGGAAGGATAAGAGCAATATTTGGGCACTGAGATTACAGGATACAATAGAACCCGACAGAGAAAAGGCCACTTGCGGTAAGTGGCCAAAATTGAAATATTGGGTGTTAGCAGTTGCATGACCATTGTGTAGGAGAATTCAGAGGAACATTCATCAGTAAATTCTTGTCTGTCTTTCATCTTAGAGCAACTTTGTAGACACAGGGAGTGGTATATTATTGCCATTCATTCCTATCCATGGCTTGCTCCTTCATTAAGCCCAGCCTGATCATGTCCCTGCGAACAATGTCCCACCGTCTAATTGGTGTTTGACCTCTAGGTTAGACTGCTCTTGACTGTGTTTTCATTATTTTCATTGACCTCCTAGGATAGCACAGGAAATTCCTGTAGCATGTATAAAATCTTCTCCCCGGTGTCTAGCTGGAATAGCTTGGCTGGGTGCAGGTGAATTTCCACTCCTCACACCACTAGGCCATGGAGTGGGTTGAAAGGCAGGTAGTCCCTTTTCCCACCTCAACTTTGGCCTGCCTCAAATCATCCTAGTGTGACAGAATTCAGGGAGATGTCTCTCTAGCCACCTCAAGAATTGCTTTTCACCTTGTACTGCATAACTACACAGAGTCCATAGCACCCAGGGAGGTGGAGGCAGCAGTTAGTATTCTGCACACATAGGGCTGTTTATCTGAAAATCCTCCAAGATTTACATGCAAACAGAGTGCGGGCATTCAACACCACACTGTACTCATAACTGAAACGCGTTTCCCTGATTTGGATGTTATCAGGCTGTCCATATTGTAAGACTGAGGCTGCAGTTTGGACATGTACAATGGTTTTTAGGATTAGCTGCATATTTATAATATTGCCTAACAGAGAGTGACCAACAATAGGGTACATTGCTAATATAAAATAGCCACCGATGATCATTGACAGGAAGTCCAGACAAAAGATGGGAGAACTTTTGCAACCTCATAGTAAATAAAATAACTAGAACTATCAAAGATATCTTATTCCTGTGGGTTGGG
Organism: Mauremys mutica; assembly: GCF_020497125.1. Classification (NCBI taxonomy): domain Eukaryota; kingdom Metazoa; phylum Chordata; order Testudines; family Geoemydidae; genus Mauremys; species Mauremys mutica. The sequence goes on from NC_059073.1 coordinate 106,928,379, forward strand.
ACTTTCCAGGGGACCTAAGGGAGTTTTATAGAGTGTAAGGCAGTGGTCTTTACCGTGACCGTCCGGAGGCATGGCCACGGTTCACTGTTCCTCGCCAGTGGGAGCTGCAGGAAGCGGCGTGGGCTGCAGGGACATGCTGATGCCGCTTCCCGCAGCTCCCATTGGTGGGAATGGTGACCCACAGCCACTGGGAGCTGCGGGCAGCTGTGCTTGCGGACGGTCAATGTAAACATTGTCTCACAGCCCGCCAGCAGATTAGTCTAACGGGCTGCAGGTTACCCACCACTGATGTAAGGCCAGACAGGACCATTCGATCATCTAGTCTGACCTCCTGCGTATCACAGGCCATCGATTTTCACCCAAATATCCCTCATGACTTCAGATAAACTAAAACGTTTCAGTCCTCAGGAAGCTAAATTGCTGTGTGCCGCAGGCAGAGAACAGGAGGGACTTACATGCCACCAGTGCCCAAGGCCCCTGCAATGGCAGGGAATTGATTAGGTGAGATGTAGCCAGATGATCCCACCAGGCGATCTGCACCCCATGCTGTGAAGGAAGGTGAGAAACCCTCAAGATCCCTGCCAATCTGACCTGGGGGGAAATTCTTTCCTAGCCCCAAATCAAGTGATCAGTTGGATGCTGAACACGTGAGCAAGACACACCAACCAGCTGTCTAAAACAAGGGGATTCTCTGTTCCACATTAGCGCACCGATCCACCCCCTCATGTATCCGGTCTCTAGCTGTGTGGCAGATCTCCAGTGCTTCAGAGGAACAAAACCAAACCCTCAATCCCAAATTATAATTGTGCATTGGTGGGGGAAAAAAATCCTTCTTGACCCCTGTAGGTGACTTGCTGAAGCCCTGAACTGTGAGTTTAGATTATAGTCATACAGCGCTACAAGTGTTATGAGCATGCTGAGGGCAGTGTTCCCAAGGCCCACAAAGGAGAGGGGTGAACAGGGGAGTAACAGATTTACAGATTTCAAGGTCAGATGGGATCACCATGGCCATCTAGTCCAACCCTTACACACACGGGCCACAGAACTTCTCTCAGAAGCTGGATCTTTCAAAAAAGGCTACTAGCGATAGTTAGTTCACCGCCTCCCTCAGTAAACTCCCCAGTAGTTGATTACCCTCTCTGCTAGGAAATTGCGTCTGATTTCAAGGTTGAATTTGTCCAATTTTAACTTCCAGCCATTGATTCTTGTTTTGCCTTTGTCAGCAAGATTGAAGAACTTCCTCTCCCACTCCCGTCAGATAGCTTTTCCATGTGTAAGTACCTAGACACAGTGATCAAGTCACCTCTCAACCTGCTATTTGATAAGCTGAATAAGTTGAGTTCCTTTAGCCTCACATCAGAAGGCTTGTTTTCTGCCCCTAGATCATTCCTTTGGCCCTCCTTTGAACTCTGTCCAATATTGCCACATCCTTTTGAAGTGTGGGCACCAGAACTGGATGCAGTATTCAAGCAGAGGCCTTACCATGCTGTATAGAGATACAAGATCACTTCCCTGCTTTTCTACTTGATATTCTCCTTTTTATACGTCCAAGGACCACATTAGCTCTCTTTGCCACAGCACTGCTTTGAGAGCTCATGTTGAGACGATTATCCATGATGACCCCCTAAAGTCCTGAGTCACTGCTTTCCAACCTGTAGATGTAACCTGCAGTCTTCGTTCTCAGATATGTTACATTGCACTTGGCTATAGTAAAATGCATTTTCTTGGATAGTAACCATTTAACCAGGCAAGTCAGATTACTCCAAAACAATATCTTGTTCTCCTCATTATTTTACTATCCCACCAATCCTTGTATCATCTGCAGACTTTACCGGCGAAGATTTACACGTAGGCCCAGATCCTCAAAGGTATTTAGACACCTAACTCCTGTTGATTCAATAGGAGATAGGCACCCACATACCTTTGAAAATCTGGGACCTAATTCCCATTGAAAACCACTGGGAGTTGGGTGCCTGACTCCCTTTGGCCCCATTAAAAATCCCAGCAGTAACCCTTGTCCTCCCTTTGCCCTAACCTACTAATGTCTGTACTTAGAGAATGATTAATCTTGGCTCAGAACTCCTGTTACCTTATGTACATTATCCCCCAACCTATACTTCCTGTTTGAAGGGCCCTCAAACCACAGCCTCTCCAGCAACTCTCTGGCCCTGAATGAGAGAGTGTATTTTTTCTAGCCAGGGCAGGTGTAAGTATCATTTATATAGATTGTATAGATTATGCAGTTGTTCCCTCTGGTGGTATTGCACATTAGGGGCGGATTCTGTGAGATGCAGAGCACCTTCCACAAGATGCTGAGCATGCACGACACTCACTGACTTCTGTGAGAGTTGAGGGTGCTCAGTACTCAGCTGGATTGAGCTTTAAGCATGAGAATGTAGCTGCTCTGGACAGTATCTGGATCTTTTCCATGTTTGTTGCTATTCGGTCAATTACACCTGATCCTCCCAGTGTTTCAGAAGTTATGTATTTCTTCCTTACTTATTAGTCTATTTGTAATACTGATAGTCTGTGTAAGCATAAAATCATCAAGTGATCTGATCTCATTATCCTATTTTATCTGAAATGTTGCAATTTACAATCCTTAGCTGACCGCTAGAGGTTTAGCTAAGTGTTCTTTCTCTCCCACTCTTTCTGTGTAACCGTAAAACATCTGCATTTACTCAGTGCTCATATTTATTTCATACTTTGTTTCCCTTGCAGATCATGCAGCTATCATTTCCAGCTAGAAGAATGTAAGCACTCCGCAGATGCAGAAATTTACAGTACGAGTTAGATGAATTATAAAACACCAGCAGGTTCTCTTGCTAAACTATTTTGTCATATGAACATTTTCACTTGCACCATGTGTTCCCAACATCACAGGGTCTAAGGTACTTGCCATGTATGGCCTGATTCAATGGCAGGTGAGGGCGCTCAGCACCTGCAGGAATTGCTTAGATATGATGGCAGTGACTGCTTTAGAAAAACCTAAGCTTAGATGGTCCTACAGAAGAGTAAGACACTGAGACTGCAAAACACATCAAACAAAATGAGGTCATTTAAAGTATAAAATAAATAATACAAAAGGAATTATGCAGTACAAATCAAATTACATGCTTTCCTCTCAAGCGCACTCATTAAGTAGATATCGTCTACTTATTCACAGTTCCTTACTCAGATTTTTAGATACTGATGTCTGTGTTTACTCTTTTGTATGGGAAAGCAAATGGATTTTAAATTCATATTTTATGAAATATTATATTTGTTAAATTGGGGGGAGTGTTAGCACATGCATTTTTCCCACTGTTTATTCAAGTTAACAATAAGAATTGCTTGTTAGTAAGAAAACAGAATAAAATAATGAGGTTTTGTTTGGGAAGTAAAACCCCTAAGATAAATAAAATGGGTGTGATGGGGTGAACAAACCCCACAGTGGACAAAAAGGGGTTAAGGGATTATTTTGGGCCCAGACAGCCCAAATGCAGCAAATACTCCATCTGGTGAAGGAATTAAAAGACGGGGAATTAGATCATTTGCGGGTAGACTTGGAAGAGAGTCAGCCTGCAGCCCACAGCTCCAGCAGCGCAGAGAAGAGGGAAGGCTGAAGTCTCGGTTACAATTGCCCCAAAAGGGCCCTCCCTGAAGGAAGGGAGAACCCACCCCAGAAACAGTCAGTGCAGGAAGTATTCCCCTCTCCCCTGCATGTGGACCCTGGACATTGGTAATCCCTTCTTATTTTCTTTATTTGGACTCCCCCAGCAGGGGAAAGCCTTGGACTAAGCTGACCCAGGGTAAGGAAGATAGGAAGTGTCCCAGGGAGGGCAGCCTCGGTTGCCAGACTACTGGTAGCCCAAAGGGCCCTGGGTTGGAGTTTAGTGGAGTGGGAGGGCCCACGCTCCCCTATCAACAACCCCCGCTGCTGGTCATGGGTTGAAGCCTTGACCACTAGGCCATGCTTCCCAACCAAACCCCGAATGACCATTACAAAGAGTAACTAAATCTGAGTGTTTGTAGCGCTCAGTACTAGTATCAGAGAGCTGTTATACACACATACACTGCCCCTCTGAGATACTTGTTATGGGGGGGTGGAAAAAAGCCATAAATTTTGCCTCATACAGTGTAACTCTTGGCACCTTCTCATCAGAAGGGAGTGTTCTGTTGACTATTAAATGAAGCAGCTTAAAGACGGATCATTTCCATGATTAGAATAAGATTTAAGAAATGACAACATGGGGGAGGGAACCTCACAAGCTCAGAGTGTGACTGAGATATTGGGAACTGACATGATGATTGGGACCAACAAGGTTACAACACCACTGCATACGACAGTGATTTACTGTTGATAGCACTTGCAAAACAATGTGTACTTTATGACCAGCATGTCATTAGGCAGCATGGAGGCAACTGCTCAGCAACAAAAACCTGTCAGTAGCAGAGATGTTATACATTGAACTCCATAACTGTATTTTATCCTGACATTTCTGTGTATGCACTGGCATTTCAGGGGAGGAGGTGGCAGGCAATGTGGCAGAAGCTGAGGTAGCTCTAAAAAGGAGAATGCTTGTCACAGAGAGGACCTGACCCTTTCATGAAGCAGCCTACTAAATTATGTGTAAAAACATTCAGGATATAAATAACAAGTCTGAGCATTACCAGAGACCTGGATTCTTCCTTGAACTTTAAAATTTGTTTCTTAACGGTCCCAATAACCCTCCTTATACAAGTGTCCCAATAGAACCGGGTCAACAACCACACCAGGCAGACAGGGTGTGTGGTTATTAGAATCAAGCATCTCTGATTTCTAATGATGAGGTGCTTGTCCCAAAATGCCAGCCTGGAGTGTGTTCTCTTACCCTCTGGTCTACTGACATTCTCCAGCAAGATGTCAGTGAACTTTTTTCACTTATTAAACAAAATTATTAACTCTTCTGATTCTAGCTCCTAGAGCTGTTCCAGTGCTGTTGAAGCTGGTACTATTTGAAAAGGATTAGGGAGATCAGAGAAAACACTACAAATAATCAGGAAGCCATGTTCTAAATGACTCCAAAGACACTGAATTTGCTGCAGAACCCACTCTTCACTACAAATTGTACAGATATGTTCATTTAAAAATACAAGTTTATGGTACTGATGGTCTTAAAGATTAACCTGCTCAAGGCCTCTGGAAATTTCCACTACATGCGTCTGATGAAGTGGGTATTCACCCACGAAAGCTTATGCTCCAATACGTCTGTTAGTCTATAAGGTGCCACGGGACTCTTTGTCGCTGCTCAATGTAGTGAATGAAGTATTGTCTTTCTGGCTTTGCAAACAGCCTGAAATAATGGCATTGAGAGGTGTTAAGTGTCCCCATCATCTCAATTGGTTGTTAACACTGAAGCTTAATTATGTGAATTTAAATATCAACATTATCTGCTCATCATGTTAGCAGACACACTTAGTGAAAGTACTTAATCAGTTTCAGAGTGGTTAGTCTCTAAGGTGCCACAAGGAGGACTCCTTGTTTTTACTTAATCAGTGTTCGGGGGCAGTAGTGGCTATTGGGCAGGGGGAAGTGAAACTGCTATTACTGGTGTGAGAAACTAAAGAAGCCTCCTCAAAAAGTGTCAAGTCACTTCCATCGCTGCCCACAATAGGGCGGGAGAGAGGGAGGAGATGTATCCATTCCTCACAAGGGCCAAAATCATCTGCTACCTTCTGCATAACAAAAATCCAAACCATTTCCTATGCCAGTGGTCCCCAAACTGTGGGGCATATACCCTTAGGGGGGGCACAGAGGAATAGTTGGGTATGGTGGGACCCAGGCCAATCCCCACAGGGGGAGGGAAGGAAGCACCCCCCAGCCCTGCTCGGCCCCCAGCTCTGCTCTGGCCCTGTTCCTGGCCCCACCTCCAGCCTCAGGCCCACAACCGTGGCCTGGTTGCAGCTCTACACTGGCTGCCAGCCCCCATCACTGCACGGCTCCAGCCTGGCCCCAGCCCCGCCCCCAGATAGGGTTGCCAGGCATCCGGTGTTTGTCCAGAACGCTCAGTTGAAAAGAGACCCTGGTGGTTCCAGTCAGCGCTGCTGACCAGGCTGCCAAAAGTCTGGTCAGCGGGGCTAGGGCAGGCTCCCTGCCTGCCCTGGCTCTGCGCAGCTCATAGGTGCCGGGGCAGCCAAAGGGGCTCCGCGTGCTGCCCCCACCCAGAGCACTGGCTCTGTAGCTCCCATTGGCTGGCAATGCAGGCAATGGGAGCTGCGGGAGCGGTGCCTGTGAGCAAGGGCAGCGCACAGAGCCCCCGGCCCCTCCGCCTAGGAGCTGGACATGCCGGCTGCTTCCAGGAGCTGCCTGAGGTAAGTGCTGCCCGGCTGGAGCCCGCACCCCAACCCCCTGCCCCAGCCCTGAGCCCCCTTGTGCACCACAAACCCCTTATCCCTGGCCGCACTCCAGAGCCCAAACCCCCAGTCGGAGCCACACCCCCTTCCGCACCCCAACCCTCTGCCCCAGCCCAGTGAAAGTGAGTGAGGGTGGGGGAGAGTGAGCGATGGAGGGAGGGGGGATGGAGTGAGCGGGGTGCGGTGACTCTGAGAAGGGGCTGGGCAAGGGTGTTCAGTTTTGTGTGATTAGAAAGTTGGCAGCCCCACCCCCAGCCTTGGCCCCTGGCTGCAGCTCTGTTCCTGGCCCCAGATCTGCCTTTAGCTGCGGCCAAAGCCTTGCCCCCACTACCCCTGTCCATGTCTTCTCCCCCCCCCCCTTCCCTCAGGGAGCTGCTGCTCCACTCCTGGCCCTGTCTCATGGTGGTGGTGGTGGGGTGGACAGGGATAAAGAGAGGGCACGACCCTGAAAAGTTTGGGAACCACTTTCCTATGCCTTATCAGGAGTTAAAACTCCCAGCTGTTCTTACCAGAAGTCAAAAACTTCCAGCTTTCCCCCTGTCAACTCCTACAGTGCAGATGGGTCAGTACAAAAATCTGAGACACATTCAAAACTGAAAATATGGAGTTGGCATAAAAGTGAATGACACTTCAAAAATGTTTTGAATTGAATATCAGAATAAATAGAAGATACTGCACTGATTATATTATTTATTTTCAGATTTAATTCAGTAAAAACATTCATTTTTTAAATTTAATTTTTGTTGCTAAAGAAGTTCTAGTCCACCGTATCTGAAATGCTGCAAAATGTAGGTGTATTTATGCTAAAGGTTATATAGGAATTTGAAAATAATACAGAAGAGAACTTAAGGACAATATTATCCTTCCACTCCTGACAAAGAAACTTTACTAATTATACAAATGGAATATGTATACTGTACAAGAGCTGATGTCTTCTGGTTTGAAAACATGACTGGAAACCAGGATTCATGTGTTCTATTTCCAGTGCTCATTTACTGGGCAGCTATTCAGTATTTTGTTTTTCCTTTGTTGTTCAGTGAGTGTCCCCAGCCCTGCCTTACTGCACACTATTCAATCCCTGCTCTGAAGACAGAATTGTTGATTTTGTCACGGGCATTTCTGTGGTACTCATCACAATAGTATCTGAGTGCTTCACAAACACTAATGAGGTGTTTGTGAAGGTCTTCTTTTCACAAGACCCTGTGAGGTGAAGGGGTCGGATTAGCCCCATTTTATAAATGGGGAAATGAGGTACAGAGAAATTTCCACTAATTTTGGAATTAATTTGACACATGTAGAACCTGATTTTTCAGTGGTATATAGCCACAGGCAGATTAGGGGTTTGTGGGGCCCTGGGCCAGAGCAAGTAGGGGCCCCTTCCCACCCCTTCTGCCTGCAGTCTGCTGCCCTCTTCCCCCCTAGTGCTCCTGTTGGGGAAATGGGGTTGGACAAGAGGGGGTTGCCCCCCTTCGCCTGCCTGGCAGTCCAGGTGGGGGCACCCCAATTGGCCAGGGCCCCTGGGCATGGGCCCCGCCATCCCAGTGGTGATCTGCCAATGTATATAGCACTATATATCTTCAAAACGCAGCTCCCACTGACTTCAGCTGCAGCTGTGAGTGCTTAGTACTTCAGCAAGTCAGGTCCCAGGGTCTCAAGTTGGGCACAAAGACAATGAGGAACACATAACTAGTGACCACATGTGAAGAGTTTGGTTTATGTGACTTGACTAGCATCAAATAGGAAATCTGTGGAAGAGGCAGGGATAAAATCCAGTTCTCCAGAGCAGCAGCCAACTACCATAACCATTTTGAGACCCTCCTTTCTCTTCCCACAGTCCCCTGCCTCATCCACTGCACACCTCCCAACTTCTGCAACAGATGAGGCAGGGGTCTTACAGACAAGTCTTCACTACGTCACTGATTCATCTCTAGAGCACTCTCCAGCCTGTGCACTGAATGATGCAGACGTCCTGTGGAAAAATTAGTATGTGATCATGTAATTAAAGACTTTATCATAATTAGAGCTGGTTGGAAATGTTCTGATGGAAGTTTTCCATCATAAAATGCTGATGTGTCAGGTATGCTGATTCCAATGAAACTTTAGATGTAGACCGACTGGACAGGAAAGAAGTTTGGTGAAAACACTGTAATGTTTCTTTGTTTTCCCTGGACTTGTTCTCAGAAACCACTGAACTGTTTTGGGCTGAAATTTTCAAAAAACAAAATCTGCCTGAGGCAGACACTGGGTATGTAAAATTTTAGCCCAAATGATTAGTTTGATAAAGTTATAAGCAACTGAAGACTGGTTTATAATGGGAAGTGTTGGGGAACATTAATAATAGGCAGTGTTACCAGCTCTGCCTGTAATATACACACACTTATGTTACACTGGAATAATTTATTCCACTACTAAAATGCAGTACAGACGCTCACCGATTTACGTAAACCCGACATATGCAAATCTGATCTTACGGAAAAAGTTCCATAAACTAGAAATAGGAGTTTTTGTTTGTTTGTTTTTTCTTTTTTTGCATAATGGTCGGAGATATGTTTCCGATGTATGCAATTACCTAAAATAGTGGTAGCTTCATAAATTGCTAATCTAAGGACATGAAAAGACTCCCATTGGTTACAGTGGGTTATGGATCAGGCCCATAGAAAATAATTGATGCTGTTTTTAATTTTCTCTTAAATAACTGGTCATTTCAACCCCATTTCTTTAACAGTAACATTAGATTCTGAAGGTCTCTCCGCTTACTATTCAAACCCTTTGATGTTGAAGTGTTTAAATGGGTTGTAGCCAAAAAATTACCTTGTCTTCACCATGCAGATGATAACCTGTATTATTGTTATGGCTCTCATTGTATTTAGCAGCAGATTATGGTTAAATAAAGGGCACATCCACCTAATATGGGGCAGCTTCTCAAAGCTCTATGGTCTCCCAGAATTACCTTTCCTCCAGTTTATACCACCTCTGCCTTCTTGACAGATCCTACATTTTCCCCTAACCTGGTATTTACAAACCTTTCCTCCTCCTCCTGAAAACTAAAATCCCCCAGGTTGAGTTTATGGGGGGAAATTATCTTGGTGATAGCTTTTGCTCAGCCCAGGAAGTTCTACTATGGTATAACTTTACCATAAACATTTTTGTGTGTGCATAAAATGAATTTTCTGAACAAGTTTGTGCTGAATTGAGGGGAGTTATAGGATTGTGTGTGTGTGTGTGTGTGTGTATCAGCCATTTGCATATTGTAATGTTTTCACATTAAAATGTAGATTAACTCACTCGCTTTTGGTTTTGCTTTTCCTTTTCTGTTCCTTGTCCATCCCTTCTTCACTTATACTGTGTAAGATATCTTCTCCCCTCCTTTTTTACTGCCTGGTTTCCATCAGTCTAGTTTAATTTTCTCTCTTGCATGTCTTTATGCTGCTTTCGGTTGTGCATGCTGTGATGAGAACTTCTAGTTAGAAAAGGTACGGCTTACTGGAGGGTGAAAAGTTCTGGCTAGGTCAGTGAGGGCTTTGTCTGGTAAAGTGGTACCTTTGACCTAGAAGGTTGGGAACCCCTGGATGAAGTTTCCATTCTTATGCCGATTATACACACTTTCTTGAAGAACTGTATTAGTTATTCCTTTGCTCCCCCTATTTAATCAGCTTGTCTTGAGACACAGTCATGGATATCCAAGTTGGATGGTTCTTAAAATTAATTAAATGCTCCTAAAACTGCAGTATTAATTCCTGGCACTAGATACCAATTTAAATAGTCTCATCCTCCCTTTCCTTAGACTGGCTGTATGTCAGAGTAATCAATAGTCAAGATCAAATTTTAAGTTTTGGCTTCTGACCACCATGATTTTGCACCCACAGCTAACTGCAGGTGCAATTCTAAGGGCACAATCAAGTGCGGGTGCAAATGATAGACTTTGCCATATTTGCAAAGAACATCTATTCCTATAACTCAAAAAAATTAGTCATAAATTCTCTCATTTCTATTGGTAATATTGAAAACGATAGTTCCCATAACAATAGATGACAGGTTAAGGTGTTTTGACTAATTTAGATGGAATATGTAGACACAAAGAGTCAAAGGTGTTAACATGACCCTGTAACTGTCCAACATTAAAAGGTTCAGGGTTTGGTATACAGAGACCTCAGCCTGCTTAGTTCCATGAAAAGCATTTCATTAAAATCCTTTAAAACCTTTTATCAAAGATATTGACAGGGAGAGCGGGGGAAATACAGAATTAGTTGAAGAATTTGAAATGTAAAGTATTAAATAAGGCTTTCATTTTAACACCATTCCTTGTTCACTTTCCCTTTAGCTGGAGAGAGTTTTTAGAAGGAAACCTCCGGTTGACAGTCTTTTAGATGGTATTAAAAGATGGCAATAACTATCCTTTTGGGGGAAAAGAGAAGAAGTTAGTTGAGATGGGCTGGAGCTGTTGTTAAAGTCTGAACCTATTTCCTAGAAGACAAAACAAGACAAATGCACACAAAAGGGGAAAGAAGAGAACAGCAAAGATGCAAAATGCAGTTTTTGTCTCTGGTGTTGACTTTCACTTGCAGCCTCAGTGCTGGAAAAACTCAAGCATGGCACCTGGTCTTAGCCCCTCGGAGACCTGGCAAATGTGTGCCACCATGGGGATGTTTAAGGCATTGCTTTTAGTTGCCTCTCTGGTCACAAGTTTGCAGCAGTGTTGCAAAATACACAGTCCAGACTGGCTAAGCTAGAGTCTTATTAGACAGGAGGAAAAAATGAGAGGGATTTAAACGATAAGAAAGAAAGCGTGGAAGGAGAAGGACACACAAGGGTCGAGGGAGGTGATAAAGTCTTATATCCCAAATGGTGGTCATCAGTCAGCCAGAGACAGTAGAGGTGGTGATGTCATCTAGGTCCCCCTCTGGCCTGGTCAGGTCAAGACGTCTCTCAGGATCAGAACAACGAAGGGCCCAAAATGTTACTGTAGATCCTGAGGTTCCCAGGTATGATGGGGTAGCTGCCATGATGGTGAGGCTCATTCCTTCCTCTTTTTTCAGTCACCTATTGTCCCCCTTTGCCTCACCTCCACTAATTTTCCCAAAAATTATTTTTATTTTTTTAAATCCCAACAGGCTGGAATAGCTCATTTCTTTATTATTTTGTCCACCAATTAGCCTAATTTCCGACACAACAATTTTGGTTCATTGATTTCTGATCCCACATTTCTCTTGTTTGCCTTGCATGATCCTAACATAGTCCTTGAACTATATCCGTAGGACTTTTTTGTTTAGATTAATTCAGCCTTCCTGTCTCCCTTTTACACTTTTCCCCATCACCATATATCGTATGGGATTGGAACATTTTGTAAACTTTCATCCACTTTCCCACAGTTGATCTCACAATTCAGGTATATTGTGTGTCTGCCTGTGCTACAGTCACGCCTTCGTTTGCTGTGTAGACATACCCACAATACAAACCAGACTTAGTCTTGGGAGTGAAAAGTGGGAGCTCTTTCTGCTATTTGTCTGAAAGCCACCATGCGCACCTACTATACTACGCTGTAGAAGCCAGCAAATAGTATTACTGTAATAAAAGGCCAGCTCAGGGCATAGAGAGGAGTAAAAAGGAAGGGAGAGAGCCTGAAGAGTGGCAGAAGGAAGGGCCTCAGAACTAGGGAGGTTCAGATTTAATTGGACCAAAACTTTGCTCTTTTAGGATTACATACAATAAATAATGTAACTGTACGGCTCCAACCAATGCAACAGTAGCAGATGATTCAATATCTCTGATAAATACAAACAGCTCCAGGCACAAGTGGAAATAATTACAGCATTGGAGTCAGGTTAATTTAGTTAGCTCATTTAACAAATTGAATTGTTTCAGCTCATCCTATAGCCGTGACCCCTTTCACATAGCAAGCCTCTGAGTGCGACCCCCTCTTATAAATTAAAAACACTTGTTTATCTATTTAACACCATTATAAATGCTGGAGGCAAAGCAGGGTTTGGGGTGGAGGTTGACAGCTCGTGACCCCCCATGTAATAACCTCGCGACCCCCTGAGGGGTCCCGACCCACAGTTTGAGAACCCCTGTCCTATAGCATGATGCAAATTCAATGCTGGATTTCTGACCTGAAATCCTGTTTTTAAAAAACAGTCTTGTCAGAATTTGAAAACAAGTTTATTTTTTAAATATAACCTGACTCTTTCCCACCTACATGGAGGGGGAAGCCTTATTCCTGAGACTAAAAAAGAAACTTTGCGTTTAGGACACAAAGCATCTAATAAAAGAAAGCTAATAGAACATTGACTAGTCCTTCCTTTTTTCCAGCTAGTGAAGACAGTTGCTGAATAGTTCATGCACACCATGGTTTCCTCTTGCTACTCATGTCATAAACTGAGAGGCAACTTTCATCTTCTGTGGACAAAGAAAATTATATTTTTGGAATTCTACAGAGACCAGGTTCAGTAATGCTAACGTGCTTTCCCTTTGCCTTGTGTACTGTGTCATTTATTGTTAGTTATAGTCTTTTCATGCTGCTTGAGGTTTGATGAGCTTTTCCTCTTGAAAATGTTATAAATGTAAAGTTGACAAAACATAAGGAAATACATGTGCATCTCATCCTCTCTAAGGCCTGGTCTACACTAAAAAGGGGGTTCGAATTAGGGTACGCAAATTCAGCTACGTGAATAGCGTAGCTGAATTCGAAGTACCCTAATTCAAACTACTCACCCGTCCAGACGCGGCGGGGTCGAACTCCGCGGCTCCCCCGTCGACTCCACCACCGCCGTTTGCAGTGGTGGAGTACCGGAGTCAACTGCGGCGCTTCTGGAGTTCGAACTATCGCGTCTAGATCAGACGCGATAGTTCGAACTCCGAGAAGTCGAACTCACCACGTCGACCCGGACGGTAAGTGTAGACTAGCCCTTACAGATTGGGTCCAGTCAAGATTATAACAGGTAGCATGGATTTTGATCTGGGGTGTTTGTAAGATCAATCAAAACTTTTTAGGATTAATCCTTTCACTTCTGATAACTTGTGAGGTCAGGGCCCCATTGTGCTAGGCACCGCAGAAACACATAGTATGGGACTGTCCTTGCTCCAAAGAGCGGACAATCTGAACAGAAAAGACAAGCCAAGTGTGGGGGAAATGAAGTAGTAGTATCTCCATTTTAATAACAATCATACTGCAGTAATTGTATAGATGGGAAAATGAGGCACAGAGAGCTTAAGTGACTTCCCCAAGGTCACACAGGGAGTCTGAGGCAGACCTGTGATTTGGGCTTTTCTGCTTTTATTGTTACCACGTCCTCCCAACCCAAACTCACCCCATTTGTTTCACCCAGTGATTGCATACTGTCTAATATATAGACTGTGAGCCCTCTGGGGCAGGGACTGCCATCTTTACTTGTCTGCCCAGTGCCTAGCAATTCCAATTCTTGACTGGAATCAAGGTGCTACTATAATAGAAATGATAATGACTGGAAATTGAACCCAGATCTCCTGAGTCCCAGTCTAGTGCCTTAACTACAAGATCATCAAAGATTATTTTCAAATTGTGTCTATAATTTTTGCTATCAGTAAATATATTTTATACAATATGAATTATAAAGCTTATGATGCTAAGATGTAGGAATTGTCTTGGTACCAGTCAGTAATGTCACTTTCCAGCTTGTCTGCTAACCCCAAGGCTTTGAGCACTGCAAAATGGAAACACTGCCTGAATTCTCCTTTGACTCCAGAGAAAACATTTTGCATTCAACCTAATGTATGTTTCATGTCTGTGGCTTTAAATCATGTCACAATGACCTGTGCTCTGTCAGGATGTATTCGATTACACAAGATGCATTTAAAAGCCAGAATTACTAAAAAGCCCCATAGTCTTCTGCAACTGGGTGCCAAAAAAAGGAAAACCCTACAATACCTTGTAACATAGAATAGCAGATGGAGTGAGGACATTCATCCCAGTTTTGAGCCAATTTTAGACTAGTAGTCCCTTGTGCAATGCCAAATGGCCCAGATGAAAGAAGGTAGCTGCTACAGGAGTGGGTGGTGAAGAGTGTATGTGTGCATTGAGGGGTGTGCAGCAGGAGATATGGGTGGCAGAATACCCATCTCTTCAGTGGATTACATCATTTCTTGAAATATTCCGTACAAATCTGCTTACGAAGCCACGGTCAGAGGTTGCAGATTTACATCATCTTTGAACTGTTGCATAAGCAGGGTGCAGATCATAGAAGATGTGACTCCTGTCCTTTTCATATATGGCAGAGAAAAGGTTTTCTTTCAGGGTTGCAGGGTTTTTTTAATTAAAATTATCCACAGTATTTTCTCCTCCGTGCACAATCAGCCCATAGTAATCTTTTAAAAAATGTTCCTTGCACTGCATTTTGAAATAACAAACACCACACACAGGGCCAGATTCGCTCCTGCTCAAAGATCTGCTAAGTATAAGGGACAGCTGGTTTCAGTCCCCTGACTTTCAAGCTGGCTCAGCCTCAGGGCTGCTTTAATTTATGACTGCTGGCTATGATCCCCTAGGGGAATCTGCAGAGCAGAGTTGTGATTTGCCCCTCCCTTTCCTTCATACACTCCCACGTCCATACTGGGATGGGAGGCAGTTGCCATAGGAGCCAGCTATACTGCCTGAGAGTCCCCTATCCTGATGGCAGAAATTCTTAGTTGGGCAGCTGTGGCATAATTCCAGTCTGTTTGCACGACTCAGTCTGACCCATGATATACTGTCTTGCAGCCAGAGGTACGAAGTCAATACAAGTCTGTGGGAGTTGTCATGAAAAAGGCACGGTACCTGATTCTGAACTCCCACCAGTTTTAGCCAGGGTCATGCCACTTATATCTGTAGGCCTGCTCCTCATTTACATTGAGGAGAGCATCAGGCCCAGACTTTTCTCTGGGCCAGTTGTGCAGTGAGGTGATCACCACTGTACTTAGCCATAAGTTTTCTCATAAGATGGTATGATGTAAATTAAATCTGGCTGTGCCTACCTTCATAATAGATACTTTGTTGTTGTTGCTGAGGTGGCTGAACGCTTTGCTCATGGCTTAGATTTATTCCACCTAATGTGATTAGCACAAAGTGATGTACAAATTCAGATAACTCCAGTCAGGGAAGTACATATTGAGCCTCCGATAGGGTCTATGTTTTGATACCCCCATTCCTCTCTACCCATGTGTTGATTAAATAAGAGAAATGCCAACTGGCTGATGCTGTAACCATTTCTGGAAGTGTTGGATTTTAAAGTGACTCTTTGACTGCAGCTTCACTGAAGGTATGTGAATAGTTTAGACTAGAGAACATCAACATGCAATGAGTATTTTAAGACCTATGTAGCTTTGATAAACCCTTAATATTTCTGTGAAGGTCATCATGATACATTCCATGCATATAAGTCAGCAACAGTCATTCCAGAGTGAACCTACTTCTCAGGAAAGGTGCCAGCATGGCAGGCCTGAACAACAGTTTATCTGCTCGACAGCTGAAAAAGCAGTGCAAGCTTTCCTATGCTGTTCCATCAACAAGTCTCAGCCATGATCTGGAGGGACCACTTCTAAGGTGTATCAGGGAGAGTAATGCAGCTCCATGTCTATTCAGTAATTTGGCTCCATAGTGACACTTCCAAAAACGGTACCAATTGTTGACATTTGTAATGGTGTTTTTTATTATGTGGATGTTTGCCTGCTAGCAACATGACTGACACCAGCAAACTCATTCCAACTGTTAATCTAATTTTCAGGTCTGGTCTACACTAGAAAATTAGGTTGGCATAACTATGCTGCTCAAGGGTGTGAAAAATCTACACCTGTGAACAGTGTACTTAAACCGACCTAAATTCCCATGTAGACAGCACTTGGGGACGTTGATTAACTACTGTGACATTCCCCTGGTGTTATCTGGATTGGTGATCTGCTAGGTCACTCTAATCCTCAACTCTGGGAGCCAGACTTAACCTGCTCCGCTGTGAGAACCCCCACTCCCAGGGGCTGTTCACGCACAGCCTCTGGCATGCAAACTGCTCCCAGCTATGTGAGCGAGCACTTTTGCCCAGCCAGTGCTTGGATCGTGCAACCTAATGACACTAACCAATATCTCTGGTCCCAGACACAACCCTAGGAACGTCTGTCTTGCAGTGTCCCGTTCTGCCCGCTGGACGTTGTAAGCTTATATGAGTTCATCAATTTAACAAAGAAATTGATATGTACCGGGTTTGTTATCCCAAGGGGAGTCTCTGACACACTTCAAACCAAACGCACTGCTTCAGGTAGAATAAACAAATTTATTAACTGTTAAAGATAGATTTTAAGTGATTCTAAGTCAAAGCACAAGAAGTCAGATTTGGTCAAATGAAATAAAAGCAAAATGCATTCTAAGCTGATTTTAACACTTTCACTGCCCTTACAAATTTAGATGCTTCTCACCACAGGCTGGATGGTTGCCCTTCAGCCAGACTCTCCCCTTTGATTAGCACTCCAGTCACTTGGTGGTGGTGCCTGTAGATGTAGGTGGAAGAGAGAGCGCATGGCAATGTCTCTCCCTTTTATCATGTTCTTTCTTCCCGCTTGGCTTTGCCTCCCCATCCCCCCTTCAGAGTCAGGTGAGCATTACCCCATCGCAGTCCCACACTGACCAAGGGAAGGGCGGTGACTCACTCGAGAGTCCAACGGATCTTTTGTTGCTGCCTCGGCCAGTGTCCTTTGTTCCTGTGAGGCTGGGCTGGGTTTGTCCCATACATGCCTTGATGAGGTGTGAACTGCCCCTCTGCTCCTGGAGGGTTTTGCCTGGGCTTGTTTTAAGCCATGAAGACACATTTTCAGCCTCATAACTATATACATGAAATTACAACCTATAACATTACTGTAACTGACAACAATGCTCAGTGCATCATGAGCCTTCCAAAGGCACCTGCCATGATAAACTTTGCACTGGATACCATACAATCAATTATAAGTATGAACATGGGGGTACAACAAGGGTGTTCCCCCGAGATACAGAGTGTCACACCTACGCCGATGGGCGAATACCTCTCATCATTGTAGGTCATGGCTACACTAAAGCGCTGCAGCAGCACAGCTGTGCCGCTGTAGTGTTTTAAGTGTAGACAAGCCCTCAGAAACTACCTGAGATTCTGCTGCCGACCTAGAGGAGAAAAGCTCCATATTGTATTACCAAACCCCTATCCAGTCACCAGTGACAATTTAATAAAAACCTGAATGTCTGATTCATTGTTAGATATTTAATCAACAGGATTTTTATAAAACATATCCTCCTTTGTAGTTCAGAGAGCTGGAAATGAAAAGGCCAATATATACTGAATGCAAAAATCTACATGCATATCATGCTGCTGCTTAATTCTCATTCACCTAGAAAATTGGACACACACAGCATTAGCTTCAAAAGAATACTGGAAATGTATTGGTCTTTTTCTGCACCATCATGCTGATGAACAGGATGGAAGAAAGCAAATCCTGGCTTTTTGCCACAAAATGATGTACATTACTTCTCAGATGTTGACTTGTATAACAAGTGAGGCATGAAACAAAAGCATGATGCCCAGAATAGTGGCAGTGAATATTTTATCTTGCTGACAAAAGCAACAAGAGGCTGCATCCTTAAAGCATATGCTATGTTAACAACGCACCCTTACTATGACAGTAATGGTATTTGCAATTGCTGCTGCATTAAAGTCTATGAGAAAAGGCACCAGTTTCACAGGATGCAAGTTGCTATGAGATGCTGTACTTTACTCTTTGTGTGAGTTCTTAATTCCTTCTGGACTAGTGAAGTTTCCCATAGCAGCCTTTCTCTCAGTGCACTGTCTAGGATGGGGCAGTAATGCCATGTTAGTGCCAACTAACATGTCAGTTAGTTGTGCTATGTTAAAATTTGTTACCCTACTGTGGCTCCTGCTGAGACAGACCACCAGGCAGAGGGATGCTATGGGGCATCCAACAAACCAATTGGACGGGCTACATCCTCCAAAATCAGCAAGATAGGATGTGTATAGAATGGCATATAAATCCCTTCCCTCTGAGGAATTTTCTAATAAAATAAAATATGCTCTGGGTTCAGGCCTCAAACAGTTTCTCTTGCAAATTGTGAGGCATCTGACAAACAGAAACATTTAATCACTTTCACCAGAAAATATTTGAGTTCTGTGAAATTTAGAGAAAGGAAAGTACAGGTTGTTGTGTAGTTTTAGCAATTTACTCTGTCTTATTTGACCTAAGATGAAACTGACATCAACTCCAGTACAGAGCATTTATCTACTCTACTTAGTTTGTCCACATATTTTTGTAGAGGACTAAATACTGCAAATCAATGGGAGTTGGGTATGTAACTTTGGAAAATCCCACCCTATGCTTGTTGGAATTCTATGTAGAGGGAAATCCAATTTCTGTCATTTTGGCTGCAGAGCCTACAGAAGCTTCTGTGACTTAGATTTATATGAAGGCTACATCAGACTTCAGAGCCAGACAAATTTCTCTTGTAGAGTTCTGATTTAGGATGTAGGCAATGCCTCTGTTGTTAGAGTTAATATGTCATGGCACCTTGTATTCTTCTTTCCCCTAGTCCCAGTAATGTTTATAGAATGTGACCCATATTAGTGATGCAGGCATGACTCACTTAACCATAACTGAAGAGAACAGTAATGGCGTGACACATGCCTTCAACTAACAAGCATTTATCATTTGCTGGTGGAAGGACTTAATCTATCTAAGGATTGACTGAGGCCAAAGGAAAGAAGAGCTACTGTGATTTTGTCTTTGAATATATAATAATACCTAGTCTTACATCACACTTTTCATAACTAGATGTCAAAGTGCTTTATGAAGGTTAGTGCCATCATCCCATTTTACAGATGGGGAAACTGAGGTGCAGAGAGGTGAAGTGATTTGCCCAAGATCACCCAGCGGGCCAGTAGCAGAGCTAGGAATAGAACCCAGGTCTCCTGAGTCCCAGTCTGATGCTCTAACCATGAGAACCCTCATATTCAGTTCTCTTTCCAGCACACATGAATGGGAAATCAGATGAGATGGAAAGTGAATTGGAACATGTTACTTTCACCGCAGTTGTTGAATTCCCACCTCACCCTCACCATCCTGCCATAAGTGCTGTTAAACTATCCCTCGTTCCATAGCTTTGTCTCTGCTCGTCTACCTTGTTATAGAGCCATTTCTTCCAAATAAAATTGCTCCCCACCTCTAGTCCACTTCCAGTCCAGATCTCCTGTTTGGAGGCCCAAAGCTCCAATGCTTGTTTATTTTCCTTACTTACTTACAAAGGCTTTTATACAGCCCAGGAGGCTTTGAGTGTTCCCCTGCTATAATTCCAGAGTACTGGAGATCTATTACACTGCTTCAGGAGGAAAATCGGTGGAGAACAGAGAAGCTCAGAGCTCTGAAGACAAGCGGTACTGAGAGCAGAATAACAGGCAGCAGATACTGAATAAATAAGCTTAAGAGATCTGAGGAAAGTGGTGCAAGAAACAGTGGTTCTGTTTAGGGAGTGAAGGTGGGGTGTAAACTCAAGCCTGGAGCTGCAAATGATGCCCCTGATACATTCACTGCCCTGGTCCATAACAAAGAAAGGCTTTCCAACCAGAGACTTCCCCCTCAGGGCAAGAAGTTAGAAACGTCCCCACTTCTTGTAGGTTGCTTAGGGAATTGGGGTGAAATCCTGGCCCCATTGAAGCCAATGGCCAGATTCCGCTTGACATCCACAGAGAGGCTTTCATGTCTGGTGTTTAGATAAAAAATGTCAGTCAGGAAGAGCAGTTGTCACGTGTTTCTCTGGTTCCTCAATTTACTTGATTAAAATCTGTCACTGCACTAGCCAGAACTAACATATGGTCCCCAGTGCTCCAGTCCAGCTTGATTTTTGTTAAGCAAATTTCAGTGGGACTCCTCACAGAGTAAAAGCTATTGTGTAACTATGCAACATCATCTGGTCTCAAGTTAGCACAGCAAGTGAGTCCTCTGTTTACAAGCTACTTCCAGCCCCACTTCATTCCTAGATTTCAATCTCCAACTATCTGACTGCTGCTGACTAATGAGTCTCCTCTGGAACTTTGGCAGGTCAGAACATTCCAGCTTTCAAAGGTGCAGTAACCACATCTATCACTGCCGTTCTTGAATTTCCATACACCACACGCTGGAGCACTGCTGATTTGGTTATCCCAAATTATAAGAATCAAAATATGACCCTCTTAAAGATTGTTTTCATACAGTATGATAGCTACACAAACTGCACACCATATGTGAACTGTGTAAGCCAGCGTAGTGAGGCATGGCTGGGCCCCTCTTACTTCTGCCCCTGCTGCCCTCACAAACCAGTCAGGGACGCCTCAGGTTGATGCAATCACCAGTGCACTTTATGTGTAGCTATTTCCTACCACCACCTTACTATCTATAAACAGGTTTGTTTCTCAGCCAGGCGTTACAAGCAGCAGACCAGAGCCGACTGGCCTGCCTGCCTCTCTCTCTCTTTTTCTCTTTCTCCTCCCACCCACAGCCCTTTTATAGCCCCTAGTTAATTAGGCTGGCAGCTGTTGCTAGTTGCCAGGCAGGCAAAGGTCTATTCAGCCAGCTCCAATCTACTTCTCTTAATTGGGGCTGGCGTGGCAGAGAGCTGGTTAAGCACTCCTTACCCAGCACCCTGTCACAGCCATGTTAACTGAAAAGTATTTGAACCATATCAGTAGATGAGCACTGATTGTGAAAGAGGTTTGCACTCTCACCACTAGATAATTCCATAGTAGCTGCATCCCCTGGATTTGTCAGAATAAAGGAAAGGTCTTTCAGCGAAGCCTTATCTGATAACCTGTTAGACTCCCAGGCCAACGGTGATTTCCATTTTAACATGCTTCCATACAAATTCTTCCTCCCCGCCCCTTCATGGACTGGCTGGGGCATTACTCCTCCTCTAGAAAGGAGCAGGTCACAATGATGATGCATTACTCATACTCCCTTTTGGTCATCACTTGGAGCTGCACAGTAGGCTCCAGAGGCATGGACCCAGCTTTCTATTTGATTGCTGTGAGGAGTGCTTCTCGGTCCCAAGGTAGGGGGATGAAAGCAGAGTGGGTCCTAAAAGACTCGTCCTAAAATGCAAACAAAATTTTTAAAACTGCAGAGAAAACGTTGTGGAATTGTTTTTCTCTACTGGAGCCCTAATTGTCATGTTTTAATTTCTTTTTGCAGACTGGCCACTTGTCTCCACTTTATAATCTCTTTCTCTGAGTAGATCAGATACCTCCATGAACATAACAAATGTATCAGGAAATGGCATTGCTCACTGGGAACGCAGATCCCAAGTTCACTTCGTATTCCTACAACAATTTGGAAAACCTGTGCGAGGTGCAGACCAAGAAAGGGTTCTTCTACAAGAAAGCCAAGCTTCTTCACCCTGGGGAAGACTTGTGCTGCTTGGCCCATCTAGAGGACCGCACCAGGCATGTGATCATCAATGTAGGTGGCATTAAATACAGGATTCCGTGGACCACACTGGAGAACTGCCCTTTGACCAGGCTTGGAAAACTAAAATCTTGTAACAACTATGATGAGATCATGGACATCTGTGATGATTATGATGTCAGCTGCAATGAGTTTTTTTTCGACCGTAACCCTTGTGCCTTCAGGACCATCATGACTTTCCTGACAGCTGGGAAGCTGAGGCTTCTAAGGGAGATGTGTGCCCTCTCTTTCCAAGAGGAGCTGGTGTATTGGGGGATCGAAGAGGAACACCTGGAGTGGTGCTGTAAGAAAAGATTACGACAGAAGGAGGAGGAGGTAGCCGAGGCCACGCAGTATGAGAGAGAGATGATGATTAATGAAAGTCCACAATGTGCCTTCCAGGACACTAGCCGTTCAGGTCTGTGCATGAGAAAGCTCAGGGATATGGTGGAGAACCCTCACTCAGGGATCCCAGGAAAGATCTTTGCTTGTATATCAGTCTCATTTGTGGCCATCACTGCAGTGAGTCTCTGTATCAGCACCATGCCAGATCTCCGAGAAGAGGAAGAGCGGGTGAGTGCAGCCTTCAGTGGCAACTCTTACACTATACTTTATCAACAGCAAAACACACTAAGTAAGCTATTTTGTCTTGTCTCATCTGGAAAGATCAAGGACAAAGTCATTCAGATACTGCCTACAGTATTTATGATGTGGAGTATAGTCTGGTGTAGGAGACCACTATTTTATTGTTAGTCTAGCTGAGGCAATCAAAATCCTCTGCTTTGTCGATGGCGATGTGCCAGTTTACATCAATATAGAACTTTCTCCCAGAATGCATGCGTGCCACCACCACAAAACAGATGCCAGAATAACAATTATTTGTTCTCTCATTATTATACAAATGAACCTAGCTTCAGGTTCACTATTTTGAGGTTGGATTATTAGCTGTGTCTGTCTCTAGATTGTCAGTTCTGCCTTTTCCCAAAAAGTACTTTAAATATTTTGCTTTTATGAATTATTAACAACTCTTTGTAAGGAACTTATGTGAAAAAATATTCTCCTGGAGGAGGAGAAGGGTTCAGGGGAAACAGAACATACCCTTATGTGCCCTAATTTTCAAATGTGTTGAGCACTCATGGTGCCAATTGATGCTAGTGGGAGTTGTGGGTGCCCTTTACCACTGAAAATCAATCACTTTATTTATTCTTCATTTTCAGTGCAGTTCTTTAGGATCCAGTCTCTTACTCGTGTGGGTAGTCCAGATTCCTGGGGTTAGTCCCATTAAAGTCAGTGAGAATTTTGCTTGAAGATTGCAGGACGCAGCCTTTAATTTTTACATTGAAATGAGTGAAAACAAAAGATTGAATGGGATGATGGAGCATTGCGGGTGAGGGGTGGAAGGTGGAGGAGAAGCTTTGGAAAAGTTCTCTTGTCTCTCAGGCTTTGGGCAGAGCATGATTACAGTGTAAGTGGATGGATATTTTACTCACAACCAAACAAGCCACTTAATGTTTGTGCTTGTTTTCCAGCCCAGTGGTCATTTAACACAAACCTGACCAGTCACCTGTTTCAACAGCACTTCATCCAGTCAGGCTCTGCCAGGGTAAACACACTTCTGTACCAAGCTCTCCTTATGGTAAAAATCTCCAGAAACCACTTTTTCTCGTAGCATCCCATCCTACAGGATGCTGTACACCCTCAGCTCCCCAGAAATTCCAGAGAGTTCTGTGCTGTGTTTTTATGAGTACTTCATACACAACTAAAATCCACCCTCTCCCGGTATGTTATGCACAGGACATTATCAGGTAGCCATGTTCATCAGAGGTGTTGAATTTAGAATCAGACCCATGGAACAATAATACTTCATTCTAAGAAAAATCATGCAAAACACCTGGCCTGTTTTTTTTTTTTAATTGTTGTTTAGTTAAAATGATCTTGTGTTACAAGCTTTTTATCTCCTAAAATGAACATTTTAGGATAGTAGCTAAAGCCACATTGTTCTGATAGTTAAAACAAATCATAGTTTCAAAAGCCGGTAGCTGCAAGAAAACTAAACTTCCTTAATTCGTATTTTAGATACAGCTTGTGGAACTGAAAAACTCAATACCTTTAAATAAGCAAATTCAAACAAAATCTACTAAAAATGGCCTTGAACAATTAGTTAACCACTAGCCACTATTGTCTGCAGGGTGCTCTAGATTTTGAGAGAGAGTTTCTATAGCAAATTGATGCAGGATTAATCCAGTTTCCTGGGAAAGCCCTGTCTGTGCTACTACTAATCAAAATGGGTTTGAACTTAACAGTAGTCTGCAGAATAATGGTCAGCACTAGTCTTGTAGCAAGGCTGGGACTGGCTAGCTTGTTAGGGCTTGGTAGGACCAGTAGGAAACACTGTGCCAAGATCGAGGCAATAGGGAACGCTATGTCAAGATGAAGGGAAGGTTTTCTGGCCTCTGAAAAGTGGGGTAGGTTGGGGCTCTTGGAAGAAAAGAGTCCCAAACTGACATTTCTTCCCTTCTTTCCTCTGCCTCTCCTCCTACTCATAACACTTCTGCAGTACCTTGTAATCAAACATCTCATAGCACATTTCAGGAGTGGATATCAGCTCTTTTTAATAGATGGGAGAAACTGAGGCATGGAGAAGTTTAGGGAGTTGACCAAGGTCACGCAATGGGGGATCAGAGTTGAGAATATAACCTGGGAATCTTGACTGCCAGTCTCTTATTTCTAATCTACAGAAATACTGCTTCCTTTGAGTGCAATAAAGGTGGGACACAGGGGACTGCCGGTAACTGATTGATCTTTATTTCCTGTTCCTAGTTACCTGTTGTGAGTAAAGGTTATAAAAAATCATACCCCTGTGATTGTCACATGGCAGAAACTGGTCTCCACTCTTACAATGAGGAAGAGCTGTTACAGAGAGTGGGGTGCATGGTTGAAAGGCGTTTGTTGGGGAGCATGAAGTTTTCAGTGATGTCACATAGATGTAACATACTTGACTTTTCTAGGGCATTTGACTGAGGCACCGCACAACATTCCAATGATAAAACTAGCCATATACAATATCAGTATAGCACACATTAAATGGCTTAAGAATTGACCAACTGACGTATGTCAACAACTCGCTAGCAATGGGGAATCCTCACTGAATGGGGCAGTTTCTAACGGGGTTCCACAGAGATTGATACTAGGCCTTATGCTATTCAACATTTTCATCAATGATCTGGAAATAAATATAAAATCACTGCTGATAAAATTTGCAGATGACACAAGGATTGGTGGAGAGGAAAATAATGATGAGGAATGGGCCGTAAATACAGAACAGTCTGGATGGCTTGGTAATTTAGGCCCATGCAATGTTTTTTTTTTAATGCAGAGTTATATACTTACGAACAAGTAATGCATGCCAGACCTACAGAATTGGGGACTGTATCCTGGAAAGCAGTGACTCTGAAAAGGATTTAGGGGTTATGTGGACAAGCAATTCAGTGTGAGCTGCCAGTGTGGTGCTGTAGCAAAAAGGGATAATCTGAGCCTTGGAAGTATAAATGGGACTAGAAATAGAGAGATGATTTTTATCTCCGTATATGGAATTGGTGAGACAGACAGTGCAATACTGCATACAGTTTTGAGGTCTACATTTTTTTAAAAGATGGTACAAAATTGAAGAAGGTGCAAAAAAGAGCCACAAAAATTACTCAGGGGGCTAAAGAAAGCGCCTTACAGGGAGAGACTTGAGGAGTTCAATCTATTTAAAAAGACGCTTGAGAGGTGACTTGATCATAGTGTGCACAAGAACAGGCACATAGAGAAAATACTGGGTACTAGGGCTTTTTAATCTAGCAGAGAAAGGCATAAAAAGAAATAATGGTTGGAAACTGAAGCCAGACAAATTCAAATTAGAAATTAGGCACAAGTTTTTAATAGTGAGGGTGATTAACCACAGTTGAAACACATTACCAAGGGAAGTGGTGGATTCTTCATTTCAGTGTCTTCAAGTCAAGAATGAATGCCTTTCTGAAAGACATGATTTAGCCACACAAATCATGCTTTAGTCAAACATATGAGTTATTGGGACAATACAGAAATAACTGGGTGAAATTTAATGGCCTGTGATCTACAGGAGGTCAGTCTAGATGATGTAATGGTCCTTTCTGGCCTTAAATTGTGAATCACCGATGCTCCTGGAAGTAGTCATTGTTCTATCATTCGCATTGAGAAGGGGTTGTGGAAGGGCTATGGGCGTGGTAAAGTGCTTTGCTTTGTTTCAGGCAGAGCCCCAGGATGGGGAATAGGTGATATGATCACCTGTCCTTTATTTCACACCTAATATCCTATATCCTGTATCCAGTCAATATAGGATGCACTTCTTCCTGCATGTCAGCAATAAATAATCTTTCAAAGGGTCATACAAAAGTACAGTTTTATACCACGAATAAAACATTGTAGGTGCTGTCCTTCTTTAAAAACAGGCTTTCTCCAGTATTTTTCACACCGGTGTGTGTGAGATGTACAGCACACAGTTATGTAACTCTCATGACTGTTTTCTGTGTGTAGCTCATTTTTGTGGTGGTTGCCTGGCTTGCTGCTGTGAGATGCTCCATTTTGGAGAACCCATTTCAGTTCAAGGCAGCTGCTCTTGCAGTTTGAGCAACACACAGTTTGCTCTCTCATGGAAATTTTGTTTTTCTCAATCTAAAATAAAAGCTGTTCAGTCTGAAAAGACATGAACTCTCTAGTGCGTATGGAAAACACAACATTCTTTTTTGTTTTCCTTGAAACACAAGTGGGGGACGAAGAAGTAGTACAGAAAATATTCCACTTTTGTACTTTAAAGACCTATGCCGATGTAAAGCTCTGTGTCTGATGTAGGCCCCTATCTGGCAACAGATTCTGCAGGAGTGGAACCTTGTTCACTTCAGTGAGTCTCCGCCTGGTTGCAGGAATCTGCCCCCAAGGAATAATTTGTAGGATCAGCGCCTTGGATTGTAAACTCCTCTGGCAGGAGCAGTGTTTTCCTCATTGTTTGTACATGGCTCAGCACACTGATGGAGCTTAGCAAGTAACAGTAGTAGTAAAGTGTGGTAACCATCTTGCACACTGTTGCTTGTGTACAGTTTAAAATTTGAACCCAAGGATAGACCCTAGGCTTGGTTTGGAGACGCCTTACAGGGAGAAAATGTGTCTACATCTCTTCTAGACAGGGAATAAACACTAAATATTCTTTCAAGGACATGCTGTACTCTGTGACTCAAGCTATCTGGCTGGAATTATTATTGTTGCATTTATATGTTGGAGATATCGAGACAGGTACTCTCTTTTACAATGCAGCAGTCTTATTCCTGAGTGGATGAACTCTGAGAGTGAAAAGTTTATCCTACCAAGAGAACCGTCTTCCTGCTGATAAGTCATCCATCCATCCTATTACTGCTTCAGGGAAAAAGGAAGGAACTGATAATGGAAAACAAATGGTTGAGCATATTTACTTAGAACCTGATCCTCCACACTCCATCACACCCCAGTGGTATCCCATGGAACTCAATGTAACTTCTCACAGATGCAGGATCAGAGCCTTAGAAATCAAAAGTAATTATCATCTGTGCAGTCTCAGTTGAACAGATGGGATTATTTTGGAGAGTTATTCCATTAATTGGGTGCCAGCACACTTTTAAGAAAAATATGCAAAAATAATCATTCCTAATTTTTGCTGCATATTTCAGATGAGCTCTAGATGACGATAGCAATCCCTTGTGGTTCAGCAGAGGGGTAGATAGCATTGGCTTGCTATTATCACACTTAATTTTTTTTTTCTTAGTAAGGGTCAGATTCTGCCACCCTTATTCATGCTGAATAGTACCTTCCACTACAAATAGTTCCCTTGATACTGCTCAGTTATCAAAAAGGGTGGCAAAATAACTAGCTTACTTTTTACCTCCAGTTACTAATCTTGACTTACACTAGGACACTTACTATCTTTTCCAGATTTTTCAAGTTAGTCTTTATGTGTTGGAAAAAACCCACCAACAATATACATAATGATCACTCCTGAAATGTTTAGGGAAAAGAGAGATTTCAACTATTCAAAGAAAAGAAAACTAGAAAGAGAATCAAGTAAATCTGCTTAAAGTGGCAGTGGGCTATTTAAAGTACTGTAGTCTATTGGAAGACTTCTACACAAGGCCTGTGCTTAACTTAAGGGAAAAAAATTCTTAAGGAAAATGTACTTCTGAGTCAAATACACAGACAGTGAGTTCTTTCAAGACAACTATGCAATGTATCTCCAAGACACAAAACCAGTCAGAGGCATATGATATCTTTATGGATTTGTAGGCATATAATATCCTTAGGCCAATTTATTAACATACTAAAGTAGTGGCGAGAATAGAGTCGCTCAAGGCATGTGGTTAATATGTCAGAGAACTCTTAAAATGATGATTAATGCACCAAAGCAAAAGCAATGCTAAGAAACCAAGAATATGAAGAGAAACAATCAAATACCATTGGACTGCCACACTAGGCCTGTTATTTTGTTCTTGGTGAGGAGCCTTAAGACATAAAAACAGCCTCTCCTATATAAAAAGGGAAGCTTACTTCTTCTACAGGATATCTCTCCTTTGGGAAGAATAGTAGCAAAACAGAGAGTTAACCTTGGGCATATACACTTGTTTTCTCAAAGAGGAGACCCACTTGCATTTTGTATCCTTTGTCTGGGATGATCCAAAATAACAAGGGTTTATAAGTGGCTCAGTGAAAATTATACATAGTCAATAGTTAGTACACTGGAGCAGCTGATTCATTCTAAGGCTATGGATACTACACTACAACTTAAGTCAACATAAGTTATGTCGCTCAAAGGTGTGAACTAACCACCCTCCTGAGCGACATTACTTATGCCGACTTAAGCGCCGGTATGGACAGTGCTATGTCGGCGGGAGAGCTTCTCCCGCCAACATAGCTACTGCTGCTCATGGGAGCTAGAGTAATTAAGCTGATGGGAGAGCTCTCTCCTTTTGCTTAGAGCAACTACACTAGTGAGCTTACAACAGTGCAGCTGAAACTCTCTCTCTAGTGTAGCCATAGTCTAGGTGTCCCTGTGTGTTACGTGAACACCAGTTTCCATTTGAATCAAGTACACCTTTACCTTGAAATAATGCGACCTGATCTAACATGAATTCAGATATAATGTGGTAAAGCAGTGCTCCGGGGGGGGGGGGGGAGAGGGGCAGCGCACTCCGGTGGATCGAAGCAAGTTCAATATAACGTGGTTTCACCTATAACGCGGTAAGATTTTTTTGGCTCCTGAGGACATCGTTATTTCGAGGTAGAGGTGTATTTTTGATATTTGCCATATCTCTTACCTGTTTAAACAGCTGCTCTTCCTTTATCTTTCTATAATAAAAGGAAGTTATTTAAACTTAATCTAAACCTTTTACAGTGTTCTTTCATAAAGTGTATGTTACTTAAAAAAATTCTGAAGCACTGATCTGTAAAAGAACTTACACATTTGGAAGATTTTATTTCAGCTATTCAGGTTTGATGAATCAGTTGCATAGACATATCACTGATTAGTCCCCTTAAATTAAATTACATCACATATATTCATATTGTACAACATATAAAACTCTCAGCATAGTGCAGAGGCATTTATATATTGGCTTTTCAATTGGTTTTGTTTGCCCTTTTGTTCTTTAGGGAGATTAGTTTGCATTTCTAAGAATACTGCTGCTAAAATAAGCAAAATGTCAAGAACATCTAAAAAAATCATCTTTCAACATAACTAGATTTTCATTTCCCACTCCAGCACGAAGATTAAAGATGTCCCATGACCACATGCACACACTGGGTAGGATTCTCTTCTCATGTTGGTTTAAGCCAGGGGAACTCCAGTGCAGTCACTTGAGTTACATCTGTATAAAAATGGCAGAGGAAAATCAGACCTATGCTTTCTTCTTCTCTACACTTGGTGATACCATGTGGAGCTGTTGTAATTAGAAAAATTCTAATAGAAAGTTTCAGTTCAATAGCCTTGAATTGGAGACCATGTTATAACAGAGAGACTCATAAATAATTTATGTAAGAAGATTCCAGGATTATGTTACTCTGTGTCACTCCATAGCCTAAAATTTCTGTACAGTCAGTGTGAAATTATGAAAACAGCTATAAGCATGGTTGCGAGCTCTTTTTGTTCGAAGTATCATCTGGTTCAGTCATTGCTGGGATTCGCAGTCTGTTACCATCCAGTTTTTAAGTTCTCAGCCATTTTGACTTTTCAAATGCATACCTATTTGTGTGTACAGTAAGGCATTTATCTATGTCATGCCAAGAGTCCTGTACTATTGTGATACAATCCCCACCCTAACTCTACAGTTAGTTTTCATGCAACAATTTAATTGTTTGTATGAGGGAGACTGCTCAGATGGTGGATTACTTAGCTCAGCTCCCACACCCATGCACCAGCACAGGCTTTCAGCTACTAGTCAAGTTAATAATACCTTATACGGTACAGAGAGCTGAGACCGTTTAACCTTTTGGGTTTAATTTACACATACTGTATCCACTACCCTCAGTGGTCAGGATTGGGAATAGATGTATATTGTGAATGTGAGTCAAATAATATGTGACTGGAAACCTTATTTCACAAAAGGTACCCAACAAAAAAATAATTTCAGACGTTAAGGCAGTTCCTGTATAACAACTGTTGTTGAATTGTTTAGATTTCTAAGCTATATTCTGCTTTACTTTAAATGGGTCAGAATTAGAACTATTCAAGACTGTAGAATGTCAGAAAGGCCAAGTATTCGTTGCACAAATAGTATTAGATTGTCTCAGGAGCCTCGCTATTTTAGGTCTAGAGCTCCTGTCATTTTTAGGTTAAATCTTTTATTTGTTTTAATGAAAAATAATGTAGAAAGATGAAATAGCAATTACCCTTGGCATTTTCTATCTCAAGGGAACACTCCACTTCAAACTCTTTGAGCCCTCTATTAATCTCTCTCTCTCTCTGATACACAACTGTTTTCCCTTGGCTCCCAGCTGCATTAAATCCCATCTTATTCATCGCTATTGGATCAGCACTTCTTTGTGATACCTTGGTGCTCTGCTTTCATTAATGGGAGTCTTAATAAAAATGCCGTTCATTTTATTCATTTTTTTTTATCAAACAGCATGTTTTAGAAGCTGAGACACAGTGAACCTAACACTCACATTTAAAAAAAAATACCTTTACCCATATTATAAATATTGTCTACAGTGTCTAGGCATGTAGAGTGGGATTTTAGACTTAATTCAACTCCCTTGTCTTGTTTGAAAATCCCAGCTGTATAGCCCGTTCATCACTGAGATATCTGAGTACAATAACACTGAGCTGTAATAACAAAATATTCTTTCAGATGAAATCATTGTTCAGTTTTGATTTACTTGTTACCCATTCATGTTGTTAGTTTGCTTTTTGTATTTCACTTGCCTTGGACAATTCAGTCCTATACTAGCTGGAAACAGGGGAAGGACCAAATGACTTGTTATGTCTCTTCCATCTCTAATTGCTGTGATTCTGTGCACAATGAAACTGACTGGTGAGAGTCACTTTCACTTTCTAGTTCTGATGTGTTTGCTCAATGAGGTTATTACCCACAGTCCAGAGGAATATTTTAATTTAACACATGCTCATGTTTTATAAATTTCATGACAATATTTTTGTTCATATTATGTTTCTGTTAAACTTACATAAACTCCAATTTATGAGCCTGAAGCCCATTGACAGCATCCTTTAAATCCCAGCGTTTCTGTTCCTCAGACGTAAACAAAAGTTTGTCTTATTATTTCCTTTGGGCTCCCCCTATCTGTTTGGTTTAGCCATCTGTTGTCTATAGTCTTACATGTAGATTGTGAACTTTCTGTGGCAGAGCCTGTCTCTGTGATATGTTTGTACAGTGCGTAGTACACTGGGGCCCTGGCCTCTGGGTATTACGGTAATACGAGTAATAAAATAACAAGTTGTATTTTTGGTTGCTGTTGAGGTGCACGTGAACACAAAAGTGACATTTCTGATGTGTCTGGTCTGACCAGTGTGGTTACTGAGTGAGGGAGAGCACAGATTTCTTTTTCTTCTGTCAAATGAGGCCATCTCAGATTGTATAAGATGCATCACATAAAACCTTTACAAATTCTAGTCAAAGAATTTTATGCTTGCATCATCTTGATGTGGTCTCCCTTCTCCACACCTGACAATCAGAGAAGTTTGCTGTGAAAGTTCCAGTCTGAATTACTCAATCATGTCTAAAAACAGTCATGGAAGTGAGGGCTGTATTCCGTGGGTCACAAACAAAATTCTACAACCCAGGCAATCTCTAGGCTGTAAATCCAAAACCTTAACAGTTTCAGACTGTGTGGTGAGGTTCTTTTGTCTGAACCCCACAGAATCTGCACGTATTACAATACCGATTGCCAGATTTTTTCATGGCAAGGCACAGGGAGTTGTGATTGTCTTTTGAAAACAGTAGTGGGAGTTGTGTTTTTCTGTGAATCATCACAATGATTCAGCCCTTCACATGTAAGAAATACCTCTATTACTCTTTCCTTCATGTCTGTCTTTCGGTTTCCTGGTTATCCCATTCTGTAGTGGGCTTCCAGCTTCAGCTGTAAATGTTACAGTATCACCATTAACTCCACTGATCACCGGTGTGGATGCATCTGATCTCTAGGGAAACAGAGTTGGTGCTAAGAGTCCTCTCACTTCTGTCCCACAAAGCACTGGTTCAGCAGAAGTGGCCTGTCTGGCCGCTGTTCTGCACTCCACTGCCGGGGACTCAAGATGGCTAGAAGACACCAACTTATCCAAATAGCACTGCACTCATGGATCTCCCTGGTGAGCCATTTTCAGAGAGAGGCACGTCTGCAGTTTTGGAGCAGGCTGCTTATGGATAGAAAATGATGTGAGGAGTAAATACCGAATGTTGGTAAAGTACTTTGTAGAGAAAGTGCTGTGTAATAATCATCCATCATATTTAGCAATTACTATCCTCTTGAAGCAGCCACAGTTCTAGGGTTTTTTTTCTCTTTCTCCCCCTTTTCTTGTTTGTCTGTCCCCTTAAAAACCAACAAAACGGCACGCTAGTGCATGTTTTTGGCTGAGAGTAGTCTGCCTCCTTGACTTAAGCAGCTTAAACCTTAGCAGCAACATCAACAGATTCTAGAGCA
Organism: Mauremys mutica; assembly: GCF_020497125.1. NCBI lineage: Eukaryota > Metazoa > Chordata > Testudines > Geoemydidae > Mauremys > Mauremys mutica. The sequence continues at coordinate 106,961,400 of NC_059073.1, forward strand.
ACAGCTATAGAAAACGACATAAGGACATAGTCCTGCCGTAGCCCCAGGAAAAAGAAGAGGCCAGTTCTCCCAGCCAGTACAGAGAGTTTGGGGACTGTGACTGCATTTTGTTTCACTCAGTGTTGGTCATAACATTTTTGGGTGGGCATATGGAACAATTTCTGCAAATTCCCATGCTCAGAACTCCCCATCCATAGCAAGTATTACAGCCTCAGTTTCTGAACCTCTCCCTCTTAACTTCAAACATTACATACAGTTTAACCTTAAATAGAAATTACTTTCTGTGGGGGTGAAAAAGGGCTAAGGTTTCTTCAGAGGACAAGGAGGACCCTGAGGAAATGTTAAGGAGACGTGGGGAGCCATGTTTGTTGAGGGCATAAGAATGGCGAGTTTTGGATGCATTGGCTGATCTGAACCTAGGTGTGATAAAATGGACAGATCATTTCAGTGTAGTAATAGAGGGGTTCTATGGGGCAGGCTTCCTGTTAACTTGGTAATAAGTATATCCTGTGCTTAATGAACTTTTCCGCCCCAAATATGGATTTTACCTCATAATTGGTAAGGACTGTTAAGTTTTTGTTTTCATATTATGTTAAAATATCACAATACATTATGGTCATGATGAAGAATTAAATATTCAGGAATCTTTTAGCAAAAAACACCAGCAACTTTGTGTTTTTAAACTTATTCACATTTGGTGTAACTGTGGTACAAACAGCATAATGTGCTCCATATTTAATCTATTTTAGGTACTTAGATGGTCCCTGTTACTGAGCACCTCATACTCTTTAATATATTTAGTCTCACAACACCCCGGTGAAGCCGGGGTTTATTCTCACTGGGGAGATGGGAAACTGAAGCACAAAGGCAGGTGACTTACCCAAGGTCCCACAAGGAATCTTTGAAGAAATCCAATGCCAATGTCTCCTTCACCTGCATCCACAGTTTAAAAAGTACAAAAGGCCAATTTGCAATACCCTTATTCACCCTGAGTAGGATCCATACTCAGGGGTGAAAGTAAGTAAAAGGACTAACCAGTATGCCAGAGTCCTGGGCAGGGGCGGGGCCTCAACCGGAAGAGGCGGGGCCTTTAAATCAAGATTTACAGCCCCGGGGCTCCGGCTGTGGCTGGGAGCCCCAGGGCCTTTAAATCAGCCCCGGAGCTACCAGCTGCAGAGGCAGCTGGGAGCCGCGGGACTCTGGGAATATTTAAAGGGCCCAGAGCTCTGGCCGCCACTACTGCAGTGGAGCTCTGGGCCCTTTAAATCTCCGACGGAGGCCTACTGCCGCTACCCCGGGGCTCGGGCAGCAGGGCTCGGGAGGCGATTTAAAAGGCCTTGGGCTTCAGCTGCTGCAGGGAGCCCCGCACCCTTTAAATCGGCAGACTGGGGAAGCAGGTCGGGTCTGGTGCAGCGTACCAGCTCTTGCCGGTACGCCATACCGGCCCATACCGGCTTACTTTCACCTCTGTCCATACTCCACAAATGTTTGCATTGCCTTCAGTGGGACTGCTAGTGCTGTCAGGTGCTATTCAGTGCTAGTAAGGGTATCATAATCTGTCTATCCCAAGGTGTCATTATTTACACCACAGGAAATATTGGACATTCTCACACTCATACCTTGGCTTGGTTTGAAGGGTAAAATCTGTCCTTTACTTGAAGAAGAAGAAGAAGAAGAAGAAAAAAACGCCTGGGCATGTTCATCTCAGAGCTGCAGGAGATGTTACTATCTGAAAATGTGAGGATTGGACTGGAATAGAGAAGCTGATTGGTTTTGGCTAGTCCCTGTATAACTGGACTTCACTAATGAAGTGATTAATACCTATGCAGCACTTAAACAAATTACATCAGCTCACTTAACGTTACAAATACTTATATTTCAACTGCTCTAGATGCTATAAGTCGGGTCAAGGAAATGGAATTGTGTGAAATTGAAGACTTTTGGAACTGCCCTGGAAACCTTTAAATTCAAGACAGAGGGAATGGAATAATATAAAAATGAATAAATATATTTTTAAATCACCTAAAGTAAAAGCTTAGCCATTGCTATTATTATTTATCGAAGGCCTAACAATGGAACAGAGAACTGGAAGCAAGCTAATGAGCCAATATTTTAGAATGGCACATTAGATGATCTGGGTAATTATAAGCTTGTTAGGCTTGATATTGATCCCAGGCAACAATCATGAAAAAGCTGATGCAGGATGCAGTCAGTAAAGTATGACAGAATAATTAGTGCCAGACAACATGGTTTTATGGACAAGAGATGTTGTCAAACAAAGTTGATATTGCTTTTTGATGGGATACAAGTTTGGCTGACAAAGTTAACTGTGACGAAATAATGGTTTTGGTGTATGTCTACAGTGAAGCTGGAGGTATAAGTTCCAGCGGAACCAAACATACCCAGGCTAGCTCTGATTGAGCTAGTGTGCTAAAAATGGAACCATCGCAGTGCGAGCAGGAGGACAGGCTGGTCTCCCTGAGTCCAGTCCCATCTGGCACTCTATGTATGTACTCAATATGTATGTCTCCTTGAGCTAGAATTTATACCTTCCAGCTCAAGTGTAATACCCATACCCTGTGATTTGTGTAAGGTATTTGACGTAGTATCATGTGACACTCTGATTAAAAATAAATGCGGCTCACACTAAATTAATTTAAAAGCTGGCTGATTGATAGGTCTCAAAAAGTAATTGTAAAGGAGGAATTACGATCCAGCAGGGGCATTTGTAGAGGGGTCTTTTAAGGATCAGTTCTTGGCTCAGTGCTATTCAATATCTTTAGCAATGATCTGGAATAAAGTGTAAACTCATTGCTGGTAAAGTTTGCAGATGGCACAAACACTGACAAAGGAGTAAATAATGAGGGGGACAGGTCGGTTCTAAAGAATGATCTGGTAATGAGGGCACCTGGACCATAGCCCCACCCCTCTCCCAGCCTCCTCCCCTGAGGCCCCACCCACACTCCACCCCCCCACTCCGCCCTAGGCCCCGCTCACACTAGGCCCTCCCGCCTGCCAAGTCCCTCTTCTCCTCCACCTCCCCTCCCCTAAAGCCCCCCCCCATCTGCTGCTCACCAAGTCCTTCCTCTCCTCCTCCCCTGTGACTGCCCCGCCCGCTGCTCACTGAGTCCCTCTACCCCAGGGATGGGCAAACTATGGCCCGCGGGCCGGATCCGGCCCTTCAGGGCTTTGGATCCGGCCCGCGGGTTTACCCCTGGTGGTGCTGCGGGCCTGGTGCTGCTCTCAGAAGCAGCCCCCGGGCCGGGAGCTCTCTGCCCCCCTCTGCCCCCCCCCCAGGGGCCGCAGCACTTCCTGGAGTGGCGTGGGGACAGGGAAGGCATGCAGGGAGCCTGCCCTGGCCCTGGTGTGCGCCACTGCCACCCCGGAGCCACTTTAGGTAAGCGGCACCGGGCTGGAGCTCAAACCCCTCCTGTCCCCCGCCCCCCAACTTCCTGCCCTAAGCCCTCTGCCTGTACCTCGCACCCCTCCTGCACCCAACTCCCTGCCCTGAGCCCCTTTCTGCACTCCTGTGCATTCCAACCACCTGCCCTGAGCTCCCTGCTGCACCCTGCACCCCGTGCACCCCAACTCCCTGCCCTGAGCCCCATCCTGCACTCCATACCCCTCCTGTACCCCAACCCCCTTCCCTGAGCCCCCTCTTACACTCTGCACCCCTTCTCTGCCCCAATCCCTTGTCCTGAGCCCCTTCCTCCACATCCCGCACTCCACCCCCCCTGCCCCGGCCCTGCATACAATTTCCTCACCCAGATGTGGCCCTCGCCCCAAAAAGTTTGCCCACCCCTGCTCTACCCCCTCCCCTGAGACCCCACTGCCTGCTGCTCCCTGAGTCCCTCCACCCCCTCCCGAGACCCCCTCCACTCACTTAGTCCCTCCTCTCCACCACCCCCTCCCCCATGACCCCCACTGCCCACTGAGTCCCTCCATCCCCCCCTCCCCGAACAGCGTGGGAGTCACGAGAGGGGGGGATGGTGGAGGAAGTCAGCAAGCGGCGGGCAGTGGAGACCTCAGAGGAGGTGGAGGAGAGGAGGTAGTTGAGACTCAGCGAGCAGTGAGTGAGGGGCCACAGGGGAAGTGGAGATGAGGAGGGACTCAGCGAGGAGCAGCGGGGGCCTTGGCAGAGGGTGGAGCAGGGGAGGGAAGAGATGGAGCATGGACAGGACTACGGGGGAAGGGACCTTGGGGATGGACCGCAGGCGGGGCCACCACAGTCCAAGTGTTCATGCTCTCAAAGGCGGCAGGTCGGTGGCTGTGCTGCAGGGGAGGCTTAGCCTATGCCTATGAATGTTAGCAAGTCGGAAAGAGGTCAGAAAAGAGCTACAAGAATGATTCAAGGTTCGAAAACCTGCCTTACAGTGAGAGACGAAAGGACTCTGTAGTCTAGCAGACAAAAGCTTCATAACTGCAGACAGTGGAGATCCAGTGGCTGGAAGCTGAATCTAGATAAATTCAGCCTAGAAATAAAGCACTGGGTTTTTTACAATTTACCACTGGAACAGTTTACCTAAGGATATAGTGGATTCTTTGTTTCTTGGGGTCTTCAGATTGAGACTGGCTGTCTTTCTAACAGAGATGCTTTAGCTCAGCCAGAAGTTATGAGTTTGATGCAAGACTCACTGGGTGAAATTCTCTGGCTTGTGTTTTGCAGAACTTCAAACTGATGACCATATGGGTCCTTTAAAATCTATGAATCTACGTATAATCTAATCCCAAAAGATGCCGTGCTCTCACCTAGCACTGGAGTTTCCAGTAGGCGTTGAGTGCACTCAGCATCTTTTGGGAGGTGCTCAGCATCTTTCAGGCCCAGGCCCAGAGTTGTCAACAATATGAAAGGAGCCATGACAAGTTGTTGTGATAAAGAAAAGGGATAGCCATAAAAATGGAGAATGCGAATGTTTCCTGCACTGGCTGAGTGAACCTTTGTGAATTTGACCCCTTTTAATGCAGTTCTCCGACTGAAGAATCTTTGTCAATACTGGCTATATTTTTTGGCATAAAAAAGCAAATCTCGGCCAATATCTAGCTCTAATTTAATATTTTCAATCAAAATGTTTGGTTGCTGTTCAGACTCAGCCTGTAGGTCATTGTGAGCAGGATGACTCCACTGAAACAGACTACAATAAATGTCAAACTTCTCATTCACTGGCAGCAACCACTGCTCTCTCTCTCGCTTGCGCTCACTCACTCTCCAGCACTTTGCTCCTGGATGCAAATGGAAAATACAGAGACCAATATGAAGGCGGGGGACTTCTCAGTACTTTTGATCCCCACTGAGCTTTATTTGAAACTTAGCTGGTGGTGCTCTGAATAGAAACTACAGGGGGCAAATTTTGTCATGCTAGTGAAAGGTCCATGCATTCTGGTGAACACAACAGCTTCTCCCATTCCGGCACCAGCCTCTGGACACCAACAGAATAGTGTCAGACATCTAAAACTAACCAGTATATGCTGACGTTTCATATCCTGTTCTGAAATCAGCCAGAATTCTGCCAGAAGAGGACATGTTATCATTGTCCTTGGGCCTTTGTTTAGTGGGGGAGGGGCACACAATTGCCAATGCCACCTTGAGATGCTCTCTCTGTGCTGGGCAAAGGCAGAAAGAGACAGCATTTCAGTATTTTGGTGCAGAGGTAGTGGCAGCAGCAGGCAACCAGCAGGATGGCACTTCAGCCAGAGGCAAGCCAGAAGACCCTTTACCTCCCTTTACACCACATGATAAAGGGGGGAAAGAAGGAAAATCAGAAAGACCAGCTTTGGGAAAAAAGCTTTACCAAAAAAAAATAGGGCTGGAGATCATGGCAGGGGAAACCAGCTAAAGAAAAAATATGGGGCAATGAAGGAGAAGCAACAAAAAGTGGAAAGATGGGGGAGAAAACAAAGCTAAAAAGATAAAATTAGAGGGAGGCAAACAAGCATAACAATGTTGTAAGGGATCAGATTTTAAAAATGAGGCTAACAAGGTGTTTGAGCTGGTGTGATAATGGCAAGTATTAGAAAAGGGCGTTGGGACAAGCTTAAAAAAAAAACCAGGAAGGGATAGGTGTAGCAGGAACACATCTTTTCCCAGATACTGTAAATCCTGGGTTACAATCCGGCGCCCAGCTGTTAAGTGCTTCATGTTTTAATTTTCCATTAGTTCCAGGAGAGGTGTAATTATAGGAGCACAGCCTAAAAGGGGGACATCTCCCTGAACATTTCCGAATTCCACTGCTTTGTGAGACCACCCTATGGCTCTTGGGCAGCTCCTTTCAGCTAAAAGCGGAAATTCTGTGTGCTGGCGTTCACCATGGGAGCTGAACACGCTGTACATAAACGTCTTTGGCGTGGACTCAGTCTCAGCCCCAGCTGAGTTCTGTTTTGTTGGTGATTTACATGCTATAGTGCTGCACAGCTGCTACTTATGGGAAACAAGCCCTGTCTGTATTGTCTCAGTCCCTGCCATGTTTATATGAAGCAGGTGTTTGGTAAATTCCAACTGCTACAGTTAGGTTTTTTTTGTGGCAAAACTGCAGAGCAGAATCTGGCTTGTTTCTATAGCATCTGCACTTACACTTGTGAGGATGACAATTACAAGGGCTATCAATCCTCATACTTCAGGGTGTACTGCAGTGCAACAGAGCTCAGTTCTCTTCACTGCTGCTCAGGACCCAGCAGTTACTGAGGCATACAGAAGGATGGATTAAAAAGATTCTTCATTGTTGCTTCATTGTGTTACTGGCTCTTGTGCTGCTGCTCAGATGTAGAAAATAAGATGGCCTAAACTCACTCAACAGGATTAAAGTAGAATTTGGAACTGGAACCCAAATGCAATTGAATTGGACTCTTACTTAAAAAGATGCCTATTCTAACAAATGACAGCCAAATCTTATCAAGTAAGGAGAGTTTTTTACACACACACACACACACCCACCCACCCACCCCTCCCCATCAGGAACAGATCAATGGAACATTTGTTCCATTGTTTTTAATCTTCGTCAGACTTAATGATATTTGACACATCCGTTTGTCATTACTACTTAGTTGTATTATGGCAGCACCTGGTTGTTCTAGATGCTGTCAGATTGTCAAAAGCTCCGAATACCCAGTGTGCTGAGCTTTTTTGGTCAGTAGTAAGAGCTGGGCCATGCCACCTTGAGTTTACAAACTAAATAGACAAAAGCTGTGAGAGATTATTACCTTGATTTTATGGGTGGGGGATTTAGGCCCAAATCAAGAGGTGTTAGGTGCCTAAATAGCTGTGAGGATCTAGCTCCAAGTGACTTGCACATGGCTACACAGGAACTCTGTGCCAGTGCCAGGCATTGAACTCTCATCTCCTGAATCTCATCCAGTGCCCCCCACAAGACTAGAGAAGCTCTGTCCCCCTGAGACATGGCCCCAGGACCGCAGCAAGAGCTCCCCTAGCCCTGAGGCCATGCATGGAGCAAGATCTCCTCCCGTCCTGGGGTCACAGCTGGGTTGGAGTGCGGGGGCTTCCCCTGCCCCACCCACCTGGCACTTCTGCTGGGGAGGGGTCGGGGCGCTGATACTTCCCCTGCCTGCTCAGTGCTTCTTCTGGACCTCTGGGCTTCTGCCACCTGGTGGTGGATTTTTTTCCAGGGTTCCCCAGTTGGCCGGGGCCCCTGTGCATAGGCCCCGTAGCCCAGTTGCTAATCTGCCACTACCTGAAATCCTGCTCGCCCAACACACCGCTGCAAGAGAAGGTCCCGGACCAGAAGTGTAAGGAAGAGTGCTCACTTAGGGACAGGGTAGATCTATCTATAAGAGTGTTGGTACTGGTGGCTCAGCCTCCCCTGGCACTGCTGTGGCCGCTGGACCCCTGGTTGCAGGGTTTTGGGGGGAAGTTTTTGATTTTTTTTATTATACTGCCTCTTCAGCCACCCCGGGGCCTGCATGGGGCATAGCAAAGCTTCTTCCGGAGGAGCGTCTGAGAGACACATGCTTTTGTCCGGGTGGTTGGAGGGGGGGGGGGTGCGGCGCAGCTGCAGTTGGCCTGGGACTCTGGGCAGGGGGTCTCGGGGCTTCAGCTGGCTGGGTGCTCCTCTGGCCAAGGGGGTGGGCCTCAGGGCTTGGGCCACGGAGGGGGGCGGGGGGAATAATAGGACAGGGAGCTGGGGCTGGCCTCCCTGAAGGGGGGCTTCACCCGCTGCCCATGACTGTTGGTTAGGGTTATGTTGCAGCTTGCTGTTAAAAGGTGCAGCCATTAGCTTTTCCCTTGCAGCACCAAGAGCTTAAGCTACATTAACCTGTTGCACTTCCTACTGTATGTTGTTAGGATAACTTTTAAGTAAAATTGCATTGGTTTTATTTTGTGTGTTTATTGTCTGCATAAGAGCCATTATTAATATTTTTGTTCCTGGAGGCAACCAAGGTATTCAATAGCTTCATTAATGATCTGGAGGATGGCGTGGACTGCACCCTCAGCAAGTTTGCAGATGACACTAAACTGGGAGGAGTGCTAGATACACTGGAGGATAGGGATAGCATACAGAGGGACCTAGACAAATTGGAGGATTGGGCCAAAAGAAATCTGATGAGGTTCAAGAAGGACAAGTGCAAAGTCCTGCACTTAGGATGGAAGAATCCCATTCACTGCTACAGACTAGGGACCGAATGGTTAGGCAGCAGTTCTACAGAAAAGGACCTAGGGGTTATGAGTCGACAGTGTGCCCTTGTTGCCAAAAAGGCTAATGGCATTTTGGACTGTATAAGTATGAGCATGCCAGCAGATCGAGGGATGTGATCATTCCCCTCTATTCGACATTGGTGAGGCCTCATCTGGAGTACTGTGTCCAGTTTTGGGCCCCACACTACAAGAAGGATGTGGAAAAATTGGAAAGAGTCCAGCGGAGGGCAACAAAAATGATTAGGGCTCTGGAGCACATGACTTATGAGGAGAGGCTGAGGGAACTGGGATTGTTTAGTCTGCAGAAGAGAAGAATGAGGGGGGATTTGATAGCTGCTTTCAACTACCTGAAAGGGGGTTCCAAAAAGGATGGATCTAGACTGTTCTCAGTGGTAGCAGATGACAGAACAAGGAGTAATGGTCTCAAGTTGCAGTGGGGGAGGTTTAGGTTGGATATTAGGAAAAACTTTGTCACTAGGAGGGTGGTGAAGCACTGGAATGGGTTACCTAGGGAGGTGGTGGAATCTTCTTCGTTAAAGGTTTTTAAGGTCAGGCTTGACAAAGCCCTGGCTGGGATGATTTAGTTGGGGATTGGTCCTGCTTTGAGCAGGGGGTTGGACTAGATGACCTCCTGAGGTCCCTTCCAACCCTGATATTCTATGATTCTATGAGATACACCCACCAATGTTATACAGTCTGTGGCCCTGTGCAGCACCACCAACTATAAATATTCATAGGAGTAATAGGAATACTGCAGAGGGGTAACTAGAGGATACCCGTCTAATTCCCCCTCACAGCTGTGGTCCCAAGCTTCTCCGTTACCCTTAATGACATAACACCTCTCACATGCTGCTTGGAAGCCTTATCTTCTGAGTAACCTGGGAAGGAAAAGGAAGACAAAACAATAAAGAAATCCCAGGCTTACCAATGGGGAAAATTCCCACTTAATTTTTTTCTCCTAAGATAGATAATTCTTAAGGGATGGTGTTTGAGTCTTCGAATCCAGCCTGGAAATAGTCTTCCATGAGGAGTATATGCTTTGCTGCACTGGGATGCGGAGAAAAGAAAGGGTAACAAAAATCAGATCGAAGACGACATTATAAAGGCCTCCATAGATATAAAGTTATGACCATGGCCCTATATAGTAAAAGATGTCTTTAAGTTGCCAGCTGTGCAGTTAAACAGGGATATGGTGTATGTTGGGGCCCAGCTGTTTATATGCACAAATATCCTAGCATGTTCATAGACAAGGTCAGGACCAGCTTGCACAGCTGATGCCTCTTCCTCCACCCTCCATCTTTAAAAAAAAAAAAATGTTCAACTACCAGGGGCAGTAAAAAAGCAAATAAAATGGCAGGGTTTGTGCTCCAGAGAGGCCAAGGGCAGGGGTTCTCAACCTTTTTCTTTGAGGTTCCCCACCACCAACATGCTATAAGAACTCCAGGGCCCAGTGGGGAGTGTGGGGGCTCAGGACTCCTGGCTTCAGCTACTGGGGGGGGCTGGAGCGGCCTGGCATGGGGCTGGTCCTGAGACGGCTCCTCTGGTCACCAGGGGAGGGGAGTGCTCAGGGCTCCTCCGGTTGGGGGGGGGGCAAGTTTGGGGGCTGTGGGGGGTGGGGTCTCGGGCAGAAGGGGCGGGGCCGGCAGGCTAGCCTCCCCACAGTGGAGATTCCCCCACCGCCCATGACAAAAAGACACATTTAAAACGGGTGATAAATATCGGTCAAATCTAATTTAAAAATGGAATGAGAGAAGAGGATAATTGTATACTGTCTGTGGCTACAGGAGTTGTTATATTGATACATAAAAGTTCATGAACCACCCTGAAGTCAATCAAATAAGATGTCTTACATTGGTGCTAAACAAATGCCCCCTCCACTCCTCCAAAAGCTGCTGTAAAACACGAACATTTCAGCATGAACATGTAAATATGAGAACAGTTCTGTGATCCTAAGTAAATCAGTATCTGTTTATATGCTCAAGGTGATTACCACTGGGATGAAAGTTAATAGCAGCAATTTAGCTGTGAATTGGCAGTGTAGTTGCAAGGTGAGATTAGCAATCAAAGGACAAATCATCATTATTATTATTCATTGCTGCCCAAGTGCTCAGAGGTTAGTTTGTTTGCAGCTTTTGTGATTAAAAAGCTCATTTTCCATTACGCCAGTCTGCATTGGAAGGAATTTATTCAAATAATTCTCTGCCTCCAACGGTATGAGGGAAAATTGTTATGATTAGTTATAAGTAAGTAAATAGCTAAAACATCTTTTTCCCTGAAAAAACCAAACAGAGTTGGGGGATGGCGATTTTTATTTTTTAGAAATACTCACTGTTCCAAGTAGTTTTTATAGAAGGTTAATAAATTATTAAGATTGTTAAGCATGTTACACCTGTGAATAATGTTATAGACTATTCTAAGCACGTCATTTAAAAGCATTATAGATTGTCATAAACCACAGTTATAAACAGCATGTTGATTGGTGAAAGTCAATTATTTATTAAAAATCTAACTCTGTAGGAACTATTTATAAATGAAACTTTAATACAAAGTGTGACCCATCATTCTTTCAACATCTTCATATTCTGGGAGTAGTACCATGCAATCACACACAGCTCATTGCAGGATCAGGACATTAGTCTCAGCTTTGATCTACACTACAGAATTACTTCGTATAACTACATTGCTCAGGTGTGTAAATAATCCACACATCCGAGCAACGTAGTTATACCAACCTAAGTGTTGGTGTAGACAGCACTACATCAGTGGGACAGCTTCTCCCACCGACATAGGTACCGCTTCTCACGGCGGTGGAGTTATTAAGCCAACGGGAGCGATGTCTCCCACTGGCTTAGAGTGCCTTCACCAGAAGGGCTACAGCGGTGCAGCAATGCAAGTTTCTAATGTAGACCTGCCCTCGGTTTTCATCGGCAGCCTGTCAAGTCATCAGTGTTCTGTCTTGACGTCAGTTATTCTGGTTTTCAATTACCCATTCTAAAAGTTTTCTGTGATTTATTTTCTCTTTGTTACCAGTGATTTGGATAAGTTTTAAACTACACTGGAAGGTGTCTTTAAGAAGCACTATTAAACTTTTATTTGTTGGTCCTTTGGCTAAATCCCTTGTCTTTATTCTTTTCTGTTTTCTCCCCCTCCTGTTAGGGTGAATGTTCTCAGAAGTGCTACGACATCTTTGTGTTGGAGACGGTTTGCGTTGCTTGGTTTTCCTTTGAGTTCCTCCTGCGCTCCATTCAGGCAGAAAGCAAGTGCGCCTTCCTGAAGACCCCCCTCAACATAATCGACATCTTAGCCATCTTGCCTTTCTACATCTCTCTGATAGTGGATATGGTCTCTGCTAAAAACAGCAACAGGAAGCCTGGCAGTGGAGCAGGAAACAAGTACTTGGAGCGAGTGGGCCTGGTTCTACGCTTCTTGCGGGCTCTCCGCATCCTGTATGTCATGAGGCTGGCACGCCATTCACTGGGACTGCAGACACTGGGACTCACTGTGCGCCGCTGCACCAGGGAATTTGGACTCCTCCTCCTCTTCCTTTGTGTTGCCATGGCGCTCTTTTCTCCACTGGTTTATTTGGCAGAGAGCGAACTGGGAGCCAAGCAAGAATTCACTAGCATTCCCATTAGCTATTGGTGGGCTGTAATCTCTATGACAACTGTAGGCTATGGAGACATGGTACCTCGGAGCATCCCGGGACAGGTAGTAGCCCTGAGCAGTATCTTGAGTGGTATTTTGCTGATGGCTTTTCCAGTCACTTCCATCTTTCACACTTTTTCCCGCTCCTACACAGAGCTAAAGGAACAGCAGCAGCGAGCTGCAAGCAGACAGTTGCACCAGCTAGAGGAAACCACCAGATCCCCAAATGGTGACAGTTCTCAGGGACTGGGTACCTCCTCCCCACTAGACGCAGCTGGGGCGTGGCGTAAGCCAGCAGTGAACCAAGAAGACAAGAGGAAGTGTTGACTGCAAACAACTAAAAGATTTAGCCAGCAGCACTGAACTAGCAAACGAGAGAGTTCCAGATCTGAAACAAAACCCTATGGAACGAACATAAATCAGGGTATACAGTGAGACCTGTGCAAGAGACTGTCCTTCTTGAGTAACTTTTAGTGTCCCTAAAAACAACGTGGAGTACCGTTCTGCTCCCTCTTTCGTAGAAGGCCGCTTTCGTTAAGCAACTGATTTTGGGCAGCCCCCAAGGAGCAGTTGCTTAAGCCAGGTTTCCACTGTGTCCGCTAACAAGAAAAAATAAATTTGGAGAGAGAATTCATCCTAAGGGTCCATTGCCGGGGGAAATAAGGGTGCCATTTACTGTACATAAGCTTCCTGGTAGCCCTACTCTTTGCTGAGAATGTCCCAAAACCCTTATTCCCTATGCACAATGGATTCAATCTATGTGGCACCTCCATGGGGTGTACATCTCAAAGTGTAAAGGGGAAAGTTGAAAGATGGGGGAGAGAGGCCTGCCTTGACCAGCAGAAGGGCAAATTTATCCCTATTCCCTGGTCTTTTAATAAATAGTGATTTATTTATTTATTTATTAAATTGGGAACCATAATCTGGGCTGCCTGCTGACAGGTCTGACTTGTGCTCTTGCTCTTTATGCATTATTTAGTAAACATGCATATCTACAATAGTAGGCTTTGCACTTTAGCCCTGATGACAGATCTATACATGGACAACCTTGTTAATGATACTGAACGTCAACTTGTTTTCCTTTGCTCACATTTGCACATGGCTTAAAAAAAACCAAAAATGTGTTCCTCTGTTAGCCTCCTCCTTCCTGTGTTTTAAAGACTGTTTAACATTTAAGCAAAAATTAAAAGCACCTGCCCAATAGGGGTAGCCTTATGGTAAGGCAGGGTGGGAATAGTTGCAGAGACTCATGTTTGTAGTTTTCTGCAGTGGTACTTTGAAGACTGCAGCTCTATACAAAGGGCTTGATCCAAACCCATTAAGTCAATGGGAGACTTTCCATGGACTTTGGGGATCAAGCCTCAAAGCAGCAGCTGTCCCACATGTTAGGGAATAATCTTGGGAAGAGATGATCTTTTCAGACCCAGGTTACATCCGTCCATCCCTCCCTTCCCCCTAGTTTTCATTCCAAAAGATCACTACATTTAAACAAAAAGTCCGTGCCACAAAAACTCAACCATTTTTTGTTTATTGAATCAAATTTTTCATATCATGAGCATCTGTGAGCTCTCTGCCCCATGCTGCTCCTTCTTCGCTGTGTAGCTGGTTCAGTTCAGCGTGTAGCGTACATCTGGATGGATTCCTAATACTGGGTATCATTTAAGAAAAACAACATTGACGGGCACCTCATTCTTTACTGATGTAGGAACATTACACTGCCCTTTTCTGTTCCACCGCAGCTGTCAGGAAATGAACAAATACTCGTATATTACAGATGGGTTTTTTTCCCCCAATGGAGACGAGAATAACCCTACACTAGAAGATGACTGTAGTAAGCCATTGCTCAAAGGAATGGACTGAAAGACATAAAAGGTTGTTTTATTTTAATAAAAACTGGAAGTTTTGTTCCTGTATTGTTGCATTGGCTTTTCTTTTCCTTTTGAGGCTGTGCCATGTGCTCCAATGTCCCCACAGCTGACAGTAGCCATTTGCTCTTCCTGGCCTGTGTTAATCATTGGCCATGATCAGAACAACGGGTCAAGGAATTTGAAAAATCTGTTTAATTTAAAAAACAAGATGAAAAGCTGAGCTGGCAGACACCAGTGCAGCCACTTCCATTCTCACATAGGTGCCAGCTCGGAGTCTAAGGTTGAGATGGGAGGGGCACCTACCCCTCCCATTGACTCCAAGGAGAATTGTGGTGTCTCAGTCCCACCCAGGAGTGAGCCCTTTTAAAAGGGCCTTCTGGACATACAGCACAGTAACATAATCTGGGGAGACATCCCCTTGCCCCTGCTGAACCTCACATCCAAGCTGTGGAACTAGCATCCCCTCAGTGTGGGATCCACAGAAATACCATGCTGGAGTTTTTTTCTATGCGCTTAGCTTCAGCAAGATTAGCCTCATGCCTCCAAACAATTTTGGTGTCCCAGAGAGAGGTGAAAGTGAATAACAGATTAAAAGCTATATACTGCCTCTTCTTACAAGAAAAGGAGGAGAAAAAAAGATTGACCTGCCCCCTCTGTGAGCCACTTCCAGGCCTGCCAATTGCTGCCAGCATCTTCACAGCATCGTTCTTTTTGAGTTATTAAAAAAATGATTGGTCAGTAGTAAAGCAGCCACCACACAAACCTTATGGTTTCTGCCCAGAGCTCAGGTCTCTGAGTACTGCCTTGCAGTGGAGAATTAGAATGAAGCATCATACTGCTGGAGAATTGCCACGTACTGCTACAATTTGATATTTTAAACTGGAGCAGGATTTTCATGTGTTAAGTCTATTAAGGCTCGTCTTCAAGGCCCAGAATACTAGCCTGCTAAATGTAAAATCAAGCTGTACTGTATGGTAATGCATGCAGTATGGAGGCGATGAAGAATGTGGCAAAGTATTCTTGCCCCAAAACTTAAAATTAAAGCAGCTCACAGATTCTCCAGCTGAACTCAATAGACAAAATCATTTCATAGTATTTGCTTTAGTTCATGAACACCGTATGCTGTTTATACATGTAGTCTAAACACTGAACACAGTGATCACACAAACCTTAAGGGCTAGTTTACAATGGGTTTGTAGATGTCTCTTGAGACGATGAAGGTTATCACTGTGTCTGTTGAAGTCCATGACTCTAGGAGCATTAGATTCTTTCTAAAAAAGAGAGCACATCATGTTTTTCCTGACAGAATGAAAACAAACCTTTGCTCTTGGAGGTTTAGCAAATAGGCAGTAGTGAACTCCCCTTATGGATCGACAACTTAGAAACCTGTATTAACTAGGATATGGTTTTAGTAGTTTCTAATGACCCCAGCACCATAGTATCTAGCAGCCAGGTGATAGGTATTTAAGGACACTGCAATGCCAAGATCAATGATAATGTAGAAAAAGAATGACTTTGCATGTCTAGCACCTTTCAGCTTAAGGTCATAAAAGTATTATTGTTGAGCTATATTATTATGTATTGGCTGACCACAGCCAGTATCTTATAGTTTCAAAACCCATGTAATTAAATTACAATGTGCACACAGTTTTTTTGACTAATAAATCAACAACTGCAAAGACATATTACTCCTGTTACATAAAGCATGGCTTTTAATAAATGGTCAGTTTGCATATTGAGATGACAAACCAGGAAAGTATAAAGCAGGAACCCTTTAAACAAATTATTTTGGAAGCCTTTTCAAGTTCTGTGACACTGAATGTCAGACAGACTACACCAATATGAGAATGTTTTTTATTCAGCAATAGGTCTGGTCACTGCTAAGGCTCATTGCATTGGACCAAGTGCTTTGGGAGCATTTTCACTCTCAGATTTTTCCATTGGTGAATCTGGGCCATCTCCTAACCCTGTCTGCAATTTCTGACCACCTTGGTAGGCATCCCTATGTTTTTCTTGTCTAATACATGTTTCTGATCCACAATCATAATTAGACAGTCACTTGCTCTTTCCTAAAGACTGCAAATAAGCATTAAGACCTCTTCTACAAAAGGCCAGAGTTGCTAAGCTCTGTGATAGAGGCCATCTTTCCCACTGCCATCTACATGGTGACATTTTGATTTCATTAACACATTAAGAGTTCTCATACTCCAAGTTAATTGACGTGCACACGTACTCCTAGAAGAATATTTCCGTTGCAAACCCTGGTGCTCTTATTGTGAGTCTCAGGATGTTTGCTAAGGCCTGGTTTGACAAAAGTCCTGGCTGGGATGATTTAGTTGGGGTGGGTCCTGCTTTGAGCAGAGGGTTGGAGAAGATGACCTCGTGAGGTCTCTTCCAACCCTAATCGTCTATGATTCTGTGATCCTTAAAGCCTCAGTTTGAGGAGTTTCAGCTTTCTTCTGTAAAACAAAAGTAAATCAATATCCCTTATAGCTGCAGAGATAAGAACTTGAAAATGTGAACTCAAAGGGTTCCAAAAGGAAATAAAGCGAACCACACATTTATTAGTTCTACAATTTGCTTTGTTTTTAAGTCTATTGACTGATATGTTGAATGTTTGGGGCTGGCAGCATTGATATTTTCAACACATAGTGCTATAAGTTTGACAACAAAACCCCCCAAAATTCAGAGAGTTATAGGGACCAGATGGTACAATGCTATAGAAAAACGGGATACACAGGCTTTTACTATACCTTTCCACTGCATGTTCAAAACCAGCCCTGATCAGCAGTGACCAAAAGCTGTTACTGTACGATGAGCTTCGTGAAATGAGCAGATGGTCTCTGTTAAAGCTTCTCAGACTGGGCCCAAAATCACAAAGTCATTATCATAATAGGCATAGTTAGCGGTAGCCTCAGTGCAGAAACTTTCCTGGCCATGGAGGCCAAACTACCCTTTAGCCCATAAACGTATTGCCATCACATCAGGGTTGAGGTACAATAAAAAGGGATAGGCAAGGGGAAATGTGCACTGCTGCAGCATCAGCATGACTAAGGGCTAGTCTACACTGGCAACGCTAAAGCGCTGCCGCAGCAGCACCTTAACATGGCTTGTGTGGTCACGACGCAGCTCCCAGCGCTGGGGCACTGTCTACACTGGCGCTTTACGGCGCTGAAACTTGGTGCGCTCAGGGGGGTGTTTTTTCACACCCCTGAGCGAGAAAGTTGCAGCGCTGTAAATTGCCAGTGTAGACAAGCCCTAAGAAGAGCACTTCACTGCTCCAGCACAAGTAACCCAGCACCTTTCACAAGAACTAAATTCACAAAACATGTAGGGGGTGGGGGGGAAGTTGACAGCTGAAATTCACTGCACTATCATCTACTCTGGGCATTTCAGGCTTCTGAAGTCCTTTGGGATCAGGTCACTCACAAAAACAATTTTGCAACTTAGAGAAATCTGATCTGTTTTTCTAGATGTGTATTGTACTTGTTAGACTCACACTGCACATCTTTCACACTAATACTTACCCTTACATATACATGAACAATATTTTCACTAGGCCGCTGCTAATAGTCACACTGATACTTTCTTTCTGCTGCAAAGTGTCCAACAAAAAACATTAAAACTAAACTCTCACACTATTACTGGGCTCTCTGAAGTCTCTTGGTACAGTTTTAAAATGTGCTATCCTGATGTAAAGCCAGAGTAAAGTGGAGAATTTGAGATCCTGGTTTTTTAGACAGCCACTTCATGATTTTTCAACTTTTTTTTAAGTGGTGTGTTTTAATTTCCTTCGTTTAAAGAAAGTAAAAATATAAGAATAAGGTTCCTTTCACAGCTTTGCTCTGGATAGTGCTATTCTCTTTGTGGTCTCAAGAAGGATGGCTACAACCAGAGGCTTCAACTTCCCTCCTAGAAATGGTCTCCATTGCTCAAGGTTCTCCACCCTTCACCACCTTTCCTGAATTAAAGCCACTCACCCCATCAGGGACACCCATAACCTGAACCCAGCTGTCAGCTGCAAAGCACAAGACAGCTACTGTATTTGGAATCACATCTCTAGCTTCCTAGTTAACTCTCTTCTCATGTCATCTCTGGATGTTCTACGGAACCCAGGAGACATTCTAACACCATGGCTGCCAATGTTTCTGTCAGAATAATGTGTACACTGATTATATATAGCTACAGAGAGATATTTTTAATAGATCTGAAGTCATACTAAAAAAAATTATTGGCCTTTATTAATCTGTTAGGCTAAGCACAGAGTGCTGCCAAATAAATAATGGAAAAAGGTAGGCATGCTCAATTGCCATGTATTGGTTTTTCATCTCCACAATTCAAATTACAAGGTAAAAATACATTGGTGTCAAAGGGCTTGGCTACACTTGAAAATTGCAGCACTGGTGGAGGCTTTCCAGTGCTGCAATTAGTAACCGTCCACACCTGCAAGGCACATCCAGCGCTGCAACTCCCTGGCTGCAGCGCTGGCTGAACACCTGGTCTGGTTAGGGTGTAGCGAATGCAGCGCTGGTGATCCAGCGCTGCTCATCAGGTGTGGACACACACCAGCGCTGTAATTGGCCTCCAGGGAATAAGGAGATATCCCAGAATTCCTGTTCAGCCACTCTGCTCATCAGTTTGCACTCTACTGCTCTGGCCTCAGGTGACCCGCCCTTTAAATGCCCTGGGAATTTTAAAAATCCCCTTCCTGTTTGCTGCAGCCAGGTGTGGAGTGCAATCAGTTAATCTTTCCAGGTGACCATGCCTCCACGCGGCAAACGAGCCCCAGCATGGAGCAATGGCAAGTTGCTGGACCTCATTAGTGTTTGGGGGGAGGAAGCTGTGCAGGCACAGCTGCGCTCCAGCCGTAGGAATTATATCTTTGGGCAGGTATCAAGGTCCATGCTGGATAGGGGCCATGAGCGGGACACGCTGCAATGCAGGGTTAAAGTAAAGGAGCTGCGGAGTGCCTATTACAAAGCCCGCGAGGGAAACCGCCGCTCCGGCGCTGCCCCCACAACCTACCGTTTTTACAGGGAGATGGACGCGATACTTGGGGTGACCCCACTGCCAATCCGAGGACCACGATGGACACTTCTGAGCAGGGTGGGGGACAGGAGCAGGAGGAGGAGGAGGGGGGGGTGGAGGAAACCGCGAGTGAAGCTACTGGGATGGGGGAAGACACCCCAGAGTCCCAGGAGGCATGCAGCCAGGAGCTCTTCTCAAGCCAGGAGGAAGGTAGCCAATCGCAGCAGCCAGCACTTGGTGAAGGACAAGCAGAGGAGCGGGTTACCGGTAAGCGGCTTTTATTTTCAGGGTGGAAATGTTTCGGGAGAGGAGGGGGGGGTTAGGGCTGCATGCATGCATGCCTAGATGTGGAATAGCCCATTGATGTGGTCTATCACGTCGCGGTAATCGGCTGCAGTAATCTCAAAAGTTTCAGCCAGAGCGTGGGCAATGTGCCTGCGCAGGTTTATAGGGAGAGCCACTGTGGTCCTTGTCCCAGTCAGGCTAACGCGTCCGCGCCACTGTGCCGCAAGGGGTGGGGGTACCATTGCTGCACACAGGCAAGCTGCATAGGGGCCAGGGCGGAATCCGCATTGCTGTAGAAGACCTTCCCGCTCTTCCCTGGTGACCCGCAGCAGCGAGATATCTTCCAGGAGTAACTCCTGTGGAAAATGTTGGGAGACTGTTTAGTGCAGATCCCCCCCTGTAGCTGTTTCCTGTCCCCAACGCACAGAAACCCCTGCACAGCCCTGAAGCAATCTCAGTACCCCTTACTCACCATTTCGTGGCTCCTGTTGCGTTATGTGTGCTCTTATTTGGTATGGGAAAAGTATACTAAAGTGAGGACTGTAAACTCCTTCAGTGTGTGGGAATTACTGTCTGGATGAGATAATGAACAATGCTACCCTGTTAACTGTTGCCATTTTTGCCTTCCAAAAGTGACCTTGACTGCTGGACTGCCCGGCTCCACCACTGCACAGAGACTACAAAATCTGAGGAAAAAGCCACGAAAAACCAAGGAAGACATGCTGAAAACAGTTATTGATCACTCTGCTAGAGAGAGTAAAAACCTGCAGGACTGGAGAGAAAGGGAAAGCAGGATCCACCAGAGGGAAAGCAGGATCCGCCAGAGAAATGCAGTGGCCAGGAGGAAAAGCACAGAGCAGCTGCTAAGCATCCTGTCGCGCCAAGCGGACTCTATCGAGTCACTCGTAGCCATGCAAGCAGAGCACTACCATGCTACTCCCCCGCCCCCCGTCCCAAAGCTTTTTCCCTTGTGCCCCAATGTCAGCTCAAACCCCCCTTCCCCAGCATCCAGGTTCTTACCACCACCAGCTGCCTCCAACACCTGTACATTCACCAACCAGCCCTGAGAACTACAACCCTTACCCTCTGCACTCAACCCCCATCACCATGCAGTATATGCACCCTGAAGTGCAGCAGTCATTGCACAGCACTCCAGACAGGACATATGCAAACTTGTGACTGTGCAGTTCACCAACCCACCCCCCCTGCCCTCTTATGTTCCCGAAATGTTGTGTCTGTCTGTCTGTCAAGGAAGTTTTTTTCTTTTCAATAAAAGAATTATTGGCTTTGAAAACAGTCTTTATTATTGCAGATAGTGAAAGATACCTTAGCCCAGTAAAGAAATAGGCACTGCAAATCATTTTAGGGATAATAGAATCCCAACAGTGTAACCACTGCACTTCACTTCCATGCAAGGCAGCAAACATTACTGTTGGCTTTCAGCCTCAAATTCTTCCCTCAAGGCATCCCTAATCTTTGTAGCCCTGTGCTGGGCCTCTCTATTAGCCCTGCTCTCTGGCTGTGCATATTCAGCCTCCAGGACTTGAACCTCGGTGGTCCATGCCTGACTGAATGTTTCACCCTTCCCTTCACAAATATTATGGAGGGTACAGCAAGCGGATATAACTGCGGGGATGCTGCTTTCCCCCAAGTCTAGCTTCCCATACAGGGACCTCCAGCGCACTTTTAAACGGCCAAAAGCACACTCCACAGTCATTCGGCACCGGCTCAGCCTGTAGTTGAACCGGTCCTTGCTCCTGTCAAGCTTCCCTGAAACCCTATACATGAGCCAAGGCAGTAACGGGTAAGCGGGGTCTCCAAGGATCACAATGGGCATTTCGACGTCCCCTACTGTGATCTTCCTGTCTGGGAAAAAAGTCCCTGCCTGCATCTTCCTGAACAGGCCACTGTTCCAAAAGATGCATGCATCATGCACCTTTCCAGGCCAGCCTGTGTAAATGTCAATGAAACGCCCACGGTGATCCACAAGCGCCTGAAGAACCATAGAGAAATACCCCTACTCGGATGCTAGGTGGGGTGGTGCCAGAATAGGGATATGCGTCCCATCTATCGCCCCTCCACAATTAGGGAAACCCATTTGTGCAAAACCATCCACAATGTCCTGCACGTTCCCCCGGGTCACGGTTCTTCTTAGCATGATGCGATTAATGGCCCTGCAAACTTGCATCAACACGATTCCAACGGTCGACTTTCCCACTCCAAACTGGTTCCCGACCGACCGGTAGCTGTCTGGAGTTGCCAGCTTCCAGATTGCAATAGCCACCCGCTTTTCCACCGTCAGGGCAGCTCTGAATCTTGTGTCCTTGCGCCGCAGGGTGGGGGCGAGCTCAGCACACAGTCCCATGAAAGTGGCTTTTCTCATGCGAAAGTTCTGCAGCCACTGCTCGTCATCCCAGACTTCCATGACGATGTGATCCCACCACTCAGTGCTTGTTTCCCGAGCCCAAAAGCGGTGTTCCACGGTGCTGAGCATTTCCGTGAATGCCACAAGCAATGTAGTGTCACACGCGGCAGGCGACTCGATATCATCGTCGGACTCCTCACTGTCACTTTGGAGCTGAAGGAAGAGCTCAACTGCCAAACGTGTTGTGCTGGCGACACTCATCAGCACAGGCCTCAGCAGCTCGGGCTCCATTTCCCACAGAAATCGCAATTCCCAGAGAGAGTAAAACACAGCAAGCGACTCACAATGGCACCAAACGTGGCCGGAAAAACTGTGACTGCTGGGATGTGAAGCGATGCACCACGGGGCGTTGGGACAGGAAACGGAATGACCCGCACCCTTCTGTCCCCTTCCCACAACCCCCAGCGCCAAAATGGGACGAGGTGCTCTGTGGGATAGCTGCCCACAATGCACCTCTCAATACAGCGCTGGAAATGCTGCAATTGTGGCCACACACGACCAGCGCTGTAACTCCCAGCGGTGCAATTTTCAAGTGTAGCCAAGCCCAAAGATTATTATCAGCCCAATTCTGACACTCTTACACCAAACAGTACCTTACTCTGCAAGGAATCCCACTGATTGCAGCCTCGTAGTAAGCAGGTACAACTTCCATTGACTTCAGTGGGCACTCCCATTTACTCTCAGGCTGAATTTGACCCAATCGGTCATAAGAGTTTCACTGATTTCAATGGGCCCTGTCACAGAGTAAAATAAAAAAGATGACTTGTGACTCAGCATAGCAGAAACTGGCCATAGGTGTAGCCTGATTTGGGGTGGGTTAGTAGGGTCAGTGGAGTTTATCCACTTAATTTAGTTTTATTTGATAATTAAATTTCTAATTAATTAATATTAATAATAATTAATAGATAATATGGGTATGGCTTGCCAATATGTATGATCAAAAGGTTCGTCTTGAATCAGGCTTCACAGAGTTTATACAAGGAGTTTCGGGGTATATGACAGGAACTTACACTGAGACAGAAATAGTCAATCAAGACCTTTTATTAAAAATCAATGAAACTAAGTAAATGTAAAAATGTTAAAAGCAGTTTGAGATTACAAAGTTACAAAATTTCACAGTTCTAAATTCCCTCTGTGCAGTAGCACTTGGGTGTTGAGAAAGGAAGTGATAAAATGGTTATAAGTTTAACCCTCTATAAACTAGATGCTTTAAAGCAGGGGTCCCCAACCCCCGGTCCGCGGCCTGTTAGGAACCGGGCCGCGAACCGACCCCTAGCACATCAAGCGGCGTGTCTCCGGCGGGGCCCCTGAGCCCCACCCCCTCAGAGCCGCGTGGTGAGGGGGCGGGGCTGCGAGCTCCGGGCTGAGCTCAGCTCCCTCCGCTCGGCGTGGAGCTCCCAGCCCCGCCCCCTCACCACGCGGCTCTGAGCGGGACGGAGCTCAGGCCCCGCCGGCCACACGCTGCAGCTGTCGGGCGAGGCACTGAGGCTCCGGGTGAGGAGGGAGCCGGGGGTAAGAGGCTGGGGCCAGGGGGGTTGGCTAAGGGGCAGGGAGTCCTGGGGACAGTCAGGGCACAGAGAGGGGGCGGTCAGGGGGCAGGGAATGGGGGGGGTTGGATTGTGGGTGTTCCGGGGGGGTCTGTCAGGACTCAGGGAGGGGGGGGATAGGGGTTGGGGCAGTCAGGGGACAGGGAGCAGGGGTGGGGTCCCAGGGTGGTGGGAGTCTCTGGGGGATGGTGAGGGGACAAGGAGCAGGATGGGTCGGGGATTCTGAGGGGGCGGGCAGTGGGGGGGCAGGAAGTGGGGGGGGTCAGATAGGGGGCAGGGCTCCCACTAATTCTGCATTATGGTCAGTTGTATAATTATTTCATTATATATTACAATAATAATAGAAATAAAAGTACAAAAATAAATAATGCGCTTGAATAGTCCCAAAACCATCCCACAGGTCTGCGGAAATTTTTTTTTCTATGAAACCGGTCCCTGGTGCCAAAAAGGTTGGGGACCGCTGCTTTAAAGGTAAAGCAGAAAATAGATTCCTTTATACTTACAGCTTTGAAAAGAAATACCACCATGACTTGTCAGTAGTTGACAGCCTTCGTAGGGGAGGGAGGACATCGATGTGTAGATATAGGTTGAGACGATAAGAAATAGATGGATGTATCGCCTGACTAATGATGAATTATCACCCTTTTTATAGGGAGAAATCCTTCCTCCTATGCCCAAATTTGTCTTTCCCCCATGGAAAGGTTAGGGTACACATCCCTCATAGGCTAACATTTATGTGCGTATGAGTGACATATATGTACGCATTTGTGGTGTACTTGTTAGATTTGTGGGCATTTTCCCCACTTTCCATCCTTTACTGCTATTGGCAGTAGGTGAAAGGTCTCCAGCCATTCAAAGGTCTCCAGACATTTGTGTAGGTTTGTATTCTATTATTACTTTTCGGAGTAAGGGTCCTAAAGGTTGCTTTCAGCGTCACGCAGGATGTTGACCAGGGTGTCTGACCTGGATGTCTGTAGGTGTCTTGCATTTCAGCTATTGCAAGTAATTCTATAATCTATAAAGCCTACACACTTTTATCAAAGAGACATTTTATACAGACCAACAGATTAATCCTCAGGGCTACATAGGAGTACATTTTGAGCTATACTGTGCAACTTATTACACTGAGCAATAACAGAAGTAATCCCCTTGACTTGACTGGGAATAACATGGGTAAGTGCTTTCCACGGTCCATAAGAGTTGCACAGTCCAGCCCTTCTGTTAGCAAATTGTAACAGGGCAATCAGCATTTTACTTAATTTCCAGACTCCCTTGTATCCCTGATGCCCCCTCACCCCGCTCTCTCCTCTGTATTTTCTGCCTTCTCCCCCCTCCAGTCTCTGAAACTCCCCACAAATCACTCTCTTAATTCCCTACTTCTGCTTTCTACCTAATTTATGCCTCCCCCCCACACACTCACTTGACCAGAAAGCCCAGTCGAAAAGGGACCCATGTGGCTCTGGTCAGCACTGCTGACCTGCCCGTTGACAGTCCAGTTGGTGCAGGGCTGGCAGGCTCCCTACCTGGCTCTGCACAGCTCCCAGCGGGGGGGGGGGGGGCAACATGTCCCTTGGTTCCTAGGTGGAGGGACGGCCACGACCTCAGCGCCAGCTCCGCAGTGCCCATTGGCCGGGAACCACAGCCAATGGGTGCTGTGGGGGCAGTGCCTGTGCGCAGAGTCTCCTGGCCACACCACCACCTAGGAGCTAAGGAACATGGTGCTTGGGAGGAGCTGCCTGAGGTAAGCATCACCCAGAGCCTGCACCCCCACCACGCATCTCAACCCCCTACCCTCACCCGGAGTCCCCTCCCGCACCCACACTCCCACCCCCACCCAGATCCCACACTCCCAACCCCCTGCCCCAGCTTGGAACCTCCTCCAGCACCCCAAATACCTCATCCCTGGCCCTGGATGGAGCCCTCACCCGCACACCAATGTCCTGCCCCACCACCCATCATTTCTGGCCCCACCTTGGAGTCTGCACCCCTAGACCAGAGCCCATATCCCCCCCCATACACACCAGCCCCCATGCCTTAGACAGGAGCCCCCACCCACACTCCAACCCCCTCGGCCCCAGCCCAGAACTCCCCTCCTGCCCCCCAAACCCCTCATCCCCAGCCCCAACCTAAATCCTCACCCGAACCGCTTGCCCCAGCCTGGTGAGAATGAGTGAGGGAGGGTTGGGAGAGCAAGCAGGGATGGAGAGAGGGGATGGTGGGCAGAGCCTCAGTGAAGGGGCAGGGCTTTGGAGAAAGGGTACACCGTACAGCCTCAGGGCATGGGTAAGGGTGTTCGGTTTTGTGCGATTAGAAAGTTGGCAACCCTACCTCCCTATCTCCTCGGTCTCTATTCTGCTCTACAAATAATAGCAGTAGCTCCCCAAATCACTAAAAGCAGAAACAGCAGCTCCCCAGTTCCTTCCATCTACCATATGCTTCACTAGCAACATGGATGTCAGGGCTAACCAAACTCCACCAGCAAGCCACATGCTGGTCGAATGCCCCGGTGCCCAATGGGCCAGTCTAGGCCTGATTGCTTTCATTTTCTAATTAACATGGGAGGATGTAATATCTCACACCTACACCCCCTGGTTAGGGGAAATGTTCATCTATAAACCATAGCATGATTTTATGGTCAAGAAATCCTGAGTAGTTTCAATTCCCTGACCCCCTTCAAAAAGGCTGGGGAAAATTTTGGATAGTTGGGAAATAATAGAGGCGGGGGATGTTTGACACTTGGTCCTATGGCTGGTCTCTTATTCTTCCCCTAATATGCCCTCATGAGAACCCTTGCAAGGTGCAATCACTGAATAATTAACACTTCGTCCTTGTGAGTTACTATTCCCCATTTTCCACCTGGAAACTGAGGCACACAGAGGTAAAGTGATTTATTCAAGGTCACACCGACAGTCCACGAAAGAGCTGGAGACAGAACCTAGCAGGGTGGATTGATTTAAATCACCAAGTAGAAAGACTCTATTTAAAATCATCCAATTTTAATCAACTTTTCCATTTGTACTTCAGTTATTTTCTAAAGAAAGGTGCCTTCTCATTCATTGATATGACCATTTACAACTAAATAGAGTCTTTATACTAGTTTTGGTACATCTTTTTGTTATCTCGGAGGATATACTAGACCTATATATATTTATTTAAGCAAATTATATAACTTGATATTTTCAGATTCTTATTAACTGTCCATTTTTAGTATGTTAGAAAATGGTGACTGATGGGTGGAGTCATGAATATTCGTAAGTTGATAACTGAGCCAGGCAGGTATGGGGAAGCTATAAAACAGGAGTCCGAGACCAGGGAGGTGGGCTCAATGGATGATGCTGAGGAGATACATGATGGTGTCTTCTGGAGTCGGAGGCCAGGTCCCAATGCCTGTGATGATCTTGCCAGGCTCTTGTACCCAGAGCACATCTCCCGAGGACCCCACAATACAGTACATGACCTATTGTTTACATGACCCATATTTATAAAGCTTGACTTCAACCATTAGATTTTTTTCCCTCCTAATTTTTAATTTATACAGTAAGGCAGCCTTCAATCCAATTTTTTTTTGATAGAAACTCATGGATTCAGCCCATTTATTTTTTATTTAAATAGTTTAAGAAATTACACAAGTTTATGCCTTAACATATTTTGTATTAAATTCAGATTTCATTTTAAAACAGGTTTATTTAAAAAAAAAATAATTTAAACAAAGAAAATCTAATTTAAATTTTACCTCCCCCCCCACACAAAAAAAAATCATTGATTTTTATCCACCCCCTAGGACCCTATGTCATGAATCCTAGTCCTAGACTTTAAATCTTAGGACACTCTATGCTTCATGATTATTTATATAGCAACCAAAGCCTGCTTGTCCTTTCTAGGGAAACATATGAGGACAAGGTCCCAGACCAGATGAGCAATACAAAAATCTTTAAATAATAAGATTCCTTTCTTACATTTGAAGAAAAACAAAGCAACACTGAATTTATGTATAATTGATTGATTTATTTAATTGTTTTTAAATCACTGCAATTGATAGAGAACGAGCTCCATGAAATGTACCATACATTCAACAAATAAGTATTTAAAGTAATTGATTTCTTAATTCTCTGAAGTGATCACTGCTACAGATAATTCCTTATGTATAAAAAGTTCTGTAACTTTGCTTTTAAAGCATCTTTCAAGATGAAGTTCAAGAGAGTTCCTAGCCATGTATCCCAGCTTTTCCAATGCTCTAAATAGAAAATGACTTTAGACATTAGTCCACTGGTTTCTCTTCCAGCATTTGCAGCTCTGGTATGAAAGAAACATGTTCATCGAGCATACTGTTTTTGGTAGTGACGGCAGACTGTTAAGAATCTGCAGACCAAAGAGTCCCAAAAGAAGAAAGGAAAAAACATGTTCATTTTATCTTCAGTAATACCTGTTACACAAAGCCAAGAGACCTTAGCAGCCATTTAGCTATTACACCCCTGTTTCATACAATAATAGAAAAAAAGACCATCAGGTACAAAAATCTTAGTACTACAAGATATTAAAAAACCAAACCATTAAAATATGTGAGAAAGTGTTTGCATACAAGTAGAAATACAATCCTCATTGAAGCAGCATACACCAGAGAGGACAGTCGTTACGTTTTTAATTAAAAAGAGAAAAGCCCAGATGTTCTTTTAACACAACGAGAACATTTGAGAAAGGGAGAGGAGTAAAACATTCATAGTCTGCCATGCCACA
This sequence comes from Mauremys mutica, assembly GCF_020497125.1. Taxonomy (NCBI): domain Eukaryota; kingdom Metazoa; phylum Chordata; order Testudines; family Geoemydidae; genus Mauremys; species Mauremys mutica. The sequence goes on from NC_059073.1 coordinate 106,989,576, forward strand.
TACATTTTCTTTGTAAGGTCACTTCAGGCATAAAAGAGTATGGTGTCAAACAAAAAGCATGGAGTCAAGAGTTTGACCATAGCACTCTATGCCAGGCCCTCAGATTGAACAATTTTCCTGAGTTTTGGTTTATTTGTGTAGATTTGCCAGTGGCCCAGGTAGTCCCCTGCAGACACCAAAGACCAGGGCAGGTCCTATGTGTTACTCGGGGATGTACCAATCTCCTCTACATCCAGCTGCCAGGGCAGTGCTCACCACCCAGCCATCCTGAAGGGAGAACATGATCAGCTCAGAGGCTGCTCCATAAAAACCAGAGGCTTAGGGTGCACAAATGCAATACTGTGCTTGGATCATGCCACACCCATACAGCCAAATCCTGACCCCATTGAAGATAATGAGAATTTTGCCAATGGGACAGGGTTTGGCTCAGAAGCAGAGGACATCACCTCCAAGAAATGCATGGGGAGTGGGATTCCAGCAGTCAAACCAGCCAGTTTGGGATTTATTTTAGACTGAGAGATTAAGAATTCAGAAACAAGGAAACCAAAGCACAACAGCAAAGGACAACTTGGTGTCAATTATCCTAAAATAAACATTCCTGATAGACTTTACTGCATTGTGACTACATGCTTTTACTCTTCACAAGAAAATGGCCACCCCACATTAAAGATGGTCCACACCTAAAGCATGGTAGAGCCAAATACCTGATTGAAAACTGAAGATGTGATATCCCAGACTTGCTGCCTTATTTAAGATAATGTATCTTTTTGGAATGTTCTCAGAAAACAAAAATGTCTCACTGGAAATCTAGCACTGCCCTAAACACCAGTGTCTGCAGGAAGGCAGCATTTATCTGGTAGGAAAGACTGAGTCTCAAAGAAGAAGGCAACACAGACAACTGTTTCTGGGACTCAGTAATCAATCTGTATTCATCTCCTACAGGTCAAGCTAGGCTCATCGTGGCAACTGGCTGAAGCCAAAGGGCTTGAAAACAGAACATTAAATCTGTATCCACTTAACATTTCCAGAGAAGTGCCAATTCTCAGAAAGGGCACAATGACTGATGTTGGCAAACATACAATTATATACGATTTAGATTATACATAACATTATATGCCCCTCGGGCCTTCTCACTTTCCCTTCCAGCTTCTATCTAGCTTTCTAAAAGTAATCAGCCTGGAAGATCTTGAATAGCAGAAAAACAATTATACTTATCTTCACACCTGTTCTTTTGTAGCATTTGCATGATTGGCTAACACAAGAAATATCCCAGCACACAAACTGGTGTCACTTGGCAGTCAATAATACTAATGTGAATCACAATAGTTAACTAACCACATTTTTAGAAAGCAGACCCTGCTCTCTAGATTACTGCTTTACTTCTCCCACACAAACTGTTCTCCACTCCAAACCTTAGTAATCCATTTTCATTGACATCTTTATTCCTGCTTTTCCCAATTTCTCAACCACTGCCTAGTAATTATTCACTAGTACTCCTGGCAATGCCTGCCTACTGGCCCCATTCAGCACTGCTGTAGGCATCCCAACAACCCACCCAGAGTCTCTGTCACACACCCAGTTGTGCACCCCTAATCATGCAGGGCCCCATTCTGTTCCTGAACGCAGCTGCTTCAAAGCAAGACTACTTAGTTATGTTAGACTCCCTCTCCCCTCCTCTTAAATTCTCTCTTCATCCCACCCGGTAACTAGCTATGTCTAGTTTAGATGTGGCCATAGCATCATCCACACCATAACCATCCCTCACCTTGATCTATTCAGTGCCACACTGATCCAGCAGTGTGAGTGTGTGCACACACAGTACATTTACGTTTTATACTGGCTATTATTGGTTTACTTTAGATTGTTCACCATCCCTTCTCAGTCCCTTTCCCCCTGCCCACCTTTCTGATCCACTGCACCCAACCTTTTTGAAACTTTGATGGTGTCTTCATACATCACTGAAATATTTAACTCCAATATTCCAAACTTACTTCCAAAGTACACACTTTATATAAATAGGTAAAAGCTTCAGATAAAATATTCGATCGTCTCTGTGGTTTAACATTTCTTTAAATAGCATTAAAAACACAAACATCCAGCCCTTGCAATTATACGTACAAACATACATACACACACACACACGTGAATTTATAAGGCTCATAGGTAAGTATGCAAAAAAATAAACACTGTCCACACCCCACCCCCAGAAAAACAAATTCTATACAATGAATCTGAAACCAAACAGAAGCAAACCATTAAAAATACCAAACTTCTTATGTTGCCGAGCATTCTTCTCTCGTTTTCAACTCATCAAAATAGTACAGTATTTACAAGTGGAAGGAAAAGCTGCACAGGCAGACTTCACAACACTGTTGACCTGTAGCCATCTCCACCATGTGCTTCAGAGTGCCTTTGTGCTGGCTGGGTGTGCAGTGTGTGATGCTGGCTTTTGAGGGTAGTAGCTGTAAAAGTAAACCTGTAGCAGGATGGCCATGTCCACAAAGACCTGGAGCAGGCCACAAATGGAGAACTGGAAAGGAGCCTGGTTCAGGATAAAGTAAACAGTCTTGAAGGTATCGCCGCTGGTCCACATCAGCACCATCTTGACACTACAAAAAGGGACACAACAGAAGAATTAAAGAGGGTATGATTTAGGAACCTCTTGGGGCTAACTGGCAGAGGGCACCTGGGGGCGGGGGGGGGGGGAGGGTACAGAGTTTTCCCGGGATCCCCCAGGACAGATGTATGCATATTAAGTTGACCAAAAGGTGACATGTGAATTCTCTACCAAGAGCCCCAGCTCTACCAAGAGTCATCATAATCATTGCAAAATGTATATACGATCATTTGTTTAAGGAATTCTGTATCTGTACTGAAAATTAAGTTCTGAAGGTACATGAGTTAAGGCAGGTCATGAGGAGATGATAAACATGCTCCTGTCAAGTAGGAGGGAAGAGACGCTTATCTCTCTCTGCCTGGTCACGTGCGTACTGTCCGTTTTACAATGGAGGCCTTTTTTTTTACTCCTGAGGGCATTCTGTGACAAAAATTAAAAATTCGGTGCACAGTATTTTAAAATTCTGCAAGCTTTATTTGTCAATAAATAAATGCAGAGGCTCCAGCATGGCAGTGGGAGCACAGGCCACTGGCTTGCTGAAGGTGGGAGATCACCTGCAGCCATCCACCCCACACTCTCCGGACACAGACTCAGCAACAAGGCTGCACCCAACCCTGACACAGCACAAGGCCTGGGCACCCTGTGGCCCTGTCCCTCTGCCCCAGGTGCATCAGGTGTGGGGCAAGCTCAATCAGGCAAGATCTAAGTGTGGAGGGGCTCAGTGTGGGGGAATCCAGGTGTGGGGTGAAAGGATTCTGTGTGGGACAATCTAAGCTGCAGGCAGCTCAGTGAGGGGTCTAGGTGTGCAGGGATCTGGATGCACAGAGGCTCGTGGGAGGGTGTGTCCAGGTGAAGGGGCAATGGGACTCTCCAGGGACTTCCAGGTGCAGGTAACTGGGATCAGCAGAGGTGGTCTGAGTGTGGGGGATCTCAGCGGGGAATGTCTGGGTGCTGGGAGAGTGGGGCTTGGTGGGGTGGGTGTCTGGGTGCAGCTACTTGGGAGTCGGTGGGGTGGGAGTCTGGATGTAGGGGCTCAGGGTGGTGCAGGGGGTGGAGCATCAGGGTCAGGGTTTGAGTGCAGGGAACTCAGTGGGAAGTGGTCTGGGTGCAGGGGTGGGGGTCTGGAGGCAGGGGGTCTGGGTGCAGGGGGCTCCAGATGCAGGGGTTGAGGTTCAGTGGGGTGGGGTTCAGGTATGGAGGGCTAGCAGGGTTCTGGATGTACCTGGTTAGGGTTGGCAGGAGTGTCTGGGTCTAAGAGGTCCAGATGCACAGGGGTTGGGTGGATGGGGGAGCAGCTCCCCATACAGTGACCCCTCCCACCACAGCTGAGGAGCGATGGGGGCAGGAAGCAGGAGTGGATGCTGAGCTTCCTGCAGCTGGGGGAAGTTCCTGGGGGTGGGTCTGATACAGCACCAGACACTCCTTGCAACCTCACGGTGATTTACCTCTCCGCTGGCTGCTCTGGGTGCCTGAAACGATGTACCTGAACTGCCAGGGAGTGGTGCATGACTGCTCTTGCAGCTTCCCTTTGCTTCCCTGTCAGAAAGCCATTTTTCTGCAGGAAAGCAAAGAAATCTGCGAGGAACATGAATTCTGCACACATTCAGTGGCGCAGAATTCCCCCAGGAGTACTTTTTGAATTACTGAGCCTGATGCCAAATCAGAAGATTGTGAATTCAACAAGAGGAAAGATGTAGGAAAAAGCAAAAACAGCAAGGAAGTTTACATGCAAAAACAATGGATTTGGGAGGTATAACTGGGAGTACTGAGTACACCTAGGTCCTTCACCTAGAAGGCAAAGCGTTAGCATGTTCTGTTTTATGAACGGAGGGTCACAGCCAGGCTGGCTGGCAAATGCTGCAAAGACTTGGGGTGAGCTCAACTTCATTAGACAGGAACATATCTTGTTTGTTAAGTCTAGGCTCTAGAGTGCATGTTAAGATTTTATTTTACATGTAACCATTTGGTTCCAATACTTTTACTTACTATTTCTCAAATTTCTATTCTTTGTTAAATACATTTATACTTGTTTTCATTATAAACATATCTAAGTGCTGCGTCTTAAGTGGAGCTGTGATCTAAGGTGTAACTGGTAAGGGAGACGCTCAAGAGGACTCGTGGGTTGTAGCAATAGCCATGCTCAACTGCAGAGGGACAGCAGAGCCTCTGTAGGCTAAGAAGGGAGAGTTTGTGTTGCCCATGACAGGTGGAGTCAGGGAGCTGACATCTGGCAGGCACAGACAAGGCTTCCTCCTGCTAAAGGCAGGTGATAGCAAGGGGTCTCACAACCCTGGGAAGTATTACAGATGGAAAGAACTGGAACTTTGATACAGGTTTAGCTTTATCAGACCATGACCAGGTTTAGCTTTATCAGACCAGGTTTAGCATTGATCTACCTATATGAACAGTTGTCAATACCTGATGCTGCAGCAAAAGGCTACCACCAAGTCCACACAACACACTTAATCAGATCAAGCAGCGCTCTAGGTAGGGGTGGATAATTGCTTCCTGACCCCCTAAAGCCTACAATTTTGTTATCTTAGTACCTACAGACATGAATGCCAATGGCCAAGTAGTTATTTAACTCCTGTTAAAAATCACGCTGTGAAATCTGACTTGATAGCATCCTATGAAAATAAATTACATAATTATGTGCAGCATAATCAGTGTAAGTAATATGGTGAACATCAAAACAGACTTCAAATATCTTTTCACTGCAACACTTACGGCCTCCTGTGAGTGGCGCTCTCTCTCTCTCTCTCTCACACACACACACACACACCCCTTCTAGTCACTCTAAATAAACACTTATGCAAAGAACTGATTTCTTGTACATCATACTATGCAATGTGTGCTCCAGAGTCAAAAATAAGTAGTCCAACAATACACACAAAGAAACAATGAATGTATCTGCAGCTGTTTATAGCAAGGTTAAAAATCATCAAGGTGGTTTGCTCCCATGGTTTATACCTGTGCCAATGCCCAAACTTTAATACCCAGCATTCCTCCCTTTTATACTTTCATTTTGCTGCATCTTGGGCTTTTCTCTTCTTTCCCCTCATCTCCAGTGCATTTCTGGTCCTCCCATTCAAGGTTCAGGAGAAAGTATGGGGAACAGAAATAGATTTTAAAACGTAAAATACATAAGGTTTTTCTTGTCCTGCCCTCAACACTGACAGTCAAGGATGTGAACCGTCAGTTTCTGAAAGCTGGTTATGGGCTTCATATATTCTAACTGGAGAGCTTTTTAAAAGGGCAGATAAGCAATACTAAATAAAAGCTTTGCAGTTCACAGTTACATTATCGTAAATATTATGCAGCCCATAGATGAAATGTCAGAATTATGACTGAGTTTTGCCAGACTTGATTGTAATTCATCAAATGTAACTGTGCACACACTGTAGAGAAGGAATAGGGCCCAAGGTTAATTTCCTAAACATTCGAAGGGGAGGAGGGGAAATCAAGATAGGTCGATTTGTATTTTGGATACAAATATATCACCCTAATATGGGCTAAATCCTGCATTCTATACTCTAGCCCTTACTGTAATGGGGGCCAAGGGATTCAGACGATACTGACCCATCACGTAACAGGAGTATAAGCCTTTTGCAACATTTATACCCCATGTTAGGTGACTGGGATCATAAAATAAAGATCGGTAACAATCTACATATTATGAAGCTACCAAGGGATTTCATGCGTGAAGCTGCAAGCTGGACATATGATTCAATAAATAATAATATAGGACTAGTTCAATCTCAAATTGTATACAAACAAGAAGAAGAAATAGCTAAGGTAAGCCTAGTTCAGTCCTCCTTGTTCAGTGAAAGAAAGCACAGTCCTTCTGTGTAACAACCACCACCAGCCACGGGAATGAGCCAAGCTACAGAACATTTTTTTAGAGAGTTACACAGGCAGATTTTTTTTTTTTTAAAAGACAAACAAATCTGAACAGCTTGAATACATAAGACGGGAGTGCAATAAATTAGGATAGTTTATTTGCAGGCAGCTGAAATGACTCCTGATGATCCTCAGCCATGGATGTTTGCTATGCAGCTGATCGTGGACACCTGATTTAATTGCGAATCTGTTGTTTTACAATTTTGTTTGTCTGTTCAATAAAAACCAGCCCAGACTAAACAAGTGTGTGTCTGGCCTGCCATGTCTGGCAAAATGATATGTTAATTGTTTGGATAAATCCAATTAAAAGATGCTCCATAGATTTTAAGTAGGAGTCTAACATCCAAAGGACAAAATCTCTGTTTTTTCTTGCTGAATATCAGGCAAAGTCAAAGTCAGAAAAGGGGGCTATTTAAAAATATCCCAGATTGTTGCTACCCAAGAGAGTGGGGTGTTTTCAGGGGAAACATATATCATCATCAGTCTATAAACCATGAGGGAGTTTAGTCTCCTGGCGAGAGAGCTATAGCCAAAGGCGAAAAACTTTTGGATAAGTACAATGTAGCGCTTTATGAGCAAAGTGCATGCTGCAACGGCAATGCAGATCTAACAGTCACATGAGCCATGTTGTACAGACAAACTGGTCTGTGAACTTTCGTTAGGAAATACTTTATGATCTCGTTGTTCACAATGCTGGTTTACAAATTTGGCATGTGATCCTGCACTCCTTGCACATTTAGGAGTCCCAGTGATTTCAATGGGAATTTCAGATGCTCAAGGAAAGTAGAATTGTGCCCGTGATGTTTTCCAGGTCACACTCCAACACTCAGTGTTCAGAAGAACACCAAGTTATTCAGTTGCATATATACAAGAAGATTGACATGAAATGAATATAGCTTAAAAGTTAATGTCAGACATCAGAAAATGTACATTAGCTGGAGCATAACACCAGGAGAAAAATCTGCAAATTAATCCTGGGTTTCTGGTTAAAAAAAAAAAACCTGCTGTGAAAAAAAAATTATTAAAAAAAAGCAAGCAAAAATTGCGACAAACCTAATTTCACAAATGCATCTAGGCCAGTGGTTCTCAAACTTTTGTACTGGTCACCCCTTTCACACAGCAAGAGTGTGACCTCCCTAATAAATTAAAAACATGTTTTTATATATTTAACATCATTATAAATGCTGGAGGCAAAGCGGGGTTTGGAGTGGAGGCTGACAGCTTGCGACCCCCCAGGTAACAACCTCATGACCCCCTGAGGGGTCCCGAACCCCTGACCTAGGACACAGGGCCAAGGAAATAACCAGGCCACCATGCACACATTAGTGACCATATAAGTTCTCCCTACTCACACACCCCTATATTTACAATATTACAGACATGCTGGTAGCACCACTTATTGTTAAAGTTGCCTAATACTTTCCACTTTAGCACCACCCCTGTTCTCAGTAGTTTGTCACTTTACCAAACTGTAACCATCTGGGGGGCAATTTTCCATGCAGGGTGTTGCCTCAGGTTCAATGTTTTTTGGAAAATTTCAGCTACAACAGTTTAGCCATTTCTGAAAACAAGGTTAGATGCCCAGTTGGCTGGGTGGGTGGAAGACATAGGTCATATGAGGAGCTGGGGGCAGGGGAAGGGGCACTGGAACTAGCTGGCAAGGAGACTGGGAGTAGGAACCAATGTGGGGGGGATGGAAAGGAACAGAAGGAAGGAAAATCTGACAAGGAGCTGAGGTGTGGCTGGTCAGAGAGACTGAGACAAGGGACCAGGAAGGGGAAGACTGAGATTGGATGAGGAGTTTGAGGAGGGAGACTAGAACTGGGAGCCAATGAGATGTGGAGCTCAGATGAAGAGCCAGAGGGGAGTAGGAGCTGGAAAGGGAGCATCTGGAAGCGAGGAGGAAGAAGGCGATTGGGACTCAGTACATCCAGAGGGAGAGATTAAGACTAGCTGGGCAAGGAAACTGGGACTGGAATGAGAAGCCTGAGGAGTGGAGACCGAGACCATGGGACTGGGTAGACAAGGAGCCAGGATGAGGATAGGGACAGGTTGGAGGGGATGGGGAAGAAGGAGCCATGCTTGTAGGGAATGGGCAGAAGAATCTGTGACTGCTAGAGCACACTCTGGAAAGTAACCCAAGATCCCTTAGTGTCTCAATTACTCTGCTGTCAGCAAATATCTGTGAAAAAAAGTGTCTCTCTCATCCCCCTTTAGTACTGGTCCACGTGGAGGACAACAACCTACTGCTGCTATCAGTTACACTGTAAGCTCAAGTGGAAGAGATTTGTGCAATGGATCAAAGGGTTCCAACCATACTGATGACTCAGGTGGGTGCCACATGGAGTTTCCGTTTTTTCCGATAGAAAACAGTATGTGATCACGTAAGTAAAGACTGTATCATAATGCACAGGCACAAGGGGGCCAGATTAAAGGTTGAACAGTTAAAAGTTAGGAAAGGCCAGAATTCAGGTTGAGTGCTTGACTTTGAAACCTCAGTAATGTTCTTTTAACACAGCTGTGTGGAGGTAATTATTCTACTTGCTGCACACAGTGCTTCCATTCAGAGTAATGGGAGTTTCTGTGTGCATCGAGAGGAATCAGAACTTTGCATCCTCATGTACTTTGGCATATTAAGTCATTTCAGGATTTCACCTGGGATCAGAAAAACGAAGCTTTAGTATGTACATTCTGAACTTTGCCCACTAGCGCTCTGAAGCGGAGGGGAATTCTAATGGCTGCCAAGATATTTTTTACATTTATTCTTATTGCTGAAAAGGAGAAATCTTGGATAGATTGCTTCTTGTCTGCCTGCAAGGAAGAAAGGAGCAGAGTGTCTCGTCAGATAGGCAGGCTTTCACTGAACAATTTTATTTATTTTTGGGTGCTTATCTGAGTGGTTATTCTACAGACCTTTTCCATTCAGGGAAGAAGATGCTAAGTGCCACAAATCAGTCCTTTCTTGCAAGAATACCTGAGGCACAAACAAACAAGCTAGAAGTATGCCAAGGAGATCACCTGCAAGAACCAAGGAGGTTTACACACAAGCTGCAAAAGCTCATTTCCAACATTCACAGAAGCCATATTTCAAACATCAAGTTCTGATGCTTGAGTTTTTCCCAAACTAAGCACCCCAACCATTAACAAAGCTGCACTCTGTGGCATCCACAACAAAACAACATTCAGCTTTAAATCTTCTCCTATCGTTACTATAACGTTTGAAAGCTGGACTGGAGAAGCTTAAACTGCAGGGCAGGCCCTGATCTGCACAACCAGCAGAGAGAAAGTCAATTAGAAAAGTGTTATGACCATACTGCTCCAAGACCAAAAAAACCCGTCATGTTAGTTATGGAGAAAGAGACAGAAAAAGAGGAGTGAGCCATGCCACAGCACGATTGGTTAACTAGAAAGAGATAAATGGCAACATACGTTTCTGCAACAACAGATATGCCCAGTGAAGAGAAGGAGGCAAGAGAGTTGCTCTGAAATAGATGGTGTTGCCAGAGGATGAAGCTGACTTGCAACAAAAATAGCACTTCCCACCAATGTAAATCACTACTGCGGTATCCAGTGACGACAAACCTCCCAAAACCAGTGGCTTTCTTACAAGTGATCTTGTTACAGGGAATGGCTAAGTTAATGACAGTCAGTTAATGTCAAGTCTCCATAAAATTTGAACTGACCATAAATGGAGGGAATCTGTTGGGAATTTTTCTGTTGTGATTTACTCTTAAAAACATGAAAGGATAACTACTTATTATGCTACTGAAATAATTCTCAGAACATCATGTGCTTTTATCACTTGATAGACATTAGAAATCTCTCTTTCCACAGGTACTGCCAAATACTAATTTTTAATATGCTAACATAAAAGAAATCCCTGAGACACTGCAGTTCTGCATCAGTGACAGCATATTTCATATAGATTGTTGTACAACTTACTTTGCTAAAAAATAGCACCAATAGCTTTTATTTTTAGTTGTAGTATTGTGTGTGCTAATACTGCAATTTGAAGTTATATGAATTACAGAAACTAGAGTAGGAAAATATCGATTGGCTCACTTTGTCTATACACTCAGCCAATAAAAGAGTCTTCTGTAGAAAGCTTTTTCCAGACCCCTGTATAGTTTTAAGTATCCTAAAGGGAAACCTTTCCACTGCTTCACTTGGGAGGCTATTCCACAGTCTCACCTAGTGGTTCTCAAGCTATTTACCATTCTGGGCTGCATATGCAACTCTCTATGTGTTATGTGGGCCATATCCAAACAATATATATATTACCTGTATGGCCCTGAGGATGTCACATGGGCCTCAGCTGTGTGCTGATTGGGCTGCAAGCAGCCCACAGGTTGAGAACCACCCACTATTTGGAAATTTTCTCCAATATTTGGGCTCAGAACTCCTTATTCAGGGATCACTCCCACAGAACTTAATCTTCGTCCTTTCTTCACTCCATCTATCCATAGCTTGACTGCAAGTTCTTGCATGATTCTCCCTTTCTAGTACACCATTCTGCTTTTACCCTCAATTCTTTGAGCATTCTCTTGTTCATTACACCTTTCTTCCTCTGCCTACCAAAAGAAAAAAGAACTTCTAAATAAAGTTAAGGCACAAAAGCCTGTTCCCTCTCTCTGCCCCCAAATCATTATTAGTCTTAAAATTTGATGCAACAATACATCAAATTAGCTGTCACTTACAAAGCAGCACATAGGCAGAACCACAGTCTGCAGAACTTTGGTTGGTGCTTGGCACAAATCTACACAAAAGGAAAGATCTAACAGTCCTTGTTTTTATTTGTTCCATGGATTTTCTCATATCAATGTTAACACTCTGCATATGTAGGTAATTTAACACACAAAACCAAAAATATCCTTCAGCTGGAGGATGTGAAGAGGATCAGACATTAGACAATGCCTTCCGTTGTGAAATTCCACAGTGACTTGACCACACATGCCAGCACACTTCAATAAAAATAGCAGCTACGTCTTGCCGGACTGTAATTACACCCATGGTATAGTTATGAGCGTAGTGCTAATTTTATTCAGTGGCCAGCCAAGGGACCCAGAGTCCTAAAGTTTATTTCCAATAACTGGAAGATGGATACAATTTATCCAACTTGATCCACTTAAAAAGTTAGTCGCTGCCCTCTCAAACCAGTGGAAGCTATGTAAAAATCAACAAAATTTCTATGACTTTCAACTTTCTCATCAACTTTTGTGAGAGCTTGGTTATGTCTACACTCACACTTTTGTCAGTCAGAGGCGTGACTGACATAAGTTTCACCAACACAAGCGCCGGTATGGATAGCACAATGTCGGCAGGAAAGCGTCTCCCGCCGACCTAGTTACCGCCGCTCGTTGAAGGTGGTTTAATTCTCTGCTGTCTGCGTAGAGCAGCTACACGGGAGACCTTACAACAGCACAGCTGCAGTGGTACAGCTGTGCCACTATAAGGTCTGTACTGTAGTCGTAACTTTAGACTAGCGCCTTCCCTCAAAGTGCTTTACAACCGTTAACAAAAACCCCTTTGAAGTAGGCAAATAGCAGGTCAGGTTAACACTGGAAAACCTTTGACTGTAGAGTAAACTCATACCAAAAAAAAAAAAAGAGAGAAAAAAAAAAAGCAATATCATCCATATAGCTTATACCAGTTCAGCAAGCAAAATAAGTTATACTGGCAAAAACACATTGAGGCTGGAATAACCAGGTCTACACTAGGTCTTTGCAGGTACAGCAATAATCAGGCCTGGTGTACCCTACCAAGTTTTGTTGGCGAAATCTGCCTTTTGTTAACACAGGTTTGCATGTGTCCACACCCAAATCTAAATCCTGCCAGCAAAACCCAGACTTTCTGTTGCCAAAATAAAACGTCCCCGAACAACAGAAGTCCTCTGATGACATACTTCCACTGGCAAAATGCCAGTGTGGATACTGCATTAATCTCATCTTACGTCTAGAGAAATTGAGGGTCTGGAGGTTAAGTGACTAGCCCAACGTCATGCAGAAAGTCTGTGATTAGGCATGGACTAAAACCCCAGATTTTCTGAGTGAGTCCTGTACTGTGAGCACAGAATCACCCTAGGATCAGTTACAGAGCCAGTTCGCAAGTCTTGAACAATTTGAGGAAACATTTTAAAATCAATAGTTGGCAAAAGTTGTGCTATGTAATTAATAGCTTATATTTGCACATTTCAGGTGAAATCCTGGCTCTACTGGTGTCACTGGAAGCTTTGCCATCAACTTCAGTAGAGCCAGGATTTCACTCTTAGGGAAGAGTTCTTTTGAAAACTAACTCCCTGTATAAAAATCATACAATTCATAAGCAATGATTTAAACTTGCAAATTTACTTCTCTTCCAGAAAGAATGGTCTTGTGGTTAAGGCACAGCATGGATTTTGGCAATGCTACATTCAAACCCTGTCTCTGCCACACAGATTCCCCATGTGACTTTGGGAAAGTCATTTAATAGCTCAGTGCTTCAGTTCCACATCTGTAAAAAAGGGATACTATTTCTCCTTATGACAGGGCACTAGGAGGATAACATCAGTAATATTTGCTAGATGCACAGATTCTTCAGGAAAAAGGGCCATAAAAAGTCAATCAGTGAATAAATTTCAGCACTGCCCATGTTTTGAAAAATATTTTCTAACCATCTTTTTCAGCTGCTAACTGTTGCAATCTGTTTACAACATTAGCATATTTGGAACAAGAAGCAGCTTTCACAGTTGGTTCCAACATCCTCACTTTGGAAAATGTTCAGCTCATATTTTCAGGCTCTGAAAAGCAGCTCTTCTGTATCAGGTCTCCTTACAGAAATGTCAAGTGTACACACTAGTGGCATTTCTGCCAGAGAGGCTGACCTGTCTTTAACACAGAAGCAAAGGCAGAAGACCATGGAATCTGAATGCTAAGCTATTTTTAAAAGTGCAAGAAAAAAAAAATATGAATAGAGCATTTATCCCCAATTTTTAAAAAAAAGTGTCAGTACTGATGCACCACCATCAAGAGCCATATTTCCAAAGGCAAGTGTCTACATTTTGCCATCTGGAAGTCAAGTTTGCACACACCAATACAGGCTATTTGTATGAGGACATATCTAGAGCATTTTTGCAGGCCCAGCAGTGTATATTGTGCACAACCAGTTGAGAAATCTAAGTCTGATACTCTACGCCTAGGTGCCGAGCCTCTAGAGTGCCTTATGTCATTTAATAGCAATTTGTCTGACACTGGAGTGGCACTGACAATTTCCAGAGGGAGCCGTATGTCCAGCCCTTGACAGCAGAACATTTAACAGGAACTTGAGGGAGGAGAAAGATCAAGAGCTTATTTTGGAACTTCAGAGTTAAGCTGAAACTAAATCCGTAAGTAATGGATAGCATAGTGTGTGGGTTTGGAATAGAGTGACCAGACAGCAAAGTGAAAAATCGGGACAGGGAGTGGGGGGTAATAGGAGCCTATATAAGAAAAAGACCCAAAAATCGGGACATCTGGTCACCTTAGTTTGGAAGATCCAGCTATCTGAAAACCCCTGCAACTCTTAGGAACAAGAGGGTTTACTGAGAAAGATGTTCCAGAATGAATGCTGCATTCTGCTTGTTCAGCAAAAAAATTCAGAGAGATGCGCCACTCCAAGGTAGTTGTGTCAGATGTTTATTTTATATTTCTTTTATGCAGCCATGAAACAAATGGGGGGGGAGAAGAGGGAATAATTATGAAGAAGGAGTTAAGCCAATACATTACAGCTACTCAGATACACACATACTTTTCCATGATTTTCAAGTGAGTGTTTTTATTACTACTCCTACCACCACCACCTACAGTGGGCTGTTGCAAAGGGGTTCAGCACTATTTGATAGTGTACTAATGCAAGGTAAAATTTTCCTCTGAAAAATGCAAGTTCAGGTTTGTGAATTCATGATGAATTTGCGGAATTGTTTTGGTCAAAAAACAAAAAAAATCCTCCCTCCTCCAAAGAAATCAAAATATTTTATTTCAACATTTACTTCAATTTTGTTTTGTTGTTTTTAAATGAAAAAAATGTAAAGCTCAAAAAGAAAATGAAACATTTTGTTCAGGTTGAACAAAACGCTTTGTTCCACCATAACTAAATAAATAATAAACCAACTAAAGACTTTTCGGTTTGCCAAAAGTTTTTCTTGATTTGTCAGTACAGCCAGTAAACTGAAAAATCAATTATTCACACAGCTCTGTGGTGTACACATAAAAACACAGATTGGGTAAGCACTCTACAGTGGACTGTTCATATAACAAAATGTCCCAGATTGAATTAGTTTTGCTCATACAGTATATAGAACACTCCTACATAATATTAATTTTTAAATATCTTACTTTTTTACCACGTGCTCTTAAGTGATCGCCCCATTGTATAAAAGACAGGTGTTACAGTCTGTGGAGGTGAAGGATCTTTGACACAGTATGTTGCAAAGGCTCCTTTGGAAGCTGTAATAATAGATACTATTTTGTAGAACAACTTGAAATCACTGATTGAAAGTTGCTGTGTAAGTGTAACCAATGAGCCTCAACACCCAAGTGAAATAGATCAACATTATACCCATTTCACAAGTAGGTAAACTAAGGCACAGAGTGGCTATTTATCCAAGGGCCACACAGAGAGTCAGTGGCAGCTCCAGGAACAGAATTTTCCTGTGAGTTGCTTCTTGACTTTAGTGATTAGAGCATAAATGGCTGTGACTTGTCCATACAGCCTCCTGCGCGCTACCCACTGAAGTGTGCACTGCAGAGAGGTACCTTTTCAACTATTAATAATTTGGCCACTTTTTATGGGGATAAATAATGCAAAAGAAACACCCAACTCCAATAATAGTCTAATCATTTGAGTCTGCAATTCTATCTAGTTTGAAGCATACGGCATTTAAAGATTTTAATAAAAAAGAAAGTAACCTGCTCTTGAGCCCAAGCTTTGTATCCCCAGGCTCCAACACATTATTACACAGATTTTTAACAATTCCCTTTCCCCCCTAAAAAAAACAGGGATTTATAGTAGGAAATTTTGTTAGGCCCATCAGCCAACTTAAGTGAGTTCATTTTAATACACGTGTGCCTTCACTTTATTCTGATAACCCAATGAACAGTCAGCCCATGTTTTAATATTGTAATGATTTAAAGCTGCAATTGCTGCTGAAGTCAACATATACAAAGTACAGCTGGATCTCTAGGTCTAGCGTTAATGTTTCCTATGCTATCTTGGAACAGTGGTCTTAAGTAGCTCCATAAAAAAGCTGGTCTCTCATGGAGCACAATCTAAGAATATCATTATAGTCATTTACTTCTCATGCAATCACATCCTTCAGCTAAATGTTTTTGTACATTTTAAGAAAACATTGGAGAAATACAATTCCCAAACACAACTGTGTGTAGAATAGGAGCGAACACACAGGGGCCAAATTTAAGACTCCTTTGCAATCACCTAACAATCTGGAAATAAGATTAGATTTTTACCTGAAATGAGATTCACCTGCTTCTTGAAACCTTTGTGATTACATGGCAATAATAAATACAACTGCACTTACCAAAAAACACTTGCAAACTGGCAGTAAAGAGGACATAAACCAGGACAGAGGAAAGATCTTTATGCAAAACAGATTTCAAGTATTTAAAAATGGAACTCACTACCTTAAAAAAAAAAATCTGTAGCAGCAGCAACACATAGCAAGTTTATACCTTTTCCTGTGGTAAAACCCAAAATTCCCAATTTTAAATAGAAATCAGAAGATATTGTTTTGTCACAAGATACCAAGCCAGGGAATGATCAGTAAGCAAATTATTGTTATTGAATATTCATTTGCATTATAGTAACACCTAAACGGCCCAATCAGTGCTGGGCTCTCCACAAAACCAGAAAAAGGAGTCCCTGCTGCGGATATAACAACAAAAAGATTGCAAAAAAACAAAACAAAAGTATCAAAGCAAAATACTAATAACTTCTCCATGTAGTAACCCAATATGTATCTAAAGGTTCAGCATTAGCAGCCATAGTAACTGGAGATGGATAAGACCTGCTAGGCTGTAGAACATCCTCCTACCAATGCATGGTTGCTCCCTACAATCTATTTTTAGGGGCTTATCCAGTCTAGGATAAGTGTCTGAAGGGATGGGGCTTCCACCACTACCCTTAAAAAAACTACTCCACAATGTAGCAGATCTATGTCAGGAAGTTTTTCTTGACAATTAGCTTATATTCCCCTTTACTGAAACAATGTATTTCATAGCTTACTCCAAGTTATAACCCCTAGCACCATGCTAAAAATTCCTCTCCATCCCTGCCTTTCACACCCTTCAGATATCTGTAGACTTATGCCACCCCTTCTCCCAAGCTGTCACTGAGCTAAGCATTTTTTTTCCACCTTTCATCAGTAAGTCAGTCCCTCCAGCGCCTTCATCATTTTTGTTGCTCTTTCTTGAATTCCTTTACAGTTTATCTACATCTTTCTGGTAATGAGGAGCCAAAACTGATTGAAGTATTCTATCTGCACTCTTAATCACACAAGTAGTTGCATTGACTGTTGGCAGAACAAGCAAGGTTTGTAAAACGTGCATTGGTATTTGTAGGCTTACGAAGCCACCATTGTTTCAGAATTCCAGAGTTTCTTAAGTATTGGGGGAAGAAGGAACTCTTCAAAAGCCAAGCCGTTTTATACTAGCCCTCCATTATAAGCCCAGTTTTGACCAACTCCTCCTATAACTTAGCTAAACCACACAAAAGTTTTTATGTGACCTACCAGCTGGGAACATTTTGACCAAATCTAACATGCATCGGGCATGGCATATTTATGGTGTGTGTGTGAGACAAGAATAAGAGGCCTTTACTTTTCTAAAAATCTCAAGCCATTTTGGGGGAAAAGCACCTCTCAGAAGAGAGTTTGGGGCTAGAAACTCGAAGTTTGGTTTTATTTATCTGTGTTCTATAGAAGCCTTTGAATATTTGGGAAGGTTGGCTGCTTAAGACAGACGTTATTTGCTATGGATTTCTGAATCAAACCCCCAAACCTTTCTTAAGGTTCTCACTGAAGGCAGGGAGAAGTGGAGATATCCCAGGTGTGGAAAGGGCTGCAGTATAAGAGACAGTTTTGGGAACTAGTGGTATGCTGAAAGTTGGCAGGGAGTTTGTCTACACTACGGAAACTATGCCAGCATAGCCCCATACTACAGATGCAGTCTATACTCCCCCAGTGTAGACACAGCTCTGTTCGCATAGCTGTGTAGGAGTAGGATTTTATATTTGTATTAAAGGTTATAATGATTGGTTATAATAATGTAGTATGTATTAAATGTACTAATGTTTGGTTTGATTTCATCCTGCCAGCCACCCTTTTTGAATAGCAGAAAGGAAGGACCCTCTGGGACTGTGGTAGAAATGCATTTGACAGACTGCCAGTGTCTGTACTGATTTTAAGGCAGGGACAGACCAGAACAATCCTTATGACTGATTATGGTCACCCTTTTGTTTTAGGATAAGTTATAATGTCTACTATGGTTTCCTATATGTATTACAAATTAGGCACTCTAATTAAATATACATTTCTTTGTTTGAGGTTTAGTAAGTAAGAGACACGATCTTGTATTGTGTCCTATGTTAAGGAGATTAGAGGAACGCTGAAGGCCTGGGCCCCAATGTGAATTGTTTTGATTATAAGATTTAGGAAGAGTTAATTTACAATGTTTTTTGCTCTCAAAGGTCTCTGTAAAAGACCGTTTGTGTGAGTGAGGAATGTATGCATCAGGAAAAGAAAAGGTGTGAAGGCCATTGTTATAGCCAGATGGTCAAGGAAGCAGGGCCGGCTCCAGACACCAGCCTACCAAGCACGTGCTTGGGGAGGCACCTTGGAACGGGGTGGCACTCGGGATTTGTTTTTGGTTTTTTTCGTTCGGCCGGGCAGCGCTGGGGGGAAGCGGGGCTTGGGAGGCGTGGCGCCGTGCTGGGGGGGTCGGGGACTTGGGCGGTGCGGTGCTCGGGGGGGCTGGGACTTGGGCGGCGTGATGCGATGCGACGCTCGGAGGGGGCGGGGGACTTGGGCGGCGCAACACTCGGAGGGGGCGGGGACTGGGGCGACGCAACACTCGGAGGGGGCGAGGTGGCGCTCTTTGTTTTCGCTTGGGGCAGCAAAAATGTTAGACGGTCCTGCAAGGAAGGAGTGAAGAGACTTAACGACACCAGGGAACCATCAATGCGCATCCATAATGAAGGAAGGGCAGATTGATGACTCTGAGGTAAGGCTGGCACCCCTAAAGACAATTGATTAAATGGAAACAAGGACAGGATGACCCTCTCGGAGGTGTATTGGAATGTTTCCATCAAAAGATACCAGCAATTAAGGAATAACAGGTCATAAACTGACACAGCAAAATCCATAGACTTCAACAGAGGAAAAAGACTATAAGAACAGGGTGCTTTGCCATCGGACTTTGAGTTCGTCTTGCCACACTCCCGGAGCATCAGATTGCAACTGACAGAGCCCGGCCCCCCTCTGCGCCCAATCTGGCTGGCCACTAGATTGATCCAGACTCTGGACTGGTAACTATAAACATCAACTGGCAGGATTCTGTGTGTATGCATGGTGTGTGTCTGTGTGTGTTTGAAAAGCATATGCTAACTCCTGTATTTTCAATAAATGCGGCGTTTTTGCCTCCTTCCCTATATAAGATCCCATGTACTTTGTATAGCATAACAGCTACGCTGGTCAGGGTTGTGGTTTCCTATACCCATGACCAATGTAGCTATTCCAATGCAACTTTTCAGCACAGACCAGGCCTCAGTGTGGCAAGAAAAGAGACTGCAGCTCAGGCTGCTAGTAGAGGTGGTAGCATGAGAAGAGGGTGGCTTCCCATTTTCACGCTGGTTTTCTCTGGAGTCCTCTGTGGCCTCGTTGTAGAGCACTGAGAATGTAATGGGGAGGGAGGGGAGCAGTGGCAGCAGCATGCAGACAGAGAAGAACAATGCAGTGACCCCAGCATGGAAGTAGGTGCGCCCAGGGCCAATCAGAGGGGGAGCCAGGAGGGCCATTTGGTCTGGGCCTCAAGCTCAAAAGGAACTTCAAATTTAGACATTTGTTAATTTTTTGGCATTTGATGAGTTTCGCAACTTGTTTTTATGCACATCCTTATCAGTACCAAAAGGTGACGCATACTCTCAGCTTAGAGCTGCAAATTTAAGCAAATAAGAGATGTGATTTGTTAAAAGACCATTTTTTTGTTAACTGATATAGATTATTAATATTTATAAACATCTTAAACTCTTTAATATGACAAAAATATATTGGATCTGACAGTACAAGATTAGACCATGTGTCGTCACTTTTTTATTTTTATTATGGCTAGGGGCTTCAAAAGTTGGAAGTGGCCTGGGCCTCTCTAGACCTCTGAGAGGGCCTGGGCTGGCCACAGTTTAGGTATTAAGTTAGGCCGCGGCAGGAAGTTGCAAACGGAGCAGAGCAAGTGGCAGACAAACCACCGATTTTGTTGAAAGAGGGGGGAAACATTTGCTCCTTGAAATCAGATTCAGACAGACAGTTTTCTACCAACATCTCTTTAGGGCATGCACGGAAAATACAGTAGAGTATGCCCCTTCTGTCAGCCCAATCAGTTTGAATATGCTGGATATTATCCCTGCTGAAGTGATTCTTTCAGTGGGGAGGGGAGGAACCCAAGCCTACCATATTCAAAGAGAGTCACTCCCCCTCCACCCTTCCCATTGGTATTAGAACCACAAAGGGTGGCAGGAAGTCACAAATTCAAGCTTTGTCATAGCACTGAAATTTGGTCTAGGAAATAAACATCTTAAAACAAAGTTAAAAATCCTTTTATGTTAATGGTTTTTTCCCCCCCAAGTCTCCCGCAGCTCACCATTTGCTACTGTACTTTTTGTAGCCACAGTAAGTTCTATTAAAAGTTTCTCCGTGACTGTTCCACCAAACCACTGTTTAACAGAGGGAGATAAATAGTGTACAAAGCCTTTATACTGGAGGATCTCCAAGCATTTCACCAACATTTAATTATGGTATTATTTCCAGTTTGCAGATGGGGAAAATATATAAGGTACAGGGAGACAGTAAGCCACCTGACTAAAGTCACAGATGGGGTCAATTTAATAGCTGCAATTAGAACCCAGGAATTTCTGTTTCTCAATCTTGGCATTCAGAACACTATACCAGATCTTCCTCACCAACAACGTGAAGGCCATAAACCATGGGAAGGTAGTGCAAGTAAGAGAAACACAAAAACAAACAAACCCCAAAACACTACTACTGCCAGATGTATGGAGGCATGAGATGGAAGAAAGACCTTTTTTTAAAAATACATCTATGATTTGGTTGACAGTATGGAGCTAGAGTGGGATAATATATACATGACTAGACTGTCAACAGAAGTACTTTGAACGAGCAATGAAAGCAATCAACAGATGAAATAGGAGAAGATCAAAATGCTTAATAGCTATTTTATAATCAGTGTTCACTGAAAAGGATAGCTGTAGCCCAGATAATTGGTGCCATAATACCTAACAAGGAAAGGAAAAGGTCACTAGGCAAAATGATGAAGGTACATGTTAAAGAATGCCAGGTTACCATTCACATAGCTGAAATATCAGAAGCACTGACAATTATTTTTGAAGAATCATGGAGAATGCTGGAAGTCCCAGAAGAATGAAAAATGTTAAATGTTAATTATTTGAAGAAGGGTAAAACACACTGAAGGAAATACAGATGGATACAGTTAACGTTAACACCTGGTAAATTACTAGAACAGTTAAAGCAAGCAGTTTTCCTTGAGGAAAACAAGGTATTAGCCAATATGGGTTAACTTAGGGGATAAAGGAAAGACAGATGTAGTGTATCTTGACTTCAATAATGGATTTGAAGGAATTCTACATAAGACACTTGTAGTAATAGTAGAAGAAGTGGTAATAATACTCTGCACTGATACAGCTACTTCCATTTATGCTCATCGTTGAAACCCTGATGTCTCAATTTGACACCATCTTTTCTGTTGGCCAGCTCCTACCTGTTCTATTGAAAACTGCAGTTCTTTTCCATGCCACTAGTCCATGAACCATGTTTGTAAATGTTCTTTGGTCCTGGAAGCATTTGTACTGACTTCGGAGCATTTCTTGCCTTGCCAGGTCAGAAGATTTCAACTCGTAAATCCACATCGTTCTGATTAGTATCTTGATTTTTCCACTTCAGCTTTAACTTGTTAGCAGCTGCTGTTTCAAGAATGACTACAGTTAGAGATTACATTATGCCATCACTTGGAAGCTGGGATTCTCATTATATAAAACTAGATTGAAATGGAGAAATTGCCTTTTCTGCATTATAACTGGCAAAGTGTTCAATAAACATTTCTGTTCTGTGTTTGGTAAAAAGATTATGTTTCATATCATCTGATGATTGAACACTTTCTATTCCAATCATAACTCAGAAGGATGTTAAACAGAAGTTACTAGTGTTAAATATTTTTAAATCAGCAGTCCAGACAACTTGCATCCAAGAACTTTAGAAGAGTTGGAAAGGTGCTCACTGGATTGTTAATGCTGATTTTCAATAACTCTTGGAACACACCAAGGAAGCCCCAGAAAACTGGAAGAAAGCTAATATCATGCCAATATTTAAAGAGGGTAAACGGGATGATCTGGAGTTACTGGTGGGACTGCTCTGTAGCATCTCCTAAGGTGCCAAGCATGGCTCTGCAGGAGCTTCTCGCCTTAGCCCACAAGTTTTGGCTGCCTGCTTGGAGCAGGGTGTCCCGTGCCATAAGCTCAGCTTTGGTCTCTACACAGTCAAATAAAAATAAACTCAGAATTTGGCATCTGCCCCTTTAAGATATAAATTGAAAGGCAAGCACTTAGTTTCAGCACTTGAAGGCAAGGCCCTGACCTGGCCCAGGGGTTCTGGGCCAGGCATGAGGCGCTCCTCCTCTGTCCAAGTCTCACCCAACACTCCCCTGATAAGAAACAGACAAGCCGCCTTAACTGGCCTGCCGACTCCCAACTGGTCTGTGCTGGCCCCAATGCCTCAGGGCAGTGCTGGGGGGGGGGGGGTCTGCGCTGCAGGGAGCAGGGTTGGAGCTGAGTAGGGGGTGCCCTCTCCTCGCAGTCAGTCCTGGCCCTGATGCTAGGAGGCTGTACAGCCTCTGGGCCTAGAAAATGTTGTTAGTAACCTAGCCTGAGCAGAGAGATGTCTGGACACCGATGCCTCCAGCAAGGGGCAGAGGTGACCGGGTAAACCAAATCACACTTGGGTAATTATAGGTCTGTTAGCCTGACACTGATATGGGGCAAAATAACGTAACCACTGATATGGGATTTGATTAATAAAGAATTAAAGGAGGGAAAGATAATTAATGCCAAAACATGGGTTTATGGAAAATAGATCCTGTCGAACTAACTTGGTATCTTTTCTTGATGAGATTGCACGTTTGGTCAATAAAGGCAATAGTGTTGATGTAATATACTTAGACTTCTGTAAGACATTTGACTCATGACATTTTGATTAAAAAACAGAATGATACAAAAATGAACGTCACACCTTAAATGGATTAAAAACTGGCTAACTGAATGGTCTCAAAATGCAATTGTCAGCAAGGAATCATCACAATAAAGCACGTTTGTTTTTAATGAGGCCCTGCAGGAATCTGTTCTTGGCCCTATACGTTTTAACGTTTTTATCAATAATCAGAAAAATCATCACTAAAAAAGTCTGTAAATAACACAAAGATTAGGAGAGTGATAAATAACGAAGAGGACAGGTCACCGATACAGAGCAATCTGGATTGCTTGGTAAGCTGAGCACAAGCAAACAATATGCATTTTAATATGGCCAAGCATCAAGTGATACATCTGGGAACAAAGAAGGTAGGCCATACTTACAAGATGGGCAGGGGCAGCTCCAGGCCCCAGCACGCCAAGCGCGTGCTTGGGGCGGCATGCCGCGGTGGGCGCTCTGCCGGTCGCCGGGAGGGCGGCAGGCAGGGCTCCGGTGAACCTCCCACAGGCACGCCTGCAAGAGGTCCACCGGAGCCACAGGACCAGCGACCGGCAGAGCACCCCCCGCGGCATGCCACCCTGCTTGGGGCGGCGAAATGTCTAGAGCCTCCCCTGAGGATAGGGGACTCTATCCTAGGAAGCAGACACTCTTGAAGAAGACTTAGTGGATAATCAGCTGAACATGAGCTCCTATTACAGCACTGTTTCCAAAAAGGTTAGTGCAATCTTTGGATGTATAAACAAGGGAATCTCGAATAGGAGGGTAAATTATCCCTGTATTTGGCACTGATGTGACCACTACTGGAATAGTGTGTCCAGTCCTGGTGTACACAATTCAAGAAGGCTGTTAATAAATTGGAGAGGGTCCAGAGAAGAGCCACAAGTATGATTAAAAGTATTGAAAAAAACTCACATGCTTTATAGACACAGACTCAAGGAGCTCAATCTATTTAGCTTAACAAAGAGGTGAAGGGGGCGGGGGTATGTTCTAATTCAAACAGGAGTTAATTCTGGGAAGTCCTGTGGCCTGTGTTATACCAGAAATCAGACTAGATCACCACAATGGTCTCTTCTGGCCTTATCTAAGAACCATTAATTTTTAATCTCTAGTAATTCATAGTAGCAGCTGCTTAAATCATGATGGTAATCACAAGGCCATTATTTTAAAATGCAGTATGTTGCAAATTGATGGAGCTACAGTAACAAATTCTTTGTATCCTTGGTAAAGTGGAAATCCTGATTTTTTTCAGTGTCATACAGTATTCATTTCACAGCCTGGCTGGTTTGCAAAGGAGAGAACCTTAATGCTGTCGCTGGCCTCTTGGAATAGCAATGTTTTGAGCACTGAGATAGGAAGATGCTGACTTTAGAACAGTGTAACTAGCAATCTCCGGTTTTTAGACATTCCGAACATGTTAAAAGAAAGAATCTTGCCATATTTAAAAGGAAAATTCCCATTTAGGCCTCAATCCTGCAGACAATGGGAAATTCTCATTTAATTCCTATTCTTGTGTTTAGTGACAATCAGAAACTGGGGTTAGAAAATGTAAGCCAATATTGCTCTTACTTACTTCCTAAAACTTTAGAACTGCAGTCACGTTACTGATTTAAGGTTGTGGTTTTTTTTCCTTTTGACATTTCAATCCTGCAGCACCAATTTTATTGCATTTCTGTGCTTCTGCTGAGGTGTCCAATGAAGATGAGGCCAGCATCACTTCCATTTGAACTAAATTAATTCACTGTTAATCCAGAACTAAGGTGTTGTACATATGCACTGTTGTTTTGTTTTACAGAGAGAAGAATACCTGAAGATGTAGCAAAGAATAATATGCTGGTGTTATTTTCAATATTTTATTTTTAGTCTAAAATTCCCTTTAAAATAAAAAAAGAGATAGTGATGTCATTTTCAGATTGTTTCCCTGTCAGCTGTAGTCAGAAATTATCCAGAGACCAAAGTCTATTTCAACTCATTGAAAATTCCTAGCTTCAGGTTTTTCTTATTTGTTTAGATCAGCACAAAAAATAAAAAACAAAAAACAAATTCAAAGCAGTCAAGCTCAGGCATCAGATTCCCTGTGTGTGCTGCCAAAAATGCATCTGCTCACCATGACTCATTCTGTTCTGTCAGTGTACCTCATTCATAATTGCAGCCCATTCTTCAACACCAGTCTGGTACTTGGTGATTAAAATGGTCCTTTTACAACTGCTCTTTAAAGTACATGCCTGAAGTGATATAAATACAGACTAAAAATCCCTCAACTCACAATAACCTTTCCAGGGGTCAAACTAACTATTTTACCAGAGCCAAAAGTCTCTGGACCAATGTAAAACAGCAGTTAAGCCACTGAAGTCAGAAATGTTTATGCTGATGTAAGGAAGATACAGACGCCCTCTGTCTGTAAATGGAAGAAAGATGGTGTGAACAGCTGCACTGTATAAAAAAAAAATCCCACAAAACAAATCTTATCTCCCACTGAGAAATGCGGGTTATTTTAGATTTTCAGAACGAGCTGGTAAGACAAATTTGGGGGAGAGGGAGCAAGCAAGATACCCAAGGACACACATGCCTCAGATTTTTTTTTTTTGAAAGAAGAACAGCTATATGTACTGAACATGTTATATTAGATAACTCTCAGATGTAAGGCTGCTTATAGCTATGTTATACCTCATTATAATATTACTCTTACAGTCAGAAGTGTATCAAAATTTGCAATTCTTGGCTCCCATGGCTTGAGAGACAATGAATACAGACTGTTTTTCTTCAGTGAGTTATGATTATTTTACAGGGTAATTCCAGTAACCCCAGTAGTATTGCTACAGAAGAGGCAAAAATAAGCATTTTCTTCTAGTTCTCATTTTTCCCCAGTTTCAGACCTCACTGAGTTGTAACCTGATCTAATATAATACCTTAACTCTCCCACAGAGCCTTTATGGAACAGATTTTCCAAGTTAGGCATGACTGGAAAAAGGATGACTGATAAAAGGCTAATGTAGTGCCCATCTTTAAAAAAAGGGAAGGAGGAGGATCTGGGGAACTATAGGCCAGTCAGCCTCACCTCAGTCCCTGGAAAAATCATGGAGCAGGTTCTCAAGGAATCAATTCTGAAGCACTTAGAGGAGAGGAAAGTGATCAGGAACAGTCAACATGGATTCGCTGAGGGCAAGTCACACCTGCCTAATCTAATTGCCTTCTCTGAGGAGATAACTGGGTCTGTGGATGAGGGGGAAAGCAATGGATGTGTTATTTCTTGACTTTAGCAAAGCTTTTGATACGGTCTCCCACAGTATTCTTGCCAGCAAGTTAAAGTAGTATGGGCTAGATGAATGGACTATAAGGTGGATAGAAAGCTGGCTAGATCATTGGGCTCAATGGGTAGTGATCAATGGCTCCATGTCTAGTTGGCAGCCGGTATCAAGTGGAGTGCCCCAAGGGTTGGTTCTGGGGCCGGTTTTGTTCAATATCTTCATTAATGCTCTGGAGGATGGCGTGGACTGCACTCTCAGCAAGTTTGCAGATGACACCAAACTGAGAGGAGTGCTAGATACAGTGGAGGATAGGGATAGCATATAGAGGGACCTAGAGAAATTAGAGGATTGGGCAAAAGAAATCTGATGAGGTTCAGCAAGGACAAGTGCAGAGTCCTGCACTTAGGACAGAAGAATCCCATGCAATACTACAGACTAGGGAATGAATGGCTAGGCAGCAGTTCTGCAGAAAAAGGACCTAGGGGTTACAGTGGACGAGAAGCTGGATATGAGTCAGCAGTGTGCCCTTGTTGCCAAGAAGGCTAATGGCATTTTGGACTGTATAAGTAGGGGCATTGCCAGCAGATCGAGGGATGTGATCATTCCCCTCTATTCGACATTGGTGAGGCCTCATCTGGAGTACCGTGTCCAGTTTTGGGCCCCACACTACAAGAAGGATGTGGAAAAATTGGAAAGAGTCCAGCAGGGGGCAACAAAAATGATTAGGGCTCTGGAGCACATGACTTATGAGGAGAGACTGAGGGAACTGGGATTGTTTAGTCTGCAGAAGAGAAGAATGAGGGGGGATTTGATAGCTGCTTTCAACTACCTGAAAGGGGGTTCCAAAGAGGATGGATCTAGACTGTTCTCAGTGGTAACAGAAGACAGAACAAGGAGTAATGGTCTCAAGTTGCAGTGGGGGAGGTTTGGGTTGGATATTAGGAAAATCTTTTTCACTAGGAGGATGGTGAAGCACTAAAGAAATTTATATTATATCTCATCATGGAATAGAGATTATAAATTCTAATTCTATAGTATGAGGCAATATAGTCATGTAATGTTTAAGAAAAGTTTTATAAATGAGTTCTAATAGTTCATGGATTAGGGTCCCAATCTTATAGGGTTCCACAGGCTTCTATATAGATTATTTAGGTTAATCTTTCTATCTGCCCAATGGGACTCAGTGCTCAGTCTAGAAGATACCATCAGAGATGCTTAGTTTTGCAGTTCTCAAACTGTGAATTTGTCTCCCCTGAGGTAACATGCTTATTAAACAGCAAAAATGTTTTAAATAAATAAATAATATATAGGGGCGAGAAATAAGAGACCTCAACTCTATTGTCCCACTGCAAATTTGTGTACACAGAGTCAATCCCTTACTTCTCTCTAAAAGTGAAAAGTTTCAAAAAGTTCAATGAATAATAGATCGATGGGGGTGGAATGGAGCTGGACAAGGAGAAGAAGTGTGTAGATAAATGTGAGAAGCGAGGGACATTTGCTTTTTTGTTAAAATATTAAATTTGGTCTTGAAGAAAAAATCCAGAATACTTAATGTTGTTGTTTTAGTTCAGGGGTAGGCAAGCTATGGCATGTGTGCCAAAGGCGGCAAGCAAGCTGATTCTCAGTGGCACTCACACTGCCCAGGGGCTGCCCACCAGTCCGGGGGGCTCTGCATTTTAATTTAATTTTAAATGAAGCTTCTTAAATGTTTTAAAAACCTTATTTACTTTACATACAACAATAGTTTAGTTCTATATTACAGACTTACAGAAAGATCTTTTAAAAACGTTAAAATGTATGACTGGCACGTGAAACCTTAAATTAGAGTGAACGAAGACTCGGCACACCACTTCTGAAAGGTTGCCGACCCCTGTTTTAGTTAAATAAAACAAAATCTGGTGATGTTCTCCTCCTAATACAGCCTGACAAGAAAATCCTCCAAATATTAATGATTAACCTGTTGAATTGGAGATCTTTATGAAGTCATTGGGAGGTGAACTATCTGCTTCAATTATCTTTGGTAAATGAAATAACCAAACCACCATTCATTTTCTAATATAGCTGTAAAACTCATCGGAAAAGTTTTCAAAATAATGTATAGTGTGTACCTTCTAAAAATGAAACCTGCATCTATCTCTGAGTTGTGAAGAACATGTATTAAGCTTATAACAACCAACAAGAATGCACTTTTATGTAGAAATCCATGATTAAATCAAGTCTTCCTGACTAGTGAGTTAAATCATGATTTAAATCAAATCCACCCTGCCTGTTGTGCTCTTGCCCCTGGCCCCTTCATTCTCCAGGGGGGCCCACAAATATGTTTGGCGCCAGGCCCACAAAAAGTTAATCCGGCCTTGTTCTCAGAGTTCATAATCTGATACAGATTATTGGTCAGAGAGCCATTCTGTCACAGGGCCTATATGGATTTTCTGATCTGAAATAAGGGCAAGAAACTATGCCCGGAGTACTATACTACATCATCAAACCCAACAACAACAAAGCCAGAATCTCTGCTTGCTGGAAGAGAAACATTCTGCATGGAAACTTTTGTACATCAAGTTTCTGAAGTGTTCAGAACTTCATCTGTTATACTTGGGTATTAAGAACAATCTTTTGTCCTCTTAGATGTCATACTTCTGCAGATAGTATGATTAACCCTGTATTCCAGAGCTCCAAAGTTTTGGGATTACTTTTTTTGCTTTCTTCAGTGTGATATAAAAAAATTAATGAATTATAGTATAATCATTAATCATGAATTTAATTCAACTCAGCAACAATTAAATTACTCTTTTATAATAGAAAAAAGCAGGTGACTTGACAGGATCCCAAACTGAATAGAGATTAAATTAAGTCATCATTTCCTTGATAGATATTACTTGTGCCTTTTTTATGAGCTGTGGTACCTTTTTCAAGATTAGTGCAATAATTAATGGGATTATAAATGTACTGTCTAGATTTTCAATTCTGCAAAAATATCTAAATGTTGGAACAGAGCCTCATGTTCCTATAAAGTACTAATTTTAAAGACAAATTTGATGAGTCATTTAAGAGCCATCATGGAATTTTCTATTCTTCATGTCAGCATTTGTCCTAAATATTTATTTAATAATGGAAAATTTTTACCCTTGAGCCATCATGCCAAGACACACTGCCCTGGCTCACTATAATGAAAGGCTATGATTCAGCATCCATCTCCCCTGACTTAAATTTCTCTGCCTCCTCCCATGCCCAAGTTCTCTCTTTGCTCTCTGCTCTCTCAAGCCTGCAGTACAGTAACCCTCTGGTAGGCACACAGCTGATATTACTACAAGCAAAGAAAAAGGAGTAGACATAAAAAATAAAATTTATGCCAAGATAAAATAACCACTTGCATGGAGTCAGATGAGCTCTTACTACAAGTTGTTTGTGGCAAATAGTGGGGAGCAGAATATCTTTAGTATATAATTAAATAAATTGCACCAAATGTATACAGATGTATGCAAGTTGATTATACATCACCTTAGATTGATTTGCCAAACTCAGAATCCATGGAAATCCCTTATTAGAGTCTCAGAACCCTGAAACACATTTCAACTTGAATCTACATAAGTTTTCAGGCATTACATCATTCTCAGCCAATCTGAGCACAAGATTATTGTACAGTCACTGACCCATAACTGTACATTTTGACTGGTTGCTGGAGCGATCTGACAGGTATAGTGACAGTATTTTAATCTATATACATTCATATACATGCACTCTGACTCAGGAATATCATCAGCCATAATACACATATAATCTGATTGCACAGCTGGTTCTCAATAACTCTACAGTGCTTATACAAATTCCCCTGATCTGACTACTGCCCACAACAAACATGGCTACATCAGCTTCTTACCATCCTCCACCCTGCCAACCCTCTCAATGCCAGATGTTGCATGCATTTTTCATTGAGCCTGAGGACAGTAGCCAACTGAAATGCACAGATAAGATTACCAAGAGCACACAGTATAGCAACTTGAGACTACTCTCTATTAATGTTTCACTAACAACCATACCTTCCTTTAACACCTTTCGTCATCTTTGATCTCTGAGTTCACTTACTGGGATGCAGTTAATGCCCTCAAGTGATCATTAAACTATTACTGTTATTATTACCATAGCTGCTAGGAGCCAGAGTCCTGGACCAGGACCCCACGGTGGAGAGGCACTGTACCAACACAGAACAAAAGGATGGTCCCTGCCCCAAAGGGCTTCCAATGTAGTGTTCATTTCTTGTATTCCTGTTGCAGAAGCAACACAGTATCAGAAAAGGGAACTCCTGACCCAGCAGACTCAGGAAGTGTCTTCTGTATTTGGCCAAAGTAAAAATTCATCTATCCCCTCGCTTATTTTCCCTCATCAGATAGTGTTCGTTTTCATTTAGAAAATGAATAATTTGTTCAAGTAGAAATATACTTAACACATCAGATGCTATTCCCTACCTGGCCCTAATTTAGAAAGACATGCACCTTTTGCCATATTTTAGCAATTAATGAATCTAATAAGATTTTTGTACTCTGACAGACAGTATATATGCTAATCCCATGTAAAAAGTCCTAAACAGTCAAAATTCCAACAGGCATCCACTATAATCATACAAAATCGTGCTCCAAGCCTGTAAACACTTAAGCATAGGCATAACTCTTCTCATGTGAGTAGTCCTACTGAAGTCAGATGGGATTGCTCACCTGGGTATGGCTACATAAATGCTTAGGTGTTTGCAGGACTGGGGTCTTTGTCATGTTCATAACAGTGTGTGGGGTGCGGAAGTTCATAGAAAACAAATTTGGAACAGTTCCCTCAACATAAATAATTTCATAATGCACCTCTACCCTGATATAACGCGACCCGATATAACACGAATTCCAATATAATGCGGTAAAGCAGTGCTCCGGGGGGGGGAGGGGAGGGGCTGCGCACTCTGGTGGATCAAAGCAAGTTCAATATAACGCGGTTTCACCTATAATGCAGTCAGATTTTTTGGCTCCCGAGGACAGCGTTATATCAGGGTAGAGGGATAGCTCAATGATTTGAGCATTGGCCTGCTAAACCCAGGGTTGTGAGTTCAATCCTTGAGGGAGCCATTTAGGGAACTGGGGTAAAAATCTGTCTGAGGATTGGTTCTGCTTTGAGCAGTGGGTTGGACTAGATGACCTTCTGAGGTCCCCCCAACCTTGATATTCTATGTACACATTATATTTATTTAGTAGTAATAGTGCAGTAGTGCCAAAAGACACCAACTGAGTTCGGGATCCCATATTGCTAGGAAGCATACATACACATTCTAAATTAATTACATAAATTGCAATATATTCTGAGAAAATGTTTAATGGAGAATGAATCTTCCTTGAAGACATAAACAGCACAACATTTTAGGAGGCTACTTCCTACTTGTGTATTTCAAGAAATATCAGTAGATCTATTAAAAACAAGTATTCTGTATTATCAATTACTGATACCATTCATAAATCTCATGCAAAACATGTCAGCCACTCCTTTTAGGAAAAAAGGAACAAATTACATAAAAGCCACAGAACATGCTGACACATCAGCCCACCACCACCAAAACCTTTTTATTTTAAAGGTAGTGTGAAATACCTTTCATTACTATTTTCTTCAGTGAATGCAACCCTCTTTCCCCTGCTCAGGGCCGCCCAGAGGATTCCGGGGGCCCGGGGTCTTCGGCGGCAGGGGGGCCCTTCCGTTCCGGGACCCGCCGCCGAAGTGCCCTGAAGACCTGCGGCGGGAACCCCCCGCCGCCGAATTACCGCCGAAGCGGGACCCGCCGCTGAAGTGCAGCCCGGTCTTCGGCGGGGGGGGGGTCCCCGCCACGGGTCTTCGGGGCACTTCGGCGGCGGGTCCCGGAACGGAAGGGGCCCCCCGCCGCTGAAGACCGGGCTGCGCTTCGGCGGCGGGTCCCGCTTCCCCCCCGCCCTGGCCCCAGCCTCTTACCCCCGGCTCCCTCCTCACCCGGAGTCTCAGCGCCTCGCCCGACAGCCGCAGCGTGTGGCGGGCGGGGCCTGAGCTCCGTCCCGCTTAGAGCCGCGTGGTGGGGGGGGGGCTGGGAGCTCACGCCGAGCGGAGGCAGCTGAGCTCAGCCTGGAGCTCCCAGCCCCACCCCCTGACCACGCGGCTCTGAGCGGGGCGGGGCTCAGGGGCCCCGGCGGAGACTCGGCGCTTGATGCGCTGAGGCTCCAGGAGAGGGGCGGAGGCGGGAGCCTCCGCTGTTCTCTTGGGGGCCCCTGCGGAGCCCGGGGCAAATTGCCCCCTTTGCCCCCCCCTCCGGGCGGCCCTGCCCCTGCTAGAAGCTGTACATTTTAAAATAAGGTATCTGCAGTTCTATGCTTCACAGAGAAACAATTGTGCTTGAATAGAAAGCACTTCTTTGATTTTGCTAATTCCAGTCCCCATAGGGTAATTAAGAAAAAAACATAAGGTTACCTGGTCGTAGCTCTCATAATACAACACTATTACACATGAAAGGGAAAAGCCAAATGAGAGCATGATTGAGGTCAGGCACTTAAAAATCCCTCTTCTCTTGGATACCACAGATACAGAATTTCTCTTGGCAATGAGTATGCACAAAATGCATAAATATGCCAAGGGTTCAATCAATCCTAAAATGCCTTGAGCATAAAAGTAAACAAATATCAAAACACTTCCTTGAAAATGTCCTAAACTGGAGAAGCACTTTCAGCAGGTACCAAAAATACCTCTAATCCAAGCCAAACAAGCAAAGGGAATATGGCCAGCAGACCCAGGAAGTGGTTTCTGTATCTGGCCAAAGCAAAAGTTTTTGGTGATAATCTTTTAAGGAAAAAAGTAATTCGAACACAGCTGTACTGATAAAGGGTCAAGAATGATAGTGCTTGGCAGATGGAAATTGCTGCTGTATTGTTTCAATGGATTAGTGAAAAAACACAATGCAGTGGTCACTTTTAAAAACCTTTCAGTTGGTTTTGCAACTAGGTAACATTATCTTGGGATGTACAGTGTGCATGGTAATGCAAGTCTAACATTCAAAATGGTGGATATGAGACCAAAGTTTTCTTTCACTCAGTTGTTCACAAAAAGTCACTCAGTGATGAGTGTACAATTTTAAGTTTCTAGTTTGTAATTTTTAATAGTATTTTATTTATTTTCGCATGAGTAGAAGTCATGTATAAGAATGAACAGCCAATATATGGGGGGGGAGGCGTCACAAAAGATACCATTACATAATAGTTAATTAACAAACATGTGTGAACTGGACTGCCAGAAATTATTACACACAAACTCAAACTATTTTCCCTATCTTTGGTGGTTTTGATATATGTCAATTTCCGCCCCCCCCCCCCCCCCCCACACACACACACACACTCCCAATAAACAACACTTCCCAAATTCGGTTAAAATAAGATATTGACATTGGTGTCATGCCTCATAGCGATTTGCAAGAGACTGTGAAGATATAACTTATAATTAGGAGATTCATTCGTTAAGTTAGAAATATTGTTGATTTCTTTTTTAATGGAAGTCTCACTAATGGGCTCAATCAGTCCATTGGTAAGTCTTTTAAGTTTCAGAAAGGGGTCTTATGTCACTTATTACTGAACCTTTACATGACAAGTGGTGCCAGATCCTCGTTTCCTATAAATACTGCCCCAAAAGCCACAGAACAGGCAGTGATGAAACAAGCCAATGAGCCTGCAGTGATCAGACAGAATATGTCCTAGATCATCTGCAGTTACAGACTGATCCAAAGACCAGTGCAGCCAATGGCAAGACTCTCACTGACTTCAGCGGGCTTTAGATTAGGTCATTGGTACCACAGTGGTAGATGCTGTGTTTAAAAAGAAAAAGAAAAAAAAAAGTAAGATGGGTCTTTTCCTAGAACTTTAAAGAGTTTGAAATGGTGACAGTGTACAACAGCCAGGAAATGGAAGGAAGACAAGGGCTGGGAGTGAGGCCATATTTTGTGAAAGGTGACTGACAAGGGGAGGATTCTCTTGTTTTCAGGAAGATGCATTTGTCAGCATTTGGGGTGACATTAAGGACAGAAGTCAGACCTGTAGCCCATCCTTAATCTAGATCCAATGTGAATAACAATAGCAGAATGCTTAAAAGTTTATTTTACAAACTGCCTCCATCAGTGCTCATTTGATGAGCTTATTAATAGTGTGTATCAGAGCTTATTAAAAGTGTGGATCAAATCCTCAGTGGATGTAAATCAGTGTAGCATGGTTGATTTCCATGGCAGCTTACATCAGCCAAGGATCTAGCCCTATGACTGCTCTATCACACAGTAAAAACTCAAGAACATCAGAAAATTCTTCCAGAAATATTCAGGGATTCTCCCCACCACCACCTCAAACACAAACCAATTTAAACAAACAGCTTACCTCATTCCGTCGGTCGATCTGTTCTGATAGTTACGGTAAAGCTGCGGAACGCCTAACATGGCCTCAGTGAATACAGCCAGGAAGCCCAGTGTTTCCACGAAGAGAAAGGAGTCGAGAGAGAGGTAAGTGATGTATCCTGTCACCCCCGTGAAAGTCAGAACACACTGCACATAGTCTGTAAACTTGCTCCAGTGCCAAAAATAGTTCAAGTCAAAATCTGAAATAGAATATTAAAAATAAATAAATTAAAAAAAATAAGATTTTTGCCAACTCACATCATTAATCTCTCTCAGAATCTTTAACAGGTGGAACTAACAACTGGGAAGCATAAGAGTCATTATCATCCTTCATGTAAGGGATTAAATAAAGGTGGAAGGAAAAGGAGGAAAAAACCCCAAAGTCTAAGGTCTAAAGTTAAAGTTAAAAAAGGAAAAGATGATCAGTGGTGTGGCTGCTCAGGAGACAAAGAGGAGACAAGGATTTCCCACCCTTCAACGTGCTTCCAAAATTGGCTTTTACTGAAATCCTTGCCCCTTGGGGAGTAAACTAAAATGTAGAAAACCCATCTGGCCATTACTAGCTGTAGAACATTAACACAGATTTATACAACAACACACAATACAAAGGCTCTGCCCCAAAACACTTACAATCTAAGAGCTTTCCAATTCAAGGTCATGGTCCTTAACTTCGAGGCACTCACACTCCTGGGACATAAAAAGTTGACTGAAGCTCTGGAACAAAGACTGTGGTAGAGAACTCTGCTCCTCGGCACAATGGAACTATATACAGCAAAAGTAAAAGCTGATCTGGGCAGGAGACAGCTTTCTCGGGGGCCAGCCCAAGCCGGCAAAATGAACTCCCACAGGAACCACCACAAACCTCACTAACCTTTCATTCCAAGTGTAAGATGCGTTCCTTGGACCACCGAGCCTTTGCTAATAAAAACACAACTCAGTGGAGATATAGATATAGAGCTATAGAGATACATATATTTGAGTCAATGCCAAAACAAAACACACGGCAACTACACTATAAACACACAATCTTTGCCCCTGGGGAGCACATTAGAGAAAGAATGAACAGTACAAGACAGATGTTATTCATATAACTTAAAGCACTACTGAAAGGCATTCAGATACCTCAGTGATAAGGCTGGTATAAAATAACAGACAAATACAATCAAGGACAATGGCTTTATTGCAAAACAATAATGGAACCACCAAAATGAAAGCTCTAAACTAATAAATCATTTGTCGCTGCTATTATAGCTTCTTCCACTTTACTACTATAAAAAAAAAATAGAGAGAGCGAACGAGCGAGAGAGAGCACAAGAGAGAGAGGGTTAAAATACACTTGTTTCATAAGAACTTGATCCCCTTACTCATCAAAAGAGTGGACCATATAATGGCTGTAGTACATGAAGCAGCCAAAACACTCCAGGAAGCAACAAACCAGTTGTGGCCTTTGTTCACTTTCTCCCCCAGTGAATTTGAACCAAAAAAGCCCCTCTACTAACAAGGCCAATCAACACCTTGTCTGACCCTGCAACACACACAGGTGATCTGGATGCTCTTTAAAAACACTTTCTGTAAATTCAGGTTAAACACATCAGCCTCTGCATCCAGCAAGTTAACTTCATCCACCCAAAACAAAATGAAGCAGGAAAGCAGGTTGGATTCCAGCCCCAGTCGTAGCATAACCATGTTTGGTTAGAAAATACAATAGAGTGCTATGGCCAAGAACTGAATTTAACAGCCTATTGCAGAGCCATTCTCAAAGCAAAAGTGACCCAAATCCTTGAAAAGGGGAACTACAAATGGCCTTTAAACTCAACCCAACAGCGTCCTCTCACTAGGTTTTTTTTTTTTAAGTTATGAATTTGAACAACTGTAAAGCAGACTTCAGATCCCTTACAATGCTGGCAATTCATTGAAGTTCAGCCCTTAGAAATTATAGAAATTTTGATTTAATTCAGACTCTGTCTCTGTTAAAGCCTGTAGGACAGAACATCCAACTGGTACCTGGAAAGTTTCCATTTACTTTCCAATAAATACCCCTCCAACTCAATATGTAATATTCAAAAGGTGTCCACGTAAATACCTGAACTCTATCAGAAAGCAGCAGCTGTAGCTCAGAACACTATCTTTCCCATGCACTACCAGACCAAAA
Source organism: Mauremys mutica (assembly GCF_020497125.1). NCBI lineage: Eukaryota > Metazoa > Chordata > Testudines > Geoemydidae > Mauremys > Mauremys mutica. Next base: position 107,026,425 of record NC_059073.1, read on the forward strand.
GGAACCTTGACAGCTCTTGAAATTCATCATCTAGTCACACTGCTCTGAATCTTGGACTCCACATTAATTTCTTTCCTTATTGGTTGTACTGCCCTTTTTTGGTGCAGCTTCCTTGGGCTTCTCTACGACTACTGCCCATCCTCTTTTGCCAGGCCTCACCTCCATACACTGTGTGTGGGGGGGAGGGGGGTTCCCTCCTCTCTATTCCCCCACTTTCCTCCTACTCCCACAGTCCTTTCCTACAATTCCACCCCCACAGTGAACCTGAATACCTAACTTTTATAATATAAACTAAATAGCTAAAAGCATGTAACTAACATAAAAAATTAAAAAACACAACTTACAAACCCATCAGAATGCATGCACCACTCTAGTTTTGCTGGCCCTTACTTGGATTGTTAAACTAGTGTTTTGTCTTCTAATAGGTTTCAGATGTTTCGCAAGGCAGCTTGTTTTAGCCAAAGCTATCTGCCCTAGTAATTGGTTTCAGATGCTCAAGAAAGGTCATAAACAAATCAATTTAAGGCTGGAAATAAAGTTGTGAAGTATTCCTTCTGAACATCTGAGCCTTCCTTTCTCCGGGAGGCGCCAACTATGTTAGATGACATCATATAGTAGCAGTCACACCTTTCATAGCAAAATAATAGAATACTGTTAAGCTAACTGACATGATACACTATATGAGAGGATGAGGACTTCAACTAGTCTCCTACCACATCCTTAACAATCTCTCCCGCCTTGTATTTAGCTTGAGCATTCTAGATACCTTCTCTAGATTGGAGGAAGAGCTCGGTGAGGCTCGAAGCTTGTCCCTTCCAACAGCAGAAGTTGATCATATAAAATATATTACCTCACTCACTTAAAAAGACTAATTGACCTTAAAGTGACCTACAAAGGGTTTTGATTTTTTTAATTTTATTTTAAATTAAGTTGCCTTCTTTTTAAACCCCTCCTTTGATTATCTATGAAGAGGTCGTCAAAAGACTTTTTGTAAGGGATGGGTTTGCTGCTTTTTTAAAATTAGAACCACCATGAATGGGAGCTCATGTGACTTAACTGAAGAGACAAGATGATAATTAAACCAAAGCCTCAATTTTGAACGACTAAAAATCCGTTCCCCTAATTGCTTATCTTTCAGTCTCTAATGTCATTTCGCTGTTCTCTATTTGCCATAGTCTTCCACAGTAAATAAACCATGAATATTGAAGATCTAGAACACACCAAAAAAAAAACAAAAAAAAAAAACACACACCACACAGGCTTTTGCCCCTTATTTGCCAGGCACCAGTAAAACACACTAATGCAATACTTTCTACAGCTGTCTTTACACACCATGTTAAGCCTGGTGTTTATTACATTCTTTGTAATAAGACTGTACTGCTTATGAAAGATGCAGGCTTGACAGCCACAGAGACTGAAGTCTTCTTTGTCCACAAAACAGGTACAACAAGATACAATATGAACTATCCGCATTGCAATACCAATATGCCTGAACCATAACCTGGACAGATCATCTCTGCCCATTAAGTCTTGAGCTCCTATGTCAAGGCTGCCAGCAAAGATGGTTTGCATCATGTGGACCTTTGACCACACTCATTTGATGTAGGCCACTGAACAATCAGATAGTAACTTTCTGTCACTATTGACCTGCACTGGATTTGAACTGACAATGTAAAAACGAAAAGGTTCTACCGTATTACTAGCTCCCAGTGCTATTTAATCCAATACACTGGTTACATTTCTAACATGTTAATCCATTGATGGAAGAGAGATTTATGTTGGAAAAGCCTATTAATAAATACTACAGGGAGTTTGCTGCATAAGTCCTTTATGCAATGATTAGAGTATTTTGTGGCTGGAGATAGAGGAGAGCAGGTTGCCATGCCTACTCTGGGATTCACATCAAATGTGTGTCATCTGTAACACTCAAAGTAGGGATGGAGTAACCAGATTTAGTATTATCAGAGCCAACACAAAAGTGGAAAATTCAAGGTTAAGATTAAATGCGAAGTGTCAGAGTGACCCCAGGAAAACTACATAACATCTGCTTCCACCAGGATCTTTGCATCAAACTTCTTCCTACAGAGCTCTTAAAACAAAACAAAAAAAACCCAAGTCATATTTTGGTCATAAAAAGGTCTCCAGCAAGTTAGTCGTTACATTAATTCCTTCTGAGAAGCTGTGGAAAGGAAGACAGACAGTGTAAAAAGAAAGCAAAAATCAAAAGCCACCGGAAATCTGACTTCATGTCGTTGTGAGGCTAAAGTGCACATGTCACTCCTTTGCCCCATTTCATAACGGGGCATATGCCTCGAGGCTATGCCATTACTGAGTCTTTCCAGAAGGCTCACAAAGATAACGAAAAGCTTAGGGAAGAGGAGGAGGAACAGTAAATCAGAAGGCAGCTACTGCTGCAGCAACTTTTCTGGCTGGCTGGCTCCAAGTCAACTAATCCTTTCACAGGATTTTAGCAGTTGGTCAGAGACAGACTGACACAAAGAGAGAGAGGGGTGCTGAACTGGTTTTTCACTTTGGGAAGGTGGGAACATAGTGCAAAAAGGATAATTAGGAGTTGGCCCACATGAAGCCTGGGTAATTTTACTCTTGCATCGATATAAACAGTCAGGGCCGGATTATGTCATTCTGAGGCCCTAAGCTACGTCAATTGTAAGAGGTTCCCATCCCATAAAAAGTGAATTTATTGTTTTCATAGAAAGGACAACGAATATATAAAGACGAAAGCTTTATATTTGCATATATACACAAAGGTGAAGTTGTAAAAATAGAATATTCATTTTCAGCAGCCCTCTCTAACTATGATATCATGACAGAAATAAATTTTAGACAAATTCTTTGAACTAATTGCGTGTGTAAGTAAAGTAGAAGTAAACGATACAATATAAAAATATGAAATAAAAAAATTACAGTACATAATACAATTTACTAGAAGAGTTCTCAGGAAATTTTTCTTCTCTGTTGGGGCATCTAAATTGTGGAATTCCTTGTCTGAATACGCAATGAGACTCTTATATAATATGGCAATAGAGGATACAGGAGGCAATAGAGGATATAGGATGCGGATAACTCATAAGCTTAAAGCTCAACTATTAGTTATATTGATATGAATTACACCCAGGTAATAAGCAAACTATCAGAAAATTGTATATGGGTTGTATTTGTCCAATAAATTGATTTGTTTTGTTTTTATAGAAGGTTATGCTGAATTACCTAATATTGGTACTAAAATTAGTAGCAGCAAGTAAAAAATAATTTTATATTATAAATATTAATAGTTATATATCTATACCACAACAAATAAGATAGATAGATGATGTCCATTAATTGCAGTTAACTTATGTGATTAACTCAAAAAAATAATCACAATTAAAAAAATTAATCAAGCAGAACCCATCATCAGCATGGATGCCTGTCCTCTGGAATGGTGGCTGAAGCATCAAGGGACATATGAATCTTTTGCACATCTGGCATGTAAATATCTTGCGACTCCGGCTACAACAGTGCAACGCAAATGCCTGTTCTCACTTTCAGGTGACATTGTAAACAAGAAGCGGGCAGCATTATCTGCAAACCTAAACAAACTGGTTTGTCTGAGCAATTGGCTGAACAAGAAGTAAGACTGATGGGACTTGTAGGCTCTAAAGTTTTATATTGTTTTAACTTTGAATGCAGGGCTTTTTTTGTACATAATTCTACATTTGTAAGTTCAACTTTCATGATAAAGAGATTGCACTACAGTACTTGCATTAGGTGAATTGAAAAATATTATTTCTTTTGTTTTTTATAGTGCAAATATTTGCAATAAAAATAAATCATAGAATCATAAAACTGGAAAGGACCTCAAGAGGTCATCTAGTCCAGTCCCCTGCACTCAAGGCAGGACTAAGTATTATCTAGACCATCCCTAACAGGTGTTTGTCCAACCTGCTCTTAAAAATACCCAATGATGGAGATTCCAACCTCCCTAGGCAATTTATTCCAGTGCTTACTCACTCTGACAGTTAGGAAGTTTTTGCTAATGTCCAACCTAAACCACCTTTGCTGCAATTTAAGCCCATTTCTTCTTGTCCTATCCTCAGAGGTTAAGAACAACATTTTTTCTCCCTCCTGCTTGTACTTGAAAACTGTTATGTCCTCTCTCAGTCTTCTCTTCTCCAGACTAAACAACCCCAATTTTTTCAATCTTCCCTCATAGGTCATGTTTTCTAGACCTTTTATCATTTTTGTTGCTCTTCTCTGGACTTTCTCCAATTTGTCCACATCGTTCCTGAAATGTGGCGCCCAGAAATGGACGCAATACTCCAGTTGAGGCCTAATCAGCGCAGAGTACAGCAGAAGAATTACTTCTCGTGTCTTGCTTACAATACTCCTGCTAATACATCCCAGAATGATGTTTGCTTTTTTTGCAACAGCGTTACATGGTTGACTCATATTTAGCTTATGATCCACAAGATCTCAAGATCTTTCCGCGGTACTCCTTCCCAGAAAGTCATTTCTCATTTTGTATGCGTGCAACTGATTACTCCACTTAGGAAGGAACACTTTGCATTTGTCCTTATTGAATTTCATCCTATTTACTTCAGACCATTTCTCCAGTTTGTCCAGATCATTTTGAATTGTAATCCTATTCTCCAAAGCACTTGCAACCCCGTGCTCTCAGCACAAACTTTATAAGTGTACTCTCTATGCCATTATCTACATCATTGATGAAGATATTGAACAGAACCGGACCCAGAACCGATACCTGCGGGATGCCACTCGTTATGCCCTTCTAGCGTGACTGTAAACCACTAATAACTACTCTCTGGAATGATTTTCCAAACAGTTATGTGGACGATTTCTCCAACCAGTTATGCACCCACCTTACAGTAGCTCCATCTAGGTCATATTTCCCTAGTTTGTTTATGAGACGGTCATGAGAGACAGTATCAAAAGCCTTACTAAAGTCAAGATATATCACATCTTCGGCTTCCTCCCTAGCCCCAAGGCTTGTTACCCTGTCAAAGAAGGCTATCAGGTTCGTTTGACACGATTTGTTCTTGACAAATCCATGCTGACTGTTCTTTATAGGGTGACCAGATAGCAACTGTGAAAAAATGGGACACAGGGTGGGGGGTAATAGGCGCCTATATAAGAAAAAGTCCCAAAAAATAGGACTGTCCCTTTAAAAATGGGACATCTGGTCACCCTAGTTATTTATCACCTTATCTTCTAGGTGTTTGCAAAATGATTCCTTAATTATTTGCTATATTATCTTTCCAGGTACAGAAGTTAAACTGACTGGTCTGTAATTCCCCGGGTTGTTCTTATTTCCCTTTTTATGGATGGGCACTATATTTGCCCTTTTCCAGTTTTCTGGAATGTCCCCCATCTTCTATGGCTTTTCAAAGATAATTGCTAATGGCTCAGATATCTCCTCAGTCAGCTCCTTGAGTATTCTAGGATGCATTTCATCAGGCCCTAGTGATTTGAACACATCTAATTTGTCTAAGTAATTTTTTACTTATTATTTCCCTATTTTACACTCTGATCCTACCATATTTTCACTGGAATTCACTGTTAGACGTCCAACCACCACCAACCTTCTTGGTGAAAACTGAAACAAAGAAGTCAATTAAGCACCTCCACCATTTCCACATTTTCTGTTATTGTCTAAAGTGAGCACTGTACACTTTGTATTCTGTGTTGTAATTGAAATCAATATATCTGAAAATGTAGAAAACATCCAAACATATTTAAATAAATGGTAATCTATTATTTAACAGCATGATTAATCACGTTTAAAAAATTAATCACGATTAACCGTGCATTTAAAAAAATTAATTGCTTGACAGGCCTTACATATATTAATAAAAAGTTATTTTATATATATACATACACACCAAAAAAACTGTGTTATTTTACCAGAATATTTCTGTGAAAGTTAGTGTTATTTTGTCTATGTTCTCACAGGAAAACAAGAGAGGATATATAACTTTTTTACACCATGAATAAGAAAAAATATCCTTTTCATATGAATAGAGGAAAAAATGTTTGATAAACTTTGCATTTTCCTAGCAAAATTAATCCAGACTATATATAAAATATATTTACAAATGTTTACTCCAGTTTAATTTTTGCTGTTATTCTTGCTGATATTTACTGTGAAGGTTCCGGAAACTGACAGAGGAAAGCCAACACAAATTTATCCTCCTCAAGATCCACTCAACCCAAGTCTATAAGACGATCACCTGCAAACTCAATCATGTGAAGCATGGATATCTCATGAAACACAGGGCAGCGTGTGCACTAAAATACACAATTGTATGTGTCTACAGATCAAAAGAAGAAAGAACACACTAACATAAGAGTATGGGCTTGGCAGGATTGCTTCATGACACTACCGCCTCTGACCTCACATTTCCCCTGATTTTATCAGCAGGAAGATTATTTATTTCAATGAGTTATCAAAGCACGATCAGAACTTTACCCATAGCAGCTGGCAAACAAAACGCTGCCTTAGGAAACTGATAGCAGACTTACTCGTAGAAATACTAATTTTACAAGTGAAATTATTTTTTTCCTCAGCGCTGGCCTCCCATTGGTAACTAATGAACAATTAGTGAAGGGTAAGGGTAGGATAAGGGTATTTGTGTAGCCAGATATGTATATTTTTGTCAGATCTGAACAAAAATATCTATATTTAGAAAGAATCTTCTTTTTCCCATATGTCCTTTATCAACCAATTTTGATAAAATTGGAGTCAGTTTTTTCTTTTTTAGAAGCCCCTCATATTGCGAGGCCCTAAACCAGGGGTAGGCAACCTATGGCACATGTGCTGAAGGCGGCACGGAAGCTGATTTTCAGTGGCACTCACGCTGCCCAGGCCCTGGCCACCGTTCCGGGGGGCTCTGCATTTTAATTTAATTTTAAATGAAGCTTCTTAAACATTTGAAAAACCTCATTTAATTTACTTACAACAATAGTTTAGTTATATATTATAGACTTATAGAAAGATCTTCTAAAAATGTTAAAATGTATGACTGGCACACAAAACCTTAAATTAGAGTGAATAAATGAAGACTCGGCACACCACTTCTGAAAGGTTGCCAACCCCTGCCCTAAACTGTAGCTTAGTTAGCTTATGCCTTAATCCTGCACTGTAAACAGTACTCTATTCATCCATGTCCTCTGAGTGCAGCGACTGATGCTAAACTAAGCTTCTTGCTTTTGGGACTGCGTTCTCTGACACACCCAAGTTGTACCACAGTCCTATAGTAAATGTAGCCCCTGGGATAAGAGTCACAATATAGTGTCCTTTATGTATCAGCTATTTATGCTTTAAAATACTTATGATAAACTTTATCCATCTCACTGTCTGCTTTAAAAAGCCTTTCCTATTGCTTCAATCTATGTGCTATAAACCCCACGCAAGCGCAGGAACTATAACTGTCAAAATTGGCTTTGATTTTTCAAGTCAGAGAACTGGCGACCAGCTGTCTCAAATGACAGGTTTCATGGATTTCTTACCAGAAATAAAGTTGGTTTATTTCACACAACTCATTTGAAGCCATATTTCCTTGGAGGACAGCATGTGTAGCTTTCTGCTTTTACCTTCATTTCCTTTTTTGCCAAAAAAAAAAAAAAGGGACTAAATTTCATTTGCTTGCAATGACTGACACTGAGAGTTCCTCTTCAGATCTATGCTGGGGAGGCACTATGCAGAATATGGGGAATTTCTGTAATTCTTATGGGGATTTTTTTTATGAAAAGTCTGATTCAATTTCCCCACTCACTTTTGAAGGGTTACCTACTGGGATTGAAGGGGGTCATTTCTTTGCTGGGACAGAGGACCGTGTAGAAGTCACACAGACTGTAGGCACATCAACTGGTATGGACAAATTATCAAGAGAACTGTCAACATATGAATGGAGTCCTCTTGGAGAGAAAGTGGAGGCAGGGCCGGCTCCAGACCCCAGCGCGCCAAGCGCGCGCTTGGGGCGGCATTTTGCCAGCAGACCTCCCACATGCATGACTGCGGAGGGTTCGCTGGTCCCGCGGCTCGGGTGGACCTCCCGCAGACATGCCTGCGGATGCTCCACCGGAGCCGCGGGACCAGTGGACCCTCCGCAGGCACGTCTGCAAGAGGTCCCCCGGAGCCACGGAACCGGCGACCGCCAGAGCGCCCCCCACGGCGCGCCACCCTGCTTGGGGTGGCGGGATTCCTAGAGCCGCCCCTGAGTGGAGGACCAACAAAAAAACTTTAATTTTCAATGACTGCCAGCCCAGGGAGGCAGAACATATGAAACAGCATAACCACAGCGTGAAACAAAGACTGGTGGCGTGAGGAGACTGGATTAAGTAAACTGCTGCCCCAGTGCAAGGGGGGATGGAACCCCGGGCGGCTTGGGGTGAGAAGCAGGTAATGCTGCCAGCATGGACATGCATGTAAGCTTTGCTTGTCCATTCTAACCTAAGGACCCTACATACTGTAACCCAATTGACTGATAAATGCTGGCTTGCTTTGAAAAGGTTTAGCTGCAACACAGGCACATCTGCAACAGGAGGTTCCTGTTCTTTTGGACCCAGCTGAAGAAGTGATGGTGAGAAACAGGAGGTGCTGAAGTTAATGACCTCAGGGTAGTGGAACTGGGGGGGGAGGTGTCTCATCCTTGTAAAAGTGGAAGACTGGGGCCTAGTCCTCAAGGAGCACACTCCCAGGAGAGACTGTATAAAAGGTCAGAGGCACTGCATACTCTGTGGATGTGTGGCAGGTGCAGAGACATACAAACCAATTAACAATGTGGAGGCTGGAAGGCACACAGGAATCACATCTCATAGGAGACTAATGTTTCAGACAGCTCAGAATGCTGCCTTTGCCAGCAAGCAACTGCTTCAGGGGAAGCTGCAAACAATCAAACAAAAAGCCCATACCCTTCGCTCCCCCCCCCTGCACCCTCATTCCCTCAACTGGGCAGTTGTGTAATGGCCTGTCCATAGGGGATATTTTGTCCTAACCAGTCAGCTTATGAGATTGTATAAGTTTAACACACACACACACACACACACACACACACACACACAGAATGCAACTAGGGAGTATCTACTCTGGTTTTGAAACCTATGAAATTCTAGGCCTCAATGATATCACATGGCAACAAGTTCCACAGGCCAATTATGGGTTGTGTAAAACCCAAACCCAAACCCACTACTTTTTGGATCATTTTTTAAATGATCAAATTTTCAAATGAAACCTTTCATTTTCACTGAGCACCCCATTGTTCTTGCATTATGAGATGTGTGCTCCTACCCTTCCTTACTTCTCTAGATCATTCAATTATTTTGTACACCTCTCACATCCCTGCTTATTTGTAGCACATTGACTTGTCAACAGCTCATGACTTAGTATGAAATATTTACATCACAGTAGCACCCACAGACCCCAGTCCAGGCCCTGTTGTGCAGTGCAAGGGTGCTGGAACAATTTGTGTAGTGGGGGTGCAGAGAGCTATTGAACCAAACTGTAAAACCCATATATGGTGGAAACCACTTCAGGCCAGGGGTACAGTAGCACCCCTAGTTCCAGCACCTATGGTGCAGAGACTGTACAAATAGATACAGACATGGTCCGTGCCCTATAAACCAAGGTGCTGAGCTGCCTGCCCCGACCCTTCTCAGTCTATCCACAGTATGTTGGCTGATTTCTTGCAGACATTATTATAGAAGAGCATCTTGAGCAGGAGTGGCAGAAGGTCTCTAACAGTGAGGGGGCCCACTGGCACCCAAACCATGGCCACGCCCCCCCCACGCCTCCCCTTCCCCTGGAGGCCCCACACCTGCTCACTCCTCTCCACCCTCTCCCACCCCAGTGGCTCACCCTTATGGCTGTTAAAAAAAAGGAGGGAATAGCCCACCCACTTTTAAAAGTGAAGGAGCTAGGGCCCCGTGCCCCTCTCCGTTCCAGCACCCTGGATCTTGAGAAGGGATTTGAAGGAGGAGAGAGTAGCAGTCTTACAGGTCAATTTAGGGAAGCCGTTCCATGTGTGAGGGCTACAATGGAAGGAACCACAAAGAGGCTTGTCGGAGGAGCAGACGTGCAGGCCGTCACTGGTGGAGCAGCAGGGATGCAGCAAGATTTATCAGTGACACCTCAGCCTTACCTAAGGGTTTTGCACAGCTCCCATCACCGTAGGATCTAAGAGAAGGCCCTCAATTAGCAGAGTTCAGTTCATGCAGTGACTTATGAATTGGAAATGTTTGGTTTTTTGTTTTTTTTTTTAAAAGCACTGTAAAATTCAGTGAGAAATAACTCTCATAAAATATTCCTTGAAATGGAAAACCTCCCCCCACCCCAACTCAACCCAAGGCATGAAATGCAGTTAACAACCCTACTCTGAGTGCTCTAGTGACAGGTCACTAGGTAATATACCAGATACAGTGGAGTTGTGACAGAGTTTGGCTTAAGAGGGTTGGAGAAGTCCAAGTTTAATTGTTGCCAAGTCGTCTGTGATGGCCTTAATAGTGCTCATCAGCCGCAGAAACAGCTAAGTAGCTGTCTTTAAAAAATAATTTTAAAAAAAGCAAGCCGAATTACTGAGAAAAATAGAGAGAGAGAATGAGCTTTAAAGTTTAAAAGAGTGATAAAAGCCAGTGGTACTTAGTGTGATCCCAAGTGTCCTTATAAATGATCCTGAATGAAGGAGGAAGAGAAATTAGAGTTTTAGCACCAAAGCTTTTTATAGCTCTGAACTGTACTCATCTTTCCTCTGAAACTCCCTCCTCTCCCACAAATCCTCTGCAACTGCTAATGCCACCATCATCCCTCCCAGTCTCTCAGGCATATCATCTGGGAGTCACATTCACCTCTATTTTATGTGCCCCTATCACTGTAGTATCTGAGTGCCTCCCAACCTTTAATTTATTTATCCTCACAACACCCTTGTGCAGTAGGACAGTGTTGTTAACCCCATTTTACAGATAAACAACTGAGGCACAGAGAGGCTAAGTGACTTGACCAAGAAGGCTGTCCCAGACTTCTTCCTCTCAGCCGGCCTCCACATCTGCCTGTTCTTAAGCTGCTTCTTCCTCCACAGTACTTCTAAGGCATAGGTGCTTATTGATATTTTTACCCTAAGTGACTTAAGAGTCTAAATTCCACTTTCAAAAGTTCCCTAAGGCAGAGCTTCCCAAATGGTGGGTCTGGGTCTAGGCGGGTTGCATGTGCCCTAGAGGTGCTCTCCCCTGCGCTCTCACTTCCCATGAGCAGCAGTATGGGAAATGGGATCCAAGCAGCAGCACCAGCAGCGAGGAAGCACCTCTGAGGCACATGCTGGGCGGGGACAGACTACTGACTGACTGCTCACTAGCTCCCTCCAGCCACTCCCTCCACAGCTGCCACCTGGATCCCACTCCCCACACAGCTACCTGCCACCCAAGGGAAGTGAGAGCAAGAGGGTGCAGGCAGCAGCACAAAGGAGATGACTGGAGCCAGCGAGTGGACAGTCAGCAGCCTGGTAGCGATGGTGGCTCAGCTGCAGGGCGGGGTATAGGGGGGTAGAGCTGGGACAGCAAGAGCAAGGGGTTTGAGGGAGCCAAGCAGGGGACATGGTGAGGCCCCCAAAAAAGGACAAAATGCAACTGGCGGGTCAGCTTAGTAAAAAGTTTGGGAATTTAAGGCACTTGGGATATTCACGAGTCAAGACTTAAGTCGGATCGACTTTCAGTGATTTTTTAATGCTTGGGATCAGCAATCCTGACTTACTGGAACCTCCTCAGCACCCAGAAGGGAGGGATAGCTCAGTGGTTTGAGCATTGGCCTGCTAAACCCAGGGTTGTGAGTTCAATCCTTGAGGGGGCCATTTGGGGACTGGTCCTGCTTTGAGCAGGGGGTTGGACTAGATGATCTCCTGAGGTCCCTTCCAACCCTGATATTCTATGATTCTATCAGCCGCTTCCCCAAATCCATTCTGAATGCAGCTACCAGGATCCTTTTCTATGACCACAATATCCACTGCTTTGAATCTCTCCTCTGGTTCCCCCTTTTTCACCACATCAGGTTCAAGTTCCTTGTCCTCATCTTCAAAGACTTTTCACAACTCTGCCCCATCCCCATGTGGTGGCTCGTCAGTGATTGCATGGAGCCCTACCTCATTTGTTCCACCAACAATATCAACCTCATCTGCCCAGCTGTCAGCGTCACACACCAATGTCTCCAAGCTTCCCTCAGTGCAGCCTCCCAAGCAACAGTATTATACCCTCCCCGATTGATGAGCCACCAACACTCTCCTGCTTCACCTCTCCAATAGCCATCTGCTGTGATGCCTACAAGTAACCAACTAATTAATGATGGCAAAGGGACAAATAAGGGGTAAGTGGGGACAGCTGGCACTTTAGCTACAATTAAAAAATTACAAGTGTATAGATGGGCATAAAAATGGCCTCTCTCATTGCATCCCTTTCTCACCCACTCTTCATATGTCACTTTTCTTATTTTAAGCCCTTTGGCACAGGTACTGCTTTGGCACCTTGCAGAGTGTTGTTGGAATTTAATATTAAAAATTATTTTTAAAAAAATGCAATGATTGTTTTGCCAACTTAAAAATATAGATTAAAGTCACACTTGGCCTGAAAATGTTTTACACCAAATGGTTTTACAAGAAATGCCTACGATTCATACAAAATAGAAAGAAAGTAGAGGGGAAAAAAATCTATTTTTTCAATTCACTTACTTTGTGCATTTGACAGCCCACTGTGTATAGTCAGCATCTCTGCTTGCTTTGTACAAACTCTCAGTTTGCGTGGGTCTTTCACACAGCACGAGGAGAGAAAAATCACTTTTTAAAATAAAAAAAATTGACTGTAAAAATCACAACAACTGGCATGGGAACGTATAATTCCTGGAACTACATTTAGCTCATCTTTTAAAATTGATTCAATGTCCATTTAAAACCACTTTAGTTATCCTTTTGAAAAAACTCATTGTTAGGATTTCACTTTGTCTAATCCCAAATTTAACGGCATGTTGTTGTAGCATGACAGAAGACAGAAAACACACGCCCACACACAAAACTATCAAAAGCAGATTGCACCTTAAAAAAAAATTTAAATTAAACAAAAATCTTTCATGCTTTTCTTGCATAACGTCATGATTTTTTTTAAAGGCTGTACCATGAGCATTACTGTTGAATGATTTTTTTTTTTAAACACAAAAGAGGTTTTTAAAGAATCCTCATAATACAGACTAGAACTATCAGCTGGGTTTTTAGAAATGAAATGAGCTAACGAACCTGCCAAAGACTTAAAATATAAAAACAGACTAATTCCGATTGTATGTGCCAAGGGCATATTGACCCAGAGTATATTTTTCTTCATCTTATTCACACTGTATATAGCAACATAGCGTTTTAGTTAAGTATGGGGTTTGGGGAGGGTTCTTTTTGGGGGGCAAGGGAGAGCCTGCAGACAAGGGATCCTATGAGCTACAATACTGAGAGAGTACAAAGGAGTGAATTAAGTGCAATAGACAGGCAACCTGGAACTATGAATCTCTTGCATTTTGTAGTTTTAAGCTGGAGCCATTTTCCCCATGAAAACGGTTTTAATTTATTTTAACTAGTACAGATGCTCCCTGCCTTACGCACGGCGTTCTGGAACAAAACGTATACCTGACGATTAAGCAAAAAATAATAATAAATAATAATAAAAAATCCTATTTCTGGCTTACAGAACTTTTCTCATAAATGTGGATTTGCGAAAGTCAGGTTTGCGTAACCTGGGGGGTGTCTGTACTAGGTTATCATTTGAAATCCCAGCAAAGCCTCAGAAGTAGCACCAGGCTTTGTCTACACTGGCAATTGAACGACAAAAAACTTTTGTCTTTCAGAGGTGTTAAAAAAAACACTGCCACCAAAAGACAAAAGTTTTGCCAACGACAAGCACCAGTGTGAACACCACTTTGTTGGCAGGAGCGCTCTCCTGCTGACAAAGCTAACCCCAGTCGTTGTGGGTGGAAGTTTGTCGTCGGCAGGAGATCCAACAAACAGCAGCTACAACGTACGACTTTTAGCAGCATGGCTATAGTGTCACAGTAGTGTCGCTAAAAGCTCTGTAGCGTAGACATAACCTCAGATTATTATACTAAATACCTTGCACTTGTTGAGCAACTTTCATCCAAGGATCACAATGAGTTTTACAGAGATGAACATGTCTCATCTCAAATTTTCCAGGTGTGGAAACTGGATCTGCACAGCATTGGACTGCAGGCTACCTACACTGATGCCACAGTTGCTATGTGCTCCTGAGGCTGTATATCAAATACAGCCAGTTACTTACAGCAGGGGTGAGGCATCTTGGGTTCTGGAACGGTCAGACAACACTGCCTCCTTTAAACTAGAAAAGTACGAGAACTGTGCTGACAATTTACCAGCCACTTACAAACTGAGGGCTGTTCTCTTTTTGATTCGTGAGTGAAACTTTCATTAACAGTAAAAGCGAACTGCAAAGGTAGCATAGTCAGCAATCAATGGATTACTCTAGGTGAGCACTACCTACTATGCTGCCCCTCTCCCCCCTCCCGGGGTGGTAATGCTGTGTGGCACAAACTGCATACTTCAGCATAAGAGCCAGGAAGCTATCTAATCTGTGTGCCCAGCAGCTTCAAAGACTCTTCTTTGCGATTGCCATACATGAGTCCTGTGTCTTCTCTATTGTAAGGGACATATGCCCCACAAACTGAAATGAGACTGCACACCATTCCGTGTCATCAGTTAAATGTTGAAGATAATCAGCAACTGAATTGGACATAAAATATTCTTATCATTACTATTGTTAATTAGAGCCTAATTCTTTTCCCATTTGATCTAGGTTGTTTGTACTCTTCAAGTCCAGACCTGAGGAAGAGCTCTGTGACACTTGTCCCCTTCACCAACGGACGTTGGCCCCCCCCCAAAAAATATTACTTTACCCACTTGGTCTCTGTACTCCTCTCAGTTAGTTATACTAGAAACTAATCGAAAGATGTGACCAGTAATATTTGAGATATTAAAGTCAGATTGTGGGTCTGACAAGCTCAAGGTTTGTTTTTGATATCAACTCTCAGGAGAAAGAACAATTTAAAAAATTGTGAAGTTATGGAAATGCAGCAACACCTCCACAGTGACAGCTGAATATCCTATTCAAAAAGATAAAGGAGGAGAGAGAGAGCACCCATGCACATGGTTTTGTCCCACATACTAACTTAACCAGTTTGTCTAAAAATAGCATGCAGTTCTCCCCTCTTTTCTGCAAAGTTTAATCCTTGTTTCCTAGGCAACCCACCTCCAACCAAGACAGACTCCACAGCCCCATAGTGCCCATACTAGTTTAGAATCCAGATAAAAAGATGCGTTCTACATTTACACCCTTTGGTAATGATGCCACGTGGCCTGCTAAACATTTCTTGGCACCTGCCAAAGTTAAAAGAAAATTATTTTGAAGTTAATGTAATAGCACTTCAGCGTACCATGAGAGCGTGATAAATTGGGGATGAACGGCCTCAATTAAAATGTTTTTTTAAAAACCTGCATTAAACAGTGAAACTGACTACACAATGCACCATAGGGGCTGCAACTAGGGGTACTGCCGCACTGCCTGCCTGGTTTCCATCATCTACAGGGTTTACAGTTTGGTCCAATGGCTCTCAGCCACCCCCACTATACAAATTGCTCCAGCAGCCCTGCATTTAGATGATCTTATTTAGGTAAGCAACTGTAGATAGGGGTACTCAAAACCTAGTGAATCAGTCTATACACTGTGCAAACCCAGCCACATTTTTAAAGCGAGGCTACAGAAAGTAGCCAATGAAAAACATGCATTAGCAGGAAAGCACAGCTCATGCTCATTTCACTCCTCTTAAAATTCCTCAGCGAAGGGGGAGGCGGGGCGAGAGGTTTCTGCTTGCAAAGGGTTTTCCAAGGTTAAGACAGTACCAGTTAGGGTGACCAGATGTCCCGATTTCATAGGGACGGTCCAGATTTTTGGGTCTCTCTTATATAGGCTCCTATTACCCCCCCACTCCCATCCCCGTCCCAACTTTTCACATTTGCTGTCCGGTAACCCTAGTACCAGCAAGTGAAGAGATGTATACTCACCACTGTCAGCAGGAGAATAATTGGGTAGTAGGGAATAGTACATTAAAGTCATGAATTTGAGAGGAGGAAGCTACACTGGTAACATAATTAATATTGCAAAAGGCAAGAGAGAGATAAAAGACCTCAATGCTCCCTAGTAAAGTTTAAGTAAAAATTCACTCCAAGACATTTCTACACAAATGTAAATTACTATACACCAGTGTTCTCAAACTTTTGTATTGGGTGACCTCTTTCACACAGCAAGCCTCTGAGTGCGACCCCCCCCCTTATAAATTAAAAACACTTGTTTTATATACGTCACACTATTATAAATGCTGGAGGAGAAGCAGGGTTTGGGGGTTGAGGCTGACGGCTCACAACCCCCCCACGTAATAACCTCACGACTGCTCGAGGGGTCACGACCCCCAGTTTAACAACCCCTACTATACACTGACTGAACCGAAACAGGTAGAATTTCAAGCCATATGTCTGCCACTCCTTTAACAAAGAGAATTTGTTAAAGAATTTTATTCGGGGACGTTGGTCTCATTGATTTCAATGCTTGTGATAGGAAAGCTGGAAAAAAAAAAAAAAAAGCTAAGTAAGACTGAGCTACCATAAAAATAAAACCCAAAAAACAAAAAACCTTTTCCTTTAATTTCTTAATCTCTGGTCTGACATGATTGACAATAGTTATGCAAGACTTTTTTTTTTTTTTTTTAAGATCATTGTGTTCATTTATCAAAGTGTATCGCGTCTGTATATTAGTGCCCCAATTATTAAGATAAATGCAATTTTAGGAGAGGAGGTGGAACAAGAAATTAAAACACTGAAATGAATCATTTGTTTTCTTTCAAATCTTCTGGAATTTAACTTTGTTTTTTAAACTGAATTTGTGAAGAGGACTCAAACGAAAAAACAGAGACAAGAGTATAAATGGTGTTCACTAACAAGATTAACACCCCCCTACCACAGCATAGAGCAGTTTTTATGGCTGAATGATATAGACATTTGTCTTCCTTTGTCATGCTTGTTACACATACTGTCTTTACTCAAGGGAACAGGGGGGAGAACGGAATGACAGCTGACGAGCTATTAGACTGATGAACTGTGCAGCCTTCCACATCTATTATACACAGCAATTTAATTAGGAATTTGTGCAGAGGACTATTTAAGTCATTTTGATATTGACTTTGTTTGTTCTATTCTTTGGATGCGTAATTACAAGTTATTTTACTACACCCTTCTCACAGAAGGGGCTGGAGGGAGGAATGAGTGTGTAAATACCAAAGCTTTTGCAGAGGCAGTGAAGAGTTAAAAGCAAAAGAAGGATTCTGAATCAAATTACTATTGATTTTACATAGAAGGCGCTCTGATACTACACTTACAGGTGGCAGTATAAAAACCCTACGCATTTTTTCATTTTGGCCGTTCGCATGGGATATCTTGGACTTCTCCCCTCACTGTCCAAATATACAAGGAGTAGCAACTCACTCTTCTCAATTATTATCTATGGGAAATTGAGAATGGAGAGTTATAAAGCTGCCTCATTTAACAGCTGCACGCACAGTTTGTAAAAGTACCCTTACAAATCAAGCAACCAAACCCCATTATAAATGCCGAGGGTGCTGAAGAACAAAGTTTCTTTTTGTAACTTAAAGCAAGTGATTTTTCTTTAAGAAAAAAAAGAAAAAGAAAAAGAAAAAAAGACTGTGCCCATATAAATAGGGCCCTACCAAATTCACAGCCATGAAAAACATGCCAAGGACCATGAAATCAGACCTCTCCAATGAAATCTAGCTACTGGAGGGGAGGGTAAAGGAAGGGCTCGGGGGGGGCGGGGGGGGGAGAGGGACTACCCGTTGGCTCCAGCTGTTAGTCCCCTCTGGGCTGGGGAGGGATGGGACTTGCTCTTCCCCGGCACAGCCATGCTCGGGGGAGATCAGACTCACCTCCAGGTACCTACCCTAGCTGCAGGACTTGGCAGCAGCCCCGAAGTTTCCTGCAGTCGCAGGAGGTTGCAAGACGTGGAGCTTAGCTCTGAAGGCAGCCCAGAAGTGAGAATGGTGGTACCATGACCTACGTTCCCCTCTACAGTGCGCGCCTGCTGCACCCCTGATCCCTAGCTGGAGCCCTCACCCCAAACTTCTGCCCCAGTCTTGAGCTCCCTCCCACACACTGAACCCCTCAGCCCCAGCCCCACCACACATTGCCTCCATATTGGGGCACATAACAAAATTCATTCCGCACATGAATGGGAAAAATTAGCGGGAACATTGTCCACGACCCCTCCACAACAGATCTGCAACTCCCCCATAACCCCATTTTGGGTCTGGACCCCATGGTTACAACACTGAAATTTCAGGTGTTAACGTCTGAAAATGTGAACTTGACTAATTTTCAAATCCAAGGGAACATTACAAAGAGATTAGTCAGAGTACATACAAAGAAAACCCAGAAGACCCCCCCACCCCAATTATTGGAGTTCTATACAAAACTCAACAATTGTTAAAAATAAACCTTGAAAAGGGAAAGTTAATCTCCCCCCGCAAAAAAACCAAAAAAAAACAAACAAAAACCAGAAGCCCTAATATGTTCATAAGTCCAGGTGGCAGCACAAGCAGGCTCCCTACCCAGTTCTCCGGGGCTCCCTGGAAGCGGCCAGCATGTCCCTCCAGCTTAGCGTTGCCAACTGTCTAATCGCACAAACCCAAAACTTTCCCCACCCTTCCCCAAGGCTATAACCCTTCCTGCCCTTTTCTGAGGCCCTGCCCCCCCTCCCTCTGTCACTCTCCTTCCCCCACCCTCACTTTCACCGGGCTGGGACACGGGGTTGGGGGTGCAGGACAGGGTGCGGGCTCTGGGCTGGGGCCGAGGGGTTCAGAGGGTGCCGACTCTAGCAAGGAGTTGGGGTGCGGAGGGGGGCAAGGGCAGGTGGTTGGGGTGCAGGCTCCAGCTGGCCAGCACTTGCCTCAGGCAGCTCCCAAAAGCTACCAGCATGTCCCGCTCCTAGGCGACTCTGACCCTGTCTGCATGTACCACCCCCGCAGGTCCTATTGGCCACGGTTCCCCAGTCCTGGCCAATGGGAGCTGCAGAGTCGGTGCTCAGGGCAGGGGCAGTGCTCAGAGACCCCCTGGCTACGCCTCCTCCTAAGAGTCGCTGCTGGACATGCCGGCCACTTAGCCCCACCGGACTTTTAGCAGCCTAAAATCTCCTGGATTGGCTTCAGTAGCCTCCGGGAGATTGAGCCCAATTCCTGGAGACTCGCAGCCATCCGGGAGGGTTGACAACCCTACTCCGGCTCCTAGGTGTAGGGGTAGCCATGGAGGCTCTGCATGCTGCCCCTGCTCCAAGCACCAGCTCCGCAGCTCCCACTGGCCAACAGGAATTGTGGAGGCAGGCAGCACGCAGAGCCCTCTGGCCCCTCCACCTAAGAGCCAGGGGGACATGCTGGCCACCCCCGGGAGCCGCCTGAGCTGCCTGGACCTGCACTCCTCACGTGCCCCAACCCCCTGCCCGGTGAAAATGAGTGTGTGGGGGGGGAAATGGAGTGAGTGGGGCAAGGGTGTTCAGTTTTCTGCTATTAGAAAGTTGGCAACCCTACACTATTTACAGCTACTACATTTTTATTGAAAATAAACAGTGACATTTTTAACTGTCAAATCATCATACTTGGGAGATATAAGACTAAAGAAACCCACTGTAGAACTACAAGCAGGAGGATTAATTTCACTGAATTTTTAAAGGGGAGTTACAGGTCCAGCAACAGTAAAACATTTCTTTTTTTAATACTGTAGGGGGTAAAGTGCCTGTGTCACTGAAAATACCAAACATGCAGCTTTGTATTGATCCAAGCTATATGGCACTGGTTCTACAGTAATTAAGCTAGAGGTAAAAATAAGTCTTCTTTGGCAGGCAGAGTCAATGCTGCCTCTAAGCAGAGAAAAAAAAATGACAGTCATATTCATCCCACAGATTATCCATAGGAAAAAAAAATATAGACATGCAATTAAACTGAGGTAGGTATCATTTAACAAAATTTAAAAAAATAAAACCCTCAAAAGCTTGAGAGGTGAACTTAAATCATAACAGGGCTCTTAAATACAACCCCGCATATAGTGTTTTCCAAATATGTCACTCACATAATAAAACTCTGTTTCACTATACGAATAAAATACAGAAACAGTAATAAAATATGCATAAATGTTACTGAAAAGAAGGTTCTTTGGTGTTTAAACTTACCACAAAACATGATCAACATAAACACTTTGATACTATTCCTACATTTTAGAAGTCTGCTTTATTAATACTTGAAAAATACCTAATCCTCAACTTAATAAATGCAAGTTAATCATATACTATTTTTTAGCTGTGAAAATGACAGCAGACTAAACAATCCTATTACTCATTTTCTACATTCATTAACTGCTGATTTATGAGTCAAATGTCATCAAATTACTATGAAGCTACAAGTCTGCCCATTCACTGCATCCCTGCAGCCTTCCCAAATGATACAGAACCACTCACAAAGAAGAAAGAAACTATGCCCTTCATTTAAGTCATCTGGGTATTTTGCGTAGTTAGTGTCCTTTAGGACACTAAAATTCAAAAGCTGATGTTTATTGGCTCAAATGAAAAGTAGAAATGTTTTTCCCTGATCACATGGTATCACCAACAACATCATTATGCACTGTAGATGGAAATTTTAACTTCCTTTCAAGGTAATCAAAAAAAATAGGAAATTTTTAATTTTTCTGAACTTTTAGAAATGTAATGCTCATTCTCCCCAACCTCCCTGACCCTACAATCTTTTCCTAAAATACTGAATTCAACAGCATAACAATTATTTAAAAAATAAATAATAAAGGGTACCATGGTCTTCCCTGAAATGACTATTACATTTCTGACAATCAGGTAGGTGAAGTAGAGAATGGAAAGGAAGGAGGGGAAGATATTCCAGGGCTTCAAGAAAACTTCAAAAGAAGCAGTCCTGTCTAAAAGTAGGATAGAACATGAGTGGTTATTAATTTTATTTTATACACACAATCTGTGCTAACATGAGGTATTTGGTTATAAATGTTATCCCTCATTCACAGTCAATACAATGCCATTTTTCCTAATAGCGCTCCTCCCAGTGTAGGAAAAGCACTCGGGAATAATTCATAAAATCAGATTTATTCTGTCAGTATTTATCAATAGTTCCTTGGGCATATTTTAAGATTGCTGATCCTCAAAAGTAATTATTTGGCATGCACAGTGCCTGGCTGGCTTTTTTAAGATATGACTTGGGCCTTAAGCTTCATAAAAAATGTAGTAGTCCATTAAAAGATATTCAAGAAACTAACAAATATTTCAGAAGAACAGCTAGTAAGAAAAACCTAAGTCAGTTAAACTTTCAAGAGTCAAATGAATAAATAAATAATAATTACAGAAGATGAAGAGCCAAATTCTGCAAGGTTTTAAGTACCCTCAGTTCCTGTTTAAATCAATGGGAATCAATGGTGCTCATCACACTGCAGGATAAGGACCTTATTTTAGGTCTAAAAAGGAATAAAGTTTGATCATCTTATTTCCCCTTGATGGGAACAAAGAAAATGGTGATTCAATGAAGTTTCATTGGGAATAAGATTCCCTACACTGGTGTTTAATGCATTTTTGTTAACAAAAAATTGTTTATATGCAGACTTCACTAAAGTAGGCCTGTACAAGGTGGATTTCAAAAATAAATCAAATTGGGGGGGGGGGGGGGAGAATTACAAACAAGGTTTTTTCTTTTTTTTTTTTTTTTTAAACAAACCTATTTAAAATTATATTTGAAATTGACAACCTATGTTAAGGCCTAACTTATTACAATCATTTTAATTAAAAGTAAGTGTTTGCTGCTAAACTGTCAGGAAAGTCAAACCACTGAGCACCTGGAAGTCACTGGCTGAGCACCTGGAACTAGTTTGTTGAAGTGCTAAGTCAGCTTTTGACAGCAGTAGCAGGTGCAAAGAAGAATATTTTGTTCATTTCAGTTTATTCAGCCAGTTCAGTTCAATAACTTGTTCATTCAAAGTTAAAAAGCCAGTTGAGAGTTGAAAAAGCAGGACAGCTTGTTTTCCTCCTCCAATCTATGAATAAAAACTAGGTGTGAGGATGAGATCTTCTAGATCTAAAATTCTGTAGGGCACAGTGACCAGAAATAATCAGTTCAATTCAATAACTACAGATAATACTTCCTTTGTTTAAGAAATCAGTTTTTATCAAAACGTTTTGCATTTGAAACTCTTTGTAATTTTTCCCTTATGTTTCAAAAACAACATTTAAGATAGTTTTATTTCATAAAAATTAAAATGCAGTTTTTGTGCATTTTAAATTTAATTTTAACTTGCATCCAAAAAGCGTGACAAATCACAACACCCAAACAATCTAGTAAATAAGAAATGGATCACTCACCACTTTTAGCATAAAGGTAAAAATTAAGAATCTAAATACATATCAGCTATGTAATTGCTTAAATAAATGTGTAAATATATAAGATATCCTCCTGGTTAGCAGGGAAAAAAAATATCAAATTTTCTCTAAAGACTACAATTGCAAATGATATGTCTAAATGGTTACCAACCAAAGAGAAGTTATTTTCTTTAGGAAAATAATTTAAAAAGCACAAATGCAAAACATGATTAAAATCAATTTAAATAATTTTGATTTAAAATCAATCCACCCTAGTCCTTTACATTCTTTGTGCATTTTAAATAATAAAGTTACCAGCTTCTAGTAGCATATCAAATATGGAATTTAACAAATAGCTATATATAACGTACATAACACATAAAAGGTGGCAAAATAAAGTGCACTGAGTATACTCTACAGTCAGGAATGCCTCTGACATTAGCTCCACATGTGGACTTGGGCAAGTCACTTCAGCTCAAACTTTCTAAAGGTGCTCCACTTGACATCCCTATGGTCTCATTTTAAAAGGTGCTACATAGCCGCTCCAAGCAACAAAAGCTGCAGGTGCTTACCACCTCTGACAATCAGGCCCTCCGTTATCTCAAGCTGGGCACCGAAGACTAGTGGATACCTCTTGAAAAGTTGGGCCTTTGCCTCTGTGGGCCCAATTCTGATCTGACATATAGCTTGATGTCAATGGAAGTGAAAAATCAGGAGTGAGATTAAAATCAGGCCCACTATTTCTCAATTTATAAAGCAGGGACAGCACTCCCGACAGCAGCATCCTGCCACTGATTCACAGGACAGCCTTCCAGATAAGTTAATAGCACAAAATGAAGGCAAACTACGGCTGTTACCTCCTTTGCAGGGGTAAGGATTAGTTAATGTTTATACAGCACTCTTAAAAAAAAAAAATCTGGCTGCACACATTTTTATGATTGAGTTTGCTATCAATCCTAGCAGGTCAAATATTTTATTTCGTGTGTGTGCGCATACATATATTTCTTAATTACACACACACACACGTAAAATAACATACTTTTCTATTTTTTAAGACCTCAGCACCCAGCAAATTCTGTTGCTCTCAACGGATGATGCTAGGCGGCAAGGCATTTGAAAATCTGACCAGTAATTATATACACACACACACGCTGAAGTGTATGCTGCATCAGCTAGTGCTATGCAATCATGTAATGAAAGAAGCCATGATAAAATTCACACACCCTTGAACAAGAGCCTTAGCTTTGAATGGCTATTCCTGAATGTTGTAGGTTTGTTACAACTTTGAACGCTGCAAGAGTGTACATTTTCTGTAATGAACTGACCACTCATCCCACCATATAAGAGATCATGGGTTTTCTGCTCCCTCCAGTCTGCTACACTCTTCACTATTTTGCATTAAGTGCACTGGGTTTTGGATGGGAGAGGCAGCAAGGCAGGGAATTACAGCGGTTAGACAACCAAACCTTTGTACTCCTTTAAACCTGCAGGCTGCACTCCTATTGGTTAAACATTAAGGTATTTTAACAAGAAGCCAAATTTAACTATGAACAGAGCTTTTAAGGAGCATTGGTGCATTCAAAGAGTGTGAGATTTGAACACCCTCACTCCTCCAGCTGAAACTGAAATGTAATAGTGTTTTGCTGCACAAACATCCTAGAGAAAATAGAATAAATGTATGTTCATATAGTGTGTATGCACGTGTATTCTCTCCCCACCCCACACACACCCCTTCCCCTCTTTTTCATTTTTTCCTCTGAGGTTACAAATCTGAATAATTCATTTTATTCTTATCCAACTCTTTCCTCTGCCCACAGAACTACATTTTTAAGTTCCAGAGAAAGAGAGAGAGAGGGAGACTTTTGCCCACTGATTCTATATTTAGACTCATACCCCTGACAACAGGATCATGTCTTTAACATTTAAATTGTTTTCCCCATTCCATTTAAGGTACTCTATAGACCGACTTTGGAAACCCTTGAGCACCCTCATGTGGTCAAATGTAGCTATAAGCAATGAAACTTTTATTGCTTGGTTTAAAATGGACATATTTTGTATTAGCAAAGGTTTTATTCATTCAAAGTTTTCACCCCCAAAATCATGAAGATCACCATGTCCAAAGTATTATTACTACCAACCAGTCCCTTCAATAACGCCTTCCCTGCCTTTTATTCAGTTTCAATTCAATGAGACCTCATGGATATGAAAAGCACTGCAAGCATTGCCAAAGTAAAAGTAAGAGTTTTGGTATGTCCATAGGCAGGTAAGATCCATCCAGGATAGGGCTACACACAGAGTTTGGGGTTTTATCTCGTGTGTCCACTTGGTATTACTATCTATTCCCAATCTGGTAGCAGGCTGCTATGTCACGTAATGCCACTTTTACTATCTCTCTTTTCTCCCACCATTAGACACTATTCCTCTGTCTAATATAAGAATTTTCTGTATCTTGCGACCCCAACCTTTGCATGTTTTTCTCTTGTCAAGCTATAAGGTTTTCAGAGCAGGGATTAGATCATCCCCTGTATTTGTGCACAGCCTAAAATATCAGGGTGCCACTTATATATAAATACTAGCGTTTCAAACTCTATTAAAAAAAGAGAAAAAAAAGTCAAAGTTCTATTTTTACGTTGAGGGCATTCCACAGCAGTAGCAGGGTTGATGCAGAATGATGGGCAAGAGAGTTCACTGCAGGGTCAACACAAAACTCCCTCCTCAAGTAGGGTTTCCTTGCAGTAGTTCTGGTTTAGCACAAAATGCCACTAAATGGAAGGTCTCTAGCTGCATTTCTTCCTTGCAGTTTTACAAACAGTAAACTCCAAAAGCAGCAAAGAATCCTGTGGCACCTTATAGACTAACTGACGTTTTGCAGCATGAGCTTTCGTGGGTGAATACCCACTTCTTCGGATGCAAGACTAAACGTCAGTTAGTCTATAAGGTGCCACAGGATTCTTTGCTGCTTTTACAGATCCAGACTAACACGGCTACCCCTCTGATAGTAAACTCCAAGTATATCTTAAAAATTGTACAAGCCATACAAGAGAGCATCTGTTTCACCAGAGTCCCCTGACTTGGCTTTCGGTCACTGCACCACCTCTTTCTTCATCTCCCCCTTCTTCTAAGGAGGTGAAGCGAATGCATTATTTGATTGCCTACATATCAACGCTGGGTAATGAACATGAGGAATTGGAAATACTTATATGTCAGAAAAATTACTACAAAGACGGCATTTACTGAATCCTGGAGCCTTGTCAGTGAATGTTAGTCACTGGCAGCATCCTCATTAGGAAGGACAAAGAGGACAACAGGGAAGAGAGGTTGGACTCTATATCAAAGATACCATTACTTGTTTTAGGTATCAGAGGGGTAGCCGTGTTAGTCTGGTTCTGTAGAAGCAGCAAAGAATCCTGTGGCACCTTATAGACTAACAGACGTTTTGCAGCAAGAGCTTTCGTGGGTGAATACCCACTTCTTCAGATGCAAGAACTTTCACCCACGAAAGCTCTTGCTGCAAAACGTCTGTTAGTCTATAAGGTGCCACAGGATTCATTACTTGTTTTAGTGATAGTGTAGCCCTGAGGATTAATCTGTTGGTCTGTATAAAATGTCTTTTTGATAAAAGTGTGTAGGCTGCATAGATTAATAGAATTATTTTCAACCAGCCCTACATATACGTTGACAAATAGGAACCTCTAGCTGCCAGGCGACCCAACCCCAAGTGTGCAAAAATCATAAGTCATGATTCAAGAATTATGAGATTGGCTTAAAAATCATGCGATTTTGGATGGATCATTTTTGTCTGTCTTCTGGGATTTCTGAGCCTTCTGGATGCACGTGGGTTGCATTTTCAAACTTTTTTCTCTGTAACTGTCATAAACAGATAGTTAAGGGTTAAGGGCTCTTTTCCCTGGAAAGGGTTAACAAGCTCAGTAACCTGAGAAACACCTGACCAGAGGACCAATCAAGGAACAGGATAATTTCAAATCTCTGTGGAGGGAAGCCTTTGTCTGTGTTCTTTGTTAGAGCTCTTTTTGGATCTAAAAGAGGCCAGTCATGTCTCCAAGTTCTCCTGGAGTAGTTTCTACTATTCAATAGTGAGTATTAATTAGAAAGGCGAATTAGTCTTATAATTTGATTTCTACATTTGCAATTGTGTGTTTTGCTGAAGGAAATTCTTTATTCCTGTTTGCTGTTACTTTGCTTTCACTGAGAAAGAAAGGGGGAGGGGGAATTCTCTCCAGAGATTGATAAGTTTAGACCCTGTATTGTTCCATCTTGGTTACAGAGACAGTGACTTTTCTTTTTATTCTTTAATAAATTATTTTCTATTAAGGACTTGGTTGATCTTTCTTTGGATGGATTCTCAGGGAAAGGGGAGGGGGAGGTATTCCTCTGTAGTTAAATCCCGGTGTCTCTCCTAGGAAAAGGGAGGGGGGAGGAAGCAGGGGGAATGGTTTGTTTCTCCTGGGTGTAAGAACTCCATGGATTTGGGGCTCTTGGAATCCCCTAGGATTTTGGGGAAGGACTGTGTCTCAATCCACATACCTGATTGAGTGGTGGCAGCTTTTACTAGATCTAAACTAGGATTTTAGTTTAGAGGGAAACCAGTGCAGGTCCCCACATTGGAACCCAACAGCTCCAAGTGGGGGTGAGACCTATGACAGTAACCATGTAAACTAGAAGTTTTCTTTTTTTAAATAATGAAGATAGATTATACTGCTCTTCCAGGACTGCCTGACAGAACAGCTGAGGGTGAGGGGGAGCTCTATAGACACTGCAGACTCCAGAAGGATGCTGAGCTGCTTAAACTTCGAGCCAAACTGGTGTCTCGGTTAGTTGTATGGGTGAGGGAAACCTTCTTATCAAACCCAACTCCACAAAGCCCACAACAAATATATTCCCACTCCCAGCACTGCCAGCTCTTGTGATTTCTTTGCAAGTCATGTGACTTTGGCCAGGGCTGGAGCCAGTATCACAATGACAGAAGAAACTCCAGCTCTCTCTCAAATTTCAGCCATGCCTGTACAAACCCCTTCTGATTGGCTGCCTTCCCCAATTATGCACCTCTTGGGAAGAGCAGCCAATCAGAGCTGCTACAGGAAGCAGACAGAGCTCTCTCCCCTCCCTTCAGGAGCAGAGGCTAGGGAAGAGGGAGGAACAGACATCGTTCTCTCAGGAAGGAGCAGAAATAGCCCAGCAGCTCAGAGCAGCTCCACACCCTCCTTCTTATTCCCCTTCCCACTGTGAAAAATGGGTCAGTCTGCTCTC
Source organism: Mauremys mutica (assembly GCF_020497125.1). NCBI lineage: Eukaryota > Metazoa > Chordata > Testudines > Geoemydidae > Mauremys > Mauremys mutica. The sequence continues at coordinate 107,054,232 of NC_059073.1, forward strand.
TGCTCCTCCCCACTTCCCTAATCCTGGGAAGGGAAAAGAGAGGATCCCGCTGACCCCCCTCCCTCCAGGAGTTGTAGAAGAAGCAGAGGCAGGGAGAGGAACAGGATGAGCAGATGTTGGGGCTTGAAAGGCAGATGTGGGATTGGGGCACACACAGTTAATTAGAGCCTTTGTGTTTGGAGAGAGGCTGGAAGCTCAGCACCATCAGCCAGCCAGCAACAGCTCCTGCAGTGAGGTCAAAATCACCTTACTCTATGAACTTGGGAGTGTCAGCAACACTACTTGTCACAGACATTGCGGGTGAACAGGAGGCGTTCAAAAAACAAAACAAACCAGACAGGCCAAGAGATACAATGAGATTTATTTAATTATGTGATTTTGGGGTCAAATCCATGATTTTGGGGGATCTAGTTCATAAGTTTTGAACGTTGGTGGCTGCCAGCACTCCCCTCCCCTCCCAAAAGGAATGGCCTGGCAGCCACAGCTCCCGCCTTCCTGTGGCCCATTTAGAAGGGAGATGAGCTTCCCAGTCTTGATCCAAAACCCACTGAAGCCAATAGGAACATTTCCCTCAACATCAATGGGCTCTGGATCAGGGTCAAAAACCTAGATATGGGAGGCCAACTCTCCTCATATTGGTTAAACCAGAGGTCTTCCCACCCCCCCACCATTTAAAAAAATGGCTGCAGACTGAAAGACATTCTCTCTTAAGAAACAAGTAATGGGCTTGTGTGAGTAAGCAGGGGAAGACAAGTATTGCACTCTGAACTACCAAGTCAGGCTTCAAGGATCACAATCCATTATCATAACCAAGATTTTCTCTACTGTCCTTAGCTAAAAGAAATCTGAAAGAGAAAACACCTAAGTACATACACCCTAAATATAAGAATTAAGCACAAAAAATTACAATTAACAGTTTTCTTCTCCTAACTTCTATGATCCAAGATATGCTTGTAATAAGGCATGCCATCATTATACTGAGTAATTCCTCTAGATTTCTAAAAGAGAGCTCACATGAACAGACACACAAACTTCCTGTTAAAGCAGCATTAGATCTATAGAACTAAAGAAGGATCTATACTAAAAAATTCTTTGAAGTTTTTAAAACAGAAATGTAATCTTAAAAAACAGAGAAGTGGACCCAAATCCATTTGGTTTACAAATACCAGGGGGAGGTCAAGGATTTTAATATCATTAGCTTTATGATATCATTTATTTTACAACAAAACTAGTCACTTTCTCTCTGGATGTGTAGCTGGAAAAATTCTCTGCTTAGCTTTCAAGATTCTTAAGCAAATTCCACCTTCTTTTCCTTAAAACATTTAGTCTAACACAGGCCTATTTGTAGTGATATTAATCAAATGTATTTAGAGTAACCTGAATTGGGTGTGTGTGTGGGGGGGGGGACGGGGTACATTAGATGACCCAGTTATAGCTGCTTTCTGGAAAGCAGATGATGATTTATCAGTGGTTCCCACTGCTTCATATGTGGCAACCGCCAAAGGTGACAAGGACTCTGCACAGGTGACCAAAGATCGCCTCATTTTAATAAGGATATACTTCTACACGCTCAAAATGCTGTCACTCCATTCTTCATCTTCCATTTCCTTTTCAGAGATATCTCAAAAAGAATAAGACAGTAATAAATGGGGGGGAGGGGCAGAGGGAAAGAGGCCCTTACACAGAACTACAACAACCTTAATACAACAGGACAAGCTGGAGGACATGCCAGTTATCAGGCAGTTAATTGCGTAGGTTAGGAGATCCTGCACCGCTGAATGCTACCACCTCAACCAAAGCAGATCTGGGTCCCTTTGACTTCTAACCTTATATTAGGAAAATAACCCTAACAAAATAAACCTAATGATACACATACATGCTGTGGTAATGCATACAAGTTAAAAAAAAAATCAATCTAAAGGAGGACATTATAATTTTGGAGAAGTGCAGAGTGGGCAGAAGGGATTTAGTTCCTAGGGTCAGTGCTGGGTGGTAGCAGCCAAACCCAGGAAGAGCCACAATTACACACACACACACACACACAGCAGTGGTGCACAGAGATCTGTAATTGTCTCTTTTTCACTAAACTTCCCAGACAAACAAAATAAAATCAAAGACGAAGCCACATGATTGGCTGATGGAAAGTTTGGCTCTGCCCTGTCTTCAACTCTAATCAGTATGGTAAAGAACCGAACAGAGGAGCACACTGTGTATATATCTGCTTATCCATTATATTATTGATATAGCACCCACATATGGTCATGGTGCTTTCCTATATTTGTCAACACAAGCTCATACCCCAGAGATAGACCCCAACACACTTCACAGAGAAGCAACTAGAGAGCTAATCAAATAAGGCTCAGGTGCCATGACATGATGTCATTTACTAGCATCCGAGTTACGAGTTCTAGAGCTTGCTTACTCATTTCATTTACCACCAGGTTATTTGTCTTCTAACTGGAGGAAAGAAATGAACAGGACAGCAGCTGGAGAGCGAGTTCTCAGTTGTCATATTATACTCACAGCTGCACGTAGTGCAGCAGCAGTTCACACTTAGTATCCATGGGCCAAATAGCTAATCAATCCATCACTGGTTTTTCCATTTGTTTTTATACAAGAACCTCCTAAAATGAATTTGTTTACACAGACATTCTGGTTTTGCATATACAACTTTTTTTAAACTACAGTTTTACATACTATTGTACTGATGTATAATTAATCTACATTGTTTCTGGACACCTACTATATCATTAGGACTCTACTGTCCTCTGGACCAGAAGCAAGCAGACTTCAAGCAAGAACTCTCACACTGCTTAGTAGCACGACAGATACCAAGATAACTTCATTTCAAGATTGAAAATAGAACTTTGTAAACAAGGAAACCCTTGTGATTTCTTTCAGCAGTGTCCTTCAAAACTTGTTTAAATATTTACTTGAAAATTATAAAATTCAGCTAATCACATGCATATGCATTGGAAGTTACTCACTGCACTATTTACCACAGAGCTATAAAAATATCTTCAAAGATCTAATAATCTTGATCCAGTGTCTTGCATGTCCTGTCTCCTCCAAAATCTCCAGATCTCATTTCAAGAGCTCAAAACGTAGGCAAGAACTTGCATCTCAATACAGGAGAGTACAAAACATCCACATTTATTCTAAAGCATTTCAGCAAGTGACAAACCAACTGGTTGAAGAAAAAGCCTTGGCTTTCTTAATGGGCAAGCAGTATCGAGGTAGTACTTTAATTTAGCTCTCACGGTAATCTTCAGATACACCAACAGGCAATGTGTAAAACTAGGGCCACTGTTTTGTTTTAAATAAAGTTTCTTCAGAACTGTTGCTATTTAGATCTTCCTTTTCCTGGAACAACTAGGAATAATTTTGTTTCTATATGAAATCAGAAAGCTACATACCATAGGGCAGATCCAAAGCTGGTGTAAATTGTCATAACTGTTGAAGTCAATAGAGCTATGACACCACCTGAGGATCTGCCCCTTCATAGAACAGAATCTAGGCAGTCAGCTTTCAGAGTCAAGTGTCAGATAAAAGCTTTTGCAGTTAATGTGTGTATGGAGGAACAGTAGCATTAAGTGGTTTACTGGAATATGGACAATAAATATGCCTAAAGAGAGACACCAGTTGGCATAGAAAGGACTCAGTTTCTGAATCAAAGGTGGTGACAGAGGACAGCTTCAGTATCATCATTTATCTACCAATTTCCCCACAGATCTATTGGTATAGCAGAGTGGGCAATATTTTCCACTTTAACACTCTAATCGTCCTGCAGGGCTAACTGAAGTTAAAATGAATACTCTATACTGTATGCTTACCACGCTTTTGCAAAAGAGCTGTATTGACTCCCAAAGCCTAGAAACACTAAAGAGTTTTTAGGGAACTGAAACTTGAAGTGAGAGGCAGGAACAGGGCCGGCTCCAGGCACCAGCGCAGCAAGTAGGTGCCTGGGGCAGCCAACGGAAAAGGGCGGCACGTCCGGCTCTTCAGGGGCAATTCGGCGGTGGGTCTCTCAGTCCCTCTTGGAGGGAAGGACCAGCTGCCAAATTGCCGCCGAAGAATGAAGCAGCGGTGGTAGAGCTGCTGCCAAAGTGCCGCTGCCAAAGTGCCGCTGACCGCAGCTTTTTTTTTTTTTTTGGCCACTTGGGGCGGCAAAAACGCTGGAGCTGGCCCTGGGCAGGAAGCCCAGTTGTATTAAGTTTTTTTGAAAAAAAAATAGTCTGCCAAATTCATTAAGAGAGGTAAAGGAATACACAATCCCCTGAGCCAAAAAACCAAACACCTCCTTACATAAATTTTTAGTGAGATTGCCATGTCTCTGGACAAACAAAACACTGCCATATAGACATAAGCAGAACATAATTCAATTAAACAAATCCTGTGTAAACCAAAATATGACTAGCCCAATAAACTAGTGTTTCTCCCATGCAAACTTTGAGTCTAGTAGGATATTATATACACATGTAATCACACACACTTCTACCTCAGAACTATTTTAAACAGATTTACATTAATTAAAAATATCCAGTTTAAAGAAACAGAAACATACAAAGAATAGGTACCCAAAATGCAATCATTAAACTTTTTGCATTCCTGAAAGTGTGTTTTACTGTTTCATCAAAATGCAGTATGACTACTTCTTTTTATCTGTCCTGTTTTCCTAAGCAAGTTGAAGTTCATTTCAGAAACTGCTCGTCACAGATATCAAAGCACCCAACTCTAAGTTTCAGCAGATTTTCATAGACACATTCAGGTCCCATTGTTTACTGAAAACCAGGTGACTGATATTTAGAAACTTGTAATCTGTTAAAAGACATAAGTAAAATGTAGCAACTAATAATCGTTTCTCTATTTTCTTATGGGTCCCTGAAGCACTCAGAATAAGCCATCCTTCAACAAGTTAACAGATTATTGTTTATAATATAGCTAAAAACTGGAAAGCGTTAGCGAATAAAGAAAACAAGAATGTAAACATGTTAAAAATAGGGTAAGATTCAAATTTACATTCTACAGGTAAGTCCATTTTGACATAAGCCAGTGAGAATGACTGCAAACTAATGATAAGAGACAAAAGAGCAAAACAAATATTATTTCATGCAAAGCCCAGAAAAATGTTTTTTGAAAGAGGTACAATAGGAAAAGGTGCTTTGCAAATTACTGGCATTAAACTAACATGCACTTTTGGAATGTTATGAAATATTCCCCCCCCCCCCCCATCGGAAAATCCAGAAGAGGACAATTGCATTTCTTGACTACTTGCTCCATTAAAGATCATCCGATACACAGGACTGATCCGATGGTCTAAGGAAAGTGCTCTGCATTGCACCACCATACAGAAATGTTTCTGTCTCTGTCAGGGTTTGTCTCCATACAAGCTGAACACCAATTTGATTACATTTACAAACAGATTCAGTAACACTGATTCAAAACCCGATGTAGGAACTCTTATTCTGGAAGAAGAGAGCCCTATGTTGGATTTCCTTTAAACTGATTTCTTACCAACTTAACCAAAATTGAAATAGGGTCCTCTGGTTCCAAAATAAGAGTGTCTACATGGGAGGATCGCACCAAACTAAATAGGTTTAAGAAACAACTTATATTAAATTGGTGCAACTTCTATGTTTAGAGATATGAGACCTTGTATAAAGTGGTATCTACACTCCTTAAACTAAAGTAACCTGGCTAAGACACCGTCATGGTCTCTGGTTCTTCAGGCTTCTAAGCGCTGGAAGTGACACAAAGGCAGGGTGCACATCATATTTCTCAATCTCTCTGGCTAGCTAAAGAATCTTAGAATGGATTCCAAAAACAACAGTCCAGATGGTGACACAGGGGCCTTCAAAGTGTGTGGGGCTATAAATCCCTCCCGCCTCCCAATAACAATACAGAGGGTGCCCTGTTGAAAATGAGGGCTGGGACAGGAAAGCTTCATAAATAAGTTTTGTTGTAAGCCATTTTCATTTTGCTGAACTTGAGATGTTATAGGGAAATCCTTATTTGCTGTGTTGCAAAATGAGCATCTAACATTTCTCCTGGCTGAAAGCTGCTCCCATATTTTTCATAGCTTGCTGCACACAGTCTGGCCCTTCTGGGGGAAGGTGCAGAAAACAGAAAGAAGAAAAGTTCCTATTTCAGTGATGTGAGGAGGAGAAGAGCCCCATGTAGGTCATGCTGGTTAATAGTTTCTATTATATAAATACTGTTATGTTTCCTAATGGGGCAGGAAAAAGAGCAAAATATAATTGAGAAGAATGATGGGATGAATTGGCAATTCATTTACCTCCAGATAAAAAAAAAAGGTTTCTGGAACAGAACTGAAAGCATCTTTTCCTCTATGAAAATTAAAACTGCAGAACAGTTAGACGTTAGTATCTGAAGAAAAGATAGCAGAAACATTCTCGGCAGAAATGACCATCATGCAATCATTTCTAAAAATGGCAAAAAAACAAAACACACAAGACAAAAAGTAGTGAAGCGTGAATTATGTTTCAGATGGCAACCTCATGCAGCATGGGTTTGTACAGTACATACCCAGATAGGATCTCTTGGGAGGTGCTTTGATTTCTTCATCTTTACTATCTGCAGCTACATAAGAAAAATAAATTGAGAAGAGAGGACGAAAAGACAAAATAGACTAATTTGAGTCAATACAGTAGATGGTCTTTTAGTTTGTTTTATTTTAAGCTTTGTTAGTACATCTTGCTGATAAAAAACCATGCAAAAAGTTTTAGTTTCCATGCTCTCTATAGGGTTTTCCCCAAGATTTTAGGGAAGAATAAAAGGGAAGGAAATCACAGAAAGGCCTCAGTGTGAGAAATAACAGCAATTTAAAATAAAATAATAAAGGAGGGAGAGAATAGAGACAATGTAACATGTAACCCTCTTCAAAGCAATGTACACATATTTATAAACTTTTCAGTGAAAGAGAAAGCTTAAATTGCTTATTTTTATTCCTCTGCCTGAGTTAAATGTGAGGATGGAGGAGCCTTTCAGGAAAGAATTATGTAAATTATGCAAATAAAGAAATAAAACAACATGATAGGGCTGCCTCACATTCTGGAGGAAACCCTTTTCTTCAACACTTCCAACAGGTTTAACTGTTTAGCCACTCACGTTAACAGAGACAGAGACCAAATCACCAATTCAAGTGTTCCGTATGCTGAACCATTTAATTTGATCCTAACCTTCCTCTGTAAGCCTCAATTCCATTTGAAAACCACATACTACCCAAGACAGTGCTCTCTTAATAAAGCTCTTCAAGGGAACACAGTGTTATAGTACGGGACAAGTTGTAAACAGAAGTTAAGATAGCATCAGTTTGAGGGTCCAAAATTAAATGACAGTAAGAAATAGACTGAAATAATAACGGAGCCCCCATGCTACTTGGCTTCTAAGCACTACAGGAATACAAATAACTACACAGCAAGGGTGGCTTTAGGGTTAAGCAAAATAGAATTAAAGGCATCACACCAACAGAATAGACCATCCCCATGACAACCCCCCCACTGGTTGTAAGCAAAGTTAGAATATTTAGGGGTGCCTGGCAGTTACCCACATACCAGGGCAAAGGTTCTTGGGGCATAATCAAGATTTGGGGTGATTGATTGTTTTCAGCTGTGTAATACACATGCATACAAAGGGATGTAATCTCCTCTTGGTTAATACCTGTTAATAAAGGATAATAAAATGTATGCATGAGAGAACAAATCTTTCCTAGAAGCTGGGGGGGGGGGGGCGGGGAGGGACATTTCCTGGTGGGTTTTCTTCTGTTGTTGTTGTTTTAAACAGCAACAAAGGCGGAGAAAATAAGTCTCCCTAATACCCAGCCAGGACAGAGACTCTCCAAGGAGACAATCAAGCCAGTCCAAAGGGAGTGAACTTTTCAAGTTGCAACAGATTTCCACATAAATGGAAGTGCCATAACTGTACACTATCCACATTAAATGGCTTTGTGGCTACACTGTTAACTAAACACTAAAATGTACTTCAAGCCAGAGGACCTAGAACAACTTGCTTGAGTTCACAAAAACTGTCCTCTGGATTAGGAGAGAGACCTTGTTATTGCTTTGGAAGCTAAGAAAAAGATTGGCTTCCCCCTAACCTAGTTATTTAAGTGAATAGAAAAAAACAAGCTACTCCAGGATAACTCAAGACTCATTGGTCAAATGTGCACCGGGGATTATTAGACTGGAATATAAGGCATCCGCTAAAGTGAAGACAGAGCCAGGACAGGCTCACTTTTTAATCTGAATTATGTTGTAGAGGTATTAGGGAAAGAGGATGGAAGGAGAATGGGTAGAAAGTTTTAAATACAAAAATATAGTGATATTGATCTTATTATGATGATACTGCAATTCACAACCTAGCCACTTCCATCCAGGGATGTCAAAAGCATCAAACTGAAATTTAGCTTCCCACCATCTGCGTGAGATATGGCAAAACCTTGGTACAGAGAAAACTCAGGATCAGATGGGAAAACAATGGGAGAGTCAGGTTTAGGAATGCAGGTCATCTGATCAGGGGCGGCTCTAGACATTTCGCTGCCCCAAGCAGGGCGGCACGCCGCAGGGGGCGCTCTGCCGGTCGCCGGTCCCGCGGCTCCAGTGGACCTCCCGCAGACGTGCCTGCGGATGCTCCACCGGAGCCATGAGACCAGCGGACCCTCCGCAGGCACGCCTGCGGGAGGTCCACCGGAGCCGCCTGCCGCCCTCCCGGTGACCAGCAGAGCGCCCCCCGCAGCATGCCGCCCCAAGCACGTGCTTGGCGTGCTGGGGTCTGGAGCCGCCCCTGCATCTGATTCCCAGTTCCTGTGCTTCACCCTCTTGAAGGAAATATGTATGCCGAAAATGGTAAATAGCACAAAGATTAATTTCAAGCCAGTACATTACATCTGACAGTGAATCACAAGATCCTCAGCATTAATACTTTTCAACTTGTAGATCTTTCTTATATGATAATATCACTGGTTTAACCTGCCTATCAATCGCATATATGAAAGCCAGGAGAGACATTTAGTTGCACTGTGCTGTTCTAATAAAAAAAAGTTTGCATGAAGTACAGTGAGCCTCCTGCTGCAAAGAAAAAAGAGTTAAAGCCCAAAACAAACAGGCAAAATTGTTCTTTTTGGTGGATTAAATATATGGAGAACTGGCTCCTGGGAAATGATTATGGCATGACACACTGAGTACGCTCTGCAAGTTACCTTACAGGCTAGTGAAGAGCCCAATTCTTTCATGAGGTGACTGAATGCCAGTCATTCAATCAAAAAAGATTGTGGCTGAAGTTGAATTGGACATGCAACACCCCTGACATGTATTGAGGAAGCCTGCTAGAGAAGGAGGGAGGGGAAAGAGGGCAATCTAGTTTGAAGACTTACCCCCTTGGCCCCACAAAGGGCAATCTGAAGAGGAAGCCCTCTGCTCTGCTCCCAACCAACAGGTATCTTACAGGCAAAGAGCTGGCTGTTCCCCTCCCAATTCATCCAGTTTTTAAATCTCTGCTAAATGAGGCCAGATCTAAACTCATTCACTTTCCCAGCCTGTGATAACTCTTGCAGACAATGCAGTCCCAGACTGTAGAGGAGAAAGATAGATGGGTCAGAGTATTAAGAGTTGCAGATGAGCTAACGTTCTCCATGACGTCACTTTACCTGGGCAGATTCACAACACACTCCACAGAAACCACTGAGTGGGAGTACGTTTGCAGAGCAGGCCTATCTTTCTATTAAATAAATAAACCTGCTGCAGAGCCAGCACTCATAGCCCTCTAGGGCTCCCTCTGCCTGGAAAGGCTGCAGCTATTTGGAGCTGGATCAAGCCCTCAGTTTTTAGGGTAAGAGAAGGAAGAAAACAGATCGAGAGAGCAAATTATATGTCCATATTGGCAAGTCAACTGAAAAGAAGCCAACAGTTTTTATAGCCCAGCAGCAGCAGGAACAGGAGAAACATAAAATGGGGAATGTACACATCAAAAAAGAAAACCAGAGGTTGGCATCTGTTACATTGCCAAACTGTAAGAGCGTTTGCCATAAAGTAAATCATTTTGTAAAAAAAACTTAGAGTTTGTCTACATGGTGGGGTATAATGCACTCTATGGGGATGTTATTTCTGAAGCGCACCATCATGCTGCACATTAATTGGTCCTCTAAGACCAGGCTGGTGCACACTGAAGGCTCCCTAGTGCGCTTTAATGTAGTACCATTTCAAACAATATTACATTAAAGCGCACCAGCAGGGTCTACACAGACTAATTCATGCACAGCATGTTCATGCGCTTTACCCCATAAGGCACATTACCCAATTGTGTGGACAAGCCCTTAGATCAGTGATACTGAGACTGAGGCTCAGGAGTGGCCTTTTAATGGGTCTCTTGTGGTTCTTTGCAGCACATGATATTAAAACACTGATTTAATTATTAACCAATTTAAGTTATCAATCAGGATGCTTTTACTATGTTATTAACCAATTGTAGAATACTTGGTCAGTCACTTTGCTATGAGAATAATTAATAAATAATATTGAGAGAGAGAGAAAGTGTAAGTAAATGAAACAATGAATTCACACTACTATGGCTCTTTTGGGTAATGTTGATTGCTAATTTGGCTCCTGAACCACTGAGGTCTGAGTATCACTGCCTTAGATTAACAACAAATGATATTCTGGCCCAGACTGGAAATTTCCACCCACCCACAAAAGTACTGCAAGACCACAGGAAGCGTTGTACAATATGTACACTTCGATAAACCTGTAATAGTGACACACCATCACTCCCTAATTTGACAACAAATGTGATGACAAGAAATAAAATATTTTATGTGCAAGCAAGACACAGCATTGGCAATAGCAAGGTATGGCTTCTGACACTGGTCAGTGATAAATGGTTTCTGCAATACAGAGACATGCAGAAAAGTGCAGTGAAAATTCTTGTTGTCATTCAGGCCTAGATCTTAGCATCATCGAGACTGGCAGAGTAGCATAACTTCTACTACTTCCTAAAATTTGACATAAAATATTACAGAGAACTCTATTTTCTAGACTGAACTAAGACCCATTTAAAATACTTCTATGGAAGGAAATAATTTTAAACAGTCCATTCAGGAAGTGCTGGGTTGGATCTTCAAGAGACAATGGTTTGCACCACACACACAAAAATTTTCACTCAACCCAATGACAATACAAGACATTTTTAGAAATTAATATTGGAAGATTTCACTCTGCAAAATTACTGTTACCAACCTGAAAAGGAGCGACGTTTTATGTTCAGTTCATTTGACACACGTACTTCAGTGCATAGTTTCAGCATCAGTAACATAGTAATGATCATGATAATGCTTTGCCACAGAAGAGGGGACTCAAAATGCCTGCCAAACCTAAAAAGTAAGAAAAAATATATAAACATCTCAAGATGATGATCTTTATACCCAATTACCCTCAATCCTATTTAGGTGTTTGACAACTGTATCCTTAACAATCACGTAACTGACAAATTTGCAAAGCTGCAGAGAATTACTACACTAACAGATCTAGCTGCATGTAACCCAACCATATTCCACTTGAACTTGTAGCCACAGGCACCAACACTGTGAATGCTCTGGGGCTGGATCACCTGTGGGGAAAAAAAAATAGTGGGTACTCAGCACTCACCAGCCACAGCTGTTGGGCAGCAGCGCTGCCAATCAGCTGTCTGGTGACACCCCAATGAGCTAATTGGGGATGCCACCAAACAGCTGTTTGCCAGCTGGGGGGAGGGTCTTAGGGGAGGGTGGAGAGTGGCGGGCAGGGGTGGGAGCACCCCTGGGGAAAACTATAAGTCGGTGGATCTAAAAGCATGAGTTTCTGTTGCCTGAACTAAAAGGACCAGGTCCATTAGCTTGAATGAAGAGGCTGACTCGCAAACCTGCTCTAGCAACTAGAAGGGGATAAAGAGCTACATTGCATTAGCATGAGACACACACATTTCTTTCCTCTATTAAGAGAAGACGCTGTTAAGTTAAGAACTCCTGCTCTATATACTAAGTTTCCTATATATAATTTTAAAATACATTACATTAAATCATAAGCCCATACCGTCCCATTCCCCAAAAAACACAACTACCAACCTATGATGTCTACCAGTGTCCCCCAACAAACCTACGAACACCCGCTCGTACTGCACTCCCACCACTCCAGAAGTCTGGAAGAAGAGAGGGGCATCACTTTTGGGACATACTGCAATCGGATTTGGACTAATTTGAACCAAGCTTAGGGAAATGAACTCCAAAGTTGCAGGAAACACCTACTTGATTCTTCAGAGATGTGGAAACTGAACAGAAAATGCTCTCTCCCCTGCCTCTCCCCCTCCCCCCCAGTTTAATTTATATTTGCTTACTGACGCTGTCTGGTGGGAATTACTGAGCTCTCCTACACGCACTGCAGGAAGAGGAACTTGGATAGCAGCCAGGACTTAATGAAGGGTCCTCCATCTTCCATGATTGCATTAGATTCTATCACAGAAAACAAGACTCTTCAGTGAGGACTGACTGCTATCCAAGTTCCTCTTCCTGCATTATACGTAGGAGAGCTCAGTATAATACCCAACAGACATCACCAGTAAGCAAACAAAAGTAGGGTTTTCATTTTTTGAGAAAAGGGAAGGAAGTTCCCATACAGATCTGGTGCAAAATATATTAGATTTATTGTAGACAGGCTCCAGGCACATGATTGTGACTTCTCTCTCAGCTCAAACAACCTTGCTAGGGTGTATTCCTCAGAGATTCTTACTGCTTCAAGAAAGCAATTTGGGGAATTAAACAGTGTGCTTTCACTCACTCTTTAATTCTGGGCCACATTTCCTATCTGCCACTCCAAATACACCCACAAACTAGTCACCCAGGCCACTGCTTCATCACCCCACAAACACTGTGCTGCCACTGACTAAGATAGGAGACAACACTTACAGGAGTAGGATGATGATTTGTTTAATTAATGTTTTACAAAGCTCTGGCAAACGTTAAGTATAGGATACTATAATGAGCCATTAGTATGTATCAGAGTACAATGCAAGGTCTCCCATAAGAGTCTGGATATAATTCTTTAACTTGGGTTTCTTTCAAGACAGAGCTCTGAGCTAGTCATTAAGACACTAGGATAGTACCAAGCGTGTTTGCCATTAAGCCCTTGCATTGTATGAATGCTGAAGGAGTTCTTTACTTCCACTATGGTCTTTAGAGAGATTCAAGTTTTGTTATGGGTCCATGTGGGTTATGCCCAGTAATGGGGAGAAACTGGAAAGTCCTTGATTCTGGACTTGCTGAGTTTTCTTGGAACTTTTCCATTTGTAGGCGGACAGGTTTGTCCCCAATGGAACAGACCATCCCCAGGGAACTGGTCATGGGGGGGGGGGGAGGCCTAGCTGCCTAGTGCCACAGAGCTGGGGCCATCATTATGAAACCACGAGCCTTCACAATGTCTCCTGGGACACTAGTGGCCTAGGACTCTTGTGTACATGGCTGCAACAAGGCCTCCTCCTCAACTAATACCCTGGGGAGAGGGGAAGGGTAACACTGCAGCAGGTCATACCATGGTAAGATCAGCACTAACAAATTCAGAAGATTGCTGAAGGGTGGGGAGATGATGCAGCCGAGTGTACAAACTCCCCTCTGATCTGCAGAGAACCCAAGTCAGGTTTCTATTGAGTCAGGAAGAAAGAGGATGGAGTGGAGCAAAGTAGAGTTGCCATTACTCCCCATTCCGTGCCCCTGCTCCTTGCCAGGGCAAACCCTGCAAATGCTGCTGAATCTGCAGTTTCAGGGGACCCTGATGTATAGAGTCCACCAGGGACAGTTTCCATTGCACTGACCATGAGCCAGAGCTCCATGGGTATAGTGAGAGGAGCATTACAAACAGCTCTGTGGCAAAAGCCTGATTCCCAAGGGTCCTCAAGTTATTTACCCCACTAACACAGCCATGATACATAGAAGAAGCGGGGAGCCTGTGTCGTAAGAGAATGTCTCTGAGGGTGGAGCTAGAAGCTAGCAGATAAACACACAAGTTCTGGACACATTACTGAGCCAGTGCCATGCTGGCATAACAGAGGAGCTTGTCTGAGATCTGCTGTGCAACACTCTCCTGGCAACTGAGGAGCCCATATTAATTGTTTTGCTGGAGGCTTCAAAACTGAGGAACTAACCCGGTCGACTGCTTTCATCCATCTGTCATTCAGGAAAAGAGAGAAGAGAATCTGTCCCACTGTTGGCAACTATTACCAAAAGTCCTCTAACCGTAGGTGTACGAAATACTGTACTTATCCCCATTACAAGTCCATTTGTATAAGAGCTAATTTAGGGCTACACGGGCAGCACTGGTGCTGAAGTTCTATTAAGTCACAGGATAGGGACGCCATGAACATTAGTATTAGTTCCCCCTTACTGACATGCTAATGTTCTTCCAGCCTGATCCAAAGAGAGCCCATAGAGTCTCTACTGGCTTATTCACTCCTGGTACATTTGTTGAGAGTGCTGCCAACAATATCAACTGTTACACAGATATCTGCCTACTACAAACAGAAACAAGCTAATCGCCTCAGGCTACCAGCTGTCAGCTATAAAGCAATTTACAATCACCATAAACTAGTGGCACATTAGAACAGAGATGGAAAGCTGTGTTATCAACCCTCTGAGTCATCTATCACTTTAGAGCTAAGATTTAAAAAAAAAAAAAAAAAACCACAATACACAAGAGAGTTCACCTGGGCCTGAACATATATGGCAAGGTTTCCATAGTCACTTCAAACAATGTATGAGAATTTAACAAACTCCAGCACACACAGGACAAAAGTTGCACTACATAAACTTTCATTCTGACTAGCCAACGCACTTCAAGTTAAATTCTTCTTCTAGATACTGTGTTCTATTCTAAACAACTTGAAAGCAAATAGCTCCTATTTTGGTCAACATGATGGACATTAACATGCAGAAAGCAGGATGTACACTCCAGTTTGTATTTGAAATTACGGTTCAGGAGCCAGCCTGCACAAAATAAAGTTGGCTGAAAAATGCTAGTGATCAAAGAGAGGAAGTCATGTGTGCATTTCTGCTTCAGTGACTGAATTTACTGAGGGAAAACTGCTCTATGCTCTGCACTCTCCTACCGTGGCACTCTCTCTACTAGGGGGCTCCTTTGCTGGTCAGCAGTATCCAGAGGAGAAAGTAAGCCTGACTGTACCCACAGGGGGCAGCTTCCCCAGGCCAGCAATTTAAAGGGCTCGGGGCTCCCAACAGTGGCCGGAGCCCCGGGCCCTTTAAATCGCCGCAGAGCCCCGCTTCTGGCTGGCAGTGATTTAAAGGGCCTGGGGCGCTGCTGCAGTAGCAGCGGCTGGGAGCCCCAGAGCCCTGCTGCCAGCAACTGGGAGCCCCAGGACTCCGGCAGCGATTTAAAGAGCCTGGGGCTTCCAGCTGCCGCCGCTACCCCAGGGCTCCAGCAGCAGGGCTCTGGTGGTGATTTAAAGGGCCTGGGACTCCAGCTGCTGCGGGGAGCCCCAGACCCTTTAAATGGCCGCCGGAGTCCTGGGGCTCATGGCTCCCAGGGCATTACCGATTTTTTTAAATTGGTAACACCAAAATAAAGTCTAAGAAGCTGAAGTTTCTCTCACCCCGCAAACAGTCCTGCCAGTAGATTCCCCTAGATCTCTCACTAGCAAAGCTGAGGACTAGTCAGTGTGAAGAAAGGTCAGATTACCTTTCCCCTTCATACTGTGCAGGCCAGACTGTAAATTCTTTTGGGGCAAAGACCACCTTTTTTCAATCTGTGTTTGTACAGTACCTAGCATAACCAAGGTGCTGGTCAATGACTGGGGCCGCCAGGCACAATACTATATAATATATAGATATAAATAAAAATGATACTCAGACTCCATCCTAGGCAGCAGTGAACCCAAGATCTCATTAGAGTCTTGTTTGGACCAGGCCTTGTTGTTTTGATTAAAATAAATGAGGCCAAGTGGAATACACTTGCTCAAAAAGTAATCTGAAAGCTGAGGTCTGCACTGAACTTTTTCAAAATAGTTTCAGATATTAAAAACTGGAAGGGTCCCTTAAATCAGTCTCAGCAGCTTTAATTAAGGTGAACATATTGCTGGAGAACTCCTCCAGGGCTTGAAGCTTTTGGCCACTGCTGGGTGGCTTCAGGACAGTGACCCACTAAAACTATATCCGAGAACTTTTTAGGGGGGGAAATATCTGGATACAACTTGTGATTCCCAATATTGTCTCTTTTTTTCCCCCTTTATTACCCCATGTGCCTGTATCCACCTCTTGTCATATATGTAGACTGTAAGCTCCTTGGGGCAGAAACCATCTTTTTGATCTGGGTTTGTAGAGTGCAGTCCTGGACTAGGACTAGGGCTCCTGCATATTATGATCATACAAATAAATAGTCAAGTTGACAGGAAGCTTTATCCCAAAACCCATCTAGAGGCATCCAAGATACTGCATAATCAAAGCCCTGTGAAAGTCAGGAGGAGTCTTTCCATTTACTTCAGTAGGCCTTGCATCAGGGGCATAATCTTCAGCTAGTGTAAACTGTCAGAACTCCACTGCAGGGAACTGAGCTGTGACAATTTACACCAGCCAAGGATCTGCCACCAGGATTTCAACACACACCCAGGCAGTAAACTGACTGCAGCTACATGCTCATTGTTTCTTTGGCTGACAAAGAACAAATATGGGAAGTTAAGATAAAGGAAAATGGTCTTTTATTCAGGAGACTTCATTCATGTTTCCCCCCCAACTCATATCTTGGACACTTCAGCTCAGGAAAACCAGCCTGGCCTATCAACCATTCCTATTTTTTTAAATTAGTGGAGCAAAGGCTACTGTGTTTTATCCTGAAAAAAAAAAAAATCACACACAACACCTTATATGGCAGCTAGTGCATCTAAATTTGATGAGACAAAGGACTGCACCACAACTCAAAAGACTCCAGCCTGCTGAGCACAGCAGGAAGCAGGACTACTGTTGACTGACCTTACTTATTAAGATGTAACTAGAACGCTTACCATCTACTTCAGAAAAATCTTTTCCAATTTCCTTTCCTTGGCGTAGGCCACGTATTTGTTCTGCTAATATTAAACACACCCTGAACTTATTTCAGTCTGTGGGACATTTTGTACACCAAACTCAGGAAACCCCATTATGAACTTGTATTCTAGTGAGCAGTGTTGAATGAAGCTCCTTCTCCCCGCCCTTTCCACTACAAACTGTGGTCCCACCACAGAAATCACCTGTTATTTCTTTTCCTATGTATCTGACTGACCCTGCTAGGTGAGTAGTATCCTTGGCGCCAAACTAAAGGTGAGCATATCGAAGTCTTTTCCGTAATGTAACACAGGATTTTACTTGTCTACCAAGTCACAGGCTAACTCAGAGACAAGGAGGGGACGCCTTGGCTTGCTAATGAGAATGCTAACGAAGAACAGAATTTTTTTAAACGTAGAGGTTTTTTTCATAAATTGCTAGTAACCGTCATGCACATTCACACAACTACGTTTTTTCCATTCATGCTCACAGATATTTTCATCAGCAGCACACTCATGGACCCCAAAGAGTTGAGACTCATGTGTCACATCCCACGTGAGCTACTCCCAATGAGCGGAGGTTGCTCATCACCTTTGCAGAGGAAAGCGCCAGCGTCGGTCTAAAATGTTGCAATCAAAAGGTTTTTTTAAGATGACATATTAAAAAGGGTCAAAGACTTAATATGTAATTTCTAAGAATCAACAAACTGGGTCAGATGCTTGTGTGACAAATAGGGGAAATGCCTATATTATCTTTAATGAAAACTGTATAGGACTGTTTCCTAGGACAATTGTGTATTGCTGCCTGCCTGCCTAGAGATAAGTCAAAAGGAGGCTGCAAAGGGATGCTAAAATAACCATAAAATAGTGATTCAGATAAGTCAGTCTCAGGTGCTCAGCTTCAAAGGAGCCATAACAAAGCTGGCTCCATCTAGGCTAGAATGGGGTACCCTCCCAGAGGCTAAGCCTGGGATCAAAGGAGAGCTAAGACCTCAAAGACCCTAGAAAAGGCAGGGGGGCGATTAGGTGAGCTGGGAAGGCTGGGCTAGAGACACACAAAAATCACGGGTTACAGCCCCCTGAGTGTCAACCATGTCCTTGTTTGAGAGTGGGTGAACTGCAGAAATCCACCCCAGGAGAGGGAAAGGCGTGAGGCCTGCCACCTGTAGAAGTTGCATTCATGAGATCCAAAGAAGGGACAGTACTCCATAACCATTACAGCTTGCACATCTCAATGCCTGATGATTTTTAACAAGAGTTGGGTATGTACAAGGAAAGCAGAATCAGGCCTACTATTGTCTCTAATAATACAGATTTATCATTTTGTGTGTACAAGTCTTCTCACACTGCCTTTCAGCAAAGGTGCAGAAACAAATCTGCTGCTTGAACAGAACTGTGCTGAAAACTCTGGAAAATTATTTTTAACTCACTTCAAAAGAAAAGTTTAGAGGCATTTTGAGCGAGGGAAACACAATGCTGAAGAGACAAAGTTAAAGAAATCACACTACTGTCATCGTGTGATGATGCAAGTTCTCAAGTCTTTGATAATGCCCTCAATGAAGGATTAGAGGAAAGAGGGCAGGAGGAGGGCAGAAAATTGAGCTCTTTAACTTAAAAAATAAAAAAGGCATCTCCTCTTTCACTGGCAGTGGAATAACTGGAGGGGAAATCTTGAAAAGTAGGAGTATCTAGTAGAGGCAGGATCATGATTCTTGCCCTTAGTGCTAGTACTAATTTCTGAGCTAGTATCACAGTCCTGCCGTGCCAGCTTTAGCTATAGAAACACTTAACAGTAGATTTCATGGAGATTAGTGAGTAAATATTGTATCTGCAGATTGGAGGGCAAGGGGAAGGTCACACTCCTCCTGTTTTAAAACTAGTTGATTTTTTAAATTAAAAAAGAGGGGCAGATTACAGGAGTGAGTTATGGAGGGGGTGCAGTGGGCACAGTGCATGGGAATACGTGGTCTCCACTGCTACTTCATGAAACAAGGTATTTTGGAGGTTGTGGGGGAAGGAAAGGACCAGGAGTCAAGAATGAGTATGTGAGTAAATAGGCACACTACACTAGCACTGAACCCCATTAGCATGATAGAGTTATGAGCAGAAAATAAGTGAGATTTGTTCTGGAAAAAAGGAAGCTAGTCATGTGGGGATAACACACATATTGAATGTGAGGGTGAATCTAGAAGGCCTTACTGAAAGGTGCAGACAAAGTTAGATAGCAGTATGCACTGTGATATAGATACAAAAAAGCCCAGTGCAATTTGTGAGAACGTGCTCAGAGACAATACATCACAAAAAAAGTCACTCTCTGGTGCACCTGTTCAATTCCAGGAACAACAGTTCCAGAAAGATATTGACAAACTCAAGGGAGTTCAGAGAAGAACAACAAAAGCGATCAAGGGAATACAGGAAATGGCTTGAAATGAAAGATAATTAAATATGTACAGCAATGCTAAGCAATGTTTGGAGCTAGGGGAATAACATGATTAGACCCTTCAAATATTTCTAGACCTACATATTATATATGAATGAGTGTGTGTGTGCGCATGCATGCGTGCACACACGTGTATATATGTACGCTTAGGCAAAAAGGGGGAGAAATTAGCATAGTACATCAGTGTATAACCAGGAGTCGTGCAGGGGTCCAGGGGAAAACAATTTAGGAAAGAATTAGGCTCAGTGCCAAGAAAACCAGCTTGACAGAGGCATGTATCAGACTGTAGAATAGTCTACAAAGTGGGGTGGAAGTCTCATCCCATGGTGCTTTTACAAGTAGAATGGACAAAACACTAGAAGATGAATTGTAGGGAACAGCCCTGTCTTGGCAGGAGGATGGACCAAATGATCCAACAGGCCTTTTTTTTTTTTTAAACCATGAATCATAGAAGATTAGGGTTGGAAGAGACCTCGGGGGATCATCTAGTCCAAACCCCTGCTCAAAGCAGGACCACCTCTTATCATTACCATGAACTCTTATCTATATACACCTTTAGAGTAATCATAAATTTTAGTGTCTATACCCAGTCATATTTTGTTTCAAGTACTGATCTTGCCCCAGGTGGTCATAAAGTGACATCAGCAGTAAGGTTACTATAAAAAATGACTATGCTTAACAACAAAGAGAGAGAGAAAATGAATTACTGGCTGCTCTCTGACATGATTAACACAAGAGTACCTTTAAAAACTGAATCTTGCTTTGTGCATTAATCACTCATATGCCTCAGAACTGTATTCACCCAAAGAAACTTTCTTGGCATTACACGGTACATATTACAATATCATGGATGCCATAACCTTTTCATTGTGCGAGGTATCCTCTTAAGACCATACTATTTTAGTATCATGGTAGTTGCTTTATAGAGAACAGTATATGGGTCTTTTCATCTCTAACTTGTATTTCAATGGAACTACTGGCATAGCAAGGGACTATTCACTTCAAGTGAGGGTGAAAGAATCAGAACTTTAAGGTTTTGCAAGGTCAAGCCTGTAGTATTTACCCAGTGCGGGTGGCTATATCAAATCATTTGAACTTTTATTTATAGGCTACACTAACTTGATAGCTGTGACAGCATTCTGAAGTCTGGCTCTGCGCTTTGGACTCAATTGAAGCAATTTAAAACAATGCAGGGACTTTCAAGATCAGAACACAGAGAGTGACACAAAGCTAGACTCCATTAGAGAAATTGTTATAATATGTAAACACTCAAAAGAACAATAGCATGAAAGGACACCACTAGTTTGAAACAAATATATTTAAAAAAAAAGAAAAAAAAAAGTGTTCCATTTTACAAATGACTCTAAGGCCTGGTCTACACTAGGACTTTAATTCGAATTTAGCAGCGTTAATTCGAATTAACCGGGCACCCGTCCACACCAGGAAGCCATTTAATTCGACCTAGAGGGCTCTTTAGTTCGAATTCGGTACTCCACCCCGACGAGGGGAGTAGCGCTAAATTCGACATGGCTATGTCGAATTAGGCTAGGTGTGGATGCAAATCGAACTTAGTAGCTCCGGGAGCTATCCCACACTGCACCACTCTGTTGACGCTCTGGACAGCAGTCCGAGCTTGGATGCTCTGACCAGCCACACAGGAAAAGTCCCAGGAAAATTTGAATTCCTTTTCCTGTCTGGACAGTTAGAATCTCATTTCGTGGTTGGACATCGGGGCGAGCTCAGCAGCACCGGCAGCAATGCAGAGCTCTCCAGCAGAGGAGTTCATGTAATCTCTGAATAGACTGACCGGGAACTCTTGGATCTGATCGGTGTGTGGGGCGAGGAGTCTGTGCTTTCGGAGCTGCGCTCCAAAAAACGGAATGCAAAGACCTACGAGAAGATCTCCAAAGCCATGAGAGACAGAGGATACAGCCGGGATGCAACGCAGCGCCGCGTGAAAATCAAGGACCCCAGACAAGGCTACCAAAAAATCAAAGCGGCAAACGGACGCTACGGAGCCTGCCACCACTGCCCTACAGTGACCATGGACTCTGAAGATGGGACAGTGTTGACGGCCAGTTCCTCGGCGATGTTCACGGACGGGGAAGATGAGGAAGGGTTTGTGGAGGACGAGGCAGGCGACAGCGCTTACAACGGTGGTTTCCCCGACAGCCAGGATCTCTTCATCACCGTCACGGAGATCCCCTACCAACCCTCCCCGGCCATTAACCCGGATCCTGAATCAGGGGAAGGAGCAGTCAGTAAGTGCTTTAACCATGTAAACTTTTATTCTTAATATAACAGGAATCTGAAGTATGTGAAAAGGAGGTCTCTCTATATATGGGGATAGAATAGAAATCCTCCTGGGAGATCTCCACGAAGCTCTCCTGGAGGTAATCGAAAAGCCTCCGCAGGAGGTTCCTGGGGAGAGCTGCCTTATTGGGTGCTCCGTGGTAGCACACTTTTCCGCGCGAGGCTTTCATGAGGTACTCAGGGAGCATTGCCTCCCCGAGCACGGCTGCATAGGCCCCTGGTTTGTGCTGGCTTTCACGCAGCATGCGCTCTCTATCTCCTTCAGTGACCGTCCTCAGGGTGATCTCGCTCGGAGACTCCTGCATCTAATTAGGGGAATTACTGTAATGTTACGCCTGGTCCAAAGTATTTTTAAAAAATCTCCGGACAGACGGCATAGCAGAGACTCAGCACGCTGCTGCGTGACGAGCATAACGGAAAGCCAAAGAATTAAATGGACGCTCATGGAGGGAGGGGGGAATGAGGACGCAAGGTATCCCACAGTTCCTGCTGTCTCCGAAAAGCATTTGCATTCTTGGCTGAGCTCCAAATGCTTCTAGGGTCAAACACAGTGTCCGCGGTGGGTCAGGGCATAGCTCGGCAATTTACGCACCCCCCCCCCACCCCCAGAAGTGAAAGGGAAAACAATCCTCTGTTGACTCTTTTACATGTCACCATATCTTTACTGAATGCTGCAGATAGATGCGATGCTGCAGCACTCAACACCAACATCCTTGCTCCCCCCCCCCGCCATGGGTGGCTGACGGTACAATATGACTGATATCCATCGTCATCATCAGCCTATCGGCACATGGGGCAGTGCAAAAGGACTGGTAACCATGCCGACTAGCATCTGTCAGATCCCCCAATGTCAGGTGAACCTAATTTTCCATGGTAGATGGTGCAGTATGGCTGGTAACCGTCTTCATCATAGCAACAGGGGGCTGAGCTTCATCAGCCCCCACCCTTCATGTGTAAAGAAAAGATTCAATTGCCCCTGGACTAGCAGCAGGATGCTGGGCTCCTCTCCTCCACACTCCTTAATGTCCTATCTGGACTATCATAGCAACTGGAGGCTGCCTTCCACTCATTTCTCACTAACAAGGCACTGTGTCTTATTCCTGCATTCTTTATTACTTCATCACACAAGTGGGGGGACAATGCCATGGTAGCCCAGGAAGGCTGGGGAAGAATGGAATGAACAGGTGGGGTTGTTGCAGGAGCACCCCCTGTGGATAGCATACAGCTCATAATCTATGCAGGATCTGACACAGAGCAGCTGTGCTCTCTGGTTCTCTGATACAGTGGTTCTCTAGTACACTTGCCCATATTCTAGGCAGGACTGATTCTATTTTTAGATACCAAAAAGGAGGGATTGACTCAGGGAGCCATTCCCAATTTTGGCTTTTGCGCCCCTGGCTAAGAGCAGCCAGGGGCACTTATGACAGCAGCAAATGGTGCAGTGCAAAAGGACTGGTAACCATGACCATCTTATTACCAATTTATGGTATGGTAGATGGTACAGTATGGCTGGTAACCATCTCTGCTGTCATGCAAAAGCAAAAGCATGCTGCTGTGTAGCGCTGCTGGACCGCCTCTGTCAACGGCATCTAGTACACATATGGTGACAGGCACAAAAGGCAAAACAGGCTCCATGGTTTCCACGCTGTCGCGTCTGCCAGGGCAATCCAGGGAAAACGGGCTTGAAATGATTGTCTGCTGTAGCTTTCCCGGAGGAAGGGATGACTGACGACATTTACCCAGAACAACCCGCAAAAATGGTTTTTGCCCCATCAGGCACTGGGATCTCAACCCAGAATTCACAGAGACAGACTAGACTGTTTTCATTGTTCGCAAAAATGTATCTTTGCAAGGAATTCACTCCCTTTTTCCCATCACACAGCTTCGACTGTCTCCAGACCCGCCACAGCATCCCCCTCACAGAGGCTGGCAAAGATTAGGCGGCGAAAGAAAAAGACACGGGACGAGATGTTCGCTGAACTTATGGGGTGCTCCCGAGACGAGACGGACCAGCAGAGCCAGTGGAGGGAGACCCTCTCTCTGTACCAGCGCTCACACAGCGAACAGGAGGAGAGGTGGCGTGAGGAAGACAAGCAGGCGACTCAAACGCTGCTTGGACTAATGAGGGAGCAAACGGACATGCTCCGGCGCCTTGTGCATGTTCTGCAGGACCTCAGGCAGGAGGACAGAGCCCCCCTGCAGTGTATCTGCAACCGCCCTCCCCCGCCACAAAGTCCCATACCCCCCTCACCCAAAATAACCAGAAGGAGGGGCGCCAGAGGCCGTGTAAACTGTCACTGCACCCCAGCAGAGTGCTCAAGTACCCAAAAGCTCTCATACCCTAAATTTTGAGAAGTCCTTTCCTTCCCGCCTAACCCAAGCCCCCATCCCAGTTTCATCCCCTAACTGTCTAGTTGATAATAAAAAATACTTTTCTGTTAATTACTGTTTCCGTCATGTTCTTTTAGAGGAGACTGTGTTTGAAGGGGGTTGGTAATTGGACAGGACAATCACCTTTACCAGGGTACAGACATGGGGGCAGGATCAGCAGCAGGTCACACACACAGTGCAGTCAGTACGCACCCTGGTCGGTATGGGAGGTCGTTTGCAGGTTCTGTGTGGGTGGGGGGGGGTACGTGACTTTGTAGCGGGGGAGGGGGGTTACAGATCTCATGCAACTGTCCCTGTCCTGGACCACAGAGCCACGCAGCAGAGGAATCTGTATCCGTCCTCCCCCGCCAAAAGGCCACATAGCCCCCGCACATAGAGTCCCAAAAAGGAGGGATGGCAGGCTCCGTTGAAACATCCAGTCCGGCACTGCAGACCGCTCTGGGAGCAGGAGCCTGTCATTCCTCGAGTTTACAGGCGGTCTTTACATCACTGCACACCCTACCCAGCACAGTCCATGTCCCAGTTTCAACCCTGTAACGCAAAGTCATCAATAAAGAAACCTTTGTAAAGTTACAGTGGAACATGTATTTTATTTTTAAACGTGTGTTGGAAGTTGGGGAAGCGGGGTGGGCGGGGTATGTAACTGCAGATGCTAGTCAACAGTAACTTGGTAAAGAAACAGGGGCAGGTTCAGCTTCTCTGTAAAGAAACTGAACAGTCACAGGTCACGCTGCTCACTGCTCGCTGGTACTTGAAGAGTTCCTTGTCGCTGTGTAAGGCGCCTGCACAGAGCTTCATGAGCCAGGGCATTAGCGGGTAGGCTGGGTCCCCGACGATCACTATAGGCATCTGCACATCCCCAAGACTTATTTTGTGGTCCGGGAAGAAACTACCTTCCTGCAGGCGTCTAAACAGACCAGAGTTCCTGAACACACGCACGTCATGAACTTTGCCTGGCCACCCGACGTTGATGTTGGTAAAACGTCCCCCATAGTCCACCAATGCTCGCAGCACCATTGAAAAGTAGCCCTATTTCTCAGCAGCCGATTGTGGAAGAGGTGGACGATAAGGTGCGAGGAGTTGACAACGGCCATAACTGCAGCGGGATCCGTGCTCAAAGTGCTGTGGCGCCCGCGCTGTCACTGAGCAGAAAAGTGCACGAACAGATTGCCCGCAGGCGCTTTCAGGGAGGGAGGGCGTGATTGACGGTTCAATGATGACAGTTATCCAAAACCACCCTCGACACATTTTTCCCCCCAGCATGCATTGGGGGGAAATCCCAGAATTCCAATGGGCAGCGGGGAGTGCGGGAACTGTGGGATAGCTTCCCACAGTGCACCGCTTCCAAAGTCGACACTGGCCCCGTTACTGTGGACTCACACAGTCGAACTAGTGTATTTAGTGTGGATACACAACTTCGACTTCATAAGGTCGATTCCACAAGTTCGAATCAAGTTGATTCGAAATAGTCTTGTAGTGTAGACATACCCTAAGATCTTAAAAAATTTAAAAAACTTTCAATTTAAAAATTTGTTCTTTTTTTATTTATTTATGCTATTTACCTATCTTGTAGCTTGAGCACTTAAAATAGATAAAAAATTAGGGATTCTCATTTTTTCCCTCAGTATTACAGGCCTCCTCTTAATAAACCAATTGCACGGCATCTCTCTGTTAACGATGTAAGCATGGAATAGTGAAGTATTTATGTATATTTAACTCTCTTTGTCATCACAGGTATTTTCACATATTTGGAAAAAAAAAATACTGTCTGCTTTGGCTTTTCACTTCTCATTTCCCCCCATCGCTCACAGTTCTGTTTACTCTGTTTCCCTTGCACATTAGTTTGTTTCTTTCCATTCTCCACCACCACATGAGCCTCTTTTCTTCCACATGCTTCCCCCCAACCCTTCTCTCCATTCCTCTCTAAGTACAATTCCAATCCCACAGGCAGTTCTGATACTACAGATGACTTCCCTACATCTCATTGCTAACTCTGGTCCCAAAGAACAACCCGTTTCCTCTACTCATGCAGCAGCAGACTTGCAGATGTTTTTATTGGAGTCCAGGCTGCTCTTTGCAGTTAAGATCCTGTGGATCTTTACAAGCAACTGGAAACAGGCAGGAGGAGCCAGCACACGATCGGTCAGCTCTCCGCAGACCACCAGCATTGCTCCATTAGTCAAACTGTTCTCAGAATAGTTTCCAATATTCTTATTGTTATCTCCTCATCAATTTCACTTTTAGATTCTTGTACATTCCTAATGCTGCAGTGGCCAAGTTAAAAACAAATATTCCTCTGCAGTTTTGTAACATTTATTTCTACATGGTGAGGTGCGGGGGGAAAAACACACACGAGAGAGGTCTATTGGTTGATAAACACAAAACCTAGATTTCAGAGCAAAATTTGCTTTTAAATGTGATTTTTAAAACCTCATATGCTCCATCCTCCAAAACCTCCATGTTTCTTGTTAGGCTGCTTTTTAAAGAGCGGATCTTTAAATTTTGAGCTCTAATCCTGCAAGGAGCTCCATGGGTAGACCCCCACAGAAGCCAATGAGGGCACGCGGTCTGCCTGAGCAGAGCTGTATTGACTTCAATGGAGGCCTACCTGCATGGAGCAACTTGTAGGGTAGTGATGAGGGTGCAGAAAGAAAGGAAGAGATTTTTTCTGAACTACTTTAGGTATGGGCTTGTCGTTAGCATCCACTGTTAGCTTAGGAGTTTGAAGTTTTGAAATGCAGCTTATTAACATTGATAACTATGTCAGGAAGACACAAGAGACAAACGAATTTGGTACATGAGCTCTAAGTTGATGCACATGAATCCACTTGCACCAAGATTGAATTTTGTTTCACATCTTTAAAGGGTGGGTCCCACCAAATATTACATCCTGAGAGACCTCACGTCTCAAGCTGTGTAATCAATTAGAGAGAAAAAAAGAACAAACACTTTAAGAGAATAAAAAATAATTACCAACTTACCAAAAGAGTATTCTCAAAATATTTGCTACTAATAATACTAGACACACATAGGTTGAAAAGCCCTCTGCATTCTGTGTCCTTTTGATGTCTCTGTACTGGGGGATGTATGGCACCACACCTCCAAATACCATTGCACCAGCTGCACTCCAGGAAACCAGCTGGTGCATTGGAACCACCAGCCACTCCAAGCCATCTGCCTCCATGCCAGGCAAAACAAAGGTGTGCAGCACCAGGGCAACCACTGACAAGGGATTCCCTTTCACTGTTTCTTCGGACTTAGTTGATTTTAGTCATACACAGTCCTGCCAGTGCAATGTATTGCCATGCTTCCCTCATTCCTTGCACAGCCGTAACCTAAAAAAAAAAAGGAAGTGGGAGGGAAATGTAAATATATCATCTGACAACAGGAATACAAGACCCACAGGCCTATGATCAGGTCAGAGCCACAGCCTCCAGTGTCATAAGTTAGCCCGGGATAGCCAAAGTGGTCAAACATATGGAGTTGTATGGTCCATGACTAGAACTCCCAGGTGCTACAGTAATACAAATAAATAAATACAACACAGCTTGTGTCCAACCTCATTTGATTTCCAATATTAACCGAAAGCATTTCCTGCTGTTTACTTCATTGTTTGTATAAAATTAGTGCCAGTGAGGTAGCTATAACAGTGCAAATGGTGCACTTGCACAAGGGGCCATGAGGCTATTCGGGACCAAACACATGGGCCACCAGGGGAGGGCAATCAGGGAAGTGGGGGACAGAGTGGAGGTAAAAGAACCTGGGGGGGGGCCGAAAATTGGATCCAGGCTGGGGGAGTTGAGGGCAAGACTGAAGGAGGAGGATTGGGGAGAGCTGAGAGCACTGGATCAGAACTGGTGGAGAGTGGGGGGAGGCATGAGGCAACTGGAGGGAAGCTAAGCAAGAGGTGAGGGTGGGAGGGCTGGATTAGGGCTATGGGAACAGGGGAGGTACAGGGGGCTGGAGACTAGATTGGGGCTGGGGAGACCTAGGGAACAAGGGGGCTGGGAATAAGGCTGTGGGGGAGTTAAAGCAGAGTGTATTTTGGAATCAAGATGAGGGGGGTCCCCGAATTATTCTTGCACTAGGGCGCTCTGGGGCCTTGTTAAATCAGTGTGTAATGCTTATGAAAGAGAGTGACTTGACAGCCCTGGATGGAGACTGATATCCTTTAACAACAAAATAAGTAGAGCACAAACAGCAGCAGGACAAGTTTTCTAAGTTTTTCTTTGTCAGTGTGCCTCAGTATTGATCTGGAAGGACCAACTCTAGCAGTGAGAAAGTTCAGACTCTGTTGTTCATTCAGTGCCTATCAAGTAGCACAGTGGTTCTCAACCAGGGGTACACAGAGATCATCCAAGGGGTACATCAACTCATCTATATATTTGCCTAGTTTTAAAACAGGCTACATAAAAAGCGCTGGCAACGTTAGTACAAACTAAACATTTCATACAGACAAAATGAGAAAGTGAGCAATTTTTCAGCAACAGTCTGCTGTGACACCTTTGTATGTTTATGTCCGATTTTGTAAGCAAGAAGTTTTTAACTGTGGTGAAATTGGGGGGTCCACTGGACAAATCCAACTCCTCAAAGGGGTACAGTAGTCTGGAAAGGTTGAGAACCACAGGTGTAGCAGTGCGAATGATATGAACACTCCTCCTTTGGAAGCTGGATCAAAGGCATTTCACATAGACCACAAGGGCTGGAACCTATAGTTTTTGTGGTCTAGATCTCCACATTAAAGACGAGGGTCCCTGTGATCTGGTCTATTTTTTATACATATTGTGCAACCTCAGACCTGGAGCAAGTTGCCAACACAACTCTCACTTTGGGTGTAGAGCCTGGGAACTGGGGGCAGGACAGAGAGGCCAGAAAGAGTTTGGAGGCAAATACGTATCTCCACTACCCTACTAATGATTAGATTTGGGGAAGTGAAGATAGAAGAGAAGTCAAACAAAGCAAGGGGAAACAATTACTCTTGGGAACCAAACCAATGACAAATATTGCCAAGGGGCTATGATGAGGCTTCTCCTTAGAAGCAGGAGCGACAAACCCCCAATTCCTTTTGTATAGTGGGAGGTACTTTTCAACCTAACACATACCCCAACACACCTATGGCTGAGACTCTGCTCCCCTCAGACAGGTCCTCCTCTCCTCTGGTTGCCCTCTTCACGTTTTTAAGCCTTCGTTGTTTAGCAGAGAGCAGAAACTAAAGCCCCACGCTCCCCCCTCCCACACACACACACACTCCGTTCACGAGAGAACACGGCAGCACTTGTGTATATCAACAACAGTCACTCAATCTATGGGGTATTTACAAACGCCTCCTTCCCCCCAGAGCCTCTCCCTTCCCGGGGAAGAGACTTCGGCTCTGGAGACAGCGATTGCTGGGTCTGCAAGACTGCCCTAACTCCAGAGAGGGCAGCATGGCTAGGGGGCTGCTCCTTTAAACCCCGTCCCGGACTGGAGTCTTTTGGAACCGGCCCCCTGCGAGTCCCCACCCCCGGTTTCGTCTTACCGTGCGTCTGTCCCCCTCCAGAGCACTAGTGACGCGTCTGGGGGTGGTCACCAGCGCCGGGCCCCTGTGGTCCCTCCAGGGCCACACATCTCTGGGTGCTGCTCCCGCAGCTCCTGCCGCTGCTGCCCAGCCGGCCCCCGGCCCCCGCCCCGCGCGCCTGCAGCTCCTGCCTCCCGGGCGGCTGGGGTGACATTAACCAGCAGCAGGGGCAGGACCTCAGGGCTGCTTCTGTGACGTCACAATGACCAGCAGCGCCTCCGTCAATGAAGGGAAAGGCCCACCCTCTGACTCAGCGTCTGTTTCCGCTGGGTCCTAGAGGGCACCGGATCCCTTCCCAGAGCGAGGTGGTGTCCCAGGAGATGTGTGCGGTGCCGGCCACAGCCCGGGGGAACCGACTTAGCCCAGCTCTGCAGGAACAGGGCGCACACTGCCTGTGCCAGTCTCTTTATTTACAGGGCTGTGCGGGACCCATACAGAATGAATGGGGTAGGAGAGTACAAACTTCTGAGTGAGATTTGCAGTGGCTCCTTGTAACACACCCAGCAACATCTGCTGCCATCATAATAAGGAGACGCTTTAGAAAGTGCATCTAAATGAACCAGAATAATACAAATAATTACTTGCTATTTACACGGTAGTGCTTTATTCTTGAAGAACTGATTATTCTTTAAACTGGCACTGTGCTTGGTCTGTTCAAGACACAAAATACAGACAGTCCCTGCCCCCAAAAGTTTACAATCAAGACCCCAATAATTGTAATTTTTTCTACTGCAGTAGTGCCTAGTCACAGACCTGAACCCCTCTGTGGTTGATACAGACACAGAACAAAAAGGCAACTTATTCCATCTAGGCTAGGGCTGGCAAGCAATTTAAAAAATCGTGATTAATCGCAAGATCAAAAAAATTAGTTGTGAGTAATCACATGATTAATCGCACTGTTAATAATAGAATACTATTTATTTAAATACTTCTGGATGTTTTCTACATTTTCAAATATTGATTTCAATTACAACACAGAATACAAAATGTACAGTGCTCACTTTATTTTAATTACAAATATTTGCACTGTAAAAACAAAACAGTATTTTTCAATTAACCTAATACAAGTACTGTAGTGCAATTTCTTTATCATGAAAGTTGAACTTAAAAATGTAGAATTATGTACAAAAAATAACTGCACTCAAAAATAATGTAAAACTTTAAAGTCCACTCGGTCCTACTTTTTGTTCAGCCAATTGCTCAGACAAATAAGTTTGTTTACCTTTGCAAGAGATAATCCTGCCCGCTTCTTGTTTACAATGTCACCCGAAAGTGACATTGGCACTGTTGTAGCCAGTGTCACAATATATTTACGTACCAGATGCGCTAGGGATTCATATGTCCCTTCATGCTTCAACCACCATTCCAGAGGATAGGCGTCCATGCTCATGACGGTTCTGCTCGATAATGATCCAAAGCAGTGCAGACTGATGCATGTTCATTTTCATCATCTGAATCAGATACCACCAACAGAAGGTGGATTTTCTTTTTCTTTGGTGGTTTGGGTTCTGTAGTTTCCACATCGGAATGTTGCTCTTCTAAGACTTCTGAAAGCATGCTCCACACCTCATCCCTCTCAGATTTTGGAAGGCACTTCATATTTTTAAATCTTGGGTCAAGTGCTGTAGCTACCTTTAGAAATCTCTCATTTGTACCTTCTTTTCGTTTTGTCAAATTTGAAAGTATTCTTAAAATGAACATGTGCTGGGGTCATCATCCAAGACGGCTATAACATGAAATATATGGCAGAATGCGGGTAAAACAGAGCAGGAGACATACAATTCTCCCCCAAGAAGTTCAGTCACAAATTTAATTAACACATTTTTTTTTTTAATGAGAGTCATCAGCATGGAAGCATGTCCTCTGGAATAGTGGCTGAAGCATGAAGGGGCTGGCACGTAAATACCTTGCAATATCAGCTACAAAAGTGCCATGTGAACACCTGTTCTCACTTTCAGGTGATACTGTAAATAAGAAGT
Organism: Mauremys mutica; assembly: GCF_020497125.1. NCBI lineage: Eukaryota > Metazoa > Chordata > Testudines > Geoemydidae > Mauremys > Mauremys mutica. The sequence continues at coordinate 107,085,976 of NC_059073.1, forward strand.
AGGACTGAGTGGACTTGTAGGCTTAAAGTTTTACATTGTTTTGGTTTTGAGTGCAGTTATGTAACAAAAAAAATCTATATTTGTAAGTAGTAATTTCAAGATAAAGAGATTGCACTAAAGTACTTGTATAAGGTGAATTGAAAAATACTATTTTTATCATTTTCACAGTTCAAATATTTGTAATAAAAAATAATAATATAAAGCGAGAACTGTATATGTTGTATTCTGTGTTGTGATTGAAATCAATATATTTGAAAATGTAGAAAAACATCCAAAATATTTAATACATTTAAATTGGTATTCTATTGTTTTACAGTGCAATTAACACTACGATTAATCATGACTGAGTTAATCACAGGTTTCAGAGTAGCAGCTGTGTTAGTCTGTGTCCCCAAAAAGAACAGGAGTACTTTTGACACCTTAGAAACTAACAAATTTATTTGAGCATTAGCTTTCGTGGGCTACAGCCCACTTCATCGAATGCATAGAATGGAACATATAGCAAGGAGATATATATACATACAGAGAACATGAAAAGGTGGGGGTTGTCCTACCCATTCTGAGAGGCTAATTAATTAAGATGAGCTATAATCAGCAGGGGAGAGAGAGAGAGAGAGAAAAGAAGTGATAATCAAGATAGCCTATTTCAGACACTTTGACAACAAGGCGTGAGGATACTTAACATGAGGAAATAGATTCATGTGAGTTAAATATGATTTATTGACTGTCCAGGCAGATGCATCTCCCACATGGAGTTTGATTTAAGTCATTGGGCCTACTCAAGTAAGCAATGCCCATACTTTGTGTTTGGAAGATCAGGATCTAAGCAAGACAGAAGCATTAGCAAGCCCAGAAGAGAGAATGACTCAGACTTTTATTTTAAATTATTATTGTTCACTCCATTTTTTGTGGACATCAGATATAGTGATGTTGTGTACAAACATTATTAAACCTTAAGTTTTATCATCCCCACCATACATATGAGGAAACTCAGGCAGAGAAAGCTGAGGTTGCACAGTATCTCTAAAAAAATTAGACTCGTGCCCTGGTAGAGTTCCCTTCATCTTTTCTCACTGTTTTTAGAGACTGTCCCAGATTTGGGTCCCATGCCTCTAATTTTCCTTTCTGGAGAATTGAGAGAAATAGTCACGCTTCCTACATTTGCTATGGCTTATATAATAACTGTTGTCCCTTGTGTGTTGCCTCAATCAGCGGGGGGGAGGTTAGGGGAGAGAGAGAGAGAGAGAGAGAAAGTAAATAACTATAGCCTACAGTGCCCCCAGGATATGTTCTTCAACATAATTAGATTTTTTTTTTTTAACCAAAGCAGGGGGGAAAGGATTCTTTTGTGAAAAATTTGTAACTTTTTTTCAATCAAAAAACATTCAATTGGCTTTATTTTTTATAAGTGTTTCATCGAAACTAAGACCCAAGGATGTGGAAGAATGTGACTGAATCAGAACTAAAAGGGGCTTGTGTTTGATTTAAATAAGATGGATGTTTATTCAAGTAAATGTAAAAGTCACTGCACCACTATTTTGGTTTTCTCTTCCAGACTCCTGCCTTAAGTTCCCTATTGTGTTCTCAGTTATATGCATTTTTACTGACTCCTGCTTTTGCCATAGGTACCCATAAATTAAATCATCATAAGAAATTAAATATGAGTTTTCTACACCTGAGTTTTGGGTACAATTGTCTATGTATCAACAACCATAAAGGTTTGTGGTGAACTTTGGAAGTTAGGACAGTGAAATACATAAAATGCCTGGAAGGGCTCAGGTCAATGTCTCTGAATAGTTACATCATGGTGCCACTTTTGGTTGGTTGGTTTGTTTTTTCAAAGTGTGGCAGACCCAGGGATGTGCGCAGGAATAAAAATGTGATGGCTTTTGGAGGGGCATGTTCTGTGCCCCTGCTGCGCCCCTGGGGCTGAAGGAGTTTGCTCTTCCCCTGGGGCCGGAGTTCTGTGTCCCTACCAATTATTTGGGGGCTGTGCCCCTGCTTGCACCCACTTGTGCACACCCCTGGGCAGAATGTAGCAGTTGTGTCCATACTATTAGTTTTTGCAGAGTATTACCACTCCATCCATTCTCACAAAGTGGATTTTCTGGCATTAAAATTAGCAGTAGCACACAAATTACAGGCCTATTTCTGTGGAATAGAGTTTCAGGTCAGACTGGACAAAAGACAACTGGCTATTAGCTACTGTTAAGTGGATGCTACAGGACAGAGATTATTAGCTGCCATGACATCTATGTGTTTAGCTTTCTGTCAGCATCCTTGTCAGACAATCAGTGGCCCTAGTGGCTTGTGAATATGACCCCATCTTCAACACATTAAGAAGAAAGATATGTTTTGAAGTACTTTCTGCAAGTCCAACTTCAGCCAGAATGTTAGGGCACACCTCCATCATAAGAAGATGGTCTGGTTTATTCCAGGGGAGGAGGCGGAGGCAGAGGCAGAGGTGAGCTGGGGTGGGAGGGTGGGGCAGGGAGCTGCTGGTGGGTGCTAAGCACCCACCAATTTTTCCCCGTAGGTGCTCCAGTCCCAGAGCACCCACGGAGTCAGCACCTATAGTAGATGCCTCTGTTTTACTTGTGAGTCTTCCTGTATACGTGTGTGCTGGCAAGTGGGTAATGAAGTCTTACAGGGACATGTGATCATGTCACCCGAACTGGAATCCATCTTTAACCTGGTGCTTTTCCATTGAGAAGGGCGGGGTGGGAACCCAGAGGGACAAAGGATTCCCACCTTATGCAAAAGATATATGTAAGTGGGTGGAACAGAGAAAAGGGGGCGGCCATCATTAAAAATCCCCTAGCTACCACCTGAGCTGGAACAAGGGCTGTACCAGGGGAAAGGATTGTGCCCAGACTAGGAAGGTGTCCAGTCTGTGAAAGAGACTTATTGAAACATCTCTGAGGATGAGATTTTATCTGTATTCAGTTTTATTACTGTATTAGATTTAGATTTGTGTGTTCTATTTTATTTTACTTGGTAATTCACTTTGTTCTGTCTGTTACTACTTGGAACCACTTAAATCCTACTTTCTGTATTTAATAAAATCACTTTTTACTTATTAATTAACCCAGAGTATGTATTAATACCTGGAGGGGGACAAACAGCTGTGTATATCTCTCTATCAGTGTTATAGAGGGTGAACAATTTATGAGTTTACCCTGTATAAGCTTCATACAGGGTAAAATGGATTTATTTGGGGTTTATACCCCATTGGGAGTTAGGCATCTGAGTGTTAAAGACACTTCGGTAAGTTGCTTTCAGTTAAGTCTGCAGCTTTGGGGCATGTGGTTCAGACCCTGGGTCTGTTTTGGACCGGATGAGCGTGTCTGACTCAACAAGACAGGGTGCTGGAGTCCCAGGCTGGCAGGGAAAACAGGGGCAGAAGTACTCTTGGCACATAGGTTGGCAGCCCGAAGGGGGTTTCTGTGATCTACAGCAGACATTACATCACACATCAACAGTTTGAAGGTTGATATCAGTCCTTTCATTCTGATGTACTTTGCAGTAGAGCTAGAAGACAAAAATTAAAATGAATCTCTAAGCGTCATTAGTTATAAATTAGGTGCCAGTATGTATAATGTTGCTGACATGGTAGTACTCAAGATCCCAGTGATAACCCAGAACAAACCAGAGCTTTTGCTAAGAAAATATTTAGAGCTATCATCTGTTAAGATATTACCCATAATTTCCTTGGGGTAAGCAAGATTAAGTGGTGAACAGATAGCTCTAGATTAGCATTCGGTTTCAGTGGTTCCAGACCAAGGATTTTAATAATAGATTTAGTACTGTTAGAAGTCCTTGAAACCTTTGCATCAGTGGTGGGCAACCTGTGGCCCGTGGGCCATTCACAGCCCATCAGGGCAGGGGTGAAAGTAACTTAAAGGACTTACCGGTACTCTGGAGTCCTTAGGAGTGGGCAGGGCCTCAACCAGAAGAGGCGGGGCCTTAAAATCCCAGGGCACTTTAAATCAAGATTTAAAGGGCCCTGGGCTGGAGCTGTGATAGCAGCAGCTGGGAGCCTTGGGCCCTTTAAATCACACCCGGAGCTACCAGCTGCAGAGGCGGCTGGGAGCCCCAGGGGTGATTTAAAGGGCCCGGGGCTCCAGCTGCTGCTACTGCAGCAGAGCCCCGGGCACTTTAAATAACCATCAGAGGGGGTCTCAGCCTCTAGCAGAGCTTTAAAGGCCAGGGCTTGGCTGCAGTAACGGCAGCCGGGAGCCCCTGGCCCTTTAAATCACTGCCAGAGCCCTGCCGCCGCTACCCCAAGGCTCCAGCAGTGGGGCTTGGGTGGCGATTTAAAGGGCCCTGGAGGGTAGCGGCAGTGGGAGCCCTGAGCCCTTTAAATTGCCACCCGAACCGCACTGCTGCTGGTTTGTCTTCTGTTGAATCTCACTCATTACTTCATCTCGGATTCACTTCCTCCTTACCCACTGCATTACAGTTCACACCCTAAGGCTCCTGTTTGTCTGTGTGTGCTCTGTAGAAGTGGAAGGGCCTGGTAAGGCAAATGAAAGAACATGCTATTGTTTGAGCATGAGAAAAAAATTACATTGCAACTTCTACACAGTGAGTGAGCAACTCAAGGTCAAAAGATGCTATTTTTTATCATTGGGTTTTATGTTTTTTCACCCATGACATTTCTTGGCTCAGAGTCCTGTGAACTCTACTCAGCAGGACTTCAAACATCATGGTAAAATTCCCTTTAAATTATTTATAAATCCTCATTATTTTCCCCACTCACTATGTTTCACTACCAATGGTTTTGCTATCTTTCAGGCAAGAGAACATTATAGTTCTGGAGATTCCTAGCTGCCAGCATGATCTTCTGTTCCAAGCCATTGGAAGCCAGCCATCCGTCTATGTAAAAGACCTTTTATATGCAGCGGTGTTGTAGTCCCAGGATATTAGAAAGACAAGGTGGATGAGGTATTATCGTAGCTTCTGTTGAAGCTGGTACAATAAAAGATATTACCTCATCCACCTTGTCTCTTTAAAGACCTTTTTAGGTGTTTGGGACTGACCAGCACATCTCCAAACGGAGGGGCTCAGGAGCTACAGAGGCAGACCTAATAAATATGCTCTGCACCAAAATCTCAACAGCCACCTGAAGTTCATAAATTCTAATGGAAAATCAACAAGATTCTGCTTTAGGTTGGTGATGTATTACAACCTTCTTGAAAGCACCCTACATTCATTCACACCCCCATGTACTCTTTATAACCCCCTCAGAAGAGTTTGGACTCATAATACAGGACACAAGTACTACACATTACCCCCTTGGGACAGTTAGGACTGAACGCATGGACTATACACACACCCTTCTGCCTGGCAGAGTTTGGAATACTCAGGCTTTGGCTACACTGGCGCTTTACAGCGCTGCAACTTTCTCGCTCAGGGGTGTGAAAAAACACCCCCCTGAGTGCAGCAAGTTACAGTGCTGTAAAGCGCCAGTGTAAACACTGCCCCAGCGCTGGGAGTGCGGCTCCCAGCACTGTAAGCTAATCCCCACTGGTGTCGCGACCACACTCGCACTTCAAAGCGCTAGCGCTGTACAGCTGTAAGTGTAGCCATACCCTCAGACAGGCGACTCAGGACAATCTGGCATGGCTGGTTTGTAGTGTGCAGCATACTCACGGGGAAGGCAATGTAAGGCATTTCATTTTATTGCCCCAGCCCATCATGTAGACATAGTCATTTATTTAATTTGGAATTGTAGTTACTCAGGACCTTGGAAAATGAAGCCCCTACTTCATTAATTGGTTATTACTCTGCTGAATGTTTTAGCCTCAGGGTGGATTACCGCAGGCGTTCTCAACCTTTTACTTTCTAAGCCCCCCCTCCCCCGCCCATATGCAATAAAAACACGGCCCACCTGTGTCACAACAACTGTTTTTCTGCATATAAAAGTCAGGGCCACGTTAAGGGATAGGAAGCAGGGCAGTTGCTTGGGCCCCACATCCCAGGGGGCACCACAAAGCTAAGTTGCTCAGGGGTCAGCCTTGTGGGGGTGGGATTCAGGGTCCTGGGCTACAGAGCCAGCTCCAGGCACCAGCCAAGCAGGCTCATGCTTGGGGCGGCAGATTATAAGGGGCAGCATTCCGTCCAAACCTAGGGCGGCACGGCTGCCCTTTTTTTTTCTTTTTTGTTCGCTGCTCTGGCCGTCCTGTAGGGGGCAGTGGCGGGGAGGAGGGGAGCACCCTGCTGGGAGCCGGCTGTGTGCTCTGTCTGCCCCAGCCGGTGCCAGGTCTGCAGCAAGTCCGGCAGCCTGCGTCCTTCCCTCCCCGCCGACCGGAGCGGTGCAGAGCCCTCCCGGCAGGTGGCGCGGCGGGAAGGGCCGAGTGGTGAGCGCCCTGGCTGAAGAAAGCCCTGGCCGCCCCCCTTCTCTCTCTCCCCCCCGCTCCCTCCCCCTCCCCCCGCTAGCCAGGGCACGCACTCCACTGCCCGGGGCACGTCTGCAGCGCAGGGAGTCCCGCTAGCTGAAAGTTTGCACCCTGACTCCGGCCGCCCCGCAGGTTTTTTGTTTTTTTTTTGCTTCACCGCTCCAGCCACCCCGCAGCGTTTTTGGTTTTTTTCCCTTGGGGTGGCAAAAAAGCCAGAGCCGGCCCTGCTGGGCTGCAGTCCCTAGTGGTGGGGTTTGGGGTTTCTGTCCTGAGCCCTAGAGAGTCTAATGTCCACCACACTTGGTGGTTCCCCTGAAACCTGCTGGCAGCCCCCTAAGGGGCCCTGGACATCTGGTTGAGCACCACTGGTTACTGTACTATGCAGTAAAGAAAGAAAAGCCATAGCTGTGGGATATTCAACGACCTCTTGATTACAAGACAGAAAACCAAAGCCATTTAGCACAAAAATCCATCAAAACAAATTTACCAGAACAGTTATTTTTTTAAATGGAGTATCAAAACTACACCACATCTTATTACACAAAGCCAGGGCCAAGATTTTACAAATTCATCTTAATCCTTTCTGCATAAGTCAAAGGGAAATGCAGTTCCTACCAAACTTTCCACTTAAGTATTTACCTGACAGAATCTCTGAGGGCTGCAAAACCTGATGAGCCAGAGGTTTCAAATGATAAATGGGAGGAGTGCCTGAAATTCCACTGTGGAGTTTAATCTCATTAATTCATTATGCTGAGCAAATAACAAAGGTAAATTCAACAGTTCAGTTACCATCTAGTTAGGTTCACACCCTTTTGCAATGTTCAAACCATTTCCTACAGAGATTATCTTCTTCCTTGTGGTCTCAAGTAAAATAAAATCTCTCCTTTCAAAGGCATGACCTGCCTGCCACACAATATTTTTTTAAACAGCTTTTTTTTTAAGTGTTTTGTTGTACTTCACTTTTCTATGCTGCTTTGTATTAGCAGGAAATTGATTTAATAACTCAGATGGCTGGTTTACTTGGATGTAATAAACAGATTTAAAATTACTGTAGTTTATATCCAATGCTATTTTATTTAATTTTGTAATGTTACCAGCTTCATTTTTAAAAATATTGTAAAAATGTCCTAAATATCCACCTTCATATTTAGAGTCTGGATTAAATAGGAGGGGGCTCTCTGCAAAATATTTTGGCCTATCTTTTTAAATATTTGAATGTAACACTGATAAAGACATAAATGTACTTCATTAGGAAACATTCCAGCTGACATCAGTAATGGAAGGCAGAGTCTTTTTAACACTCGTTTTTAAAGTCATTTGACATTAAAAAGTTCAGCAAGATACTTTTTCTTTGTGTGTGTGTGTGTGTCTGTCTGTTGGCGGGTCACTGCCAGCGTTGGTGATCAGTCAACATCCAAATTTCATGCATTGTGTTTATTCACTGTGTATGTGTGTGTGTCAGGGACAAAGAATTGGGCAGTGTCTCCAAGGTATTTGTCAACGTTTGCATGTTTGTCCAGAGTGTCTGACATTGTTCCTGTGTGTGGGTGACAATGTTTGTGAGGGTGTGTCCATTTCCCCGGGGTTAGGGACGGGGGAACAATCAGAGCTGCAGTCTGACCTCTCGCGTATGTCAGTGAGCTCGCGTGTGGTTTGGGTGGGGCACGCAGTGCTGGAGGCTGGTGTGGCAGGGTGTGCCCGCCTGCGCATAGCTGGCCGTCTGTGTCAGCAGGTGGAGTGAGAAGGGCGGGAAGGACGGGCTGTGCGGGGGTGCCCCGCTGCGCTGCGGGCATTGCGGCGCTGACACGACCCCAGGTCCCTGGAGGAAGCGGTGACCTCTTTTCGCGCGCGCGCGTGTTTCTGCGCGGGCGGGCGCCTGCTCAGCGCCTCTCGGCGCGCTCGGGAGGCGGGAGCTGGGAGCGGGGCCGGGCGGTCCCGCGGGGGCGGCCGCCGAAGGAGGAGAGCGGAGCAGGCCCGGGGCCGGCGCAGGATGGCAGCCAGCGACCCGCGGAGCGCGCAGGAACTCTCGCAGTTTGTGAGTGCGGGTCCCGGCCGGGCTCAGGGGGGCGGTCACAGCCCAGGAGCCGCCGTGCCGCTCTCCAGCGGGTCTCCCTCTCCGGGGAACGCGGTCACTGTCCGCAACCCAGAGAAGCGGCTACAGGGAGGGAGGCGGTGCGGGTTCCTCTCCAGCACGCCGCCGAGTCCGGCAACAGTAGTGGGCGTGGCAGCCCCTTCCTAGCGCCCCACGCTGGAGTCTCACCTTTTGGAGTCAGTGGCGTAAAGCGGAGATTCCCCCCCCCCAAGGGGAGGGTAATAGGATGTTCTTTGTAAACCGCAGCTGCTAGACTCGGGCTAGTTCGGTTTATCACGCGTTTAAACAGCGAAACAGGTAAGTCAGGCTCTGTCTCAGCCAGCAGCTTTTACTGAGACCCCCCCGCCCCGAAAAGTTACAGCAGGGGAAAGTTTGTTCCCCATCTTGTAGTTACACTTAAAGTTTCCTTAACTAATCTTATTTGGCCCCCTGTGCCTGGTTTCCCACCTGTCAAATGAAGATAATGCTGCTCTGTAAACCCACGTTGAGATCTAGGGATGAAATTGAAACAAACAGGATGGTAATATTGTATTAGGGCTTGGCTACACTTACAAGTTGCAGCGCTGGGAGTTACAGCGCTGGTCATGCAGCTGTGGAAGGGCCAGCGCTGGAGTGTGGCCACACTGACAGCTACCAGCGCTGCAGTGTGGCCACACTTGCAGCACTTTCCAGCGCTGTATTGAGAGGTGCATTGTGGGCAGCTATCCCACAGAGCACCTCGTCCCGTTTTGGCGCCGTTTTGGCGCTGAGTATTGTGGGAAGGGGAAGGAAGTGTGCGGGTCATTCCGCTTCCTGTTTGCCAGCGCCCCGTGGTGCATCGCTTCACATCCCAGCATTCACTCTTTCCAGCAGCGTTTGGCGCCATTGTGAGTGTCTTTCTGTTACTCTCTGTGTGAATCGCGATTTCTGTGGCAAATGGAGCCCGATCTGCTGAGGACTCTGCTGATGAGTGTCACCAGCACAACACGTTTGGCAGTCCAGCTATTCCTTCAGCTCCAAAGTGACAGTGAGGATTCCGACGATGATATCAATATGGATTTGCCTGCCGCGTGTGACACTAAAGTGCTTGCGGCATTTACGGAAATGCTCAGCACCGTTGAACGCCGCTTTTGGGCTCGGGAAACAAGCACTGAGTGGTGGGATCACATCGTCATGGAAGTCTGGGATGATGAGCAGTGGCTGCAGAACTTTCGTATGAGAAAAGCCACTTTCATGGGACTGTGTGCTGAGCTCGCCCCCACTCTGCGGCGCAAGGACACAAGATTGAGAGCTGCCCTGACGGTGGAAAAGCGAGTGGCTATTGCAATCTGGAAGCTGGCAACTCCAGACAGCTACCGGTCGGTCGGGAACCAGTTTGGTGTGGGAAAGTCGACCGTGGGAATCGTTTTGATGCAAGTTTGCAAGGCAATTAATCGCATCCTGCTAAGAAAGACCGTGACTCTGGGGAGCGTGCAGGACATTGTGGATGGCTTTGCACACATGGGTTTCCCTAACTGTGGAGGGGCGATAGATGGGACGCATATTCCTATTCTGGCCCCCCCCCACCTGGCATCAGAGTACGTTAATCGGAAGGGGTATTTCTCTATGGTTCTCCAGGCGCTTGTGGATCACCGCGGGCGTTTCATTGACATTTACACAGGCTGGCCTGGAAAGGTGCATGATGCACGCATCTTTCGGAACAGTGGCCTGTTCAGGAAGATGCAGGCAGGGACTTTTTTCCCAGACAGGAAGATCACAGTAGGGGATGTCGAAATGCCCACTGTGATCCTTGGAGACCCCGCGTACCCGTTACTGCCTTGGCTCATGAAACCCTATACAGGGAAGCTTGACAGGAGCAAGGACCGGTTCAACTACAGGCTGAGCCGGTGCAGAATGACTGTGGAGTGTGCTTTTGGGCGTTTAAAAGCCCGCTGGCGTTGCTTGTATGGGAAGCTAGACTTGGGGGAAAGCAGCATCCCCGCGGTTATATGCGCTTGCTGTACCCTCCATAATATTTGTGAAGGGAAGGGTGAAACATTCAGTGAGGCATGGACCACCGAGGTTCAAGTCCTGGAGGCTGAATATGCACAGCCAGAGAGCAGGGCTAATAGAGAGGCCCAGCACAGGGCTACAAGGATTAGGGATGCCTTGAGGGAAGAATTTGAGGCTGAAAGCCAACAATAATGTTTGCTGCCTTGCATGGGAGTGAATTGCACTGCTTACACTGTTATTCTATTATCCATAATAATAATATGATTTGTAGTGCCTCTTTCTTTACTGGGCTAAGGTATCTTTCACTATCTGCTATAATAAAGACTGTTTTCAAAGCCAAGAATTGTTTTATTGAAAAGAAAAAAACTTCCTTGACAGACAGACAGACACACAACATTTCATGAACACAAGAGGGCAGGGGTGTGGGTTGGTGAACTGTACAGTCACAAGTTTGCATATGCCCTGTCTGGATTGCTGTTTAATGAATCCTGCACTTCAGGGTTCATATACTGCATGGTGATGGGGGTTGAATGCAGAGGGTAAGGGTGGTGGTAGGTATCAGGGCTGGTTGGGGAACATACAGGTGTTGGAGGCAGCTGGTGGTGGTAAGAACCTGGATGCTGGGGAAAGGTGGTTTGAGCTGACATTGGGGCACAAGGCACAAAGGACGGGGCGGGTGGGGGAGTAGCACGGTAGTGCTCTGCTTGCATGGCAACGAGTGACTCTATAGACTCCGCTTGGCGCTCCAGGATGCTTAGCAGCCGCTCCGTGGTTTTCCTCTTGGCCACTGCATTTCTCTTGCGTGTCCTGCTTTCTTTCTCTCGCCAATCCTTCAAGTCCTTACTCTCTCGAGCAGACTGATTAAGAACAGTTTTCAGCATGTCTTCTTTGCTCTTTCGGGGATTTTTTCTCAAATTTTGAAGCCTCTGTGATGTTGAACATCTGGGCAGTCCAGTAGTCAAGGTCACTGTAGAAACAGAAATGACAACATTTAACACGGGCAGCATTGTATCCACTATCTCCAGACATGAATTGTTACACTGAGGGAGTGAGTTCTTATTTAAGCATTCTTTTACCCACACGCATAACACTACAGAAGCCACGACATGGTGAGTGAGCAGTGCTTATATGGGGAGAAGTGGGGCTTGGGTGTAAGAGGGGAGCTGGTTGCTTCGGGTAATCTGGAGTGCTAGAGGGGTTGAGTGAAATGAAGATGCAGATGCAGGGGTGATCTTATCTCCCTATCTCTTCACTAAAGAGTCTCCCAACATTTTTCACAGGACTTAATCCTGGAAGATGTTTCCCTACTGCGAGTCACTAGGGAACAGCGGGGGGCTCTTTTAGAGCAATGTGGATTCCGCCCGGGACCCTATGCGGCTTGCCTGTGTTCAGAAATGGTCCCCCCACCACTGGCAGAAGAGTGGCGCGGACGCGTCACCGTCACTGGGACAAGGGACACAGTGGCTCTGCCTATAAACCTGCGCAGGCATATTGCCCACGCTCTGGATGAAGCTTTTGCTGAGATAACTGAGGCAGATTACCGCGACGTGATAGTCCACATCAACGGGCTATTCCACATCTAGAGGCTGGCATGCATGCATCCATAACCCCCCCTCCTCTCCAGAAACATTTCACCCAGAAAATAAAAGCCGCTTACCGGTAACACGCTCCTCTGCTTGTCCTTCTGCAACTGCTGGCTGCTGCGATTGGGTGCTTTCCTCCTGGCTTGAGAAGAGCTCCTGGCTGCATGCCTCCAGGGAATCTGCGGTTTCTTCCCCCATGCCAGGAGCTTCACTCGCGGTTTCCCCCCCCCCCCACGCCTCCGCCTCCGCCGCCTCCTCCGCCTCCTCCTCCTGTCCCCCAGCCTGCTCAGAAGTGTCCATCGTTATCCTGGGATTGGCAGTGGGGTCACCCCCAAGTATCTCATCCATCTCCCTGTAAAAACGGCAGGTCGTGGGAGCAGCTCCGGATCGTCGATTCCCCTCTCGGGCTTTGTAATAGGCACTCCGCAGCTCTTTAATTTTCACCCTGCATTGTACTGCGTCCCGATCATGGCCCCGATCCAGCATGGCCCTTGATATCTGCTCAAAGATATCGTAATTCCTACGGCCGGAGCGCAGCTGTGCCTGAACAGATGCCTCACCCCAAACACTGATGAGGTCCTGCAATTCACCAGTGCTCCATGCTGGGGCTCGTTTGCCGCGTGGAGGCATGGTCACCTGTAACTGATTAAAACTGATTGCACTCCACACCTGGCTGCAGCAAACAGGAAGGAGATTTTTAAATTTCCCGGGGCATTTACAGGGCGGGTCACCTGAGGCAAGAGCAGTAGAGTGCAAACTGATGTGCAGAGTGGCTGAACAGGAATTCTGGGATACCTCCTTATTCCCTGGAGGACAGGTAAAGCGCTGGTGAGTGTCCACACCTGCTGGGCAGCGCTGGATCACCAGCGCTGCACTCCTTATACCCCTGCCGGGATGGGTTTTCAGCCAGCGCTGCAACCAGGGAGTTGCAGCGCTGGTTGTGCCCTGCAAGTGTGGACGGGGTGTTGTTGCAGCGCTGGAAAGCCTCCACCAGCGCTGCAACTTGTAAGTGTAGCCAAGCCCTTAAGGGCTAGTTTACACTGGCAGCGCTTTAAGTTGCCTGTGTGGTCGTGACCCAGCGCTGGGAGCTCTCCCAGCTCTAAAAAACCCACCTCCACCAGAGTCGCAGCTCCCAGCGCTGGTGCACTGTCTACCCCGGCACTTTACAGTGCTGAAACTTGCTTCACTGTTTTTTTCACACCATTGAGCGAGAAAGTTGCAGTACTGTAAATTGCCAGTGTAGACAAGCCCTCACTGGTACTTCACACTTATCGTGCCTTCCATCCCATGAGTTCAATATGCTTTACAAACATACCAGAGGGGTAGCTGTGTTAGTCTGTATTCACAAAAACAACGGGGAGTCCAGTGGCACCTTAAAGACTGGGGGCTTGGCTACACTTACAAATTTGCAGCGCTACAGCAGGGTGTGAAAACATACCCTCTCCAGCGCTGCAAATTGCAGTGCTGCAAAGAGCCAGTGTGGTCAAAGCCCCAGCGCTGGGAGCGCGGCTCCCAGCGCTGTCCGTTATTCCCCACAGGGAGGTGGAGTACGGACAGCGCTGGGAGAGCTCTCTCCCAGCGCTGGCGCTTTGACTACACTTAGCGCTTCAAAGCGCTGCCGCGGCAGCGCTTTGAAGTGCTAAGTGTAGCCACAGCCTAACAGATTTATTTGGGCATAAGCTTTTGTGGGTAAAAAAACCCCACTCTAGATGCATAGAGTGAAAATTACAGATGCAGGCATAAATATACTGACACATGAGGAGAAGAGAGTTGCCTTACAAGTGGAGAACCAGTGTTGACAAGGCCAATCAGTCAGGGTGGATGTGGTCCACTCCCAATAATTGAGATGGTGTCAATACCAAGAGAAGGAAAATTGCTTTTGTAGTGAGCCAGCCACTCCCAGTACCTATTCAAGCCCAAATTAATGGTGTTAAGTTTGCAAATGAATTGTAGCTCTGCAGTTTCTCTTTGAAGTCTGTTTTTGAAGTTTTTTTTGTTGAAGAATGGCTACTTTTAAATCTGTTATTGAATATCCAAGGAGATTGAAGTGTTCTCCTACTGGTAATTTTGTATGTTACCATTCCTGATGTCTGATTTGTGTCCATTTATTCTTTTAAGAAGAGACTGTCCAGTCTGGCCAACATACATGGCAGAGGGTCATTGCTGTCACGTGATGGCATATATCACATTAGTAGATGTGCAGGTAAATGAGCCCCCACTGATGTAATTGGGTCTTCTGATGGTGTCGCTAGAGTAGGCAATGGGGTTTGTTACAGGGATTGGTTCCTGGGTTACTGTTTCTGTGGTGTGGCGTATAGTTGCTGGTGAATATTTGCTTCAGGTTGGGGGTCTGTCTGTAAGCTAGGACTGGCCTGCCTCCCAAGGTCTGTGAGAGTGAGGGATCATTTTCCGGGATAGGTTGTAGATCGTTGATTATGTGCTGGAGAGGTTTTAGCTGGGGGGCTGTATGAGATGGCCAGTGGTGGTCTGTTATTTTCCTTTTTGGGCCTGTCCTACTACAGGGTACCTGTCTTGCTCTGTCAGTCTATTTCCTCATTTCCCACTTGCCTGCATCTGTAATTTTCACTCCATGTATCTGAAGAAGTGGGGTTTTTTACCCACGAAAGCTTATGCCCAAATAAATTTGTTAGTCTTTAAGGTGCCACTGGACTCTACATTGTTTTTACAAACATAGTTAGCCTCACAACACCCATGTGACAGAGGTATCCCCATTTTGCATACAGGAAACAAACACAATGAGATATAATTATGCAGAAGCCAAAGAAAATATATTCAACTTTTAATTACTTGATTCATCATCGGTTGGGAGTGGTACCTGAGTGATACCTTCAGTCTGTGTGATTGTGTCTCAGGCTGATCTTCTTACTAATTAGATTGCTAGTTACAGCTCTTCTAAGCCAATCTGGAAAAGAATAGTTGTATTTGTTCTTTTGTGTGTTCATACATAGAATCTTAGAACATTAGGGTTGGAAGAGACCTCAGGAGGTCATCTAGTCCAATCCCCTGCTCAAAGCAGGACCAACACCAAATAAATCATCCCAGCCAGGACTTTGTTGAGCCAGGCCTTAAAAACCTCTAAGGATGGAGATTCCACCACCTCCCTAGGTAACCCAATTCCAGTGCTTCGTCACCCTCCTAGTGAAATAGTGTTTCCTAATATCCAACCTAGACCTTCCCCACTGCAACTTGAGAGCACTGCTCCTTGTTCTGTCATCTGCCTCCACTGAGAACAGCCGAGCTCCATCCTCTTTGGAACCCCCACTTCAGATAGTTGAAGGCAGCTATCAGATCCCCCCTCACTCTTCTGCAGACTACATAATCCCAGTTCCCTCAGCCTCTCCTCGTAAATCATGTGCCCCAGCACCCTAATAATTTTAATTGCCTTCCGCTGGACTCTCTCCGATTTGTTCACATCCCTTCTGTAATGGGGGGACCAAACCTGGACACAATACTCCAGGTGTGGCCTCACCAGTGCCGAATAGTGGGGAATAATCACTTCTCTCGATCTGCTGGCAATGCTCCTACTAATACAGCCCAATATGCTGTTGGCCTTCGTGGCAACAAGGGCACACTGCTGACTTATATCCAGCTTCTTGTCCACTGTAATTCCCAGGTCCTTTTCTGCAGAACTGCTGCTTAGCTAGTTGGTCCCTACCCTGTAGCAGTGAATGGGATTCTTCCTTCCTAAGTGCAGGACTCTGCATTTGTCCTTGTTGAACCTCATCAGATTTCTTTTGTCCCAATCCTCTAATTTGTCTAGGTCACTCTGGACCCTATCCCTACCCTCCAGCATATCTACCTCTCCCCCCAGTTTAGTGTCATCTGCGAACTTTGAGGGTGCAATTCTTCCCATCATCCAGATCATTAATAAAGACAGACATCAGTAAGATCCAATGAACTTCTTAACCACACATCTCTTTCACACACTGCTTTTCTAGTTTGATTTTCTTTCTATTTCAGCACAATATTATCAGTGAAATTATCACACCAGGTTTTATTTTTCACAGAATAGAAAGCTCTTCTGAAGTGTCAAAACAGTATATTCTTTGCTGATTTGGGTGGATGTTTTAATTAAATAGTTATTTTTTACAGGCAGAAAACCTACTACAGCAACTGCAGGAGAACTTTCAAGCTTTGACTGAAAAGTTAACTCTGAGAAATATCCTTTTTTATTATTCTGTATGTTACTAGATTAATAGAACAAGTTCAGTAGGATTTTAAATAAGCTTATATAAAAAACACTGTTTCACCTGATTGGTTTATCTGATATTTTACTTTGAGAAATCAAGATCTGGATACACTTACAGTTCAGTTTGGTATTCAGAAAGATCCTGAATTCAATTAACCACCCATTTATACAGAAATCCAAATTGTACCATAGTTAAATATTTTACCTTTCCTAAGAAGAATGCTGATATTTTATGGTAAAGACTAGCCAGTGAACAGCAGTTCTTGCTGAGGGAAGTCTATAAGAAAAGGTGGTAAGTTGTCTGTAATATCCTGAAGGCCAGGTACAATCACCTCGGCAAGAACCGTAAAAGAGGAAAAAGAGAGGTCTATAAGAACTGTTTTTTAAATTAGTGTATCATGCCTAACAAATAGAAAGTACAGACAAACTTTCTTTTAGCCTTCCATGTATAGGGAAAGGAGAATTGGACCCAAAGAAAGAGAAGCTGAGAACAAAAAGGGCTCTGAGGTCTCTCTCACTAATTAACAATACAGAAACTGGGTCACAGATCTGGAAACTTGTTACAGCTTATCTTGTGCAGCAACCAACCTCCTCTTTTATTCCCCCCCCACACATTTTTGTAATTCAGCTTCTGTATACATTTTGATTGCATATTTATGTTGTTCATAGTTGATCTTACAGGTAGCATTAGTAGATGCAGCTGTAATTCACTATGGCCTCCTGGGTAATAGGGCAGGGGTCTCAAACTCAAATGAGCACGAGGGCCACATGAGGACTAGTACATTGGCCCGATGGCCACATTTACTGACACCTCCCCCTCCGCCGCCATCGGCCCTGCCCCCACTCCACCCCTTCCATGAGGCCCCACCCCTGCCCCGCCTCTTCCCACCCCTTCCCAGCCAATGGGAGCTGCTGGAGGCTCCCCAGAGCAGAGCCGCTCTAGATAAACGCTGGGGGAGGGCGGGGGGAGGTGTAAGGAGCTTGCGGGCCCCAGAAAATAACCCTGCGGGCCACGTGTTTGAGACCCCTGTAATAGGGTATTATACAGCATAATTTCTGTCTTTCAGAGCAACTTCTTGAGGCACATTCCTCACAAAAACCCCAATCTGTTAGGAAGAAAGCTGTTCTAACTCCACTGAGGCAGGGGCGGCTCTACCTTTTTGGCCACCCCAAGCAGTCATGCGCGGGAGGCGCCCCGGAGCCACGGGAGCAGCAGACCTCCCGCGGGCATGACTGCGTAGGGTCCGCTGGTCGCGCGGCTCGGCTGGACCTCCCGCAGCTGCGGACGGTGCGCAGGTCCGGCGGCTCCGCTTGAGCTGCCGCAGGCATGCCTGCGGGAGGTCCAGCCGAGCCGCGAGACCAGCGAACTGTCCGCAGTCATGCCTGCGGCAGGTCCGATCATCCCAGGGCTCTGGTGGACCTCCCGCAGGCATGACTGCGGCAGGTCCGCCGGCCCAGCCTGCCGCCCCCCCGGGAAAGGGCCGCCCCACGCGCGTGCTTGCCGCGCTGGGGTCTGGAGCCGGCCCTGCACTGAGGGTACGTCTATACTACCCCCCGGATCAGCAGGTAGTGTTTGATGTATCGGGGATCGATTTATCGCATTTCGTCTGGACGCGATAAATCAATCTGCTAATTGATGCCCGTACTCCACCTTGGCAGGAGGAGTAAGCAGAGTCGTCGTCGGAGCCACAGCAGTCGACTCACCGCCGTGAAGACGGCTAGGTAATTCAAACTAAAATACTTCGATTTCAGCTACGCGAATAGCATAGCTGAAGTTGTGTATCTTAGTTTGAACCCCCCTGCTAGTGTAGCCCAGGCCTGAGTAGGTAGGCATTTAAGCAAGCATTCAAAACACTCACCAAGCATGGCCCTTTTCAGATACTATAAGACTATTATTGCAATGCAATTTTGTAACATTCCTTCCAGCTTCAGTTTTACATGAGATAGATGAACAATGAATGGACATGATACTGAGACATCTGGAAGAGGAACTTCTGACTGGTAAACATTTCACAGAAGTGAAAGTCAGCAAAACCATACTCTTGCTATACAGAATGTTCTCTTTAACTTTTTACTGGAAGAAATGGGAGAACGTATTGATGACCTTGAAAAGCATGTTACTGACCTAATGGCACAGGCCGGGATAGAAAATACCAATGAGGATCTGATGGTGAGAGTTACTCTGTAAAACAAAGTTGTGTGTAGTTATGCTGTAAGCTGCCTTCACACTACTGGGGAGGAAGGCTTGGTGCCCAGGTTCTCCTTCCCTTTTAACAGTGGGCATGTGAGTTACAGTTTGTGACTATGAAGGTTGGAATGGAAGAGGGGAAGGAGTCTGTCCTCCCACTCTAGCATCTCTCTCATATCAAGCTCATTAAGGGTCCACTAAGAATTGTCTACACTGTCTGAACCAGTTGTCAAACTTCACTAGTAGACAAAGTCCTGATGCAGACAAGGCTTAACATAGATGAAAGATTCTCTCTAAATCAGAGCATTATTTAGAGAAAGTAAGTTTTTGGTGCTTTGTTTAACAACGAAGGCTTCCTATGCATTACATCTTTCCTTTTGGTCTTGATACCTGAAGCTCCACGAAAATGCCAAAAATAAATACTTTGGAGTGCATATATTCCCTTAATGGGAACTACACACCCAGATCCACAATGTATTCTAATAGACTATCACCTTGTAGATTCCATTTAAATGCTTAATATTAAACAGAATATCTCATAAGTAACAGTTTGAGACTAACTCAGAAACAGAACTTACGTAAATTCACACTACATATTTTCAAATCCTGAACTAATTTTAGCAGATTTCTGAGGTGACATCCCAAGAACACAGAGCAAAGTTAGTGCCTAAAATTGCCTTAATTTAGGCTCCCATTATATCCTGAATTATAGTGGGGGGGGGGGTAGGGGTGGAATCAAACATACTGCAATCTTGCATCCTGACAGAGATTAGCACCTGATTTTCAAATATTGTTAAAATATTTTGCCATGTAAGTCTGCATTTATTTGGAATCTAAATTGTATTTATTAAAAATGACCTCAACCTTTTTTAAATTTGATATGCCTGGGATTTGATTCTGCTAACAGCATGCACTATAGCAGGGATTGGCAACCTTTAGCATGTGGCCCATCAGGGAAATCCGCTGGTGGACCAGGACGGTTTGTTTACCTGCAGCATCTGCAGCTTCGGCCAACTGGGGCTGCGGGAAGTGGCATCCAGCACATCCCTCGGCCCACGCCGCTTCCCGCAGCCCCCACTGGCCTGGAACGGCAAACCGCGGCCAGTGGAAGTTGCGATTGGCCGATCCTGCGGATGCTGCAAGTAAACAAACCATCCCAGCCCGCCAGCAGATTTCCAACGGGCTGTGTGCCAAAGGTTGCCAATCACTGCACTATAGCATGCTGCATTTTTAAACTATTTATTTTTCAGCTAGTTGTATCTAAATTTAACTGGAAAAATTAAAACTATCATACCTGAACTATCACAATGATCCTAATTTGTAACTAAAGAATTGATGAATCAAATTATGGTGCCTAGATCTCTGGACAGAAGCCAGAGAAGAAATAATAAAATTTAAATAACTAACACCAGTCAGCATACTTCATAGTTATACAGTTGTCTCACTTTAATTGTCCTGTAGTATTTGGTGATATTTTCCTTCTATTACCATGATTTTCCTTTAACCCATCTGAAAAAAAGTCCCTGAATTTGAGATAAGAGTTGATTTTGTGATTTAAAGGAACCTATATTAAACAGAGCAAGGAAGTGCAGTAAATTATGTGCTCTATATTCTTCTGTCACTTCTGATGCCTAATTTCTGTGGGGAAAAAAAATTTCATAACATTGAAACCACCATCTCAAATCTTAAATTAAGATGTTAATTGTACAAGGATGCTCCTATTATACTGAACCATATTCATTAAATTGAATAAGCCAATAACTTTTTTTTTGCACAGCACTGAAAATGAGAACATACTGATCAAGAAATACAGACTGATTCTGTATTACATTCTATTGAGAAAGAGGAAGAATGTCATTTACAAACAAGATGTGTATTTCTACAAAATTCAAGTGAGAAGGACTTCAAAGGGTAAATTTTTTAGTCTTGCACCATGACTGACAACAAGAATATCTATTAATATTTCAGCAATCACAAAGAATAGCTCCAGTGAAAGAAAAGTATATAATCAAATTATGTCATGCAAGATATGAAGTCTCCATTTTTTATTACTGATCCAATACAGGAAAGATGAGTTATGACCAGACTAATGATACATTTTACTTAAGATTGCCACAGAAGAAACACTATCTTATCAAGAGATAACACTAAATTTATGTACAATATTTATTGAAAAAATCAAAATATTCTGTAATGAATCTGCTCAGCCATGTAATTTTTGAAATAAAGATTAAATAAAAAGCTATTCATTTTCAAAATAAATGTTTACATTTGTTTCAGAATTTCCTTGTTTTTGAGTTTAATAGTCCCAGAATAACTGAATTCTGTTGTGGCAATGTATTTCCACACTTGCAATATCGTGTATGTATGAACCCACATTATTTTGTCACTCTTAGTTTCAGAGTGCACACGAGCTCTCTCTCTCTCTCTCAGAATATGTAACCATATTATTAATGCTGAAATAAGATTTTTATCTTTTTATCTGAGTGATATAGTCTGCTTTGGTGCACAGACTATATTTACACTACAAGCTAGGGCTGTGATTCCTCTGCTTGCATACACATGTTCTAACCCTCATCAAGCTAGTTAAAGTAGCAGTGTAGCCATGTTAGCATGGGTAATGGCACCCATTGGTTCAGGAGGATTTGTACTGAGCATGGCTAAGCCATACCTCTGCTGTCACGTGCAGGGCCGGCTTTAGGAAGTACGGGGCCCGATTTGAATAGTTTCAACGGGGCCCCAGCAGGGATGACTCACCCGGCGGCACTACGGGTCTTCGCTCTGGGTCTTCCGCGGCACTAAAAGACCTGCTGCCGAAATGCCGCCAAAGACCTGGAGCGAGTGAAGGACCTGCTGCCGAAGACCCGAAGCGCCGCTGGGTGAGTAAAAATTAAAAAGGTGCCTAAGTTAGGAGCTCTTCTTTAGGGCACAAGGCCTCTTAGGAGCGGGGCTCAATTCAGGAGAATTGGGGGAATCAACCTAAAGCCAGCCCTGCCCACGTGGCTATTTATACTCTCACTAGTTCAGTGAGAACTACCATGAGTATGTGTGCATAAGCAGGAGAATCGCACCCCTGGCTAATGTCTACACTACAAGCTAAAGATGCATCTTGGAAATTCATCTGTACTTGCACACCTCTGAATACAAGTTGCTTTTTCAAAGTTATACACAGAAAAGGACTGTGCACTTAAACAGAGCCCTCAGTTCTGTCTTGTTACATACCTCTTTCCAAAACCGCACCAAAATAGTGCATAACAACACTGAGGTGTGCATACATCTTTCCATACAATTTGTAGTAGGAAAACATATCTTACCCACGTACTTTCCCCAGAATGAGGAGTTGAGCTCAGAAAGGATCCCATTTTGAGTATAGGATCGGTTTTGAAACATGAGATAATGCTATCATACATGTGCTTAACAAGATAGACTTGAAAGAATACATTAAAGAAAATTAATTAACTTCAAGGATGGTTCTATTACCAGGCAACATCTTGCTGGAAATGGAATTTCATGGCATTTAAACATCTTTTACAGGGTACAAAAACAAAGGTATGAGTAGGTAAATAATGTTCAGAAAAATGCTACTTTATTTTTAATCCAGAAGCACTTACTGTGCACAGAGCATTGTTCACACAAGGGAAGACTGTCCCTATCCCAAAGAATTTACAGTCTAGGAAATAATTTCCCAATTAAGATATTTACAATGCAGTTTATATCTGCCTTTTTTTTAATGCACCCAAAATTAACTCTAGTAAAGGAAACGAACAGGAAAAGACCAATGAAGAGAAGCAAGTTAATCATTCTCAACAATACTGTTTCAGGAAGGAGTGCACACTTAAAACAACTATGGATCTTGTTTCTTCACCCACCTCCCTTCCGCTGGCTTGAGACAAAAAGCAGGAATGCAGTAGTACAGGAATCAGTCTTCCAAAAGTGGAATGCTAGAATAAAGCAGTTATTTCAGAGGGCTTCTTTAGAAAAGTTGCATAAATCCAAGAATCTATTTAAAAATCAACCTAGTTAAAGAAGTTCTAATCCCTAATAGACACATGTAAACCAGTTTCATTGTCACAAATCTGTTTAGCTCATGCTTTGGTAATACCAAAACAAGCTGAAATTATTTAAGCATGGATTACACGGCTTTTAAGCAAGGTAGGAGTTTCACCTCAGTCTAACTAGATCTATTTAAAACACTATCTCACTCCTGCTATATGGACAAGAAAAGGCTAAACTAAATAAGCATACTAATCCATTGATCAACTAAGCATCTACCCCTCTCCTACCTCAACTGGTCAAACCGGTTCTGTTTAGTGTAGCAGGCAGAACAAACAAAAATAAAATGATCAACTGCTTTTCAGCTGTTAAATTGTTAAAATTAGTTTCTCAACTATTTAGTGAAAGGCAGACTCCAGGATGGACCCTGAGAGTCAGTGAACAGCTGACCAGGCTTTAAAAAACCTTGTAGCCCCTGCTAGTCCATGTTTACCTTTGACGTTACCTGGGACACTTCTCTTTCCCTTTATAATGCAAGTGCCTTAAGCTACTTCATTGTATCTATGAAATTATAAAATTTAATGAGCAGCATCAGTTGTGAACTCTCCCACCAGCCTAACCAAGTTTTGCAGATCTTTCCAACTACATGGATGCCTAAAAACTCCAGTTCTTGAAACCACTTCAGAATCTTCATACCCATGCTCCAGATTATTGGAAGCATTTCTGCCAGGTTGCTTCAGCCTTTCCGGGAGTTCCCAACAAGCCTAAAAGAGCAATAGGACACCCCCATCCTGTAATGGTCTTTCCTCTAAGCTAGTGGTTTTAAAGGGTCACAGAATGTAAGGTACTGGATCGTAGTGGCTCTGGTCAGCACCACCAACCGGGCCATTAAAAGTCCTGTCAACGGTGCTGTCCGGCTAAGGCAGGCTAGTCCCTACCTGTTCTGACACCGCACTGCACCCTGG
The DNA here is from genome assembly GCF_020497125.1 of Mauremys mutica. Classification (NCBI taxonomy): domain Eukaryota; kingdom Metazoa; phylum Chordata; order Testudines; family Geoemydidae; genus Mauremys; species Mauremys mutica. The sequence goes on from NC_059073.1 coordinate 107,109,379, forward strand.
AAGAGCCAGCAGCAGGTCTGGCTCCTAGGTTTGTGTGGGGCGGGGGAAAGAGGTGCACAAACATCTCCATGCAGCTCTCACCCGCAGGCACCCACCCCCAAGCACCAGCTCTGCACTCCCATTTGGGGGGGGGGGGAGGGGAGAAGAGAGCCGCACAGAGCTGTTTGTGCACCTCTCTCTGCCTAGGAACCAGACCTGCTGCTGGCCGCTTCCGGGGTGCAGCGTGGTCCGCAGTGCCAGGACAGGCAGGAAGTCTGCCTTAGCACCCCCACTGACCGGGAGCCACCTGAGGTAACCATGTGCCTCAATCCCCTGCCCCAGCCTTGAGCCCCCCAAAACCAGAGCCCCTTTCTGCACCCCAAACCCCTCATCCCCGGCCCTACCCCAGAGCCTGCATCCCCAGCTCAGAGCCTTGACCCCCTCCCACATCCCAACCCTCTGCCCCAGCCCAGAGCCCCCCCAAACCCAGAACCCCCCATTCCCAGCCCCATCCCACACCCCAACCCTCTGCCCCAGTCTTGAGCCCCTCCCACACCCCAACCCCCTCATCCCCAGCTCCACTGGGTTGCAGGCATCAAACATTTTCTTCAACTGGGTTGCCAGAAAAAAAGTTTGAAAACTACTGGCCTAGATAGAGCTCACCGTGGAATGGTGGTGTACGGGAGAGATGCTCCTAAACTATATTTGGGTGAAGATGAAGTATGTTGTTCTTAGGACCCCAATGAGAAGACACAGAATCTCTAGTTAGTACAAACAAGGTAAGAGGCAAAAGGATGGTGAACTGGAAGTGTGCCTGTGGGCCAGATGCAATGGTCTGACAGAGTTTCAGTCCAATTTGAAAATGTATCTGAGGTCAGGTGAATGAGAAAAAAAGGTTTATGATGAGGGTGAAATTAGCCAGGGATACCAGGGAAAAGTTAAAGATGTTTATGGAACCTGAACTATGAACTTCTTTAGTTCCAATTTTAATAAACAAATTTTATATTTTAAATTATTCAGATAACATGTTATATCTAAGTCTTGGGCATTTTCTTAATATAAAAGGTGGTTTGTTTTTTAAAATAATCTTCATGGAGATGAATCACTACAATCTCAAGCTCAGAGACTGAGGCGGGGACTCCCGTAGTGCTGCTTCTAAGATGCCCAATAGTCTTGGCCCTGGATCCCTGTTCATACAGTGCTTATAAAATTAGCAGGACTGTTCATATATTTTTTAAATATTTTGTATAGCACCTCGAAATACATTTTACATCGCAAACAATGAATCACTCACCATAGTTAAATATAGCCATATGCACTAGTTCTTGAGAATCAGGGAATGCAACAAAGTCAGAGTTGCATTTATCAAAATGGCTGGTGCAGTTGCACACAAACTAAATAAATAAAAGACCTTTTCTGGTTTAGTTAGAAGTGGTTTTCAGTCAGATTTATAATGAAAAATGCATATAATAATAAGTGTCTAAACTTTAGTTGTAGAATAGTAATTCTGTAATCATAACTTTATAGTGGGGAAATCACACTTAAAGCATCTTTAAAAAAAAAAAAAAAGATATGCAACAACTGTATTTCCAGAGAATTTTGCTTGCTTAGTATTTCACCCTCTCTTTTTAGTGCTAATGGTTTCTGGTATCCATTACCAGACATGAATAAAATACCATGAATATGAGGACTCTGACAAAAGTGACAAGCCATTAACTTAAAGAGGTGTACCTTAAAAGGCAAATACTTTTATTATTACTGATAATAAGCTAAAGGCAAGCACAATATAGCACTACTTTTTATCCATTAAAAGGCTACACTAAAGGTTTCTCATGTACATTTGTTCAACTTGACATATTTTACATATTTTTCAAATAGAATTGTGTTAAAAAAATATATTATACTGAGAGGTTGACATCTGCAGAGTTAAAGTCCTTTAATTCAAAAGGAGTGATCCAGATATTGCATTTCTGAAATCAAATGGTTCCAGACTTCACATCTTCTATTTTATCAAATGAAATTTTACAAAGTTTTTAAATAAGAGTTCAAAATACATTCAAAATAAAAAATGTAAGCCAACTTTTATATACAAAGGATAATTATGTGTATGTGGAGGTGGACTAAAAGAGAAGGTAAGTGTCACAGAATATCAATATCTGTATTTGGTAGAATAGTCTTTTGGCGACACCACGAGACCTCTACCTTTACGAGCGCCTCTATAAACTGTTTCTATAATGTCGATCATCTCTTGCTTGTCTTCCATCGCCCAGTTAATCTTGTTGTTGTTACCTGTACCTAAATCAATCATGATGTGTTTATTCCTTTAAGAGGAAAGAAAAAAAAAACAGATCAATATGCTAAACTACTCTCTCTCGTAATATTTCACAAGACTCAGGCGCCCTGCAATATGTAGCCCTTCTACCATATCCTTGTAGGTCAGCAAATAAGTATTACATAAATGGCAGAATACAACATTTGTTATGGTCATACTCAGGTTGAAAGTTGATAGCCTACCTGTTTTAAAATAGTATTTTTCTGTTCCTAAAGTTACAATAAAGATGACCTGCACCAAGATTGTAACATTCAGAGATTTATGTTTATCCCTAGGAATAGCAGTCTTCATGTTTTTCTCCCACTGCCTCCCCCTCACAAAAAAATAACATTTCTGAACTAAGTCCCTTGCTAAAAAGCTCTAGACGTATTTGTCCTTTAACATATTTTATCAATTAGAAGTAGACCTAGTGGTTCAAGAACTGAATAACGTGGATAGTTATCTATTATGAATATTTTCTCTGTGTTTATTTAATTGGCATGTGAACGAGATGTATTTTTTATTTCTTAGAAATTCAAATTTGAAATTCCCTAGGGTGCCAAGAACTCAAATGTTGTGCTAGTATATGAGAACAACAAAGTGAAGTGGATCAGTGTACTTTTATTTCCCCAAGAAACCAAAAAGTACAAGCACAAGTAATTTGAGGTGTTATTAGTTTACAGTAAAGATTACATTTTATGTGGCAGTCTCTTTAAATGTTGCCATACTTCAAAATGTGAAGCAAATACAGAGGAATGAATGCAAAAAGTTTAGCAATTCTACCACTCTAGGAAATGCAAGACATTTCAACTATGAGATATGGATATTGTTATAAACTTACACATTTGATATTTAAATGTAAATATTTTAATTACACTTATGGCTTGTTTCTGTAAATCTAACTTCTAAAATCAGCTGCTGTGCATATTCAAACATGCAAAATTGCTGATTTCATAGGTACAGTATTGTGTGCAGCTGGGTAGCAGGAAGGAAAAAAAGCTCAGAATGCTTTTTTAAAAACTCTGCTTGAGAGGTGAATGCAATAATGCTTCCTGTGTGCAATGGGCCTCCTCCAAGTCAATGGAAATACTGTACTCCACTGACTTCAATGAGTCTAATGTGAGGAAAATTATCCAGACTGATTAAGCCAGATAGCATACATTAATACACAATAAGATATAAAACAATGCCATTTAACTTCCCACTGTACTTTGAGATGAAGATGGCACTAGACTGAAAATTCAGCCCACAGTCAGGATCTTAGGGTTCATCTACATTTAAAATGCTGCAGCTGCTGCACTTCAGTGAACACCTATGATGATGGAAGGGGTTCTTCTGTCATGGTAGGTAATCCATCTCCCCGATGGGTGGTAGCTAAGTCAACAGGATAATTCTCCCATCAATTTAGCGCTGTCTACACAGGGGGCTAAGTGGGTTTAACTGCGTTGTTAAGGGGTGCAGATTTTTCACACCCCTGAGCGATGTAGTATTACTGACCTAACTTCCTAGTGTAGACCAGGCTTTATTTGCAGTATCATCTTGATTCATAACAGGGCTGTTTTTAATTCTCAGGCCTGGAAGTGCTAAGTGGCAACGGGTCAGGGCATTAATATTACTGAAGAATTGTTACAAGGTGTTAAGATGTATTAGATTAATTAGGGAAGAACCACAATGAACTTGAATGCAATTACTTCTACATAAGTACAATACCCTCTTAAATATTTTTAAAAAAATACATGAGCATATATAAAATGAATACAATACATTGCCCGTAATTATAGCATGTAATCCCAATACAGCAAATTAAATTATATAGTAGAAATAAGGCATACCTAAAGAAAAACATGACTGTACAGGGATCATACAACTCATACATCTTGTTGAAGTCTGGTACTTCTGTGATATCCACAAGATAAATAACAGCAAAATTTTTTACCTGGACGGGAGAACAAAATTAAAATGACTGTAAACAGAGCAAAATACACTAGCAAGCCTTTAATAACTATATAAGATGACTGATCTTTTTATAGAATGTTCACAGATTTTAGAAAAAATAATATGCTTAAGTTATTGCAATAATAATGCTGCAAGATGTTCATTACTAAGTTAAAGTCAAGCAAATATTTATTCCCTTTTGCCATTTCTAATTGGCTCTTAAAAGTTTGGAAAATAAATATATTTTAAAATAAAGACATTAATTTTATAGAGAAAGGGAATTCACATCCAGTAACAGAAAAATGGTATGTATTAAAATAGTGGCCAAGTCACACTCTGTTGTGCCTTCCTCTCAATTATATGTCCGACCCTAAAAATATTTAAGGTGAGAGCACTAGCAAATGCTATCATTAAGGTTGTTGAAGGGTTAGAATTTAAACGCTTAATTGTCAGTTGCTTATGACTTCCAGAAGCTTTCACCCAAAAAGCTGAAATTTTCCATAAGTTCTTTTTTTTTTTTTTTAAGTTTGAGTAAAGATGGATTAGCTATTATTCAATAGAACAGTAGGGGGAAAACCACTACCCTCATAATTAAAAAACCTTCAGGCTTTCTGGACAGCTATCAAGTCCAAATGGCAGGGGTAGAAAGTTTAAATTTGGCATGTAAATATTCCTCATTGAGAAATGCTTTTGAGAGCGCTGACAAAAGTAGGATTTGATTTTGCAGTTATTATGCACTGAAGATTGCACTTTGTACATGCACAGTACATTTTGAACGGGGTTTTCTTACTAAATTCATGGTTAATTTCTTAAATTGCTGAGGAAATCTATGCTGCCAATTGAAAAGAAAATGTGCAGTCCACAGGCTGAGTGAATTAATAAAATAATTTTAAAAAGAAGAGAACTGATATGAACATTTAAGTCACTAAACATACTGGACAGCGATGATGAAAATATCCATTTACACAAGGATAGATACATGTAGCATCTATAATATTTTTAAGTTGCAGAAACACAGTTTTGAGAAACGTTTATAAGATTATACTTGCTCGCTTTTGTAACACACACGTATAACAGGGAAGAGTTAATGTAGTGCAAACACCCTTACATTTTTGTTTCCTGACTTTTCAATGCATAACTAGGCAAATTTAGCATTCTCTAAAAGGTAATACTTGTAAAATTTTAGATTGTAACAAGCTTAATATTTTTAAAGTACTTATAACTATTTAATTTTCTGTCGAGTACAACTGAAAACAAAATATGATTAAATAGAAATTATATAATATGTTAAATAAATCAACACAGAATTATGCAGCATCAGGCAAGCACTTTTTGTCTAGTGTAAACAGCAGTTGATCATTTTAAAAGTCTGCAAATGCATACACAACAGTAGGTACTTTAAGAAAGTATCTTGATTTTTCATGCATTTACAAAGTGACAAAACTATTTGGTATACATCATAATCCATATGTCTGTCAAAAACGTAAATTTATATTAGAGACACAGTATCAAACCTCAAAGTTTATGTACATATAGTCAGTTCCAAGAACTCAGTTCACATTACCTACGAAGTTACCTGTATTATAGGATCAAATTAGATAAACTTCTGAAGTAAACTGACTGCTTCCATGGTTGATTTTGCAGGAAAAGACTTCTCCAGCATAGTGAAACTAAGACAACATTATTTTCACTCTACTGTGACTTCTATAAGAACTACCAGGTGACTGACATGTACAATTCCAACAGCTCAGGTGCAATTCTCCTGCTGGGAAATTTCTACGATGCACATTTGTGAGAAAAAACCTAAAACTCTTATGACACACTAAATTTAGTCCTTGAATAAAATACCAGTGTGTCTGGCTAACCCTGAGATCACATTGTCCACAATTTTTAAAATATACTTTGTTTCATGAAAGAGCATTACTGCAAAAGGAAGAATTTATTATGAAACAACGCACAAGCACAAACATTTCTATTTTTGAAGTACAAAAGAATATCGTTAAAATATTGAGAAATAAGTAAAATATTTTTACATACAAGAATAGTATTTCTTGCATTGAATAAAAACAAGCATAGCACTTAAGTGACTTAAACTTAAGTTATTTTGATATTTTGTCTATTTAAATGAACTAAGCAATTACAGCTCCTATTGAATATAACTACAGAATTTTGTATGTCATTGGCAAGGGACCAAATGGTCTCACACTTTAGGAGAGGAATCCACAGTGAGGGTACAAATATTAACTTTTCTTTGTTTTACAAAACTGAGAAATTTTACATAGGTAATATTCAATAGATAACATTAGCTGAATTTCACTTTGAAAATGAGATTGTACTGGTCATTACACATATTTTGGTAGAGATCTTATCACCATAATCTAAGCACCTCCCAAACATTAATGAATTTACCTTCCCAACATTAGATTATAAAATTAGTATAACAATTTATTTCCAAATGGCAGATTGAGACACATGCATTTAGCAACTTGTCCAAAAATCACACATGAAATCTGAGGAGTCAGGGGATCCAGAATTCCTTCCTTTCCTTTGCTTTCTCCATGCCCTTTGTTTCAATTCTGAAAAGATTTTTAATGAGAATTCAATGCTTTACAGCATTTGAACACTGGAATCACTAGCCATATTACTTAGATTGAAGGCTCTTTGGGACATCTTTTTGTTCCGTGTTGCTACAGCACCCAGAAGAATGGGACACGGTCAACAATTGGGGCTCTCAGGCACTAATGCAATACAAACAACAAATGTTCCTATATAGAGCAATGGTGCCCAACTTTTCCTGTCATGCCCCCTTTCCAGTAATGGAATCTGTCTGCATCCCCACTCCATTACTGGCTCAGCAGAGGTGTTTCTGCTGAAGGTGGAACTGGGGGCACAACTGGAGAAGGGTGAGGAGGAGCTGGGGCTAGAGGAGAGCTAGCTGGGGGGAAGGAGGGGGAATGAAGGCAGAGCTGGCCTGGGGGTGGAGCAGAGGGTGAAGCAGAATGGAGCTGCAGCTGCGGCTAAGGGCAGAGCAGGGAGCAGAGTGGAGCTGCAGCTGGGGTCGCAGCTGGGGGTAGTGGAGCTGTGGCTGGGGTCGCAGCTGGTCTGAGGGCAAAGCAGGGCTGGGTGGCACTCCCTCCCCTCCCCTCATGGGGGTTGGCCCAGACCTGCCGCAAAAAACCCCTACACACACCCCACAAGGGGAGTTTGGGGACCACTGTTTAGGGTATAAAACTTGTTCCCTAACATTTCAGGATAGTGGCGCCTATTTAGAAGTCAGATGTGAGAGCAAGACACTAAACACTAAATTTCACATAGGTACCTCAAACCAGAGAAGAAAATAAATACAAAATAAGAAAAGCAAATCCTGATAGCACCCGTCAGCTACAAATATACTTAAAGACAATTGCAGCTGGCACAATTCTAATTCTGGTGAAAGATACTTGAGTTTATAATCAGACACAGGTACTTACTCCTGGGGAAATTCTGCGCCATCTTGCATGCGCAGAATATATATCCCCCAAGTTCTTTGCTTCCCTGCAGAAAATGACTTTCTGATGGGGAAGCAAAGGAAAGCCACAATAGCGGTCATGCAACCCTCCCCAGCAGTATGTTTCAGGTACCCGGGGCAGCCAGCAGAGAGGTAAATCACTGTGGGGCAGGACTGGGGAAGACCCAGCTGGTGGCTCCTACCCTGCGCTGGACTCAGCTGCTAGTCCCGGCTGGCCTCGGGAGGAGGGGGACCTTCTCTTCCCCTGTGCGGCATCCAGGGCCATGTCAGACCCACTCCCAGATTTCTCCCTCAGCTGTAGTAAGCTCTGCAAACTTCCCCTTCCCCATGCTTCTTTCACACTTCTCAGCTGCAGGGGGAGGGATCACTGTACAGGGAGCTGCTCCCCCATCCACCTAACCCCCATGCATCCAGACCCCCTCAAACCCAGACCTTGACACCAACCCTCACCTCCTCCCACACCCAGAACTCCCACTGCAGCTGGACCACCGCGACAAGCCACCCGCACCCAGATCCCCACCCTACCGAGACCCAACCAGCTGCACCTGGATCCCCACTCTACTAAGCCCCACTCCCCCAGCAACTGGACACCCCACTCCGCTGAGCCCCAACCACCTTCACTTGGACTCTCCTGCAGAGTCTCATGACTGTTGCACCCCGAACCCCCCCAACAAGCCCCTGTGCATCCAGATCCCCCCCGCACCTGGATCCCACCCCGAGCCACCCAAACCCAGACTGCCCCACACAGAACCTTCTCTCAACCCACACCTGGATCCCCCCATGCTGAGCATGCCTGCTGACACCTAGTGCACCTGGCACAGAGGGGCAGGGCCCTGGGGTGTTTCTGAGGGAGGCCCAGCCCTTGCGCTGTGTAAGGCTTGGGTGCAGCCTCACTGTTGAATGTGTGTCCTGGGAGGGGAGCTGCACAGTGATCTCCCACCTCTGTGCAGCCAGTGCTCTGTGGTCCCCAATGCAATGCTGAAGCCTCCACATTTATTTGACAAATAACATTTGCAGAATTTTTTAAACATTTACTTTTTCAAGGAAAGTAAAAAGGGTAAATCTGAGACTCTTTACAGTTTAAAAGTGTTCAGTGAAGACATCTATAAAAATGTGAATGGAAATCTTTGTACACACATTCAAGTGTAGTAAGAAAAGTTTGAATAAGTAAAAATCCTTGCAGCAAACGAATTATATTAATGCAACTTTTCAAAAAATATTTCCTTTTTGCGCTTGGGGATTAAGTATTGCACAACTCCAAAGTTTGGAAAAAAAGACTACTACCGGCCAGATTATTTGCAAGGTGTCAGACCTCAAGGGCCACTTTTTGCTGCCAACTTGTTTTCCTCCACTCACCTTTTAATTTCAGTGGCTCCTTATTAGAACTGTTAACACTAGAACCAATACTGTATACCATCTGAATACTGATTTCAAAAAGCATAAGCATTCATTCTAAGCTTTAGGAGTTAAGAGTATTGTGCACTAACATCATGCTGAAATGGAAGAAGTGGAGAATATGCAGGAAAACACTACCATTATCTTGGTGTTTCTCAGATCAATGTTTTTGATATTTTTATTCTTCAATAACTATACAGAACTTCAATAATCCCAGTAAGAGAGAATATCTACACATCCACTACGTTTCCCTCTTCAAGCAAAGTCTGAGAGGCCATCCATGTCCAACACTGCTAATGTAATAGTATCTTCTTCCATATTCAAGAAAAGCTCTGACACCCAATGAAGTTGAGTGGAGCATATGTGGACTGAGAGGGAAAAAACTGGATATTTTCCCCACTTAACTACAATGGCTCATTGAAGTTCCTGTTGAATACAGCAGCAGTGTAGAATCTAAAAGCCTATCGCACCTATTGTGAGGGAACCCAGGCAGAAGTACATATAACATATACATATACAGACGCTCCCTGAGTTACATAAAGCCGACGTACGCAAATCCGAGCTTACAGAAAAAGTTCCATAAGCTAGAAATAAGAGGTGGGGTGGTTTGGGGTTTTTTTTGCGTAATGGTCAGAGACACGTTTCCGACTTGCGCAAAAACAGGCATTCCGGAGCGGAACGCTTGCATAAGTTGGGGAGCATCTGTAACAACTTTTATTTTGTGAAGCTAATCTAGTTTTACACTATTCAATAAATATATCCAAAAAAGTTTATGGTTAGATGATGAACCTTAAATATGGCTAACATTTTAATACTTCTCAGGGCTAGAAATATTTGGTGGACCAGTATTGAGCCATTTCTTAGAACTAGTCCATGACCAGAGATAAGAAAAGTTGTAGGTCCCTTACATTCTACAACAGTGATCGGCAACCTTTGGTAAGCCCCTGGTGGGCCGGGACAGTTTGTTTACATGCAGCATCTGCAGGTTCGGCCGATCGCAGCTCCCACTGGCTGCGGTTTGCCGTTCCAGGCCAATGAGGGCTGCTGGAAGCGGCACAGGCCACTTCTAGAGCAGGGGTCCCCAATGCGGTGCCCCCAGGTGCCATGGCGCCCACTGGGGCATCTAGATGCGCCCGCGTACTGGCCGGCAGACAAGCATCCACCGAAATGTCGCCAAAAAGCAGCTTCATCAAGAGGCATCGCCGCCGAAATGCTGCTGATTTTCGGTGGCTTTTCAGCGGCGACGCCTCTTGATGTTGCTGCTTCTCGGTGGATGCTTGTCTGCCAACCACGGTCCTCGGTGGCTCGTCGTCCGGCGCCCGCCACCCGGAAAAGGTTGGGGACCACTGCTTTAGAGCCTACAAGTCCACTCAGTCCTACTTCTTATTCAGCCAATCACTCAAACAAATTTGTTTACATTTATGGGAGATAATGCTGCCTGCTTCTTGTTTACAGTATCACCTGAAAGTAATAACAGGCATTGGCATGGCACCGTTGTAGCCAGCGTCGCAAGATATTTAAGTGCCAGCTGCATTAAAGATTCATATGTCCCTTCATGCTTTTGCCTATGAATGTTTAGCATATCTGGCATTTAAATACCTTGAAATGTCAGCTACAAAAGTGCCATGCGAACACCTGTTCTCACTTTCAGATGATGTTATAAATAAGTGGGCAGCATTATCTCCCGTAAATGTAAACAAACTTGTTTGAGTGATTGGCTGAACAAGAAGAAAGACTGAGTGGACTTGTAGGCTCTAAAGCTTTACATTGTTTTGTTTTTGAGTGCAGCTATGTAACAAAAATAATCTACATTTGTAAATTGCACTTTCATGATAAAGAGATTGCACTACAGTACTTGTATGAAGTGAACTGAAAAATACTATTACTTTTATCATTTTTACAATGCAAATATTTGTAATAAAAATTATATAAAGTGAGAACTGTACACTTTGTGTTCTGTGTTCTAATTGAAATCAATGTATTTGAAAATGTAGGAAAACATCCAAAATATTTAATGAATTTCAATAAGTATTCTATTGTTTAACAGCACGATTAAAAATGTGACTAATCGCGATTAATATTTTTAATCATGATTTTTAGTAAAGCACGTGAATTAACTGCGATTACTTGACAGCCGTAGTTAATAGACGTACAAGCTTTAACATGTATCGATGTTTTCCTCGCTTTAAAATTACGAAGTGATTTTAAAAGAGTATGCTTATCATAATGATTTGCAAATACCACCAGCTTTAATAGCAGCTACACTTGTCTAATCTCCCTACTCTGCCCATTAACTCTTTCTGTAGCTTTTGCCTCTGAGTAGAAACACAGCGACAAGTGGGCACTTCTTGAGTAGATGCCATTGCTAGTGTGCCTTTCAACCATGGCTGGGTAGATGCAAAGCAACAGACCCAGTCATCTTAAGTCATTACTTGCCAGAGAGCAAGTGATTATCTATCAAATGTCATGCATACAATAAAGGTTTCCGATTTGAGGTTTGTCTGATATTGATATTTACTTTTAGACAAGTTTTAGCTTTTTACTGTAAATGTTGTTTAAATATTTGTATTTAATTATATAAAAATTTAGCACCCAGAGCTCTGTATCCCTGGGGATGAGCTTCCAGGAATTATAGGCCTCTGAAACTGTGTTCTGTACGGCAAAAAATAATTTGAGATATTTCCAAGGTACTTTGTAAGTACAGTATTCTTAAATTTTCACTCTGGAAAAACTGGAAACCATTCACACAACATGTTTCTTGTTAAACTTTCTAAAGTATGCAAGTTTTCGGTATGTATTGCACTGAAACGAATGCTTATTACAATTGTAAACAAGGATGCATTTTAGTGGGAACAATCTACTTTATATTTTGGCGGTTTGCTCTAGTTTTCTTTTGTCAAAATACAAGCGAGGTCATTAAAGTTCAACTCCACATTGATTATAAAGTACAGATACATTACTAGTTCCTAAAATCATGCTGCAAATTAAAAAAAAAAGTTTCACCTCAGTACTAAGTGTGAAATACAGCTACATTTTCTTCAAATGTAGCATGCAGCTAAGGCATGGCAACATTTTGTACTATGATTTAGATCAGTGGTTCTCAAACTGTGGGTCGGGACCCCAAAGTGGGTCAGGATCCCATTTTAATAGGGTCACCAGGGCTGGCTTAGTCTTGCTGGGGCCCAGGGCCCAAGCCAAAGCCCAAGCGCTTCAGCCCTGGCTGGTGGGGCTAAGATTACAGGCCCCCTGCCTGGGCTGAAGCCCTTTGGCTTTGGCCCCCCAGCCTGGGGCAATGGGGCTTTGGCTTTGCACCCCCCCCCCTCCGGGGGGGTGGCCGGGCTTGGGCGGGCTCAGGCTTCGGTCCCTCCTCCTGGGGTCCTGTAGTAATTTTTGTTGTCACAAGGGGGTTGCGATGCAATGAAGTTTGAGAACCCCTGCTTTAGATTATAAACACCTGTACAATTGGAACTTTTACTCACTCTTTAAAACAGCTGCGAGATCCAAACATGGCTCGTAAGCAAGAGGATGAGGAAGGATTTCCCCCTTTAACCTGCCATTTCTGCAGAGGGAGATTTTTAAATAAAAAGTTACATTGTTCTTTTTCCCCTCACAAAAACTTAAATGCCAATATGTCTGCCAAATTGCCAAGAGTCCTTCCAAAGATAAATACTAATAGTATTCCCATGTATAATCCATCAATTCCCGCAACATTAAAAGTAAACATAAAAGACAAACAAATGCAAAGAAGCTGTGCTGAAGAAATGTCAAAGCACCCTCCTAGCTTAGATCCTGTTGTGGCTCAATATTTGATATGTACACAGTAGCCTTACCAGATGACTTCAACAACACTGAGATGAACAAGAGAAGTGCAATTTTTTAAGAATGCCATGGAGAAGAAATGACTGCCACAGAAACAGCTTCACATCAGATTAAGAGCATATAGAGAAATGTACAAATGATTATGGAAACAATTGTCGTATGCCATTTAAACATTAATTCACAGTAGTCTTTCTGACTAGGTTCTTGTTTTATTTGAGTTTCCTATTTTTTCTTATGAGGTTTAACCAACAAATAATTTGCTAAGATCTCTGTCTAGTTATACTACTATGCAATAACATTATCTGAGAGGACATGAAAGGATAAGATATATCCAATCACACATTTATGTAAACAATTCTTAATTTTCCCTCATTATCTAAGATGCTTAAGTGGGTGATGTGTTTGTCACGGGGTATCATTGCCATCTGAGAAAGCTTCAAGAGATTGGCTCAATATGTACAGATTAAAATTCATTTCAGCCTGGTATAACCAAGTGCAAACTCTAAGTCAATGGAGTGGCACCCATTTCAACAGAGGCTGAATATGGTCTATAAGTGCATTTCTTCCCATGCATTTTAAGAGTTTACATTTTTTAAATAAAAACATATGCCAAACTAAAAACACCTAAACTTTTAAAGCTATTCCAATTAATTTTCTAGTTTGCTAGTGTATTAATATTACACATTCTGAGTATCAAGTGACAATGCTGGCTTGATCTTATCTGTAGTGCTCATACCGATGCTATTAATGAAACTTGTTTCCTTCTGAATGGCCTAGATTATTAGGTGTTAAACTATCAGCAGTCAGAAAAGAAAAATATTCTCCAGGACAGATGCTCAGTTTTAGAATGTAGTAGTACTGTTTCCATTCAATTAAGCACCAAACAACATGGTGGGTAATTATTTCAGATGGCCATGAAAGTAGATGGCTGTTTCACATTCATTCAATGTAGGCATAGCTTGTTAAGGAAACTGAACAAGTTGGATTTATTGCCTAGAAACTGCCTTAGACTAAAAAGAACAAGCAATTTCAGATGCTGAACAGAAACATACAATTATCTCAAATGACAATCCAAATTTACCTTCTCAGCAATACTATATAACACTTCATCCATTTTCATACAAGTTGGATCCCAGTCATGTCCAAACCGGATGACCACCACACGGTCTTCTTCTGAAAGAATGGCCTGGTCTACTTGCCAGCCATTGTGTAAGTGAGGAAGCATATACGACATTTTAAAACTTTATGTAAGGCCTGCAAAAGGACAGAAACCAAATAAGAATTAACAATTCTTGAAATCTACTTAACATTAATCATGAAAGCCAATCCAATAAAGCTAAACTAACACCCATCTGTTAACTTTTATTTAAGATGATGCACGTGCCCAGACCTAACTGGTTTCCTTTAAATAAAAACAAAACACGCACACATACACCAAAAGTATTGTAGGTAGTGAAATAATTCTGATAAAGACTATTTTTCCTAATGCTGTGTATATACACTGTGCTTTTTCTTAGTATTTCCCACTGTTGCAGCTTCACCAACAGTCGTTCTAGCATAGACTGACAGTGAACATTTTGACTACTGTGTCACCTAGTCTTAGCCCCTATCAGAACAGCCCTAAATGAGATGGTGGTTACACTGTGACCGCTCTACAACTGTGTTCTCACTGGCACTAAAGTACTGGCGGGAAATTTTAAGGAAATGCTCAGTATGGAGGAGTAGGGCCAGGCTTCACATAGCAACCATCGTCCAGTCAAGCAAGACGGGTCCCCTGAAAGATACCCATCCAGGAATGGGAAGAATGGAGAGAAACCCCATCAGCCCTGATGATCTCCCTTCCTCTGTTTCACTCTTTTACCAACAGGCCCAGCAATATCACAGCAGTCAGGTCAGATGTGCCATGTTCAGAGGCTTGACAGATTTGCTCCCAAACTTACCATTTTAAAATGAGTTATTACTACCAGGGTGCTGGAACAATTACTATAGCAAGGGTGCGGAGCATCATCAAATCCAACTGTAAACCCTGCATATAATGGCAACCACTGCAAGGCAGGGGGTGCAGTAGCACCCTAGCTCCAGCAGCTAAGATTACTACAAACCCCTCCGTGGTGGGGGGTGACACAATGTGGTTTGAACATTGGCCTGCTAAACCCAGGGTTGTGCATTCAATCCTTGAGGGGGCCAGTTAGGGATCTGGGGCAAAAATTGGCCCTGCTAGTGAAGGCAGGGGGCTGGACTCGATGACCTTTCAAGGTCCCTTCCAGTTCTAGGAGATGGAGATATCGCCAATTATTACCTTTAATGTGGGGGTTGCCCTCACTGAGGGCAAACCAGGTGTGCAAATGGGGGCAATAACATGGGGCCACTGAAATCCAAACACAGCTTCATCCCCCAGTGCCCTCAGCCCCTCCCCCACTGCCTCCCGCATCACCCCCACGGCCCCTCCCCCACCGCCAGGTGGCCCCTCTCACAGTGCCTCCCCTTCCCCAAGGGCCTTTCCACAATTCCCCTCCCCCACCCCATTCAAACTGCCCTCCGGGTGGCTCCCGCTCTGAGGCCCCTTCCAGAACATTCCACGTGGAGCCCGCCCAGCGGCCCCCCCGAGACACCAACCTCCCACGGGCGCGCGCACAGAGAAACGGCCGCCGCTACAGCAGCGGACACCACGCTCCACAACGGCCACCGACCGCGCCGCGAGCCCTGAGGGGACCAGAGTAGGGCGCGCTCCCACGCGCAACACTCTAAGGACTGGAGGAGAGGGGGGCCGGAAGTGACGCAATGCATAGTCCGGGCAGAACACCGCCACGACAGGATGCAGTAGTCTCGCCATCTTGCTTGTGGGCTTCCCTTCAATAGGTGCAGTGTTACCATGTGACCCCTGCAAGGGGAAAAGGAGAGCTGGAGCATACCAACTCCCTAAAACGGCAGGGGGTAATAGGCTGTACCAATTCACCCCCAAAGGGGCGTGGGAAACATTGATATATAACCAGACCCGACAAAGAGGAGGCAAGGAGGTGTCAAAAGCCCCGCTGTTTGCCCTGGAGCTGGAGATTGCTATGCCAGGCAGGGAGGGGCCCAGCCCTGGGGAGCGGTGCCAGGGTGATGCATGCCAGGGACGTTGAGCCTCACACGTCAGGGCAGGAGCCAGTGCTGGCTGCCACCAGTTTCCAGACAAGGTGTCTCCAGGGCCAGGCGATGCCATTAGTGTCACGCCCACTTCGGGGTGCCCTGCACCTTTCTCTGAAGCAGCTGGTGCCGGCCACAGCTAGAGACGGGCTCCTGGCCGAGCTGGGCCCCGGGCTTGAGAGTACGGCACCGTGCAGCACGTCCTCACTTTCTGCGAGGCTGGCTCCCGCTTCGGTATGGCAGGCAACCTGTCCTGCTGCGGTCAAGCCTTAATGGGTAGAAAATTCACAGCAACCAGGGATCATTGCCACGTGGGGTCCGTCTGGATGTGCCGAGCTCACTTGCCCACAGAACAGTTCTGCTGAGCCAGACTTTTGCAGATGTGATGATGTACTAGAAAAATCACTCACCACGTTCCTGCCACAGCCAACTTTAGAGACATGGAAAACTCTCTGTGCTCTTAGCAGGCAGTTTTGGTCATGGACAAGACATGAGTCACTGGTCAAGGAAACTAGTTTGAGGGTACTCTAACCATGACAAGAATGTAATTACCACACTTCCTATGTCGATTCTCAAATTATGTGCTTTCACATAACTCAGACTAGAAGCCATATGAGATACTATCATGGTTAGTGTAAGCAGGGGCGGCTCTAGAAATCAGGCTGCCCCAAGCAGCGCGGTGCGCTGCGCCGCCCTTCCCCGGTCCTGCGGCGGGTCCCCTCTTCCGCAGTGTAAGACCCAAAAATAACAAAATAGTCATCATCATCATGGTGCAATAAGCAGAAGACTAACTGGGTGAATCCAAAACCAGTACAGGCATTAGATCAACAAGTATGGTTAGGAATCCTGTGGATTAGTAGGAAAGTCTTTACATTACCAAAATTCCCAAATTAATGAAGGCTGAACACAACCAGTCAAATCCAGCCTTAAAATTGGACACTGTAGGGTGCAAAGAGCACACCTACTCTCCTTTTCCTCCCATTCTAGTCTCATATTGAACCAACTACTGAACCAGAGAAAGCTGCACCAGTAGAGAACAATCTGAATTATCTTGCTGGTTTTTTTAATAACAAGCAAAAAAAGAGGGCCGTATCCATAATTAAATCATGGATGACGTTATTGGTCATTGACCATGCATTGAAAACCATGAACCCCAGGATAAGCTTATTATTATTAGCTGATGCCCTAGTCTACAAAAAGTTATAAATCCCTATGTGAAAATGATGGGGCATGTACAGATTTCAACCAGCTGGATTGCAGATGAATATCAGTCTCCTCCCTTGTCTCCCCGTGCTCATCACAACAGCAATCAATAAGCCCACTTACCCAGAACAAATCCTTCCACAGAACTCCCTCATGCCCAGCTCCTGACAGAGTTGCTCCACTTTCTTGGATATCATCAAGACTTAGTGTACTTGTCAGCAAACAACATAAATTCTGCTGCAAAACCCACTGGTTTCTGCTTCATTCTAGTCCTAAATTCTGCATGAGCACTCAGTAAATTAAAATAGTGAGGATTTTACTGAATGGAATGTAAAAATGTTAATGAATGGCAATAAATAATATAACCAGTCTACTGTTGTGTGTATTATATATTTTAATAGTAAATTCAATTTATTTTATGCTACTCTACAATATTCAGTTTCAGCAGCAGACATTAAGGTGACTCAAACTTCAGTAGTGGAGGGGGTTTAAACTCCTAGGTTCTTATGTTAGCTGTAACAAGCTACCTCACTGTCTGATGTCCCAATATCTGTGATTGCACAAAGGATAGATAAACATCTTGGGTAGATATTTTTATTAAAATAATCAGCAATTAAATTATTAGCAATGTTGACACATAAATTGACATCATTAGGTTTCAGAGTTAACACAATCATTGCTATACCTAGGACAGTCCACATCTGACTTAGAGCTATTACCGTATTTCATTTTGTCTCTGCACATTCACACAGATATCACTGCATTAGTTTACATTAGGTTCATAGGGCTAGAAGCATATTTTAAAAAAAAACTTTGATTTTGGAGCACAGTTCTACAATAGCGGATGGATTCTGAATCAGATTCCATTGCCACAAGAATGTGTGTAGCCACTCACTGAGAACTAAAAACATTCTAACAACATCCTCTGCTATTCCCCTCCCCGTACGATTCAGTTTCAGAAGCAGGGAGGAGGAAGATGACATCATTTAGGAAGGGTGCACAGAAAGCCAAAGACGATGAGATAAAGACTGGAAGATACTGTCACTCTATGTGGCAGTTCCTGCTGAAGTGTCCAAAGACCCTCTGATAGAGGGTGGACCTGGCAGAGATGGCTGGCAGTGCTCACAATTATGTGAGTGTACTCAGCTGCTGCCAACTGAAATTTACACAGAAAGAATATATACTATAATGCATTAGCTATGTGGGGTTGGATTCAGGCAGAGTACAGACAGCTATGGGACCTTGTATGAAGGATTACATCATATGAGTGCAAGTCCGAGTGTGTGCAGCATAACTGGATCTGGATCTGGAGATCTGGAAGTAGCTGCATAACGAGATTTTGTGTTTAAGCTATTGCCACTGCCAGAAGTGGTAAAACAGAGTTACACCAGGATCAGCGTCAGGAAGAAAGCAATAGAAACTACCAGGTTATTTATCATTACTATAATCAGTTTTCATTTAAAGAATGTCAGTGAAAGAGATTTGTTCTGGATAACTTTACTTACTTCAGCAGAAAGCAGAGCCTGTAGAAATTCTGCAGGCTTACTTCACTGAATACAAAAGATTATTTTAAAAACAATTAAATTAAAAAAAATTTTTTTTGATTATTTTGATTTGTATTGTGGTGCTTCAGCTTTTAGGGGTCATATTTTCAAGTTTTTCTCTGTAGCTGTGAGGGCTAGAAACTTACTTTCATTTTTCACATAATCAAGTGATTTGAGGAGCTGGGGCTTTAAGAAAAATACCAAATATTGCAAGTCTGGTGATAAAATCATGAGGGTTGGTGACGCAGCAAATGATACTAGTCCAAAATTAAAATAGCCATATCTTTGACAAGTTTACCTTTAAAACACTGGAGGGGACTTCTGAAAGATTATATTTAGCGTTAAAGCAGTCTGTTTGGTAGAAGCAATTCACTTGGCCACTGGCTGCCCAAGGTTGGCTGGTAGACTTATTCATCTAGCTGTTTGTCATATGCATCACTGGACAAAGAGGAATATGGATCCCAGGTGGAGCTCCTGGATTGGTCCAAATAGCACTGGCGAAGCAGGAGTAAGTGCTCCCCAAACCAAGGTTAGTATCAGGGGGAGCCTTCTACCCTGCATAAACGACCCCTAAATATTTTTAATTTACTGACATTAATATTATTTAAGTGCTCAATGTGAGACAGTCCTTGCTCCAGGGTTATAGTCAGGCAACAGTTTAGACATATAATAACTCAGATGGTGGCTGATATTGTGTACTATTGCTCATAGTATTTATTTGATGTTTTAAAAACTTTTCCTTTATTGGTATTTAGCATATATCTCAGGGTGTCATCCATCTGTCTATCACAAATAGCAAGCAAAGAAGTCGTTCACTAGCTCAGTAAATCTCTCTCCATTCTGCCACTAGTTTACCTCAAAATATTCTCAAGTAGCTCCACAATAAGTGACTTTGATCCAGCAAATAATGTATGCACAAGCTTAACTTTATGTACTTTGAGTTGCCCCATTCAGTATTCCTTCAATTCTTGTATAGCTCTTTATACACCAGTATGAAGCAGGTGTAAAACACTGCCAAATCAGAAAGGGGAAGCATTTTGCACTCACTTTGCTCTTGTGTAAATGACTCCCCAAAGTGCAGGGTAACAGTGAACTGGACCATTGTGGGTATATGTCTACACTGCAATCAGGAGGTGCAATTGCAGCACATGTAGGCATACCGGAGCTAGCTTTGATCAAGCTAGCTTGCTAAAAATAGTGTAGCTGCAGCAGCACAGGCATCAGATTGGGAACATAAGTACGTACTCCTGAGACCATAAGTACGTACTTGAGCAGCTAGCTTGTTACATGCCTAGATTCTGGATAATCCCTGCATGGATGTGCAAGAGGGGAAATCCACAAAGGATGTCCCCTTACCTCACCCGTTATGCTTCTGGCATGGACTGGTCAGAATCCTGTTGAGGATTACAGGCTCTGATTCTTTTTAGCATACTTCTCAATCTGCTAGGATCCAAATTTAGATGTAGTGTGTGATAGAAACCTGAAATGCGGGACAGACAACAGATAGTCACACAGACAATTTAAAATGACTTTGTAAAGTAATCTCTCTGTCCTGATCCTTTATTACTGAGATAAATAATTTTCAAGAATAAAAGTGAGGGGCTGCCAGATTGTGTGGAATGAAAGTAATTTTGGGACTAAAATGAGTGATGTCTCTGGAAATGAGGGACAATTCAGAGTTAAACCTCTTAGCATCCCTACAGACACTAGTCCTGATGGGGTCTGTTCTGTCATGGCCTAATCCTGTACTCATTGAAATCACTGGAATGATTCCCATTGACTTCACTGATGGCTCATGCCAGGGTAAACCCAGAGTAACTCCACTGACTTCAAGTTAGTAACTCTGGATTTACATTGTGTAATTGAGGGAAGTATGTAGCTACCCGAAGTACA
Organism: Mauremys mutica; assembly: GCF_020497125.1. Lineage (NCBI taxonomy): Eukaryota > Metazoa > Chordata > Testudines > Geoemydidae > Mauremys > Mauremys mutica. Next base: position 107,130,095 of record NC_059073.1, read on the forward strand.
GATTTACAAATGTGGGTTTAAATTATCCCTATTGCCGCATGGTAGGTACACCCCATCACAGGATGTTGGATTGCAGGGGGTTATCCAAGTGGATATTTGACGGCTCAAGTGGCCTGGGTCTACGTTGCGGCCCTGAAGCTCAGGGCAGTATTGCCCAATGGCCAGAATCAGTAAGGCTGTTTTTCTGTGGCAAAGTTCACCCTTCTGGGCATCAGCTGCCCCTGATGGCAGGACAGCCAGGGTAGGGGGACCCGGGCCTACCCTTCTCCTAACCCACGGCCCTAGGGAACTGGCGCTTCTATAATCAGTCTTGGTCACCCATTAATACAGTTCTGTTCCGTGGGCCTCCTGGCTTCTGCTGTCTCTCCGCCACTTCGGCAGAGGAGTCGGTTGGAGTCTCAACCCAACTGGCTTCTGTGTCCTAGAGCTCTGGCAGCCTCCTAGCTGGAGCCTGCAACACACATCTGCTCTCGTCAGTGGCCAGACGAGACTCAGCTGAACTACTCCCTTTTATACTCTGGTTCTAGTTAGAGCATGCCCAGCAGAGGTGAGGGGGTGTGGCTTCCTCAGCCCACAGCTTGTGGGTAACCCCTGCTGGACCAGTATGGGATAGATACACCCCGTCATACCTACTGAATGGTATTTTTACAAAAATGTTCTTTTCTCATATTCCACGGTATATTTCTCTTAATCCTTTTCACAGGTCATGGCAAAGCAAGAGCAGCCTGGTCTTTTGATCGTTGAAATAGGAGGTGTATGTGGTGTGCTGGAAGGCCATGTGGAGCTCTTGAAGAAACACTTTCACCTTATCACCATGAAGGAATTTCTTAAAAAGAAAGAAAGATTGAGTGAAAAGATCAAATCTGTTTTCATATATGAGGGCAGACCAGTCATTGACCGGGAGCTCCTCCAGAGCCTACCTCACTTAAAGGTGATTGCAAACTCTGGGGTAGGAGTGGATCACCTGGACTTAAAATTGATTTCAAGCTTTGGAGTTAAAGTGACCAATACTCCACATGCTGTTTCTGACTCCACAGCAGACATTGGGATGACCTTGATGCTGGCATCTGCCAGAAGGCTAGTGGAAGGTAACTTTTTAAATTCCTTTGCTGATATTTCCGTAAATCATGTCAGCTACATTTCTGGCATATTTTATTTTTATTCTGTCACAGATTATCTAGTTGAAATAATGTTTAAGAATCTTTACAGGAGGAAAAGCTGCAAAGATTCAGTTTTTCAAGTGGTCCTGCTTTTTTCTACATTGTTTTTGATATTCTGAGCCCAATCCAGCTTCTACTGAAAGCAATGGCAACAGAATTAAGGCTTCTGTCTAAATTAGGTGTTTAAAACTGCCTATGATTTGATTTATGTACAGTACAAGGGTTACTGTGTGGACTAGAATTTGCACTCTAATTCTCCACTGCCTGCACCTTATGTAGTTATTTACAACTATCCAAAGTGCAAGCAAATTAAAATTCTTCACTCATTAATACCCTCTTTGCATCAATGTAAAAGACTACACAAGGGTGCAAGGCCGTGGACATCAGGCCTTGGGTCTCCATCACCAGAGAAGATGATTTGCTATGAAATCCACTGAATCACTTTGCTTTGCTACAGCAAAGAACTCAAATTAATAATCCCTGTTCCCAGAATAATGTTAGACTCGCTGATGATGCTAACTGTGTTGCCTTTGTTAGTTTGTGCTCTAAGAGGCAACTTCTTTCAGCACAGTGCATAGCTGAAGCAGCAAACTGTGCCCTAGTGGAGGGGAGAGTGCCTGTGGAAGCTGAAAGGAAGGAATCCCACAGAAACTCAGCAGTTCTCCCATACCCTGGGCACTGTCCCACTCTTCCCTCATCCCACCTTGCCCCAAGTCCCCATCACAACAATTTGCGGAGAGTCCCTGTTGAGCTGGCCTCTGCAGTGCATGAGATTCTGTCCTGTTACCTAATCTCCTAATCTGTATCAAAATCGCGCATCACCCGTCCTGTAAAAAAACTACATTACTTCAGCTCTGTCTTGGTACTTCCCCGAGGAGAATAGTGGGATATACCCTGATAGAAAATCAAGGTTTGTCTAATGGAAAATGTGTGAACTGGCAGGGAAAGAGAAGTTATTTTCAAGCTTCAAAGAGGATATTACAAACAGGGAAGAATTCATCCACCAAGAAACCATTTCTCACTCAGCATTTTTTATTCTTAGGTTGTCAGATTGCCGTTTCTCCACAGACTGAGCATTTTGCTGCTGACTGGCTGGGAGATGAAGTCACTGGGGCTACTCTCGGTATCATCGGCATGGGCAGCATTGGGTATAAGGTGGCCAAGAGGGCTAAAGCTTTTGAAATGAAAATTCTGTACCACAACAGGAACCAGAGGTGAAAGTGCATCTGATGCTAACTAGAGCAGATTATATTTTTGATTCTTTTAAAAGTTATACATAGATCTCTTTGTTACAAAACCTGCCCAAAGAACCTCTTTCCCAGTTTATGCCAAATCCCCCTTGCCTCATTCCAGTGAGAATTCCCTTCATTCTCAGGGGTCAGAATTTTCAAATTTGGCTGCCACAAATTAGGTGCCTAAATCCATATTTAGATACTTAAATGAGCACTCTGATTTTCAAACATCCTAAGCAACCACAGTTCCCATTGATTTCAGAGGAAGCTGTGAGTAGTCAGCACTTTTGAAAATCAGGTCACTTATTTATTTACATGCTTAAATATGAATTTAAGTGCCTAACTTTTGGCAGCCAAGCTTGAAAATTTTGGCCAAGAACAATGGAACAGGTTAGTATCATATATTCAGCATGATTTTTAAGCACTATTTAAATATATATATCAGGAGAATAAGGGTCAGCAATACATAGCTCCTTTACGAAGTGGGTTCCCCTCACCTCCACCCCCACCCATTCTGGTGGGGGTTGCCCAAATTTTGTTAAAAGAAATGCAAACTTGCAAACTTCCTTGCTGTTTTTTATGGATAAATAAACTTTCATTGTCACTCCCATGTTGCAGCAACAGAAAGTGGATTTAATAAGCAAAATGCATTAGAACCAGAAAATGTGATATAAAAGGTGACACTGAAATTCTTTGAGCTACAGCAGTCTTCAACTCCAGAGGCTAATGTTCTTGTCTGCAGTGACCTCTCAAATTGTCTTCATTCAGTGTCTGTTTTACCACCTGTAATGAATCCTAGACCATAAAAAGACCTCACGGTTGAACTGCACACAGGCAGCATCAGAAAGAACTGAAGAGTTTCAGCTCCATGAACACAGCACTCCCTTTTCAGCTAAAGGAAAATCTTCACAAGCAGCTGTAGAGTTTCAATCTTCTAACCAGCCACTAGAATCATAGAAACGTAGGGCTTGAAGGGACCTCAAGGGATCATCTAGTATTCTACTCCAGCCCCCTGCACTAAAGCAGGATCAAGTATACGTAGAGGGTGATAATCCTGTCTATTTGAGAAGTTCTGACTTTTCATTCAGAGAAGGCAGTGGCACATACACATGCTAGCCAGTATATATTGCATATCACTTTTATATTTTATACCCTGCAGCTATTTCCAATCTGTGCGCCAAATCCTGAATTCCTTACTCAGCGTGTAGTTACACAGGCAAAATTCCCATTAACAAGGACCACATATAAACTGAGAGGGCCGCCCAGAGGATTCAAGGGGCCTGGGGTCTTCGGTGGCGGGGGGCCCCCACTTTGGTGGTAATTCGGCAGTAGGAGGTCCTTCCGCTCCGGGACCCGCCGCTGAAGTGCCCTGAAGACCCAACGGGGGGGGAGGGGGGGGACTGGCTGCCGAATTACCGCCAAAGTGGGACCCGCTGCCGAAGTGCTGGGTCTTTGGCGGTAATTCGGCAGCAGGGGATCCTTCTGCCCTGCCGAAGACCCGGAGCAGAAGAAGCTCCAGGGGCCTGGGCCCCACAAGAGTTTTCTTGGGCCCCCGGAGCGAGTGAAGGGCCCCGCTCCAGGGGCCCCGAAAAACTCTCGTGGGGGCCCCTGTGGGGCCCGGAGCCTGGGGCAAATTGCCCCACTTGCCCCCCCCCTCCAGGCGGCCCAGTAAACTGAGTAAGGAGTTCAGTTTTTGGCCTTTTAGCTGGGTAATGAGAGAGAAAATGATTGATGGTCATAGCATAGTTCAAATAATTCTTGATGTTAAAATATATAAATTAAAAGCATGTTTATTTGTGTGTCACTTAATTGAGTTTTGAGCATACTTTAACATGGTAAGTTCTTATAGTACCACTGAACAATTCTAATCGTTTCAAGAAATGGCTCATCTGCTATCCTCTCACATGGCATTATACACTCTCCCTTAAGAGGCCACATAAGTACTCATGAGAACATATTCATGAACAAAGCATATTTTCCACTAAAAAACACAGAAGGGGTCACTGAGATGCTTCTAGTCCTGTTTTTTCACTGAAATTCCATTAGGAAATAAGTATAATCAATATAGTAACATGCTGAGTATTGCTCTCAATGAAATGTCATTTCTTTTTGTTCCTCCCTCAACGCCCCTAGGATTAATATATTCACCTCTCTAACTGCCCCTTCCCACCAGAGTCTTCACTGAAGGCCAATCCAAATAGGATTGTAGGAGTCACCCAGTTCTTTCTATGCCACTGTTACCTATTTTATATTTCTGTAACAGCAGAGACACTGGTTCATAGCAACTATGCTCTCTTTCCATCCTCCATGGGGGTGGAGAAGTAGCAGCAGCAGCAAGGGATTTTATTTTTTTACAATAAAAGATAATTCTGGTCTTTTTGCCTCAGAAAAGAAGAGGAGGAACAGGCTGTTGGTGCCCGCTACTGTGAAAAGATGGAAGATTTGCTCCAGCAATCTGACTTTGTGATACTGGTCGTGAACCTGACACCTCAGACACACAAATTGATTGGGAAAAGAGAGTTAGAGCAGATGAAACCCACTGCTACTCTCATTAACATCAGCAGAGGTAGGGTGTTATGGAAGCACTGGTTGCAGTTTTATAGTAAAGGTGGAGTTGAATGTTGTCTATTTGCATCAAGAAGCTCTCTCAGCCAAGGTCTGTGACTTCCTCCATGTTTTGTTCAGTATACAGGATAGCTGGCACTTAACTAATAATAAATAATGAATTGTAGACCAAATGCTGATTAGTGCTGAACATCCACAGCTCCCCTTGACCTCTTATCACAGGGTTGGCTGCCTCCTGAGCACTCCTTCATGGCCAGGGGCCACCCGCAATACCCTGCTTCTGTTTCCTGCCCTTCAGGTCCCCTGAAGGACTGCACACAGGCTTCTCTCTGAGTTACCATCACCCCTTCCTGGGGTCAGTTTAATCACACAAATAGTGTGTATGGAACCTTAGGGTCCCATATACAGTCTATCACCATACAAGAGTCCATACTGAGCTTTGGTGTCTTTTCTAACAGCCAGAGCTCTCTTCTGTCCCAGTATGCTCTCACAACCCATCCTCCAGCTCTTCCTAGCTAGAGCTCAGCCTTCTGTCACTGGCCTTTAGGCCCAAACCCCATCCTGGTTTCCTCACAAGAGCTTCCAGCTCCTTGGCTTCTAGCCCCCAAAATTCCATAGTGTTAGAGTTTTCTCCTGCCGCAACCTTTCTCACTCTCTCCACTTTCCTGAACTTCCCCTCTTTGCAGCTTCCTACTGCCCTTTATAAAAGACTGAGCTCAAGGGCACCGGAACTTTTGTAAAGTGCCCCCTGTCTCTCCGTGGCTGGCTGCTCCAGGGGTAAGCCAGGAGCTCTTTCTTGTGGCTGAGCCTCTGGTGGGCAAACAGTGTAATTGCAGCATCTCCCCAACAGAATCTATTATTTTGTGGAAGCAGCAAAGAATCCTGTGGCACCTTATAGACTAACAGACGTTTTGCAGCATGAGCTTTCGTGGGTGAATACCCACTTCTTCGGATGCAAGCAGTGGAAATTTCCAGGGGCAGGTGTGTATATATAAGCAAGCAAGAAGCAAGCTAGAGATAAGGAGGTTAGATCAATCAGGGAGGATGAGGCCCTGTTCCAGCAGCTGAGGTGTGAAAACCAAGGGAGGAGAAACTGGTTCTGTAATTGGCAAGCCATTCACAGTCTTTGTTTAGTCCTAAGCTGATGGTGTTAAATTTGCAGATGAACTGGAGCTCAGCAGTTTCTCTTTGAAGTCTGGTCCTAAAGTTTTTTTGCTGTAGGATGGCCACCTTAAAATCTGCTATTGTGTGGCCAGGGAGGTTGAAGTGTTCTCCTACAGGTTTTTGTATATTGCCATTCCTAATGTCTGATTTGTGTCCATTTATCCTTTTCCTTAGAGACTGTCCAGTTTGGCCGATGTACATAGCAGAGGGGCATTGCTGGCATATGATGGCATATATTACATTGGTGGACGTGCAGGTGAATGAACCGGTGATGGTGTGGCTGATCTGGTTAGGTCCTGTGATGGTGTTGCTGGTGTAGATATGTGGGCAGAGTTGGCATCGAGGTTTGTTGCATGGGTTGGTTCCTGAGCTAGAGTTACTATGGTGCGGTGTGCAGTTGTTGGTGAGAATATGCTTCAGGTTGGCAGGTTGTCTGTGGGCGAGGACTGGCCTGCCACCCAAGGCCTGTGAAAGTGTGGGATCATTGTCCAGGATGGGTTGTAGATCCCTGATGATGCGTTGGAGGGGTTTGAGCTGGGGACTGTATGTGATGGCCAGTGGAGTCCTGTTGGTTTCTTTCTCGGGTTTGTCTTGCAGTAGGAGGCTTCTGGGTACACATCTGGCTCTGTTGATCTGTTTCCTTATTTTGTGGAGGGAAAAAATCTGCGGGGGACATAAATTCTGTGCTTATGTTTCTTTTGTTAAAAAGTGAGGGTCCTGGCCCTCCCAGTTTTAAAAGCGGAGGGCCATGGTCCCTTCGCTTCCCCAGTTCCAGTGACTCAGCTGTCCGCCATCAGGCCCCATCAAGGCTGTCAATGTGGCACAGATGGGCTACAGCATTTTTTTTAGTAATCAGGATTAGCTAGCCTCAGGCCTCCAGGCCTTAAGGGGCAACCCATGCTGTTGTGCCTCTCAACTAGGGTTGCCAATTTTGGTTGGACGTATTCCTGGAGGTTTCAGCACAGGACATAATCTTTTATTAAAGATTAATTTTTAATTCCTGGAGACTCCAGGACAATCCTGGAGGGTTGGCAACCCTACTCTCAACAGGAGTTGTGAGGGGGGGGCTCAGTGAGCATCCAGCACCTCTGATTTTAACTCAGGGTTATTACATCTAAGGAAAAATGTACAAATATCTTTAGGATGAACTGAATGCCAGGGCAGCCCACTGCCCACTGAGAATGTTATCTAGTACAGTCGAATTTCTGTACTAAATTGTGTCATTATAATTTGTATTACTGTAACATGTAGCACCCTAACTGAGGCTGGAGCCCCTTTGGCACCACACAAATTCATAAGACAGTGACCCCTTCGCTCTCATGGCTTCTGTGCAAGAGTCGCAGGGAAAGGGGACTGTGGGATGCTGAGAAGAAAACCCAGAGAGTTTAGACTGGGTCAGGGAAAGGGCTTGGCTACACTTACAAATTTGCAGCGCTGCAGCAGGGTGTGAAAACACACCCTCTCCAGCGCTGCAAATTGCAGCGCTGCAAAGCGCCAGTGTGGTCAAAGCCCCAGCGCTGGGAGCGCGGCTCCCAGCGCTGTCCGTTATTCCCCACAGGGAGGTGGAGTACAGACAGCGCTGGGAGAGCTTTCTCCCAGCGCTGGCGCTTTGACTACACTTAGCGCTTCAAAGCGCTGCCGTGGCAGCGCTTTGAAGTGTAAGTGTAGCCAAAGCCAAAGGTGCCTTCAGCACCTTTGGTTGGGGCAATTGGGGAGATGTAGAGTGCGGCAGATGCCATGTGTGGAGAACTCTGATTCTCTTACAGAGGCTTAGCCCCATGCACATGAGCTCCCTGTGCCACTCTGTGGCAAAAGGGCTAATGTGATCCTAGAGAGATAAACAGGGGAAGCTTCAGGAGGAGTAGAGAGGTTACTTTATCTCTGTATTGACACAACCGCTGCTGGAATACTGTGTCCAGTTCTAGTATCCACAATTCAAGAAGGAAGTTGATAAATTGGAGAGGTTTCAGAGAAGAGCCACGAAAATGATTAAAGGATTAGAAAACGTGCCTTATAGTGATAGACTCAAGTAGCTCAAACTGTTTACCTTAACAAAGAGAAGGTTCAGGGGTGGCTTGATTACGGTCTATAAATACCTACATGGGGAAAAATATTTAATAATGGGCTCTTCAAACTAGCAGAGAAAGGAATGGCTGGAAGTGAAGCTAGACAAATTCAGACTTGGAAATAAGGTGAAAAATTTTATTGATGAGGGTAATTAACCAATGGAACAACTTACCAAGGGTTGTGGTGGCAATTCTTAAATCACGATTGGATGTTTTTCTAAAAGATCCACTCTATTTCAAACAGGAATTAATTCAGGGAAGTGCTATGGCCTGTGTTATGTGGGAGGTCAGACCAGATGATTCCAGTGGTCCCTTCTGGTCTTCAAAGCTATATAAATCTGTAAGAGACAGTTCCTGTCCCAAAGAGATTTCAGTCTCAATAGACAACTAGGTAAAGGAGTGAAGAAGATATAGAGGCACAGAGAGGTAAAGTGACTCACCTAAGATCACAGAGCAGGTCAATGGCATAACTAGGAATAGAACCAAGTCTCCTGAATCCCAATCCAGTGCTCTGTCCACTGGACCATGCTGTCTTGCTAATAAAAAAAAGTCATTCTTTGCTTTCTTTGATTAGCCATTACTAGAAGGCAGTCTTGTTTTTATAATGAGATATAAATCCAATAGTATTTTAAATTGCATTATGAGACCTTTCCTCTCAGTTAAAGATATTGAATTTACCTGGATATTAGTTTTCTTCTGTACCTTATCTGGATATGCCAATAAGATACTATCATTTTAATGCAGGTGCAGTAGTTGATCATGATGCATTGGTGGAAGCTCTCCAAAATGGGATTATTAAGGCTGCAGCTTTGGATGTGACATACCCTGAACCTCTGCCAAGGTAGAAAACTGTTTTCTATTTATCAGAAATTGTTTGCATTACAGATTAATACTGGAAAGCATTCTTAAATACTTCAGCATTCCTTCAGAATTCTGGGAATATGTTAGACACAATCTTCAAATCCAAATCACATTTTACATAGGTGTTTGCATATTTTTGTGGGAGAGATGTGTTCTGGTTTACTGGGTACAAGACTAGGTGCCAGGAACTCCTGAGTTCTAATCCTGGTTCTTTTCCTGATTCTCTCAGGGGCCATGGGCCAGTTGCTTATGTCCAAATTTTTAAAGTCTGTGTGCATGTGCATTAGAAAGAGCAAAAATACGCTTGCAATGTCAATATCTGTCATCTACAAATTCCTGTAAGTGGCTTGAGGTCAAATCTTCAGGCTGTTATGCGCAAGCAACTGACAAACTAGCCCCTTATTCTCATGTATTGCAGCTCTGTAGCAGGCTGACTGACATGAAGATTCATGCAGGAGAAGTGGTGGGCAAATTTGCTCCTCACTGCTCTGTGCAACCCTCTGTGCATCATGGTACCCCTTCCTCACTTGCAAGACTTTGCCAGAGTTACTGCTGCCCTAGGGCTTGGTCCTTTTCTGTTAGAGTGAACATGGCGGTAGCAATGTAAAATTCACCTCTAACTATTCTAGCCTTTCTTTTTCTTGCAGAGATCATCCATTATTAAAATTAAAGAACATTATCATAACTCCACACATTGGAACTGCTACAGTCCAAGCCACCCGTATGATGACAGAAGAAGCAGTAGCAAATATACAGGCTGTTCTCAGTGGTCTCCCCATTCCCAGTGAAGTGATCCCTCAGTGACATGTCAGAGAACATAAATACACAGTGGCATGTCTGTGAAAGGACTTTATTCTACTGAATCATACAGTAACTTTGCAGTGCACTGGTTAATAATGACAAGTGAACATGTTCCCTACACTGCTGTCACATTTATGCTTCCACCTAGTGGCTATATTGTATAATTGCACCCCAGTCATGTGATAATTTGGCTAATAAAGTCAGTTGTTCAAAGGCTCTTAGCTGAGCAGTTGCAGATCACTCTCTGTTTTCAATCTACTCTTTCACCAGATTCACACTGCATACTTATCCTAACACTTACTGCATCCTAATGCAGGGGAGGGGGGCACACTAGCTGCTCCTTATGGTCTTCAGAACAACATAAAATCAAAAGTAATATTGACCAAAAGAGAAGTTTTATATTTTTAATTATATCAACGTAAAATTCAACACTAGGTATGATCATTAAAAGGATTTAATGAGACGCTTTTGGGCATTATGATGGGTTGACCCCCCCCCCTCCTGGATGCCACCTGATGTACTAGGATTTCACTAGCTCTACTAGCCCGTTTTGCTGAATAGGGTCTCTGGTCTCTGGCAGCGCGCGCACACACATACACACACACACACAGGTAAGGCCACACTCAACTGCAGACACAGAAATCAGCTCTATGTGAGAGGATTCACCCAGCACTCACGTGCACACCCCCTTTGGGGAATAAACCCAAAGTAATATCATCTTGTGCTGAATAGAAAGATCTGCACAGCGCAAGCTCATAAAAATTTGCCCTCTCCCTCAATGTGAAGCGAGATATACACAGCTTCTTGCCCCCCGCCCCAGGAATGAATTGCACAAACTGGGTTAGGTTATAAACAATAAATAAGTTTATTAACTACAAAAGGTACATTTTAAGTTATAGCAAACAGAACAAAGCAGATTACTGAACAAATAAAACAAAACACGCAAGCTAGGCTTAATTCACTAAAGAAACAGGTTACAAAATGTAATTTCTCACCCTAAATGTTATTTTAGGAAGAAAGCAGAATTTCTGTAGCTTAAAGTTCCAGTTATTTCTCTTTACTGACTAGACTCCTCTGTCTCAGTCTGGACTCAGCCCTTGCCTTCTCCTCAGCTTAGTTCCTTTGTCCCTTCAAGTATTTTCAGCAGTCTTTCTTCTTGGGTGGGAAGGGAGACTCCTGTTTGCCTTACTCCCCAGCCTTAAATAAGCTTTACATAAGGCAGGAATCTTGTTTCCCAGTCTTGACCTCCCCCTCCTTTTAGTGGAAAATTACTAGAAGTCCAAGATGGTGTTTAGTACCAGTGACAGGACCACCTGATCTAGTAGTGTCACAGCTATGTCCCAGGATGCTTCTCAGGAAGGAGAGAGATTAATATTTTTGAAGTCTTATTGTTTCTTCCTAATCATCAAAGCTGATGGCCTGTTTTCTGGTGGGCGTCTCCCAAATACACACACAGTTGTAATTGTTGCATAGTCAATATTCTTAACTTTAGATACAGAAATTATACATACATACAAATTGGATAATCACATTCAGTAAATTATAACCTTTCCAATGATACCGTACAAGACCCATCTTGCATAAAATATATCTCAGTTATGCAATATCCATATCATAAGCATATTTCCATAGACAGCACAGGCATGTCAAGGATGGATTGAGCATGAATTCTCTACAGAAATTTGACTTCAGTCCGAAATACTTTTGGGCCAGCACAGCAGCATTGGATCTTGATATCAAGACACCAACAAGGCTGACTCCTTCATGTTGATTCTTGATCTGAAATTTCACACCATATTTTATTTCATCCTGAGAACTTTGCATTCTCAACATTGGTAAACCAAAGCAGATCCAATAATTCAAACATTATGTTCTATTTTTCTGAGGTATCTTAAATGTGAGACTGTTCTCACCGCAGCTTGTACACAAAAAAGGGTACTTTTATCTTGACAGAGCCAAGAAACAAAACTATATCTACTACTGAAGTCACATGGGTGCAGCCACAGCGTGAAATAAAAATCTACTTGAGCACTGAGTCCAACCCAAAGTCCAACTCCTTCTTAGAATCCATTTCCTGAGTAGGAACAAAGAACACATGCAGAGAAGGCAAGAAATGTCTTATTGCCTCAATGTGCTTAGTAAAGCCAGGAGTCCTTCCCATTACTGAGCAATGTGAGCTGGGCAGGAGGACTAAGGTTTTCCAAGGCTTCTTGGAAGGATTGTAAAATAAAGATTTAGCATAGTACACACATAGACTATCTAGTAGCTAATGAATTAATGTTTGTATGACTCACTGAAGAGCCAAATGTTAAAGGCTTACTAATAATGTTGAAGGATTACAAATAACAATAGCTGGTGACAATGGGGTTTCTCCCCTTACAGAAATCCAGTGAAAAGTCTAACCTATTACTAATGTAAATCTCATTTTTTCCAGAAGTGCTGCAAACACACTGCTGTCACAGAGCTGCAGATGCTCAGCACCTTTTAAAATCAGGCCACTTTTATTTAGGAGCCTAACTTTAGATACCCAACATTTGAAAATGTTTGCTTAGGCACCTAGTTATACAGATTGCTTTGGGTATGCACATGTGCATGCCACTCTTGGGTGCATGCATGCCCTGTGGACAATCACAAGACATTTTTATCTCAGTGGTACCCGTTGGAGCAGCTGGAGCACCCTCTTCTGCTGCACGCTAGTGGCGCCAGTATAAAGGGCTCAGCCTGAGCCCCCTCAGTTCTCTCGTACTGCCCGTGATGGTTGCTGGAACTGCTCATCTTGCTTTTGCCAGTGCTCTTGAGTGGACTGTGTACTCTTGTATTTTATTTAGAGTTGTCAATTAATCACAGTTAATTGATACAATTAATGCCAAACAAATGAACTGGATTAAAAATAGTTGTGATTAATTGCCATTTTCATCGCACTAACAAACAATAATAGAAAACCAATTTACATTTATTATAAATATTTTGGGGTGTTTTTCTACATTTTCAAATATATTGATTTCAGTTACAATACAGAATACAAGATGTACAGTGCTCACTTTATATTTTTTGTTACAAATATTTGCACTGTAAAACCAGTTTGTTTACATTTATGGGAGACAATGCTGCCTGCTTCTTATTTACAATGTCACCTGAGAGTGAGAACAGGTGTTCGCATGGCACTGTTGTAGCTGATGTTGAAAGGTATTTACAAGCCAGATATGCTAAACATTCTTATGCCCCTTCATGCTTTGACTTGTAGACTCTAAAGTTTTACATTGTTTTGTTTTTGAGTGCAGTTATGTAAAAAAAAAAAAGCTACATTTCACTTTTACAATAAAGAGATTGTACTACAGTACTTGTATGAGGTGAATTGAAAAATATCCTACCTCTCCTGTCCTTGGAGCCACTCTCACTACACCGCCTCAAGACACCACCAGCTTACCATGGACCCCTCCACAGGAGTACCATCTAGTGATTAGCCAGGAGGTCAGGGCCTATGCCTGTCCACTGGTGTTTTTGGAATCCGTGGGGTTTTACCCCAATTACCAGATCGTATACTGGACACTCCTATCCGGTGGCCTCAGAGAGACGTACTCACTGGGCAGCACCCATTCATGACTCCAGTACCAACATCAAGAGCTCGTTCAGCAGAACCCTGTGGGTCAAGAAAGAGAGAAGGAGCAACTTTAGCCAGTGCTGGCCTTCTCTTCCTCTTCCCATGATGCGGCAGTCTCAGCAGGGGGCATTTTGCCTTCCCCAGATGACTATAAGGCCCATCAAGAATTGTTAAAGAGAGTTGCCTTTGGCTTGAGCATAACAGGTGGAGGAAGCAAAAGAATCCGCATACTGCCTGGTTGATATTTTGGTCACAACAGGTCTTTCCAGAGTGACCCTACCTCTTAATGAGGCCATTAGGGACCCCATTAAAACATCGTAGAAGACTCCTGCATCCCTCTACCCACTTTTTAAAGGGCCAAGTGCAAATATTATGTGCCCTCCCAGGGTTTTGAGTTCCTTTTCTCCCATTCCCCCTCCCAGAGGTATGAGGGCACAACCCCCAAATCAAAAGATTCAAAAAAGTTGAACCTGTTTGGTAGGAAAGTTTATTTTACTGGGGGGTTGCAACTCAGAAGTGCAAACCAGCATGCACTTTTGGGCAGATATAACATTAATGTATGGGATTGAATGCAAACATTTAAAGACATGGTGCTGGAAGATGCGAGGCAAGAGTTCTCCTTGCTAGTGGATGAGGGGAAAAAAAATCGGTGGTGAGAGCCTTGCTGTAAGCTGTTCTAGATGCAGCTTTCTCAGCGGCCAGATCCATAGCTTGGGGGAAGGAGGGATAGCTCAGTGGTTTGAGCATAGGCCTGCTAAACCCAGGGTTGTGAGTTCAATCCTTGAGGGGGCCACTTAGGGATCTGGGGCAAAAATCAGTACTTGGTCCTGCTAGTGAAGGCAGGGGGCTGGACTCAATGACCTTTCAAGGTCCCTTCCAGTTCTAGGAGATTGGTATATCTCCAATCATTACATTACAGGAATCGCTTCAAACCACAGAAGCCCCATAGGGATTCTGGCCCACCTCCTTGAAGGACCTGCAGAGAAAGAATAGTAGGGGGTTTAGGCATAGGCCATCTCCTCATCAATGCCTGCTAAACCTAGACACACAGGGGGTGCTAAGCAGGCATTTTGATGGGACACTCAAGGAAGCCACTTTCCTGGATGCCAGACCCCATTTTTCCCTCTGTTTGCAAACTGTCTTTCCCATTTCCTCAGTGCTTGGTTCCATATCACCATGGACTGGTGGATTGTGGACGTGGGATACACCCTCAGTTTATTCTTACCCCTCCTTTCCTCTCTCTCTCCCCTTCAGAGACCTCTCTCACAAAGAGATTCTGGTCCAGGATGTTCAATCTCTCCTTCACAAGGGAGCCATAAAGAAGGTTCCACAAAAAAGGACAAGACACAAGTCACTGGTCAAGGACACGAATCCAAGGGTACTCTAACCATGACAAGAATGTAATTACCACACTTCCTGTGTCGATTCTCAAATTATGTGCTTTCACATAAGTCAAGCTAGAAGCCATATGAGAGAGTACCATGGTTAGCACAAGAGCCAAAAATAACGAAACAGGCATCATCAGGATGGTGCAATAAGCAGAAGAATAACTGAGTGAATCCAAAACCAGTACAGGCATGATCTCACTACATTAATTTACATTATGTTCATACTCAGAAGGTTCTTTGCAACCATTAGGGCTACAAGCATATTAAAAAAAAAAAAGTAAGAAAACTTAGATTTTGGAGCACGGTTCTACAACAGCGGATGGATTCTGAATCAGATTCCATTGCAACAAGAATGTGTGTAGCCACTCACAGAGAACTAAAAACATTCTAACAACATCCTCTGCTATTCCCCTCCCCATACAATTCAGTTTCAGAAGCAGGGAGGAGGAAGATGACATCGTTTAGGAAAGGGTGCACAGAAAGCCAAAGACGATGAGATAGAGACTGGAAGATAGTGTCACTCTATGTGGCAATTCCTGCTGAAGTGTCCAAAGACTCTCTGATAGAGGATGGACCTGGCAGAGATGGCTGGCAGTGCTCACAGTCATGTGAGTGTACTCAGCTGCTGCCAACTGAAATTTACACAGGAAGAATGCATACTATAATGCATTAGCTATGTGGGGTTGGATTCAGGCAGAGTATGGACAGCTATGGGACCTTGTATGAAGGATTACATCATATGAGTGCATGTCCATGTGTGTGCTGCAGAGATCTGGAAGTAGCTGTATAACGAGATATTGTGTTTAAGCTATTGCCGCTGACAGAAGTGGTAAAACACAGTTACAGGAGGATCAGCGTCAGGAAGAAACTACCAGGTTATTTATTACTACTATAATCAGTTTTCATTTAAAGAATGTCAGTGAAAGAGATTTGTTCTGGATAACTTTACTTACTTCAGCAGAAAGCAGGGCCTTTAGGAATTCTGCAGGTTTACTTCACTGAATACAAAAACTTATGTTATTCTGTGAGCCTGTTAAAACTCTAGATTTAGTATTGCTAACCCTATTCATTCAAAAATTGAGAGTCAGGCCCTCACACACACAAAAAAAATCATAAGATAATCATAAAACAATGAAATTTTAAAAAATAGTATTTGGATTATTTTGATTTGCATTGTAGTGCTTCAGCTTTTAGAGGTCACATTTTCAAGCTTTTTTCTGTAGCTGCGAGGGCTAGAAACGTACTTGACAAGTTTACCTTTATCACACTGGAGTGGACATCTGAAAGATTATGTTTAGCGTTAAAGCAGTCTGTTTGGTAGAAGCTATTCACTTGGCCACTGGCTGCCCAAGGTTGGCTGGTAGACTTATTCATCCAGCTGTTTGTCACGTGCATCACTGGACATAGAGGAATATGGATCCCAAGTGGAGCTACTGGACTGGTCCAAATAGCACTGGCGAAGCAGGAGTAAGTGCGCCCCAAACCAAGGTTAGTATCAGGGGGAGCCTTCTACCCTGCACAAACTGCCCCTGAATATTTTTAATTTACTGACATTAATATTAAGTGCTCAATGTGCTTGGTGCTAACAAAAGACAGTCCTTACTCCAAGACTGTAGTCGGTCAACAGTTCAGACATATAATACCGCTGATATTGTAAACTATTTCTCAGAGTATTTATTTGGTGTTTTTAAAACCTTTTTTAAATTGGTATTTGGCAAATATTTGTCATATATGTCAGTGTCTCATCCAGCTGTCTATCACAAACAGAAAGCAAATAATTTGTTCACTAGCTCAGTAAATCTCTTTCCATTCTGCCACTAGTTTACCTCAAAATATTCTCAAGTAGCCCCACAATAAGTGACTTTGATCTGGCAAATAATGTATGCACAACTTAACTTTATGTACTTTGAGTTGCCCTGTTCAGTATTTCTCCAATTCTTGTGGAGCTCTTTATACACCAGTACAAAGTAGGTGTAAAGCACTGTCAGATCAGAAAGAGGAAGCATTTTGCACTCACTTTGCTCTTGCCCCAAAGTGCAGGGTAACAGTGAACTGGACCATTGTGGGTATATGTCTACACTGCAATCAGGAGGTGCAATTGCAGCACATGTAGGCATACCGGAGCTAGCTTTGATCAAGCTAGCTTGCTAAAAATAGTAGTGTAGCTGCAGCAGCACAGGCATCAGAATGGGAACAGTGGTCAGCGCCGCCCAGGGGGGAGCAAGTGGGGCAATTTGCCCCGGGCCCCGCAGGGGCCCCCACAAGAGTTTTTTGGGGCCCCTGGAGCAGGGTCCTTCACTCGCTCCAGGGGCCCCGGAAAACTCTCGCGGGGTCCTGGCCCCTGGAGCTTCTTCCGCTCCAGGTCTTCAGTGGCGGGGGCCCCCTGCCTCAGAAGACCCCAGGCCCCCTGAATCCTCTGGGCGGCCCTGACAGAGGTACGTACTCCCGAGACCATAGGTACAACCTCGGGCAGCTTGTGCTGCTGCCTGTGCTGCTGAGCTACTCTGCTATTTTTAGCGAGCTAGCTCAATTAAAGCTAGCTCAGATATGCTCGCTTACACATGCTGTCCCAGTTGCAGTGTAGACATACCCAGCGTTTATGCACTGCGTTAAGAGTCAGCCTCTACACAAATAGCTTTTCTTACTTCTGCTTATGAACATAGAGAAAGTACTCAGGGCCGGCCCACAACATTTTGGCACTTGAGGCGAGGAGCTCAAATGATGCCCCCATGCTCCCTCGCTTAGGCCAAAACTTTGAAAGGTCTTAATTCTGCCTTCTTCCTGTTCTACTCCTCTCATGGTACTGCTCTGCTACCTACCCCAGTAAAGGAAAACTAAACTTAAAATGCCTTGTTCAAAAATTAAGTAACACAACTTTCAAATGCCTGAACAGCAAATGTAAAATTTCTTGTCTGCATCGTAAACACTGGCATTTTTATCTGTTTGAATAATCAAAGTGGTGCTTTTCATGCCTTCTTTGTTGCAAAGATTTGAACTGCTTCCTGAAGGTCCACAGTTGGGCTAGGCCAGCTCATGCTCTATTGAGATGGGTGCCAGGCTGACCAGCCTCTCCTGTGTTTTTATTAACTTCAGCTTGGAGAAGCTGCGTTCTCCACTGGCAACTGTTACAGGAAATGTTAGAAGTATGCGCAGAGCAACAAAAGCATTTGGAAAGAGGTTGGTCATCTTATTTGTGCATATATATTCCAGAACAGCCTTTGGAGTTGATCCTGCTGAAATGTATCTTGAAAGGGCTTTCAGTTCTTCACCTAAATCACTTGCATCAATATCGCACATGTCATCATGTGTCACTGTCTCTAGTGCCCTGCATTGCTGGTGTAGGTTTTCTTCAGGTATAGTGAGGAGTTGTGAAATATCACACAACATCCCAAATATACAGCTGTGTTCCTTGAGCTGCATGAAATGTTCAACTGACTGTATTGCACAATCTAGCACCTGGTTAAAGAATTCAACTTTGAATTGTTGTTTGGGGTCTCTTAGGGGATTATCCCGTGCCTTGTAATCCTAATAGCTTCTTCTTCAGTGACTCTTGTATTCTTGAATGGGTAGGAAAATAGCTTTGGGGGAGAGATAGCTCAGTGGTTTGCACATTGGCCTGCTAAACCCAGCATTATGAGATCAGTCCCTGAGGGGGCCATTTAGGGATCTAGGGCAAAAATCTGTCAGGGACAGTACTTGGTCCTGCTGTAAAGGCAGAGGACTGCACTCAATGACCATTCAAGGTCCCTTCCAGTTCTATGAGATAGGTATATCTTCATATAACAAGTTCCTCTGCCAACTTCTGTGCACTCTTCAAAGCATTTTGAAATCCCTCTTCTGACCAGTAAGACTGTAGGTATGACTTTGCTTTGTCCAGTTGTTCCATTGCTCCAGATATATCAAGGTCAACACTTTGGAGTCTCTTGCTTACAACATTTATTTCAAACAGTATGTCATGCCACAACACTAAGCCATACAGAAATTTGAAGTTATGTATGTTTCTGGTGATTCCATTTCCCTCTGCCACTGTTCTCCCATGAACAGTTCCTGTCATAACATTATCCTCCATAATGGCAACTATGGCATCATCTATCTTCCCAATTTGGTCTTTGATAGGCTTTATCGCCTCCACTTGACTTTCCCATCATGTGGCACTCGGTGGTTTCAGTGTCAGAGAGGATGTTCCTAGATGTTGCTTCAAAATTTGCCATCGATGAGTTGATGCACAGAAAAATACATAGATGCTTTGAATTAAATTAAAAAATTCAGCACCCTCACTAGAAGCTGATGCTGCATCACTGACCGCCAAGTTCAAATGAGAACTGCATGGGGCAAAAAAAAGCTCGAGGGTTTAACTCTCAGCTCCGTGTCTGCACTCCTCTGTTCTTTCCTCTCATGTTGGCACCACTATTGTAGCCCTGACCTCTCGTGTCAGTATGGTGACCAGATGTCCCGATTTTATAGGGACAGTCCTGACATTTGGGGCTTTTTCTTACATAGGCTACTATTATCCCCCACCCCCTGTCCCGATTTTTCTCACTTGCTATCTGGTCACGCTACATGTCAGCTATCGCAATTCCCGTATCTTCCAGCTTTTTAAGAAGTACATTTGTCATACCAGCTCCTATGGTATCATTAATGTCAATAAATTCTAGAAATGCTCTGACAGTCACCATTGCAGGGACATTTTCACTAGGTTCTGTTACAAAACGCACCATTAAAGTCATTTGTTCTGTATGGCTGATGTCAGGTGTGCAGTCCAGAATAACAGAGTAGTATCTTGCTGACTTCAGATCTGCCACAATCTTCTGTTTGACGTTTGTTGCCAGTAACTGTATGATCTCATTTTGAATTGTTTGTCCAAGGTAGTGGTGTGTGTACATTTTCTGGGTGGTGACTCTTCTTAGATGCTTCTGGAGTACAGCATCAAACTCAGCCATCAGCTCCACAATTTTAAGGAAGTTTCCATTGTTTGGCACATACAGCTGATCTGAAGTGCCATGCAATGCTAGGTTTTGGGTAGCAAGCATTCTCACAATGGCAACGAGCCTTTTCAGAACATTTTGCCAGTAAAGAGACTCTGATGCAATCTTCTCTTGATGCTGATCATCTATGGTGGCCTTTTACCTTAGTCTCATCTCATCTGGAATGCTCTCTGTTGATTTGCTGCCTTCTCATGGCATGCCAGATTTCTAGCCAGATTTTTCCAGTCCTTTGTTCCTGTAGAACCCAATGTGGCTGGAACATTAGACTGGAAGAGTTTGCAACAAAAACAGTATGCAGCATTCTGGGCTTTTGAGTACATAAGCTATGGCCTCTCCACTTTGTCACCATTGGGGATTTCACGCCGGTAATGTGTTGGATGGAAACTCCTATTTTCATTGTCTTTGGGGAACATGAAATTTTTAACTTGCTGTGGCCCATGCAGTACAAGGAAGACCCTCAGGCTACTGCTCAAGTGGGTCCACAGTCCTGGATCATCTAGACTTAAGGAACTAAACTCAGCAGCAGCTGTTTCTTGCGCCTCTATCACACTCTTGTCTGATCTACACTTTTCTTCAGGAATATGCATGGTTACATCCATTTGAGATGGGATATGAATGCTGTAGTAGCTGCCAGGTCACCAGCACTCTGACTAACCGGAAGATCAGGCATCTCCTAACAACTCACATCCTCACTGGGGCCAGAAGGCTCACCATAAACAGTTGTGTTTATGTATCTCAGGAGAGTTCCTTCCTGCTTACTTAGAAAAGCTTCCTTTGCGTTCTCTCTTTTTCTGAATGCTGCCCTAGAGGGGCATTTTCTTCTTTCACTCATGACTGCTGTTCTGTGCCAGCTATAGTGGCTCTCAACATTCAATTGAAGGGGACAAATAAGCAGGCTGGTAACAGGGCCTGAGTGAGAGAAGATATCAGTGTCTTAAGGGCCTAACGGTCCTACTACTATTAGGGAGGGAGAGGAATTATTTAAGCTTAGTACCAATGTGGACACAAGAACAAATGGATATAAACTGGACACTAGGAAGTTTAGACTTGAAATTAGATGAAGGTTTCTAAACATTAGAGGAGTGAAGTTCTGGAACAGCCTTCCAAGGGGAGTAGTGGGGGCAAAAGAAATATCTGGCTTTAAGACTAAGCTTGATAAGTTTATGGAGGGGATGATATGATGGGATAGCTTAATTTTGGCAATTAATTTGGCAATTGATCTTTGATTATCAGCAGGTAAGTATGCCCAGTGGTCTGTGATGGGATGTTAGATGGGGTGGGATCTACAGAGAATTCTTTCCTGGGTGCTGGCTGGTGAGTCTTGCCCACATGCTCAGAGTTTAACTGATCGCCATATTTGGGGTCAGGAAGGAATTTTCCTCCAGGGCAGATTGGCAGAGGCCCTGGAGGTTTTTCGCCTTCCTCTGCAGCATGGGGCACGGGTCACTTGCTGGAGGATTCTCTGCAGCTTGAGGTCTTCAAACCACAATTTGAGGACTTCAATAACTCAGACATAGGTTAGGGGTTTGTTACAGGAGTGGGTGGATCGGCTTATGTGGCCTGCATCTTGCAGGAGGTCAGACTAGATGATCATAATGGTCCCTTCTGATCTTAAAGTCTATGAGTCTATGAGTTGACTACCTGTTCTTCTCAAGTGGGTTCAGGGAAGCAGCAGGAAACAGGAAGCTCCCTGAGAAGCTGGTGTTAATCAGTCCAGGCTCCTGATTAGAGAGGTACATAAAAGGCTCCTTCTCTCTCTCCCTGCAGCTTTCTGTTATTCCCTCTCACCTTTTCTCTTGCCTGCCATGTCTCTTGTGCCCTCCTTCCTCCAGCACAGCACTCCACCACCTCTGTGCATCTAGAGCAGAGAGAATACATGTGCACCAGCTGCAGACAATTTTCTACACTCTGGGCCCTAGTGGCGCTCCCTTCCCTCCCCTCTCCCCCCGCAGTCTGGCACCTGAGGCGGCCGCCTCAGTTCGCCTCATGGTAAGGCCAGCCCTGAAAGTACTTCTAAAATAAATACAGATATAAGTGTGATTTTGATGAGCAATGTGTTGTAATGAAGGAAGGCTCATGCACTAAGAACAAAAAGTGTAATTCAACAGTTTTCTATTTCATACTGAAGATAGAGAGCGAAGAGACTTTATTCTGGATGATGGATCTAATTTATCCTGATTAGGAGGCTGTGGTGAATGATGCTTTAAGAACTGTAATGCCTGCATGTGGCTAGAGCATAGGGTGACCAGATAGAAAGTGTGAAAAATCATGAGGGGGGGTGGAATAGACACCTGTATAAGAAAAAGCCCCAAATATCAGGACTGTCCCAATAAAATCGGGACATCTGGTCACCCTATTAGAGCATAGGGTTTGCAACAATATGGGCTGGCAGAGTTCAAAAGACTTTGACAGCAGTTGCACTTAGGAATAGGCTGGATGTATCTAATAAGGACCCTTTCACTGTACTAACATGATTACTTTGTTCATTTAGTTACTTTATTTTCTTGATCTTGATCTGATCCAGTTACTGTCATTATATTAAAATGCACGGTCAGCTGATTGGGTATGGGGAGACAAAATAGCTGCAGAGTGCTGGCATATCAAAATCATACAGGTTTTTTCCCTTGAGTGCTCATGCTCTGCAATTTTAGTAACAAAGTAACTTTTTAACTCCAGTGCCCATAGTCCAAAAAGAAGTTCTATGTATTATTTACAGGGAACCTCCTTTAAATCAAAAAGATCTGAATTATTTAGATTATAGCCTTCTAAGAAATGTTCTAAATGTATGCTTGCTAATCTATTCTGTTAAACTGTTTATATAATATTTTATTTTGTAGGGTCATATCTTCACATATTGGGAGCTAGAAATGTCCCCTTACTTCCCATGCTTCTGGCATGGACTGGTCAGAATCCGTTGAAGATTACAGGCTCAGAGCCTTTTTCGCATATTTCTCAATCTGCCAGGATCCAAATCTAGATGTAATGTGTGAGAAAGATCTGAAATGGGGGATAGACAACAGATAGTCATGCAGACAATTTAAAATGACTTTTTAAAATAATCTCTCTTCCTGATCCTTTATTACTGAGATAAATAATTTTCAAAAATAAAAGTGAGGGGCTGCCAGATTGTGTGGAATGGAAGTAACTTTGGGACTAAAATGGGTGATGTCTCTGGAAATGAGGGACAATTCAGCGTTATACCTCTTAGCACCCCTACAGAAACTAGTCCTGATGGGGTCTGCTCTGTCATGGCCTAATCCTGTAATCACTGAAGTCACAGGAATGATTCCCATTGACTTCACTGATGGCTGGATCAGGCCCTCCTGCCAGGGTAAACCCAGAGTAACTCCACTGACTTCAAGTTAGTAACGCTGGATTTACATTGTGTAATTGAGGGAAGTATGTAGCTTCACTAAGTACAGATTTACAAATGTGGATTTAAATTATCCCTCCTATTGCGGGGTAGGTACACCCCATCACAGGGTCCCAGATTGCAGGGGGTTATCCAAGTGGATATTTGGCTGCGCAAGTGACCTGAGTCTATGTAGTGGCCCTGCAGTTCAGAGCAGTATGCCCAATGGCCAGAGTCAGTGGCAAAGTTCACCCCTCTGGGTGTCGGCTGCCTGCAACAGCAGGGCAACTGAGGTAGAGGGATCCGCACTCACCTTTCTCCTTGGGAACCGGCACTTCTGTAATCAGTCTCAGTCTTATTTTTACCCCATCTTTCCTCCCTCTCTCCCCTTCAGAGGCCTCTCTCTCAAAGAGATTCTGGTCCAGGATGTTCAATTTCTCCTTCACGAGGGAGCCATAAAGAAGGTTCCACAAACATTTAAGAGGGAAGGGCTTCTATTCCCATTATTTCCTAATCCCAAAAGCAGAGAGGTCTCAGACTTATTTTGGACCTGTGTCAGCTCAACAACTCTCTCAAAAAGTTAAAGTCTTGTATGGTCCCCCTGGCATCCATCATTCCCTCTCTAGATCCTGGCGATAGATACACTGAGATGCCTACTTTCATGTGTCAATATACCAAGGGCACAGAAACTTTCTCATATTTGTAGTGAAGCATTCACATTATCAATTCATGGTGCTTCTGTTCCGTCTGTCTGCAGCTCCTTGGGTGTTCACAAAATGTACAGCCATGTTAGCAGCATTCTTGAGGAGATTAGGAATGCCCTTACGTCAACATCAGGCTACTCAGGGGCCAGTCCAAATCTCAGGTTATATCCAGCGTTCGATTCAGTCAACCTTCAAACTCTAGGCCTACTGATCAACACAGACAAGTCTATCCTTTGCCTGGTGCAGAAGATAGAATTTATAGGGGCTGTGTTGGACTTGACCCAGGACAGAGCGTTCCTTCTAGAGTCAAGATTCCAAGCTATTCAATCTCTCGTGACCCACCTCAAGGCTCATCCAATCACAACAGCCTGAAGCTATATGAAGCTCCTGGGACAGGGGGCCACATGCACATATGTAGTACAATATGTGAGGCTTCACGTCAGGCCCCTCCAGATGTGCCTGGCTTCAGTTTACCATCATCTGTACACTGTGTTCATGGTACCTTCACAAGTTCTAATTTTGCTGAATTGGTGGTTGGACCCTCTCAATGTTTGTACAGGCATTTCCTTCCTCCACCCTTAACCTTTGATGATACCAGTCTTAGATGCTTCGGCTCTAGGGTGAGGAGCTCACCTGGAGCCTCTTCAAACAAAGAGTCTATGGTCCTCAAGGGATCTCACTCTTCATATCAATGTTTAAGAGCTCAGGACAATTCATCTTGCTTGTCAGATTTCCCCACCTCATATCAGACAACATCACAGCAATGTTTTACCTCAACAAGCAAGGAGGAGCTTACTCATCTCTTCTTTGTCAGGAAGCAGTTCACTTGTGGGAATTTTGCATAGTCCATTCAATCAACCTGCAGGCCTCTTACCTTCCAAGCATGCAGAACGTGCTAGCAGACTGCCTGAGCAGGTTATTTTCCAGTCATCACAAGTCATCTCTCTGCCCAGATGTAGCCAGATGCATTTTCCAGCAGTGGGGGACTCCCCAGATAGACCCATCTGCAAACAAGTCCAACAGAAAATGTCACCAGTTCTGCTTCCTGCAAGGCCGCACTCTGCACATCACAAACACCTTCTTGCTAACCTGGACAGAGAAGCTTTACTACTCTCTTTTTTGCTTTTTACTATTCTTTACTACTATAGTCCCACTCCTACCCAAAGTGCTACTAAAGATCAAGTGGGATCATGCCCGGGTTGTATTAATAGCCCCAGAATGGGTCTGCCAACATTGGTACTACACTCTACTTGATCTCTCAGTGGCAACTCCAATCTCAGTCCCATTGCACCCAGAGTTGATGTCTCAAGACCACGGTTGGCTGCTCCACCTGAACCTGCCGTTCCTTCATTTAACAGCCTGGAAGCTCAATGGCTAAATCCCAGGGACCAGGCTTGCTTGGAGTAAGTTCGCCAGATCTTACTAAGTTGCAGAAAGCCCTCCACCAGGGCTGCCTACCTGTCAAAATGGAGGCAGTTCACTATCTGGGCTTGTCAAACCGGAGTCTCGCCAATGCAGTTGTCCATTCAATGTATGCTAAACTATCTGTTGCATCTGAAACAATAAGGCTTAGCAATTTTCTCTATTAAGGTTCTCCTGGCAGACATATCAGCTTTCCATCCTTGTGGATAACTTCCATTCTTTCTGATCAGATTCCTTAAGGGCCTGGAAAGGTTGTATCTCAAATAAGGAAACCTATTCCCCCTTGAGGCTTGAACTTGGACTTGTCAAAGCCTATAGAACCATCATTTAAGCTTTTAGCAACTTGCTCCTTACACATTTCATGGAGGGTGGTTTTTCTAATAGCTATCACCTCTGCCAGAAGGGTCACCGAGCTGCATGCTCTAACTTCCAAATCACCGTATATAGTCTTCTTTAAAGGTAAGGTATACTTACACCCTCATCTGAGCTCTCTCTAAAATAGTATCAAATTTTCACATCAACCAATTTACTTACTGATATTTTACTCAAAACCCACATGCAAAAAGGGACAAGCAACTGCTACACGCATTGGATGTTAGATGAGCACTGGCAATCTACATAGACAGAAACCAAACCTTTACAACAGTTCACCCACTGTTTGTGGCTATACCGGACAGAATGAAAGACCTTCCAATCTCTTCTCAAAGAATTTCATCTTGGATAATTTCCTGTATCTTTAATAAAAAAAATCTAGCAGTCTTTTCTCTGCCCAACAAGCTCACTGCTCATTCCACAAGATTGCAAGCAACCTCAATGGCATTCCTCGCACAAGTCCATATCCAGGACATTTGGTGTATGACCAGGACAACCTGGTCATGGGTGCACACTTTCACCTCCCATTATGCTATTACCCAGTACTCTAGAGATGATGCCAAATTTGGTTGAGCTGTACTACAGTCTGTAAAAGCAGCAAAGAGTCCTGTGGCACCTTATAGACTAACAGACGTTTTGGAGCATGAGCTTTCGTGGGTGAATACCCACTTCGTCGGATGCATGTCAGTCTGTGTGTACATGAACTCTAAACCCTCCACCTATATTACTGCTTGGGCATCACCAAGAGTTGAATGCACATGTACAATCACTGTTACTAACCTTTTGTAAGTATTGTTCTTTGTGATGTGTTGCACATGTCCATTCCATGACCTACCCTCGTTCTCCTCTTTGTTGGGGATTCTGGAAAGAAGGAACTGAAGGGGCTTGGGGTCAGCTGGGTCCTTTATAACAGTGCTGCCAGCGTGCCACAGCAGACGGCACTTAAGTTGCCCTGGTGGATATCACCATAGGTGATGTGTTGGGGAGGGAGGCATGTGGGGTCATGTGCCCCCCCAGATTTACAGAGCATACTCACTGAAAAGTTTCCGGTGACTAGGTTGTGCGAATGCACAGTGGAAAGAATGGAATGGACACATGCAACATATCTCAAAGAACCGCAGTTATGAAAAGTTAGTAACTTGTTTCTCTCACATTTCTTCAGCACAGGTAGCTGCAAATAACCTCAGCAGTGAAGCGTTTAAAAAGTATTTGGTAACTCCAGTGTTCAAAGTCCAAGAGTATGATCTGGAGAATCACATTTGGTCAGTCAGACGTGAATTATTTAGACTCTTTTTTTTTAATTAAATGCTCTGTGGATGACTTGAAACTAAGACATCCACCATGAATGAATTTGGACATTGTGTCAAAAACATTATAGCTGTGCTGTGACAGCCTAAAGCCCAGAAGGAACAGAATTTGTTCAGATTTAGTTTTGTGAATGTTGCATTTTGGATACAGTTGATAGATTATTCAAAAAAAGAGTCATTGAATCGACTTGGTTTGTTTATCCTACCATCCAAATATTTTGTATACAAGTTCTCTTTCTGTAGCTGTCATGATTCGGGAAAGCAAAGATGCAAATCTGCTGAATGGTTCTTGAAAATGTTTTGACATTATTTAGCAATATTTGTTTTCTTTCCTCTTGCAAATCATGGAACAGCAAGAGCTGCCCGTGCTTTTGGTTAATGAGGTGGGCGGTGTATGTGGTGTGCTGGAGGCTCATGTGGAATTCTTGAAGAAACACTTTCACCTTATCACCATGAAGGAATTTCTCAAAAACAAAAAACATTGGAGCGAAAAGGTACAAGCTATTTATTTGTGTTGGCACAAACCAATCATTGACCGGGAACTCCTTGAGAGCCTGCCTGACTTGAAGGTGATTGCAAATTCAGGTGCAGGAATGGATCATTTGGATCTGAAACTAATCTCTAACTTTGGAGTGAAAATGGCTAATGCTCCACATGCTGTTTCCAGCTCCACAGCAGACACTGGAATGGCTTTGCTGCTGGCATCTGCTAGAAGACTGGTGGAAGGTAACATTTAAATCTCTCACGCTAACTTGAATTTTCCTAGAACTATTCCCATTGTAATAAATTGTGAATGTTTAAATCCCAGAAAATGTATTTGGATGGTGAAGAATAGCATTTAAAATACTAAAACCTCATTGTCTTTAATAGTGAGGGCTAGTTTAGCAGATTGTCTATGTTTATAACACATTATCCAGTTGAAACTAGGTTAAAAAATCTTTGAGGAAAATGTCACCGGGTTCTGTTTTAAGTGATCCCAGTGTCAATTTGTAGTCTATGGGCAGGGCTCACTATTCACACTAGAACCTGGATTTCCATCTCCAGACAAAGTACAGACAGACTTCATGCCCTTTCCCCACAATGTATTTTCAACACTTGACAATATTTTAAGTTGTCCAGTGTTTGGTGGTAAGGGATTTATTTCGTGATGTGGTGGCAATATAGTGTTATTGACTAAAAGTTACTAGTGATTTTGGGAACCCTACATGAGAAATCTTAAAGGGCTTGATATACACAGACAGCACATGCTCACCACTCTCTGAAAAAAATCAAGCCCCTTTAAACTGTCTCAAGTTAGGCAGGCAAAAATCACTAATCAATTATGAAAATCTGGGCCATTAGTTTTAAACCTTTAACTTTGACCTCCTTTAAAACTATTGTCATATAATAGCAAACCTTCCTCCAGGGCCATAAATATGTTTGGTTTAAAAATCCACCATTTCATCACACAAACAAAAATATTACCATGGTTATCACGTGAACCTGCCACATTTTTGTTCAGCACCTGCAGAAGGAGCTCAGAATAATTAATGGCCCTGTGCCCAAAACATGGCTAGGCAGTGCTGGTCTAAGGCCTTGTCTGCACTACAAGACTATTTCGAATCAACTTAGTTCGAATTTGTGGATTCGACCTTATGAAGTCGAATTTGTGTATCCATACTAAATACACTAATTCGAATTTCTGAGTCCACATTCACGGGGCCAGCGTCGACTTTGGAAGCGGTGCACTGTGGGAAGCTATCCCACAGTTCCCGCACTCCCCGCTGCCCATTGGAATGCTGGGTAGAGCCCCCAATGCCTGCTGGGGGAAAAAATGTGTCGAGGGTGGTTTTGGGTAACTGTCGTCATTGAACCGTCAATCACGCCCTCACTCCCTCCCTCCCTGAAAGCGCCTGCGGGCAATCTGTTCGTGCACTTTTCTGGTCAGTGACAGCGTGGACGCCACAGCACTGCAAGCATGGAGCCCGCTGCGATCCTCGCCGTTTTCTCCTCCTCGCACTTTATCGTCCACCTCTTCCACATTCAGCTGCTGAGAAATTGGGCTACTTTTCAATGGTTCTGCAAGCACTGGGGGACCATAGGGGACGTTTTACCAACATGAACGTCGGATGGCCGGGCAAGGTTCCTGATGCGTGTGTTCTCAGGAACTGTGGGCTGCTCAGACGCCTGCTGGAAGGTAGTTTCTTCCCGTACCACGAAATAACTGTTGTGGATGTGCATTTGCCTATAGTGATCCTCGGTGACCCAGCCTGCCCGCTAATGCACTTGCTCATGAAGCCCTATACAGGCGCCTGGGACAGCGACAAGGAACTCTTCAAATACCAGCGAGCAGCGAGCAGCGTGACCTGTGACTGTTCAGTTTCTTTACAGAGAAGCTGAACCTGCCCCTGTTTCTTTACTCAGTTACTGTTGACTCTCCTCTTCGGTTCAATACCCCGTTCTCCCCGTTTCCCCCACTTCCAAGACACGTGTAAAAATAAAATACATGTCACACTGTTACTGAGGAGAGGTTTCTTTATTCATGACTTTTCGTTAAAGGGTTGAAACTGGAACGCAGACTGTGGTGGGTAGGGTGTGCGCTGATGTAAAGACCGCCTCTAAACTCAAGGAATGACAGGCTCCTGCTCCTACAGCGGTCCGCATTGCCGGACTGCTTGTTTCAACGGAGCCTGCCATCCCTCCTTTTTGGGATTCTGTGTGCAGGGGGCTATGTGGCCTTGTGGCGGAGGAGGACGGATACAGATTCCTCTGCTGCGTGACTCAGCGGTCCAGGACAAGGACCGCTGTATAAGATCTGTAACCGCCCTCCCCGGCTAAAATGTCACATCCCCACCGCCCACACAGAACCTGGAAACCACCTCCCATACCGACCACGGTGCCTACTGACTGCACTGTGTGTGTGACCCACTGCTGATCCGGCCCCCGTGTCTGTACCCTGGGAAAGGTGCCTGTCCTATGCAATTAGCAACGCACTTCCCCACGCACCCCATTCAAACACAGTCTTCAGTGAAAAAACATGACGGAAACAGTACTTAACAGCAAAGTATTTTTATTACTTAAGTACACAGTTATGGGATGGGACTGGGATTGGGACTTGTTTGAGTCCAGAAGGGAAGGATTTATGCAAACGTAGGGTATGAGAGCTTTTGGTTACTTGAGCACTCTGCTGGGGTGCAGTGACAGTATTCACGGCCCAGGGCGGGCATCCTCCTGGTTATTTAGGGTGAGGGGGGTATGTGACTTTGTGGCGGGGGAGGGCGGTTGCAGAGATACTGCCGGGGGCTCTGTCCTGCAGCGGTCCTGCAGAACATACACAAGTCGCCGGAGCGTGTCCGTTTGCTCCCTCACTAGTACAAGCATTGCTTGAGTCGCCTGCTTGTGTTCCTCACGCCACCTCTCCTCCCATTCGCTGTGTGAGCGCTGGTACAGAGAGACTTTCTCCCTCCACTGCCTCTGCTGGTCTGCCTCGGCTAGGTACCGTATTGTTCCGAGTATAGGCCGCTCCTGATTATAAGCTGCACCCTTAAAGTTTGGTGCTATTTTAAAAAAATTAAATTTTTAACTTTTTTTAACTTAAAGAAAATCTCAGCCGCGGCCGGGACTCAGAGGGCTCTGGGCTGTCTGCCGCGGCGGGGAGCCCAGAGCCCTTTAAATCCCAGCCGCGGTGGGGAATCAGAGCGCTCTGGGCTGCCCGCCGCGGCGGGGAGCCCAGAGCCCTTTCAATCCCAGCCGCGGCGGGGAATCAGAGGGCTCTGGGCTGCCCGCTGCGGCAGGGAGCCCAGAGCCCTTTCAATCCCAGCCGCGGCCGGGACTCAGAGGGCTCTAGGCTGCCCGCTGCGGCGGGGAGCCCAGAGCTCTTTAAATCCCAGCCGCGGCGGGGAATCAGAGGGCTCCGGGCTGCCCGCCGGGGCGGGGAGCCCAGAGCCCTTTAAATCCCAGCCGCGGCGGGGAATCAGAGGGCTCCGGGCTGCCCACCGCGGCGGGGAGCCCAGAGCTCTTTAAATCCCAGCCGCGGCGGGGAATCAGAGGGCTCCGGGTTGCCCGCCGCGGCGGGGAGCCCAGAGCCCTTTAAATCCCAGCCGCGGCGGGGAATCAGAGCGCTCTGGGCTGCCCGCCGCGGCGGGGAGCCCAGAGCTCTTTAAATCCCAGCCGCGACGGGGAATCAGAGGGCTCCGGGCTGCCCGCCGCGGCGGGGAGCCCAGAGCCCTTTCAATCCCAGCCGCGGCCGGGACTCAGAGGGCTCTAGGCTGCCCGCTGCGGCGGGGAGCCCAGAGCTCTTTAAATCCCAGCCGCGGCCGGGACTCAGAGGGCTCTAGGCTGCCCGCTGCGGCGGGGAGCCCAGAGCTCTTTCAATCCCAGCCGCGGCGGGGAATCAGAGGGCTCCGGGCTGCCCGCCACGGCGGGGAGCCCAGAGCCCTTTAAATCCCAGCCGCGGCCGGGACTCAGAGGGCTCTAGGCTGCCCGCTGCGGCGGGGAGCCCAGAGCTCTTTAAATCCCAGCCGCGGCTGGGAATCAGAGCGCTCTGGGCTGCCCGCTGCGGCGGGGAGCCCAGAGCGCTTTAAATCCCAGCCGCGGCGGGGAATCAGAGGGCTCCGGGCTGCCCGCCGCGGCGGGGAGCCCAGAGCCCTTTAAATCCCAGCCGCGGCTGGGACTCAGAGGGCTCTAGGCTGCCCGCTGCAGCGGGGAGCCCAGAGCTCTTTAAATCCCAGCCGCGGCGGGGAATCAGAGGGCTCTGGGCTTCCCGCCACGGCGGGCAGCCCAGAGCCCTCTGATTCCCCGCCGCGGCTGGGATTTAAAGTATTTTTATTGGGTTTTTTTAGACAAGATCCCGCTTATAGGCCGCACCCCTAGTTTAAAGACTTAAATTAGGGGAAAAAAGTGCGGCCTATACTCGGGACAATACGGCAGCCCACACATTCATCGAAAATCGTGTCCCTTGTCTTTTTCTTTCGCCGCCTAATCTTCGCCAGCCTCTGCGAGGGGGATGCTGTGGAAGGTCTGGAGACAGTGGCAGCTGTGAGATGGGAAACAGTTAGTGAATTCCTTGCAAAGATACTTTTTTGCGAACAATTAACTGAGTCTAGGCTGTCTCTGTGAATTTTTTGTTGAGACCCCTGTGCCTGCTGTTGCACAAATCATTTGCGCGGTGGATTCTGGGTAAATGTCGCCAGTCATTCCTTCCTCCGGGAAAGCAACGGCAGACAATCATTTCGAGCACGTTTTCCATGAAATGCCCTGGCACACGCCATAGCGTGGCAACAATGGACCCTATTTTGCCTTTTGTGTATGTCACCGTATGTGTACTAGATGCCGCTGACAGAGGCGGGCCAGCAGCGCTACACAGCAGCATGCTTTTGCTTTTGCATGACAGCAGCGATGGTTACCAGGCATACTGTACCGTCTACCATACCATGAACTGGTAAGAAGACGGTAATAAGATGGTCATGGTTACCTGTCCTTTTGCACTGCGCCATTTGGTGCTGTCATAAGTGCCCCTGGCCGATCAGCCAGGGGCGCAAAAGCAAAATTTGGGAATGATTCCCCGAGTCAATCCCTCCTTTTTGGGTATCTAAAAATAGAATCAGTCCTGCCTAGAATATGGGCAACTGTACTAGAGAACCACTGTATCATAGAACCAGAGAGCACAGCTGCTCTCTGGCCAATCATGCATAAATTTTGAGCTGAATGCTATTCACAGGGTGTGCTCCTGAAACAACCCCAGCTGTTCATTCCGTTCTTCCCCCAGCCTTCCTGGGTTCCAATACCATTGTCCCCCACTTGTGTGATGAAGTAATATAGAATGCATGAATAAGACACAGGTAGTCGTTTGTGAGAAATGAGTGGAAGGAAGCCTCCAGCTGCAATGATAGTCCAGAGATGACATTAAGGGGTGTGGAGGAGGGAGCCAATCATCCCTCTGCTAGTCCAGGGGCAATTGAATCTTTTCTTTACAATGAAGGGTGGGGGCTGATGGAGCTCAGCCCCCTGTTGCAATGATGAGGACGGTTACCAGCCATACTGCACCATCTACCATGAAAAATTAGGACCAGGCGACCTTGATCGACCTGTCCCAAGCAAGTTGGTATGGTTACCAGTCCTTTTGCACTGCCCCATGTGCCAATAGGCTGATGATGAGGACGGGTAGCAGTCCTATTGTACCATCAGCCACCCATGGCGGGGTGGGAGGAAGGATGTTGTTGTTGAGTGCTGCAGCAGCGCGTCTATCTGCAGCATTCAGTACAGATACGGTGACATGTAAAAGAGTCAACAGAGGATTGTTTTCCCTTTAACTTCTGGGGGTCGGGGGGTGTGCGTAAATTGCCGAGCTATGCCCCGACCCACCGCGGACACTGTGTTTGACCCTAGAAGCATTTGGAGATCAGCCAAGAATGCAAATGCTTTTCGGAGACAGCAGGAACTGTGGGATACCTTGCGTCCTCGTTCCCCCCTCCCTCCATGAGCGTCCATTTGATTCTTTGGCTTTCCGTTACGCTCGTCACGCAGCAGCGTGCTGAGTCTGTGCTATGCCGTCTGTCCGGAGATTTTTTAAAAATACTTTGGACCAGGCGTAACATTACAGTAATTCCCCTAATTAGATGCAGGAGTCTCCGAGCGAGATAACCGTGAGGACGGGCACTGAAGGAGATAGAGAGCGCATGCTGCGTGAAATCTAGCATGAACCACGGACCTATGCAGCCGTGCTCTGGGAGGCAGTGCTCCCTGAATACCGCATGAAAGCCTCGCGCAGAAAAGTGTGCTATCACGGAGCACCCAATAAGGCAGCTCTCCCCAGGAACCTCCTGCTGATGCTTATCGATTAACGGCAGGAGAGCTTCGTGGAGATCTCCCAGGAGGATTTCTGTTCTATCACCATATATAGAGAGACCTCCTTTTCACACACTTCAGATTGCTGTTATATTAAGAATAAAAGTTAACATGGTTAAAGCACTTACCGACTGCTCCTACCCCTGATTCAGGATCCGGGTTAATGGCCGGGGAGGGTTGGTAGGGGATCTCCGTGACGGTGATGAAGAGATCCTGGCTGTCGGGGATACCAGCGTTGTAAGCGCTGTCACCTGCCTCATCCTCCACAAACCCTTCCTCATCTTCCCTGTCCGTGAACATCGTCGAGGAACTGTCCGTCGACACTGTCCCATCATCAGAGTCCATGGTCACTGGTGGGGCAGTGGTGGCAGGCTCCGTAGCATCCGTTGGCCGCTTTTATTTTTTGGTAGGCTTGTCTGGGGTCCTTGATTTTCACGCGGCACTGCGTTGCATGACGGCTGTATCCTCTATCTGTATCATGGCTTTGGAGACCTTCTCATAGGTCTTTGCATTCCGTTTGTTGGAGCGCAGCTCCGAAAGCACAGACTACTCGCCCCCCACACCGATCAGATCGAAGAGTTCCCGGTCAGTCTATGCCGGGTCCCTCTTTCTATTCAGAGATTACATGAACTCCTCTGCTGGAGAGCTCTGCATTGCTGCCGGTGCTGCTGAGCTCGCCCCGATGTCCAACCACAAAATGAGATTCTAACTGTCCAGAAAGGAAAAGGAATTCAAATTTTCCCGGGTCGTTTCCTGTGTGGCTGGTCAAAGCATCGAAGCTCGGACTGCTGTCCAGAGCGTCAACAGAGTGGTGCACTGTGGGATAGCTCCCGGAGCTACTAAGTTCGATTTCCATCCACACCTAGCCTAATTCGAACTAGCCATGTCGAATTTAGCGTTACTCCACCTGTCGGGGTGGAGTACCAAATTCGAACTAAAGAGCCCTCTAGTTCGAATTAAATGGCTTCCTGGTGTGTACGGTTGAGCGGTTAGTTCGAATTAACGCTGCTAAATTCGATTTAAAGTCCTAGTGTAGACCAGGCCTAACATTCACATAGAAAAGAGTCTGGACTGGACAGGGGCAGAACTGGGGAGGCTGATGGAATCAGGGGCAGAATTTGGGAAGCTGCTGCAAGGTCTTGTCCTCTCTGAGCTTCCTTTCCAGTTTACCCCACCAACTCCTCCCTCATTCCCCAGCAACCTTCAAACTACAACAGGATCTCTCCTGGTTAAACTCCCTCTCCCCCATTCACCTGGATCCCTTTAGCCACCTCTGTTTCCAAACCCTCCCACCAGTTTCTTAGGGGCTTCAGGGAGACATGCTCCTGCCCCTGAGACCTGCTTCCACTGCATGGGGAGCAGGGAGACCATGAGGGGGAGATCAGTGACTTGTTCTCCCTTATATCACATGGAGCTGCACAAAACTTGTCAGCTGAGGGCTGGTCCACACTAAGAAGGGGGGGGTCGAACTAGGGTACGCAAATTCAGCTACGTGAAGTACCCTAATTCAAACTACTCACCCGTCCAGACGCCGCGGAATTGAAGTCTGCGGCTCCAAGGTCAACTCCGCCACCGCCGTTTGCAGTGGTGGAGTACTGGAGTCGACTGGAGCGCGCGGGGAGTTCGAACTATCGCGTCCAGATTAGACGTGATAGTTCGAACTCCGAGAAGTCGAACTCACCACGTTGACCCGGCAGGTAAGTGTAGACTAGCCCTGAGAGTCTAGCGTAGTTGAGATTTTATTTTTACAGATGGCTAGTTGCACTACAGGCTTCAGAATGCACAGTTTAGGATTTGGGAGTGTTGGGAATGTCTGAGAAGGCAGATTTTAATAATAAGACCCTCTTGCCCTGTTGGCAGGCTAGCAAGCAGCATGTGTGAGAGTCATTATTTTCTGTGTTCTGCAAATAAAAATAACTTTAGTTTACTCTATAACCAGAATCAGGAGTTAATTGATAATCTAGGATTCTTTAGGTAAATTACTGACAAATGCTCTCAAAGAAAATAAGTCTCCTTTCCAGGGAGAGCAGGAGAGATGAACATAAGTTGTTGTTTTAACTAACATCCAATATTATTCTCCATTAATAACACCAAACCCTGTATTACTACTATAGTATTCTGACCAGAGCTGTAGAATGGGGTGCTCATTTAAGGAGCAGAACACAGCTAGGGAGGGCATTCATTCAAATGGCTTTAACAGCACAATACATATTGTGACAAAGCTCTGTCCTTGACTCCATGGGTCCTGCGTTTCCTGGCGGATTTTGCTAGCCTCAGAGGCTCACTGTGACCCTCCACATAGCCCTTCTCTCTCTAGAGGCAACGGTCACAGCTTACTGAGCCATTTTTATCATAAGCCAATGAGGGGGGTGAGGAGAAGCAACCCTCCCTTGCACAATCTCTGTTATCTCCCAGTCTCAGTGATTAATCAGGGAGGGGACAGGGGAACCCAGGCCCACTCTCTACTCCAGGCTCCTGTCCAGGGACCCTAAAATTAACAGATATGGTAGCTGACGTTTTGGAAATAGGATATGTACAATTCCCTGGGCCACTTCCCTACAGCAGCTCCCACTCAATATCTTCTTTGCTGTTACCTCAGGGCCTCCTTCCTTGCACCTAATATGACTTTGTACTGCTTCATTCCTCCAACAGCCCTACTCCCTCCTATAACTCCTGACACCCACACCTCACTGACTAACTGGGAGGCTTTTAACTAGTTCCAGTCAGCCCTTGATTCGCTTCAGATGTCCCAATCAATCTAGCTGTCTCCACTGCCTTCTAGAAGGATCTTAACTGGCCCCAGGTGTCTTGATTAACCTGGAGCAACTGCCATTTTGTTACTCTGGTACCAGGGATTTGTTTAGCCTGGGGCTAACATACCTGTTCCTCACTACTTTACTGTAGTGATCTGGCCTTGCCCCATCACAATATTCTAACAAACTTAAACAAAGCCTTTGTTTAAGTTTGTTAGCATATGTATTGTGCTGTTACCTTGGTCAGGAATCCTGGGGGGGAGAGATGGAAGGTGTTTAAACAATGTTTTTTATTCTGTTTCTCCCTATTGGTCTAAATTAGCCATGACATCCATACTGCATCACATCAAGGGTATGTCTACACTACAAGAGTAGTTCGATTTAACTTAGGTCGAATTTGTGGATTCGACCTGATGAATTCGAATTTGTGTATCCACACTAAGGACACTAATTCGACTTTGTGAGTCCACACTAACGGGGCAAGCGTCGACATTGGAAGCGGTGCATTCTGGGCAGCTATCCCACAGTTCCCGCAGTCCCCGCTTCCCATTGGAATGCTGGGTAGAGCCCCCAATGCCTTCTGGGGGAAAAATGTGTCGAGGGTGGTTTTGGGTAACTGTCGTCATTCAACCGTCACTCCCACCCTCTCTCCTTGAAAGCGCCGGCGGGAACTCTGTTCGCGCACTTTTCTGGTCAGTGACAGCGCGGACGCCACAGCACTGCGAGCATGGAGCCCGCTGCGATCATCGCTGCACTTATGGCCGTTGTCAACTCCTCGCACCTTATCGAACACCTCTTCCACAGTCAGCTGCTGAGAAATCGGGCGAGGAGGCTCCGGCAGCGCGGTGAGGACATGAAGTGTGAGAGTGGCACAGACCTCTCACAAAGCACAGGATCCCGCGCCGCGGAGATCATGGTGGCAATGGGTCACGTTCATGCTATGGGACGGCGATTCTGGGCCCGGGAAACAAGCACGGACTGGTGGGACCGCATAGTGCTGCAGGTATGGGATGAATCACAGTGGCTGCGAAACTTCAGGATGCGTAAGGGCACTTTCCTTGAACTGTGTGACTTGCTGGCCCCTGCCCTGAAGCGCCAGGACACCCGGATGCGAGCAGCCCTGAGTGTGCAGAAGCGAGTGGCCATAGCCCTCTGGAAACTTGCAACGCCAGACAGCTACCGGTCAGTAGCGAACCACTTTGGCGTGGGCAAATCTACCGTGGGGGTTGCTGTGATGCAAGTAGCCCACGCAATCGTTGACCTACTGCTCTCAAAGGTGGTGACCCTGGGAAACGTCCAGGTCATCATAGATGGCTTCGCCGCAATGGGATTCCCAAACTGCGGTGGGGCTATAGATGGCACTCACATTCCTATCCTGGGACCGGCCCACCAGGCCAGCCAGTATATTAACCGAAAGGGCTACTTTTCAATGGTGCTGCAAGCACTGGTGGACCATAGGGGACGTTTTACCAACATCTACGTCGGGTGGCCGGGCAAGGTTCATGACGCACGTGTGTTCAGGAACTCTGGTCTGTTTAGACGCCTGCAGGAAGGTAGTTTCTTCCCGGACCACAAAGTAAGTGTTGGGGATGTGGAGATGCCTACAGTGATCCTCGGGGACCCAGCCTACCCGCTAATGCCCTGGCTCATGAAGCCCTATACAGGCGCCCTGGACAGTGACAAAGAGCTCTTCAACTACCGGCTGAGCAAGTGCAGAATGGTGGTGGAGTGTGCTTTCGGACGTCTGAAGGCGAGATGGAGGAGCTTACTCACTCGCTCGGATCTCAGCGAAACCAATATCCCCATTGTTATTGCAGCTTGCTGTGTGCTCCACAATCTCTGTGAGAGCAAGGGGGAGACCTTTATGGCGGGATGGGAGGTTGAGGCAAATCGCATGGCTGCTGATTACGCTCAGCCAGACACCCGTGCGATTAGAAGAGCCCAGCGGGAAGCGCTGTGCATCCGGGAGGCTTTGAAAGCTAGGTTCCTCAGAGAGCAGGGTAACCTATGACTGTCCAGTCTCTTTACAGAGAAGCTGAACCTGCCCCTGTTTCAGTTACTATTGACTTTTTTCAGCGGTTACATACCCCGTTCACCAGGTTTCCTCCCTTCCAACAGACGTTTAAAAATAAAGTTATTGTAACATTTTTAATTAACAAAGTTTTCTTTACTAACGAATTCTCGTTCAAGGGTTCCAACAGGGACGCAGACTGTGGTGGGTACGGTGTGCAGTGATGTACAGACCGCTTCTACACTCGAGGACTGACAGGCTCCTGCTCCTACAGCGGTCTCTGGGGGGAGGATGGTTACCGGAGGGTGTGCAGGAAGGGGTGGGTTTGCAGGAAGGGGTGAGGGGTGTGTGGGAAGGGTGAGTAGGTGTGGGGGGATGATGGCTCTGGCTGGGGCTCAGGGCATCGGAGAGGTTCATGGCTAGGGTGGAAGGGCATGGTAAGGGCAGCCTGCCTTGCCATTTGTGGATGCCAGGCGCTCGGACCCTGGGGCAACATACACCTCCCAGACTGACCTGGGGCAGCAGACACCTCGCAGAGTGACCCGGGTGCCTAGTGACTGCACTCTGTGTGTGACCTGCTGTTGATCCTGCCCCCATGTCTGTACCCTGTTAATGGTGGCTGTCCTATGCAATTAACAAACCCCTCCCCCCCTTCACACAAAGTCTTCTGCAAAGAAACATGACGGAAACAGTAATGAACAGCAAACTATTTTTAATACTCAACTACACAGTTGGGGGATGAAACTGGGATTTGGGATCGGGTGAGCCAGGAAGGCAAGCAATTCTCATACTTTAGGGAATGAGAGCTGTTTGGTACATGAGCGCTCTACTGGGATGGAGTGACAGTTTTCACGGCCCCTAGTGCCCCTCCTTCTTGTGATTTTGGGTGAGGGGGGGACAGGACTTTGTGGCGGGGGAGGGCAGTTGCAGATACAGTTCAGGGGGGCTCTCTGCTCTTGCCTGCGGTCCTGCAGAACATCCACAAGGCGCCGGAGCGTGTCCGTTTGCTCCCTCATTAGTCCAAGCAGCATTTGAGTCGCCTGCTGGTCTTCCTGCCGCCACCTGTCCTCCCGTTCACTGTGTGAGCGCTGCTGCTGAGAGAGGGTCTCCCTCCACTGGCTCTGCTGAGCCGCCTCGGCTCTGGAGCAGGCCATCAGTTCAGCGAACATCTCGTCCCGAGTCTTTTTCTTTCGCCGCCTAATCTGCGCCAGCCTCTGTGAGGGGGATGCCGGGGCAGTTCGGGAAAGAGCCGCAGCTGTGTGATGGGAAAAAGGAAGTGATTTCCTTCCAAAGATACATGTTTGCGAACACTGAACACAGTCTACTCAATTTCTGTGAACAAGACCATACAGGGCACCTAATCTCATGTGCTCTCAGGACAAGTTCGAATTTTCGGCATTCGCTTTCATTGCCTGGGGTCTTGCACTGGAGATCGGACAAGCGGGGCAGGACAGCAGAATCCGTGTAGCAGCCAGGCCTGGTAAGCCGTAAACTTTAGGCTGCTTAACAGTTAATGGATAGCAGTGCCCTCCTGCTGCAAGCAATCTGGAAAGCATAAAGTCTGACCCTGTTCCAGCCCCTCGCGGCTGTCCCCGGGAAAGATCCCTGTATGCTTTTCTTCTGCAGCCTACAACACGTGGCTGTTAAACGACGGTCATTGTTATGCAAAGGAAAAGTCAAGCATTCACAATAGTAACATTAAAGTAATTCCCCTAATTAGATGCAGCAGTCGCCGAGCAAGATCACCCTGAGGCGGGTCTCCAGGAGAAACAGAGAGCGAATGCTGCGTGAATCCCTGCACAGACCAGGGCCCTATGCTGCCATGCTGGTCGAGGCGATGCTCCCATTATACCTCAGGATGGCCTGGCGCGGAAGAGTGTGCTTCCACGGAGCACCCAACAAGGCACCTCTCCCCAGGAACCTCCTGCGGAGGCTTTTCGAGTACCTCTCAGAGAGCTTCGTAGAACTGTCCCAAGAGGATTTCTGTTCGATCCCTATATGCATTGACCTTCTTTTTATATAGTTTTTATTCCTGTTTTGTTAAAAAATAAATGTTTACATGTTTATAGCATTTACCGACTGATCCTTCCCCTGATTCGGAGTCCGGGTTAACGGCCGGGGAGGGTTGGTAGGGGATCTCTGTGAGGGTGATGAAGAGATCCTGGCTGTCGGGGAAAGCAGTATTGTAACCGCTGTTGCCTGCCTCGTCCTCCACAAACCCTTCCTCATCTTCCCCATCGGCGAACATCGCCGAGAAACTGCCCCTCGACACTATCCCATCCTCAGAGTCCACGGTCACTGGTGGGGCAGTGGTGGCAGACCCACCGAGAATGGCATGCAGTGCCTCGTAGAAGCGGCATGTCTGGGGCTGGGCTCCGGAGTGTCCGTTTGCCGCTTTGATTTTTTGGTAGCCTTGTCTCAGGTCCTTGATTTTCACGCGGCACTGCGTTGCATCCCGGCTGTATCCTCTGAGTGCCATGGCTTTGGAGACCTTCTCGTAGGTCTTTGCATTCCGTTTTTTGGAGCGCAGCTCCGAAAGCACAGACTCATCGCCCCACACAGCGATCAGATCCAAGACTTCCCGGTCAGTCCATGCTGGGGCCCTCTTTCTACTCTGAGATTGAATGGACTCC
Organism: Mauremys mutica; assembly: GCF_020497125.1. NCBI lineage: Eukaryota > Metazoa > Chordata > Testudines > Geoemydidae > Mauremys > Mauremys mutica. The sequence continues at coordinate 107,171,297 of NC_059073.1, forward strand.
TCTGCTGGAGAGCTCTGCATCGCTGCCAGTGCTGCTGAGCTCGCCACGACGTCCACACAGGAAATGAGATTCAAACTGGCCAGACAGGAAAAGGAATTCAAATTTTCCCGGTGCTTTTCCTGTATGGCTGATCAGAACATCTGAGCTCGGACTGCTGTCCAGAGCGTCAACAGAGTGGTGCAGTGTGGGATAGCTCCCGGAGCTAGTAAGTTCGATTTGCATCCACACCTAGCCTAATTCGACATAGCCATGTCGAATTTAGCGCTACTCCCCTCGTCGGGGTGGCGTACCGAATTCGAACTAAAGAGCCCTCTAGGTCGAATTAAATGGCTTCCTGGTGTGGACGGGTGCACGGTTAATTCGAATTAACGCTGCTAAATTCGAATTAAAGTCCTAGTGTAGACCAGGCCTAAAAGTCCAAATCATTAGAGGAATGCCTCTGCTTGCACTGACCAGAGGATGTTTGGATTCTGATGTCAGCCCAGTTCTGCAGCCTGATAGGAATCAGGTGTTATCCCCAGTGTACACAGAATTCTTCTTTGCAGCCAAACTAGTCTAACATGCATTTTGTTAACTGGAACTGGAGAAGCAAAACAAAGAAAACAAATGCCTCATTTTCCAGTTTTGTGGGTGAGAGAACTATAAATGAAGATTATAATGCCAGACACTGATGGCCTAAAACCAGCTGCCTCAGGAATCTGCCAAGAACTTTACTGAAAAATACGTTCCTCATCTTAGCAATGTGTGACTTATCACACATCTGCCCACCTTTATTCGAATGAAGCTCCTTCTGATCTGACAGCTCAGGCATTGTCAGTTTCATCCAGAACAATTACAAATTTGGAACCTAATCCTGTAAACCCTTAATCATTTTATCAATCCCAATGAAGACAATGGGACTATCTGCTTGACTATGGATCACTTTTGTGGACTGGTAAGAGTTTCAGGAGTCTGTTCCTGTAAAGGAAGTTGAATCCTCCATTGAAATGCAATATTTGGGTACAATACCATAGAGCAGTTTAGGATACAGTTCTATTTAACATTTGTCTTTTAATAAGTCATACATATGCTGAAATGGCTCCTCGCCCAACTCCCATATTCCATATAAACAGACTGAATACTGCATATTTTGGGGGAAGTGAGTAGTTAAGCATGTTGATGTTTCTATATACAAACGGGGGTGCAAAGAGGATGGGAAGAGTGTGGGGCCCCCAGCCTGGGGGCAGGGTGGAGGTGTCACATGGAGCGTCATGTGAGGCGGTCACATGTCTGTGTATTACTTTTTTGGCAAGGGCATATGCAGGTCAAAGTCTGGGAGAGACTTCCTGAGGGGCAACAGTCTTTCTGTGTTAACTGGAGAATCAACAGGGCAGGGTATAGGTTCCCAGCACAGCAGGGAAAGCTGATATTTTCAAGATTCAAATAGGATACTGGGAAGGGGAGGAGGAGAAAGGGGAGGGGGGAAAAGAGAGCAAAGCCCATTAAAACAGTGTCTTTCTGTTCTTAATTATTATTTAACATTTATGTTGTAGTAATGCCTAAAGGCCACATTCTAGCATTTTGTTGCACTATCTTGAAACAAATCAATTTCTCATTCAGTATTTTTCATTTTAGGCTGTCAGATTGCAGTTTCCCCAGACACTGAGTGTTTTGCTGCTGGCTGGCTGGGAGATGAAGTCACTGGGGCTACTCTTGGTATCATTGGAATGGGCAGAATTGGGTATAAGATTGCACTGAGGGCCAAAGCTTTTGAAATGAAAATTCTGTATCACATCAGGAACCGGAGGTAAAAATAAACTTGATCCCCATTAAAGCAGAATATATTTTTCACTTATTTATAATTATATACCAGTAGTTAATTTTTTTAAAACATCCCCACCCTTTTCTAGGAAGTGTGTAATTGTTGTATTTTCATTTAGAGAGAACAGATGATCCGATGCGATGTAAGGGGGAGAGGCCAAGAGTTTCAAAAATGATTGATTGCCATAAATCAGGCTCCTAAAACCATGTTTAAACACCTAAATGTGGACTTAGACATTTTTTAAAATCTTGGCTTTGTTGATAGCTTGCTGCAGAGGTGGCCAGCAGAATTAAAACAGGGGCCTGAAAGTTTTTTTCCAATTTTTTTATGCTAATTTTTTTAAATTGGAAATTCTGGTCTCATTTCCCTGAAATTCTATGGATGACTGGAGAAGTAGGAGGATTATGGCATTACAAGAAAAAGAAAGCTGAATAACTGAGAGGTGATTACATTTTTAGTCAGCCTGTTTAAAACTCTTTTGGTGAAAGCCTTGTCCCATTGACATCAGTGAGAATTTTGCTATTGATTTCAGTGGGGTCGGGATTTCACCCTTTCTTTGTAACACTGTTTCACACAAATGCCTGAGCAACACGTGAGAGGAAGGAGGTCTTTGTCATTAAAATTCAGCACTTTTGCCCCTTTAGCTACAGGATGAGAATGCACAACATACATTTGAGACCTCTAAGGTCTTGTCTACACTGGAATTTCAGTCATCAGTGGCCAGCAGCTGGCATAGCTGTTCCTGTGCTTGTGGTATAATGGCAGTGCTGCTATAAGCCATGATTTTCACCACTGCAGCTTTACCGCATTTGAAACTGGGGTAAGCTGCACTGGTGCAAATTTCACCTTATGGTGGTTTTGCCTGCCTATAATAGAGGTTTGCTGCAGTGCAGCTTTGCTATTAGCTGGCCACAGATTACTTGTAACTGAGACAAATCCCAGTGTAGATGAGGCCAGAGTCTTTCAACAAAACCAGAGATGACCATGTGTGACATTCCTAATATTTCTAAAGTAAAAAAACCAAACAGAAAAAATGACCAGGGGGCTGGGGGGGGGAAACCACCTTGTAGGCCTTCTTTTATATATCATAAAGAGCCAAAAAAGGCACAGACCCATTTTTTGATTTCCTCTGCAGGTCACCATTAACTTAGAATCCAAATTGGTAGCACAATTTACCTACCCAGGTTGTTGTGAAGTTTAATTCTTGTTTGTAAAGCAATTTGGGATCCTTGGATGGAAGATGCAATAGAAGTGAAAATTATTATTCTGAAGTACCTTTACAATTTTATTTTTATCAAAGGGTAAAATGTGTCTCTAGCTATTCAAGTAGTATATGTTTGTGCTGGGTAAGACCCAGATAAACATCCTGAAAACTTAAGTGGAGTTTTGTTCAACTCCTATCTCATTTGCATTCTGGTTGTTGACTTAGGCAGCAGGAAAAATTTAATCTATGTGTTAGAAAAAACACGTGATCAACCGTGACACTGCAATTACAGGGTTTTGTCCCTGCTCAAGAATGTCTTTTTGTAGCATACATTTTTATCTGACTCTTTAGTTCTTCATTCATCTTCACTCACCAGTGTAAGAAGAAGTTTTTCCAAAAGCAACTAGTGGATTTAGTATCAGAGGGGTAGCCGTGTTAGTCTGGTTCTGTAGAAGCAGCAAAGAATCCTGTGGCACCTTATAGACTAACAGACGTTTTGCAGCATGAGCTTTCGTGGGTGAATACCCACTTCTTCGGATGCAAGCAGTGGAAAGCTCATGCTGCAAAACGTCTGTTAGTCTATAAGGTGCCACAGGATTCTTTGCTGCTTCTAGTGGATTTAGGAGCACAAATCCCACTGAAAGTCAATGGGACTCATGATCCTGACTTTCACAGGTGCTTATGAAAAGCTATCCTTTAGTTCCCAAACTACAACTGGGGAGTTTATTAAGAGTAGGATTGAATCATATAATAGTTCTGCATTTTAAAAAGTTTAAACTAAAAATATCTCTATATCAGAATCATGGAGCATCACTGAACAGTCCTACTTGCCCAAGGAACACTTTTGCCACTTCCATCCTTCATAAAAAGAGCCTTATTGAAGGATGGTCAAGAGATCAGGACCACTCAATGCACACGTGCCACTGAAAACAAACCTAGGAGACAGACTTCCTTTACCTCTGATTTGCCACAAGTTTCACCTTCCATTAAGCCTACAAATGGCTGTCAAATCCATTCCCCCTTTGCGGCTGTTCACTCTGCTGAAACCGCATCACTGGTTAGTTTGGTTATCAGTGATCCTGGGGAGATAGTTCCCAAACTACAACTAGGAAAGTAAAGTACCATTGGGAGTAACATAAGGTAGAAATGTAACATTTCCATGACCAAGACTGCCTCTAATGCAACGTGATTCTTATTTCTCATCAGAACTGAGGAAGAGGAACAGGCTGTTGGTGCCATTTATTGTACAAAGATAGAAGACTTGCTCCAGCAGTCAGATTTCGTGATGCTGGCCGTGAGCCTGACACCGCAGACACACAAACTGATTGGGAAAAGGGAGTTAGAGCTGATGAAACCCACTGCTACTCTCATTAACATCAGCAGAGGTAGGGTACAGTGTAATGGTCCTATTGCACAACCCCTGTCTTCCAGAGTGTAGTACCAAATTGCACTGGGGAGTATAACTGGTGTACCAAGGACCCCCAGGTTCTCGAGGGTATGTCTACACGGCAACGTAAGCCCAGGCCTAGCAGAACTCGAGTTAGTAGAACCTGGGTTTGTTAACTTAGGGCTTGAGAATTTACACTGATCGGTAACTCCAGGTTAAGAATTGTTGAACTCGGGGGCTCAGCCTGGGGCTCCAGCGCCTACGCTGCATTATATGGTTCCAAGTCCAACCACCCATATCCGACACTTCCTCGCACCCTCCCAAAATGTGGCTGCTCTAGCCCTTTGTTCGTGGTGCAGTGTAGGAAAACTTGTCTGTCCACCAAACTTGACTGTCCAGAGGATCAAGAAAGTCAGCCTGTGAGATTGTGGGATACGTTTGGCAGACTCCCAGAGCACGAGTCCAGTGGGATTGCGTCTATACTGCAAAGCTATAGGGCTTGACCCATAGATCACAGCTTCAGTCAGGCTTGGACCTTCCACCTCAATGGGGTCCTGGGACCCTGGATCAGAGCCAGAGGTTAACCTGATTTGTGTGTAGACAGAAGGTGGGTTAAGCTTGAGCCTGAGTTTGAACTTTGGGTTTACATTCCTAGAGGCTTCCCCCCGCCCCTATCACCAGGGGGGATGACTGGGTTCAAATGAAAAACTTTTGGTTTGTGTGTGTTGTGGAATGAGAAGGAGCAGAGATATTGGGAACTGGGATGGTACTGTCCAGTTGAGGGTGGTTGCTGTCTAGGGAAGCTGTAAGAACTAACTGGAATGGTGCATGACACTGCTGCTAGGATTGAAACTATGATGACCTTAAGTAATGGCTGTCTAGATGTCTCTCTCTCTCTCCTCCCGCCCTCTCCCAGGGTAGATTTTTTTCAAAAGTTTGATAAAACTTCATTTGGCTGTTTTTGATTTTTGAAGTGACTGAAAATATTGTGCCTTAAATAAATTTAAAAAAAAAAAAAGGTTGTCAGATGCTCTTTTACACCCCATAATTCACATTAGATTCAAATATGCAAATGTGGCATGTGTGTAGTCCTCAGTGAAGCATATGAGTTGATTAATGTATACAATTGTTATTGTTGTGTATTTGGTTGTCATGGGTTTTGTTACTATGGCAACTGAGTTAGACTATTAAGGGATAGCTCAGCCGGTTTCAACCGGCTGAGTGAGCTCTCTGTTTCTGTAAATAAAATGGAGGTTTTGGTTAGCTGTCTGCTCTCTGGCCTCAAGTGATTGCTTCCTACACCAGCTGCCCCTAGGACATAACACTGGCGACGAGGGTGGGATCCTGGTGCTGCTCCAGTAACAGAAGGAAGTAGAAGTCAAGGTAAAGACCAAACAAAGAAAAAAAGCTGCTTGTTTGCACTGACTGTGAAAGTGAAACTAAAAATCATGGCTACTCTGACCAGGCCCCTGGAGCCTTTTGATGAGAATACAGAGCAGTGGCATGTGTATACTGAGCGTTTTGAGCTTTTTGGTATTGCAAATGACATTACAGAAGCGAAGAAGGTGCCAATATTCTTAACTGTTGTAGGGGCTAAAACCTACTCTCTGCTACGCAGCTTACTACACCCTGTTAAGCCTGAGACTAAATCTTACAGTGACATTGTGGAAATCCTGGGGTCTCATTTCTCCCCAAAACCACTGGTAATTGTTGAAAGATATAGGTTCCACAAAAGAGACCAAAAGGAAGATGAAACAGTTGTACAATTAGTAGCCATTTTAAAAAAGCTAGCAGAACACTGTGAATTTAAAGAGATGTTAAATGATGCCCTGCGTGACAGGTTAGTGTGTGGCCTCTGCAGTGAAGCTATACGGAAGCGCCTACTGACAGAGGCTCAGCTTACATTACAGAAGGCTGTTGATATTGCTGTCTCCATGGAACTGGCTACAAGGGAGGCACAATACATCGGTGCATCCCCTAGGGTGCAAAAAGTGTCACAAGAACTGACCCACAAAACGGTGCAGAGTCAAGAATGTTACCGCTGTGGTAAGCTGGGACACCAGGCATCAGAATGCTGGTGTAAGGACCTGGTGTGTCGAAACTGTGGCAAAAAGGGACACATTGAGTATGCCTGTAAACAAAAGAAAAAGAGGCCTGTGGTCTGGCCGACAAAAAGAGGAACCCTGCATACCCTAGAGCAGACCCAGGATGATCAAGGTGACACCTCCTCACAAGAGGAAGTGCCACTGCATGTTTTGTCTTTGGCAGCGGGCTCACGTGAATACTGGGTAACCCCCTTATTGGAGGGCAAACCTATACGCATGGAACTAGACACCGGTGCAGCTGTCTCGCTGGTTCCTGAGACTGTGTATAAGGAAAAGCTACAGCATCTTCCGCTTAAGGCAACAAAAACTGTTCTGAAGACGTATACAGGTGAAGCTGTGCCCATGTTGGGCACTATTGATGTTAAGGTGGAGCTCAATGGACAGGCGGCTAAATTGCCACTGTTTGTGGTGAGAGGTGACTACCCAGCCTTAATGGGTAGGTCTTGGCTTGGGAAGATTCAGCTGAACTGGGCAGAAGTGCACTGGATGACTAAAGAAGAAACCAGTCTAACCCCTATACTAAGGAAACATGCTGCTGTTTTTGGAGATGATTTGGGAAGTATGAAGGGAATCACTGTGACATTGAACATTAAACCTGGCAGTCCACCAAAATATCTGAAAGCCCGAACTGTGCCATATGCCATCAGGCCAAAAGTTGAAGCAGACCTGGAGCGCCTGGTCACCAATGGAGTCCTAATACCAGTTACCCATAGCTCATGGGCCACTCCTATCGTTCCAATAGTGAAGAAAGATGGCTCTCTCCAGATTTGCGGTGATTTTAAAGTCACTGTCAACCCAGTGTTGTGTGCAGAGCAATACCCGCTTCCCCGCATCGATGACCTCTTCACAGGCCTGGCTGGGGGACAAAAGTTCAGTAAGATTGATCTGAGTCAAGCATATTTACAGATGCACATCGATGAAAAGTCCCAAGAGCTGTTGACTATTGTGACTCATAAGGGGCTTTATCGACACTGTCGCCTACCCTTCGGAATCACATCGGCTCCCGCCCTGTTCCAGAGGGCTATGGACCAGATCTTGTGTGGCTTGTCAGGAGTTCAGTGCTATCTGGATGATATCCTGGTCACTGGAAGAAATGAAGAGGATCACTTAAAGAATTTAGAGGCTGCCCTACAAAGACTGGAAGAGTATGGCCTACGAGTTCGCAAAGACAAGTGTGAATTCTTCAAGCCCTCTGTTGAATATTTGGGACACATCATCGATTCTGCAGGTCTTCATAAGGCCCCTGCAAAAGTTAAAGCTATTGTGGAGGCTCCCCCACCTCGAAATGTAAGCCAGCTACGCTCATTTCTAGGACTACTGAACTATTATGGAAAGTTCATTTCACAGTTAGCCACACTGCTAAAACCACTTCATGAGCTCCTTGGGCAGAACAAGGCCTGGAAGTGGACTGAAGCCTGTGATGTTGCATTTAACAAAGCTAAGGATGCATTGTTAAATTCTGAAGTTCTAACGCACTTTGATCCATCCTTACCCCTGCAATTGGCCTGCGATGCTTCCCCTTATGGAGTGGGAGCGGTCGTGTCACACATTATGCCTTCGGGAGAAGAAAGACCTATTGCTTTTGCTTCACGCACTCTAAGCAAAGCAGAAACTAACTACGCCCAAATCGAACGTGAGGCATTAGGAATTGTTTTTGGAATTAGGAAGTTTCATCAGTACCTGTTTGGGCGAAAGTTTACTCTTCTTACAGACCATCGACCTCTGACATCAATTTTTGGACCCTACACAGGCATTCCCCCATTAGCTGCTAGTCGTATGCAACGTTGGGCATTGATACTTTCTGCACACACATATGAAATCAAATATCGGAAATCCACTCTGCACGGCAATGCAGATGGCCTCTCAAGGTTGCCTTTACCGGTCAAACATCAAGATAGTGCCCAAAAGGAAATTTTCTACTTTGAACAGGTAGAGAATACACCCATCACTGCTACTCAGATAAAGAAGGCAACCCGCGTTGACCCAGTATTATCCCAAGTTATGGACCTGGTGATGCATGGAAAATCTCGACAAACCTCTCCGGTCTCACCCGACCTTGTTCCCTACATGTCCAGGCGGACGGAGTTATCGGTCCAATCTGGTTGTTTGTTGTGGGGGAGGCGTGTCATTATTCCACCACCCCTGAGATCACAGATGTTAGAACAGCTACATTCCGGTCACTGTGGAATAGTGCGCATGAAGGAAATTGCACGAAGCTATTTTTGGTGGCCTAGATTGGACAGTGCTATTGAAGAGAAGGCAAAAGCTTGTATGTCATGTCAGAGTGTAAGAAATGCACCCCAGTGGGCACCCCTACACCCATGGAACTGGCCTGAAAACCCGTGGCAACGTATTCACGTTGACTTTGCTGGCCCCCTTGAAGGGAGCATGTTCTTGGTGGCAGTAGATGCCCATTCTAAATGGCCAGAAGTCTCTATAATGCAGTCCACTACTGCAGAGAGTACTATCCAAAAACTACGAGGACTCTTTAGTCGTTTTGGTCTGCCAGAACAACTTGTGAGCGACAACGGACCGCAGTTCGTCTCTCAGGAGTTTCAAAATTTTATGAAGGCAAATGGGATACACCACATCACGTCAGCACCGTATCATCCGTCCACCAACGGATTAGCTGAAAGATTTGTGCAGACAATGAAAAACGCTTTGAAATCAGCAAAGGGACAACACTCCATTCAAAAGCGTCTGGATACCTTCTTACTTTCCTATAGAAACACACCTCATGCTACGACCCAGGCTTCCCCAGCCTTTCTAATGATGGGACGACAGCTGCGCACTTGCTTTGATCTGCTGAAACCTTCTGAACCCAGACAAACTGTGCAACATCACCAGTAATATCAAGTCATCAGACGGGCACCCAGAGCAAAAGACCGAACCTTTAGCCCAGGGCAGCCAGTTTTGGCTCGGAATTATACTTCCAGAGCTAAATGGGTCCCGGCCACAGTCATCACTCAAACAGGACCTGTTTCCTATACAGTCCGGACTGCAGAGAATCTTACCTGGCGGCGACATGTAGATCAGCTGTTGCCAGGTCATGCCAGTCTTCAGGACCCATCTGCAGTTGAGGGGTCTGACTTCACCCCTCCTGGTGAGACACCGAATCATGAGTCACCTGTTCCTGACTGTTCTCCTCCATTACTGCCGGCAGCTGAGATACCCCTTTGCCCAGCACGAGCTGATACCACCTCCTCACCTATTCGTGCTGCGGACCCTGAGCCCCTAGTACTTTCGGGTGCAACAACACCAGAAGTTCGCCGTAATCCACCTAGAGACAGAAGGCCTCCTCATCGGCTGGATCTTTAGTTAGGGCGAACCCACGGTTATGGGGCAAAATAATCCCCAGGGTTTAGCCGGGAATGGAGGCAGTCTACCCTCCTTCTCTAGTTTAGTGTGTGTTTTATTTAGGGGATGTTCTTATTAGGGGGGGAGGAATATGTTGTGTATTTGGTTGTCATGGGTTTTGTTACTATGGCAACTGAGTTAGACTATTAAGGGATAGCTCAGCCGGTTTCAACCGGCTGAGTGAGCTCTCTGTTTCTGTAAATAAAATGGAGGTTTTGGTTAGCTGTCTGCTCTCTGGCCTCAAGTGATTGCTTCCTACACCGGCTGTCCCTAGGACATAACAGTTATGAACTGGGCAGTATACAATTTATTATGTTCTTATCTACTCATTTCCTTACTTTTAAGTACTTGGGTATTGTAAATGATGTGGTGACAGTGTTCTGACCTAAAAACCTTAGCAGCTTTTTACATTGAAGTTTCTGAAATATATTACAGTATTTAAATTTATGCAATGTAATACTATAGATGTATATAGACTGTTAACTATATACAGTAAAACAAACTGTTATATATGTATGTGCCATGGGGATAGAGTTACAGTTGCTGTAGTAACCAGAATTTAGAATTTCCTGACTCTGGTCCATGACTCTTAACCATAACACCACTCATCTTCTGCATTTACATGGTAAACTTATTTCACTGCTTTGTTTAAAATTAATACTTCAAATTTGTCTCTCTACGTGTCTCCCAATGTAAGAGCAAATTAACACTTTGAAAATTTTAACTGTTTGTTTTGGGTAAAATGACTAATAACATTTGCCCACTTCATTGGGATGTTTGGAGGATTGGCTAATGTTTCCATAGAACTCTGAAGAAAAACATTATATAAATGTTAAATAATATTGTGTTAACCATTTAAACAAGAGTTCTTGTGTTTGAGCTGCAAATCTGTTTGTATTTAATTTTTAATATTAAAATATCTTTCTAAATTAGCAAATAATGAAGTTTTCCCTTTATACTTTGTTTCTCTTTATCCTGACATTTTCTGTACATGGCATTAAGAAAGTACACTGTTATTTCAACCCAGGTCCAGTAGTAGACCAAGAGGCACTGGTGGAAGCTCTTCAGACTGGCGTTATCAAGGCTGCAGCTTTGGATGTCACTTACCCTGAACCACTACCCAGGTACACAGCCGTGTGTATTTATCAAAAAATATTTAAAATAACAGAACAAGAAATAAGTACTCAAAAAGGCACAGCAGGTGGGGATTTGGCAGAGGTTGGAGATTGACACAGATGGCTGCCCTCTGTGTCTGAATTTAGCATTCTATCATGTTATGCACTATGATTGGGAACAGGCCGGAATGCAGAGTTGTCTGGTAAATTCAAACACCAAAGGCAGTAAATAGCAGGAGGGCAGTGCATGTGCCAAGCTAAGTCCTTTGGCCAATGCCTACCACAGAATCACAGCATGAAGCAGCACCAGCTGTGGTTCCAAACTCTTTACCTGAAGGGAGAAAACACCTGTCCCAGGGCAGTAGAAATGATGGTGATGGGTAGACACTGGATGAGCCACCACTGCTCAGACTACCTTCAGCAGCCTCACTTCTCCACTTCCCCGTACGTCTTGTCTCCGCAGTACAACATTGTTTATTTTACTGATGTTTTGCGGGTCTCACGGTCTTTAACTTCTAAAAAAAATAAAGCTGCTAGAACTACACCTCATGGAATGAATTGGCCCATATGACTTTTTAGAGCACTAAACTAAAGGGCAGGGATGTCGACTATCTGAGTCATGTAGATGAAGTCTATGGCATCACATAGGATTAATCCTTCCCTCCAATGTGTCACAGATTGCTGCCTATCGCAGAAAATCAGTTTCTGCGCTTCCACAAAGGAATGATATAAAAATCTTAAAACATTCCCATTCAGTTAGCACCCAAAACAAACTGAACTCGATTCACAAAGCTCTTAAGCAGACACTTACATACCATTAACATTAATGAGATTAAACAAGTTCATACATTTAAGAACATGCTTAAAGGCTTTGCTGAAGCAGGGCCTTTATTAATTAGGATAATGCCAGTAGCTATCTTAACCACACCTGGCTTTTTTTTATTCCTTTTTTTTGCAGAGATCATCCATTATTAAAACTAAAGAACATTCTTATAACTCCTCACCTTGGCATTAAAACAGACAAGACCACTCGCATGATAACGGAGGAAGCAGTTGCAAATATACTGGCAGCTCTTAATGGTCTCCCTATCCCCAATGAAGTGTTTCCCTAGCTGAGATATATTAAAGGACACAGCTATAAAAGAACATTATTCTACAACTCTCCTTACAGAAATGAAGACTTGCTACTACAGATGTGTGAAACCTTTGACTTGAACCTCAACCTCAGCCTTGATTTTGGTTTGCAAATAAATAATAGCTCTTACATCGCATTTTCATCAGTAGATCACAAAGTACACTCCACAATTGAGGTCAGAATCATTACTCCCATTTTACAGATTGGGAAATTGAGGCACAGAGAGGAGAAATGACTTGCCCAAGGTCACCCAGAAAGCCAATGCCAGAACCAGGAACAGAATGCAGATCTCCTCAGTCCCAGTCTAGTGTTCTATCCTCTTGTCTAAATGTAGATACAACTGTAAATGGTTTCCATATCTTATTGTTCACTTTGTAATTTGTCACAGCTGGACACAGGCTAAATGGATCTATGAAAACATTGACTGCTGCTGATTGTTGGTGTATTTATAGTTCTAACAATGTTCTCTGGGGGAGATTAAATAGGGTACTCAAATAATATTTTCTAATATGTTAATTAGCTTACTTCCAAGTCTGGTGAATATGCCAGACCCTGTTGAGACCCCACCTAGTCTGTCATTTTGCACTGGTTTTTTAATATGGAAAAACAAGTTTATTCAAATCCAAACTTATCTAAATTTTAGAGCCATCAAAATATGTACTCCAGGAGACTTCAATTGCCATTTTAAATTGATATTACACGAGATAAAATTTCCCAAATTATGCCAATCTCAGAGACTTTAAGAAATAGTATTTCCATAGAAGAGAGAGGCAATTAAGGCCTTTCAACGGGGAAATGCAGCTGGCTTTGATGGGTTTAGCACTGAATTTTATATGTCAGCTCTTAAAGAAAATGTTTTATGAAGGTTTGCAAGAAGAAACGACTCCAATCCGCCCTAGCTGAGGCCTAAATAATACTTACTCATTAAACAGGAAAAGACACTCCATTACATGTCTTCTACATACCAATAGCCATACTTAATAAAGATATGAAAATATTGGCCAATACCCTCATGCTTGGATTAGAGAGCTCTCTCTCATAATTCAATATTGTCCACAATTAATTAACACAGACAGAGGCTTCGTGCTCATCTACAGATTGTCCAGTAATCTCAGAAGAGTTTTTTATCTAATTCATTATTCAGTGTCACCAAAACCCTCACCCATATAATATCTATGGAGACATAAAAAGCCTTTTCATAGATAAGCCTTCTTTTTAGTTATTACATCAATTTGACCTTGGCAAAATGTTGATTAGAACTCTGAGCCCCAAAAAATCAGCTCCATCTGCCTCGTTTATAGACAATAGCTAGAGATATCTCCTCTCCCTAGTGATGTTTGTTCTTGTTATTGAATATCAAAGATTTTTAGAAGCAGTAAACAAACTAAATGCATACAGATTGGCAAGATAGAGGAAGAAGTTGTGCTATATTGGGTAGGCAACCTATGGCACGCGTGCTGAAGGCGGCACGCAAGCTGATTTTTCAGTGGCACTCACACTGCCTGGGTCCTGGCCACCAGTCCGGGGGGCTCTGCATTTTAATTTAATTTTAAATGAAGCTTCTTAAACCTTTTAAAAACCTTATTTACTTTACATAAAACAATAGTTTAGTTCAGGTTGTTTACCTGCCGTGTCCGTAGGTTTGGCCGATTGCGGCTCCCAGTGGCCAGTGTTCACCATTCCAGGCCAATGGGGGCTGCGGGAAGCAGCGCAGGTCGAGGGATGTGCTGGCTGCCACTTCCTGCAGCCCTCATTGGCCTGGAGCAGCGAACTGCGGCCAGTGAGAGCCACAATCGGCCGAACCTGCGGATGCGGCAGGTAAACAAACCGGCCCGGCCTGGCGGGCTGCAGGCCAAAGGTTGCCAATCCCTGGTTTAGTTATATATATATATGACCCCTGTGCTATATGCAGCCAATTTGCTGACTTTTTTTGTACTCAAGTCATTGAGTCCGCACTTGCTTTATTAGACACTTGCAACAGTATAGTAAACCAGGGGTCGGCAACCTTTCAGAAGTGGTGTGCCGAGTCTTTATTTATTCACTCTAATTTAAGGTTTCGCGTTCCAGTAATACATTTTAACGTTTTTAGAAGGTCTCTTTCTATAAGTCTATAATATATAACTAAACTATTGTTGTATGTAAAATAAATAAGAGTTTTTAAATGTTTAAGAAGCTTCATTTAAAATTAAATTAAAATGCAGAGCCCCCCGGACCAGTGGCTAGGACCCAGGCAGTGTGAGTGCCACTGAAAATCAGCTTGTGTGCCACCTTTGGAACGCGTGCCATAGGTTGCCTACCCCTGTAGTAGGCTATCTGGTTACAAATTAAGATCTCCGAAACCTCTGATGTCCTGCTGTGTAAGGGAGCCACACAAGAAGTCTTCATTTAAATAAGTTCCAGGATGAATAAAATATCTTACAGTTCAAGTCCCTTCAAACCTCAAAAATGCATCCAGACTTAATCCATTCAACCAGGACTTACTCAGGCAGGCTAATTATCAGCAACAGGAAGAAGAGTCCTCTTCAAGATGAAATTTCCACCATGTTTGGAATACCAAATGTACTCATAAATTTACCATCCTGATTTTTCCACATATGCATAAGATTTTTATTAAATTGCTCAGACAAAATAAGAAACTAAGAATTAACCTAAAGAATCTTTGGAAATAAAGAAACCTCTATGAAAACACAGAAAACTCTGAACCACCAATAGAATTAAACCCTCTTTATATCACTCTTCCTGAATATACACAAAGATAAATAAATGTTGGGTTAAGGCCTGTGTAACTGGGGGTAGCATACTTCTGGTTCTTTCACCACAAGATCTGACACTCTGCCTCCGGCGGATAAATCTGGGCAATAGGATTCCAGCTTTTGTAAAAACAGAAAAACTCCAACAACTTGTTTTGAGTACTTTGGCACTCTGTACCTCAAAGCAGCTCCCTGGACCCCCATATTCACCCCAGATAATTATGATATATTTCATATAAAGCATGCCGTGTTCTTACATGAATGCCATGTTCATATGAGAAATCATGAGCTGCTGAAATCCATTGTTCTATCCAAATATGTACGGTATATCATTAGTGTGTATGAAGTTATGAGATTTTGCTGTATGGTTGTTACTGAGATGTGTTGTAAATCTGAGAGTCTCTAATGCTAATTCTGCAGCAACAATGACAAAGGATGTAACCAACACTTGGGCGGGTGTTGAATGATCATCACCGGCCATTGACCAGCAGGGGAATAGTAAAAAAAGGGATTTACAATTCAATGACAGTTGTACAAGCACCACACAATGGGGACTGCTCAACTCTGAGATTCACCAAGGCTCACCAGGCATGCCTGGGCCAGTGTCTTCCAGGCACACGGATTGAGGATATAAAATAGGGGACAGTGGCATCATGCTAGGGCTTTTCTCCTCCCCCACCTACGCTGGAAGCAACAAAATGCTGGGAAGACAAAGACTTCAACTGAGGAGACTGGTCCCAGGCTTAAAAGGGGAAGCCTGTGTATTAAGAACTGAAATATCCAGTGGGGAGAGAAAACTCTAGATTTAAATACTGCCTAGTGTAACAAGGTTTAAGATTTAGACTGTGCTCTTACCTTTTATTTTCTTTGGTAACGATCTCTGACCTTTTATGTCTACCACTTAAAATCTATCTGTAGTTAATAAATCTGTTTTATGTTTTACCTAAAACTGTGTGCTTTGGTTGAAGTGTTTGGGAAATCTCAATTCAGGTTAGAAAGGCCTGTGTGTGTCTTCTCCACATCGAGGAAGGGGCGGACTGGGTTATAAACTTATACTGGTCAGGCTTCTGACCAGGACAAAAGGGTATAGTCTGAGGTGCAAGGTTGGGGGTTTGGGAGAGATATATTGGTGCCTTCCTCTGTGTGATTTCATGAGTGGCTCTGGGAGCATTCATGCAATTTAGCTGGGTATGTGGCTCCACGTGCTGTTGTGCTGAGTGATAACAGCACCTGGAGGGGTTTGCTGCTTGTCACTAGCAAAGCATTGGGAGAAACAGCCCAGGCTAGAGAGTTAAGGGAGCACAGTGGTACCCCAGTTCCAGCTTGTACACTGGGGATCTTGTCACAAATACTCTTAGCTAAAAATGTATATTTTAACTATTGGACATCAGAGCAAACTCCTATGCTAGACCAATGGTTTTCATTCATCAGATTTTTTGCTTACAGTACAGATCATGGTTTACATCACACAGAAAGAAGCTCTTTTTTTCATGCTACTATACTTTCATAAAAACTCTATAGTGTATTCCTTACCATATAGCATCAAAGACTACTTCGGCCTGTTTTCAATCTGCTCTGAACCTATATTGTCTTAGTATGTATGCACAATCTAAATAATTCAGCTATGTACTACTTCAAAGTGTATTCTACTCTGTTTTATTTGTTTATTACATCAGTGCAAATATATCATGAGTGAAATCCTGACCACATTGAAATCAGTGGCAAAATTCCCACTGACTTAAATGGAGCCAGGATTTTATCCCTTGGGTTTAGGTACCAGTGTGTGAGAAGCCCTAGAAAGCTTTATACAGTGATTCAGACCTGGGTCTGGGTTTGCAGCAGGCTAGCGAGTCTGGCTCAAGCCAGGCAGGGCACTGACGTCATAAGCTGCCAGAGCAGGAAAGCAGGGGCAGAAGTAGTCTGGGCACATCAGGTGGCAGCTCCCAGGGGGTTTCTGTGATCCAACTCATCACATATGCCATGCTATAACAACAATGCTTTCTTGCCAAAGTAACAATTGCTTCCAAACTGGACTATCCTCTGAATAGTGCAGCAACAGTTTTTCAAAATAAATAAGACAGGGAAACTTTGGACATGAGTTTACTGTCTCTTTCTGTCGTAACAGGGCAAGTGAAGTAAAGCCCTGCTGGACTGTTGTTTAAAATGTGTGGGGATGGAGAAATGTTGCTCAGGGAAACACTTTGGTTTTGTTTCCTTTTGTAGGGCATGGAAAAGCAAGAGCTGCCTTATGTGTTGATAAACACTATAGGAGGGACATACGGAGCATATGAGGATCATGTCGAGTTTCTGAAGAAACATTTTAACCTTATCACCATGAAGGAATTTCTTGAAAACAAAAACCGTTTTAGTGAAAAGATCAAAGCTATTTATATGTGGTGGAGCAAACCAGCTGCTAACCAGGAGCTTCTCCATAGTCTGCCTAACTTAAAGGTGATTGCAACCTCTGGGGCAGGAGTGGATCATTTGGACTTGAAACTGATCTCCTCCAGCTTTGGAGTGAAAGTTGCCAACACTCCCTTTGCTGTTTGCAATGCCACTGCAGATCTGGGGATGGCTTTAATGTTGGCATCTGCCAGGAGACTAGCGGAAGGTAACCATTTAATTTTTTTCAGGATCAGCATTTCAAAATATGCTATGTTAAAATGTATGTGGATGCATAGCTAAAAATATAAATACACAAAATCAAGGAATGGGAAAAGGTGACAATAAGGTCTCATGGTAACATTAGCTTGCCCAGAGGGCACATATAATGTCCAAACAAAAATGTCAGTAAATAGATATGCCTCCCCAGATACCTCTAGTTTTAGAGCTTCCCTCCCCTTCCCCAGCCAGGGCTGGCACCAGCAAAGGAAGCAGATGCTTGGGGCAGCCAATGGAAAGGAGTGGCACGTCGGGGTCTTCGGCTGTAATTTGGCAGCAGATCCCTCAGTCCCTCTTCCTCTTTGAGCTGCCGTTGAAGTGGAAGAGAGGGAAAGAAGGACCCGCCGCTGAATTGCCACAGAGGAATGAAGCGGCGCGACTGAGCTGCCGCCAAAGTGCTGACAATCTTTTTTGTTTTGCTTCACTGCTTGGGGCGGCAAAAAAGCTGGAGCCGGCCCTGACCCCAGCTCATAACCACCACCCCATACTACTTGTTCCCTCTGCCCCTCCTTTTCCAGGCCCAACAAGAGGGAGCCCTGTGCTTTGCCTTTTTGAGGCTGTGAATTAGCCCCATAAAAACCTTTATTCATACTTCTGTGCCTCGTCTCTCTGCCTGCAACATATGTGCAGGAGACACAATGGCAGCCAGGTGTCCTGCAGCCTCCTGGGGCTGGAGTAGATCAGGCTCCACTGAAAGTCACCTGGTGATGGTACTGCAATCTGTAGTGCATCAGCTACATTATCCAGAGTCTACAGTGTAGGTGACACAGCTATGGCACTGTTGGTGGGACTTAGTGCCATTAGCTCCTAATGACTAGCCACCCCAAGATGGACAGCTCAGATACTGGTTGAAGAGCTGACAATTTCTACCGCTTCCAGAGCCAAAGATGACAAGAGCAGGTTTGTGATGGAAATAAAATTGAGGTTAAGAGTCTCATCTCACTCCCCACTCTCCCCCAAAGGGTGTTGGGGGCGGGGAGAAGGGAGGGTGAAAGGAGACTTTTACTGCTATGAGCAAAAAAAATCAAATCAAGAGCTCTGGTTGCCAATGTCAACATTACCCATCATGTGTTTGATTAAAAGTAATTATTGGCGCTCCATTGCCATGCTGACTTGTGAGCCAAAGGAAAGAGACAGTGTGACAGTTTACACCCCTAGGTGCAGGGCAGCACGGCCTAGCAGCAGGATCTATGGAGCAGCCCTTAGGTGCCGGGCAGCATGGCCTAGCAGCCAGGGTCTATTGGGGTAGGGCACCCACCAAGGGGTGTGGCAGCCCCAGTAGGGGAGCCCAGGCCCACCCAACTCCACCAAGCCCCAACCCAGGGCCCTAACAGTCACATAGCAACTTGCCACTGACTCAACAGGGAGGTCCTACCAAAACACACTGAGGTTTCCCAGGTGTCACCCTCCCTGGGTCACTTCCTACCAGTGTCTGCATTGGGGACTCCCATGAGACATCAGATTCTCTGTGGTTATCTGGGCCAGTCACCTCCAGTGGCTGCTCCCGTCACCAGGGTTCAGGTGGGCCCAAGGGGGCTCTAATTCCTGGTGTAGTCAGGCGCTTCCCCGTCAGGTCCTTCTCCTTCCTCCCTTTATACTGCTAGAGCATCTGGAACATGCTCAGTCCTGCCGGGGAGGCAGGACTTCCCCTCTTAATAATATGGGCTTAACCCTGTCTGGGCTAGTGCAGGGTAAGCAGACTCCATCACAAATGGGTATCTGAATGCCTGGCATCATTCCATTCCTCATGTGCTATTTTTCTTTTTTCAGGTTGTCAGATTGCAGTTTCCCCAAACACTGAGCATTTTGCTGCTGACTGGCTGGGAGATGAAGTCACCGGGGCTATTCTTGGTATCATTGGAATGGGCAGTATTGGGTATATGGTGGCCAAGAGAGCCAAAGCTTTTGAAATGAAAATTCTTTATCACAACAGGATCCAGAGGTAAAAGTATGTCTGATCCCAGTTAGAAAATCAATTTTGTAACTGCTTGTAAAGATTACTTGTAGCTGTCATTGTCTCAAACGTGTCATATTAGTTTATTCAGCTCGTCTTAATTTCAGGATGCGGCATAAGAACATAATGGTGTGATACCTGCAGCCTTATCCTTAAGTACCTTTTTTATTATTGCTATTCCATTTTTAAATGATGAAATACATAGAACTGTTCTGAGGTTTGTTTAAAAATGTGCAGGAAGGATTAGAAATTTGCCTGCCATGCCGGTGGTCTTATACATCAGTAGTCATCCTCCAAACTTTTGATAGTATGGACCACATCTTAATAGATAGTGGAAATAAAAGATAGTCCAATCAAACAATATTCCTGTAGCAATTATGTAGCAGTGGTCCCAAACAGAAGTAGCTAGTATGGCTCCTTCACCTCTTAGAAGCAGCTGAATATAAAGAGAGTTGCACCATATGAACTGTTAGCTCTCTGTGGACCGACACTATAATAATAGAAGAAGAATAAAAGAATAATTTCTCTCCTTTCATCATGTCTGCTGCCATGTTGCAGACACAGAAAGCAAGTGAAAATCATGAGGGTTGGGAGGGAATCCATGTTAGGACCAGAAAGCATGATCATCAACATCATTACTTTTACATTTTAATATTGTGGCCCCATTGGGCTAGGTCCTATACAAACATATAGTAAATATATCCTAGCTGAGAAACTTTACCAAGAAGATTGGGCCATAGGACCTCAGACAGACCAGCTACTGATGGTCTGAGAACAGCATCACTTGCTATGGATCAAGCACAAATTCCACTGATTGACAAATGCAGAAGGAGCCTTAAGAGATATTTGTAACTGAGTTTAGTTACAGAACATCCCAATAGGAGGAAAGACAGTTCAATAAATATATTTAATATTTGCTCTCATTTATATTCGTTCTCTCTGCTCTTGCTCCCCTGACTCCTTTGGCACTTGAGCCTGCATTGTTCTGCTTCATGACACCAGCTTTCTCATTAAGGAGCCCTCCAATAGGTTTCCCTCAGTTCTTCTTTCTGTGCCATTGTTTCCTGTGTTATATGCCTGAACCTCTTTCCCTCCTGTTATTTTAATGGCAGCTGTCCCTATTTCCATCTTGATGTAAGAAGGAAAGTAAACAGTCTCCTCCAAAACAGGCAGCAATGCTGTTCCCTAAATAGGCTAGCAGGAAGACTCTTGCAGACTTGACATTCCACTCTGCAGTGGATGCCAAAGTAATCATCTCTGCATGGTGTACCTGATGCTTCCTCCTGGGAAGCAGATACTCTTGCAAATACAGGGCTCCTGCATGGTCATACACTGAACTGCAAACAAGTAACTAGCCAACTGAATCTCACAGATGGGGCAGCAGGGGAGTGAGAAGGTGAAATCCATTTCTGTAATAGAGATTTGAACCTCCAATATTTTCTGCTTACAAGAGCAGTTGAACTTTGTTTTCCTTCAGAAAAGAGGAAGAGGAACGGGCTGTTGGTGCCATTTATTGTAAAAAGATAGAAGACTTGCTCCAGCAGTCAGATTTTGTGATGCAGGTTGTGAAGCTGACACCTCAGACAGACAAACTGTTTGGGAAGAAGGAGTTAGAACTGATGAAACCCACTGCTACTCTCATTAAAATCAGCAGAGGTAGGGTACAGAATGACTGCTTACCAACCACAATGCAATTTACCTTCAGTGCAAGGGTCTCTGGGAAAAAAATCAACTCCTGATACTAGTGCCTACACTGAAATTTTCTGTGGGAACTGTGATAGCAGGGTTGTCAAGATTCTAAATGTCTGTGGACCTGACAGGGCCGGCTCCAGAGCCCAGCAGGGCAAGCACCCGCCTGGGGCGGCCCTTTCCCGGGGGGGCGGCAGGCTGGGCCGGCGGACCTGCCGCAGTCATGCCTGCGGGAGGTCCACCGGAGCCCCGGGAGCAGCGGACCTGCCGCAGGCATGACTGCGGAGGGGACGCTCGGCCGGCGGCTCCAGTGGACCTCCCGCAGGCATGACTGCGGACGGTTCGCTGGTCCCGCGGCTCGGCTGGACCTCCCGCAGGCATGACTGCGGCAGCTCAACCGGAGCCGCTGGACCAGCGAACCGCCCGCAGCTGCGGGAGGTCCAGCCAAGCCGCGCGACCAGCGGACCCTCCGCAGTCATGCCCGCGGGAGGTCCGCTACTCCCGCGGCTCGGGGGCGCCTCCCGTGCATGACTGCTTGGGGCGGCCAAATTTGTAGAGCCGCCCCTGGGACCTGATTCAGCAAAACACTTAAGCACATGCATAACTTTAAAAATGTGCTTAAACTTTTAAACTATTAAACTTCAATGGACACTCACGTGCTTAAAATTAAGTACATGTGTAAATGCTTTGCTGAACAGGTGTGGGATTAACTCAAGTGTCTAAAGTTCTGCAGGTACTCAAGTGCTCTGTTAAACTGAGGACAATAGCAGGAGATTGTCTCCTGTGAGTTTAGGATTAAACAGAGATTAAACTCTCCTGTTGCCTTTACACAAACATAAAAAAGTTGACCCCTCACAACCTACTCTTCTAAAGGCAGGAAGTTTAAAAAAAAATTGCCTATAGCCCAGGGGTAGCCAACCTATAGCCCAGGGGTAGCCAACCTATGGCTCCGGAGCCCAGGGCCGGCTCCAGGTTTTCTGCCGCCCCAAGCAGCAAAAAAAAAAAAAAAAAAAGCCGATCTGCGGCACTTTGGCGGCAGCTCAATTGTGCCGCTCCATTCTTCGGCAGCAGTTCGGCGGCGGGTCTTTCACTCCCTCTCTTACTCTTCGGCGGCACTTCAGCGGCAGCTTGAAGAGGAATGGAGGGACTGAGGGCCCCGCCACCGAATTCCCGCCGAAGACCCGGACATGCCGCCACAATAGCGGACGGAGTGCTGCCCCTTTGTACTGGCCACCCCAAGCACCTGCTTCCTTAGCTGGTGCCTGGAGCCGGTCCTGCCGGAGCCACATGCAGCTCTTCAGAAGTTAGTATGTGGCTCCTTGTATAGGCACCAAATCTGGGGCTTGAGCTACAGGCGCCAACTTTCCAGTGTGCCAGGGAATGCTCACTGCTCAACTCCTGGCTCTACCACAGACCCTGCCCCCGCTCCACCCATTCCTGCCCCCTCCCCTGAGCCTGCTATGCCCTCACTTCTCCTCCCTAGCCCCCAGAGCCTCCTGCATGCCACAAAACAGCTGATCGGGAGGTGCGGGGAGGGCGGGGGAGGCGCTGATCGATGGGGCTGCTGGTGGGTGGGAGGGCTAGGAGCAGGGTGGGGGGAGCTGTTGGGGGGCTGCTGACGTATTACTGTGGCTCTCTGGCAATGTACATTGTTAAATTCTGGCTCCTTCTCAGGCTCAGGTTGGCCACCCCTACTATAGCCCATGTAGATTGCCTAGCATTCTGGCACCAAATTCATCAAACAGGCAAAACTTTGACTATAGCATCCATACAATGCACATTTTAAAAATCTAGATCAGTAATATTTATAATAAAACCCTTGCTTGTAAATTTGCCGTTAAACATCAGCACTCATGTTTAAAGAGTTGGAAATCCATTTTCATTTTAAAATTATAGCACAGAGGTAAGTTTTTCTTGATTTAGTGGGGATGGCAATAATAATATTGTTGTTCTAACCCAGGTTCAGTGGTTGATCAAGATGCATTGGTGGAAGCACTTCAAAATGGGGTTATTAAGGCTACTGCTTTAGATGTGACATACCCTGAACCTCTGCCAAGGTAAAACATGGTTAAAAGTTAAATATAAAAGAGTGTGTGTGTGTGTACACATAGCTTAAACTAAGTGCGTGTATGTGAATATATGAATGAGAATAGTTGCATTACGTTTTATGTATATATATTCCCACTGAAATCAATGGGACTACTCAGGTGTGTAAATATTAAGCAGGACAGAGCCCTTAGAGCCCAGTCATGCAGTCCTTAGACAAATAAAACTCACACTGACTTCTTTGGGAATTTTGCTGCATAAAAACTGCATGCAGCAGCTTTAATTCCAATCTGTATATGCTTGACTCAAGCAATTATTTCAAATACCTATTAACACTCGTTTCCCCTCAGATCTTTATAATAAAATGAACCAATAAAATAGCTCTGAACCTCATCTCTACTTTTTCTATTGTTTTTTCTGCCCCACCTCCAGGCACCATCCTTTGTTAAAATTAAAGAACATTATTATAACTCCTCACATTGGATGTTCTACTACAAATTCTCATTGTCTCGTGATGAAGAATATGGTTGAAAGCATATTGGCTGCTCTTAATGGTCTCCCTATCCCTAATGAAGTGATTCCCCAGAGTGATTTGCATTTGGCAAAACTTTAATGATAACAAGAATAAACTGTCATTTGACACCTATTTACTCTATGTAATTATTTCAAATCTGTCACATAGACACGATGTAGAAGTAACGTTTCGTTTACATTTATTTTGACTTAATCACAACAGAAATTCTGCCTGAAAAATTATGGAGTATTTCATCCTGAGCCCTAAAGCAAAAATGAGTAATTCAGAAGTAGGCACAGGCTGAGTCTAGCTTTGGGTGTGTGCTTTATTTTGATTGCATCCTTAAAGTTGTTCTACAGCGTGAGAAATGAGAACTTCAATAAAGTGTCACTGTATTCTAGTGCCTTTTACAAGACAAACTACACTCTAAAGCAAAATGTAGACAATATGTGTTTAATAAAGGGCCAGACTGAATGTTGCCTGTAGGTCATAATAAGAGACAGCACTTGTGATGTGCCACCCCAGGAGCAGCACACAGGAGCTATGACAAAGGCGAGGCTTCTTCCCAACCAATTTCTCCCTTGCTACAGTAACATTGTTTCCTCTCTGCATTAGCTGAGCTCCCCTGGTTGATGCCTTTAGGGAAGTCCAGGAAAGGCATTATTATTTCACATGCCTCCCTGTCCATCATCAGCACAGCAGTGGAGGAGTAGCAGACCTTCAGTGCCTCCTGTCCCTGACCAACAGAGTGCCTGCACAAGGGAATAAGGGGCACCTGATGCCACCTGACCCCCCTTTAGTCCCATGCATGTGTGTGTGTAGGGAAAGGGACAGATGGACAGGTACACTTTTTAGCACTTTATAAATCTAATTAGATACAATGAAATGATGAGTCCTCCATCGCCTACAGAAAGGCAGCCAGCTCTGGGGTGGAATTCAGTGCAGTGTGATCAGTGAACAGCTTGCTCAGCAGTCCAGCTCTCTCCAGGGTCATCTTTTGTTTCGAACGCTACTGACTTGGCCAAAGTGGAGCATGGGCTGAGCCCGCCAGTCCCGCGGCCCTTTCTGAGGGGTGGGAGGTAGCTGGGAAAGAGGCCAGGCCCGCTGGGGGAACTCGGGACCCGGCTGGGGCCGAGGGCTCCTGCGAGGAGAGGCATGTCCCGCACTACGGGCCCTGTTATTAGTGCATGGGAGGGCGGCGGCGCCTCTCCTGGGCGAGTGCAGCTGAGTCTCCTGCAGCGGCAGAAGGTGGCCTAAGCGACAAGCGCCTCACTAACGCGGGGGAGCGCGCAGCTCCCGCCTCCAGCGGCTCAGGGGCAGGGCCGGTGCGGTGCCGCCCATGCCCGCTAGGGGCGCGGCGCGGCGCAGGGAGGCCCGGCTGCTGCTCCCTCCCCCGGGCCCCGAGCGGCGCGCGGCAGCATGTGGGGCTCGCGGGCCGGCCCGGGGCCCCGATGGCGCCAGCTCCGAGCGATCGCACCCGGCGGGGCCGAGCGGCGGAGCGCTGCGAGCGGCGGCGGCGGAGCTGAGGCCGGCGCGGGCGCTCTGCTCCCGGGCGGCCCCGGGGGCCGGGCCCTGCACGGGTCCGCCGCCCTCTGCGGCTCCAAGAACCTGCTCAAGAAATTCGCCTCGAAAACCAAGTAAGTGCCCGGGCCGGGCTGGCCACCCCCCGGGAGCTCCCTTCTCCCAAGGCCGCGGAGCACGGGCCTCCCCGGGCAGCAACCTCCCCGCTGCTGGGGAGCGCCTGCCTTGCCCTGAAAACTGCTGCCACGGTTTGCAGCACCAGCAGCCTCCAATTCTGTGGCTGAGCGCTTGTGTCTACACGGGCGCCCCCTTCCAGCTGTGTGGAGGAACGCGTCTTGGTTAATTAGCTCCCCTCTCCTGCTTTATGTTGTTTACACTTGAGCCGTTTTGCAATGAGACTTAAAAGAAAATCTTCCTCGTGCAGAGTGTTCTGGCTTGAGCACGCTGCCCCCTACCTCCTAGCCCTAGGTATTTGCAGTAAAATTGACTTAATCTACAGTATGCATACTGCTAAACTCCCAAACTATCAGTATTCTCAGACAAAAATTATACTAAAGTGGAGTAAAGATTGAGGGGATTGGTAATTTAGGACAGAATATATTATAGGGATGTTTTGTAATTATGCCCAAACCAAATGCATGGAAATGCATATGGAAGTAAGTCAAACCACCTTAAATCTAATGATCCTGCAGTAGTCAGAATAAGACATTTTAATAATTGTGGTCCCAGATTAAATGTATTTGTATTTCCTTCTGTTCTCCTCTCCTCCCCCTCCCCCATGGGTTCTCTACATAGTGTTGCTATTTGCTTACTTCACTAAGGGTATGTCTACACTACGAAATTAGGTCAATTTTATAGAAGTCAATCTTTAGAATTCAATTTTATACAGTTGACTCTGTATGTCCCCACTAAGCGCATTAAGTCGTCCTCACTGCCATGGCTAGCATTGACTCACGGAGCGATAGAATGACCAGATGGGACAGTCACAATTTTGGGGTCTTTTTCTTATATAGGCTCCAATTATTCCCCCACCCCCTGTCCTGATTTTTCACACTTGCTGTCTGGTCACCCTATGGAGCGGTGCACTTTGGGCAACTATCCCACAGTTCTCGCAGTCTCTGCTGCCCATTGGAATTCTGGTTAAGCTCCCAGTGCCTGATGGGGCAAGAACATTGTCGTGGGTGGTTTTGGGTACATGTCCTCAGTCTCCCCTCCCTCCATCCGTGAAAGCAACTGCAGACAATCATTTCACACCTTTTTTTCCTGGGTTACCCATGCAGATTCCATAGCATGGTAAGCATGGAGCCCGCTCAGCTCACCGCCGCTGTTTTGAGTATTGTAAACACATTGCGCATTATACTGCAGTATGTGCAGAACCTGGCTAAGAGACAGCAACATGAGGATGACTGTGATGAGGACATGGACACAGATGTTCCTGAAAGCACGGGATGTGGCAATTGGGACATCATGGCGGCAGTGGGGCTGGTTGATACAGTGGAATGCTGATTCTGGGCCCGGCAAACAAGCACAGACTGATGGGACCGCATAGTGTTGCAGGTCTGGGATGATTCCCAGTGGCTGCAAAACTTTTGCATGAGTAAGGCCACTTTCCTGGAACTCTGTGAGTTGCTTTCCCGCTTTCTGAAGTCCAGGAATACCAAGATGAGAGCTGCCCTGACAGTTGAGAAGCGAGTGGCAATAGCCCTGTGGAAGCTTGCAACGCCTGACTGCTACCGGTCAGTCAGGAATCAATTTGGAGTGGGCAAGTCTACTGTGGGGACTGCTGTGATTCAAGAAGCCAATGCAATTACTGATGTTCTGCTATCAAGAGTAGTGACTCTGGGAAATGTGCAGGTCATAGTGGATGGCTTTGCTGAAATGGGATTCCCTAACTGTGGTGGGGCGATAGGAATATACGGTATGTTCCGTCTATCTTGGCACTGGACCACCTTGCCAACCAGTACATAAACCGCAAGGGGTACTTCTCAATGGTGCTGCAAGCACTGGTGGATCACAAGGGACGTTTCACCGACATCAGTGTGGGATGGCCAGGAAAAGTGCATGACGCTCGCATCTTTAGGAACTCCAGGCTGTTTGAACAGCTGCAAGAAGGGACTTAATTCCCAAACCAGAAAATTACTGTGGGGGGTGTTGAAATGCCAATAGTTATACTTGCAGACCCACCCTACCCCTTGCTCCCATGGCTCATGAAGCCATACACAGGCAGCCTGGACAGTAGTAAGAAGCAGTTCAACTATAAGCTGAGCAAGTGCAGAATGGTGGTAGAATGTGCCTTTGGACGTTTAAAAGCTCGCTGGTGCTGTTTGCTGACTAGGTTCGCCCTCAGTGCAACCAATATTCCCATTGTTATTGCTGCATGCTCCATAATATCTGTGAGAGTAAGGGGGAGACGTTTATAGTGGGGTGGGAGATTGAGGCAAATCGCCTGGTGGCTGATTTTGAGAGCCAGGGCGATTAGAAGAGCACAGCAGGGCGTGCTGCACATCAGAGAGGCTTTAAAAACTAGTTTCATGACTGGCCAGGCTACCGTGTGAGAGTTGTGTGTGTTTCTCCTTGATGCAAACCCACCCCCTTTGTTGATTTTAATCCCCTGTAAGCCAAACACCCTCCCCCCCCTTCGATCACAGCTGGCAAAGGAAATAAAGTCACTATTGTTTTCAAACCATGCATTCTTTATTAATTTTTTTTTTTTAAGTGAGATAACTGACAAGGTAGCCCAGGTGGGGTGGGGTGGGAAGGACAAGGCCACATTGCTTATTGTAGCCACACTACAAAACTGTTTGAATGACAGCCTTCTGTTGCTTGGGCCATCCTCTGGAGTGGAGTGGTTGGGTGCCCAGAGGGGCCCCCCCGCCACGTTCTTGGGTGTCTGGGTGAGGAGGATCTGGTACTTGGGGAGGAGGTCAGGCAGTTATACAGTGGATGCAGCGGCGGTCTGTGCTCTTGTTGGCTTTCCTGCAGCTCCACCAGACGCCTGAGCATGTCCATTTGCTCCCCCATTAGCCTCAGCATCGCATCCTGCCTCTTCTCATCATGGTCACTTAATGCTTTCCTGGACTCTGCCACTGAATCCCTCCATGCATTCAGCTGTGTCCTATCAGTGCGGGAGGACTGCATGAGCTTGGAAAACATGTCCTTGAGAGTGTGTTTTTTTTGCCTTCTAATCTGCAATAACCTCAGGGATGGAGATGATAGGGGGAGCATAGAAATATTTCCACCTGCATGGGGATAAAAAGGGAGAGTAAAATTTAAGATGATACATTTCTGAGAACAAAAGGGAGACTCTTTCACAGTGAATCAAGACAGCAGACCACACGTGCTTTAGGTACAAGGTCGCATTTTGCCTTTTATATTGAGCACCTGCTGGTATGGTGACACATCACACACGACTGGGCAACAGAATTCGGTTTCCAGGCAGCCATGGTAAGCCAAAGGGTACGCGAAGTTGGCTTCTAACGCCTTCATAACATGTGGGAATGGTTTCAAAGTGCAGCGGCCTCTTTTCCCATAGCAAGCAATGCTGGTTGGGTTTGCCATTTAAAAGGAGGGTCTGCGGTTTTAAGGTGGATGTGCAGCACACACCTCCCCCGACCCCACCGTGTAGCTATTCTCTGGGTTGATCCCTTCACCCCTCCCCCCGCTGCATGGCTATTCTCAGCAAACAGCCCAGCATGACCGGTGTCCTTTTACTGTTCCCTTACAAAAATTCCCCTATTTCAACCAGGTGACCATGAATGATATCACTCTCCTGAGGCTAACACAGAAAGGTATAGACCGAATGTTGCTTGAATGCGACCAAAATCCAGGACCATTCGCTGCCATGCTTTGTGCTGCAATGATTCCAGACTACTTGCTACTGGCTTGGTGTGGTAAAGCGTCCTACCATGGAGGATGAAATAAGGCAGCCCTCCCCAGAAACCTTCTGCAAAGGCTTTCAGAGTACCTCCAGAAGAGCTTCATGGAGATGTCCCTGGAGGATTCCCACTCCATCCCCAGACACGTTAACAGACTTTTCCAGTAGCTGTACTGGCTATGAATGCATCCCAAGTCTTATGGGCAAATCAAACATTAAACACTTGCTTTTAAACCCTGTACTGTAGTTACAAATGTGCACTCACCAGAGGTTACTTTTCCGCCTTCAGGGTTGGAGATCCCGCCTTGAGAGGGTTTTGGCTCCAGGGTGATGAAAAGGCCCTGGCTGCCGGGTAGAACGGATTCACCGCTTGCCCGCTGCGCATTCTCCTTCTCCTCTTCCTCATCCACAAAATCCTCCTCCCTGTTGCACGAGACTCCCCCTTTACAGGTCTCCACGGACAGTGGTGGGTTAGTGGTAGGGTCCCCCCCTAGAATGCCATGCAGCTGATCATAGACCGTTTGCCTCCTTTGTCTTTTGATAGGCTTGCCTGAGCTCCTTAAATTTCACACGGCATTGCTGTGTGTGTCCCTGTTGTAGCCTCGGTCCATCATGCCCTGTGCGATTTTGGCATATATATTAGCATTTCTTCTGTTTCATCGGTGTTCTGCCTGCAGAGATTCTTCTCCCCATACGGCAATCAGATCCAGTGTCTTCCGTTCGGTCCATGCTGGAGCTCATTTGCGATTCTGGGGGGACTGCATGGTCACCTGTGCTGCTGAGCTCACGGCGCTGACCGAACAGGAAATTAAATTCAAAATTTCCTGGGGCTTTTACTGTGTACCTGGCTAGTGCATCAGAGTTGAAAGTGCTGTCCAGAGTGGTCACATTGGAGCACTCTGGGATAGCTCCCGGAGGCCAATGACATTGAATTGCGTCTGCACTACCCCAGATTTGATCCAGCAAGGTCGATTTTAGCGCTGCTCCCCTCGCCAGTACAGAAGTTGATTTTAAGAGCCCTTTAGGTCATGGAACGGGGTTGCTTGTGTAGACACATTCATTATAAAATTGACCTAATGCGGCTAATTTCAACTTAACCCTGTAGTGTAGACCAGGGCTTACTAAAGTAAAACAGTTTGTACGCTGACCACATTTGATGCAATGTCATTGAGAAACTAAGATTCCTTTAATGCCATTTTACTTATGAAGGTGTTTTTTCAGAGTAGAATGGCACTTTCATACACATGTATGCCTAATATTTCTTTACAGTTTTTAAAAAGTAATTTTTTTCTTTTCTTTTTTGAAAAGAAAGAAGTTTTGGTATGACAGTCCTACAGTGGGGTCTCATCTGGTAAGTGCAAATTTTCAGAGTTTAAAGTGTCATCTTTGTGTCAAGTGGGGAAAATGTATGCTTTTACCAGCATATGTAACTTTTGAAATGCATTTATTTACTACCAAGAAACATCAGAATTTAAAAAATGAAGACTAGCAATCTAGTTATCTATAGAATACATAGAGCAGTATTGTTTTAACACCGTAAATGTGCCTGATCCTCTACAGACCTAGGAAGACAAATTTCTGTCCTAAGGAGTTTACTCTTGGGTTCAGATCCTGCAAACACTTATGCACATGAGTAATTTTACACACACAAATAATGCCATTGAATTGCAGCTCTGACAGCAGAAACTGGGACCTAAATTAGGCATAATAAAAGAATAGAGGAAAGCATGCTGCAGAAAAAGTTGATTTGGTTTAAGTTTAGCACACATTTTGTTAGTTTCAAGTTTTTGGTGTTTATTGTCCTGTTTGTTTTGTTTTTTATAATGCTAACCACAGTATTGGCAAGCATTTTCACCAAGTTGCTTAGATTTTCTTGCCTAAGGCTTGCTGAAAAATCTCACTTTTTAGCCTGGTAATCACTAAAAGTTTTGTTATATGTAACCTCCTGTTCTGCCTGTAAGGTGGAGCTATCCTTACCAGGCTTTCCTGCCTTATCTCCATACATATTCAGTCCTAGGCTGCAATCTTGCAAATGTCTATAAGCAGTCTTTTCAAATTGGCTAAAGTTAAGCATGTGAAGATCCGTGGCCCTGGTCTTCAGCACATAGGTTTATAAACGTAGATCAAACACTCCACTCTTCTTCAGGTCTGGGTAAGGAAGCACTGTGTAGCTCAAAAGCTTCCACCAACAGAAGTTGGTCTAATAAAAGATATTACCTCACCTACCCTGTCTCCCTTACAAACAAGGGCGAGTTTGCCATCTGGGCTCTTGGGCTGTGGATACCTAACCACAAGAAAGTGACCTGTGATACTCATTATGTAGCAACCTTCAGATTGTAGTTACCGTATATACTCATTCATTAGCCCGTTCGTTTATAAGCCGACCCCCCCCAAAAATGGATAGGTAGAAATAGCAAAAACCATATGACCCTTTCATAAGCCGACCCTATATTTCAGGGGTTGGAAAACTTTGGCTCCCGGCCCGTCAGGGTAAGCCACTGGCGGGTTGGGACGTTTGTTTACTTGGAGTGTCTGCAGGCATGAAGCCCCTCAGCTCCCTATGGCCACGGTTCGCCATTCCCAGCCAATGGGAGCTGCAGGAAGTGGTGTCTTTGTCCCCCCTGTTCAAAATATTCTGCTTTTGATTTTTCATAATCTAGTTCTGTTTACATTTAAAGTTCATAAACAGCATGTTCCATGCTTAAAGTTTTCCTAAGGCACGCCATATTGCAATATCTGACCCTTTAGGTTTGATCCAAAGTACAATTTGAAAAGCAAACTAAAAACAAAAAATACTTTTCCTGATTATGTCCACTCCATTTTAGAACAGAGATTTACTGAGCTTTATAGATGGCTAAATTAAAGACGCTACAAAATAAGAGAAAATAAATCTTAAATATAATACTTTAAGATCACACTTCTTTGCTGATAAAATTGAAAAGTAGTAGAATTACAAAAAATGTACATTTGTCCAGACTATTTCTTAATGTTTTTGTTTTTAAAGGTGTACAAACCATCTAAGTTGGCCACTATACTAAAGGCTACTCAGCAGAAAACTAGGAAAGAAGACAGCATACGCAAAAAGGTCCTAAACGTCCTCTTGTATAAAGCTGTGACAGACTTGATGAGCACCTGTGAAGTCAGTCAAGAGGTTTGTGACCTTAAGCTGGAACTCACCAAGGCAAGTACAAAAGCCATAGTTCATGTGACGTCACTTTGACTAAGGTGTGGAACAAGATACCGCGATATTCAAAAACAACTTTTAGGTCCCAGTCCTCTATTCTGATCTATGCAGGTGGACTGCTGTACCATGCAGCACCTCACAGTCTTCCATGGGGCTCAGTGGGGGCACAGCAGTTTGCCTGCAAGGATCACAATGCACGATCAGGGCCTTAGGCCATGTCTATATTAGGAATGCTTGCCAGTGTAGCTATGCCCATGTATGATGCCTACAAAGGGCTCCCAGTGGGACACAGTTTATACTGGCTGTGACTGGGGTTCCAGGGGAGCCCACACTGAGGTCACTCAGGGCAAACTGCAAAGAATGGGGCAGACAATCCCCCAAAACTGGTGGATATTCCAGTACTTAGATTTACCAAGCCAGCACAAAACAGCTTCTACAATACCATACTGGTTGCACAGAAGCCAAAACACAGTTCCCTTATAGCAACCCAGCCTTGGCTTCCACCCAGACACCCAAGTCAGATATGATAAGGATTACTTAAAATCTTATTCTTCATATAAGAAAGTTCTACCAATCCCAAGGGATCAGACACATTACCTCCCAAGTTAATGAATATTTCAGATCTTATCCAAATACACACTTACATCTAATTCTTAACTAAACTAAAATGTATTTTAAAAAAAGAGAATTGGTTAAAAGATCAGCATACATACAGACATGAGTACAGTTCTGTGATCAGTTTCATAGTAGAGATGGCGAGCTCTGGAGTTGCAAAGACTACATAGAATTAGTCCATAGGGTGACCAGATGGCCTGATTTTATAGAGACAGTCCTGATTTTGGGGGCTTTTTCTTATATAGGCTCCTATTACCCCCCACCCTCTGCCCTGATTTTTTACACTTGCTATCTGGTCACCCTACACTGCACTGAACTCCACCCCAGAGCTGGCTGCATTTCTGTAGGCGATGGAGGAATCATCATTATGTCATTGTATCCAATTAGATTTATAAAGTGCTAAAAAGAACATCCAAAATATTTAATAAATTTCAATTGGTATTCTATTGTTTAACAGTGCGATTAAACGTGCAATTAATTGCGATTATTTTTTTTAAGCATGATTCATTTTTTTGTAGTTAATCACATAAGTTAACTGCAATTAATCGACAGCTCTAATAAAAATCTTTGCATTTTACAGGTATCCCTGTCACCAGACTTTTCAGCATGTCGTGTGTACTGGAACCCTGCTGAAAGTGCAGAGGATGATCGTATTGAAAGTATTTTACAGAAAAGTGCCCCACGTATAAGGTACTGGTGTGTGCTGTAAAGTTTTGTAAACAATTACTCTGCTACATAAATAGTCACTCTGTCTATTAAGAATTTCTGAAGGGAAATTTCTAAGGTATTTTTACGAATCATGAATGTGACTTTCATTAGAATACTTTGGATCAGGATGTTGGACATCTGCACTTCTAGATACTTGGGGCCAGATTATCGCCCTTGATGTCGCACACAGATGGGCTGCATACTGGCCATATCGGGCCAGCTGAAAATTCCCCTCGTGGGGTGCTTTCAACCCATGTATAGCTAGCATACCCAGCTCTTCCACCCAGGTCTGCTGGGTAGGGTGTGGCTGGAGTGCCACTTCGCTTTGCTAATTGTTAGCTTATAAAAGGTAGTAGCTTGGGGCTACTATAAACTACAGTGCGGCCAGGGCTGGAACTGCGCAAGACAGAAAATCAGGGAGCTGCAACTGCCTGCCTCTCATTCACTGAGTTTTTTCTGTAAGTCAGTGTATTATTTCTGTATATTCCTCTAAATCTTTTAGCTGAAAAGAAAGGGATTAATTTTCTCAAATTTAAAAAAAGTAATTTAGACTGTAACTTTTTTGCATATACAGAAAATCCTGTGTACGTGGGAGCCCTAGAAAATACTCCAGCTGCCCTATTATGTCACATCTTTGTATACATACACACACTTCACTGAGTTCTTCAGTAACATCACTGTAGTCTTTGCTTCAGTAGATATCCTATAGCTTACATCCTTATCCAACAAACTTAGACCTAATTTGGACTTGAACTTGAGAAATTCTTTTTCTAGTAGCAGAATGCTACAGACCATTAATCTATAGTATAGTCCTTTTGAAATACTAGAATTTGTCATCTGAACTGATACCCTATAAACTTTGCAAACAGTACCCATGCTTCACAATGTGTTTGCTTCATTTTTATTTAACAAATATTGCATCTGTCTTAAAGATGCTTACGATTGCTCATATCTGGGGACATTTTATTTTTTCCAGACATCTTTTGATTACCCATCAGGTCCTGAGAACTGTTCCTCCAATTGTGTTTGTTAAAGACAAAGAAGCTGCAGCTTTAAAAGAGGTAAGATACAATCGCTGACTCAGTGTGTAAATATCACATG
Organism: Mauremys mutica; assembly: GCF_020497125.1. NCBI lineage: Eukaryota > Metazoa > Chordata > Testudines > Geoemydidae > Mauremys > Mauremys mutica. The sequence goes on from NC_059073.1 coordinate 107,206,018, forward strand.
TTGCAGTGTGTTTTGGAACAGACATGTAAGAAGAACATGGAAGGCTTAATAGGTGTAATGTTTAAGTAGACACATAGTTGCTCACTAGATCTGGAAAACAATTTAAATTGAAAACCAATTCCCCGTCTCTGACAACAAGCTTTTCAATGTTTTGATAAGGGTTGCCAATTATTTTGATACTTTGGGGACAGTGGAAAGTAGAGCTATCTTTTTCATTAGTTTTGTTGCCTTTATCTATAAAAACTTCTGAAGAGACGAACACTGTCTAAAGATGTTTCCAGAAGATAGACAGGTTAATCCAGGAGAGAGATACATCAAATAACCTCAAATGAAAGACAGGAAACTACTGTCTTTATAACCTTATGCCAAAAAGGAAGCAGAGCAGTGATGATGGTGACCAGCTGGCTAACTGCACTGCAGCTGGTTCAACTGTTGTTTTTTTGTAAAAGGTGCTAGAATCTAATGGAGAGAAACAGGGATATTGTATATTGAGGATAATATCTAGCTAAAGGTAACAGGCTTGCAGACTAGTGGAAGTACTTTTAGAATAGTAATGCCTTCTAGGGATTCATTATTATTGAGGATGAGAGGAGGTAATATTAGGATTGTGAGAGTCCCACGAATTAGAGAGCACAGTGATACTCTGGAGTCTTTTGAAGAATAAATTGAACTAGAGGATAACTACATTAAAAATTGAGCTAATTCATGAGGTCCTATGACCTAAATGAGCAGACTGTTAGACACAGTGCTGTTACGATCTAGTTACATATAATTATGAGTATCAGAGTCACAAGAGCATCCACTGCACAACTAGCAACCTTGGAAGAGGCAGTGTTTTTCATTTCTCACCAATGCACTAGGAATACGAAGTGAACAGCTGAATTTCCTCTGGTCAGTGAGGGGGTCTGCATTGCAACTGCAGTTGTGCCTTCCAGCCCAGGTAGACAGACTTGCAATAGCTTAACTTGAGCTAGCATGCAAAAAATAAATGTGAACATGGCTGCATAGGCAGCAGCTCGGACTAGCCACCTGAGCTCAGACCCAATGGGCTGGGTGGGCTTGGTGGACTCAGGGCTAGCCTGACCCGCCACCCATGGCACAACTTACACACTACTGTTTTTAGCATTCTCACTTGAGTCTGTCTACCTGGGCTGGAAGGACAAAGCCAGCTGCAGTGCAGACATACCCAAAGATAGTGATAAATCCAGAAAATGTTTTTTGTTAGCATACGCCACCACAGTGAGAGTGCCTTTCTACCCCACCACCAACAGATGTAGTAATAAGGCAAAGTTGAGGCACATTAATGCTCAGTTTAGGGTTGTTTAGTCCTCTGTCCCAGCCTGCAGATATAATTCCTTCATCTTTCCAGAAGTAACACAAGGATTTCTCAGTAACCTAACTGTGATTATCAGAACACCCAGAAGGAGCTTTAAATCTCTACTACAGGACACAACTTTCAAGTCCATTTTTATATGCAATCTGTATTTCAAATAAACTAAAAACCAGACACCAACCCCCAGTAGAGGAAACTTTATATCTTATAAGAGGGGAGAAAAACAGTTACTTTCAACTCCTAATACAAGGAAACACAAAGGAATAAAAGACTGATGAGGAAAAAAAATCACAGAAAAGGAATATTACAAAACCTTACATTTGGTAAAACTTTCACAGCTAAAGGTAACCTATAACGCACTAGAAATGTACAGTCCTGGACAGACTGATCTGTTTAAAGTAGTTGTGGGGTGGTGGTATTTGGTTGGTTGGTTGAGTTTTTTTTAAATTAAATCTCTTACATACAAGATTGGGCCAGACAATTTCCAAAAGGGGGAAGAGAATGACAGAAAATTTGAAGTATATGTACATTGGTAAAGGGAAGAATTTACAAGAATAAAGTGAAATCAAACTTAAAATGAGGAATTCTTAATTAACCAAAAACTAAATTCTCTCTCCAGTCCACATCAAATATATGCCAAACCCTTGAAAGTCACAGTAGTCCACTAATTAATTATTCCATTTGGTGTAAAGATCCCAGGAAGGTATGTACTTCCTGGCAATTCTACAGACTGATAAGTCTAGTGGCAGATTATTCCCTACAGTACATTTCATAGTATTTATTGAGAGGCTTTGTAAATTAAATGGATGACATTTATTGAAAATACAGACCATTTTGAAATGGATACTTTCCAGAAACCCAGAGGGAGGCAGCTATGATACTCACACGTAAAAGAAACAGACCTGTTCGCTGTCTCATTCTGGCTTGTTTCCTTTATGAATGTAAACAGAATAGATTTAATAATGGATATATGTTTTCTATTTTTTCATTTGTTTACAGATTGATAGGTTATTGGCAATTGCTGATTTTGGACTTCAGGAAGAAAAATACACATTGGCTGAAAACGACTTTAGGTGGGTTTTTTGTTTTGTTGTTTATTAATTGAAATTTTGCAACAAGTATTTTCATTTATGGATATTGGATTAAAAATCGAAAGAATATGTATTTAAAGATACAGAAAATAATTATTCTGTGTGTCTATTTTGTATTTCTCTCTAGCCCCTATTGTGGTATCTAATTGTTAGCATCTTAAGAATTTGGTATAATGGAGTTATGAAAAAAGACAAAGGAAAAGTTAGCGCAGTTTAAAGAAATCCTTATGTAGACATCTTGCCTTTCAAAAGAGTGACTGACTACCATATATAAATGTAAAGGGATATTGAGTAGTCAGTGATAACAAAAACCCACCCATAACAAAAACAAAATGTAGGGGACAGTGTTTTACTTTGAATTTACAGTGTCTAGCACAATGAGCCCCCACCTACTGATTAGAGCCGCCACATGATACCAAAATACCACAGATATTCTGTAAAGAGCCATCCTTACCTCTCTTACCCCTTAGATTATTAACACCGAAAACTATTTAAAAACCTAAATTTACATCTTGCTCTTTATGCTTTGGATTCTTTGTGCATTTCACTCCATGTGGACATTTATTTCATAGTCTCTTTTGCCTTCTGGTTCTTGTGTGCTAGCACGGTGCTCCAGTGCATAGGTCACAAGTACTGCAAGGGAAAATGTATTTAATTTAGATGTATGGACCTTAGTGTGGCAGTGGAAAATGATTGGAGTAGTATTTGGGACAGAGTCACAAGTAGGACAATGAAGAGTAACATGCAGCTCACTATTTTTGGGTTAACTGCGTGGATTTAAAAACCAGCAACTTCCTGCTCAGTTGGTGATCTCGCCATTTTCTGTATTCCCAATCTACAATATGCTCTTCTGCAGAGCATGGTGCTTCTGAAGGCAATATCTATGTGCAGAAAGTCAGTAACCATAAGTCAGATGTTTTTGTTTCAGTAATTTACAGGCTGTAGGTTTCAAGCCATAGGTGCTGACTTGCCCTCTGCCCTGTGGATGCTTGACCCTGCCCCCCTGCCCAATTCCACCCTCTTTCCCCAAGTCCCCACCCCGTCCCATCTCTTTACTGCCTCCTCTCCCAGGCGTGCAGCATTCCCACTCCTTCCCCTCCCTCCCGGAAAGTCCTAGATGCCACCAAACCGCTCTTAGGTGGCTGTCGGGAAATGCTGGGAGGGGGAGGAGTGGGGACACAGCGCGCTCGGGGGAGGAGGCGGCAAGAAGGGGGTGGGGGCCAGGGAAGCTTGGCTGCAGAGCACCCACTAATTTTTCCCCGTGGGTGCTCCAGCCCCGCAGCACCCACGGAGTCGGTGCCTATGCTTCAAGTTTCCTGGATGATAGGTTCTATAGAAGTGCAGTGTTGTTAGCCCATTGGCTCATGACCTATGTCTTAGACTAGGGAGACTTCTGTACTAAATTTTACAGTATATTGAAGGACATGTCACTTTAGATCCCAAAATTCTAAGGATTTATAACATGCTAATTTCCATAATACTTGAAGCCCTAAAAAGTTCTAAAGTAAGTGATATCTGCATCACTCTTTCCCCTTCACAGCATTATCGCTATATGAAACAAATCCTACTAAGTCAGAGGGCTCATTCTACCAAGTTTACTGGTATAATTATATTGCTCTAGTTATACCACTATAACTGCCCCTGTGGACAGTCTTATTCTTGAATAAACACTATAGTTATACCAGTATATTTCCTCATGTAGACAAGCCCTGAGTCTTGAATTTTTCCTCTGAAGATGGTAAAAAAATATAAAATAAATTCTAATTCCTTGATGAACAAACTATTTAGAATGATGGTGATACCAGGCTGAGAGCTATTGAAACCTTATTTTCAGACTGGAAACAAGGTGTAAATTTTTAATGGTGAGAGCAATTAACCATTGAACAATTAACCAAGGGTCATGGTGGATTCTCTGTAACTAGGGCCCTATCAAATTCACGGTCCATTTTGGTCAATTTTATGGTCATAGGATTTTTTGAATCGTAAATTTCATGATTTCAGCTATTTAACTGAAATTTCATGGTGTTGTAATTGTAGGGGTTCTGATCCCAAATGGGGTTGTGTGTGGGGGGGGGTCCACAAGGTTATTGTAGGTGGGGGGTTGGTACTGCTACCCTTACTTCTGCGATGCTGCTGGCAGCGGTGCTGCCTTCAGAGCTGGGAAGCTGGAGAGCGGTGGCTGCTGGCCAGGAGCCCAGCTCTGAAGGCAGAGCCACCACCAACAGCAGCACAGAAGTAAGGATGGCATGGTATGGTATTGCCACCCTTACTTCTGTGCTGCTGCTGGTGGGGCGCTGCCTTCAGAGATGTCGCTGAGCCAACAGCTGCTGCTCTCTGGCCACTCAACTCTGAAGTCAGCACAGAACTAAGGGTGGCAATACTGTGATCCCCCCTAAAATAACCTTGTAACCTCCCTGCAATTCCCTTTTCGGTCAGGACCCCCACTTGAGAAACACTGGTCTCCCCAGTGAAATCTAAAAGCGCACAAAAGACCAGCTTTCACAGTCCGTGATGTATTTTTTATGGCCATGAATTTGGTAAGTAAATCCCTATCTATAACTGACAATTTTCAGATCAAGTTTGGATGTTTTTCTAAAAGATCTGCTCTAGGAATTATTTTGGGGAAGTCCTGTGGCCTGTGTTATACAGGTCAGACTAGATCAGGGTTCTCAAACTATGGTTTGGGACCCCAGAGTGGGTTGCAACCCCGTTTTAATGGGTTTGCCAAGACTGGTGTTAGACTTGCTGGGACCGAGGGCTGAAGCCAAAGCCTGAGCCCAACTGCCCGGAGCTGAAGCTAAAGCCAGAGGGTTTGTGCCCTGGGCAGTGGGGCTCAGGTTACAGGCCCCCAACCCGGAGCTGAAGCCCTTAGGCTTTGGCCCCCACTGCCCGGTGTGGCAGGGCTCTGGCGGGCTCAGGCTTCGGTCCTCCCTCCTGGGGTAGTGTAGTAATTTTTGTTATCAGAAGGGGGTCGTGGTGTAACGAAGTTTGAGAACTGCTGGACTAGATAATCACAATGGTCCCTTCTGGGCTTGGAATCTGAGGGTCTAAAAAGGCTTCTCTGTTTCCCTCTGATTTCACAAGATGATCTCTTTATAAAGAAGCTTAGTAAAGGTAATTGTGCCTTAAAGTTTCATAGTACAGTTTACCATGTGCCTCTTAAAAAATACTTTTCTTTTCGCAGTGAATCATCTTCTGAGATGGCAGCTTCGTCCATCCCAGCTAATCTTTTTGGGATCGATCATGAAGTGCTCAATAAGCAAATAATGGAGTACAAAAAAATGAAAAAGGTGAAGGACACAGAAGGCATTGGGTGGGCAGAACAGCAGCAGGTGCAGCTGGCTGAGATACAAAAGCAAAAGCAAATGAAAAAGAAGAAAATAAGGGATCCCTTTGAGAATGATATCACACCACAGAAATATCTGCTGGACAAATATAGTGAAGATTCTTTGGATGGTGACATTACACCTTCTCAAGATAGCGAACTGGAGTATGAATTACAGGAAGTGGTAGATGAACTAGAGGTAGATGATGACAAAAATCAATCTACTACCAAACTTAAGTGAAACTAAAAAGCCTTTTTTTAAAAAAATAAAAACTGTTGGTAATTAATTGTATTAGAGTAACCACTGAATTACAACTTCTGTGCTGCTTATTCACCATCTCCTTTCCATCTTCTCCAAAATATGTGGAAATTAATCAAGTAGTACAAGTTTTTATGGGAAAATAACTTTTTAAATCCTGCTTATAATAAATCTGAGGAGATGAGCCCTTCTGAACTCAGATAAATAAGAAATATTATGGTTGTCAAAAGTAAAATACTCTTATCAGCTTTATACTGAGATGAAACTTCTTGTAAATACATTATGTACCACCCAAAAAGCTTATTACCTATGCCTTGATATAAGTGCAAGGAACTGTCAAAAGATGAAAATATTTCAAAAAACTTGAGTATATTACAATAGAAACATGCTAGACTACATTTCAGTATCCTGCAAAGTTTGTATATCACAAAAATGTGCTTTCCTTACTTCTCAGTGATTTAATAGAGTGCTTTGTGCTGTGATTTCATATTACTTAGGCTTATTTTTACAAACCATGTACAAATATTGAAGTATTACATCTAAAACTACTAAAATAGACAAATTACTGTAATAGTATGACTTCCATGCAGTCAGGCAAGATTCAGGTGCCAAGAGAGACCTTTTTTTGCTGTAGAATGAGTTGTCATGGCCTATGTACTTATTTCCTTGTCTACATTTTTTACAATATGCACGTTTCCTGTTTCTAACTTTGAGCAGGGGCGGACACTAAACAGCTCACAATTTGCAGAACTTTAGAAAGCAACTGATATTCAAACCTTCAGCTAATCAGCAGTTTCTCTTGTAACTCTCCTTCCCTTTGGGGCCTTATTTTCACTGAGAAAAAGGGTGTGTTTTGATAATGTACTAGCCCTGATCTACATTACGAACTTATGTCTTATAATTACGTTGCTCAGGGGTGTCAAAAATCCACACCCCTGAGTGACACAGTTATACCAACCTAACTCACAGTGTAGACAGCACTATGTTGAAGGGTGGGTGTCTCCCAGCACTGTACCTGCTGCCTCTTGGGGAGGTGGAGTCCTACACCAAAGAGGAAGTTCTCCCATCGGCATAGGTAGCATCTTCATTAAGGGCTACAGCTGCAGCACTTTAGGTGTAGACAAGCCCTTAGCTAACGGATTAGCTGGTGAAGGTAAACCCTAGGCTTCCCCAGTGATGACCTTAGCCATCTAACGTGTTAACATGTTAAAACTACAACCTGCCTTGTCTCCACTAGGATATTAACACATTACAGTAGGAAAAAAGGTAGAGTAGTTAGATGTGGTCTATATCTCTAACTCCTCTCCAAAACATTAAAAATTATTTAAGAGCATGTAAGTTGAATGACAGTTGAGGAATCTCTTTACTAGAGAAAAAAGGTGTGTTCTTAATTTGAGTTAGCTAACACAAGATAAAATCCTAGTGAAGGCACAGTAGTTCGTAGTTTTCATATGAGTTAGCAGATAGAGTTAAAGACTAGGCAAGTGAAAATAAGGCTTATTCACTACTCCTAGCCTCATGAAGACCAAAATGGCTTAGTCTTTCTGATGGCTTCACAAATGTCTCATTCTCCCTCTCCACTTCTGTTTTGCACCTCAAGGGGAAGCCAGTCTGAACAAATCTTCCTTAAACAGGCAGAAAGACTGACATAGCTGCTGTTATCTGGCCATTACATTTAGAAGTCTCATTTTTCCTCATCAAGTAACTTGATACCCACTAGGTTTAACTTCTGGTGTTTCCCTTCCCCATCTCAAGTACAGGCTCTAGATATATACATTTGCTTCATCTACAGTTTTTTTTTCCTACAGCAGAGTTTGCAATGCTTTATTTGTTCACATAATTCAGTAATTCACAAGGGGTCTCTTGCTTGCTAGTGCGAATCAGCAAGGTCCCACTACAGTGAGATCAGTTGGGTTGTGTCTGCACTGTGTTCTAACGTTCTGTGCTTAAGACATATGAACTCTTTTTCCCTGAGTGCATCCACCAGTACAACATTCTTCTAAGATTCTTCTGTTTGGGTCAATTCAATGTTGACTCCCTTTTTTCATTACAATTATTTTTTGCCCATTTCATTTTACAGATTAAGATTTTTAACACTGTACAAAATCTCAGTCTCTCTTTGGGCGAAATACAAACTCTATATACACATTAACTGAACTGACAGCCTTAGGTTCTGCTCTTGGGAGAGTATGGCAAACATGTTTAGTCCATAATTTAATATCAAACCAGACAAAAACAAAACTTGTCAACCAAACACCATGAAGGGATGTGCTGATTATTTATTTTTTTTTTTTTTAAGAAAATACCGTCACAGGGGCACTAATGTTAGTTTGAGCAATGAGGTATTTATTCCTTTGGAGGAAGGACTGAAGAAAGGGTGAAGTACTATAAATGTTACTGTAGATAGTATCCTCATAAAAATACTAATTGAGGCCATGACTCAGCAATTCATTTAAGTACATGCCTAACTTTAAGCATGTGAATGTTTTCACTAACTTCAATGTGCTTAACCACTGTGTGGAATCGAGGCCTGGTATTCCATACAGTCAGTCAGTCTCTCTCTCTCTCTTTTTTAAATTTCTTGCTACAGCCAAATATATGAACTAGGGACAATTTTAGTTGTCTTTTGAGCTGAATCCCAACCTGCCCTGCTCTGCCCTGGGCATATACCTTGTTCAACACTGGTTATGTGCTCCTCCAGCCCAGTAGAATGCTCAACAATAACAGTAAAGCCTTGTCGGCATGGGAGACCGAACTTTCTCTTGGGCGGTCCAAGACCTAAGTACCATCACAAACTTTACCCCTTTCCACTCCAGGTGCATTTCTTTGACCCTGCCTTAGGTAACACATAGCAACAGAGGGTGTGTGTGTGTGTATATAAAGACTCCACTGCATATTTTTCTCTCTGGGAGGGAGAGGATGAGAGAACCAACAACAGGTGACAGAAGGCTCTCAGATTCTACGGTACATGAATAGACAGGTGGCTCAGGGTCCCTAATACAGTTCTTTTACCCCTCTAAGCTTCCTCTCAGGCCATTTGCCTGTGAATATCGGGTAATCCTGGCTGTTTTTCTTAACTCTTTTAAGGGCCCTGCAGGTCTTTTCAAAACCCACCTATTGCCTACTCCTCCAACTTCTGAGTTTGAAAACCTAGTCCTAAACTTTTATTTAACCAGTTTGAACAATAGCATTCAGCAACTCTTCTACTACTTACTGCCAGAGGGAAAGCCTAATCTTACAAGATCCTGGCAGTGCTTTCCTTCCTGCTCACAGTCTAGCTCCCTGACCCTTTCTGGATCCTGCTTCCTTTCTCCCCAGAGCCAAAAGCCCTGCAGATTCAGCCCCCCACAAATTCCAGACAGACAGTCTCAGTGGACTCCAGCCAGGAGTCCAATCCTCTGTGTCTCTGTGTACCCAGCAGCATATAATCTTTGCTCTTCATCTAACAATGTACCCTATCATACAATTTCGCTTAACTGTTATCCTATAACAGCATGTCTTATCCTACAATTTCAATATAACAGTCCCTTCTGCACATCATCTAGTCACTGGAGTCCTAGGGAAAATTCCAGACATCTGAAATAGAAGCAAAGCAGGCCTAACCACCAGACCTGCCCTCAGGCCCAAACTATACCTTTTCTAATAACGGTGTATGCCTATGAATCCTTGTTTAGAGAGGAACAGCTACTTCCAGCCACTTCTGCCTGCACTGAGAGGAGCGTAACCACAGCCAGGTTGCACAAGAAAGGGAGGAACTACTACCTAGCAACTAACTAGTAGCTATAGGCAAGAAAGGTCCATTCTGAACTTGATAGTAGAGAAACAGATGGGAAAACCAAGTACAATGGAAAAGGGGCAGGCAGAGGAAATCCTATGAAGCATCTGGAAAAAATATAAATATAGAAACTAATGACTCAGAAGAGAGTGACAGCAAGAGGAAAGAGTCATATCAAGCTAACTGGAGATAGTTAAAAGGGAAAGCAGGTCCAAAGAGAAATAAAGAAAGATCTTTGATAGGGTAACAAGTCTTGCAGATAGGCGGGAAGCAATTCAAGTTAGCTATTCAAAGGATCAGGTCTTTATGCTCATATGACAATTCTTCACTTTTAAGGAATTTCCCCCATCTTAGATTTGATCCAAAAACTTCTAGGATCCCAAAGTGGTATGGTATCAACACCTATCACACCAAAGACAAATCTTCATTGGCTGTAAAAAGTAGTTGCAATTATGTCTTCTACATTTTCAACTACTATTGGTATATGACAGACCTCTATACCGCTCTGCAGGGACAACCTCTATATTTTACTGCAATATTAATTCTATCACCAAGAAATAGCCTTCATTCCCATCTCCACACAAACATGCAGAACTATGATTAATAGCTGAAGATACTCATGGATGTAAAATTCATTAATTATTATTTTTTACAATGATTTTCCCCTGTAATCCATGTTCTCTGGGTGGCCCAGCTCCACAGCCAGGGCTTTGGCTCTTGTGAAGTTGCCTTGTCTGACACAGACTCTCCTTTAACTCAAGCATGGCAATGAAGGGGAGAGCTTGTAATTGGCTTCAGTGGGTGACTAATCATCTCTCTCTCTCTGGATCCCCCCTGCTACCTGGTTCCAAGGAGCATCCACTGTAATCCAATTAACTTCTCCTTGGAGATCCTTGCAGGGCAGAAGATATCAAACAAAATGTGGGGAACCTGGCAAAAGGAGCAAAATGGTGAATTCCAGGGACAAGATGCTGAACTCACCGCACCTTGGAAAGATGGCAAATTCTGCAGCCATGATATGGGTCCACAGTCGTGGATGAGATGACTGGAGCACTTCATGCTTTTTAGAGCCATTGTTTCAGGCTGTCTGCAAACTCAAGTAGCCATCACAGTATTTGTTTACACTTGGTTCAAACATCTAAGGTTAACTCAGAATCCTAAGAGCTTGAAGCAATTTTTTTTTAAATGAAAGCAGATTCTGGATTACAATTCTGCGGCAAGATGCACATTCCACAACAATTTCCACTGTTACGGAATATACAGGACCCTGCTAACATCATTTATTTTGCTTGAGTAAAGGCCTGCCAACCAGCAAGCACCATATAAAGACCCTCAGGACAGGACTCAAAAGTGGAAAAAGCAAAACAACCCAAGAAGTGGAAGGATCCACTAGTAGAGTTCTTCCATCCTGAACAATATATAGTGTCTGATTGACAGAGGTGGGTTGGGAATGTGCTTGATAAACTTGTAGGAAATCAACCACTGAAAGAAAAATTCATGGATCTTCAAACCAGCTAACTCTTTCAAATACCCAAATGAGGATAACCAGTATGGATGCAAGGGGCACACCCTCACATTATTATGTCTATAAGGAGACTCTAGCAGACGTCTAAAAGCGCTTTGCCTCTAAGACATGGCAAGTATTATATATATTAACTTTATTTGGTGGAAATTAAGTGCTAGTTTGAATAGCATGGCAAGTGCTGTATTAGACAAAGCTAACGTTCATCAAAATGTTTTTCAGGTGAAGAACCAGAATGATAAAAAAGAGGTTGTGTGTTGAGGTTAACAATTGTACTCTGAACATATTGCCTCTGCAGGTCCATACTGTGAGTTTTCATGCCCAGCTAGGCAATGACCAACCCTACTGCAAAGTAATTACTTCTTGGGAGAGCATTTGCATAGTGGTGCTCCCTCCCAGCATTCTAGAACCAAAGGTGTAAAAGTCTCCTCTTCCCAAATGTCCCTCAGATACCTTCTATCTCCAGATACATCCCATAACTCTCCAAAGTAAAGGGGAAGAGCACCTGCTTTCTGAATATATTGATTCCACCAGGACAAAGAGTTATTTTGCTCAGTAACATTATTCTCTTTCATGAGGTTGCCTCCATAGATCCTTACTGTTGGAGACTAGGTAGCAGGGACAATCCTCAGAAGGAAGGCCGAGGGGTTCTTTTAACTCAAGCGTTATTGACATGCCACTTTCCCAAATGGAGCATTCAATCTGTATTGAAAAAATAATGCTTCATAAAGATATAATTCAGGTTCCATACTGCAGATCTAATCTATCTTCCCATATGAATAAAGGTTGCAGAAATGGCTTTTTTAGTAGAAAGGGCTTTATGTTTTCCTGTTACAGGAACTTCAGCATACAATCAACCTGTCTGAATACAGAATTTGATCCATTTAGATCATCTCTCTACTGAAAGTTATTAGCCCTTAGCTTTTACATCAGAAGCCATAATCTTGTCTTGCTGGTTTCTGACTCCTAAGATCTGACACAAGGATCTGAACATCTTAGATCCAATGAGGCCCTATCATCCTTGAACTTCTGGGATCCAACAAATAACCATATGTCCTTAGATTAGAGAAGGCTACTTGCACTGGGGCATAATTAGAACCAACCTTTGCCTGAGTCTCTAATAGATTCATGCAGGATATAGGTTGCCTGTTTGCCCCTTTGCTTTCTGTCCTTCTTAAAAATAGAAGCAGGTGGAACCAAGTACTGCTCAAACGTTTAGAGACTCAGTTGGTCTACACACAGGGAAAGGATCCAAAGACCTCCTGTTGTGATGGACTTGTCTTCTGCAACTAGGTTCAGATCATAAGAACCTCCCAGCAACACAGAGCTTGATCCTGATGCAGAGACCTAAAGAATCTCATGGCACCATGGTGACTGGGATCCTTCCCCAGTGAATCTGATGACTCCTTAGGCAAAGACTCAGAAGCACCTTTGGGAACTATGATTAAATCCTGGAGCAGCTCAGCAGGGATATTTTGTAAGTCCTGAGTGCCGACATCTTTCCCCATATGCCGTAGTAGAGGGAACCTAACAGTTAAGACAAAGTCTAAACATGCAAATAGCTAATTACAAACCTACTGATAGACAATACTTTGAACCAAACCAATAGGGTGATTATATAGCACAAATGCCAATGCAAGGAAAAGATTGGGTTCCTCACCTGCTCAGGCCAGTGACAAGAGAAGAACCGAGTGACAGTTTTGGGGTTGGGAAGTAGGAGAGTTGTCATACCTTTCGATTCTAGAATGCTGGACCAGACTGCTTTGGTGAGTTATTAGAAACAGAATGCCTGTATCCTGGGCTCGAGTTTGTGAAACAATTAATGAAAAAAAGTTGCAATGCTCTTGTGTTTGTCTGGCATGGATAAGAGCTGTTCTATAGTCATCGTAAATCTGCCTTGCCTGGGTGTTTTTGTGAGGCTCACAAAGTACCTTTGGAATGTAAAAGCAGTTGAAATGTCTAGATAATGGAGGCAGATTTTAATGACTAGCTTCAAAACTGAAACATGGAACTTGGCAGTCAATGTAGTTTAAAAAAAAAAAGCACCAATGTGATGGACAATTTTGCTGGAACACAAATCTATTTCTCATGCTGAAGTCTGCATTTCTCCCTATAAACCTAACGTTGATATAGTCCCTATATCAGTGAATAATACAAACATCCAAGAAACACTAACTTTGTTCCCTCTGCAGCAAAAAGGAACCGATTCAGGTGGCACTCTGTCATGGAGGTTGTAAGACATGTTAATATGCTAGATACCATTCACATGATTATTGCTGTGTAGGGAGCTGTCTCTCAGACCTGTACTGTTCACTGTTTCCTTAAGTGTAGGTTTTATAGCTGAGCTGAAAACAATGATGAATAGTGGTGTAGATGATAACATCTCTCCATCAACAAGAGTGACACCCAAAATATTTAATATACGTGCTGACCTGGGATGCACTCATCTGCCAATGAGCTTATGGATTCAGACATCGTAATAGAAATGAAACCAGAAACAGAGGGAGGAAAACAGCTGATGAGACTATAGAATAGGATGATGAAACAGTTATGCCAATTCATAAAGAAATGCAGATGTGCCACTCGGTCTTATTTTCCCCATGTCCATGACGCAAAAATCAATACAAGATTCCAACTAGCACTCATTTAATCACTTGCAGTCTCATGCTCTGCCCTGCAGAAGCCACTAATAAGAGGAAAGTGGTTAATTTTGTCAGTGCTGGTTTATCTTTTTGGAGCTTTGAATATAATGACTGTACCACACAGTACACTGAGCAATGTTTTTATCTTTATACTTTTTACGTCAGACATACTGAAGGTAATTTTCATGGGCCTGGAACTGTATTGCTTTCTGTGCTAGCAAATAAGTATGCTGATAGGAGAGGAATCAGCGGTGGACTCTATATGCTTTGTTACATAGTTGAGTAGTTGAGTGTAGCAATCAACCAAATGCAAGGATTAGATGGAAAACTGCCTAAATCTATCCTTTTAGCTAAATTCTATTGCAAACCAATTTAAAAAACAGAACAGCTGCAAACTAGGCCCTTCTTTACTCCTCTTCCACTAACCAGAATTCTGAACTTAGTTTTCCTCTACAACAGCAGGTGACAATAACACCTAAAACAATGCAGGGAACGTACCTATCACCAATCATCACAGAGAAACAAAGAACTCTAAACTCAGATCTTAGCTAATAAAGACAAGCTGAAAAGCCTTTTAATACAAATTTTTGTTTGTAATTACAGATAAATCTATAACTTTCTTTTAAGACAAACAAAATAGTGTTTTATGGATACATAACTGTGACTACATAAGAAGCCATCTTTCAACCTTATCTACATAAGAGCTATGCTTTTTTAACGTGTCGCGATGTTTGCAACTGTAAAAAAATGCTACTTTTTCTCTTTATATTAATGAGTTTGAATTAATAGTTTTTAAATTAGTTTCTCTTTTACATAAAAGGCATATTTTTCTACATAATTAGAATAAGCTATACAAGGCAATATATGTAGCTTAAAGATGTATCAGAAAAGCACAAATATATAAAAAGTTTGTGAACTGAAAACATTAACAGAATAAAAATAAATGCTAACATTTTCAAGTAGGCCTCTAAAAATTGTACCCACAAATGTTGATTAGGTACATGCATAACTCCTGCATATACAAGAACAAAGTTATTTTATATGCATAAGTAGGGTAATTCAGCATCTAACTACCCAAATGGGCTAGGCAAACAAGTTTGCATGTGAAAATTTGAGTTTTACTTATCGGAAAAAATGTAGGGGCAATTTCAGAGGCCTGTTTCAAACCTGTACCCAAAATATTTTAAATACCATTTTTCCTTTTCTTCTCCAAGAGTGAAATCTTTACATGCACAAGCATATCACTGAAAGTGTTAAAGACTTGAACTCATGATTTGTAGTTTCCTAGCAAAAATTAATTACTTCAAACTTACATAAAGGTGCATCCTATATTTTTACACAATACCATTCATCCTTGAGAATCCCGAAGCACACCATTGAAAAGCAGTTTTTAACAGTGCCCAGCAGAACTATAAGAGTTTAGGAATAAATAAATAAACAAAAATAACAAAATGACTGAATATAGATATCCAAAAGAAAACGCAGAAGCAATTTACTTAGTTTAAATTTCAGATTAATAATATGCAATCAGGTCATGGGGATTGACACCTTTATTCTTGTAAAGAGTGCTATTGGATCTTTAACAACAAAACTGGTCAGGGTCAGTTTTAGATGTAATACAAAAGATGGCATGTCAACAGCACAACACAGGAGACAGATTCAATAGTGACACAGAGAGAGAAGTTTCAGAGTGATAGCCGTGTTAGTCTGTCTCAGCAAAAAGAACAAGGAGTACTTGTGGCACCTTTGGGCATAAGCTTTTGTGGGCTAAAATCCACTTCATCGGATGAATGCAGTGGAAAATACAGTAGGAAGATATATATATACACACACAGAGAACATGGGGAAAAAAAGTAAAAAATATTTCCTCATGCTAATTTTTCCCTTACTGTTACTCACACCTTCTTGTCAACTGTTTGAAATGGGCCATCCTGATTATCACTACAAATATTTTTTTCTCCTGCTGATAATAGCCCACTTTAATTGATTAGAATAATAGAATATTAAGATTAGAAGGGACCTCAGGAGGTCATCTAGTCCAACCCCCTGCTCAAAGCAGGACCAATCCCCAGACAGATTTTTACCCCATTTCCCTAAATGGCCCCCCTCAAGGACTGAACTCACAACCCTGGGTTAGTCTTGTTAGAGTTGGTATGGCAACCCCCCTCTTTTCTTGTTCTCTATGTATATATAGCTTCCTACTGTATTTTCCACTGCATGCATCCCATGAAGTGGGTTTTAGCCCACGAAAGTGTACGCCCAAATAAATGTGTTAGTCTCTAAGGTACCAGAAGTACTCCTCATTCAGAGAGCGAAGAGTGCCACCTACTTAGCAGACAACCCCACATAACGAAGCATGCTGGGTTATCCGTGTCAGTATCCCATTCATGTACTGATCCCATTCTGCAGGCGGTAACTGATGAGATCAGCGTCCGAGCGGTATCAGTTTCACTTCTAACGTGGATTAGTTTGCTTTGCATGACACATGCACCCACCTCTAGAAGTGTTTGAGAAAAGGGGAAATAGCGCAGAGGGAGGTCTCTATTTCCAGTATGCGGGACTAATCCCCGCGGCCTGGCAAAGACATGCCATACAACTATCAGCAGGGACTGGGTGTCTGTCCTCACCCCCAAGCGCCTACGGCAGCCCATGCCTCAGCAGATGCATTCATGAGCCTCGCTGGTAGCACAGGGATGGCATCTCTCGTTGGTGTCTCCAGTGCTCTCATATGGGAGCAGTTCTCTTGCAGGAGCCACAACAGGTTTCCTCAAAAAGAACAGGAGTACTTGTGGCACCTTAGAGACTAACAAATTTATTTCAGCATGAGCTTTCGTGAGCTACAGCCCACTTCTTCGGATGCATAGAATGGAACACACAGACAGGAGATATTTATACATACAGAGAACATGAAAAGGTGGAAGTATGCATACCAACAGGAAGAGTCTAATCAATTGAGATGAGCTATTATCAGGAGGAGAAAACAAAACTTTTGAAGTGATACTCGAGATGACCCATAGAAGGTGTGAGGAGAACTTAACGTAGGGAAATAGACTCAATTAGTGTAATGACCCAACCATTCCCAGTCTCTATTTAGGCCTGAGTTAATTGTGTCTAATTTGCATATTAATTCAAGTTCAGCAGTCTCTCTTTGGAGTCTGTTCTTGAAGTTTTTTTGTTGCAAAATTGCCACCTTCAAGTCTTTACTGAGTGGTTAGAGAGGTTGAAGTGTTCTCCCACTGGTTTTTGACTGTTATGATTCCTGATGTCAGATTTGTGTCCATTTATTCTTTTGCGTAGAGACTGTCCGGTTTCGCCAAGGTACATGGCAGAGGGGCATTGCTGGCACATGATGGCATATATCACGTTGGTAGATGTGTAGCTGTATGAGCCCCTGATGGCATGGCTGATATGATTAGGTCCTATTATGGTGTCCCCTGAATAGATATGTGGACAGAGTTGGCATCGGGCTTTGTTGCAAGGATAGGTTCCTGGGTTAGTGTTTATGTTGTATGGTGTGCGGTTGCTTGTGAGTATTTGCAACAGGTTTCCCGCTGACCTCGCAGCCTGCCAGGCACAACAAAGCCCTTAGTGCCCGAGTAACTGTAAATTCAATTACTGGTGTCGATGATAGCTGCACTCGCCCCCGGCTGCAGCGCTTATACTCACAGCCTCGCAAGAGGGGGCAGAAGCGGCGCTCGCCCAGCAGCGGCGCTAGAGAGGGGAGCAGTTTCCCTTCTCAGTGGGAGCAGCTGACGGAGCCGCCGCTGGGCACGCGGGGGACTTTGATTAGAACTCAAACCCGGCCCCGGGGCGCCCCCTACCGGCTCGCGAGCCGGGCCACAAATACCACGTGCGCAGCAGCCGCCTGAGCGGGGCTCCCAGGCAGCGGCGGGCGGTAAGACAGCGCGTGGCGCCGCAGTAGAAAGCGCGCGCGTGGCGCCGGGTTCGGAGCGGCCGCCGCTGGCTGCGCTGAGCCGAGTCTGGGAACCGGTCGCGTTAGCAGCGCGGTGCAGCAGCAGCAGCAGCGCAATCTCTTCCGCAGGCTAGTCGTGCGGCAGGGGGGACCCGCTGGGGGCGGGGTGGCTGGTGCAGGGAGTGTGCCCCTTGCTCTTCCCTTCCTCAGGTCTCTGGTTGCACGTGCGCTCGGCTGCCCCGGGCCAACCCACTGACTGGTTGTTTTTTTTTGTTTTTTTTTTTAAGGGGGAGGGGATTTGGGCGCCTGTGCCTTGAGTCTGGGTGCAGCCTATGGGGAGGCAGGCAGCCTGTGCGCCCAGCTCTGGAGTGGGACTGGAGGCTGTCCCGGGGCGGGGGTTTATTGCCTTCAAGGAGGCGTTGCCAAATTCCCAGGTGCTGCACAGCGCTTGGCTTGGCAAACTGCCGCCAGCTCGACTCCCTTCGCCCTGCTGGGAAGGCGTTTACACACAGCAGCGGGGGGACCCATTTTCTTAAACCCACGCAGTGTCTGAAGAGCTCCAGGAGAGTAAGACCTGAAATCTCTTTCGCTAAGTTAGTGGTGTCCCCTGGAGCACGAGGCATTGAAGAAGGACTTAAAAAACCCACAACACCCTGCATAGTGGGAATTTCGCTATCTAATGTGTTCAGGTTACAGGTGAACAACCACTAGCCCTGGTGCTCTTCAAGTCATTGCCATTACTAAAGATCCTGTGGACCAAACTGCTCCCAGTGACACCTGTGACACCTCTTTGTGGTTATTGGGGTTGCACACATGAAACTGGCTGTAACTTTTAAAAAACCGAGGGGTTGTTCACAAAAATGGGAGAGAATCTGCTTCGCACTCAGTCTTAGGCTTTGTCTATACTAAACAATTAGGTTGGTTTAACAACGTTGGTCAGGGGTGTGAAAAATCAATGTTCCTGAGCAGTGTTGTTAAACACACCTAAATTCCCATGTAGACAGTGCTAGGTCTTCCATCTACCTAGCTACCGCCTCTTGGGGTGGTGGATTACCTAGGCCAATGGGAGAACCCATTGTAGTTGTTTTAAGTGTAGACAAGCCCTTTGGAGTTGGTGGATCTGTAGGGCCAACTGTTAAAGGGCAGCACAAATGTAAGTCACTACCATCAGCAGATGTTCTTTCCACACATTTTCTTCCTGTAAGAACAATATGCTTTTCACAGTAGAACTGAACTTTAAGAGCTTAAACCTATGGAGTCTTTATTTCTGTAAAGTCTTTCACGTGTCAAATCAGAGCCTCAAGTTTAGCCACACCTTCAATTATCCAACTTTCATATCCTCTGTCTTGTGCAGGTGGTGGGTCCCTTAAGGTTTCTAGTTTGGGGGAGGGAGGCATTTTGGGTAATAGGCAATGCATGTTAGTGTAATGGGGGATCCATGAACAGCAGCAAGAGAAAATTAGGAGTTTTGTTTTGTTTAAACTCACAAAAATGCCCCACTTGAACGGAGATCCATTAGTCAGTTGTGGTGTACTTTTCATTTAGATATCTGTGTATAATACATCCAAAGAATTTTGAAAATTCTGATAGACCATGTGAAAGTCTCTCAGTATGCCTCATTTTAGCTTTCTTTTTAAAATTTAGATGTGAGCTAAGAACTTGAAATAAAGTTATTAAAGAATGAAAGGGTCTGAGATGGGCTTGTGGGTGTGTAAGAAGGCCGTTTTCCAATACTGAAGTTAAATAAACGTTGAATGTGTTTACAAGACCACAACAAAAGAATGGAAAGCATTAAGGCCTCAATCCTGCAATGAGCTCTGTGCAACCAGATGCCCATTGAAGTCAATGGAGCTGTACACTTGCACAGGGGGGCACCCACAAGCAACTTGCTGCAGAATTGGGACTTAAGCTGGCAGTTGAATTGCCTTAAAGAATCTTTATGATGAGATTCTACTTCAAATAGTAAGTAAGATCATACATAATGAATGTTGTGCCAACTCACTAAGTGTACTGCAGAAAAGGAGATGTTCTCTTCTCTATTTCCTCTTTTCTCTGCAGTTTTCACTGACCTTGGTAATTTTGGATTGTAGACCAGTGATACTCAGACCTCAGTGGTTCTGGAGCCAAATTAGAGATCAACATTACCCAAAGAGCCACAGTAGTGTGAATTCATTGTTTCATTTACTGTAGTACTAGATGTTCATGTTTAAACAGTATGGCAGGGGAAATATTTTGTGTGTAGATATAGATAGATATCTTACCTACAATTGGTTAATAACATAGTAAAAGCATCCTGATTGGTTAGTTAAATCAGTGATTTAATCTGTGCTGCAGAGAGCTGCAGGACACACATTAAAGAGTGGCTTGTGAGCCTCAGTCTGAGTATCACTGCTTTAGACTTATAACTTCTAAACATTTGCCTTCTTGACAGACTTCGACAAAGAGCAAGAATGGCAGAGAGACCTATGTGGGAGCAAGTTGGAACAAGTTTTGTGCATCTCTATTACCAGCGTTTTGATTCCAGTAGAGTAGAGCTAAGTGCTCTCTATGTAAGTATCAGTTTGACTTTGCTCAAACTTTTAACTTCCTCATTGATCATTTTGAATGAGTTATCGGCTTGATGTATTCTGCTTCCATTTCCACTATAAAGACAGTAGCTTGTATGAGGCAATGTTTCTGTCTTGGATAGAATGGAAGTAAGTACCTATCCCCCACCAATTCTAATTCCTTAAACTGTCATTTTACCCTATAAATTATGAGTGTTGGTAAATATTCCTCTCTTCTGTCAGCAATTGTGGGGTTGATTTTTTTTTTTAATCCATTTTTCTGAGTAGCAGAAATGTCAGGATTGAGGGAGTGAGAGTTGTTTCACTTGCTGGAGAACTTGAACTATGAGAAATCTGTCACGGTGAAGAAGCATCAAAAACTAAAAGGGGAAGTGGTGAAATTTTTTGCCTTTTTTTTTTTTTTAAATTTTCTTAACTACTTGATTCTGCCATTCTTCTATATGAACTGTAGGCCCACTTAAGACTTCTGTGGGGAAACAGGAGGAAGTTCTAAAATGGGGTGAGGATTGAATATGAAAACCCTACAGCCCTATTGTAAGTGATGGCACAAGCTAGGCCAAAAATAGAATGGGTGGGTCTACTTCATGAAAGCTTGCTTGACTCTGCCAATATCTCCCTTTCTGATCACAAGCTGTACCATTTTTGATAACTTATTAGTCATGTTCTGCATAACTTCCAGTTGTAACAAATACTCATTTGCTAGTGACTAAATTAGATTACCGAACGCTTCACGTGTATCTCTAGGATTCTTTAAGCCAGTGTGGACCAGTGCTGGTCCCGAAGATATCCCTGACACAGTTTAGGAAGGCAGCAAACTGGTACCTAGTATAAAAAAGGTTGAGAAACACTGCTTTAGGCTACATCCCTCAGACCTTTCAATCTTACCTCATTTCTGTAACATTGACATGAATGACTTAGACACTTTGTTCTCTTTTTTCAGACAGATGCTTCTTGCTTGTCCTGGGAAGGACAGCAGTTCCAAGGAAAAACAGCCATCATGGAAAAGTTGATGGTACACTTCTGTATATATTAAAAGTGGTTTTAAAAAAAAAAATCTCTGAACTGCTTTGTCTCAGGATTCAAAAACAATTAAACCCCGTATGCTTCCTTGTGATTACAGGTAGTAGAGAGAACACCTGTGCCTGAGTTGCAGAACTTTTCAGAGTTCAAAAAAATCTGATTGCTGCAATGAAACTGCTGTTAAAATTGCATCATAAGGTTCCATGTTTGTTCAATAACATCTGCTTAATTTACAAGTCAAATATGTTTTTTCAAAGTGCCAGCACCTCAAAGTTAAGCAGCGTTCTTTCCTCTATCACAAATAAGATGTTTTGCAGGCTGAATTCGGTCCTCTGTTATGCCTGTGAAACTTTGTTACTGTAGTTGAGGGCTGAATTTGGCCCTGTAGTTGAAACTTAATGAACAGCTCTGTTGATGGATGAGGCAGTATAAAATCCAACGTTATGTCTGCTCTGCTAACAGGAATTAAACATAGTAAACTTGTCAGTAAGTTTCAGCAGACAGGGTTCTGAATACACATGGGAAATAAGAGTAACTGAGTAAGAGGGTGTCATTTCTTACAATAGTCACTTTTTAGTTGCAGAGTACATGGTACAAAAGTGTTACGCTGCAGCATATTTAAACACCCACTTATTAAGACTTTCTTAATATCTGATGGGTTTTTTTGTTCTTTTTTGTTAAAGAACCACATACTATACATAGATCTTTATGCCAGCTGACCTTATGGAAATTGGTTGTCTTGTGATACGAGGAAAGAAATATTTAGAAAATGTTTTCCCTGCAAGATCATTGAGCAGGATTATTGTACAGTGTTAGCTGTGGGGGGAGGGATTTCTATTGCCTCACTTACCACAATACACTTTTCTAAAACACAATATTATAGTTAACTATACTAAATGTTGACTTTTTTCCATCAGATTTGCTTTTGTTTGCACTATTAAGATCTGACATTCATATCACCAATTAGTATTTTGTGTATTAGCTGCATTGTATGTCTAACTCCCTTGGATCAGGGACCATGTACAGTACCAAGTACACTGCTGGAGCAGAAATATCAATGGAGTGAAATACTTGCATTAATATGTTTTAGTTTGTGAATTTCTTTTTTAATCCCTCCTAAACAGAGCCTTCCATTCCAAAAAATCCAACACAGCATAACATCTCAAGATCACCAACCAGCACCTGATAACTGTATACTTAGTATGGTGGTTGGTCAGCTGAAGGTGAGACTAGCAAACTGAAATGCTTTGACTAGTATATAAGGAGAAGCTTGTTGGTCTTAGAAATATTCCATTTAGAAATACTGCATTCTGCTACTGCATTTAAATTTTTTTTTAATTAAAAAATTCCTGTTTGAGCCTGAGGTACTACAACTAATGCTGTATCTTGATGTCAGTTGAATAGACTTGAAAACAAGGGCAGTGGATATTTAATTGATACATGCTATGCTAATAGACTTGAGTAGTTTGAGGGGGTTTAGCTTGGACTTCCTACGTCTAACTAACTTTTTTATTTTATTTGTTTAGGTAGATAATGACCCAGTGATGGGGTTCCACCAGCTGTTTGTTCTCAAGAATATTAGTGACAATTGGGTTTGCACCAATGACATATTTAGACTGGCCCTGTACAACTTTGCTTGAATGTTTTTCTGTTCTCAAATGTCTGTTTCTATTGCCACTTTCAAATCTGACACAAAAATAAATAAATTGTTGTTTAACTTGTTCTGTGGTGGTTTATGCAGTCTGTTAATCAAAAGACCATGCACTTG
Source organism: Mauremys mutica (assembly GCF_020497125.1). Lineage (NCBI taxonomy): Eukaryota > Metazoa > Chordata > Testudines > Geoemydidae > Mauremys > Mauremys mutica. The sequence goes on from NC_059073.1 coordinate 107,229,233, forward strand.
CTAGCCTGTGCTTCTCTTCCCTTCTCCTAACCGTATCTTGGTGTAATATTGGCTTGTAAATTGTAGATAGCAGAAATGTGACTTGTTTCTATATGATCATATATAGCAAGTTTCTGGAGGCTACAATTTACTATCATTATGAACTATAGCTTTCTAGAAAAGAGTTGATAGCACAAACACCATGTAAGCACTTTGTGGCTATGGGATGATTAGTGGTTGTATCTCATGAAATGCACTTTTCAAATCTGGTACTTTCGGAGAATGTGAAAGCAGTGCAACTTGCTATAAAATTTGTATATGAACATATGAAGTAGCGGTAAGTGCTCCCATTACAAACTTTGGGCCATATTCTCCCTTCTTGTCATATATATATATATATATATATACACAAGAGGAAGGAGAGAGCACCTAAAGCACTTTCACAGATTAAAGTCAGTCCTCCATTTTCTGTTCCCTGATTAATTAATTATTCAGTGTACAGGAGCATTCACAGTATGCTAGACCTCTCCAAACACAGAGGAAGACTTGGAAGCAGCGACCTCTATAAAACAGAGGAAGGGAATGGCAATGGGACACACTATTCAAGCAGACTGATAAGGCTGATAGGCACAAGTCTTATTAAAATTTTGGTTGTGTCCTTTTTCCTTAAACACTAGGACCTGGATCCAGATCCACAAAAGTACTTAAGTACCTAAGTCCTAGTTTTTAGGCACCATTATGATTCACAAAATCCCCACTCAGGAGCCACTCAACCACATAGTCACCAAAATTCACTCGGTGTCTAAATTTGTACTGTACATGTTCCCTTGCTGCTTCTGGGCATCCCCACTGCTGCCTCACTTTAGGTAGCTAGACACCTAAGCTCTACAAACCAGGGAAAGATAGATGAAGGAGCACATATTTCACCCCTGGGGCCTGATCTGGTAGGCATGGTCAGAGGCTCTTGTGTTCCACTGTGGATAAATACCTTGAGTTAGAGAGCTTCTCTAACCTGGAGTTTTGGGCACCAGCATGGGAGGTGGGAGATCCAGGAGCCAATTGCCCTGCTCCAGTGACTACTTGCATACAGCAGCATAGATTCCTCAGGAGAGGTTGAGGGAGCTCCATATCAACATATCCTGTAGCTCAGTGGTTAGAGCCCCCTCAGAAAGAGGATTTGAACAGGGTCTTCCCTTCTGATGGGGGGGAGGAATTGAACCCAAGTCTCTCACATCCCAGGTGATTGTGCTAACCATTGGGCTAAAAGTTAAGGGGAGCGTTGCTTCCTCTGGTTGTTTTGCATGGAGAGAAGTGTCTGCCTCACTCTCTTAAAAGAAGACAGGTGTGTAAACCACCTGACTCCAAGAGGGATTCCTGATAACAGGCACCTATCACTGCTAATCTCCCAGAGAGGGGCAGGCCTTAGAGCACACCCCTCTTGTCAACATCTTCCATTGGCTAGTTTAGGTAGCTTCCTTTGTAGCTGCTTACTTGGGTGAATCCCATTCAGAGGCATCTACTTTTCTCCATTAATTGTACAGGGAGCCTACATGCCTAACTCAGGTTTTGAGAATCCCATTGTTCCTTTGATTCTCGTGGTGTCTAAAAGTTAGGTATGGATTCAGGCCCTGATTCCTCATGTTGAGTTAGTAATTCACTCTGCTAGTAGCCCCATTGGTTTCAGTGGAACTACTTGGCAGATTAAGGCCTGGTCTACACTGGGGGGGCGGGGTCGAACTAAGGTACGCAAGTTCAGCTACGCGAATAGCGTAGCTGAACTCAAACTACCTTAGTTCGAACTACTCACCCATCCAGATGCCACGGGATCGAAGTCCACGGCTCCCCCGTCGACTCCGCCACCGCCGTTCGCGGTGGTGGAGTTCCAGAGTTGACGGGAGCGCGTTCGGAGTTCAATATATCGCGTCTAGATGAGACGCGATATATCGAACTCTGAGAAGTCGAACGCTACCCGCCGACCCGGGCGGGTAGTATAGACGTAGCCTAAGATACTATGTAATATGAGTAAAGATTAGAGAACCATACTCAGCAAGGAGCACAAGTGAGTACTACTTACTGTGTGTAAGCCTGGCTGAATCTAGCCCCATATCAGAGGGCATCTTTTAACACATAGTACTACCAAAGGTATGTGGCAATAGTAGCCTACCATATTCTGACTTCTGAGAGCCTGGTTATAGGACAACAAATTGGAGTTGGATATTGAGAGAGCATATCAGTTCCAGGAAAGAGACCAAGCCATGACTTTTCTTATTCGCCCATTCTAGAGATAATCTTAAGGAGATGTGAATCATCTGCTTGTATCTACTCCCCTTACCTGCATGCTAAATCAGTGGGGCCAGGAATTGTGACAACAAAAGTAGTTTTTTGTTTTTAAAATAGGAAGAAAATAGTGAGGCCAAAAGTCACTTCATAGGATGGGGATGAGTAACTAGGAGTCCCAGGATGAGGAGATGGAATGTAGTAGGGCTCATAATAATACCACCTAGCTCTTACAGAGTGCTTTTCATCAGTAGGTGACAAAGGGCTTCACAACATAAGAACGGCCGTACCGGGTCAGACCAAAGGTCCATCTAGCCCAGTATCTGTCTACCGACAGTGGCCAATGCCAGGTGCCCCAGAGAGAGTGAACCTAACAGGCATGATCAAGTGATCTCTCTCCTGCCATTGATCTCCATCCTCTGACGAACAGAGGCTAGGGGCACCATTCTTACCCATCCTGGCTAATAGCCATTTATGGACTTAGCCACCATGAATTTATCCAGTTCCCTTTTAAACATTGTTATAGTTCTAGCCTTCACAACCTCCTCAGGTAAGGAGTTCCACAAGTTGACTGTGCGCTGCGTGAAGAAGAACTTCCTTTTATTTGTTTTAAACCTGCTGCCTATTAATTTCATTTGGTGACCCCTAGTTCTTGTATTATGGGAATAAGTAAATAACTTTTCCTTATCCACTTTCTCAACATCACTCATGATTTTATATACCTCTATCATATCCCCCCTTAGTCTTCTCTTTTCCAAGCTGAAGAGTCCTAGCCTCTTTAATCTTTCCTCGTATGGGATCCTCTCCAAACCCCTAATCATTTTAGTTGCCCTTTTCTGAACCTTTTCTAGTGCTAGAATATCTTTTTTGAGGTGAGGAGACCACATCTGTACACAGTATTCAAGACGTAGGCGTACCATGGATTTATATAAGGGCAATACTATATTCTCAGTCTTATTCTCTATCCCCTTTTTAATGATTCCTAACATCCTGTTTGCTTTTTTGACCGCCTCTGCACACTGCGTGGACATCTTCAGAGAACTATCCACGATGACTCTTTTTCCTGACTCGTTGTAGCTAAATTAGCCCCCATCATATTGTATGTATAGTTGGGGTTATTTTTTTCCAATGTGCATTACTTTACATTTATCCACATTAAATTTCATTTGCCATTTTGTTGCCCAATCACTTAGTTTTGTGAGATTTTTTGAAGTTCTTCACAATCTGCTTTGGTCTTAACTATCTTGAGCAGTTTAGTATCATCTGCAAACTTTGCCACCTCACTGTTTACCCCTTTCTCCAGATCATTTATAAATAAATTGAATAGGATTGATCCTAGGACTGACCCTTGGGGAACACCACTAGTTACCCCTCTCCATTCTGAGAATTTACCATTAATTCCTACCCTTTGTTCCCTGTCTTTTAACCAGTTCTCAATCCACGAAAGGACCTTCCCTTTTATCCCATGACAGCTTAATTTACGTAAGAGCCTTTGGTGAGGGACCTTTTCAAAGGCTTTCTGGAAATCTAAGTACAGTCAATAGTCTCCATTTTACAGATAGGAGTAAAATGGACAGAGAGGTGAAGTGACTTTCCCAAACTCCCCCAACAGTCTAGAGACAGAGCTGGGAATAGAACCTATGTCTCAGGAGTTAAGCCTATGCTCTATCCCCTAGGACATATTCCCTCCTTCATTGGATATAGGGGAAATGGGACAGGATGGGACTGAGGAAACTGATTCTTTTGTTGTACTATATGTTTCTCATTTAGTAATGCCAACACTGTTCTGCCCTAGAATCCCTTAACAGAATGTCTTCTAGTTAATTACAGACATGGCTTTGTTCATAACTCCCCCCCCCTTTTAATCTAAGTTTTAACTTAAAAATGTCTCTAGACATTGTTCTTTTGAAGGTAACTTTAAAAATGTGTCTAAAATGTAAACCACTGCGGTAATGTCTCCCTTAGAGCTTTTGTTCCATGCTGGGTGAACACTAAGAGTCATCCTGCATCCGACGAAGTGGGTATTCACCCATGAAAGCTCATCCTCCAATATGTCTGCTAGTCTATAAGGTGCCACAGGACTCTTTGCTGCTTTTACTAAGAGTCATGTCAATGGAGCATTAACTCTGACAGCTAGTGAACTTAACATGTCACTTCATTACCTATTTCACTTATTACCATTTTAACAGAAAGATTAGACTAATGTGATGGATGTAGTGGCATTTGCTGGGGGGGGCTGCAATGGTGCAACTAGTTACTATCACAATCTACTTGCAATGGAGGTAGAAAAGAGGAGGTATATCCACTCTTCAATGGCAGTAGGTTTGAAGGAGGTGGAGGAGGAAACTGTTTGCAGCAGAGTGAGAGCAGCATGAAGAGTTCCCCTCTTGTCCATCAGAGGAACTCAATACGGCAAACTGCAGGGGACCCTGGAATGGAGGCAGGGGCGAATAGGACTTCTGAAGAGCCACATTCTCCTCTTACTCTTTATTCTCACCATCCTCTGCCATTTTTATGCACTTAAGCAATCAAAGCATCAGAGGACTGGACTAGCCGTGCATTGAGGGGAAGAAGGGCTTGTGGAGTGGGATACCAACCACATAACATAGGACTAATTGTTACATGGGGTCTCAATTATATTGAGTTTCACTGTATACTCAGTGCACTCCTACACTCTAGTTTAGAACCCTAATATATTGGATCAGTAGTAGGCCAATGGATATTTATACATATAAAATACATGAGTACAATAAAAATGTATATTTAGATATGTTCTGATATCAGATGGAGCATAATTTTTCAAGAAAACCAACTGCACAAAGTGAGGTCATAGGCATCCTCACACTTTAAATTAAAAAAGAACACAGGAAATTTAAATTGGCTTTTGGCACCAGCAAGCTAACTATTACTTGCACTGTAAGAGGAAATTTTACCCTCTTTGCATTACATGTAGGACAATCCTGAATATGAATCAAAACAAAACAAAAACACCCTAATTGACAACCTCCAAGAATGCTCTATTTTATTATTCCCAGATAGTAACTAGAGGCTCTCTTATGACCTTTTGTCATATTAAAAAAGACTGTCAAACTGGAGATTGTCTTTCTTCAATATCACTAGCACAGAAGCTATGAGTCAAACAAAAATAATTTCTCTTTTCTAACAAGAAAACATACATCAATAGAAACTATAGAATATGAAGCCAACGCACCTAGGAAAGTTTACAGAGCTCTGTTGGAGCTATATGCCCAACTAGACAAGTGGTCATTAAAATTAGGTCAACCCTTGGATGAGGATACCTGTAAGAAAGGGATGGTAAAAACATTAAATCTTGCTCACCACCTCACACAGCTGTACTAAATTGGTAATACCTAATCCCAATGAAGCTTCTCCTCACACCAGAAACAAGTCTCAGTCTTTAATGTACACAACTCAGACATATACTGGAAAGGCTGACAGATACACACTGTTCCATGTCTTAGGATCATAGATCCTTGAATTAATTCTGACCTGAAGTATAACAAGAATTGCTGAAAAGCAAGTATAAATAACCTGCTAATTACAGCTATACATTTTTTGACATTCATACTGCAGAATTGATTGTGCTGTTACGTCTAGCAATCCAACATGCTAAATCACAACAGGATATATGCTATCAGCCCTTTGTTTAGGAAGAGATGTTGGGACTTTGAGGTCAAATGCCAAGCTCAGGAGAGCAGTGCTGCAATCACTGTGCAACTGATGCAGCTGAAACTCCTCATTCCCACCATCCTGAGGGGATACTGCTTGCCAGTCACCTACAGTGGGATCCACACTTACACATACTCAAAAAAGAAATAACAGTTACTTACCCTACAGTAACTGGTTCTTTGAGATGTTGTAGTCTGTGTGGATCCCATGACCCGCCCTATGTCCCTGTTGAGTTTTGTCACTGACTTCAGTGACAACAGAGAGACAAGATGAGGAAGGTAAATATCCTGGGACTGAGATGGCTACAACTTCAGTGACAATAGGACAGTTTCCATATAGAGAATAAAAGTAATCTTTTTACCTCTTTCATCCAGTTAGGGTTGGCTTAAGTAACTTCATAAGCCTCTGATTTGACAGCTCGTTTCTGTGGTCGTAACTGTTCACATCAGTTGATGTTTGTGATTGTACATTTCTACTTTTGGTTACTAGTTTTGGCTCTTCCATTTGAAGGTCTTAAGTTACTCAGTTCAAAGATTTCTCAGTAAAAAGAAACGTTACTATTTTTGTGTCTATGACCACCCTATCTAAGTTAAAATAGGTGCTACAGATTATGTATGGTGGCAGCCATACTCTCACGGTCATAAGGAGGGATAGGCTCTGATTTCTGAATTCTTCAAGAGTCACAAACAATGACAGTGACTATTTGGGGGATAGGTTAGAGACCTCAGATCTAGATTTTGCTGCTTGGTGGTTACCTTCTGAGTTTTGCCTACAACATATAGGGATCATTTCTGACTCCTCAGTGCTATATATTATTACTCAATAAGAGTTTGTATCCTTCTCCCTAACCCTTCTAATCCTCCGTCAGCAACCTTATCATGCAATTCTGCTTCAGCAGGATGTTGATTCATTCATTGTTGCAGAAGTAATGGAACCCATTCCATCTGATCTGCAAAGAACTGGCTTCTATTCCAACTGCTTCTTGATTCTTAAGAGGTTGTTCTCACAAAACTTGGTTTTCTTAAGGAACTGTATTTTAGAAAATATCCAGGGTAAACAACTTCTTTCCTTTACCAGGACTGAGTCCAGGACCTTGTTTTTGAAGAACAGACTTTCATTTAACAATCCAACATTTTCACATCCAATCCAACAGTCTCTCACAAATGATCTCTGTTTCATGATAGGGAAGAGTTACTATTTATTTCAGATGCTCTTTGTGGATTAGCTACAGTTCTGAGGATATTTACAAATCTCTATCAAGGCTCACTACGTTGTCACTGGAGACTTCAGGCCTCTCCTTAGCTGGGTGACTGGCTACCAGAGACCAAGTGCAGACAGCTTGCTCTGTAATTCTGGCATAGTGTTTTATCTCAAAAGGGGGAAGTGGAGGAGAAAAAAGCAGAAATCGATCAAGTGCTCGCTCCTCTCTTTCCCCACAGCAAAGAGGGGTGAGGTGTTTCATGCCAGCCGCACCTCATGGCAGAGTCCAAACCCTCAGAGTTTAAATGCTGACACCCTGTGATGGGGTAAAAGGGAAAGCCTGCCCTATAGCACTCCCTGCTAGCCAGGCATGGCTTTGCAGTACGCTGCCTTAGTGCCTGCTCAGGTTCTTTCAGTTAATTATCCAGACCAGATTAGTTCAAACATATAGCCCTTTTTTGGGTGTGATTATTAATTTTTTTTACAGAGTGTAACTCACGTTTTTAGTCAATCAAGCTCACACCCACTCTGCATCCATGTAAGAGTCCTGGTCAGTTTCATTCCCCTGTTCACGAAGCCCCAGCCCTCCTCCTGGAGCAGGCTTATACTTTGAACAGTCCCTCCATCCCCAGCTCTCCTCTTTAGAGCTGAAGTTGTAATTTAGACAAGCTGCAGAGCCTCAGCCCACTTCTCCTCCAGCTGACACTATTCCCCAGTAAGTCCTTTTGGCCCCAGACTAGGAAGGCTCAGCAGACAGACCCTCTCCTACTGCTGCCTCCCATTCTGAGGGAAGGCACAGAGTATATTCATTCTTTTTCCCCATAGTTTGTCCCAATTGGTTGGGAGAGAAGGGACCTCTGCCCCACCCATTCTGCAGGCCCTTAAAGAAACCACAGTCTATATTTTAACTGTTCTCCCGGGACCATCTTCCTGTCTCCCAACACCTAACTCTGCCTTCCCTCCACTCTAAAAAATCCCAGAATGTATAGGTGTTGACTGACCACTAGTCATTACTATTCTTAAGGGGACAGTCACCTTGTGATACATGAGCTAATCTACATCAAGCATGAACACCTCACTCCGAAGATGATCTTCCTAGTGTTTAGCACTTCGGCCAGAAGAATAAGTGAGCTTCAGGCACATATGGACAAACCTTCCTATACGACATACCATGGGGACAATGTGGTGTTAAGACCTCACAAAATTAATTTTTAAGATGGTCTCAGATTTTTATCTAAACCAATCAATCAGCCTACCTGTCTTCTTCCTGAAGCCACACTTGGCATTAGGAGAAAATAAATTATATACGCTACATGTATCCAGGACGCTTCTTTATTACATTGACAGAACAAAACTTGTTCAGAGTGATGCCCTTTCTATTTTGAGCCATATCTGGGCATTCTAAAGGTCAGGCCATCTCTTCACAGACTCTTTTAAAATAGCACCATTAGTTCCCATCTTTTATATATACAGATGGGAAATTCTGAAAGTCTATTAATTCCTTCTCATTACCTACCCTTAATACTAAGTGTTATTTGAAATGGTAAATCCTTTATACAATGTGATCCTAATTCCCATAAGCCAATAGTCTCTCTTTATTTTTTATACAAGGGTAATTTAAAGACAATATTAGCCTTTAATCTATCTTTCTTGGGAAAAAAATGTTTGATAAATGTTATTTTCCATAGCAAGGAAGCTGATACTGGTATATCTGACACATACAATTAATAGTGATCAATATAGGGTTTTTTATGGAAAACTTTACATTATGCTGAAGTAATACAAGATTAAGAAAGAGAAAGGTATTTGATTTTCTTATATATAACTTATTATAAGAGGTAATATGAATGAAAGAAAAGATTGTCACAGGATAATGGTCTCTTAGTAATTCATAAATGCAGAGGTAATGTCAAAATATTTCCAAAGCTAGAACAATTGATCCAGGGATAAATATAATGGGTGAGTTAATTTGGCCTAATGACTTTATTTCTAATATACCAAATTAATTGTTTAGATTTACTCATATTAACTGATAAATACTGGCACTGTAGGTTGACAGATGCTCACTATACCATTATTTATCTGCTTTATTCTGATTGACTTAGACAAAAAGTTCCATTGTGCACTTCAGCCAATTAGAGTCTACATTTTAATGAGTTCTCACTTAAAGATTTAATGAAGACAAGGAAAGAAAATCTAAACTAAAACTCAGGCTATCTAGAAATAACAATGTTTCACAGCAGACTGTTAAAACAGAAAAAAATGATGATGAAATGGATATACCAGCCACGTTACATTTATGTTAAACAAGAAAGAAAAGCCTTCCGAGAGAGAGACTCTCTGTTGCAAAATGATATTTTGATTTTACAAGGTGAATTGTCTACACGAACATTTAGTTTGTGGCAAGTCTATGTGTAGTAGCTAGCCATGAACTGTCTGCGTGGCTCCAGGTGATATGCACAAATCATTCTTGAGTGAGCTTTGATCTACCTTGCTTTGCTAACTAAATGTTCGTAGACAAGCCCTAAGTTGTCTAAGTCTGTCATCAATACGACCCTGAAAGGTCCTGTTTATCACCGCACTATACCAAAACAAACTTGATAATGTACATTAAACCAGTGGTTCTCAACCAGGGGTACATGTACCCGGGGGTATTCAGAGGTCTTCCAGGGGGTACATCAACTCATCTAGATATTTGCCTAGTTTTACCACAGGCTACATAAAAAGCACCAGCAAAGTTAGTACAAACTAAAATGTCATACAGACAATGACTTGCTCTATATACTATAGACTGAAATGTAAATACAATATTTATATTCCAGTTGATTTATTTTACAATTATATGATAGAAAGGAAGCAATTTTTCAGCAATAGTGTGCTGTGACACTTCTGTATTTTTATGTCTGATTTTGTTAAGCAAGAAATTTTTAAGTGAGGTGAAACTTGGGGGTACCCCAGACAAATCAGACTCCTGAAAGGGGTACAGTAGTCTGGAAAGGTTGAGAGCCACTGCATTAAACAATTGGATTTTTACGCATATATACTATTCCAGCGGTTCTCAAACAGTGGGTCGAGACCCCAAAGAGAGTTGTGACCCCGTTTTAATGGGGTCGCCAGGGCTGGCTTAGACTTGCTGGGATCTGGGGCCAAAGCCTGAGCCCCTTTGCCCAGGGTCAAAGCTGAAGCCCAAGCCCAAATGCCTGGGGAGGTGGGGCTCGGGCTTTGTCTTTGTCTCCCCAACCTGGGGCAGCGAGGCTTGAGCGAGCTCAGTCCCCCCTCCTGGGGTCATGTAGTAATTTTTGTTGTCAGAAGGTGGTCGCGGTGCAATGAAGTTTGAGAAACTCTTTGCTATTCCAAAGCTCCAAAGAACTTACTTCAGTCTATCAAGAACAAGTCAGAAGAGAAATTGGCTTACAAAGGGCAAACTCTTTTCTTCTCTTTATTTAACTGTATATTTAGCAAGTTTTAACAAGTTTACAAATCCTTGCCATTTAAATATCAAAAATAAAACAATCATTACAACAGTTAGCTTTTGTTTCAAGAGACATAATACAGGAATATAGTCATCATTTAACAGGGTGTTAACATACTATACAGTGAACATCATTATAATACCTATGTCATTTCTAGTGATTTTATTAAACTGAGTGAAATCTCTATGTACACATATTTAATAAACCAAGTATATCTATTAAATGGTAATAGTAAAAAACAAAAACAAAATTGGCCAGGTATGCTGGTTTCTTTGCAGGTGAATTTACTTTGTCTGAGTTCTGAATAAAAGGTAACCAAATATCAAAGTGTATCTCTGTCATCTGTCTATGTTGTTGGATACGTAATTTGTGTGTTAATTTTTCCACAATAACCTCCATATTTTTGAACCATTCCTCAGTGGTTGGGCACTTCAAGTGCAGAAGGTGGAGGCCCGCAAGGATTTTAAAAATTAATACTGGCCACTCCAGGCTTGTATTAAACTCCCAAGGTTACAGCTTTTCTCTGACCTTGGATTGGTAGATGCTGCCACCACCCAAGTGCAGAACTCCGTTGAGAGCCCAGGAAGGCGCACTTGGGAATTCCTTCCTGTGAGGTACCCTCAAGCCCTTTTACTCTCCCCCCCCAGGGAAAAGCTGAGAAAGAAAAAAAAAGGGGGGGGTATCAGCTGTTGCCACCAGCTAATTAAACAACATGTGCACAAACCTCTTAAGACACAAAAATCCAATTCTGTTCTTAAAAAAGGTAAATTTTATTAATAAAAAAAAAGAAAGAAAATACATCTGGGAACTCAGGTTATTGCTAGATTTTAAAAGAGCAACTACAAGGATTAAGCACCAAGAATAGCTTTCTTGAGGTCCATCTTAAAGGTCACAAGCAAAACAAAAGCACCTGGGGTTAGCACGGAGGAATCCACAAGCCATAACGAAATAAAAGGGATAAACCTAATCGGGTCTTCCTAGACATTTCCTGATCTACTTACATATCTGGGGTTCAAAATGAGAAGTTTCTAGGTATGATACTGATGATTTTTTCATGCCTGGTCCAAGCTTCTTACAGCACAGCTGCTGCCCTCTCCACCTCTTTCTGGGAGAACTACCACAAACAGACAAAAGGGGAGGTTTTTTTCAATTTTAAAGAGTTCTAGCCTTCCCATTGGCTCTTTTGGCCAGGTTCCCACTCACTTCCTTTTACCTATGAATAGCAGTGAGACTTTTTAACCCTTTACGGGTAGAGCAATTAGAGAACAGCAACTAAGAGGGATTTTATAGCTACTGGTTAGGAGGGTGTCCATAAAAGGTAGCTAGCCCCCCACTTCATTTATCACAGTCCTCTGTTTATATTATTGCATATGTAATTCATGTGTTAATTTTTCCACAATAACCTCCATATTTATTCCTCAATGTCATAGCAGGAGAAAGTTTAATTCTTCGTTTCCTTTTGTGTGACCATTTCCACTAGGAAGCCCCAGAAGGGTTACCAAAGGATCATTTGGTAATAAATATCCAACAATTTGTGATACTTGGTTACAGGTTGCATCCTAATATTCTCTAATGACTGGACATGTCCACTATATATTCATAAAATCTCATTTTCACCACAATTTCTCCAACATTTATACCCATTCAGTCTATAGATAGATTTTTAACCTGACTGGTGTGAGGTACCATTGAAACAGTATCTTAAAGAAATTTAATTTTATTGTGCTACAGACTGAGGTTGCTGGTCCTCTTTTCCAGATCAAACCCATAATTCTGGTGGTAATTTGTCTATCCACGTCCTTTCCCCAATGTGCCACATATGGACATTTTTTTGTTAGAAAAGCTGTCTGCAAAGATTGATATAAATTAGGTACACTTTTTTGTCTTCTAATTTACCACTCACTGCTTCTATTAAAGTTAGCTTTCTGTATAAAACAGGTTTTACTAGAAATTGAAAAACATATAACCTGCCTTGAAAGTACTGGTACCAGGGAAGACTGGGCCAGTTAAAGATAGTTTTGATCTCTAAATCAGCTAGAAAAGTTTATTGACAGAATAACTGGCCAACCATGTGTATTCCATGGCTTTCCCAGTCTTTGATGCTCTATGGTTCATGATTTGGGTTAAGATCTGGCTTATTTGCTCTGGGTCTCATTGATGAGGGAAGAGAACAGAACTTATCTCTAGTTTTATCTCAAACCCCGTGTAGCCTTTACTAATGGATGTGTCAAATTTCTGGAGGGCATGACTTTTTATTAATCCATGATAGCCTAGCAATGTTTATACTGTCTCAATATTCTTGCTCAATAGAGATCCAGTGTCTGGCTGGGTTAGAGCACAAACTCTTTCTGAAGATCAAATATCTTTGGTAATTAGGCAAAAGGGGTCCTATAAACTTCAAAAAAGACACAAAATATTAATAGATTGATGACATAAGTTACAATTATTGCTAAGAGTGAAAAAAATTCTTTATATATTAAAATGTTCAATACTGGCTTGTGCAATTTTTGTAATATTTAATTACACGCCTTTAACTTTATACATATATTGAACTTCTTACTGTGTAATTAAATAATATAACAATGGGCCAGAACTTCTCCTGGTGCAAGTTGATGTAGTTCTACTGAATAGAGCTACAATGATTTATATTAGCTGAAGATGTGGCCAATTTTTTTTTTTAAAGTATGCTACCGTTCTCTGTGGGTTGTGTGGTACTTTAAGATTTGTGTGGTTAAAGCACCTTTAAGTCTGGAACACTATGGGCTGGCATTGTTCTAAACAACTGGCAGTTGGAAGCAGTTGTGGGTGGAGCTGGGTTGGAGAGTGAACTCAAGAATGACGTGGGGCTGGATGTAGCTTGTGAAGAAGACCCCCTCCCACTTTGCTAACTTGACTCATTTTTGGTGTTAACTTATTTTTCTTGTTGCTGTTGCTCTGACTCAGTTAAGCTCGTTATAGATTATTTAAGTCATATTTGGGTTATTGGATTTTGGGACCCACTACAAGACAATCCCAGTGGATTTCTTTGATGGGGTCCAATTTGAAACAGCAAGGTGACCTGTGCAGCAGCAATGACGAAGAGCTCTCTGGTTTAAACGGAAGGAAAAGAAAGATAAAAATGGCATGTATGGAAAAATGGACACTTTCCAATTGGATAAAAAAAGGTGAGGATTTTGAATGCTGTTTGCAAAGGCTGCAGCAGTATTTTGATGCCAACAACTTTGAAAATATTTTGTTTTTTAAAAAGAGAGATTTTCCCAGCCATAGTTGGAAGCTGAAAAGAGAAATTTGAAGTCCTGAAAGACTTATGTTTCACTCATGGCCTCAGTGATATAAATTATGACTACTTGATGTATTTGGGGTAAATTGGGCTTCTAAAATGCAGTTCCTAGCAGAGAGGTGTCAGTTTCACTTAGTAAACAAGAGAGAAGGAGAAAATATAACTGACATCCTAGCTAGTCTCAAAAAACTGCCAGCAATCTGTTGTTTTGTTAACTCTGTAAGAATCACAAATCCAGATGTCAGCAACTGAGTACTGCTGTATTATTACAACAGCTGTTTATCATCCATAAGAGAGCACATACTACCTGGGAATTCCTATAGAAGAGTGGAGCTTCACTCTACCCCAACATGCTTCTTCCTTCTCCAACACACATCCTATGCCAAGACTGGGGAAGTATGTGTAAGAATGGTTCTGCTGGCTTTACACCAACTGACAATTTCTCTCTACTGAGAGAATTCTATGCTAGACAATTGTGGCCAAATTATGTTCCTGTTGCACTGCTCAAGTAGAACAAAAGGGACAGAACTGGGGCTGAGAATCTGGCTCATAATCATAAAAGCTTTAGGATGCCTCCAAATTGATGTAAAATAAACCTGTTTGTTGTTACCATCCGTTATTATAAAAGTAAATGGTCCTTCATTAGCAAAGAAAAATGGTCTTACTCCCATTTCATTCAGGTGATCAAAACAGTAGTTTGTATCTATGAAGTTGGAGCCTTCCTCCCCTTTTCCTCTTCTCTTCTTCATCTGTCTGCAACTTTTCCCCTTACTCCCTCTTCTGCTGCTGTCCTAAAAGCAGTTTACTTCTGAGAAGGGTAATTGTGACATCACTGGTGATTTGTGGGAAAATGACTTCTTAACTAAATAACTTCTCCCTTCTTCCTATCCTCCACTTTTACTCTTCCTTGTCATTCTCATTATTTAATTGCTATTCTATTTTTAAAGTCAAATTAATTTTAGGGCTGGGGCAGAGAAGAAGACACATAGACTTAGGCCACAATCCTGCAAAGTCTTAAGCATGTGCTAAAAGTCAATGGGACTACTCAAAGTGCATGAAGTTAAGCACATGCTTACAATCTTTACAGAATCCAAGCCTTAGTGCTGATTCTACAGGGTGCTAAGCTAAGCACTTCCTGAAAGGTAATGAGTGCTAACTCCCACTATTTTAAATGGGAGTTGAGGGTGCTCAGAACACTGCAGGATTCCACATGAAAAGACAAACACACTATAAGGATGTACCAACTAGCTATTTTATAGATAATTTTAATTAGACTCTTTGTAAATAGTCCAATTTTTGAGTGCAATAACTATAAAATATTGTCTGAAGGTTAGACAAACTCAGCAATTCAATTATAATGCCTAAAGGTGAATTTAGAAGACAACTAGGGTAATTTTTCTAATTAATTTTATAATTTAACACAACAATTATTTGGAAAACCAGGTACTATTTGTTCTATTATGCTTTGTTACAACAAAATGTCTGAATATGAGTTATGTGGGATTTATTGGCCATTGTGCTTTTGGAAAAGTTTGTGCTTCTAAGCAGCTACAATGTTTTACTGTTGACTTTTATGAAATATTAGACTATAGTCAGTGATTTGATTATAAATATATAATGTAAATCAGTTACAAAATTTCATCTTTTCTGGTATTGGCAATAACAGACTTTCTTATGCAGAATATGGTATAACTTTATCAAGTATGATACATTTTCCTTTTGTTGTTAGCTCGTTTCCTTTACACCTAAATGCTTGTTGACCTCTTTTTGTTTCTACACCATTATTGAATATATACATAATAGATGATCAACCAAAATTGCAATGTAGTAGAAATTATTAGTCTAAAAATGTTATAGCAATAAGTTTTCAAACTAATAAAGTGATAGTGTACTTACTGGAACATTGAATATGAAGATCATAAATTTCCTTTACCTTTTTTTTTTTTAAATAAAAGTGACTGATAACAATTTTGGTAAATAACTGAATATTTTATTAGTATTTACTTTTTAACATGAATACATTGTCTACTCCTGTTTGACAACTTTTTATAGGACTTGCTCAACCGACAGATTTGTATATGGTCTGTCTATAGCTGCACTGAGTGAAAGTCCAGCCCCATTGAAATCAATGGCAGAACTCCAGTTGACTTAAATGGGGCCATAATTTCTTCCATCTGGGTATATTTAAAAAAAACCACCCTAATTATATTAATTCATTTGTAAAGCAGTTGAAGATGAAAGTGATACACAGTGAGTCAAAGTGTTGTTATTTCTAATAGAATAATATCATATTTATAGTCTTTTCTTTGAGTATTTCTTGCTTTTGTTTGCTATTATCTATTTGCACATTGACGTCTTCTCTTGTGTGTAGATATCAGAGCGCGATGTCCAAGTTCCATAACCAGAGGATGTCCTCTGTATGTGAAGAGGCTAGTCATTGTAAATGGTCCTCCAGCTTTCAGAGTAGCAGCCATGTTAGTCTGTATCTGCAAAAAGAACAGAAGTACTTGTGGCAACTTAGAGACTAACAAATTTATTTTAGCATAAGCTTTCGTGGGCCACAGCCCACTTCTTCGGATGCATAGAATGGAACATATAATGAGGAGATATATATACACATACAGAGAGCATGAAAAGGTGGGAGTTGTCTTGTGCACTCTTCTTCCACATGAATTATTGTTTGCAACAGTGTTCCATGATCACAATGTGGGGAGGAAACCAAGCCAAGCAAGAGCATAGTTGCAGCAACTCTGGATGAAATAGAGGGTGGCCTATTGAGCCTGGTCCAGGATCTACAATCAAATGAAAAAGGAGGCAGATGCAATGAAGACTCTTCAGTTTACTTGGTGTGTTACTCTCTTTTCCACAGAAGCTTCCTCTCTGTACAGACATAGTTTTCAGCTGCTGGCAGTGCTGATCACCCTGCATGCATCTAAAAGTGCGTGAGCTACCATAGCAAAGGGGTGTCAAGAGATCAGCCATGCTATCACACCTGGTCCACAGGAGTGGGATTCCTCCCTCGAATATCAACAGACCTTAGAGTTGGTACTGTGTGTTGTTTCCTATCTGAGAATGTGGCATCTGTTAGCAGGAGATATAATCAGCTAGTTCCATCTGTTACAGCCCTCCAAGCAACTTTAACAGTAATGACATCTCATTGAAGGTCTGGCAGAGCTATCTGCGCTAGCACATACAGACTGGAGGTTAGTGTATTCTTCTGTTAGCCACTAATAATACAAATGGCTGAGTTTAGCTCCCTGTGGACAAGCTGAGTGTGATGGCTGCACCCCTAGCCTCAGAGCAGTATTCAGCTGGAGCAAACATGAGGGCCAAGATAGATGTATGAAGGAATGAAGGGTCTGCTCCCCAGGAGGTTCCTGATAGTTTTCGTATCAAGGCATTACAGGCAGAGATCTTTATTTATCAGGTGTTTCAGGTGGGGCTGGTATGTCAGGCTAGATCGAGTTATACTCCCAAATATTTGACAACTGGAGGGAATAGCTGACCTTGGGCATAGGTCAAAATAGACTGATTGGCAAAACAATTGTTTTGACAGAAAGTAGTTGCCGTTTTCTTGGTATCACTGAGACTTATGGCTTGTCTTCACTACCGTGCTAAATCAGCGCCGCTGTGATTGATGCAGCGGTGTCAATTTAGCGCATGTGGTGAAGACGCACTACATTGATGGGAACACATTCTCCTGTCGATGTAATTAGTCCACCTCAACAAGAGGCAGAAGCTATGTCAGCGGTAGAGCATCTCCAGCCAACATGTGCGGTGTAGACACCACATTAAGTCGATAAGTTATGTCGCTCAGGAGGGTGGTTTTTTCACACCCCTGAGTGACATAATTTACATCATCTTCAGAGATAGTGTAGACAAGCCCTTAGTCTCCATTGCTAAAAGTCAGTAGGCAGAGTATCCAGGTCTTCGCTAAGATTCCCTTCAAACCTCTGGAAGTCATTTCCAATGTCAGCAATATAGGTGACATCTGTACTGTTGATGGTGATGTAAGTTCTATGTTTCAACTTCATTTAAAAAAATCTCTTGTAATAGCAGGAACTATAATAGCGTCTTCATAAATGTATGTCTGTATCTTACAAATAGATACTGTATATCTCTACCTCAAAAGAGATATCTATGAAGAAGATATATTTTTCTGATAGGTCACATATTCTTCAAAAAAACAAGCTTGATCATGGACTTGGGGGAAGACCATAGCTGATTCAAGAGCATATGTGGACATAGGCAGGGAAAATCACCTATTTGGTTAAAATTGTTAAGCATACAAACCATCAAAGAGTAAGAATGCTGAAAATCAGCTTCCTGGCCAATTGATCTACACAACAATAGATCCTCCTCTGTGCTGCCATTCACCTCTAATCACTGTATTACTACATAGTTTGATGTCTCCATCACATTGAATTTTCCTCACATTTCTTAATGTCTCTCATTAGTTTAGAATAGCCTCTTGTGAACTTTCCTTTTAATTTGCTGCAGACTTTTTATCCTGAAGTGGACTCAGCCAATCAACTTTATCCATGCATTCTTTTTTTGGGAGGAGATATCACACTATGAATTAGTTACATAGTATTTGCACAAGGAGTTGTACTGGAGAACCATATTTTTGGGATCCTGGTTACTAGTTCAGACAGCTTGTAAGCCATGTGTGGAAACAGTTTCTGCTTAAAGAGCTTGGACCACTAGTTTTCTCCTCCAATGGGAAACAGCGTCATTTGACATGTCATAATCCTATTGGCTGCTGGATGTGGGTGGGCAGTTGATACTCCTGCAGATGCAAATGAGACTTTACCCAACATCCCATGCAATTAAGTCAGGGTTGCTGGGTGACCACGTGGTGTTATTGATGGGCGTGAAATCAGACCCCTCCCTCTTCAGGATGACGTCACATGATTATCTCAAAACCTAGTGATAGACACCCCTTGTGCCCACTCAGAAGGACCAGAACAGGAGGGGAAGGTAAGGGAGGTAACAGGTGAGTCAGGGGGACCCATGTGGGGTTCAGCCCCCCCAACATCTTGCACCTTTAGTACCTAGCCTCTCCCTAGGGAGCTGATGGAGGGAGCCAATAGGAGCCTTGGACAAACCCTCTCCCTATTGGTCTGCTGCCTGGTATGCAAATGAGTATAACGTCACTTCCTGGGATAAATCGAGCGCCATTTTCTCTTTCTGGTTTGGGCTAGATAAGGAGCCAGCGGAGGCGGATGGATGGGAGCGGGGCCCTGGGGGCTCCGCGCAGGGGCTGAGGCGGGCCAGGAGCTGGCGATGCTGCCGCCGCCGCCGTTCTGTGACTGAGCGCGGGGCGCAGCGGGCGGCCCCGGGGCCGGGAGGAGGAGCCGGCGGGGCGGGAGGGCAGGCAGCGCAGCGCGGCTGCGGGGCTGGCTTTGTGAGGAGCGGGAGGCGGAGGCTGCCGCGCGGACCCACGCACCTGGGAGGCGGCGGCGAGGAGCGGGCGAGCTCCCCCTACAGCCTGGCCGGGTAGGTACAGGGAGCGCCCGCCCCAGCGCGGCAGGGCTAGTCCGAGCGCCCGACACGGACCGCGCGGCGCAGCGGCTGTATCCTCGGGCAGGCTGGGCGTGCTCCGCTAGGCGCGCCGGGGCACGGGCTGGCCATGCCTCCCGGCTCGGAGCGGCAGGCGCCCAGGAGGCGGCTCGGCCCAGGCAACCTAGGGCGCCCCGGGTGTGTCTATGTATATACACTGCCCCAGCGCAGAGCATCCTGCCCCAGCGTGCATTGTACCTGCTCCATTTACTCGTCACCCCCAGCCCCATACTCAGCACAGTGAGGAGGATCCCCCCGCATAAACCCACCACTCTTCCCTCCAGGGCTGGGGTTGGGCAGTGGGGGGGGGGTATCTGCACTGGCCCCAGCTCCCCTGGGGGCACAAAAGGTTTAAACTCCTTGGGACTTGCAGAGTGGGATACATCCGCCACATGCTGAGTATCTGGTACCCACTGGGAGGTGGGTGGAGGGTGCTTCCTGGATACCCCGCATGGACTTGATTCCAGAGAAATTCCCTAGATTCCATTGTGCATTCTTGACCTCCATTTTGAATAAGCAAGAGTCACATCATCATTGGAAGCTGCAGGTCACATGCTATTTCTGAGCATGTGTAGTACAAAAGTAGGGAAGAGGTCAGCTGAGGTAGATAACCAAAGTAGGAGAAAGGTCAGGAGGTTGTAACTCTGAGGCAAATGAGGACAGTGAGCATGCCTGGAATGTTGATGTGTTTGAATGTTGATACTGAGCACGTGTGAGCATGTGCAGTAGATCTGCTTGTCTAGAAAGTTCTGGAAGGTGAGGCGGAGGGTGCTTCCTAGGTACCCTAACCTGCATGGAGTTAGAGCTCTTCTTCCTGCTTCTGTCCTGCCTGTCCTTCCTCCCCTGCTTTCCTGCCATGGTGTAATATAGAAAAGTGCATGAGGTGTATAACTGTAACAAGGTAATAGAAGGGATACACAGTACTTCTAAACCCAGGGAGTGTGCAGTACTGAAAAACACTCCTGCAGGCAGTGGCAGGGTTGAGCCTCAACATACACTTGTCGCCTGATCTGTGTTTGTTTTTGTTTTAAACTCACAGTAGTTAAAACCCACATCATCCAGAGAAGGAAGAGAGGTTAAAGGAAAGATGAAAGGATTGAGTTAGTTGGCTGCCTTGTTCAGAGTGTACTGCCTCTTGTACACATTCCATAATGACTGTGAAGTCCTCTGGCCGTCAGACTTCAGGTAACACAGATGGGAAGGACAACATCCTCATTCCAAAACCAAATCTCCTCTTTAACCAGAATACTGAGGGAGTATAGGCCATGCAAATGTACTTCCCCAACCCTAACCTGTACTTTTGTTCAGGACAGCTCTAAGAATAGTGGAAGGGAGTAGGCAGAGCCCATCTGTAAGCTTGGTGGTTTCAGATACATTCTAATGACATAGTTTTGTAATGTGAAAATGAGTGGTAGCTAATGTGTAAATAAATCAGGGTTGTCATAGGGCCTATCTATGTGGGAAATTGATAGGCATATCTAGTAAAATAAATATTCATCTATCTTTGGGGCTTCTCTACACAGGGAACTTGACTAACACGGCTATAGTGGAATAACTATCACACTGAAGATATTCTAGAATAACTCCCCATATGGACACTCAATGGAGTGTCGATAAGGCAAGTTATTCTGGAATAGTTATCCATTATAGCAATACTAGTCAAGTTCCTTGTGTAGAGGAGCCCTAAAAGTTTGTTTTTAAAAGTCTCTTCCTCCTCCTCTCTTATCTGGAGAGCTGCATTTTGAGCTAGGGAGAGACTTCCGTGTTTGGAATATGGCAGGAAACCAAAGTTAGTGTAATGAAACTCGTGGTGTTCTCTTTAGTTTATCATACAGAGAGTAACCCTAAGGGAATATACACTCTAGAATCACACAGCTATAATTTTAAATAGCAGTTGTTTTGCAGGAAATTTTTAATTTGATTTCTTCTCCATGCTTCAGAACTAAAGGAACAATTTCCAATTAATCAATTTCTTAGACTGATGTATATTCCAATAAACGCTCATCACTTACTGCTTGAGAATATAGTATAAACTGTCTTAAGTTATGACTAGTTTCCAATAAAACAGCTGTTAGTATTGAAATTGTTTGCTGTTTTCCTTAGCTAAGGAAAACTGTTTTGCTCATTTGAGGGGCGTGCTTGTAAAATTACAAGTTAAAAATATTTAAAAGGAGCTAAAATAAGCTATGTATTGCCTAAGTACCAAATTAATGCTTACTTTCTTTTTCCTTCAGCTGAAAAAATGCAACTGGATAAAATTGAAGCGCAAATGTGAACTGAATCTCGTGTAATTTTTAAAAAGTGCCTAATACAGTGAAAATATATAAAATCAACTGACAATTACAAGTACACTTGCATTCTAAAGCAAGATATCGGAAAAATCTTTCCTTTATTTACAAATTAGGACCAAAATGCAAAGTTCTGCATTTTCCTTGTGACAGTTGAGTACAACAAACGTGATTGTTTGACGTTGTGATAGCAGTTTCAGGGTAAATGCAAAATCTTGATCTGAAGTCCTCACATGTAAAGAGAATGAGTCCTTCCCCACATATCTTTCTTAGAATTCAAGTGTGTGTGTTAAACTCTGTAGAGTTGACATATATTCTTTCAGGTTCTATAAAGAATGACCGAACCTCCCCTCCCTCCAATTTTTTTATTTTTCCAAAAGTCTGCTAGTTCACTTTTAGAAAATATAGTTAGTTGAAGAAATCAGACTTTGCAAACTTCAGTTATAGTTTTTGATTATCTGCTTTTTTGCTTTAAATGTGAAGGGGGGAAAGGGTGGAGGTTATACAAAATAGCATTTTCTTTTGCAATTGTCATCTGTACAGTAGGTGTGCTCTATCTTATTTGAGCGTCTTTATATTAGTCTATATAAATTGGAATGGAACTTGCCACATCTATATCTCCAACAGCTCATGCACACTTTAAAGGTGACCTGCAAAAATACTTTTTTTGTACAGTTGTGCATATGCCCTTTTTTGCTGTTGCTATTTTTCCATTCTTCTGTCTTACCTTTAGAAATAAGAGGAATATCAATTCTTGTCTGTCCTGATTTTGGTGGAGGACTTGTAGAGAGTCTGAAGATGAATATTGTTAGCTCACATATTAATTGAAGGGTTGAAATATTGAAAAATACTTTCTTTTCCAATATGTTAGTTGTTGAAAATTTTAAATGGGTGGGGAATCCTTTTAAAAAAAACAAACAAACAAAAATCCCCATACCTCCTTTAACTGTCTGACTAAAAATTCTTTCCTCAATTGCTCAGCTCTTAGTTCTGTATACCTTATAGGCTAGTCAGAACCCGAATTTCCAATGTAAATATCAAGCAGGGGGAAAAATTGCTTAAACCATTCAGCCTTTCTTTGTAGATCATAAATCAAAAGTGCAATTTGTTTTTCATTCTCAGGTCACCTTTCTCTTTCAAGGGGTGAAATTGTTAATTTTCAGCTAATTTTTTTGGATGCACAGAAATGGTCTTCAAGCATACTAATTTTGGTTAAGCGTTTCTCTGATTCATAATATAATATTTGAACTATGTTGCTTGGAACAATGTTTCAATAGTAAACATTGTACTGGTAGGAAGAGTCTACAGTCTTGGTGGTCTTCTCTTGGTTGAAAAGCAGATCATGTTTGCATGATTTAATATGGAGAATATTACTGTTCATACGCTATAAAATAGCGGAGAAAACCTCATGCTGTGCTTCAGGTCCAATACGATACTGTTATGGAAGCATTACTCTAGTCTGACGATATTTAAAGGAAAAAAGTTAATGGACAAAATACCACTAAGGGCTATGTGAATGATCTAAGGACAATTCATGTGTCAGAACTGCAAGATCAGCAATAAAGATAGCAAGTACTGTAATCTCTTATTAAATAAGATAATGATTTGTTTGGATTTTGCACTTAATAATGGAATACTTTTGGGAACTTATGTGAATTATGAATTTTTGGGAGCTGTTTACATCCAGAAGTAACTAAAATAAACTTTGCTTGGTAATAGTTTTTTGTCACTCTGCTCCCAAACATCCAGTAGCCAAAATGGTAAGACAAACTGTCATTTTCATACAGTGTATCTTACTGAATTTGCTTTGTTGGACTAGTGTTGGCTTTGGTTGGCAAGAAAGTGGTGGTCGCTAGCAAAAGATTGGCAGTAGTTTGGGATGCAACAAATAGAATGTTTTGGTTAAAGATTGAAGGCTAAAAAACCAAAACAACTAATGACATGGAAATAAAAATGGATGGATAATACACTATTCTAACTGTGAAATACTGAATATTGTGAATTGAGAAAATGAAACTGAGGACTTGGAAAAACAAGCTCAGAAAGTTGGAATTCCTGACTTACGATAGAAGAAAATGTGTTGTATATTTTAAATGGATTATCGAAGTGTAGATTGATAATTTGAAATCTTGCTTCCAAGCATTGTGTTAAGACCAGTGGCATATTTAGTACTTGTGGAATGTACATTTCTTGGATTGAAGAACTGCATCTTGAAAATTGGAATATATAAACCCAGCTATGTTCAACAATATTGTTTTATCTGGATTAAGAATCCTGAACTTCGGTTTTAGAAGACATTTGATTTGTTAAAACAGGACTGAAAAGTATGGACGTGAGTTATTAGTGCTGTCTTAGTAAACTGATGGTTCTATCTTGGTAGATAGCTTGCTTCTTATGGAAAGTCTCTCTTCATCTAATTGATACATTGATGCTTCTGAATGAGAAGGAAGATCACCCAAATGGTGGAAGAAATATTTCCAGTGGACTTGGAACCTGTATCTCCTCGTGGCTGAATTGATCATAGTGGCATCTTATCAACTGTGTTCTTGTATAGTAGACCATGGAGTCTGGTGCATATAATTTGATACAATAGTAACATTGGTTATAAACTAGAACTTTAAAGTGTCCAAATTTCCACTTGATCTTAATTTGGAATAAAGATTGATCTATTCCCATGGTATCCGAATGCCTTCCAGAGTTTGTTTAAAAAAAAACAAGGAGACTAGCATCTGACAAATGGGTCTCCCTTTCCATGGAGGATGAGGTGAAGAAAATAGCAGGTGGTTTTGTGTACAAAAGTTAAGATGCTTATTTGTTTGGAAGGAATTTAAAGGTTGAAGAAGTGTGTTTTCCATCTGGACTAGGATATAGATTGGGTTTATGGTAGCTCATAGTTTCTATGGGAGAGAATTCCAGTCTGGGGGTCAGACTCCCCCAAAAATCCTGTCTTCTGTAGAGGTAAGCTTTATTCTGGTAAGGGACAGACAGCTCTCTTGTTTTGAGAAATGGAGCTGTTGAGGGCACTTGAGATTCTGAAAGGTGAAGCAGAGTTTTTTTGGGTGATGTGCTCCCAGACTACTTAGATTTTGGAAATCAGGACTGAGACCTTCTCTGGATCCTCACAGAACTGTGTGTGTAAGCATGTCACCCAGTTCTCTGTTCCATCATAACGTGTTACTGAGTAGGCATGCTGCTGTATTCTGCACTAGTTTCAGTTTCTCAGGGCTGATATTTTGAAGCTCAAATAAGTTGCATTGTTGGAATTCAAATAGGAGTTGATGAAGATGTGTATTATCAAGGCTAGGTCATCGAAGATGGGATGCGGTCTTCTGGTCAGCTGGAGATGGTAGAAAGAGTTTCTCCTGGATGCGGCTGTACAAGAGGCCAGAGTTAATAGGAAGCACAGAAGAAGTCCTAAAGTGCATACTTGTCTTGATGATCAATGGGTGTGTTTCTTCAAACAAAGGGGCTTGCAGCGGTGGTGGTGGTGGTGTTCTCTAAGAAGTAATTCCCTCTGCCTACAGCAGAACCTCTATTTTGCTGGGATTTAACTTCAGCCAGCTTTTCCTCATCCATAGGTTTACCTTTGCCTGGCTTGGGTAACTGGGTGATAGTGAGATATAGTCATCCCGAAAATCTATACAGTGTTAGAAATCCACACAGATTTTACCAAGCAAGAAATTTGAACATACGTCTGCTGAGAAGCACTACTATAGCCATACCATTATTTAAAAATATCTTTAAAATTCAGCTTACATTTGCAGCTTCAGCTGTCCACCGTGGTTTTGAAGTGGTGGAGTTTTTGCAGGTTGGAAAACTGCATTATTCTTGTATTGCAATGTCTGGTTCCATGTCACTTAAGCTAGGTGGTGGTTGATAGTAGCAGTTGCAGGAAATCCTGATTTCATTAACAACTGTACTTAAAATATATCTGAGCATATACACGGCAAAAAGTACCCCCCTACACACACACACACACACACACACACACACACACACACACACACACACACATATTCCTTGGAGGCAGAAATAGCATCACATTTTCACTTGCATGTTATATCTCCACTAGGTGAAGTGGTGGTTGTTTTCTAAATATAGTCAGAAGTTAGCATAATTCAGGTATTCAGGCTTCTGTGCTGAAGATCACAATATAGCTACCAAACAGGAATGAAGAATAGAATTTTGCTAATTTTCAGTCAGGGTGGGAGGAATTTGAATTTTTTTGAAATCTTGGGTTATCATAAGAACATGCATGATTGTTTTAGAATAAGGAAGTGATCTCATAAGATCATATACTAACGAAGAACAGTTCCTTGTTCAAAGCATTTTGCTTTTCATGCTGGAAAGTAGACTTTTGAGGGAAGCAGTCCCATGATATAAATTATTGCTATAACACTACAAAGCATAAGTGTACATGTACAAATGTTCCATCACATTATTTTTGTCTTTCTCTTTCAGGAAAAGTGCAAAATGTTTCAAATTCCTGTTCAAAATCTTGATAATATCAGGAAGTCTCGAAAAAAGGTGAAGGGCATTCTTGTGGATATTGGGCTTGACAGCTGCAGGGAGTTATTGCAGGTAAAGAATTGAAGTAACATAACACAAACTGCTGAAACTTGAATTTTAAATTTTTGAAAAGTCTTTCACAGTTTAGTGTATATATACTATTCATCTGTCTTAGAAATTTATAATGTGGGTGGGTCAATAAAGAACTGCATCTTTACTTGGATGTTTGCCAGACTCAGGCAATCAATCTATTTATAGGCCTGGAATTGGGAGTTTCCTGCAACATAAGTTATTGAAACATTTTGATTTTTAGAAAGGCATGAAATGGAGGGTGCTGCATACTAGAATAGAGGGTAGTAGTGGTAGTATTGCATCAAAGGAAAGCGCGGTTACTTAAGGAAATGTTGCTTGTTTACTACATGAGTGCTTTCCTGTATGGGACTCTTTAATTAAAACAAAAAACAAAAAACCAAACCATGAATAAATGAAGATGTGAGCAAACACAAAGGGACTAACTGCTCTGCCTTGACATATCAGGAAGAAATCTCTAAAGGATATACAAACTGTCAACATTTATAAACCAAGCAAAGAGAAACAGTAATCTGTTGTAGGGTTTTAGAAACTTGACTCAAGATCACTTCAGGGGGGCGGAAAAAATCAAACTGTGTGGCAATTCAGTATTGCATCTCCACAAATTCAAGCAGTCCATCATCAAGTGCACTGAGGCTATGAAGACAAATGTGACATCGTTTTGTTGAGCAGAAACTGTCTGTCATTTTCGGGGAAAAACACTTGCATGCAACAAGCAAAGAGAATCTGCACCAACATAATAGAGAACTTAATATCAAAAAGCTGCAAATGCAATCACTTTTCAGGAACTAAATAAACTACTAAATGGTAGCCTTGACTTGACCAGTTGTTAAATATGATCTTTCATTGGCTTTTCAGTATATTTATGACTTTACTTCATCACCAGCTGAGGACTTACAAGATGTCTGTAGGTGTGACATGCTCATAGGAGGAAGAGGACTAAAGCATGATTTTGTAGGGAATCTTGCTATGTTTTTACAATAGTTTGACTACTATTTGAAATTGGTCATTTAAGACTTGCACACAAAAGAAACGTGCTTTGGATCA
Organism: Mauremys mutica; assembly: GCF_020497125.1. Classification (NCBI taxonomy): domain Eukaryota; kingdom Metazoa; phylum Chordata; order Testudines; family Geoemydidae; genus Mauremys; species Mauremys mutica. The sequence continues at coordinate 107,256,628 of NC_059073.1, forward strand.
CTATGCATCACTAATCCTGTAACAGTGTTGACATTTGTTCATTCTAGTTAAATCTTGGCTGAGGGACTTCAGCATTTGAATAAACTTGACAAGAGAGAACACTTTTGTGTATTTGTCCAGTATTTTGCATATTCCCTCTATTCTAATACTTTATTTTAATCAGAGCATTTCTCATTCCTCAATTCTTACACCTGGATCCTTTGAAGTCCAAATCTTGGTTTGATATCAATTTCTTGCTATGGAAATTATTGTAAAGTCAGCTTTAGATTGTGCTATAGAATAAATTGAGAGAGGATTCATGACTAAGACCCTCTTCAAAGCATAAATAGGTTTTTAGGAAGCATGGTAATCATGCGGGGGGAGATATGGTGAGTATGGGTAGAAAAAGGGCACAGCAAATTGAGTTATTGGATATAAAGTCCCTTGTCAAGTTCAGTTACTGTTTGGCTTTCTAGATAAGCTACACCTGTTTCTGTTAAGTATGGAAAGACTTCAACTGGGATGATGGTTTTTAGACTTCTTGGGTTCAGCATTCTTCCATTGCAGCATAGTGTGACTTTTAGCAATCGCTAAAACATTTTGACCAGTGTTGATATTTAATAGGTGAGAAGTAGCTTAGTTTCTCTGTATCTAGATGAAATTTTGTACACCACTCCTCTTGGGGAGGGAGGAAAATCCAGTAATCATAATCCATTAGCGTTATAATGTTATAGAACTAAGCTGCCATGCTGAGGTAACTATGAAACAGGCCTCCTAAAAAGGAAGTTTCTAGTAAGATATAATAATTGGCATTTGTCTCCAGAGGCAAGGTATGTCTGAAGGTTGGTCTTTCTTTGTAACCGGAGACTAAAAGGGCCTATTTGTTGGCTAACAGCTTACGCTCTCCTTTGGGAGGATGACATGGGCCTTCTGTTCCAGATTTATGGTTGGATCTGCTGCACAACCATATCAGGGTGGATTAAATCATCATTTTTTTTCCCCCAAGAAAATCTTTTTTTTTAATTTAAATTACTTCAAAAAAATCTATTTAAAATTCAGCATGAAATGATGACAATATATGCTAAGACCTAAACTTAATATGTATTTTTTTATTTTAAATTATTTTATTAGAGTAAACTACCTATTTGCTTCCAAAGCTTTAAAGAAAATGAAACCACTAAGCAGGGGGAAGTCCCTGGCTAAGCACATGGAACCAGGGCTTGTAGAAATGTGCTAAACCAGCTTTTTGACAGCAGTAGCCTCTTCTGTTGGGTGGAGAGAGAATATTTTCTTCCTTTCACTTTATTCAACTGTTCACTTCAATGAATCTGTTAAATTTACTAACTACAGATAACACTTTATTTGCTTAATACATTGATTAGTTCTAATTTTTCCCCTTCTGTATCCATACTAAAGGTAGTTTTATTTAATTAGCTGGAATTCATTTTAAAAGACCTTTTTCACCCAAATAGAACTTACCACAGATCATAAGTTTTTAAAAAAATCCAGTGAATGAGAAATGCATAATTCATCGTTTTTCTAACATAATAAATGAATGTGAAAGTTAAATCTGAATAAATGTGTGTTAAGATAAATAATTGCTTAAATAAATGTATATAGATGCGCTACATCCTCCTGGCTAGCAGGAAGTAGTACCAAATTTGGTATCAAGGCTATATTTAGTTTCAGCTTACCTTTTTTGTGGTTACCAATCAATGAGAATCAGATTGGCTTTAGGAAAATAACTTAAGTACCAATGGAAAACAAGAATAAAATCAATGATTTAAATGATTTCCTGCTTTTAAATCACTTTGATTTAAATCCGTCTGTCCTGAACAATACTATGTTAAGTGCGCCTAGTGTGACTTCCTAGATGTATTGGCAACTTATTTTAACTCTTCTCCAGCAGGTTAGGATCTGCAGTAAGTATTAAAAAGTAAAGCAGAAGTCAACATTCTAGATTTTTGAGCCAAAGGCCCTTCTGGTAATTGTTTTTTTATAAGTGAGGGAGTGTTTTTCATTCATGAGGTACATCAGTGTAGAAAGTAAATACTGTTAAAAAGTTGCACAAATTCAAGGACAACTTGACATTCCTTGGATTCTTTTATAACTGATTACACCAGGCTATGTAGATTCCACAAATATAAGTGCTGAGCTAGCAAAATGTTAGGTCAATAAGTGTCTGACAAGCTTTTCCACTTTCTTATCCATTTAACTTTTGGGAGAAAAAACTGGGGGACCTTAGGATTTCTCAGGAACTACACTGTTGGGGGTGGGGCTATAGGATTGCTCATGCTAAGTCTTTTATCTTAAGATGCTGTCTGCAGGGATCGTGGGCTTTGGTGGGAAGCTGTTGAGGAAGTTTAAGTATCAGCTTTAGAATTTCTACAGGGATTGGTGGGGAGGGACAGGAGCTGTTTTAGAATCTTTCCATTTATTGCCTGGAGAAATTTTGCAGCTTTCTCAAGTGAGGGGGAGAGTTCTTTGCTTGTCTCTTCTAGGTTGTAGGAGACATCTCTGGGTTTGAATTGCGCTTTTGAGTTCTCGTGAGTTATTTCCACTATCTCTGGATTTCTTATTTTGATGCTCTGTTGTAGTTTTTCCTTTTTGAAACCTGGCTAACAAAATAGATCTTTACACCAGAAACTCTCACTGTGGTGTGAGTTTGCGTATATACACCTTTACCCCGATATAACGTGACCTGATATAACATGAATTCAGATATAACGTGGTAAAGCAGCGCTCTGGGGGGGAGGGGGGGCCGAGCGCTACGGTGGATCAAAGCAAGTTGGATATAATGCGGTTTCACTATAACACGGTAAGATTTTTTTGGCTCCCGAGGACAGCATTATATCTGGGTAGAGGTGTAATTCTAAAACTGCCTTTTGGCCTTCCTTTAACTTCTAGGGCAATTGGGGTAGCTGAAGGCCTGTATAACAGATCACTTGAGCCCCCTTTTTATCTTTGTCCATGTTGGAAATCTTCACCTGTAAAATCTTTACTCTAGAAGCATCACTTTAGAAGCAGCTGCTTGAAATTAAAGCAGACTAAAAACTTAAGGATGGGCCCTTTTGACATCACAGAAGGGGAGAAGTATGTACAGTCATTTTCTGTGGCCATAGGCATTTCTGTCTGAACGTCAAAGCAGAAAACACTAGTCTGAAGTGGATGCTCTGAAAAGCAGAACATGGCCTTTTTTTTTTTTTAATATGCTCTTTCATAAGGTAAATATTTAATACCATGGGCTAAAGCACAAATTTCTAAAACTTATTCTGGTACTAGTTTCTGGTACTTTTTGAATGTCAAACCAGCATGTGGGATTGGTGGATATCTTCCTCTGTGCCAAAGTCTAATGGTATATTAAGTATAGTTGCCATGTAGCAGAAGCTGCAAAAGATGGCTTGGCATACAAGATGGAGATGGGTGCAGGGAAAGGAACAGAGTTGAACCTATGGATGTAGAGAACGAGACAAATGTAAACTTAGAGGATGGGGTGAACTAGTTTTGGGGTGGAGGATTCCAAGGGAACCAATGCCAAACACCCATTCAAATGAGGTAGGTTGTTCTTAATCTCAGCTACAATACACTCTCATCCTGCTGGTGAGTTATGTTTCTTGCAGACACAATAATACATGTTCTCACAGGACATATAGTGCTTTATTTCAGGAAGCTAGTTCCCGAATGCATGGTCTTTGCAGATTAAGTGATAAAGATGCTTTACTGAAGAGTAAAAAGACTTGGGTCCCTTTGCAAAATGACTTCTGAAGCTGAGGAGATGGAAATGAGGTAATGGAAAAGGAGAGGAGTGGAGGCAAATGCTGAAGTGATGTGGATTAAAGGAAAAAGGGTGTTTGTTCCAAAAGATTCCTGAACTTTCATAGAAGCAAATGGAATAAAGAGTAGCCCCTAGATCATTCTGAACACTTAGGATTCTCTTCTTTAAATATTTTGTTTATATTAAATAACTTGAGGTGGTAGTTCAATTAAAAATAACCTAATAAGGAACAAGTAAGATCATTTTGAAATATTGGACCCTAATATTTTGGAACTTTGAAGTTGCTTTCTTACATCCTGATACACAATATTGAGTTTCGGCAACCTAGATTTTTTTTCTAATGGTTTATTTGAATTTTTGAATAATTTGAATTTTTCCCTTGTTTTAAATACATAAACTGTTCTGTAAATAAATTGTGTGTGTATATAATATATTTTTCCCTCTCTTTTAGAATCTTAAAGGTTATGATCCAGGAGAAAAATATTTTTGCAACACTTCATGGAGTGATGTGTCTCCTTGGGAGTCTGTGGGCAAAAGAAAGGTATGTATGCTTGCATCAGGTGGTCTCAGCAATTAAATTGAATGTTGTTGCAAAGGATGAGATGAGGGTGGGATTCAGATAAAGTCCTAATGAGAGTGTAATACTCTGACATAGGATGAAAGGAGGTGATTTCCTGGCTTCACGGATTCCTCTTCTCCTTAATAATGAAAACCTACAGAATTTCTGCCGAAAAGCCTCTTTAAGGGGAGCTGTAAGTTTGTAAGGGCCAGATTCTAAGTGTCCCTACACTGATGCACAAAGTGGGGGCAATACAGGAGCCTGACCCATCCCTGTTTCACTCCTTATGTTACCCAAATACAAAGTCTGGTACTGGCTAATGACATTAGCCACCACAAAAGGATAGGGAGGAGGCAGAGGCCTGACCACACTGTATCTTCCTAGGGGGTATTGTAATAGGGCAGCCCCATCTGGAGTGCTCTCCTGCATCAGGCCACACTATGCCAGATGCACCAACCTCAGTTACCTTCCTTCAAGAGTCCCCAGTATCTCTACATAAGCTTTCTTGTCTCATGACTACCCCTTCTTGGAGCTTATGTTTATTACAACAACGTGGCCAAATAGTCCATAACATAGTCCTGAAACCTAGTCCATTTATCACCCCCGTGCATGTAATCTTTAAAATCCCATGCCACCTGGTCAGTCAGTGTAGCACATACCACAGTCTGATGTCTTCTGCCAATACCTGTTCTCTTCCTCAGTCTTCTCCTAGGTATTGCTTCAACGTCTCTCATGACTCTTCAGCCCCCTCTGGCCCTCAAGCTTTAGCTCTCTGGCTCTGAGAGCCAACAGGCATCTCCTTACCTGTTCTCAGCTTTCAATCCTCTCCAGCCTTCTCTGGTTCAGGAAGGTCAGCAGACTAGCCTCTCCATTGGCTTCTTGATAATTCCTCCCTCTTTTCAGAGAGCGCCATTTCCTGTAGATTTCCTTCCATCTTGTGATCTCTGGTAAGGGAAAGCTACCAATCTTCTGACTCCCAGGCATCTCTCATCTGTCCCTTTTCCTGACTGATTCTCTTGACTCTCAGGTGTCCTCTTTTAAGCCCCGTTTAGGTCAGCTGATGAGTCAAGGTGCACTGGCCCTGCTCCCTCTTAAAGGGCCAGTGTCCCCTGTGACAGATACCAGAGGCCATAGTCCTCCCTGCATGCCAGGGAGCTCTAGATGTGCCTCCTTAATGCTTCCTCCTCTCCTCTCTTTAAAGGCAGGTCAGTTCTTTAAAGTCAGTTGAGCTCTTTATTGCTTGTGTAAACAGAATAGGGTGATGTAATAAGAAACACAGAAGGTTATGGAAGTTGTAAAGCAACAGAAAACATGAATGGATAGATGTGGGCAATTGAGGGAGAAGCTGAGAGAATTGTGTGTGGAATGGGCTGCAGTGAAAAGCACACGGTGAAATAGCCCCACCCTTTGTGTCTAGTTAGCCAGGCAAAGGGAATCCCTTGCAAAGAGAACAGTGGAAGATAGACGGGGTGATGCAAATAAAATCCAAGTCCTGTTAGAGGCTAAATAAATTCATCCCTATGCAGTGTAAAACTACAGACATACATGGATAGGAAGGTTCCTGGAAGAAAGGACAACCTCCTTTGAACCCCCTCGAAAGATCTGATTTCTTGCGATATTGTTTCAGCAGTACTTGGACTGTGTTTTGGTATGGATTGCTCCTATGGATGACTCCCTCCATAGTGAATGCCGCTCGTCACCCCCTCAGAAATGGACTGTTAAAATGCTTCATGTGTTACTATGTGAATTGCTTTGTGGCATGCTTTCATTATGCTTAAAGGTTATTGTAACTACATAGCATCTGTGGGAGAACTCTGTAGCCACCTCTTTTGGAATGCTGAACATATAGGTGTCTATGGCTATGGTGCTGATGATTTGTACTGCTTGTGATTTAATAGAAAATATAGTTGAATTGTCATCTTACAGTTTTTGTGAAGCTCCAAATCAGTTTGTAGACCATTGAATACATACTAATTTTAAAGAAACATAGGCTGAGCAAGGTCGGCTTTTTTTTTTTTCCCCCCAAATAAAAATATATTACAGAAGTATCAAGCCATTATTTTTTTTAAGAGTTGCCAATTGAAAATGAACAGAAACATAACATGTTTTATGTTTTAAATTGGAATATGTGGACTAATAAAACAAACTTTTTATTTTAAAATCTGTTCCTCCTTCACATATTGAACAGAGAGCTGACCATCAAAAACTCCTGCATATAACTTGGACTTAGGTTTGATGCAGGGAAGTGGAATTGCTGAGAAGTTAGTGTTAACATGGGAACAAGTTCTTTTCTGCATCTGACTGAATCTTTGTGAGTTAGCTAGAATTTTTAAGGAGTCCAGCCCAGAAGCAGGTTCCTAGTGGTCTGACACCTCTTTAAGTCAACAAGAGAGTATTACAGGGCCATGTGGCTGAAAGGGTTATCATATCCTTTTTGGTTCCTGAACTTTTTTCCTCTCTTCCTTGTTGGAGACTGGTTGTGCCTCTTTGTGCAAATACCAGAGGTAGCTCAAACTTACCTGAGGCTGCTAGGGCTTGATGCCACTATTTCTGCCTGTATGCTAGATTCTTTGCATCCTGCAGTGCAAACAAAGCTGTAATTCAGGGCTTATACCTTATTTATTAGCAATCTCGCTTTTAAAGTTTTGTTTTTTTGACGGCGGCAGCAAGCAAACTCTCCCTCAGGAAACCATGTTTTCTGGGCTCTGTTCCATGAATGGGATCACCTCTTTCTCAACATCATGACAGAGGAGAAAGCTAACCTGAGTAAGCCAAAGGCCAAACAGTGATGTGAATCTTTGAGGAGACCACCTTCAAGGATGTAGAAGAGAAACTCTGCCATATCTTTTGGTAGTCTCTCTGCATCTTCCCATCCCTCGCACATCAGCCAGAACTTCTGGAGACATCCTCTCAAAAGTGAAGCAACCCTCTTCAATACTGGGAGGGTGGCAAACGGGATATTTTCTTGCCGAACAGGCATCTTCAAGGGCTAATCCAAAAATCCTTTCTCCTGCACTCCTTTTTCCCCAAACCTAGTCTTGATCAAGGGGAGGGGGGGGAAAGGAAATATAGCTCAGGATTGTCTTCCATGTGCAAATGTGGGTGGGTGAGTGAGTTAATGGGGACAGAATGTGGCTTGCTACTTGACTCCCCATCTTCTCAGGATGCAGGATGTGAATTCTTAGAGAATTATCCCTACATTACCTCCTTATTTGTATATCTGAAGATGAGGAGATACACCAAGGATCCAACCACAGGATAACTATATTGGAACATAACCCTGAGCCAGAAAAATAGAAAACGTTTTTCCTCAGCAGACGTGTTTTGAAACAACAGGGAAGAAGTGGTGGCCATCAACAAGATCCAACTAGAAAAAAGGATGGATGAACTAAATCTAAGGGAGAACGCTCCCATCCAGAGCAAAGGTATATTTTGCCATTCCTCTGCATTCCTCCTAAGACAGCTGCCCATTCCAGTGAAATCCAAAAACTACAAACCACCTGCAAGAGGAGGAGCTCCTTTCATTCTTACCCTCAACAAAGGTGTCGGTGAAGGGGTTGACTTTATTCTGGGGTAGAACTTGAGCCCACAGATACCAAAGTGTGGAAACCAAATCTCCTTCCAGTCAAAATAGTCAGCATGACTGCAGCTGTGTATGCGTCTTTCCAGAAATATGGCTGGAAGTGATACTCTCTTACTCAAGTGAACAGATCCAATCAGCTTCAGCTGGGTAGATTTCCATTCTTCGGACTGGAGATGGAGCTCTAGGGAGTGCCACATGGATACCAAGTTCCTCCACATCTCTTGTTAAACTCTCTTGAACTGTGAGAGAGACAGAAGCATTCACTTATCCTGATATTTCACACCACCCTCAATTAAGAGCAATCGTCTGTCCTTTATGGGGCTCAGGCCTTTACTCCCTAATTATCATAGTTTAGCTTTTTTAAAAATGTTTAGGCCAGCATAGACATCAAGAAGCTGAACAGATTGATGAAGAGAATTTATATTCATAATGGAGACTTTTTAGCTTCTACAATCACTTCAGTCTCTTCAGTGGAACTGGGAACTTATTTGCATATTCCCAAATGCCCTGTCCTTGATAATTCTCAAGTTTGCCTATGGAAAGCGCCACTATCAATACAAAACATTAATCTTTGGCCTCCACTCTGCTTGAGGTAGTCAGTGAAGGAATTGCTAGTGATAATAAGTAGGCTAAGGGGCTCTAGGAATTCATTGATTCTTGTTTCTAGGTAATATACTCATCAGAACCTCCTCCCCAAGCATCTTAAAGGCAACAGTTTGGGACACTTTCCATGCTTCAGGCACAAAGTTTTATCATAAATCCAAAGAAGAGTTCACTGGTCTGGTCTTATAGCACTGTCTTTCCTAGGGCAGTGATTTTTTCAACCTGTGGTCTGTGGACCCTGGGGTCCCACAGACTACGTCTAAGATTCACAAAGTGGGTCCACACTGCCATTTGACATATTTTTAATGGTCCACAGATGAAAAAAAGGTTGAAAACCACTGGCATGGGAGAAGGGAAAACAAGGAGAGCCGTGGTCTTTTTGTGACACACAGCAAAGACACTGATCTCCACAGTACTTGTATTACCATATGTACTCCATTCATCTTTCCTTGCAATTGCTGGGCCTGATGTCTCTAGTTGCCTGCAGAGGGATCATCCCGTGGATGAATATACAGATGAGATTTCTCTTTCAGGTTTGAAATTATTCCCAGCAAGAAATGCACATGAAAAGGAAAATTCTCCCCCAACTAACTTACTCCCTCTGTGGAAGTAGGAAGCCTATACAGCAAGTTTCTTCCCTCAGTCTGTACTTCAAGGTCTGATTGAAAACACTAGGCTGTCAGGTTTAGGAGCCCACTTGGATTGTGTGGTTGAGGTTGGCTTCAAAGCACCAATCTAGAAATAAGTGCACCAGCTTGCCTTCTGAGAATTTCAGGCTCAACTGAGGCAAGAGCATGTTGTCCCATCAGACAACACAACCACATAAGATGATGAGGGGGACATATGGTTCAAATCAAAACACATACAAGCCTTGCAGATCCTACTGTGGGTGTGATATTACATAACATCCATCAGGGTAAACCAAATACAGTAGAACCTTAGAGTTATGAACACCTTGGGAATGGAGGTTGTTCGTAACTCTGAAATATTCGTAACTCAACAAAACATTGTGGTGGTTCTTTCAAAAGTTTACAGCTGAACATTAACTTAATGTAGGTTTGAAACTTTACTATACAGAAGAAAATGCTGCTTTTAACTATCTTAATTTAAATGAATCAAGCACAGAAACCGTTTTCTTTCCTTGTCAAATCTTTTTTTAAATCTTCCCTTTATTTTTTTAGTAGTTTAACACAGTATTGTGCTGTATTTGCTTTTTTCTTTTTTGGGGGCGGGGGGAGAGAAGGAGGCCTCTGCTGCTTCCTAATTGTGTACGTCCAGTTTCAAATGAGGTGTGTGGTTGATTTCAGTTAGTAATGCTGGTGTTTGTAACTGAGGTTCTACTGTAAAAGGATCCTGGAATACAAAAGCAGATTGGTTAACTCATCTGTGGATAGAAAAAGAGTTGGCTCTTAGCTGAAACATTTTTTGGTTGATAGACTATCTCAGGTGGATTTATTCACATGCAGACAAAATGCAAAAACAAGGCCTCTTCTTCATCGGCGATCATTGGGAGCAGATGCTATGGCTCACAGATGAGCAAATCTTTTTTTATACCTGAGCTCACTTGCCATGTTCTATGGCATCCTGCTCTGGCAAAAAGAATGTTGACTGACACAGAATATATGTGCAAAGCTGCCACCTGGTCCAAATTAAAGCCCTACAGGTTCAATCTTCACTTATTTCCAGGATGGTGGTTGGCAGAAAGTTGCTCCAAGCCGTAGTCCCAAAACATTCATAGATTATTTTTATTTATTTATTTATTTTTTTAAAAGGCTGGAAGGGACCCCTAGATCATCTAGTCTGAACTCCTGTGTAACACAGACAATATAATTTCACTCCTGTATTGAGCTGAATAACTGGTTTGACTAAAGCAAATCTTACAGAAAGGCATCCAATATTGATTTGAAGGCCTCGAGATTTTTTCCAATGATTAATCATCCTCACTTGTTCTTAATTTTTTTTGTCTTATTTATAATTTGAATTTGTCTGGTTCAGATTAATGTTCAATTTAGGGATGGTGAAACCACCTTCTTCTGTTTTACTTGCCCTCCTTACTAACTCTTTCCTGATGACTTGTTTCCCATATATCTCAGATTGGGGAAAGGTCAAAGTCCAGAATGGAAAAATCGTTACTAAAAATTCTTTTCTGGGACCTATTCTTGTCCAGCAGGGCAGATTGGAGTAGTCCTGAATGTGTCTCTAAGGCCTCTTCAGGCTCCATGTATATAGTTAACACAAATGAGCTAAAGTATTACTGTAAGGAGTTTTAGATCCTAATCTACTCGTAAGAATGTTATGTCCCTACAAGTTTGGAAGTACTATGTGGGTGGAAGGAGCAAGGCCAAGCAATGGAGCTTATGGACAAGTCTGAACAGCTTTTCATATTTGCAGGAAGATGTGCTAGCCTGAACTAGGGAAGAGGTCAGCCCTACAGAGGGGGAATTTATCAAGTAACAAACTTTTACTTTTCTATTCTGACAAATAACTATTAATAGTGGGGTACAGGAAAGAGAGCTGAAGTCCAGTTACACCTCTACCCCTTTATAACGCCACCCGTTATAACACGAATTCGGATATAACGCGGTAAAGCAGTGCTCCAGGGGGGCGGGCTGTGAACTCCGGCGGATCAAATCAAGTTTACTGTAATGCGGTTTTACTTATAATGCGGTAAGATTTTCTGGCTCCTGAGGACAGCGTTATATCAAGGTAGAGGTATAGTTGCAAGTTACTGGGATTTAGGCTTCTAAATCACTGTTATGCACTTTTTTGAAAATTTTACCTTAAGTCTTCAGAACAAACAAGTGCTTAGAGGAGGCATAAAAATTTTTTCTCCCTAGTCTTACCATTGTACAGTTTGTAGTGGGGAGCCTCTTGCAGGAATATGCCACTGCTATAAAGGAAGCAAAAAAGAACCTTCATTATCACAGCTTTAAAATCATGGTTAAGGGAACTATTGAGAATAATGATACAATTAATCAGTCTGGCCTGCATAATCTAAATACTGACTGGAGCATTGACTGCTGTGGAGAGGTTTCATCAGACTTGACAGAAAAGTTCAGGCAAGTACTAGATGAACTTGCTGGGGCAGGAAACTCAGGACCAAAATGGAGAGCAGAAATCACCTCTGGGTTTGGCCCCATCACAGGAGGAGTTGCAAGAATTTCTAAAGAGTGGTATGACCTACTACCTGAGAAATTAATTTATTCTTTTCTCAGTTTGTGAAGGCTAGTGAAAAGTGACTAGGCCTACCATAACATAAATGGAAGGAGGAAAATGAATCCAGTGATGAAGCAGTTCCTAAAGACACGGCAGTATTTATTTCACTAGGATGTACTTTCAGTTGCTTTCAGTGCCATTTCTATTACTTTTCCCATGGTCCATGTGCCCTAAGTGTGGGATGGGAAACTTCAGTCTTTGAAGAATGCTATAGTTGTCCCAATCATCACTCCTTGGTGTCTTCCCATTTCTTAGGCAAAGTTATTTAAGGTAGTGACAATCATTCCAGTGAGACCTGGCCTCTGTTGACTTCTTTGATCCTTTCAGTTTTGGACTTTTCCTGAAGAGTGCTCTAGGGCCACTAATAATCACTATAATGAAATGTCAAAACTCAAAGTCTCCGTAGCCTTTTCCAGTCTGTCATGAAGTGCAGCTGACCCTTTTATATGATCTATTTGGAGCTGACAGTGCAGCACTACAGTGGCTTCAGTGATTCCTTTCAGAGGGAGCTTGGGGTAGTGATTGACAGCTGCCCTTTTCCCAAGAGACCTTGCAGGTGATGTTCTGCAGGTATCAATACTCTTAATACTTTTATAGTCTTGAAGGCAAGAAGGGACCATCATGATCATCTAGTCTAACCTCCTGTACATCACAAGCCACAGAACCTCACCCACTCACTTCTATAATAGGTCCATAATCTCTGGCTCAATTACTGAAGTCCTCAAATCTTGATTTAAGGATTTACTGTAGTTCAAATCAACAAGTGACCTGAACCTCACTCTGCAGAAGAAGGCAAAAAGCCCCCAGAGTCTCTGCCTTTCAGACCTGGTGAAGAATTTCTTACCAACCCCAAATACAGCAATCAGACTGAGCATTTGAGCGAGACCCACCAGTCAGATATCTGGGAAAGGATTTTTGTAGTAGCTCCGTCTAGTGTCCCATTTCTTGCCATAGGAGCTATTTGCTAATAACCCTCACAAATGGGCCCTGTGCCCTTGTAGGCAACTTCATTATACCTTCTCTTCCAAAAAATTTTCAAGCTCAGCCTTGAAACAAGTTATGGTTTTTTTTTTTGACCCCACTTTCTCCTTGGAAAGCTGTTCCAGAACTGCATTCCTCTGATGGTTAGAAACATTTAGTCTAATTCCAAGCCAAAATTATTTGTTGCCCGGCTTATATCCATTTGCTTTTGTGCCAACATTGCCCCTTAACCTGGAGGTTATCCCTTTGATGTATTTATAGAGAGCAATCATATCTTAGGCTAAACAAGTCAAGCTCCTTAAGTCTCCTCTCGTAAGGTATCTTCTTCATTCCTCTGGTCATCCTAATAGCCCTTCTCTGCACCTGTTCCAGTCTGAATTCATCTTTATTAAGCATGGGAGACCATCAGTATCAACATGACACTTCTTGTAGGAAACTGAGATACTATGAACTCTGCTGTCAGTACACTGACACCCCACTTTGAGCATGTATGCTGAAGAGTAGATGTAATGTCACCAAGCCTTTGAGAAACTGGCTCCTGGATGAAAAGGAGCTGGTTCAGACTGAACCTTGGGAAGACCAAATTGAGGCTGGAGAGAAGGGGGAAGTGTTCTGCAGAATTAGCCAAACCACTGACCTCTTCTTCCATCAAAAACACTTGTTCCTATATCATCGAGTCAAAATCATGGTATCCTATTGGACTCCTTGAGCTTGGGTGTCCAGGTAGCAAAAGTGGAGAGAAATGATTATCCCTTTCTGGCTCATTGGACTGTCCCCTTTCTTGTCAGAGGTCCTGAATGATCCATGTATTACCCACTTCCAGGCTGGAATACTTTCTCCACCAGTTTTTCCCCTTACCTCCATCGGAGATTGTTGGTGCTAACAGTGGCAATTTTACCACCACCCTCCCTTCCCCATCACACACAAGTTGGTGAAGGGAATGGAGGAGGCTAGCAAATGAGACAGCCTTGAAACATTCTACTCAGTATTGTAGAATGGTGTCTCCTTACCTCAGAGGTGTTGAACAAGTTTAGGAAGGAGAGGATCAATGTGTAAGAGGAAAGGTGCAGTGCTTCATGAAACCCTTTGGCAATGGACGCTTGCAGCCCAAACAACATATGGCCTCTTCTGTTGAGGGGAAGAAACTGGCAAAAATCAAACCACAACAGAACAAGACTGAAAAAGTTTAAAAAAAAAAAAAAATACAAAAATGGAAAACAGAAAAAAGTGAAGCAAGAGAAAATAGAAACCAGTAACTGTTGGGAAATGGTGTTACAGCAAAGAGCAGGGTGCCTACTTCCCAGGCCATCTTTTGGAGACGGTAGGCATCTAATAAATGAAATTTGGGAGCCAGTGGTAGAGAGGTAGCCCAGGGATTCCCTAAACCCTGGTAAATTTAATCTCTTCTTTTGGTGTACACTTAAAATCCAGATTTATTGGTGAATGTTGAAGAGAGTCACTGAACTGCATTGTGTCAGGATGATCAGATAAGAGTTGGAGTTGCATCCAGCACCTTGAATTTCATCTGAAAGTGAACTAGCACTAGTGCAGAGAGTAGAGCAAGGTGTCAGTATATTACTGCCCAGTACCTCTCAAGGGGGCAATTACATTAGATGCTTGCGAGAGTTTTTAGGTGACTTTCAAAGTCAATCTAAGTCTCATTTTATTGTTATAGTTTAAGCCTATGGGAGACAAAGGCACAGATTATTGATTCCAGGTGCATATCGGTGAGGGAAGGGGTCGAAGATGTTCAGATATGAGGGAGAGAAATGTAGACATTATGCTTAAATAAGAGCTTGGCCTTATATTTTAAATAAGAGATTAGTCTGGTTGTCAAAGTGACTTGGAAGCAGTATTTGTCAGAGATCTACAATGGGGTGGAGAGGGTAGTTTACTACTTAAGGTGGAGGCAGATATCTAACACCACTCTATCAACTGTGAGAACTTCATCATGTCCTCAGCCTTTAATCGTGGTCCCATACTCTGCCACATGGTTGAGGAGCCTGATGGAGGCCATCTTTAGGCTTGAAAGGCTTAAAGGTTTATGATTGAAGGCTTCTTAACAAATCAAGCACTGTCATCAAATACTTTCTGGCCTCTCTTTACTGCCCTAAGAAGATTAGCAGAGGTTTTTTCCATTTTTCTGAAGTGGACGAGGGGGGACTAAGTTACTGGCATCGATCCACCATTCACTTTACACTGATGTACCCTAAAAAACAGTATTTTTGAGATCAGGCAATACTTGGCATGGCTATTAATTTGAGAATCTGCTTTGTTTAAGGCAACAATTCCCTGCTCTCTGGAGATCAGCTGTCAAACAGGGGAGGAGCAGACACACAGATTAATTCATTCTAACTCCTGCTCCCTGCTCATGAGTTCATCTTCACAGGCTGCAAGAGGAGCAGCTGATTGAATCTAATATCCAACCATGTTGTGGTGATGGGGTGTGATGGATCCACAGGATTTGTGCTTTGCCCCAGCTTTTAAACAGTCCCTTGGAGGTACCCTTTACGTGTGCCAGACTCTCAAGGGATTATATTCTTCCTTAAAGTAAGTAATGCAGCCTCAGTGCCTCTCAGACTGAGCCTCTGCTCCAGCACTGCTTCTCTCTGTGAATGAGCTCTCTCCAGCAATTCAAGCTGAGTCAGACTCCTGTTCAGATTCGTTTGTCCTCTTCAGGGATCAGTGCACCTCAGCAAGTATTTGCAGTCACACCAGGAAGCCTTTTCAAAACAAGGTAACAATTTATTAGCCATCTGGAATAAAGAATCTGAAAGTCCTCAGGTTATCATAGAGAAACAAAGATTTAAAAACATAGTCTATACTGCTTTGAGCCATGCTGCTCCAGGAACTATCTTGGTTTTCTTTGTTTCTGTCTCACTGCCAGTCTCAGGTCAGAGCTGCTGTTTCTCCAAAGGCCAGCTCTTAAACACAGCCACCTGACATCTTTTCCCTTTGTTCTTCAGCTTGGGGTCTCTGCTCTGCTTGTCTGCAGAGAGGTGGGGGAAAATCTCCTTCCTTTTGGCTGTTTGCTAGGTCTGAGTTTTGCAGACATTGGGGTTTCCTTTGCCTTTCTAGCTCCTCCATCGATATGGGTCAGTTTCAGTCAGTCCTTTAATGACCCATTCATACCACCCAAGACAGTTATGTGCCCAGAACACTTCATGTCTCCTGATTTGCCCAAGTAGTATTTTAACCTTTCTGCACCCACTGGCTACAGTCTCAACTTATGTCAGTCACTGCCACAGTCATATCATTCAGAAAAATATTACAGAAAAATCCTCTTTTCTTCCAAGAGGTGATGCTGATGATCCCCATGTGAGTCCAAGACTGCCTGTCCATCCTATTAGTCTTGTTGTAAAGGTTGTGTTTCGAGGTCCCTTCCCAGAGCTGGGAAGTTACCTTAGGATGCTTTATGAATGCAAACTTATGACATTGACTCTGCCTGGAAGCTCTGTAGTTCTTGGAGAAATGAAGGCTTATTTCTTAGGAACTATAGGATAATTCACATGAGTCCCAGTATCAAAACCTAGAAAAATGGAAATTTGTGACTGAAGTGGCCCTTATAGTCTTTCGGAGACTATAACACGATTTACTGCATGTGGGAATGAAGAGTAACTTAACCGATCAGTGAGAATTCAGAGTGAAAACTAACAATTTTCAGCTGAAGTGCAATTGATGGAGAAAACAAATGCAATGATTCTTGTTGGAGAGGGAATGAGTTTTGAATTTTATTTTTAGTTAGAGTCAAATTAGAGAAGAATCATATAGTCAGTTTAAATGTGCATTTTTAAAGAAAGTATTTAAAAATATTTAGAGTAAAAATGCTTTATGAATTAAATATTGGTTTGAGGAGATGGGCTGTGTAATACAAGTGGTATTCTAAAACTGAACTGCAAAGGAAAACAAATGGGTTTGTATATTTTTATTGCTCTTTCCTTATGTTTAAAGGAGGTCTGAAAGGTTTAGCAATCTCTTCTCTTTCTCCCCCCCCCCCCCCTTAACATTTTCTTGGCTTGTTTTTACTCTTAGGAATATCAAGTGTCTGGTTTTTACTAGTTTTGCTGAAAGACTTGGTTGGATTAGGGGTTCTGAAAAGTGGTTTGAGAGCTTTTTCTCACCCATCCGTTGAAGGACAGGGTGTTGGAATCTTTGTTTTTTCTCCTAGTGTCTGTGTGGGGTGCATTAGTTCATACAAGTAAAGCTTTAAACCATCTGAATGAAAAATCCCTTCCCTCTCAATTTTCCCAGGTTTCATTTCCTGTGTATTGTGTTGTCTTAATTGTTCCAGTCTCTTTGGTGGCCTAGAGTCCTTAAGGAACTGGAGTTTCTAATTTTTTTTTAACCAGAGTGAGGAAAAAGATCCATTCAGGCCTTCTTTATACATTATAAAGAAGCAAAAAAGGGCTCAAATCCAAATACTTTGTTTTCGCATGCATGTCATCTTTATGTATGTCTTTGTAAAGATGTCTGAACTTGTTTCTTGGGGGTATACATCTTTTGGAGGCATTTTCTTTGGCACATGATATCAACTGGCAGTTTATAGAATCCTGGTGTATTTTTGACAAGGTGTTGTTTGAACTTTTTTTATTTATTTTGCAGAGATACAGAACAAAGCCGTACTGCTGTAGCCTATGCAAGTTCTCCTCAAAATTTCTTACTTCATTCAAGAATCATTTGCACCGTTACCATGAAGATGAAATGGACCAAGAGCTGGTGGTTCCTTGCCCAAAATGTGCATTTGCTTCTGATTCAAAAATAGTGGGAAAACACATCCGGATGTTTCACTCTTCTAATAGGAAAATACAGAACTACACAGTGAGCATTTTAGGTGGCATGAAACAATTCAGGAGTGACATTATAAACTTCACATGTCTAAAATGTCACTTTACAGACACGCTGTACTACAATATGAAGAAACATGTGCTGATGAACCATTTTCAAAATTTAATAAGCACATATTTTGGCCAGAGACCAGATGAAATTGAAGAGAATTTTATTGAGCACTACTGTAAGAAATGTAATGCTTCTGCAAACAGCCAAGATTCTTTAATGTATCATGTCTTAACATCTGACATGCATAGAGATCTGGAGAATAAACTTAGATCTGTGATTTCAGAACATATTAAGAAACCAGGACTTGTGAAGCAAATGCATATTGCTCCCAAGCCTCCCACAACTATAGCTGCTCCATCTTTAATGCCCACCACTGCTCCATCAAGCTCAGTTACTACTCCAACTTGCATTCAACTTGCATTTCCTCAGAATAATCAAAAGCAAACCATGGTACAGGGGAAAGCAGTTCAAAACACTGTTTCAAATGCCTCTGGTAGCCTTACACATACATCTCCTGCTCCAGTTATTACTCCACCACATGTTACTCTTGTATCCAGTCCACTCCCTGTAGGTCAGAATGTTAATCTTCAACCGCCAGTTCCACAACCTGTCTTTGTTTCCCATAGGGTCCCTCTTAATCAGCCTGTCAGGCCTGGGGTTCTCCCCCTTACTCAACCTGTTGGGACCATAAATAGACCTGTTGCTCCTGGGGTTCTTCCACTTAGTCAACCTGTCAGGCCTGGTCTTCTTCCTGTTAATCAGCCTATTGGGACTATAAATAGTCTGGTTGCACCTGGGGCTCTCCCAATAGCTCAGCCTGTTGGTCCTGTAAATAGTCATGTTGGGCCTGGAGTTCTCCCACTAACTAGGCCTATTGCACCTGGGGTTCTCCCTATAAATCGACCTGTTGGGAATATGAATCAACCCATTGGTCCTGGGGTTCTTCCTGTGCCCCAGGCTGTTACCTCAGGGGTTCTCCAGCTTAATCAGCCTGTTGCATCAGAGGTTCTTCCTGTAAGACAGCCTGTCAGACCTGGGATTCTCCAACTTAATCAGTCTGTTTCCTCAGGGGTTCTCCCTGCAAATCAGCCCATCAGACCTGGAGTTTCTCAAAATACCACTTTCCTGACTGCAGGACCTATACTTAGACAGTTAATTCCAACTGGTAAGCAGGTTAATGGGATACCTACATATACCCTTGCACCAGTTTCAGTTACTTTGCCTGTGCCACCTGGTGGCGGAGTAGCAACTGTTACACCACCGCAGATGCCCATTCAGCTAATGCCGTCTGGCACAGTAACTCAGATATCTCGCTCTCCAGCTAGTGCACCTTCTCCTCCTGTTGTTGTGACTTCTTCCCACAATATGTCTGCACAGGCTTCTCCACCTGCTCCTGAAACAAGCCAAGCCCTCAAACAGGCTAAGCAATGGAAGACGTGCCCTGTTTGCAATGAGCTGTTCCCATCAAATGTCTATCAGGTCCACATGGAAGTGGCTCATAAGCACAATGCAGTAAAAACAGAGGAAACCCTTGAACCTGACAAGCTTGCAGTATGTGCACCCTTTTTGAGGTGGATGAAAGAGAAGACTGTCCGGTGTTTCTCTTGTAAATGTTTCCTATGTGAGGAAGAACTTATAAAACATTTACTGATGCATGGTTTAGCTTGTTTGTTCTGTACATATACTTTCCGTGATCTAAAAAGCCTTGTGGAACACAATAAGACTGTGCATAATGGAAAGAAGAAGTTACATGAAGACTACAGCAACAGAGGATTTCAACTAGATAATGATGCTGATGGTGACCTTATATTTCCACATTTTGACTTTAGTACAATGTTACCAAAAGAAGAACTTGGTGAAAAGGAAGTACACTTGGCAGTACTTGCAGGGGTAAACTCGAGGACCCTTGTACCTGTGTACATCAAAGTGAAGCCTCAGACAGCTGAAGTGAACAATATGTGCAGCAAAAAAGTATTTACATGCCCCTTTTGTTTTGGTACTTTCATTAGCAAAGAAGCCTATGAAATGCATTTGAAAGAGAGGCATCATATCATGCCAACCGTACACACAATTTTAAAGTCCCCTGCTTTCAAGTGCATCCATTGCTGTGGGGTGTACACTGGAAATATGACTCTGACTGCTATTGCTGTGCATTTGCTCCGCTGCAGAAGTGCTCCCAAAGACAGCAACTCAAGTATGAAAGTGCCGCTTGAGCGCAATGAGCAGAAAGAGCTATCATTTGTGAATGGTGAAAAGCACGATTCTGTCTCTCAATCTGCTAAAAGAAAACAATCTGATCTGTGCTCTGTTGCAGAGGACCAAAGGAATAAAGAACAGCAGCTTCAGTCCTTAAATACTGGCACAGCTCTAGCTCCAGATAAAGACGTGAATCTAGGGGTAGTGCCTGTCAAGCGACAAAAGATTGAAAGCAGGACTGAAATGAAAGGACCTCCTTCAAGTGAGGATCTCCATATTCTAGCATTAGATCCTAAACAGTATGAACACAGTTCATATGAAGCTCGAAAGCAGTTTCTGGCAGATTACTTTCACAAGAGGCCATATCCTACAAAAAAGGAGATGGAATTACTGTCCTCAATGCTGTGCGTGTGGAAAATGGATGTTGCATCATTTTTTGGAAAAAAACGACATGTGTGCCTAAAAGCGATAAAAAATCGCCAGCCCTCTGTGCTTCTGGGTTTCAGTATGTCTGAACTTAAAAATGTAAAGCACAGTTTGAGTTTAAAATGTAAACCGCAGGATCTGTAAAAATGCTTTATAGTTTTAAAAAGAATCATAATTGCATAATTCTCAGTTTAGCAATTTATTACTTTGGTTTAATTTCTTTTAACTTACAAACTGAGCTTTGCAGGATTACAGCAGTACACAAAGCCTCATTCAGATTTGACTGTTGAAAAAAGCAGCAGTGATTGTAGAACCGAGGAAGGTAGATCCTTCAAATTTTCAGCTCCGGAATTTGTTTTAGCTTTATTTTTCTTTTCTTTTGTGGAGTAGGTTTTTTTTCCTGCCTGCCCCTCTCCATTAGGCTTTTATACCACATGTATTGTCTTTCCTGATTTAAAATTTATTTTTTGTCAACAATGTCAACCTCTCCCTCAAAAAAAAAAAAAGGGGGGGGAGGGCATAATGTTGGTTAAAATATCAAGACAAACTAAATGAGAAAACAGATCGAATTAAAAGTATTGGTTTAAATTTCTTTAAACTCCTAATTTTATTTTTTGTCTTTTATCCTCTAAAGAAAACGATTGTGGTATTTAACTTCCTCCTCGAAACCCTCCCAAAAAAGCTAGGTTTATTTTAGCAATAATAAAATGGATGCAGCAATTTTTTCCTCAAAAGAAGAATTACAGTTCCAGTGATGCACAGTAGCTAAATATCATCTATATATTTTTGGGAGAGGCGGGTTCCTCTTAAGCTCTGGAATTAGGTGATTTACACTGGCTGTAATTTTTATCCCATTAAAAATTAACTCTAATTTAAAGGGATTGTTTACTGTCACTTTGTAGATATGGGACACTCTCCAGTTGCTAAATTTGTACAATTTCAAAGCCTGTTGACCACTTATTACAAACAGTGAAGTAGTTTTAGAGAAGTATCAAATTACTTTGATGCATCTTGCCATAATGTGACTTTTATTCACATATCCTTTCTTACTTGTTGAGAGCTCAGTCCAAGCATCACTGATGTCAATGGGAATGTGTCTATGCCAACTCTAATGTGTGTTGGTTAGGGTATTGAGTGAACACATTGCCCCTTCTAATAACCAATGAGAAATGCAGCTTAAACCACTCTCCTTTCATAAACAGTCAGAAAGCAGCTAAAGCTAGTGGATGGAATGGTAATATGGCACCTTTTGTCTGTCATTGATTCAAATGGGACTCCCATATGTGATGCGTACACATTCTTGCCATCTGACAAATAGTTAATGGTTTCTATGAAATTAATTGGTCTCAAAGTAGTTTCTAGTGAACAAACGTCTACATCACCAAAAAAAACCCAAAACCTCCAGAACTGCCATCCTTGGTAAGTGAGAGTCAAAAGAATTGAGTGGGCTTGGTGATTAACCTACCTTTAAAGTGAATTAGGGATGTGATTTGTGGCCACTTGCATTACCAGTCCACTGCTATACCTACTATTTGGATAAATGGGGGGCATTGGTTTTAATCAGATTGTCAGTTTGGCACCTTCCAAAAATCACTAAAATTACTTTGCCAAACAAGGCCAGTCACAGGCCATTCAAAGCAAATATTACAAGTGGTCTGTCCTACCATTGAACTTGTACTGATGACTTCAAACAAAGGCAAGAAGAATAATGTGCTTAGTGTGATTAATCTAGATAATAAAAAAGTCAGTCTTTTCCTAGTCAACAATTTTTCATCTCATACCAGAGTTTTGTGTTTTTTAAATTGCATGTAAATGTGACTTTACATTGAACATTTCAAGCAGTTGTATAACAGGGCATGACTTACTGTAACCATAACTATCAAAGGAAAAGCTTGCTGCTGCCTTATTTGAGCTTCTACAAACTTTAAAATATCTGTATTTTGGATTAAAAGCGTGGTATTTTCCTGTTTTTGAAAAAACGGTGAAGTGTTGTTTAAATTGTAAAATACAAAAAGAAAATCCACAATAAAATTGAACCTAGTCATGTAATGCAAACACTGAACGAAAATCCTGTAAGGGATTGTTATATTTTTGAGAGGGGGGGGGGGGGAGGATAGATCAACAGGACCCTAAAGCCAATAAGAAAAATTTCATGATGTGTCCTAAAAGATATTACAGGATCCTAATCTGACTTGTGATTTGGCTGAGTTTAGTTTGTGAACCGGTCTGGAGAGTTTAGGGGGATTTAAAAAAATACTTACAGTTCTCGACTTGGAAAATGAACGTACTATGGGCAAGATTCATCTCGGGTGTAATACCATTCATGTCAATGGAATTACACTAGGGATTTGACACTAGAGATCTACAAGACAACTTAAGATGAGTGGTTTAAGGTACTGTTTATATATTACAAATAATGTTTCTTATTGGGAGAGAACTAAGAAGTGATATTAAGAGTTGATTCTTGCCAGGGTGGTGGAGAAAACAATTTAGTTTTACGTTTTCTTTATTATACGCTGTCCAGGGACAATGTTAAACATTTTATCTGCTTGGCCTTTGATTTCAGTTTCAAATAAACCAACTTTTTAACGTTTTTTTTAGGTGTGTGCATATGGATGGTTATTTTAAAAACTAGACTTTGAGAGTTTGTAATGTTTCGTTAACATTCAGCATGAGAACTTGACATGAAAAATTAATAATTTGGATTCAAAATAGTCATATGTCTTAAGCAAACAGAAATAAAGACCTAGATCTTCCAGTTCTTCAAAAGGGGGCAGGGGAAGAGGACACCACTCCAAGAGAGTTTGTAATAAAAGTACATTCTACCTCATCTAGGAAATCTGATTTGAGTCCAAAGTCTTGATCATGAGCCTTTAATAGCAGTGGGAGCAGGATTAAAGCCTAAGTCTTTAAAATGACTGTTTCAGTCAGAGACAAATAACCAACAATTTTTTTAAAAGCCAGAAGTGATTGATCTAGGGAAGATCACAACTCTTAACGTGTGTATCAGTATATAGGGTAAGGCTTTTTAGGGAATAGGGGGCTTGGTTTGGAAAAACTCAGAGGTTTTATTAAAACAAAAACAATGCAGGTGAGGTAAGCTACCAATTTCAGCCTAAATTAGATTGTGCTGTTGCTGTCTCAAAGTGAGAGACCAGCTGCTTAGGAAGGTACTAGTCTATTTGAAGTTATTGCCATGTGCTGAGTATAGTCTGTGGCTGGTTTCTGCAGAATTTCCCATTTAAAGAAGTTAGTTCCTTTAGCATCTCCTTTTGGGAAAAGAAACTGGCTGCCACATCTTAAGAGTCACTCTGCCAGATAAGTTGCCATCTTCTATCTGCTCACGGGAGCAATTTTTATGAGCATAAAAGGATAACTAAATAGTGATTGGCTCAGAGGGTGAAGATACTTCATTTACTTATGAACAGGTATCTCAATTCATTACAGTATGCTTTCTTTGGGTAATAGTTTAGTGGTATCTATTTTTTTTAAAAGTGAAAAGATGCATTAGAAAATCACTAAGCATAATACAACTTGTAATCAGGAAGTGCAGTATGAAAGATTCAGTGTACTGTAACTTTGTCATATCATATGTCTTGATTTATATTAACTATGTGGAAGGATAGAAAATACACATATGAAATGGGTTTGTTAGTTAATGGTGCTATGGGAACTTAACTTTTGTATTGCGTGCCTTTTTAAAAATACCTGTGCTAAGTTTTCATAATGTAGTTGACAATTTATTTCCTAGGCTTTTAATCCTAGTAGTAATGGGAGAAGAATGTTCACTATACAAGCTTTCTTAGCAAAGTTTTTACTAGCTAATTTAAGATGCACCAGCCAGTAGCCTTTAAATAGGATTAAAAATGTGCACTCTGAACAAATGCCGCTGCAGTGTATGTTAATATGGAAGTTAAAACTCCTAAACTGAAAAATATTTTACGGTATGTGACCATGCAGTTTTCAAACATTCAGACTTCAAAGATTTCCAACCAGTGCTTTTTCAGACTTGGGTATGTGCATAGTCTCTTAGGTGCATGTGACATTTTGGGGACTACCTAGACCAGTAAAGGGTTCTGTCTAACCTGAGGTGTCTGGATGCTGTTCAGCTGTGGTTCAGACCCCTCAGAGCCATAGCCTTCCCACAAACAGAGTCTCATCCTGGCTACCAGTAGCCCTTCCACGCCTGAGTCTCCCCAAATCTGTCCTAGAGTTTTTAACCACTAACCACTCTGACTTTTCACCCCAAAAGGCGTGAAACCACCCCCTGCCATGCTCCTCCCAGTTGTCAGCTCAGTTTGGCACCTACATTTCACACCGATTGCAGCACAGAGACCTGCTTGGGTAAAAAGAAAAAAAAGGTTACTTGACAGAAAAATCAGATTCAAAGATGAAATAGCAAGGGAAGCAAACAGAAGTTAGACGGAAAATAAGCAGATGCAACCTCAGGGTTTACATTTGCAAATTAGATTAAACTCCCTTTTCTAATACAGGTTACCTATTTCCTCTGAACATTGTCCCAACATATCCCATGCCACAGAGAAGACCCAGCGTTCGACAGACAGTTTCTGGATATTCATCAGGTCAAATGCCCTCCTCCTATCCCCCCCTTTCCTCTCAGGCTATGCTGACTCATAGTTATGCAGCTTGAGGAATTTCTAGCTGGGATAGCTCAATGTCTTTCCATTCACTGTAACAGCCCATCCATTGCCTTTTTCTGAGTTGTACAATGGTAAGTACTTAGAGCTAGTGTTAGCGGGGTGGGGACGCATCCCTTCCCTGTCAGTCTAACCAGGGCCCCACTGAGATGGAGCTGAATGCAGCACAAATTATGAGCATAGTTTTACAGATACACAAATTTATAACCACAGTCTGTATATATTCGTCATAATGACATTAAAGTTCAGAACATTACAAGCTTGCGTATAAAACCTTGATGTGCTAGTTTAGTGCAAAACATAGTGAACAATCAGTTAATTCTACTGCTTATTCTTTGAGGTTCAACCCCCGTTCTCCTTTTGGGCTGTCTGGGCCCTGATTATCACAAGGCTATTTAAAAAAAAAAATGTTTTTTTGAAGGTTGTGGGTGGGCTGCACAGAAGAGTTTGGTCTATGATGCCTCATCAGTGTCTATTACCATTGCCTCCCTCCTGCTTTTCTGGTAGGTAAAATGGCAACTGTGTATAGATGTCATGTTTAGAAATTCTATGATTCTTTTCCTTCAGCATCTGAGTTGGAACCATGTATAGCAGGTGTCTGAAAGTTCTTAGTGTACCTGAGACTGCGCTCATAACCTGCACTCTCCTAGCTCCACAAAAGGCCCTAGGTGAGCTGGTGGGTAGTAGAATCCTGAGCTGGGGGGCATGCTCCCCAAACAATGCATGGAGAGAGTTAGCTGCCTGGGAAGGATCCACAGAAGCCAGCATGGGATGTGGTAAGATGTCTTAAACTAGCCAGTAGTGAAATGCAGAGGTAAGGGGCTGGGGTTAGGGCCAGATCCCCAAAGGTACTTAAAAATGTACCTTCTTAGCATATGCACAATGTGCCTCAGGTGGCACATGACCAGGCGTCATCACTGATGGGCTAGAAGGAAGCATGCATCTCAGCTCAGGATGCTCAGCTGTGACCCCTCTCACGGAGTTAGGTGCTGAAGCCAGGCTAGCCATCTGTTCCTGGAAAAAATCAGAGCCAGACACACACCCTTTGCAACCCCATCCCATTACAGCCATGGGCCCAGCACGTAGCGCCATCACCAGGGATGAGGGAGACCTATTTTTAAATTGCTGCTCTTGGAGCAGGGACTTGTACCCAGGTCTTCACCTCCTATGATAGCACCCTGACTGTCCACCAGGCTATTGGGTATGTCACAATCACTTCTGCTGGAGCTGGGCCACACTGTATAAATAAGAAACAATTACTCACTTTTTGTAATTTATTTTAACATAAGATTGTTGTTCTTTGAAATATGTTGCGTATGTCCATGCCCCTAGGTGTGTGAGCACGTGGGGCACCAATGCTTGCGTTTTTCCCTAGCAGTATCCAGAGGGGTAGCAACACCTGTGCCCTGGTGACTTGCGTACGCCAAGCTGAGGGTAAAATGAGCAGAGCCACCCCTCCACACCCTCTTTCAGTTCCTTTGTACTGGAATCTTATATGATGCATTCCACTGTGTTGGGGCAGGAGAGTGGGGTGTATAATGGACATATGCAAAACATCTTGAAAAACAGTTATGCACAGCAAGTAACCATTTCTTCTTCTTCGAGTGGTTGTTCATGTCCATTCAAAGTAGGTGGGCGCGCGCTGCGTGCACGCCAGCCGGAAGATTTTTCCCTAGCGGCGCCCGTAGGGTCGGCCCTGGTGCCCCTGGTGCCCCCTGGAGTGGCGCCACTACGGCACCCTATAAAGGGGCCCGCCGACCCTCCACCCCCCTCAGTTCCTTCTTACCGCCGATGATTGCTTGCTGGAACTTGCTTGCTGATAGCAAGTTTAGCAGTGTCCATAAACCTCGTGTATATAGTTAGTTAGTTTATCTAGATTAGTTGTACATAGTTCTTTGCTGTTGGGGGTTCCCCCCCACCACCTACTTGTCGCCCCGCCGGGGCATGCCCGGGTCTCCCAGGTTTAAACTCTGCAAGGACTGCGGAAAGTTCATTCCAAAGAGTGACCTGCACTCTGCTTGTCTGCAGTGCCTCGGGGAGAGCCACCAAAGGGACTGGTGCACTATTTGCAGGGGCTTCCGTCCCAGCACTCTCAAAGACAGAGTTCTTCTGATGGAGGCTGCCTTGCGGCCACCTTCAGACCCGGAGTCGGCTGATGCAGTGCCCAGCATGTCGTTAGTGCGGAGCGCACCGGCATCAGGACTTAGGGCCCAGCCCAAATCTTCTAAGGGGAGAGGGATAGCTCGGTGGTTTGAGCATTGGCCTGCTAAACCCAGGGTTGTGAGTTCAATCCTTGAGGGGGCCACTTAGGGATCTGGGGCAAAAATTGGTCCTGCTAGTGAAGGCAGGGGGCTGGACTTGATGACCTTTCAAGGTCCCTTCTAGTTCTAGGAGATTGGTATATCTCCAATTATTACCTTTTAAAACCCGGCACCGGAGGGAGTCGGGTCATAAAAAGTCGGCCTCAGTGCGGCACCGCTTGCCCTTCCCAGTGCCCGCTAAAAAGAAGAGGTCAGTGAGGGAGCGATCGACCCGCCAGGACCTCCACAGGCCGACGCCGTCCGCTGGTACAAGTAGACAGGCTGGGCTACAGCCCCCGGCTGCTCCATCAACTCCTGCACCGGAGAGAGGGCGGTCGAGTCTGGAGCGACCATCATCCCCGGGCCTTAGTGGAGACATGCGTCCCCCCTCGACACCGGAGGCATTCGAGGCGGCCTCAGACCTGCTGAGACTCCCGGTACTGGCTTCCCTGCATCATGGCAGGGAGTTGCCGACCATAGCTCGTCCCCCAGTACAGTCTAAGGCAGGGGTCTCAAACATGCGGCCCGTGGGCCGCATGCGGCCCGCGGAGCTCTTCCCTGCGGCCCGCGGAGCTCCCCAGGGCCGCCCAGAGGGGGGGGCAAAGGGGGCAATTTGCCCCGGGCCCCGGGCTCCGCAGGGGCCCCCAAGAGAAAAGCGGAGGCTCCCGCCTCCGCCCCTCTCCTGGAGCCTTTCCCTCCCCCCCTCCCCTCCCCCTCTTACCCGAGCGCGTCTCCGTCCGAGCGCCTGAGCCCCGCCCCGATCCGAGCCGCGTGGGGAGGGGGCGGGGCTGGGAGCTCTGGGCTGAGCGCTGCGCTCGGCGTGGAGCTCACAGCCCCGCCCCCTCACCACGCGGCTCTGAGCGGGATGAAGCTCAGGCCTCGCCAGAGACGCGCTCGGGTAAGGGGCGGGGGAAGCGGGAGCCGCCGGGGCCGGGCCGTGGGGGGGGGGAGGGAAGCGAGACCGCTGGGCCGGGCCGGGCCGTGGGGGGGGGGGGGAGGGAAGCGAGATCTGCCGGGGCCGGGCCGGGCCGGGGGGGGGGGGGAAGGGAAGGGAAGCGAGACCCGCCGGGCCGGGCCGGGGGTGGGGAAGGGAAGCGAGACCCACCGGGGCCGGGCCGGGGGGTGGGGGAGGGAAGCGAGACCCGCCGGGGCGGGCCGGGGGTGGGGAAGGGAAGCGAGATCTGCCGGGGCCGGGCCGGGGGGGAGGGGGGGGAAGGGAAGGGAAGCGAGACCCGCCGGGCCGGGCCGGGGGTGGGGAAGGGAAGCGAGACCCGCCGGGGCGGGCCGGGGGTGGGGAAGGGAAGCGAGACCCGCCAGGGCCGGGCCGGGGGGTGGGGGAGGGAAGCGGGACCGGCCGGGGCGGGGGAGGGAAGCGGGACCGGCTGGGGTGGGGAAAAGAGGGACCCGCCGCCGCCGAAGCGCAGCCCGGTCTTCGGCGGTGGGGGGCCCCTTCTGTTCCGGGACCCGCCGCCTAAGTGCCCCGCCGCCAAGCCACCAAACAGCTGTTGGTGGCGCTTAGCACTTTCCAGGAGGGAGGGGGGAGGAGCGGGGAGCCGCACGCTTAGGGGAGGAGGTGGAGAAGAGACAGGGCAGGGGCGGGGCCTCATGGAAGGGGTGGATTGGGGGTGGGGCCAGGGGCAGCAAGGGGGCGTGTCAGTGATGCGGCCCTCGGGCCAATGCACTAGTCCTCATGCGGCCCTCGGGGTCATTTGAGTTTGAGACCCCTGGTCTAAGGACAAGCCGGCCATGCTGTCGCCTCTCTCTCCGTCCCACACCACCTGGGTGGCACTGGACCAGAGAGACAGCTCCCCGCCTCCGCGCCGCTCCCCGGCGATGACGGGTGCCGCTCCCCCCAGGTCCTCTTATTCAGAGACCTCAGACTCAGAAGCAGACTCCTATCGCTCCAGCTGGTCGTGGAGCAGGAGATTGACCGGGGGTGAGCCACCAGCGGCACCCTCCACAGTGGCAGCAGCAATAGTAACTGCTCTCAGTGGCCGTTTTGGACCCCCTGGGCCTACCACCAGTTGGTGGGCCAGGCATTTGGTCCTTGCTCCAGGTCGGCCTCAGTCTCCTCGGCATCGATGGCCCTGGCGCAGTTGCTGCCTCCACCGGCACCGTCGCCGGGCAGGGGTGTGCCGCATCTGAGTTCAGCACCCCCTAGCCAGGCATCGGCGGCGACCACAGTTCATGCTCAACAGGTGCCGCCAGACACACCAAGCCGTTCATTGGCGACCCTGGTACCAGCCGCGGTGCCGCATTTGGAACTGGCCCCGGCCCCGCAACCTTGGTACCATGTGCCGCTGGACCTCGAAGGTCTTGAAGCGCCGGAGGACAGGCCGATCCAAGTGATTTCCTCCTTGTCTTCCTCGAATAAGGTGGTTGCGGGCACGGCCACGGCACCGGCCGTGGAAGACACTAGCATCCTTCAACAACTGCTCAGGCGAGTGGCTCAGAGCCTCACAATCCAGGCTGAGGAAATTGAGGTGGATGTAGATCTGGTAGTGGACATCCTGGCTCGATCGGGACCATCCAGGGTGGCCCTACCATTGATCAAGCACATAGCGGACATGTCCCGCATCTTATGGCAAACGCCAGCCTCATTGGCCCCTACTGCCAAGAAAACAGAGAGGCGTTATTTTGTGCCCTTGAAGGGGCATGATCATTTGTACACCCACCCTTCCCCGGACTCCCTGGTGGTAGACGCGGCCAACCAAAGGGAGCGTCAAGAGTTTCAAGGGTCGACGCCAAAGAACAGGGACGCCAAAAGGCTCGACCTCTTTAGTAGAAAGGTGTACTCCACGGCAGGCCTTCAACTACGAATAGCCAACCAACAGGTTGTCGTAAGCCAATATGGTCATAACACATGTTCGGCCATGTTGAAGTTTGCCGAGCTCCTTCCCCAGGACTCGAGGGCAGAGTTTTCGGCCTTGGTGGAAGAGGGAAAGCTAATCTCCCAAGCCTCCCTTCAGGCTGCCCTAGATGCAGCGGACTCGGCCTCACGCTCCATGGCAACAGGTCTGGTCATGAGGTGGGGAGCCTGGCTCCAGGTCTTGGGCCTCCCCTATGAGGTCCAGCAGACTATCCAGGACCTCCCTTTCAAAGGGCAGACGCTGTTTTTGGACAAAACGGATAAGCGTCTGCATAGTCTAAAGGACTCGAGGGCTATGCTTTGCTCGCTGGGCCTGCATACCCCGGCAACCCAAAGTAGGCAGTTTAGGCCGCAAGTGGCCCTGCGCCCTTACCAGCCTCAGAATCGTCCAGAGGTTGGGCGTAGATGGGGCAGGAACAGGCGGAGGTGCCACCAGCACCACCCCTCCGGCCAGGCATCCGGCCAACCGAGACCGTCATCGGGTCCTAGGCCCCCTATTTGATGGTACAGTCGAGGACGGCCTACCGATCAGGACTCCAGATCCATCTTTCCCTACCTTTGGGTCATGTCTGTCCCCCTTCTACCATGCCTGGTCCCGAATCACGTCGGACAGTTGGGTGCTTCACACGGTAGAGAGAGGATATTCTATCCAGTTCTCCTCCCTCCTGCCCCACCAGCCCCCCCTCCCCGTCCCTCTTCAGGGACCCCTCTCACGAGCAACTTCTAATTCAGGAAGTGCGGTCCCTCCTCACAGCGCGGGCGGTGGAGGAAGTTCCTCAGTAGCTCAGGGGCAGAGGCTTCTACTCCCGGCATTTTCTAATACCGAAGGCAAAAGGGGGCCTCAGACCCATCCTGGACTTGCAGCGGCTGAACAAGTTTGTGAAAAAGCTCAGGTTCCGCATGGTCTCCCTGTCTTTGATCATTCCCTCCTTGGATCCAGGAGATTGGTATGCCGCCCTCGACCTATTTCCATATTGCCATAATCCCCCGACACCGTCGGTACCTCAGGTTTGTCGTGGCCGACGCCCATCTGCAGTTCACAGTGCTTCTGTTTGGCCTATCGGCGGCACCAAGGGTCTTCACAAAGTTCATGGCAGTCGTGGCGGCCTTTCTGCGCAAGCAGGGTATCCAGGTATTCCCCTACTTGGACGATTGGCTTATAAAGGGCCGCTCCAAGGAGCAGGTGGAAGTTCAGGTGCTTTTCATCAGGCGGACCTTCCTTGAGCTCGGCCTCCTCTTAAACAAGGCCAAGTCCACCCTGTCTCCTACCCAAAGGATAGAATTTATAGGGGCGGTTCTGGACTCAACACACGCCAGAGCTTATCTTCTGGAGTCCAGGTTCCGGTCCATGTCCGAGATCATTCTTGGTCTGCACCGCGCCCCGACCACCACGGCAAGAAACTGCCTCAAGCTGTTGGGCCACATGGCGGCGTGCACCTATGTGGTGAGCCATGCCAGACTCCGGCTCCACCCACTACAATCCTGGCAAGCGACAGTATACCGCCCGGCCAGGGATCCCCTGGACTCAGTGGTGACTCTTCCCCAGGTGGTGCTGAGCTCTCTCCAATGGTGGCTCGACCCACAGAAGGTGTGCTTGGGTGTTCCCTTCGCCACTCCTCAACCCTCCCTCTCCCTGGTGACGAATGCCTCAGATCGGGGATGGGGAGCGCACTTGGGGGATCTCAGGACACAGGGCTTCTGGTCGCAGGAGGACCTTAAGTTACATATCAACGTCAGGGAGCTGAGAGCTGTTCGCCTGGCTTGTCTTACCTTCCAGTCCCACCTGGCCGGCAGATGTGTCTCAGTCCTCATGGAGAACACGTCAGTGGTCTTCTATATCAACAAACGGGGGTGCACACTCCTCTCCCCTGTGCAGGGAAGCCCTCGTGCTGTGGGACTTTTGCGTTCAGAATGCTACCCACCTGACGGCGTTCTACCACCCGGGGGAACAGAATGGTCTGGCGGACGCCCTCAGCCGCTCTTTCCGGGGCCACGAGTGGTCCCTTCGTCGGGATGTAGTGCGCTCAATCTTCCGGCTCTGGGGTTGTCCCCAGTTAGACCTGTTTGCTTCAAAGGAAAACAGGAACTGTTGGCAGTTTTGCTCCCTCCGGGGCCACAGCCCGGGGTCTCTGCCGGATGCCTTCCTCCTGTCGTGGAAGGAAGGGCTGCTCTACGCCTTTCCTCCATTTCCCTTGATACACAGGGTAATTCTCAAGATTCGCAGGGATCATGCCCATGTAATCCTGATAGCACCGGCGTGGCCACGCCAACATTGGTACACGTCGCTCCTGCACATGTCCACCCGAGCGCCCCTGACGCTGCCCCTGCTGCCGGACCTGATCACGCAGGACCAGGGCTGCCTCCGCCACCCGAACTTGCAATCTCTCCACCTCACAGCCTGGTTGCTCCATGGTTGAACCCGGTGGAGATGCAATGTTCCCAACAGGTCAGGCAAGTGCTGTTCGGTAGCAGAAAACCCTCGACCAGGGCCACCTACCTGGCCAAATGGAAACGCTTCTCCATCTAGTCCGGTCAGCGAGGGCTGGAACCGTTGCAGGCCCCGATTCCCGTTATCTTAGACTATCTGCTCCACCTGAGACAGTTGGGCCTTTCCCTCTCCTCGTTTCGAGTTCACTTAGCAGCCATCTCGGCTTTCCACCCGGGAGAAGGGGGCACCTCGGTGTTCGCAAACCCGCTGGTTAGTCGTTTCCTTAAGGGCATGGACAGGCTATTCCCGCATGTCCATCAACCAGCTCCTACCTGGGACCTGAACCTGGTCCTCTCCGCCCTCACGGGTCCTCCCTTCGAGCCCCTGACTTCATGCTCTCTGCTGTACCTGTCACAAGGTCGCTTTTCTTGTAGCGATCACCTCGGCAAGGAGGGTATCAGAGCTCAGGGCACTGACATCCAAACCCCCGTACACTGTCTTCTATAAGGACAAGGTCCAACTTAGACCTCACCCAGCCTTCCTCCCCAAGATCGTCTCCCAATTCCACATGGGACAAGATATCTTCCT
Source organism: Mauremys mutica (assembly GCF_020497125.1). Classification (NCBI taxonomy): domain Eukaryota; kingdom Metazoa; phylum Chordata; order Testudines; family Geoemydidae; genus Mauremys; species Mauremys mutica. The sequence goes on from NC_059073.1 coordinate 107,289,625, forward strand.
ACCAGTGTTTTATCCAAAGCCACACTCTTCCGGTAAGGAGCAGAGGCTGCATTCCCTGGATGTCCGCAGGGCCCTAACCTTTTATGTTGAACGGACAAAGCCGTTTAGACGGTCGACTCAGCTCTTCATCGTGGTGGCAGATAGAATGAAGGGGCTCCTGGTCTCCCCTCAGAGGATCTCTTCGTGGATCGCGGCCTGCATACGGGAGTGCTATTGTATAGCCAAAACCCCTATTCCTCCGGTTATGGCCCACGCTACCAGGGCGCAGGCCTCCTCCGCGGCGTTCCTGGCTCAGATCCCGGCTCAGGAGATTTGTAGAGCTGCCCCGTGGTCCTCCATCCACACGTTAACGTCGCACTACGCCATCACGCACCAGGCTAGGGATGATGCCGCCTTCGGTCGTGCAGTGCTTCAGTCGGCAGTGACCTCCGACCCCACCACCTAAGGTTAGGCTTGTGAGTCACCTACTTTGAATGGACATGAACAACCACTCGAAGAAGAAAAAACGGTTACTCACCTTTTAGTAACTGTTGTTCTTCGAGATGTGTTGTTCATGTCCATTCCAATACCCACCCTCCTGCCCCGTCGGAGTGCCGGTAAGAAGGAACTGAGGGGGTGGAGGGTGGGCGGGCCCCTTTATAGGGCGCCATAGTGGCGCCACTCCAGGGAGCACCAGGGCCGACCCTACGGGCGCTGCTAGGGGAAAATCTTCCGGCTGGCGTGCATGCGGCGCGCGCACACCTACTTTGAATGGATATGAACAACACATCTCGCAGAACAACAGTTACTAAAAGGTGGGTAACCGTTTTTTTGTCTTTGCCTGCTTGCATAGGTCCATTAACCTTAGATGATGCCAAGCTGCTTATGAAGGAGCAGAGAGACTGCAGCCAGGCACAGCAGGAGTTAAAGAACACCTGTGGGTTCAGCTAGTCCTGCCCCATTATACTTGCAGCCAGTGCCAGGCCTGGAGGCGGGAGAAAAGAAGGGAGCCTGGCTCAGTCAAGGGCTGACTAGTGAAGAGGCAGGAGCTCTCTGTATGCCTGCCAGACCAGCAACCGGCCTGCCAATGCAGCTACTGGAGGCAAGTAAATCTTTGCCGGCCAAGGGGAACTTACAGCTAAGCCCCAACTGTGGGGCAACTGGACTAGTGGGGGGCCATGCCCCAAACTAAAAGTACACGCAGAGGAAGCAGGCAAGGAATCAGGCCCTGAAAACCCCCTCAGGGCTGGGAGAAAGAGCCATCGCCCCTGTTTAGGAGCTGAGCAACGTAGAATGCTGGGCCAGGACCTCAAGGAGAAGGAGGGGGTCAAGTCCCCCTACAGCCACCCTAACCAAGGATCTAGCAACTAGACTCCTGGCCACTGAGGGCCCTATCACACTGTATCTCGGGGGGGTGGGGCTAACACCCTTAGCCTCATAGCATGTGACCATACAACTGGTGAACCATTTGTAAAGCTGGTGTACTGTGACAGGCTGCCCTATCATTTATACTGCATAGGAGATGAACAATTGGGAGGAAACCCCAAAGCGCTCTGTTCTACCACGTAAAAAGCCAGAGCTTGGTGAACATCCACATCATGGAGCTTTTGGTCATCTTTGAGAGCGTGCGTCTTTGGAAAGAGGCTCAGTTAAATATATTGACTGATTAAGATGGAAATCAAATACGATTTTGGTGGGAAACAGGCTGTGGCTTAAATCCCACCAATGACCAACAATCCCAGCTAGACTATATTGTTTATATACCTCTGCAGGCATGCTCATATTTTACAGACAAAGGCCTGAGGAAGGATAGTCTAGGTATCAGGATACTCAGATGTGGATCAGGGTTCAATTCCCTGCTCCACTGGACTTAGACCCAATCTTCAAAGATATTTAGGTGCCTTGGCCACATAAAAGCCTGTGTACAGCAGCTCCATTACCAGGGCATGTAGTTCCCGCAATCTCCTTGTTGAGCTGCTAGCCATCTGCTCTTTATTACACCTCTTGGTGAAAGTGACTTTTTTAATAACTCTAGAGGGGTTTCTATAAAGGCTGATTACACTAGATTCAAATCTCACTGTTGAGTCAGGGCTCTGATACGTGCGACGACGCTTTCTAGACCTTTTTATGAATCTGGCCAGAGTCAGGTGGTATAGGATGGCATCATCTGAGATCAGGATGGTGATCTATGATGGGACTGCGGAATCGATGACAACATTGGGAGCTTCCTTGCTATCACACACTGAGGTGGTATGGTTTCTGGTAGGCTGGAGAGGACACAGGCAATCAAGGAAAGAAGTACTGCGCCATTGAGAGGACTCTCTTTCTGTCTGCCAATAAAGCCAGTCAGACCATTTGGAAAGGGTGGTTGACAAATGATCTCAATCCAACTGAGCCAGTGTCAAGGCTAGGCAAAGAGCAACCTCCTTGCAGATGTAACTGAGATGCTTTTCTCTTTGTGTCTGTTTCCCAGTATTTAAATCCCAGCAAATCAGACACCTGTCCCTGACCTGACCCACACATTGGTCACTGGGAGAGGGAGGTTCACTCATTGGCATTGGCCTGTGACATCCAGAACAGGGCTTGATGCCAGGAGCCTTTGGATACTGGGCAGAGTCCAGCGTCTGGTATTGACAATAAAAATAAAAGAAAGACAAGGACTTCCATGGGACCAAAACAAGTACCACTAACTACAAACTAGGCTAACAACTTGCTGTAAGGACACGGTCATAGGAGGAATAAGATGAAGAACAATATGGGCTGACCACTAATGGAAAGAAGGAACTGAAGGGATGTGTGGGTTGGCTCCGCCCTTTTCCCCCTTGGTTTGAGGCATGAGAGATGCCAGGGCGCAGGCATGGCCACCCCTACAAGTACTACTAGGGAAAACTCTCCAGCACTGGTGCAACTGACATGTGCAGTCACTCAAAAGAATATTCATTGGCACAGGAACTCAAACTTGGGCCTCCCACATGAGCATCATAACCAAAGCATCATAGACACTCTTGTGCAATGATTAGTTGGTTATTTATATAAAATGGAACAGCATCAACGGGAGAGATTGAGAGACCCACCCCAGAATACCCCACAGACTAGTGGTTAGGACACGCTCCTGGGAAGTGGGAGATCTGTGTTTTGAGTCCCTGCTCCAAATTAGGCAGAGCAGGGATTTGAATCTGGGTCCACTTCCAGCTGAGTGCCCTAACTACAGAGCTATTGGGTATTCTGGGGGTGGATACATCTGCCCAATCATGCTCTCAGAACACCTACAGGATCAGGCATGATAGATGGGGGAAATGCCCTAGAGCAGGGGTAGGCAACCTATGGCACATGTGCTAAAGGCAGCACACGAGCTGATTTTCAGTGGCACTCACACTGCCTGGGTCCTGGCCACCAGTCCAGGGGGGCTCTGCATTTTAATTTTAAATGAAGCTTCTTAATGATGGCTGAACAAGCTGTGTATGGCTGTTGGGCTTTTATACCCGCTTTGGTGGATGTTTGCTGTTTTGGTCACAACTTTAATTGTACTAGGAGCTCCTGACAGTATTGGCACATTATGGCTTGTCACTTATCTCAAACATGAGCACCGATCCAGGAACAAATGCAGCTGTAGGATGCTTTGGGGAAATTAAGACATGGGAAGAGATTTGTTATTGAGAAAGGATTTAAGGCAACATTTGATCAGTTTGCATAAAGAAAGAGTTTGGGAGTTGATTGCCTGTCTTTAGAGACTGTAGTGGTCCTTTCAAAATGGGACCTGAAGCTATTATTTCTATGCTATGTGTCTTCATTAATGAAAGTAATACTAATAGGTTACATAATATTGGTAATAGAATACATTACCTTGAAAGTGCTCAGACTTTTTAATAATGTTTCAATTGTGGTTTATTTTCAGTTGATGGATTAGTAAATCCCAAAGACATTGACCCAGTAGGGCATTACATACCGCCACAAGATCAGCGGAATGTTAGCATGAGATACTCAAATCAGGTAAGCATATGCTTAATTTAATCTGTTAGCTGATGTATCAACAAAAAACCTTATTTACTTTACATACAACAATAGTTTCATTATATATTATAGATTTATAGAAAGAGACCTTCTAAAAACATTAAAATGTATGACTGGCACTGTGCCTTAAATTGGCATTGGCCTGTGACATCCAGAACAGGGCTTGATGCTAGGAGCCTTTGGATACCTTAAATCAGAGTGAATAAATGAAGACTCGGCACAACACGTCTGAAAGGTTGCCGACCCCACCCTACAGGTTCTCAAACTGGGGCAGGGGGGGGAGGGAGGTACAGAATGTATTCTAGGGTGAGAAGTTTTAGGAAAAACCACCTTCCTGCACACATTTTACTCACAGCAATTAATACCTAGCAAAGCTGATTCCTCCAGACATATCAGGTCCACAGATGGTGCTGTGCATTCTGACAGAAACTTGGCAGCAATTTTGTATAAGGCTGTGCATCTGTACGTTAATCCATTTGCTGTGACACAGTGCGCACATTTAAGTGCAAGCATCGACCACAATCAGTTTTGCTTTTATGACAATGGATCATAGGTGCTGTGTGAAGCAATACCTTACTGTTTTTAACATTTAGCAAGAGTTGCATATTGGGTTTTTTATGGGTATGTGTGTGGCAGAAGGGGGGGGCGGTTTACAAACTACTGCAGACATGAAGGGGGCATGATCAAATAAGTTTGAGAACCACTGCCCTAGAGAACACCAGTGAGACTTTGAGCAAGGGCTCCAAGCAGTGACCTTGCTGTGGGGCAATGTGAGGACGTAAGTGGCTTTGCACATGCCCACCAACAGAAATATAGGTGCCTATGGGGATCTAGCAACTTACAGCCTTAGGTGGCAACTGAGTGATCATTTTGAGAAAGTCAGTGATACCTAGATGATGGATATAAGCACCTAAGGAGACAGCAACATGCCTAAGTATATTTGTGGCTCTGAGACCACCAATCCCAGATAGACAGTATTGTTTATAGACCTTCGCAGCTGTGCTCATATGTTACAGACAGAGGCCTGATAATCCAAGTGTCTGGATACTCAGATGGGGATGTGGGAGATCAGGATTCAATTCCCTGCTACACTGGATTTAGACCCAATCTTCAAAGATATTTAGGTGCCTAATTCCCACTGATTTCTATGTGGGAGCCAGGCACCTGAACACTTTTGAGGATCTGTGGCTAGATCCACAAAGATAGATTGAGCTGAGGGGTCAACTGCATGCTTCCCAGAGCTTCAGTATCAGCTCCCCATCTCTCCCTGTCCCCTCCAAACCTAACAGCAGGAGGGACTCCCAGCTCAGCTCCTGCTGCAGCAGTGCTAGACAGTCCTGTGTCTATGCTGGGGAAGGTATCTGGGGAGCAGGAAAATGTACCAAGTGCAGGTCTGCAGAGAAATACCCTCTTGCTGGCTGTCCCCATTTTCCCACATCCCAGGGAAGGAGAGCCAAACAGAGCCACTACAGTGGTGTGTGTGTAGCAGGCAGAGGTGCCCCATACCTACTCCTAGTTGCATAAACCAAGGACAGTAATCCCCCAGCTAGCTCAGGTGCACCTGCTCCTTCAACACCACCTCCTGCCCTTATCAAGGGATGCTGGGGCATTGGAAAGTCATGGGTTAGGGGAGCTGATGACCTGGTTGAAATCAAAGCATGCAATGGCTAGACTTGTAAGAGGCATTCAGTATTGAAAGAGACAAAATAGTGTAAACGGGAGATATCTGTAAGTGGGTAGTTAGAAAAGGAACACAAAAAACATGACCAGATTCAATATACAGAAAGGGGGGGATGTGAAACCATATTTAATTTAGTTAAACCAACACAGCAAAGAAGGCTGAGTTTTCCTATATGTAGGGGTAGACTGTGCCCCGGCCATGGCCTGGTGAGATAAGGGACAGAGAACACAGGTGGTGCATCCATGATTCTGCTGAGCAGTTGTCCTTGCATTCCCCAAAGCACAAAGACAGGGTGAGGCTAGCACCAAGAATTAGCCACGGTTGTCCCTCCCTTCCCTTTTGGGAAGGGCTAGAGGTACAGCTATACTTTCCCTTCACACCAGACTAAATGGGAAGGCTCCATTAGCCTCACTGGAGTTGTGAAAACGCATCTATGGATGACTCTTGATCTAAATATTCTTACTGGAGATTATGCATAAGGAAGAAGGAACACACCTTGACTTTTCAGTTCCTGGGTTGCGTTTCAAGGATAACTGCTAGGGAAAAAAAAAAATCCTATTTGAAAATTTGATCTGAAAGTCAATGAGGTACAAATATGGTAACACACATCCTATGTATACAATTCACCTTCCATGCCAGAACTGCATTTTAACTCAGCCGTATGGTGGGTTAGGACCTCTGCTTTGTCTCATCTGAAAGACAGGACCTCCAATGAGAAAGTGGGGCATTATCAGCTCAGAGAGAGGCATATCACCTACTATATCACATGCAGCACTTAAGTTTTCTTAGATTTCTCCAATCCACATACCAACGAGGACTCACCAGATTAACTTCAGAGATCCGATGTGATTACAGCTCAAAGCCTTAATAAGTGGAAAATTCACAGAAATGTACACAACATAAGCAATTTTTAAGCCTCATTTGATCACAAATCACAATCACTTAGAAAAATCCATACAAATAAACTACTTCAACTTTAATTACATCATTTTAATTACAAGAGCTTTGGTAATCATACAGATAGAATTTTGGCATTATTTACAAAAGTCAAGGTTGTATACAGGTATCAAACAGAACTTTCAAGATTAGACTTTTACCCTTGAAATTCTACAGCAGTCATCCCATTCCTGTTCTCACGCTACAGAGTTTGGTGGAGTTTGCAGTTCATAGAACTGTGGAGATCTTACTCCTATGTATTTTTAATACATGCTCTCAGATGTTGGAGAGCAGGACCCGAGCCATTCCTTGGGGACATTAATGTAGAGAGCTTTGTCCTTCTCTCATCTCAATTACCACAGGGCTACTTAAAAAAATAGAAACATTGTGGTATAGATGTTAATACTGGTAGCAGCACAGAAATTAAAGTATTACAATATGGGGGGGGGGGCGAGGACATTTCCTATTTATCCATTTTCCTACTAGGGAGTATTTAAAGATGAAAAATCAATTGCAGGAGTGCCCTTACCAATTTCTCTCTCTCTTAACCTGAAAGTTTATAGCTTTGTTTTAGGAAGACTTCTGTAATCATATATTATACACAAATAATTGAAGACTGCTTATAATACTGTCTGAAGACAGATGGTGGCACACAGTCAGGATGGCAATCTGCCATTGATATGCATAGAAATGCAGCAACTATGAGCTCTGCTTTTGTTCACTTGCCATTTTCTCTTCTGGATTCACGTCAACCCAAAAGCAAAATCATGAATAAGGTGGCTCACTGAGACACGGAAAGTAGTCTTCAGTCTTGAAAAGGGCTGGAGGCTCATACAGGGTCTGATGTTGCCGTGAGGAAGATGATTTCTGTGATTAAGATACATTTTATTTGATTTTTGCCTTGCTTTTGCTGAGCTATATTTGCATAAAACATTAATCTCAAGCCTTTTGTCTCTTCATAACTGACAAGAATTCCTTCATATAAAGTGCATAGTTCATATAAAAATTGCTTCCACTTTACATTGTTTCTATTCTCAGTGTCTGGAAATAGAAACACATGCTTGCCAATCTAACTGGCTAAATTAAAAGGCTGCCTTACGTTAATGAAGTCACTATAATCAAATTAAATGGGAAACTTGGTTATTTTATATTCCAGAAACATATTGCCTCTCTCACTGAGTATTTAACTTTTTGATCTAGTACATGAAATTTATTTTAAAGTATAATATGAAAGCACATAATTAAAGAAAAGCAGAAATAACCTGACTAGCAGACTAGAGCAACAATGCAACTTAAAGGTAACAGATAAATATTTTTCAAAAATATGAACTGTAATAAAGTGATGTACTGAATGCTCCATATGTGAAGGATGATGGGGAGACACTACTGTTCATTGACTTCTTTTACTTCCTTTAGGGCAGAAATCATGATATGACAGCTAGAGTTCCACTAAGCACTGAGCCAGCTCATATGTAGGCTTTGCAGAATATGATTTTTATTTTATTTTGTATAAAAATTTGATAAAAACAATGTTTACTTTTAAGAATTTTAAAAATATTTTATCTATTTAAATTCACAGTTACGTGAAATTATAGGGTTTAAAATTTGTTTTCATCTTTGTCTTTTAAATTTTCAAATTGCAAGAAGTTATGAGGGATGCCAGAGAATAATTATGTAATGACAGCAGACATTGCTATTCAAAGAGTTAAAGCTTTATAACCATTAAAACTCCAATTGTCAAAACCACATGTCAAAGTATACAAAGTAAGTATCCTTAAGTCAAACTAAGTTCTCAAGCAGTATTTTTCATATTTGCCTACATTTAGATGACCATTGATGGAAATCTTTTGTCAGTTTGTGTGTTTACCGACATTTACTGATAAAAATCAAAGCATTCCAAGCCTGCTCATATGGCTTCATGATTTATATTTTCCAAAGGTTAGAAGATTAAATTGCTCATTTCTTTTTCTTTTTTTAAAAAAGACCATACAATGCAAAAATGTAGTAAGTGTAATGACTTTTCAATTTGCATACTCACACACAAATATGGAGCTCTATTAAATACTGGCATTGTTAACGTTCAAAAAAAGTCAGTGCATGTACATAAGAAGGATTTTCAAATACTTAACTTCTTTCTAAACCATTTTTAAATCAGTCAAAGGCAATTGTTTTTGCCAAAGATGAAGGCAAAGGCAAGACTGATGATGCTCTTTGTATACTCAGACAAACTTCCAAATGTTCTTAAAACATAGAAAAAACATTTTATTTCTGCACGTTTTGGTAGCTTAAATGTAGCAACCTACATAACTTCATCTTAAATAATTGAAATCAATCCACCAACTAAACCAGGGAGAATTCATTATTTCCTTAAGCTTATCCATACTATTGTTATTGCAATGCTACAGAACATTTAGCAAGAATACTGATCTAAAGTGCCATTTGCCACAGGCAGTTTGACAATTTACATTATTATACCTGCTGTAATTATTAGGATTTAAATTATTTTACCCTTTGCTTTCACACACTCATCACTTTCTCAATAAACTGGTCTCAGCCAGGAAGTGAACTTTATTTGGAAAGTCTGAGGAAAATCCCTTCTGACACTTGGGTTATAAGAAACTTGAACAAAACTGTAAACTGAAAGTTGCTTATCAGCAACTCACAACATATAAAGTGAAAAATGGCAGCTTGGTATATGGCTTGCTCCTCTACCAGAAAGTCTTAGCTGAATGTAGAAAAATATCACTTCTGTCTGAAATTGTGTTTATCTAGTAAAAAATTAGTTAAAAGTAACATACAAGATGATTATAACTGAAAAATTCTAGAGAAGAATCTCTTTCTACTTTGTGCACTTTCCCCTGCTTGCATCAGTTTTTTCCATATAGCAACATGGGAGAGAAAATATTTTAAAAACATGATTAAGACCACAAAAGATGGCAGAACTCATGAGCAGGCACAGTATCTGAAACTACTTTTTACTCTTCTTTTACACTGAGTGTCTGCTAAGTGAATAAGTATAATTATTTTGGAGTCTGCTCAGTGGACATTTCAAATTTTAGCACTGTAAAAAAGTCTGCCCCCTCAGTGACATTTGGAGGTGGGAGAACTGAACATTTTTACTCCTTGGCATGACCAGTGTCCCAATAGGAGCAGAACTTCTGGGACAGTCTTAAAATGAGACTGTGAATACATCATTTAAGAACAGCCAAAACTTCTTTCACATCAAGGACTGGTCAAAAGGTAAAACAAAACAAAAAAACTCCTGGCAAGAGAAAAAATTGCAGCCAAAGAAGTTCGGCCAAAAAGGAAAGGTTATCAGAAAGTTGTTAGGTGAAAAAAGCTAGGACAAAAGTCCTAAGATAACTAACTACACCATTCACTCCAAAATGCTTGCTATAATATGTGAATTATTGTTTATGGCCCCAATCCTGCAAACACTTAAGTACTTGCTTAACTTTATGCACGTGGAGAACCCTAAGCATGAAACTACGTTGAGAAAAGGGATAGGTAGAAATGGCATCTCTGTACTTAAAAGATTTGGTCTCTGTTTATTGTTAACGAAAATATTCATACTGCTTTATACTCACTTTAGCCATACATGACCTGCATAGCTATGGTAGAGAGACTTGGATTCTAGTTTAGCTTGTTCATCAACAGAATTATTAAGTTTCCACTACTGAATTTATTACTAGTGTAATAAATGTGTTCTAGCTTGAAAATTATGCACTAGATGAACAACTGGACTTTCAAATCCCAGTGTGTGGGTACAATGCTGGCAGTTCAAAAATAACCACTTTTTAACCAATTAACTGTGAAACACTGATCGCCACAGAGACAATCAAGCATTCCAGTGCCATTTTTACAAAGTGGAACAGCACTGTCATGGTTATGAATAAAAATTTGTAACCTTAACATTGTATAATTAAGCTTTTGCATTTAATGACTTCTGTAGCAGCACACACAGAAGGGTTAAAGGCTACTTTTATGGGAACAAGAATACAGCGGGGTCCTGGTCCGTGACTGGGGGTTCTAGATGCTACTGCAATACAAAAAGAAAAATTGCTAAATGGCTTAGAAACAAGCCCTGGATTGAATGAAATATTTTTCCTCTTAAAACTGCAAAATATTTTATCACCCCCTTCTTACAAACAAGGAAAATGAGGCACTAGGAGGATAAATAACTTGCCCACAGCTGCAGAGCTAGTGTCAGAGTTGGGAACAGGTTTTCTGACCTCTACCCTCAGCCCTGTCTAAGAGACAATGCTAGCTCTCTAGCAATGCGTTCTCCTTTACCACTCTGATGCTACGGTTTGACAGCACAACTCAAGTGACTGTCATGAACTTCAAAAGCTAAAATTAATCTTTCTACCAGATTATGTAGCCTACTTCTCATTTTTGAACATGTAATTGGTCCATCACCACAAAGGAAAAGTAATTTTATTCTCCTGTATGAAAGCCATCTAACAAGGTGCCTTGTGATCAATTTACTGTACGTCATGGGACAACGGCACCCTTATTTATCTTTAAAACAACATAGGGCTCAGTGACCTTTTTCTCTTTTTAACATTTCTGATGTTCTCACATAAAGTAGCACTTTGAAAACATTCCTTTCACATTTTTAGTTTGTACAGGTTCCTCCTATCTGCCTTCAGGTCAGAATTCAATGACCTTTTATGTAAGGGCTGCTCTTTTAGTGCTTGTTTTGTAGCACTTTTCATGCCTCACACAAGTTCTCCTTGGAGCATGAACTCAGGCCCCTACAAGAATTTATTCTCTTGGTTCCTCTGTTGTATTATCCTTGTTCACCATACCCAGCTTGTGCCATGTGCAAAAACTTCAGATTTAAGTTGGAGATAAATTCATAGATTAGTAGACTTTAAGGCCAGAAGGGACCATCATGATCATCTAGTCTGACTTGCTGCACATCGCAGGCCACGGAACCTCACTCACCCAACTCCTGTAATAACCTCTGGCTGAGTTACTGAAGTTCTCAAATCTTGATTTAAGACTTCAAGATACATAAAATCCACCGATTACTCTAGTTTAAACCTGCAAGTGACCCATATCCCACACAGCAGAGGAAAGTTGAAAAACCTTCAGGGCCTCTGCTGGTCTGACCTCGGGGAAAATTCTTTCCCGACCCCAAATATAGTGGTCAGTTAGACTTAAGCATGTGGGTGAGACCTACCAGGCAGACACCTGGGAAAGGATTCTCTGTAGCAACTCAGAGCCCTCCCCATCTAGTGTCCCATCTCTGGTGTTAGGAGATATTTGCCAATAGCAATCAAGGACTGGCCATGTGACATTGTAGGCACTCTTTCCATAACTTATCAAGCTCAGTCTTGAAATGAGTTAGTTCTTTTTGCCCCCACTATTCTCCTTGGAAGGCTGTTCCAGAACTTCACCGTAGCCTCATTCAAAGCCTACCATTCTCGTGAGCACATTTTAAGATACACTCATCTTGACAGAAACATACTTACATTAAGAAAGGATGGTACACTGATAGTGTGTAAGAATTTTTTAAAGGTGTTTGGAAAAGTTCCAAGGTCTGTTTCTGCCTTTGTGACCTGCTCCTCCAATCCAGCCACATTATTTCCAACCATTTTTACGAAGGCCTAGTTGAAAACAAAACAAAGCTATATTTATTCACTTCCCAACAAGAGGTCTGAAGAGGTTCAGATTATGTAGAAACTAAAATATAATTGTCAGGTAACAATCCTCAAAGACCACAAAAAATAATATTTTTGTGCCATTTCCATTGTTGAATCTGTGCCACAAATAACCCATTTGTGCAACCTTCTATATGACTGGTAAACAGGTAATTTGGAAGTTGAGTAGAGTAAGACAGACCATTTTTTAAAAGAGAATATAGAAGAATATTAACATTCGGCAGGTCAATTTAATGCAGTGAGACAACACATGTACAGCTTTATTTAACTGAAAGTTTTTATAACACTTGTTTATATAAAGTGGGATTTTGTCTTGGGGAGCAGCAGTAAACAAAATGTTATTGTACTTTAATTTGTAACAAGGTCTTCAATTGTTTTGCATAGCACTTGCTCTGAAATTCCTTCCAGATCCATGAATGTCTGTGGCTCTCTCAGATGTCGACAAGAATAATAACTGTCGGAAACCAAATGCTGAATGTACCCAGCATATTTGATGTTTAAAAAATGAGAAAAAACCCAAAGGCAAAACATTTTCAATATGTTCAGTAGTTAATTAAAACTAAACACACAAAACAGCATATAAAATACTTTTTTATTAAAAACAATTGTAATGTTTTGAAAAGAGAAGTTTATGTATCAAAACGTGTTGCACATTTACAACTAAATGATTTATTAAATACAGGGATTAACTGCAGTCAGTGAATTAAACTGATTATTTCAGATCAGTCTGGGAAAACGTTCAAATAGAACTCAGTAAAAGAGACTGGAGCTTAAGTTCCTAGTCTCATTTAAGGCCATGTCTACACTAGCAAGCTAACAGCGACACATCTGCTCTCCCGTTGACACAATGAAATCACCTCAATGAACGGCGATAGCTATGTTGGTGGGAAAAGCTCTCCCACTGACATAGTGCTGTACACACTACCACTTATGCTGGCATAACTTATGTCGGTCAGAGAGGTGGGTTTTTTCACATCCCTGAGCGAGATACGTTTTGCTGACATAAGTGGTAGTGTAGACATGGCCTAAGTCTCTTGTAAAATCTGACTTGGTCTACACTACACACGTATGTCGGTATAACTATGTTGCTCAGGTATCACATTCTTGAGTGATGTAGTGATACCGACATAACCCCCAGCGTAGACAGCGCTATGTCAACGGGAAGGCTTCTCCTGGGAGGTGCTGTAGCTATGCTGACAGAAGAAGCTCTCCTGTTGGCAAAGGTAGTGTTTTCACTTAGCCCTATAGCAGTGCAGCTGCAGTGCTGAGAGTGTAGACAAGCCCTGAGACAGTCTCTTAAGTTACTCAGGCTCACCTACTGTGCCATGTTTATAAAACTTGACCTCAAACGTTAGATTTCCCCCCTGCGATTCTTTCTTTATAGCAGCCTTTAATTCAAAGTTTTTGATAGAGGCTCACGGATTCAGCATATTTATTTTTTATTTAACCGTTTTAAAAGATTATAAGTTTAAGCCTTCACATATTTTAATAAATTCAGATTTCATTGTAAACAGGTTTATTTTTAAAATGATACACTTATTATAACATAATGAACAAAATAAAACAAAATAAAGTCCATTTTAAAAAATCTTTTGATTTTTATCCACCCTGATTAAAACTGCATGTCTGGTTAACTTTCCCCCACACATCCCATCACTTTAATTCTGTTAATAGTACTCTAGTCTATTCTGCCTTTCAGTCACCATGCTGTGGCATTCACTTGTCGGGAGTTGGGGCTTGTTTTACAAAGCAAGGTTTTCAGGCTTAAAAGCAGGGGACAGGGCAAAGTCTTTGCTGTCAATTTCACAGACATGGACATAGAGGCCGAGAGATTCACTTGTTGCCTAAGTGTCGAATACACACTAGGAAATTAATAATTGTGTGCACTTCCAGGGCACCACGTGAAATGAACAGAGGTTGCAGCATTCTGTTCCTTCATGCTATTGCCATCTTGGATTTTATATCAATATAGTAACACTGATTAAAGTCAAAGATATTCTGAAACAAATGTGTATGTACCCCACTAACTCCCCATTCATTTCAGTTTAGAATCGTCTTTTTGGGTTTTAAAACAAATTCACTGACTTTCAGTTTTCTTCACAATCCTACCCTCCTCTTCCCCCTTCCTCTGCACTGATCTATCAATGAACTCCTGTCCCTCCACAATGAGGTATAAGATCTTTCTAATCCACAGCTCCTAGTATCTGAAACTCTTCCTGGATCTCTATTTCAAAATCATTTCAGATCTTACTTGTTAATATTTTTCTTCATTGCCTAGGTGGGGTAACATTTTCAAAAGCATCTAAGTAATTTAAGTGCTTTTGTACCACTGACGTCCACTGAGATTTAGGCACCTAAATGCCTAAATCGCTTTTGAGAATAGAATTTAGGAGCCTAGGTCATGTTGGTGCTTTTGCAAATGTTATACTGGATCTCAATTTTCCTCATTCTACTGTTTAACTCTGAATTGTTTTGGGAGACACTCTGTATGAAAGACACTATCAAAAAGTGTAAGTTGTACTACTGATTTGAGAAAGCAGGAAAGCTAGCTGTCTTGTTCCAAGCACTGAGCGCCAACATAAATGAAGATACTGTTCAAGAAACCTGGCGCTTTCAGAAAATTACAAAAAAAAAAAAATCTATTTGTTCCCCACATTAAACCTGTATTAAGATTTGGATATTAGTTACCTTTTATTGTTTAGTTTGCAAAATTTCTCATTCTCTGAGATAAAACATTAAGTAAAATAAGTTATAATACTGTACAGAATACATGTACAATTCTCAGATGCAATGTACTGGAATACTAATGTGATGAACCATACAGATGGATGGTGCACTGATTTATAGCAGTGAACTGTTTTTTGTTCCATTTATTTTAATACTGACTTGTTGAATGCATTGAGACACATACACATAACTTAAATTCAAAATTTGTTTGAGTTTATGAGAACTTCCATTAAAAATGTTTTTATTATCTACCCTGCACCAAGCATCATGTAGAATGTCTTTCTACATGAGGCTGCTCTGCAAGGACTGCTGCTACTAACCTTGTAATATAAGAGAAAGGCGTTTTGTAGATGGGGTGATGTGTGTGGAAAAGGCAAATTGGAAAAAGGCAGAGATAACAGTAGTTCTAAAGTTGGCCCACATGATTCTCAGTGATAAGGCTAGTGAAGATGCCAAACTTTGGGGCAAAATATCAATTTGGTAATTCACTAGAGTAGCAAACCAACTAACCAAAAATCCTAAATCAGATAAAAAGCACATAAGTATTTGGGGAAGTACAGAAGAGCTACATTAAAAAACTTCCATGAAGTAAGTGGAAACATCTTAGCTCCTCTATATTTCCACTTGCTATTGGCATTGTATTTGTCATTAGTTTGCTAAGAAAATAAGACAATTGGTACCATTTTTGTTGGTCACAAGAAGTTGTGTATGCACTTCCTGTAGAGTTCTGGCATCCAGCGAACAGCAACAGTTAAACAGTTGTGACTGGCACGTGCAGCCAATTAATAATGTAATACTGGGTTCCCACGTCATTACACATACTAGATCACATCTTGTGTGTGAAAACACTAGTTCACACTGAAACAAAGACACACCTTGAGAAACTGGAAAGACAAAGGAATAAAATGTTTGCTACATTCAGCATGGAAATGTTTTTGAAGCATCTGAAAGGGGTCTGCAACTCTAGGGAAAAACATTAAAATATGCAGTTGTACTATCTCCTTGAAAAAAGGAATGTAAATAACTGACATCAAAATACATACCTCTAGTTTGTCAATCTTTCTATATATGTGTCTCATTTCTGTAGCTTTTGTGTGAATCTGAGGCACACTTTCATTGACTACTTGAGAAGACTCGCTTCGAATCTAAAAACAATCCAAACAAATTACATCAAGTTGAGTGAACACTATAATGACTAAATCTGTACAATAACGTTGGTATATTCTAATACTAAAGTTAGTGACATCTAGTTAAAGCCACTGGATCTTGAAGGCTGTAAACAAACCAGTGCTGATATTGTGTCTGTTAACATATGCAAGCATACTCTGGTCTCATTTTTTAATTATTTCCAAATGGCACAGAGGACTGCCACTAATGAAAAATAGAAGTCAAAATGTAATAACCAATTAAAAAATAATAAATCTTTGCACTTTCAACTCTTTTCATTCAAAGATCACAAAACGCTTTACAAAGGTTAATATTATCCCCATTTGACAGATGGGAAAACGGAGACACTGAAAAGTTAAAGACACCAACTCAAGATCACAAAGAGCCACTGCATCTCAAGAGCATGAGGTTCAAGTGCAATTTTTATCATAGTTTCAAGAGATTTCCACCCATTTTAAGTTTTTCTAAGGTGCCCATGACTGTAGTATGATTCCTGCCATTCAGATAAATAAAGGAAAACCTATTTTATCAATGAGGTGCTATTTCTGGTAGGAAGTTTTTTTGTCTTCTTTCTGTCCCTTCTCTGACTTGCTCCTTTCTCTTTCCCTTAAGCTCAACAACCAAACAACATCTTTCCCAAACAACTGAATATGCCAAGCTGCATCAAGATTGTTTTTATATGTATACTGGAGCAACATCTTATCACAGTTAACTTTTCTTGGAGAAGTATATAGACAGGAAACATATTTGGCATATGTGTGGTTTTGCTCTGTGATATTACAAGAGCAACACCAGAATGTGGAAAATACCTACATCACATTGGGCGTATGAGGCTACATTACTCGTACGGCACTTTTAATCAGAAGAAGGTGCTATGCAATCTGACATCTCTCTTCTGTGGTACAACACAGAGGGTGGTTAAGAGATATCTTTAGATATTCTTTCTGTCCATGGCAGACAAGCTGCTATTACTCACTGCACGTGGTTCTCTTTTTTTTGGCATTTGGTTTTATGAGTGAGGAATTTAATTCTGAAGTAGTCTTATGTCGGAGGTTCCCAAACTTTTTTTGCTGCACCCCCTCTTGAGAGATTCATGTCTCATGCATGCCCCCCTCAGCACAGGGAAAGCTGGTGCCGAGTTTGGAGCTAGGGGGTGGAATCCCCACATAAACAATGAATACAGGAAGGAGGCTCACACACTCTGTGTGAATCCCAGCTGCCTGGAGCGACAACTTGTGCCCATGCATAGTGGCTCCGCCCCCTCCTTTTATGTATGTCCTCATGCTGGGTGTGAGGCCTTTGCTGTGGGGCCAGAACACCTGTGCAGCACTGCCACAATGTTGATTCCTAACTCAGCCATGGTGGGAAGGGAGGATTGTGAGACAGAAAGAGGGGGAAAGGGAGTGAGTTCTTACGAGGCTGTGTGGTTTCTGTGGGAATCGGCTGGCAGCAGGATTACGGCACAGCGCTGGCTAATGCTAACGGGGATCCTAGGGGTAGAGACTCTGGGATCAGCCTCATACCCACAATGTCCCAGGGCGCACAGGGTGGAGCTGGGCACCCCAAGGAATCGGACTAGCACATACTGGCTACCCTGAAGAAACAAGAAAAAAATTCTTAACTGGTTAGGGCCTCATGCGCACCTGCTAATGCGGGAGGGAGGGAGGGGAGCAGGAAAAGGATGGTTGGTATGCCACAGAATTTGAAAAACAATCAATCTCTTATATGTTTTTGGCATACACTATCACTTCACGTAAGTATAATCCTCATTATTTATATATGGATACTTGCCAATATCCAGTTAGCAATTCTGCAATTTTTTTTAT
This sequence comes from Mauremys mutica, assembly GCF_020497125.1. Taxonomy (NCBI): domain Eukaryota; kingdom Metazoa; phylum Chordata; order Testudines; family Geoemydidae; genus Mauremys; species Mauremys mutica. Next base: position 107,307,621 of record NC_059073.1, read on the forward strand.
TGTTACATATTTAAAATTTTGCATCTTGCTATTTTATTAATAAAATAAATTAATAACTACAATCAGGTTGCAAAAAGGTACTGCAAGTCTGTTTCAATACTGTAAACACACAATACAATCTTATAGTCTGAAATGAACTCTGCATCTGTTAGAAACCACTAAAAATTCAGTAATGGCTATTAGTGAAGATGGTTGGGGGGAAACCGTAAACTTCTGACTTCCAGAAGCAAAGAGGGGAAGACAGGAGGGAATCACTCCATAATTGTTCTCTTCTGTACACTCTCCCTAAAGTTCTGGTATGGGACACCATCAGCAATAGGATACTGGGCAAGATGGACCATGGTCTGACTCGGTAGGGCTGACTCTCAATGATTTATTATGATAACTGAAATTATGAACAAGATGAAGTCTGGAGATTCAAGAGTGACTGAAGTCAAACAGGAACATAAAACAATATGGTACTGTTAATTAAAGGCACATCACCAGGTTAATAAGTGATAACCTAGCTTTCCTTTATTTATTACCAAAAACAGTCTTAGATCATCAGCCTGTCAAAATTCTACTTGCTCCAAAAAGATTTTTTTTTCCTGGACAGGCAAACAAAATATTTTTCTTTGCAATTATTATATTAAAGGTGGATTACTATCTTTTTGTGCCTCAGCAGGTTAATTTTCATTAACATTTTTCAAGGCAATCTTATATTATTAGAACTGAAAGAATTAAGAATAAAATCTAATTAACTTTTCAATATTTATGCTCTTTCCTATTGGCTTCTTTCTCAATGAAAACATCTCATTTTTGTCAACGGCCAAATAGCAGTTATTTTCATATTTTGGTTTTCATGCACTAGCCTAATACTGTAACATTTAGGTTGCAAAAACTGCACGGGGCATGTTGGTTTTTATAAATGTCTACCCCAGGGGTGGGCAAACTACAGCCTGCGGGCTGGATCTGGCCCATGGGATTGCCGTGGGCCCTGCGCCACTCCTGGAAGTGGATAGCACCACATCCCTGTCGTCCCTGGGGGAGGAAAAGGGGGTGGGAGGGCAGAGGGTTCCATGCGCTGCCCTCGCCTGCAGGCACCGCCACCTGAGCTCCCATTGGCCGGGAACACGAAACTGCGACCAATGGGAGCTTCGGGGGAGGTACCCACAGGCGAGGGCAGCACGTGGAGCCCTCTGCCACCCCTCCCCCAGGGGCCGCAGGGACGTGGTGCCGGCTGCTTCTGGGAGCCTGCACCCCAACCCTCTGCCTTGAGCCCCCTTGTATACCCCATACCCCTTCTGTGCCCCAACCCCTTGCCCTGAGCCCTTTCCTTCACACCACACCCCATCCCACGCCCCAACCCCCTGCCCCAGCCCTACATTCATGGCCCTGCCTGCAATTTCCCCATCCAGGTGTGGCCCTTGGGCCAAAAAGTTTGCCCACCCCAATCTACCCACTAGAATTCAAAGAAACACTTCTATTAGTTTTAGGGTTTGAAAAACTTCTTATTTAACTTATGGGCCAAATATGACTTAGAAGTGTCCCTTCAAATATTTATCGTTGTACTGGCTAATACATTTTCATAAAGGAGACTTGAGATACATGCTCAAATATACATTAGCAGTTACATGTGTGCAAACATCTCATCACTGTAGGCAAACTGGATACTTTTTGGGAAAGCAAGCATGGTAGCTGTTTGCACACCTAGACCTCTACTTAAAAAAAAAGTGACCCTTAATGTTAATCATATGCTGGTTATTCCCATGAAGGAAAAAAAATAAAAACAACCACCCCAAACCACCCAACTTTTTCAGCGTGCCCTCCCTCCCCAATTGGCAGTACCCATATGGAAGTTATAGAGATCAATACATACCATGTCTAACATCCCTACAAATTCATCAACCCTGGTCAGCAAATCTTCTAGACTCTTGTCTAAACTTTCTATCTGTAAAAAATACATTCAGGTAATGAAAAATACACTATAGCACAGCGGTTCTCAAACTCTGGGTCGGGGCTTAGACTTGCTGGGGCCCAAAGCTTCAGCCTTGGGCAGTGGGGCTCAGGTTACAGGCCCCCTGCCTGGGGCAGTGGGGCTTGGGCTTTGGTCCCCTCTCTTGGGTTATGTAGTAATTTTTGTTGTCAGAAGGGGGTTGCGGTGCAATGAAGTTTGAGACCCTGCTACAGCAGATCACAACAACGAAAAATACATCACAGTGAAACTCCACTATTTTGCCATTTCTTAGCAACTACCTCGATACACAAATGACTAGTCACAAGTTCTGTATGTTAGATCTATACATGCATAAAGTATGTAGTATATGTCAGTATAATTATAGTTACCTCTTATAGGATGAATAGCTTACTGATAAAATCACTTTGAAATCTAGTCAGTTTCAAAAACTGAGTAAAGAGTAATGTAAGGTCCCAAAATAAAAAAAAAAATTCAAATCACATTTTTGCTGGTATTTTAAATTTTCTTTCTTCCCCTGCTACTATGTGAAAGCCCAACACAGAGAAAACTGACTAACACTTTGGGAGAAACAGTAAAATTGGTGAGACTAAGTGTAATCAAATAACAGAATGACAACAGAGAAATAACATTTTCTTCTCTAATCTCTTGGTTACAGTACTCCTGGGGGAAACTCTGCACCACTGCATGTATGCAGAATTCACATCCCCCACAGACTTGTTTCCCTGCAGAAATTCTGAAAGGAAAGCAAAGGGAAGCTCAAGAGTGGTCATGTGCTCTTCCCCAGCAGTGTGGGTATGTCATTTTGGGTGCCTAGAGCAGCTGGTGGAGTGACAATCACTATGGGGAGAGGGGATGCTTGTGATTCCTACCCTGCACTGGGTTGGGCAGGACAGGTCTTGCTCTTCCCTTGCAAGGAACAGCCGGGTCCAGGTCAGACCCACCCCAAGAAACCTCCCCAGGTCCAGGAAGGCCCGCATCCCCCCCCTCCTGCTTGCCTGTCTGCCCAATCCCCTTACATCGGGGTCCCCCCCATACCCAGACACTCCATTGAGCCTCACCCAGAACCCCCCACCACGACCCCTGCACCCCCCACCCACACCTGGACCACCCCACCAAGCCTCTCACACCTGGACTCCCACCCCACTGAACCCCAACCAGCTGCATCTGGACCTACACCCCATCAAGCCCCACTCCCATAGCACTCAGCCCCCCCACTGAGCCCCATCTCCCCCACACTCAGACCCCTCCTCACTGAGCCCCAACCATCTTCACCTGAATGCCCCTGCAGAGTCCCACTGTCCCTGCACCTGGAACTCTCCAACAAGCCCTCCATGCACCCAGATCCCTTCCTTGTACTTAAACCCCCCCAGCCACCCACACCCAGAATGCCCCATCCAGAACCCTCTCCCCCGCCCCCCGCCCTGGATTCCCGCACAATAAGTCCTTCCACACTTGCATCAAGATGGGTTGAGCCTGCTTGCCCACACCTGGTGCGGAGGGGCAGGGTCCCAGGGTATTACTGGGACAGGCCCAGCCCTTGCATTGTGTCAGGACTGGGTGCAGCCTTACCAGAGTCCATGTCCAGGGGGCAGGGGGGGGGGCGGGAGGAGGACAGGGGCTGCAGGGTAATTTCCCACCTCTGTGCAGCCAGTGGCCTGTACTCTCCACTGCCATTCTGGAGCCTTCATGTTTATTTACTGACAAATAACATTTGCAGAATATTAAAATACTGTGCTCAGAATTTTTTGGCCCAGAATTCCCTCAGGAGTATTAGAGAGATCTGAAACACTGGTTGTGACACTAGCAATTTAAAGGTCTCTTGACAGTGACCGATGAAATGTGCTGATGTACCTTCAAGGCCAGTGCTTGGTTCTTAACACAGATTGTGAGTTTAAACTCTCTGTGAGACAGAGGCCCCATCTTTACATGTACTTTCTATAAACAGCAGAACTTCCAATGTACAAACACTAATGTTACAAATGACCAGTTATACAAACCAGTCTATGGAAGAGCACAAATAATCACATAATGAAAGTGAGCTAATGAAAAATAAAGTCAACATCCCTTGACATTCTGATGCCATCAAGGCACTGGCAGTCCCTTCGCCGCTGTGCTTTGAGGGGCAGCGAAAGCAGCACCCTGCACTGGCAGCCCCTGCACCCAACCTACGGTGATTCTGAAAAATCCAATTTTATGAATTTCTCGATTTTATGAACTCAATCTCCCAAATAGCTCTTAAAATAGCGGTTCCGCGGTACTTTACATGGGCGTGCAGCGCCCAGCAGTAAGTAACCGCTGGCTTTGGAGTTTCTATCTAAATTTTGGTTTCCATCAAACACCCCTCGCCCAAGGCCTTATTTCCCAGCTGGAACCCGCCCTGGACGGGCCCAGCTTCAGCCGAAATCCAGGTTTTCCCCGCAAAATAAACTAAGTGTGCGGGGGGGGGGCGGGGGGGGGGACAGAAAAACTCAGGATTTGAGTTTTCAAAAACTGAGACATCCCCCCCCCGGTTAAACTTCTGCTGCTGGCGCAGCCACCCGCGGGACGGCCCGGCCAGCGGGCGCTCAGACCCCGGGGCACAGGGGCGAGTCGGGGGGGCCTGGCCGGGGGCAGCAGAGGGCGAACGCCTCGGCCCCCGGCCCGCACGCGGGTGTCAGCCCAGCCCCCTCCCCCGCGCGGCCCCGGCCCGGGACAACCCGCCCCGCCCCCGCTCACCTGCGCGCAGAACTCGAGCCCGGCCGGGAGCAGGTAGGCGGAGTAGGCGGCGGCGGCGCGGCTGAGCAGCAGCTCCGGGGGGGGGTCGCCGCCCTCCTCCCCCCCGAGGCCCGACGCGCTGCTGGGGCTCTGCGAGACGTTGCCGCTGTCCCCGCTGAGCCAAGCGCCCGGCGGCTCCGGCTCCGGCACCGCCGCCTCCTCCATCCTGCCCCGCCCGTTCGCGGACTCCGCCGCTCGCGCGGGGAGGGGTCGCAAACGGCCTCTCAACGGCAGCCCCGCAGGGTCAAGCGAGGGGCGGAGTCTGCGCAGGCGGCTTAGGCGTGGGCGGGGCGGAGGGCGGTGAGCGCAGCGGGGGAGGGGGGAAGGAAGCCACGTGACTAGCGCCTGGCTGCTGGCGGGGGCGCGGGAGGGCCGCGCTGTGGCCAGGGCGTGCCCGGTCCCTGCCGCTCGCAGAGCAAATGGGGGCAGCCGCGCAGGCGGTGGGGCACCTGCCTCGCCCCATTGCCCAAGGCCTTCTGCTGCCTCGGGCTAGTTGCGTTGCTTTGGGGGGGCACCCACTGCTGGTTTTCCTCCGCCCAGGGCTCTGCGGAAGCGCTTTGAGCCACTAGAGCAGGTCGTGGGCAGACTTGCTGGCCCGAGGGCCACATTGGGGAATGGAAATTGTATGGCAGGCCATGAGTGCCCACAAAATTGGGGTTAGGTGCAGGTCTCTGGCTGGGGGTGCAGGCTCTGGGGTGGGGCTGGGGATGAGTTTGAGGGGGTAAGATGGTGCTCTGGGCTGGGACCAAGGGGTCTGGAGGCTGGAAGGGGGTTGGGTGCAGGAAGAGGTGTAGGTTCTGCCTGGGGATAAGAGGTTTGGGGTGCAGGAGGGTGCTCTGAGTTTGGAGAGTGAGAGGGGGATCAGGGCTGGGGCAGGAGGTTCAGGCATGGGGAGAGGCTCAGGGGGGTGCAGGCGCCAAGCAGCACTTACCTCAAGTGGCTCCCAGAAGCAGTGGCATGTCCCTTCTCTGGTTCCTATGCGGAGGCGCCACTAGGTGGCTCTGCATACTGCCCCATCCACAGGCACCGCCCCTGCAGCTCCAGTTGGAGCACGTAGGAGCCAGAACAGGGCCATGCCACAGTTTCCGGGAGCCGCGCAACTCGGCCCCTGATCCAGTTCCTTGATGGGAGCGGGGCCGAGCCGCATGGTGTGGCCTGTGGGCCATAGTTTGTCCACACCTGCACTAGAGCTAGCTACGCATGCAGGAGAACTGCCCCATTAGACTATAGGCATGTCAGCCTTTAGCTCATGGACATGTTACCTAACTAGATAAGCTGGAAGAAAAAGAACAAGTAGCAGTGAGGAATTGCCATGCCACCTCAGAGCAGTGAGCTCCCTAACATTCACAGCACTTGCATGGGAATCAATACTACAGTAGCCCTTTCCAGCCTACATGGAAGTTTAAACCTGGACTTTGCTACAAAGTTAGGTGCACCTGAGCTGACTTGCATTGAGGGAATTGCACAACAGCATACTCCAAAATTTGCCTCTCAGCAAGGGAAGCACCTCCCCCAGCCATGCAACACTATCACCTCTCCCTTCCATATAGAGCCATCATTGATCTACTTAGCTTGACAATGGGAACGTGTAGACCTTGTATGACTTGTCTTGAGCCTAATGGTCGTCCACCAGCTGCTCTACCACAATTCCTCTGACCTTGGGACAGCAGTTGCAGTCACAATTTTGGACTCCACAAGCCAGACATCACAGGCCCTAGAAGCCCACCCCTTTAAAGACACCTATGTATCTTTCAAATGAGTTTTCCTGATTGTTCATCATGGCAAGCACACATCACCTCATTTGTTGTTTGCATCTGGCCATTTGAACATGCTAGCCTCATGAACCCACAGCTACCAGATACCCTCCTGGCTGGGACAGGCAAGCAGTATTGGATCTCCTGGACCTGCATGTAAAAGAGACTGCAAGCACAGCTAATAGCCACAGAAACATCAACCCCTAGAAGCAGATTGCCTGGGGAAGATCTGGCAAAGGTGTATGAGAGGGATCAGCAGCAGTGCTGTATGAAGTCAAAGGAACTATGCCAGGCATATGATAATGTGAGGAAGGAAAACAAGAAATGTGATGCTGCCCTGCTTCTTTTACAATGAATTGCATGCTATACAGGGCAGGTATCCTACCAGTACCCTGAATGGAAGCTTTGCAGAAACCTGAGGCAGAGACTTCTGCATAAAGAGCAAGAGAGGGAAGTGGAGGCGTGATGTAGCAGAGGATTCAAAACATGCCATGAGCTGTTTGAAACTTCCCTGGGTCATCCCAAGTTCACCTGGCACATGTAGATAAGCCCACTGGTGAAGGAGAAGCAAGCTCAGGTAAGTTTGTACGGGAATTATTCTTTATAATAATTTCCCCGTTTTGTTCCCTGAAATCTTATCTCCCACCACCAAGGGTGCTGGAGCTATCCCAAACGTGTGTATGGAGGGGAGGCTGGGGAGCCCGCCACCCCACAACATCCAGGTTGGGGCCAAAAACAGCCCCCTGCCCATGTCCCCTCCTCACCCCCCAGGCTCCCCTCCCAGGGCAGATGGAGGGACCCAGGCTCCCCATAGCTGCTCGCGCAGCTCTCCAACACTCTGCAGGGTAGAGGGGGCCTCGGAGTTTGTGACGAAGTGGGGATTTTCCTTTGTTATGTTGTATGTCAGCCTATGTGAGTCTTACTCCTGAGCCTAAGTGAGTTTTACATGAATACTGTGTGTGCCTCAGTTTCCCTGTGTGCTGCACTAATACCTCGGTGGTGGGAAGGGGTGTGTGTGACTTTGGCTGAGACCTCTGGGGCAGGTGAGGCTGATCCAGCTGTCTGCACGTATTCTATGACTGGTGCCCTTCATAACTTGAGACCCAGGAGGAGGATGCGACCAGGTGACGACCAGGTGACTCTTTGCCTGGGAAGCAAGACAAAGCAACTGGGGTGTCTGAGGTCAGGTTGCTGGAAGCTGTCAGTCTGTTTCGGGCACTTGGCTGAAAGTCACCGATTTCTGTGCTAACAAGTTCTGTTCTATGCAGTGTTCCTGTTGAATCATGTAATATCAGGGTTGGAAGGGACCTCAGGAGGTCATCTAGTCCAACCCCCTGCTCAAAGCAGGACCAATCCCCAACTAAATCATCCCAGCCAGGGCTTTGTCAAGCCTGACCTTAAAAATCTTTAAGGAAGGAGATTCCACTACCTCCGTAGGTAACCCATTCCAGTGCTTCACCACCCTCCTAGTGAAAAGGTTTTTCATAATATCCAACCTATACCTCCCCCACTGCAACTTGAGACCGTTACTCCTTGTTCTGTCATCTGCTACCACTGAGAACAGTCTAGATCCATCCTCTTTGGAACCCCCTTTCAGGTAGTTGAAAACAGCTACCAAATCCCCCCTCATTCTTCTCTTCTGCAGACGAAACTATCCCAGTTCCCTCAGCCTCTCCTCATAAGTCATGTGCTCCCACCCCCTAATCCTTTTTGTTGTACTCCACATGACTCTTTCCAATTTTTCTACATCCTTCTTGTCGTGTGGGGCCCAAAACTGGACACAGTACTCCAGATGAGGCCTCACCAATGTCGACTAGGGGGGAATGATCATGTCCCTCGAGCTGTTGGCAATGCCCCTACTTATACAGCCTAAAATGTCGTTAGCCTTCTTGGCAACAAGGGCACACTGCTGACTCATATCCAGCTTCTCGTCCACTGTAACCCCTAGGTCCTTTTCTGCAGAACTGCTGCCTAGCCACTTGGTCCCTAGTCTGTAGCAGTGCATGGGATTCTTCCATCCTAAGGTCTCTGCAATTGTCCTTATTGAACCTCATCAGATTTCTTTTGGCCCAATCCTCTAATTTGTCTAGGTCAGTGGTTCCCAAACTTTAACAACATGTGAACCCCTTTCACTAAAATGTCAAGTCTCGCAAACCCCCTCCTAAAAATAAATATTTCAAGGGATTTTCTCCTTTACCTGAGTATAAGTTATAAAAGCAGTGATCTTGGAAATATTAAATTTGTTTTTATGACATGTTTATTACACACTATTATTATTTATTACAATATTTTTATTACATTATGAAAACGGCACCACTCTTCCAAGATCTCACTTTCGTAGCTTGTATCACTTTGAATAAGCCTATTATAAGACAAGGCTCCTATGTTTCATCAAGGAGTATCAGATGTGAAACAGCATGTGTAGGGATATTAAAGAAGGTTTATATTAGACATGGTTTATATGAAAAATGACTTATTGTTAATTGATGCCTCATAACTAAAGGTTTATGTTAAAAGTAAATTTGTGATTCTAACCTGCAAGCCACCAGCTGTGTCTGTGTGAAGCCTGCTCAAAGAAATACTTTGTATAAAACTTGTTAAACATTAATTAACTCTAAGTAAGCCAAAACAGTAGCTGTTATAGTGTATAAATAGAGACCCCCACCCTCTGTAAGTTTTCATCTCACTTTATCTTTGATTGTTAAAAGACAGTGAAATAGATGTGATTAAGATAGAGAATGTATGTGACTGAATGGTTAGGGAGTTACCAGTCTGAAAAATTCAGTGTTGGCTGAAGAAGGTGTCAAGTGGGATCAACCAGATGACCCACCACACCTCAAAGGAAGGAAAAACAAGTATCTGACAGAATGGAGCCAGCCATCTGCTGATTGATTTAGCAACAGCAGAATGAAGCAACTCCTATCAACTAACATAGGGAAAAATCCCTATAAAACTGGACTCTAAAGACTGAGGACTTTGAGTCTATGGTTCTGATACCAACCTCCAGGAGCATCAGATGCATCTGACACAGACTCGGCTCCATCCTCATGACCAAGATACCTGGCCAGTAACTTGGCATGAGCAACATCTAGGCTGGTAACTATAACATCTATACAGAACCTGAATGAATGATTGTGTGGATGAATATATATATGTGTGTGTGTGTATATAAGGAATAAGTAGTAATAGAAACAAGTAGGAAAACATTGTCTTTTGTTTTGTTATGGTATTTACAATAAATGTGGCATCTTTGCCTTATCCCTCTGAATAAGATCCTGCTGGTTTTTATTATATTGGTACAACACATGAAGGTATTTAAGAAGCCAACTCAAAGAGTTCCTCCTACACAAGCATTCAGGTCTTGAGCAGTCAAGGCAAACAACACACTTTACAACAAAGCTTAAACTTGTTAATAATAATAATTTTAAAAACAACACTAGCTGCCTATTTAATTTTAAAAACAGCAAAAAATATCCACCTCCCTTTCCATTACTTATAAGTTTTGAAGTTTAAATCTCCTCAATGTGATAAATATGCTTGCTTTGATCTGCTTAGCTCTTGGAAGTCCAGGTGCTCCGGGCTGCTGGCCCCATGGTGCCTGGGGTCCCTAGGGACAACTCTGTCCGCCTTTAGGGAATTTTTCCGAGAATCCCCTGTAACATTTCACAAACCCCAGTTTGGGAACCACTGGTCTAGGTCCCTCTGTATCCTGTCCCTGCCCTCCAGCATATCTACCACTCCTCCCAGTTTAGTGTCATCTGCAAACTTGCTGAGGGTGCAGTCCATGTCATCCTCCAGATCATTAATGAAGATATTGGGGCACGCCGCTTGATAAATAATAAACCTTCTGTTTTACTGGCTGTGTCTGACTGTGGAGTTGGGGTGCAGGGCCCTATGGCTTCCCCAGGAGCCCCGCCCGGGTGGACTTGCTGCAGGAAGGGCACAGTGTGGAAGGGTATACTGAATTTTCCGTGGTCAGATCCAGGAAGGGCGTAGCTGTGTAAGCTTCTTGCCCTGGTGACAGTATGCTCAGCAAGAGGAGGCATGTTCTCTCAGGAGTGGCTGGGAGCAGCCGGGCATCCTGGAGACCCATGTCCCTGACCTTCAGGGGGTCTCAACCGGGTTCCCCATTGGTGGATCTGAGATGGATGGAATTGGAACTGAGATTGAAGGAGTCAGATTGTCACAACCCAATGGCTCCCTCCCTCAGGTCCCCTGGGGAGGCAGATCAGCATTGTATGTTGCCTTGCACGGCTTGCAGCAGCGTTAGCATTTTGGGAAGGGTTAAAGGGGTGTGTGTGTGTAGTGGAAGATTGCTTTGCAGGTTGCGAGAAGCCAAAGGGTGGGGAGAGGAAAAGAGCGGAGAATGGGTTAACTCGACACTTCAGCTAGCTCAGTCTGAAGATAAGACACTGGCCCATGGCGAGAAGTCTACAGCTGTATTCAGATCTTACCCAACCCCAGCCAGCCATGAGGAAAGGAGGACTAAGCTGAGCAGGACTGTGAAGAATGCAATACCAAGCGAGACGGCAAAGGCCCATGGGGGGGGGGGAGGGAGGACAACAAGATTGCGTGTCCCTGAAGCTGGTGTGTTTTGGGAAAGCTGAGAAGGCCACAGAAAGCCGGTTTGGACTGGTACAAAGAACACCAGGAGCAGAGGTTCCTGTACGAAACACCCCCAAAAGAACCCAGGACTTAAGAACGCTCCTGAGAGCCAAAGCAAGTCGGAGATTACAGCAGACCCTGGATGACCCATGCACGGGACAAGAACTCCCCTCCCCCCCTCCCCCTCGTCGTCTTACATTACACCCAGGCTTGGCCATCCTTGGGTCGTGTGTGTGAGAATATGAAAGTGGGTTAGGGCTGGGGTATTAACGCTTTCTTCCTTCGAGTGACATGGGAGCAGTCCCAACACTCACCGCTGTTATTTTATTATTTTATTAATAAAGCTTTAACATTCAGTCACTTGGTGTGCTCCTTCATCTCCTCCCCAAAAGATCCTGCAGCCTCAGCCTGATCACCGGATGCCCCAAGCAGATTGGTAACATAAATCTGTCATAAGAGGACCATGAGAGACAGGGAAGGCATGAAGCCGAACAGCAGGAGAGAGAGTGGCAGCATGAACTGGCGATGGTTGAGCTGAGAGGCAGAAGAACCCCCTCCAGGGGTGATTGGGGATGGACCCCGGGGGTGCCAGTTCCTCGGGGAACCTCAACACTAAATTGCTGCCCCGGGTTAAACGGGGGAGATATAGATGCCTGTCTCATGGCCTTTGGGAAGGCTTACAGTTGAAATCAGGCTGGCCCTGCAGAAGGGCTCCGGTGTCTAGCCCCCTTCCTGGGTCCCAAGGCCATAGAGCTCTTTAGCCAGATTGGGGCCGTGACAGACTGGCTCTCACTCCAGGCCCCAGCATATATGTCTGCGTGTACTCTCCTGTGCTCAGGCCTCTCGGCCCCCGAGTGGGAGTGGAAGGTGGTGGTCAATGGGGAGATATTCCTGTGGTGGCGAGATTCTGGGACGGAGAGAACTGTTGTCAGGCCCTGGGTGGTGCAGCCTCACCAGCTGCTGCAGGACTGTGTGACCTGGGTGAAGGTCCCAGGGATGAAACCATTTGCCCTGCCTATGGCTCAGATCCCTGTGCAGACCCAGGAGGAGTCGTGCTGGCTGGTCGTTAGGGGATGACTGTCTCTTTGGGATAGGATCCAGGCCCTGCTCCAGTAATGGCTGAGGATTTGAATTTGAATCCAGGGAACCAATCGGCTGAGACTGAAGCAGTTAGTGAAAATGCAGATGACCTGGCTGGCAATGGGGAGGAGCTGCTAAGCTCTGGATACTGGCCTGTCTGTAATCAGATCCCTGGAGCTGAGTAGGGCAGAGAGATACTCCCTGCCCCCCTGCACACGGGGCGAGGTGGCTAACATTGGCTCTAATGCTGTGAGCAAAGCAGCAGGCTCACTGCCTGCCCTCACAGGGACAGCAGGGGCAAAGCTGAGCCTAGGGGGATGGGAGACCCCCAGCTGAGTGTGGGGAACTACAGCCAGGGCGGGACAGCTGCCAACCAGGGCTGTCTTGTCCAGAGGTGCAAAAGGCCCAGGGCAAGAGTAAAGCAGTCTTGAGACACCTGCCTGTCATAGAGGAGCCTTTTCAGAAGGTGGCTATGGACCTAGTGTGGCCCCTCAGCAAGGCGACCCAAGTAGGGAAAAAAAATACATTCTCGTGGGGATAGATTTTGGTACCCATTACTCAGAGGCCATGGCTCTGCTCTCTATCAAGGCAGACATGGTGATGGATTTGCTGCTGACTGTTTTCAGCAGAGTGGGGTTCCCCAAAGAGGTCCTAACAGACCAAGGGTCCAACTTCATGTCAACCCTACTCCAGTGCTTGTGGGAGAAGCGTGGGGTCTGGAATACCTAGGCCCCGGCATATCACTGGGCTGATGCAGAGATTTTATGGGACTCTGAAGATGATACTGAAGACTTTCTTGGGCCAGCATCTGCTGGACTGGGACAAGTATTTACCTCACTGTGACATTGCACTCTACATGATTTTATGAAAATATGCTAATATAACTAGAATATGCTTCATGCAAAAGGTTTGTTGTAAGGTATTTTTACAAAGCTTATAATCTACTGAGTGTGATCATCCTATTTGTATGAATGTATCACTCTTGTATCTTAAACTAGAAATATGAAATATAACTGAAGGCCTATTGTAATTATGCCAAGTGTGTGCCCTTAATGGTGGTTTGGAATCTTGATGACTCCCATTAACCAGGACAGTTGACTGCAGATGGCTCTGTTTTACCTGTAAGTCTTCCTGTATACGTGTGTGCTGGCAAGTGGGTAATGAAGTCTTGCAGGGACATGTGATCATGTCACCTGAACTGGAATCCATCTTTAACCTGGTGCTTTTCCATTGAGAAGGGAGGGGCAGCGGGAGAACCCTGAGGGACAAACAATTCCTGCCTTATGCAAAAGATATATAAGTGGGTGGAACAGAGAAAAGAAGGAGCCATCATGAGGAATCCCCTAGCTACCACCTGAGCTGGAGCAAGGGCTGGAAGGATTATGCCGATACTAGGAAGGTGTCCGGTCTGTGAAAGAAACTTATTGAAACATCTCTCAGGGTGAGATTTTATCTGTACTTAATTGTATTACTGTGTTAGGTTTAGATTTGCGTGTTTTATTTTATTTTGCTTGGTAATTTACTTTGTTCTGTCTGTTACTACTTGGAACCACTTAAATCCTACTTTCTGTATTTAATAAAATCACTTTTTAATTATTAATTAACCCAGAGTATGCCTTAATACCTGGGGAGGCAAACAGTTGTGCATCTCTCTTTATCAGTGTTATAGAGGGCGAACAATTTATGAGTTTACCCTGTATAAGCTTTATACAGGGTAAAATGTATTTATTTGGAGTTTAGACCCCATTGGGAGTTGGGCATCTGAGTGTTAAAGACAGCAACACTTCTGTAAGTTGCTTTCAGTTAAGCCTACAGCTATTCGGGGACAGGGTTCAGACCTGGGTCTGGGTTTGCAGCAGGCTAGCAGGTCTGGCTCAAACCAGGCAGGGCACTGAAATCCCAAGCTGCCAGGGCAGGAAAGCAGGGGCAGAAGTAGCCTTGGCACATCAGGTGGCAGCTCCCAGGGGGTTTCTGTGATCCAACCGGTCACAGCCACCTGCTGTTTGCATACAGGGAAGTGCTCCATGAACCCATGGGATTCTCTCTTTTGCAGTTGCTGTATGGGAAGGGAGTGAAGGGACCCCTAGACTTGAATTGGAGGGGAAGGCCTCCCTGGATGGAGAATCAGTGGTGGAGTATGTATTGACTTTCCAGGAAAACTTGCTGAGCTCAGGGCCCAAGGGAGGCAGCCAGTCTGGTATGACCACTTAGCCCAGGTGAGGGTTCTCATCCTGGTGCAGAAGAATAAGCTGCAAGCTGCCTGGAACAGGCCCTTCAAGGTCATCAAGCAGCTGAATGAGAACTCTGTGGAGCAACTGCCCAACCAGGCTCACAGGCACTGAGGGGACCAGGTCAACATAATGGAGCTATACCCTGACAGGGAGAGGTTGGTACTGGCCATGTGTGGCCAGTGGAAGAAGAGGGAAGATCCACTGGTGGGTCTCTTCCCCGAGACAGGAGCTGGCCCCTTGCTGGAATCAATTACTGTCGCTGACCAGCTAACCCCTGCTCAGCAGGCAGAGATCAGAGAGGCACTGCATTCATACCAACAGCTGTTTTCCAACTGGCCTGGGCTCGCTAACCAAGCTGTCCAGTGTGGAGACAAGAGCCGGCCCTCCCATCCGGTGTTCCCCATTCCGAGTAAATTGGAATACAGCTCAGGCACTGGAGGGAGAGGTCAGAGACATGCTGGCTTTAGGGGTGATCCAGCCATCCTCCAGACGGGGGCCTCGCCTGTGGTGTTGGTCCCCAGGAAAGATAGGTTGATCCGATTCTTTGTGGCCTATCGGAAGTTCAATGCCAAAATCATGTCTGGTGCCTGCCCCATACCTAGGCCTGATGAAATCCTAGACAAGTTGCAGGGGACTGGGTACCCCACGATCAGGAATCTCACCACAGGCTACTGGCAGGTGCCTTTGGAACCAGATGCCAAGTTGAAACCTGCTTTTGTCACCACTTTGGGGGGTGTACAAATCCCTGGTCCTACCTTTTGGCCTCCAAGAGACGCCGGTCACCTGCCAGTGCCAAGTGGATCAGTTACTGACGGGGATGGAGAATTTCACCCTAGCGGACTTTGATGATATTTGTGTCATTAGCCAGACCTGGGAGGACCAGGGGAAGAGGGGGTTGGGTCACCTCCAGTATGCAGGGCTGACTGTAGAAGCTGGCAAGTGCAAGGTGGGGATGGCAGGTGTGTCATACCTGGGCCATAAGGTGGGGAGCGGCTGCCTAAAGCCAGAGCTGGCCAAGGTGGAGGCAGACAGTGGCCCACTCCCCAGACTAAGAAACAGGCCCAGGCCTTTACTGGAATGATGGGGCACTACCAGAGGTTTGTGCCCCACTTTAGCTCTGTCAGCTCCCATCACTGAGCTATGCAAGAAGGGTGAGCCAGGCAAGCTGGTCCCCACCAGGCAGTGCCAGAGGGCTCTCTGCACACTGAAGGAGGAACTGGACAAGGGCCTGGGAAACCCAGACTTTGACAATCCCTTTATGGTGTTCACTGATGCCTCAGACACAGGGCTGGATGTGGTGCTGATACACACTGATGCAAAGGGGGAGAAACACCTGAGCAGGAAGCTGCGGCCCCGGGAGCTATGCGGCCACAGAGAAGGAATGCCTGGGCCTCGGGCGGGCTCTGAAAAGGCTGCAGCCAGATCTGTTTGGATGCCACTTCACTGTATGCACTGACCACCTGCCCAGCTGTGGCCACACCAGATGCAAGGGGACACCACCAAGCTCCTGAGGTGGACTCTGTCCCTCCAGGAGTATGAGATGAAGGCGGTTTCTGTTAAAGGGAGGGAAAATGTTATAGCTGATGCTTTGTCCCAGAGAGGGGGGCCTGAACTTCCCCAGGCCACTGGCTAAAGTGGTCTCAAAGGGGGAGGAGATGTGACAAAGTGGGGATATATTCCCTTGCTATGTTGTATGTGAGCCTGTTTGAGTCTTACTATTGAGCCTATGTGAGTTTTACGGTTTTGCATGAATACTGTGTGTGCCTAAGTTCCCCTATGTGCTGCACTAATACCTCAGTGGTGGGAATAGGCGTGTGTGACTTTGGCTGAGACCTCTGGGGAAGGTGAGGCTGCTCCAGCTGTTTGCACATATGCTATGACCGGTGCCCTTCCTAACCCGGGAAGCGAGATAAAGACAATGAGGACGACCAATTGGGGTGTCTGAGGTCAGGTCGCTGGAAGCTGTCAGTCTGCTTGGGGGGACTGGAAGAGGGGGAATCCAGGGCATCTGGCCCAGGACTCCAAGATGGACTTGGCTGAAAGTCATTGATTTCTGTGTTAGCAAGTTCTGTTCTACACTGTGTTCCTGTTGAATAATAAAGCTTCTGTTTTGCTGGCTGGCTGAGAGTCACGTCTGACTGTGGAGTTGGGGTGCAGGGCCCTCTGGCTTCCCCCGGGAGCCCCTCTCGGGCAGACTCACTGTGGGAAGCGCATGCTGAACGCTCTGAAGTCATTCAAACCAGGAAGGTTGTAGCTGTGTAAGCTTCTTGCCCTGGTGACAGTATGCTCAGAGAGAGAGAGGAGAGGAGGCATGCTCCCCTAGCGTCCTGACTGGCTTCACATGGAATAGTTCCAGAGCATCGCTCGGTGACTCGTGACAGAGCCACAGCCTGGCCCTGCTAAGAGCTGCACGGGCAGCTGTGAGAAGCTGCAGCGGACCCTCCACCTGCCTACGGTGAAGGAGGCCCACTGAGAGCAGCTCCTCTCCCCCAGCCCATGTCCACACACCCTGGACTCCCCGCCCCGCAGGGCATGTGGAGGGTCCACAGCTCCCCACAGCATGACTCTTACCATGGCTGGGCTGTGGCTCTGAGGTCTCCACCCCGCTGGAGCCGGGTTGATGTTGGGTGACCAGGTGTCTGATTTTATAGGGAGAGACCCACTATTTGGGTCTTTTTCTTATATAGGCACCGATTATCTCCCTCGCCCTGTCCCGATTTTTCACATTTGCCATCTGGTCACCCTAGGTCGGTGAGAGCTGTGTGGGGAACCTGGGTCCCTCCACCTGCCATGGGCAGAGGGGCTGGGCAGGCAGGGACACAGGCAGGGGGCTACTTTTGGGCCCCCTGCACCACAGGCAGGTGGAGGATCCATGTTGCTCCCACGGCTGCCCATGCTTCCCAGCCAGGCTCCATGCTGCCCTGGCTGGGGGGGTGGCGGGGTCTGCTCCAGAGAAAAGTGCGAGGGCCCTGGCCTCCCTGGTTCTGGCGCCACTGCGCCCCACCACTCTTTGCAATTTCAAACTGGCATCCATCCCACCCACAACTTTAGTGAGACCAAAGACACTGACTTTTGATTAATGATTTCATTAGTGTTAAAAATACTGTTAGAGAATACATTCCAAAAAATAGTATGGAAGTCTAATTACGTAGTTCATACCAGATCAGTGTCCTTTGCTTTGGCAGAGGTAGAAGTTGGTATCCCCTTCTCCATTCTTCGGTTTGCTTACCTTGGCAGTGAGAGCTATGCAAAGTACTTGGATTAGGGATGTCCCTTTTGTCCTCAAAAGATCTTGAAACTTCCGTGGACAGGCTCTGCAGTCCCCTCCCGAACGTTTTAGGGATCGCAGCCTTATTTCTTCCCCTGCCTCTCTCCAATGAGTTCAGCTGGGATTAGGATTGCCAATTTTGGTTGGACATATTCCTGAAGGTTTCATCACATTACATCATCTGTAATTAAAGATTAATCAGGGTTGTCCTGGAGTCTCCAGGCATTAAAGATTAATCTTTAATGCCTGGAGACTCCAGGACAACCCTGAAGAGTTAGCAACAATGTTCCCTCTAGTTTTCCCACACATGTGCGGAATGAATTTTGTTATGTGCACCAATATGGAGGTGATGATGTGTGACAGACACATCACCTTCATATTGGTGCACATACCAAAATTCATGTGGTGGGGCCAGGGATGAGGAGTTTGGTGAGCAGGAGGGGGCTCAGGGCTGGGGCAGAGGGTTGGGATGCGGGGGGGGGAGCGCTCTGGGGTGGGGCCAGGGATGAGGGGTTTGGGGTGCAGGCTTCTCCGGGGCTGCAGTGGGGAGACAGGACTCCCCCCCAGCCCTCTCTCGCCGCAGCAGCTCAGGGCTGGGGGAGGGGCACCTCTCCCGCCACAGCCGCTCGGGGCTGGGGGCCCTCTCCTGCCACAGCTGCTCGGGGCCAAGGGGGGGGGCCTCTCCTGCCACAGCCCTGCGCCCCTGCTTGGAGCTTAATAGGCAGTGGCTGTGCAGCTTAGAGGGGACTTAGGTTGGCAACCCTAGCTGGGATCACTGAAGTAAATAGGGTAGCAGCATAGTGGCCAGGGCAACTTTGGAACACCACTTGCCGCTGGGCTTTCTGTGCCTGTCACCTTTACTTGGCCAGCTTCTACATCAGTGAAGCGTCCTGGCTTGATCCACCAGTGCTTGATGTACTCAGTGACAAGGTGGGGTGGTTCCAGAATATGGATGTGTGCGCCATCTATTGCTCCACTGCAGTTAGGGAACCCCGTGGCTACAAATGCATGCACTATTTTCTGCACATTACCAATAGTCACAATCCTAGGTAGCAGATGATTAATGGCTGTATACACTTGGACGACAACTCCAAACTGATTGCCCACTGATCAGTAGCAATTCAGCATTGTAAGCTTCCAGAACATGACCACCATTCACTTCTCTACTGTCAATACAGCTCTCATTTTGATGTCCTTGAGCTGGGGCAAGCTCACCACACAGATCCAGCAATTCACTTTTTGCATGCAAAAATTCTGAAGCTACTGCTTGTTATTCCCAAACCTGCATGACTACGATATCCCACCAATCAGTGCTGGTTTCTCAGGGCCAGAAGCAACAATCGACTGAGGAGCAGCTCCATGAATGGCAGGAGCAACCTGGCATTTTTTGTCATATTACTGTCCAGTTATTGTGCTGGAACGTCTCCCCATCATCTCCATCCCATTGTAATAGTACTTGCTTCAGTTCTGCAAATACAGGAGAATCATGCATCTGTATTAGCAACACTCATGAAAATTGCACTGAGCTACGGAGACCAAAAAGTGGTGCTCAGGACTGTGGGAGTTTTAAAAAATGGCACAAAAGTTATGGGACAGAATAGGCATTATGGGATGAACCAAGTGGCATGGTGGGAATTTCACCCCTAGAAGTCCCTGGGTGAACCAGTGGCATCCCACAAAGCACTACAAATATGTCCCACAAGGCATTGAGCCAGATAGCATCACAGGACACAATGGGATACCTGCCTGCCGTGCACCACATTTTATGTTGCAACTATTCATGGTGAGGACACGCAGCACTGATGCAAGCACCACAGTGGAGATGCCCACGAGTGACATTCTACATTTGGTTCCTATATGCCAATGTATCTTGCATTGACTGAACTTTGTCGTTTAGACATGCGGACTCTGCAATATGCTCCATCTCAGGCCAAGGTGGTTGAAAAGTAACAGAGTGGTTAGTCCGACACTGTCCTATATACCCTCAGTGCAGGGCATGA
This sequence comes from Mauremys mutica, assembly GCF_020497125.1. Taxonomy (NCBI): domain Eukaryota; kingdom Metazoa; phylum Chordata; order Testudines; family Geoemydidae; genus Mauremys; species Mauremys mutica. Next base: position 107,327,270 of record NC_059073.1, read on the forward strand.
GATTAGCTAGGTCACATGTGCAGATCAAACCAGCACTGCTACCACAATCTCCGATCAGATGCACATGCACACACACGTGAAGTGGGGCACCAATAGGGACAATAGTGGTGTCTTTCCAGCCCAGGTAGAGGTTTACTTATGGTTTGACATGATGGTTATATATATTTTTAAAAAACCCACTCTCTAACAAGCATGGACATTCTAATTGCTCATAAGTGCCTGATTCCATTTTGAATCCTACTGAACACTTCGCCTCAGTGATATTTTCAAGCAGTGGGTTCTACACACAGTATAGTTGTTTGTAGAAAATATTTCCTTGTTGTGGTTTTAAACTTGCCAAATGAATGTTGGTCTTGTCTTATGACAAAAGGTAAATAGGAGCAACCAGTTTGCCTTCTCTGTATGAGTCTTTAGTTTGTGAGCTTCACTCATAACCCCCTCTTATATCTTCTCCAATGTAAACAATCAGTCCTATGCCAAATCATATTCATTGCTTGTCTTTATCTCCCTTCAATTTTTGTGATACTCCTTTTTGAGACAGTAATATCACAGCTGAAACAAAGTATGGATGGTGAAGGTATTGCACGGATTCATTGATATATATAAACAATATATAGCATTGTTTTCCATTCCATATGCATGCTAACATTTTGCAAAATAAAAGTTCTCCTGTTCTTTTGCATTAAGTTCTAAGGAAGCTCTTGCTCCTACTCCACTTTTCTAGATCCTCCAGCAAAAGAAAGGGATGGCAAACTGTCCTACTTACTAACAAATATCCTTGTTTAATAAAAAACTTCAAGCCTTTATGCATCATCACACAAAAGCAAAAGAAAGGGTACAAAATCAATTTTATATATTCCATGTGATATTTATTCACAATATTTTTTTTCTTCCTCACCACACCTCTTCCCAAACAGTATTCTTTCTAGAAGGGAAAAGATTAGACAAGTGTGCTCAGTTTCTCAAGTGCTTTACCTCAGGGCAAAAAGGAAGCTTGAGCAACTGGTTTATTTAAAAAACAAAAACTTTCATTCAATATTGAAACTTAAGATAAGGGACAGGAACACACCATTGTTGATGGCTGATGATTCAATCAGAATCCGGTAATATGCATATGCAATAGATTATTCATATTTTAACAGACATCAGTAACTTTGAATAGCAAGAACAAGGTCAATAGCAGAAATATCCTGATGTCACATGATACCAATCGTAGCTAGGATCTTTGAATTCAAAGTCTTGTTTGAAGAGGAGTTAGGTAAATGATTAAAATATCTGACATCCTTATTTTGTTTGCTCAGTTTAACCTGGCAAAAGGATGATTTTTCTGTCACTTCTAAACTCAGCCTAATATGTGAAAAAGCAAGCTGTATTGTTTCTACCACTTCTATCAGTATTAGTTGTACAGATCATCAATTAGAATTTAACTGGCAGTACTGCTGAGTTGTTGAAGCAGTTAGTACCGTAGATACTGTATGGATATGCAAGAGCCACTTCAATTCTAACAGAAGTAAAAAAAAAACAAAAAACCCTTGTTTTAGTTAATTAAGCAGACATACCTTGAAGACACAGGGTGCAGATATGTAAAGTAACATGTTATTTTTACATAGAAGCAGCAAAGAATCCTGTGGCACCTTATAGACTAACAGACGTTTTACAGCATGAGCTTTCATGGGTGAATACCCACTTCTTCGGATGCAAGTCATCCTAAGTGGGTATTCACCCACGAAAGCTCATGCTGCAAAACGTCTGTTAGTCTATAAGGTGCCACAGGATTCTTTGCTGCTTCTACAGAACCAGACTAACACGGCTACCCCTCTGATAGTATTTTTACATAACCACATACTAAATTCTCAGTAGCTATCAAACTGTGAAGCTTCCAACTACCTAGCCCCACCCCATAGCCATCAATCTCATGCGGTACCCCAGACACAGATGTTTCCATCCTGTTCTGAACTGATATGCTATCACAAAAAACTGTCCATGGTAAGGTCTACAAAAGCTTCACTCAACAGCTGTTAGAATATTAAAAAAAAAAACTATTGAAAAGATGGCTGTGATATTAGTAAAGGATGAGAGCCTTCCCTGGCACTAGAATTAAGACTTCTCCCCAGCAGGGCATACTATTAAAAAGTCAAGCCAAACCTGCCCATCATCCACGGACTGGACCAGTATTAACTGAGTTTTCCTTAGCGGTCTCCCATTAGAGTAGCAACTAAGCTCAAGTTTGCTTAAAGGGACATCCTCAAATTAAAGAGAAAGTCACTTCTGTCTAAAACTGTTACTTACTATTGTTACAGTTAACACCTTACACTTGTATAACGGAAAGTTGAGAAGTCTTTTTTCTTCTATTTTTCCAGTTTATTTACATAGGACATTTGTTAGCACTTCACATATACACTCTACCCCAATATAACGCTGTCCTCGGGAGCCAAAAAAAAACTTACTGCGTTATAGGTGAAATCACATTGTATCCAACTTGCTTTGACCACTGGAGTGCACAGTCCCACCTCCCCGGAGCACTGCTTTACCACATTATATCCGAATTCATGTTATATTGGGTCACGTTATATCGGGGTAGAGGTGTAGTCAGTTTCAGACTTCTTGTACACAGTCAAGAGATTTTTTTTATTTGTGTGCATCTCTCCCGGAGCAACAGTGGAAGGGAAAAGCTATTTTAAAAAGAGACCATGACAAACTACAGACATTGGTGATGGGGTGGAACTTTGAGCAGTCGTACCTGAAACTACTTTTAATTCCATTTTTAAAATTATTTCAAGCTGATAGTATCCCTCAACTGTATGTGTTCACGGCCCAAAATGGGAATGACAGATTCAGCTCCTAGAACCTTAATTTTATCCTGTAATGAGGTAACATGGGCTATGACTTTCCTTGTGAGAACTATGCACTACATTCAACTAAGCTGATATGATTTTCCATCTGAGTCAATCTGGCTGGCTTCTTGTATATCCAATTTTGTGGAAACTTCCTTGAAGGAGAATGTAGTCATCTCTGCTGCCTCAGGCACTCTTATTGTTAAATACTTCCATTTCAGAGGTAATAGAATCCTTTTATGCTGTGAGGCCACTTGCTGAAAAGATCAGATTGAAGCACACAGTTGTGGCTTGTCTGCTTTCTCTACTTGCAGAAGTTTTTTCTGGAATCAGAACCATACCAACTCATTCATCTTGAAGGAGAATGTAAACTTAAGGTTTAGAGCAAATTGGATACAATTAGTCCAAAGCTTTAGCACCATTCAGGGACAGGTGCCTAAAGTCCCATCTACACTAAAAATGCAAGAGTTTTGATCAAGTTAGAGAACAGCCATATAATACAGACGTGTAGCTACCTTAAAACTCTCTCTTTATTCTGGGAAGTGTCATTCTTCTCATTGAGGTGTTTGCTTGAAAGCCTGATGACAATTTAGATATCAGTGCTGAGGATCCATTTTAACAGAAGTATTCAGTTAGTCTGCAGTTGTAACTGGACTTCGAAGTACTTCTACTCGTGCCAGTCAGTCTGCATGGAAGTTCCTGATGTAAGTTTTTATCCAATATACATTTTAACAAACAGGACTAATTAAGAGATTTGGGAAGATTTATCCTTCATTTTAGTATTTTGTAGACAATGTAGTGAACTTTACTTGTAGCATCATCTACCCTTGACAAAGCATTGTTTTACTCAGAGGGGCTCCAAGACTCCTCTTCAGATGTTTCTCCAAATGCACTTTATTTGTACTCTCATGCAGCAGTCTACACCATGGCATCATATAATACATAAGTGTCTTAGGTGTTTTCTGGGAAGTGAGAGCAACCCCATCTCCACAGGGAAAACATGCCACTTGAAAACAGACCTATGAAGGACAGAGCAAACTACTCTCCTTCCAGGGGAATCAGAAAAGTAACAACTGCATCCCTTATTAAAGAAAGGTCATCAATGAGGAAAAACCCAACCCAACAGAAATCAAAACAGTCTGCTATGGCCACATGAGCACAGAGGGTCCACTGAGGAACAGATCAACAAATGTATGCCCAAACACAACAAAAAAGTGTGACCAGAAACTAGAGTCGACTGTTTTGACATGACTGAAGAGTCAGACTTTTCTACTGAAAAATGTAGTAAGGGGGAGGAAAGAAGGGTGCAGTGCAAGTTACAAACAAGTGCCAGCACCAGCTTTGATGACATGTAAATTAAAAGCCATGCAGAGAGCTATCACGATTTGTAATCCATGACTAGTCACATTGCTCAACCTATCGTTATTTGCTGAAGAAAATAAAACTTCAGCCAGACAGAAACCCTCTTACTCAGAGAACAGTATACCTTTAAATAAAACTACTTTTATTGATAAACTGGTTTGTGACTGAAGCATACAATGGAACTGTGAGAAACAGTCTACTGCACCAATATCCGTCAGCTAAAAAATGACTCTCTCTGCCAGCATACAAATGAAGTCATAGAAAGAGATTGTTGTCACAGGATCAATGTGTCATTCTTGCTGGCCTGACCAAAATAGGTACACATCTCTAAAACTGACACAGCAAACATGAGAGAATGTTAAAAAACAAACAACCCAAAACAAAACATTAAAGAAGCTTTAAACTATCCAAAAAATTACAGATTTAATTCCATGTCCTCAAGCATATCTGGCAGTGAACAGTGTAACATTGTGTTAATAAAGTAACAGTTGCTCATTTGTATTTTTAAAAATTAGAGTGAGAAGGAATCCACATACACCTTCCAAGTCTAGAACTGCACCTTGTAGAAACTTAAGTGGTCTGAGTTTTCAAACCCAGTGCAAAATTAAAGAAATGCCCATTCCACCACATTAAAAAAAAATCAGAAAAGCTTTAATCACAATACTACAAGGTTAAAAAAGACAAAAGAAAATGATACAGCTAAAAGTACAAAAATACATTGTAAGACAATTATATTTGTTCCTTAAACTGTTTTGATATTACGAAATATTTTAGATTAGACCATTTTAACAATTTGTGGCATTTTCTGGAGATGAGAAACAGAATTGGGAGCAAAATTGCTTCCTTTGGGTAATGGGTCCAGGTATTGACTCCCAAGTTAGTAGCTCTTAAATCCCTAAACAACATGGCAGATCCCTCTCTGATGCATCATGTCTGAAATATTGAGCAAACTGTTCAGAGATAGGCTAGGAAGTCAGCCAGTATCCTTCAAATAGTGTACTGTAGACAGCCAGCCTTTTGTAGCTAAAGTCTTTGTGGATTCAAGTTGCCCCTAAAACACAGCAAAAAGCTCTTTCCATCAGTGATGTAGTCTGAGACATGGTCGTAATATATATTTAAGTCATTCATATTTTTTGTTGCCCTTCTGGCTTGTGTTCTCTAAATTCATACTACTCATGTTACCAAGAGATGGAGACGATGAAAACAGTCATTAAAATTGGTAATGTTCTTGACTAATAAATATTTTTAAAAAATAATGCGCTTTTCATGTGATGGTGCTGGAGTCAGTTTAAACTCCTCTAGGTAAATCTATTTTCCTTTTCACATACAGTAACCTAATATACAAAAATGTTATAACTCAGACAGTACTGCCACTGACCAGCAAGTGGTGCTGATCTAAAAGGAATGATGGTATCAACATCCTCCTCTATGCCTTTTACTTAGACTTTTAAAAAAATATTACACATATACACACACATCTCATCTCATTTGGTCAAAGTTTTGTTTGGAAAGTGTAAATGCAGCGTTTCCCCAACACTGCTACCACCAGAGTGGGAAACTGCTACTTTATATAGAGCTTGTCCAGATTAGACATAACATGGCAAATAATCTGTGTAAACAAGTTAATGGAAGACCGGTATGTAAAAATAGGAGGATTGATCAATTGTCATGAACTTTTAACATTTTAAGAGAAAACCGTTTTTCTCTGACCAATTTAAAAAAAAGACCCCACCTCAAACTGACACATCTGTTACTATTCTCAAAAATCCATGCAAACCCAAAAGAGCAGCGCTGCCATTTCCTAGCTCATGGGATTTTTTCTGAAGTTTGTGTCAACTGAAAATAATTTTAGATTTGGTGCTTCCATTTGCTCTCTCATTTTAAAACTGGGACAAACTATATATTTATACTATTTTTCAGAATTCGAAGTAACAGTTTTACATCTAATCCCCAAAACCATGTTTCCTAGAAAGTAACATTTTTCACACCCATGGGGTCTATATGAATGTAGGTTCTCTCGTTTTGTGCGTCAGGGGTTGCAAGAGTCCAATTTGTTCCAATTGGCACTTAAGACTGAAAAACACTCAGTACAGGAAATGCCACTAAAGTGTAATCACGGTTCCATCCTCTTCAATTCCTCCTCTGGGGATAACCAAACTATGTCGGGGATCAGTTTTTAAGGAGCTTAGTATTTTGTGGATGTTGCCGTTGCTTTCTCGGCCAGAGTTACTGTTGAGAGCCAGGTCTCTCTGAAGTCTGTGGCTAAGACTGCTGCCATTGATTCGGGAGAGGCTACTCGAGGGGAAGCTGTGCAGTTTGGGAATGTGCTGTGGGTCCAGACCACCCTCAATGACAATGTCAGCTTCCTCATCACTTTCCATCTCATCAGGATGGAAGTTTTGCAGCACGTGTGAGGAAGGCAAGCTGTGGTGACTAGCTGTGCTATCTGTAGACTGGCCTGAGCTGCCAGACATCCTACTGCTTCGGCTATAATTGTTCCTTTGGTTTGCTGGCTTGACAGTGATAATAAGATTGTGGCTGTTGGCGATCATCATGTCCGTTACTTGGTCAAGGGTTTTCCCAGCCACTTCAATGCCATTAACTTCCAGGACCTCATCATTAACAGCCAGCAATCCTGTGCTCTCTGCTAAGCCGCCAGGAACCATACGAGAGATGAAAATACCAGGTACTCTTTCCAGTCCATGAGGAGTTACTCTCATACTGGTCCCATCGCGGATGTAAAAGCCTAATGGTTTCTCATACCCGTGTCGATAGAGCCTCACTCTTCTGTGTGTTTCAGGAAGAATGTCCACATCAATGATGGAAGACACTGGTCTAAAATCCTGAGGCATGCTGATATTAATGTGAGGACGCCTGCGAAGGTTGTCGTTGCGCAGGGTCACCAGAGCCTTCTTTTTCCTGGTTAGTGTGTTGGCCCCAAAGTTACTATAGTCCACTTCATCTGGAAAAGAGAAGATACTGTTATATATCAATGTTATGGATTATTGGTCAATCTGGAAGGTACACCTAATAAGCAGATCTGGTTCAGTGAAGTCTCTCTCCCAATATATGAATACCAATGAAGTCCACTGCTTAGCCAAAAATCTCATTTAATTTCATGTTTGTTACCACTTCACTCAGACAATTCACTGAATTATAATTAATACTTCCAATGGCAATCATATTTTGAAAGATTCATTTTAGATGTTCAGTCTCACTATCTGTTTTTATAGCATGAGAATACTTGCTACTGCAAGTCTGACACACGGTTCTACTCTTACGGACAGATTTTCAATGGTAAGGACTTGTATTTTATGCATACATCTCAGGTGTGCAAATACCAGATGTCCATATGCAAATTATCCACACATGCCTAACTCTGAAATCTGAATCTTGGGAGTATTTTATGTCTAGGCTACAGATTTGTAAGTTTGTGTTGGTACCTGGAATGAGTGTTACTCTGTGTGAAGAGTATGTTGTGTGTATGTTTTAAAAGTGGTTAAATTTCCTTTGCAGTTTTATTCCAAGAATGTGAGTGACTGATTCCAATCAGCAAAGAGATGCATAAACATGTTTGGTTATGGAGTTAACTATTCTATGTAAAGAGTTCATGCGGTGACTCTGAAAAATGCTCTAAGAGCCACAGAATAACAGATGTATCTAAAATCCTTACCCTAGTTCCCAATACAAATACGGTATCCTATTTTAACATGCATTGATTGGAGAGATCTTTCCTCAGAAGTTCAAAAGGGCTAGCACTTCTCAGACATAAGTATTAATAAAGTGTTGATTAATTCTACTGTTGGAAGACAAGCCTCTAAAGATAACAAGTGGTAAACAGTGAGAGACTAATATTTTTGATAAGTACCACTAAGCTTTCATTCTTTCCCTGCCACAGCACCAACTGTTTGAGTGTATCAATGTGTATTTGATGAGGAGTGGTCTCTCTCTCTCTCTGCTGGACTTTGTCAAAACTCAAAAGTGTTGGAAAAAAACAAAGTTTAGAACCAAATTTTACAGAAATGCTTCATGCCTGATCCTTTCTGATCAGTTTTTCAAGAGGATTATGGAGATTTATGAGGAATAATTAGAAGATGAAGACTATCAGGATGATTTTAAAGTAAGTTATACTAAGTTATCCAGCCATTAAAAGAAACTGAAGTTCTTGGTCAGAGAAGCAGCATTTATGGTATTTTCTTCTAGCTGCATAAAACACCCCATTAATGTCCAAATTCTCTGTTGCCCTGCACCCCATTTGCACTATGTTAGCACAAAGTAGCTGTAGGACTCTCCCTCTCAAGAATACCTAGAGTGCAAGGGGCACCTCTTGGGCAGGTTTGCAACATTTAAAGCTTCTCCCTGTTCTCTTTCATTACAGGTCCCGCAAAGCCACACCAGCTGCTCTGCTACATTACCTTAGTAAGCACCATGCTGTGGCATCGTAACTACTCCAGAGGCAACCCATAGGATAAGCATCACACCCCCCCCCCAAACCCCCCACTCAGTGCACACTGGCAAAGTTAACACTGAAATGTTTAAATTATCCAAATATTAAAAAGTCTGAAACATTGCCAGGAAGTGGCCAGAGCCAGGATAGTGATAATGTAACAATATAACTTTCTTATTCAACAAATCAGCCCCAGGCACATTCAGAGCTGCACTTATTTTACTGACCAACAGTAAAAAAAAATTTGTTAAGCAGAAATTAGACTCTTTTCTGCTTCCCTCATTGACAGAATTGTCAACTAAATTTCCATCTACAGAATCTCCATCACCAGTGGGCATTCATGAGCCAGAAAGAACCCAGATTGGCTTCAGATTCCAGAAAGTTTACAAGCAGTTTATTGTGAGCCCTGCAAACTGAAGAAATTTGACGTAGACGTAATGACAAGCATGGACTCTCACTACCAAGCCCCACCTCAAAAGTCAACACTTGCCTCCCCCAACTCCACCTTGCTGGTAACATTGTTACAAGTGCCTGACGGAGAGGTGGGTGGGTGGGTGGAAGAGATTTAAAATCAAAAGTTCTTCCTCAACCATAACTAAAGCATTGTGGTAGCAGCACTATTTTACTTCAATGAAAAACAATGAAACTTAAATGACTAAACTGTGCAGATTTTGGTCAAACCCAAGATTAAGTAGTAATGTTTTAATTGATATTTAAAATACATAAAAACCAGTTTAATTTAGAACTTTCCTTCTGCAGTGTTAGAAGCGTCCAACCGTTATGCTAGTTCATGAGAACCAGAAAGAGATTCTGTTTCACTTTACCCATATTGCAATAAACAAACTAGTCAGAGTACCTAACTATCCACTCACTCAAAATATCGACACAACATAAATGGCGAAAAGCAATGCTTTTCAAAGTCACTCCGTTTTAATACTACAAAGCAGACTTGCAAAATTCTACTCATCCAATTAGCTAAGAGAGTCTGATATCTTAATTTTCTTTACACGTCAGTGAGTAGACCAGTGGTTCCCAACCTATTTACCATTGTGGGGCGCATATTACCTGTATGGCCCTGAGGATGTCACATTGGCTGCAGTTCTGTGCCGATTGTGCCACAAGTGGCCCGTGGGCCACAGGCTCAGAACCACTGGAGTATACAGTGCATGGATTGATTTATATGACAATTTGCAAGATTGTTCTGAGGTAATATGAATGCCACAACTAAAGAAGAGTATACAAAGACACAGATATCCCAACATGTATAGTCATGATATCCATGCAACAAGTTCCTTTGGTTCCACAACTATAAAGGGGGGGGTGGGGGAGAGAAGACAGAGACCTGAATTTGTTTTGCTCTTTTGACCTTCTCACGTACACTCAGCCTACTAATCCATCTTTGGAGATGACTGCCCACATTCCTAACCTCTGAGCAGCTTTATACAGCTACCTTTTTTAATTAAAAAAGAACCTACCACAGAAACGGTTTTTCTTTTCCTCCAAACATGGATAAATTAGGCGTTACATTACAAATCACACAAGCTACATTCAGTGCAGGTCCACTGACTGTTTTAGGGTTTAGTATTTCATGACCAGCTTGCACTAGAAACCAATCCAATGTCTCATGGACACACTGGGATTTCCATTTTTTCTGGTAGTGTCACAGTAGTTTTTAGCCCTGGCCAGTCATGCAATACAAGTTCTTAAGATCATACCATTTTCATTTCTAGAAAACTAAAGTTTAATTTCTGGATATTACCAAATGTTGTCACTCCAAAGCCCCAGGAACTAAGGCAGCCATTTGGCTTTGGAGATCGAGAGATCCAAATAAGCTACAAATTAACGTTTTCTAGAAGAGTTCAAATACAAAAAATACATGATGGGTGATGACACAGCTTTTGCTGGGATGCCCTGCTGTCTCGCCAACAGCTATACATGCAACAACTGATCTCTGTACTGCAAATTTTTCTAAAAAGGGAATATTCTTGCTTTATCCTATAGGGAAGTAGTTTCATTGAAATTTGACATCAGTTTCCATGACAGCAGAATGATGTCAATCACACATGTGCAGGATGTACGAGAAAAACAGTGGAGAGGGTGGAAGTGAGGAGAGTACTTCCTGGCTAAGTAAGTTACTTTGCATATAAAAGTTCTCTCTTTTCCAGTCTGCCCTAGTGTGCAAGTCTGTCAAACTGTGGTTTATTACTGAAAGTCAGCAATAAACTGTTCAAAAGGCAAATTGTCTGACACTGCGCTAATTACACAGGTACACAGTTAACAGGGGTTAGTAATACAGTAGTGAATAAGTTCTTGGAGTTTCTTCATCATAAAATGTCAGGAAGTACAGGAATTCCATTTTACTTAATGGAGTGGATCATGTTTGATTACTGGTTCTTAATGAGGATGAACAATTACTGTCTGAAAGCTTGTAATATTCCACACAAGGCAAGCTGGCAGAATTCTCCACCCTACTTAATCATTCTGATGTGGAATAAAATTGATCCCTCTGTGGGTGAAAGATGTCAGTGTTTCTACAGACTTCTGCACAATGCTGGGAACACTGTCTAGAGGTCCTGTATTTCAGTGAAAGTCAGATTACATAAATAAGAACAAATGTGACCTCTGCATGCAGCAACAGTGTAAGAATTAAAGTAAATTAAAACTGCGACTGATGCTATTCACAGGTGACAGGAAGGAAGAACTAGACCAGCGGTTCTCAAATTGTGGGTCGGGACCCCATTTTATGGGGTCGCCAGGGCTGGCGTTTGACTGACTGGGACCCAGGGCCAAAGCTGAAGCCTGAGCCCCACCACCCAGGGCTCAGGCTTTGGCCTCCGCCCTGAGCAGCAGGGCTCAGTTTACAGGCCCTGCCCAGGGATGAAGCCATTGGGCCCCCTGCTCAGAGCAGCAGGGCTCAGGTGGGCTGAGGCTTCAGTCACCACTCTTGGGGTCGTGTGGTAATTTTTGCTGTCAGAAGGGCATCGCAGTGCAATGAAGTTTGAGAACCCCTGAACTAGACTTCTGGGTGCTGAATCTGAACACTGGATCCATTTCTTACTGAAGTGTTATAAAGAGACTGCTTGAAGCTCTGGCAAGCATAAAATGCAGTGCTTACAGATTGATAAGAGAAGTGTCCAGGATCTGACGGATCACACTGCTATCACCGAAATACAGAAGACTCAGACATGAGTTTTAACTATGCTGACAATTTTATTTCCTGTAAAATTTTTAAATGTCAGAAAGAAGGGCTCCTGAACTTGTCAGTTCCATCCCATCTCACTTCCCAACATAATGCTGTACATACAGAAATACCTCAGAATTTTTCTGTAGACACCTATTACTGTTCCTCTTTCCCATAAGGCATTTACTTTTAATGCATTTTACGAAAAATTCCATTACTGAGCAGTCTGTTGGACAAACACTTGAAATATTTTTGGCTGCCTCCTCCCTTAACAATAAAAGGTGTTTTTTTATAGTGAGATGTATCTCACTAATAAAAAGATATCTTAATTTTAACAGTGAAGTACAGCCTTGCACAGGTGTTCCTGTAGAGAACCCATCCTCGGGCATTTGAGATTACCAGGATTTTGTTTATGTTGGTGGAACTACCTCTTCTCGTCCCACAATATTGAAACCTGGTCCGACAGCTCACTCCCAAGTCTGGAAACTTTTTCCAGCACAGCTTCTAAGTTTTGTCAAACGACTTCAAGCTAAAAATAAATTTTTAGCAAGGAAAGCATCATCCCAAAATACAGCAAGTGCGCAAATACCCGTGGCACCCATTAGTTACTCCTGTAACAAATGTGTATTCTGCCTCAAACTGACTGTTTACAGAACATAAATATTTACCTTCCTAGTGGCCATTGGGAATATTACCCTGGAGTCATATAATCAATTCACAAATAAATAAATCTATCACAGGGGAGCATAGTTAAAGAGCTATTTATGAGGGAGAAGATAACTGCTTAGAACATCTGGTTTTAGCCAAAAAAGTATTGCATTTCCTTAATTTACATGAAACAAGAAATTATAGACCTTCTGAAGCAACACCAGGAGCACCACTCCCATTGCTTGGACAGCTGCTTTTCATAGGAACTGCCTGCCAGGCTGAATACCAAAGCTTAGCCAGATAAGATTATATAAACAAGCTGAATTCCACAGAGAAGCAGACTGCCAGTCTCCTATAGGAACAGTTCATTTTAGACTCTACACTTTCAGAGTGTGCATACTCTTGGCTTATTATTTCCTCTGGGAACTGTGGAACATTAGTTGACAGCTCTGGAAAGTACTTCAAAGACAAAATTACTTCCACTAGGGAGAGCAGCACTTCAGGCAGCTTGGGAATGAGGCCAATGACTCATTAATAGCAATGGGTTGCCCCTCAATCCAATAGATCTCCATTACTGAATGTTAAAATAAGCAGAGGTCCTAGAACAGTTTGCAGGAGACATTATGTTTAACCCTTCAGCCCTCTTATACACTCACCTACAAACACTATTACTATATTTTACCATAATGTGGTTGACATACTGACAGTGTTGATTTAGACACACTTAGGTACACTTGCTCCCTAAACTCTACAGAATGAAAACAAGAGTACTGTGACATGATCAAGCAACACAGAGACTGGCAGGAGAAACATCTTCAGCCAAATGAGATCTGGTGCAGATAGCATGCAAAAGGATTAAAAGGAAACAGACATGAGGTAAAAGGCTTAGGTAAGTTCCTGGGTCTAGTTTAGTGATGAATCAGTAATTGGGGGGGGAGAGGGGGGAAGAGAGAGAGAGAGAGACTAAGCTAGTGTTCAAATGAATCTTTTTATTATCCTGAAGTTAAAAAAAAAAAATCATTCTTCAGTAAGCCCCAGATGAGCTAAGTTTATGGTTTGATGAAGAACTGGTTGTACTTACTGTTCTATTTAAAGTAACTTCTCAAATTTTTCCCCTTTGATAATACTGTACAACGTGTTCAAAGAAACTGGACAGAATGGAGTCCTATTTTTCACATGAAGGAGTAACCTGGCTGTCTTAGCTGTGCCCCACACAGAGGAGTTTTCAAACAAAGAACAGGACAAACACAAATACAGTCTCATTAAGTTAGTAAAACAGAAACAATCACAGGAGAATGTGTTGCAATTCTTGCCTCTCTCATATACTCCCAACCTCAACACATCTTACATTTTATAGGATAAAAATTGAAAACTAACGTGTTTTAGTAGTAACAACAACTGCAAATGCTTCAGTACACATGTTCTACCGTTTAGAATGACAACAGAAAGGGGAAACTTTATATTTGAACAGTATGGTTGGTAGCCCCGCTGCTAGGGTGACCAGACAGCAAGTGTAAAAAATCAGGACGGGGGGGAGGGGGGGCTGCGCTAATAGGAGCCTATATAAGAAAAAGCCCCCAAAAATCAGGATTGTCCCTATAAAATCGGGACATCTGGTCACCCTACCTGCTGCTGATTCTGGTCAACAGCAGTTTCTGTTGAAGACAACCTGTTATAGCGATTCAATATTAAAAAGGATTTATTCACCTTTCAAAACATGAAATGGACTTTAACATGTTTGTAGAGTTTAAAATCTGAAGAGCCACAAGTGGTGCATGTCTCTCCATTCTCCTCCCCCTGCCCCCTCCCTACCCCATTTAAGCTCTGTGAAGCATTCTAGTCTCTTCAGAGTGGCTATCATTTTGCAAGCTATCAAAGACAAAATACAACTAACTATGTTAGCCTCAAGGCTTCTCTTCCTTTTCCAGCATCAGCAGCAACTGTGATATTAATAATTTCACAATTTTGGGCCTTTTTTCCAAGGCTGCTTGAGAATGTTCTTGGTTACAAGTTCTGGCTGGGCTGCCTGCTGTTGGCCACCAGATGCCACTCTTCTGCTTACTGAATAATCCTGTCTGCTGCTGCGTGCAGGGCCTGGTGCTTCTTCAAACGTCTGGTCCCTGACTGCCCCTGTACACGCCACTCCTCAGGGGCTGTTCAGAGTATGGCCACAGGCTGATTAAGTGGTACGAGCTTGCCCTGTGAAATTGGAGGTTTGAGGAATGTGAAAAGTATGCCGCCAGGTCCCTGGTCTTATACTTCAAGCTTTCCTTACCTGCAGAGCCCAATGGCTGCAAAGCACTCCTCCAGCCCAGCAGTTTGGGGCTCCCTAGGCAAGAGGACTAGGAGGTATTTGACCCCTAATTTAATTTTCTATCTGGAGAGGCAGGTGGCCAGTAGAGTGGACACTATGCAATACCTCCTCTCAACAAGTGCTCACACACAGCTGTCACAGGTGTGCGGCTGTGTAAAAAAAAAAAGATCTTCTGCAGTCCATTCTCTCCATTTTCTCATTGGATAAATATTTGTCCAGAAAGCAGCTTCTGTTTAAGTTTCTTTCTCCCCTGGCAGTTTTCGCTATCTTTTTATGAAGCAAAGATAGAGGAATTTGTGGTTATTAATTTTGAATTCAAAGCAAGAGGTCTTTCCCTGGCCTGGATTTCACACTTCAACGGTAAGTGCAAAGTAATGCACCGGGGGAAAAATAATCCCAGCTACACATATACAATGATGGGGTCTAAATTAGCTGTTTCTATCCAAGAAGGAGATCTAGGCATCACTGTAGATAGTTCTCTGAAAACTTCCACTCGGTGAGCAGCAATGGTCAAAAAGAATGTTAGGAATTCTTAGGAAAGGGATGAAAAAAAAAATCTTAATGCCACTTTAAAAATCCATGGTGCATCCAAACCTTGAATACTGTGTCCAATTCTGGTCACCCCATCTCAAAAAGGATATGGTAGAACTGGAAAAGTTTCCGAGGTGGGCAAAGATGATTAAATGTATGCAATAGCTTCCATACGAGGAGACATTAAAAAGATTAGGATTATTCAGTTTACAAAAGAAATGACTAAAGGAAGGTATTATAGAGGTCTATAAAATCATGAATGGTTGGGAGCAGGGGCGGCTCCAGACCCCAGCACGCCAAGCACGTGCTTGGGGCGGCATGTCGCGGGGGGGTGCTTTGCCAGTCGCCAGGAGGGCGGCAGGCGGCTCCGGTGGACCTCCCGCAGGCATGCCTGCAGAGGGTCTGATGGGCCCGCGGCTCCAGTGGAGCATCTGCAGGCATGTCTGTGGGAGGTCCACTGGAGCCGCGGGACCGGCGACCGGCAAAGGGCACCCCCCGCGGCGTGCCGCCGTGCTTGGGGCAGCGAAATGGCTAGAGCTGCCCCTGGTTGGGAGAAAGTGTTATTTACTCTTTCCCACAATACCAAAACCAGGGGTCACCTGGTGAACTTAACAGGCAACAGGTTTAATACAAACAAGGGAAAGTACTTTTTCCAAACAAAGCACAACTAACCTGTGGAATTCATTGCCATGGGATGTTGAGATGGTCAAAACTATAACTGGGTTCAAAAAAGAACTGGATAAGTTCATAGAGGATAGGCCCATCAATGGCTATTAGCCAAGATGGTCAGGGATGCAACCCTATATTTGGAATGACCCTAACCCTCTTACTACCAGAAGCTGGGTGTGAAAGACTGTTTCATTAGAGGTTTTTAAGGCCTGGCTTGACAAAGCCTTGGCTGGTATGATTTAGTTGGTGTTGGTCCTGCTTTGAGCAGGGGACTGGACTAGATGATCTCCTGAGGTCTCTTCCAACCCTAATCTTTTATGATTCTATGACAGGACGGATCATTCCATAAATGCTCTGTTCTGCACACTCCCCCTGAAACTCTGGTATGGGCCACTGTCAGAGACAGGATACTGAGCAAGATGGGCCCTGGTCTAACCCAGTATGGCAGCTCCTATGTTCTCTGCTGTTGTAAAATGTTTATTACAGGCAGTAACAACCGTTCTCTCTTTATGGCTGTAAGACAGCCCATATAAGACCATTTTGTCAGACAACTCTAGGTTGCAACAACTGAAGCAGAGAAAGTATTTTTTTTAAATAAAAGCATTATTCCTGCCCGGAAAATGAAAAGTTTCAAGAGGTTATATTTCTCCCCACCTCTCTAAATACATCCTTCACAGATTTGTTACTCCAGTCACAGCCGAGGCAAAGCCAGTGCAACAAGTGGATTGCTTTGGGGGAATCCGTCACCTAGTTAGCGAGAGCAGCAGGGTTCCCACACTCAGCATTACTGAGCTGACACCTGACTGGTACCAGTTGTAGGGCAGGGAGAATCACATCTGCAGACAGTTCTCCAGCTGGCCAGAGCCCGACAAATGAAATTCCATTGTACTCTGAAGGCAGGCGGCCCCCTGACATTCCAGAAAGGTGGGGGGGGAATACATCCCACATAGCTGATGGAATTAAAGGGAGAGTAGTCTAGCAGGGTAGTCTAGTAGTCATTTTAACTCAAGGTGCATTAAAAAAAAACCACCAGACCTATAATTAAGTGCAATCTCTTTTCAGTGTGTAAATAGTCTATGTGGAAACTGTAGCTCTGATCTAGTCCCGCCTTTAATTATTCTGTGTGTCCCAGTGAGTCTTGATCTGGAACACAAATACACAGTATGGTGCCATTTTATTCATCCAAGTAATCAACCAATCAACAGATGTACCATTTTATTTCCATCTGGACACATACAGGTGCTGTATTTCTATAAGAATCTACCCTTTTGAAGAACAAGAGAGTGAGGGAGGACGGTATTACTATGCTGTGAAGCAAAGCTAAAGGAGGGATCAAACTTTAATGGTTCCCTACAACCAACTCCAGTCGTAACAAAAATGTGAACCCTATGTATTAATGACACAGTGAACTACACGTCAGTGTCCCTTTTGTGAAAAAACATCCTGCATTACATTTTGTTTTAAAGCTACAATTAAGGGTATTGTCTACACTACCCGCCGGATCAGTGGGCAGCGATCGATCCAGCAGGGTTCGATTTATCACGTCTAGTCTAGACACGATAAAATCAACCCCCGAGCGCTCTCCTGTCAACTCCTGTACTCCAGCGCTGCGAGAGGCGCAGGCAGAGTCAACAGGGGAGCGGCAGCAGTTGACTCACCATGGTAAGTCGATCTAAGTACGTCGACTTCGAAGTTGCGTAACTTAGATCGATCCCCCCAGTGTAGACCAGGGCTAAGATTTTGTGAGAGGTAAATATAATTGGTTTTCCCCAGTGTTTAAAAAAAAACAGAAAAAATACTTGTAACAACAATTCTGAAGTATGGAAAGTAACAACAAGATGGGTAAACAGGGTTGGTAGGTGCTGCCAGGGTACTGTTGGAATAATTAATTGTGATATCTGGCATCATTCTATGATCGAGGGAAGGCATCTTTCTTAATCTGTACTCCATCAGGGACTTTTACTCTGTGGAGAAGGCTGATCTGGGAGAAAAACAAGATTATAGGATTTATTAATATCAGAGGGATTTTGAAGCAGCAATTGATGATTTGCAAGGGGAGCAGAAGGGCCTTGGACAGCATAGGAAGCAGGGAGAGGAAAAACAGGTAGCTCATTCGAAGAGGATTTACAGTCCTCTGCAAAGGTTTAAACTGCCCCAAAGAGACAGTATTGGAATGAATCAGTACAATTTTTCTACAGACATCTACATGAAAGTTAAAAGTGGAGATTTTCCCTTCTTTTAATCTTTTCAACTTTTCCCAGAACTGCAAAGGTTAATCTCAGTGAGAGCTGCCATTGTAGTGGTACTTGCCAGGAGGAAGAGCAGCATGCCAATATCAGCCCCAATCCTTCCAGATGTTGTGAATGGAATTTGAGGGAGACTCACCATGATCGATCTGAAGTAGATTTGTACTCTTTGGGACTGGGCTCCATAGTTTGTCACAGAGTGCTAACCCATAGATAAATGGATGAGAAAAATTATAGACTCACACAGATGTTTTAAAGTTCTGTTATTTACTAGTAAAGTTTGTGTAGAAAGTGATATTTGCAAAGAAAGGCTGCTCCAGTGGGTAGGGCACTAACTTAGGTCCTGGGAGACCAGGATTAAGTCCTCTCCCTGCGTGACCTCAGGCAAGTCACTTGGTCCCTCTGTGCCTCAGCTCCCCATCCATAAAATGGACATAATAGTTCTTCTCACACCACCTTTTTAGGTAGGGGATTAATGATTGTGCGGTGCTCAGATACTATGGTAGTGAGACCCCACATAAGTACCAGAGACAGACACACTAAACCAGTGTTAAAGAGAGGTTCTAGTAAACAGTATTTCTCTAAGCACGGAAAGCTGCCAGCCTCTCTGGTGCATTCCTTTGCTGAGTAATGCTTCATTCATCACGAGCTAGTTCAGACAGGCAAGATGGCAGCTTCCTGTTCCTTCAGTGGTTACCGATTTAGAGAAAACACTATCTATACATTAAAAAATTGGGCATTTGTATTTAACGAATCAATAAATACTTTAAAAGGAAAACTGAAATGTATCTTTTTAAACATGGAAGATTAAAGCTTCTAAAACCAAGCCTCACCTCTTTTCAGGATGAGACACATTTTCAAGTGGTTGTAAAAGACATCTTTAATGCCACATTTTACATTTTATTCTCTCTCTCTTTAAAGAATACTAACACTACAGAACAGATACATGTCCAATAATGGGTTGGTCAATTTTAACTACTGTGTGAAGATGGGTGTTTCCTTCAGATGTCAAGTATCAGAGGGGTAGCTGTGTTAGTCTGGATCTGTAAAAAGCAACAGAGTCCTGTGGCACCTTCTAGACTAACAGATGTATTGGAGCATAAGCTTTCGTATACCCACTTCGTCAGACACATGGGTGCCACAGGACTCTTTGTTGCTTCCTTCAGATGTGGTACTAACATTTACATTGTTTACATAGCCCTTTTCTTGTTGTTGCCGTTAGCTGGCAGATTATAACCCACATATGTATACACACTACCACCCCTTATCTCAGAATTAAAAGGTTCCAAATTAAGTGTGGCATAAAACATTAATTACAGCATTCTTCTCTCAAGTCCTGACCTTTGGGAGCCTCCCAAACTTTGCTGGCTGAAATTAAATTAGTCACAAGATAAACACTTGTCATGGGTCAGCCTTCTAGCCTAATGGATCTGCACAGCTGTATCTTCTCTCTAATCAGTTCTATGCAGCTGCTGTTCAGGATACTCTGGCAGGCTAACCCCTCCACCTGCACACCAGAGGATAAATAGCGCTGCACTTCAAACTGGCAGAAAGGTTTTGACTCATTTATCATAATCGAACAGGAACACACTGCAGTGACTTACAGGAGACAAATCCTATTTCCAATCCCTTGGCTCCCCGGATGACAGCATTACAAAGGCTGGTAGGAGTGCCCAGAATCATTCAAGAACAACTCCTCAGGCAGAATAAGGAGTGGCACTGATAAGTTCCAAGAGGGAGTCATACCCAGTCATCCGCAGTTAGGAGGATAGTTGGTAGGATCCAGTGCCTTGAAAACAGGTGTGTAGAGCGTGAGAAAACCAGCAGAGGAAGAAAGAATGCTGAGGCCCAAAGAAACGTGGGGACTCCTGGGGGAGAGGAGGGTGCCACAAAGCATTGCTTAGGCAAAGTACAAGGACCACAGAGAAGTTCCATTGCTGCTCAATGCGCCACTTATTTAAATCGCAGTGGTTTAAGGAGGGGCATTAAAATTTTAATTTTTGTAAAGTGGGTTTAGTGCCACCAAATCCAAGGCTAGTTCTCTTGGGTCTCTCTCCTGAAGAGGATACGGATTCATCTCCTCACAGGCAGAAATTTCTTTTTTGGGAGTGCAACTTTTGTCTCACACAACAGAGGAAATCAGATGGTCCTGACTGACTTCACTGGTGGCACATTCTAAAGCTATTGAACTCATTTCCTTAATGAGAAATGAATCTCCTCCTGACTAAATACAGTGGTATAAAAATATATTTTTTTCTTCTCAGGGCCCAATTATTCCTGGAGAGGCACAGCCCTGTGATGGAGGCAGTGAGGAGCACTGGGTTGCACTCCACTTATTTCCTCAAATTGGAGGACAACGAGGCAGGGCCATGACACCTCCACCATCACCCCCTCAGCTTAGGAGAGCATGCTGCACCCAGTAAAGGGATGTAGCAGCAGGTACACGCTCCCTGTGTATTGGGGAGCTCCAGTAGGCCTTCTGTCTCCAGAGACTGCAGCTGTACCTAAACTTCATGTACAGTGCAGGGGACTGTTCCTTGCAGGTGTACCTCTCGCATACCTGCATTAGGGACCAGACACAACCTAGTCGTGTGTGTGTAAAACTGAAATCCTGCTGGATATAGGAGGAAACTGCATAATACACTCGTATGCTCACTTCAGAAGTGTTGTTTTTCTTTAAACATGTTTAATAAAATATTTCCACACAAAAGCTGCTAGTGTCTCCCCATCCCTACATGTATTTATGATGTCACCTCCTACGGGATGTGACTGACAAGTTACAAAGTACTGCTCGTATCCTTTGCTATGACAACTGATGCATTTGAACTGATGCATATGTGGGGTCTTGTGCATAAGGGGAGGCATTAGAAACACAAACTCTTCTTTTCCTAAGGAGTTTCACAGAAGGCTCAAGTGCAATTTTTTCACCTTTTAAATAAAGCAGTGTTCCTCTTATAACAAACACTCCCTTGGATCCTGGAGCTGGGAACAAAGTAAAAAATGTTTAACTGCTTTCAAAACATTAGAATAGCAATATCCTTTCAGATTATTCACAAAAAGTTATTTTTTTTTACGTACGGAGAGCTCTCTGACTCCTGACCCAGTTCAGCTCTGTGGATTTTGTGCCATTTCTACATAAAATTTGTGCCAATCTAGCAGAATGATCAGATCTCATACTAATTAGGTGGGTGAGATGTGCCAATATTGTCTGAATGATTACTCTAATATTTTGATACTGGAGATAAAAATGCTGCAGATGCTTTCTAAAACAGACCCTTTATCTAGCTGCTTATGTTGGCACCCATTGTATTATCTGAGCACTTTGAGGATAGATGACTAGTACTGCACGTGCGAGACTGATTTTTCAAACTCCCCACAACTGCTACAGTCACACTCACTAATCTTGGTACAGCTGCTGTGGATATATTGTGCTTAGAGCATATCCAGGCACTTCTCTCCATTCCCCCCAACCTTCCAGTTTATCTTCCCAGGGACAACAGGCCATTTAAAACTTGCCATCTAAACTGCTCTTTGCCCGTCTTTCAGGAGTTCCACATACTTTAGGAAAACTTTTAGAAAAGCGAGATTACAGTTCTCCTGGACAACTCTCAGATTAGTCCCACTGGCTACATGGCTCACCACTCACTTGTTCACATTTTCCACTTATTCTGGATGAGCAGACAAGTGTCTTTTCAAGCCCTGATATAGATGCTCTCGAAAACGTTCAGTGCTGTATCTACAGGCTGCAGAGTAAATACACTAGGCTAATGGAAAGGGTTCTGACCTAGCTCCAGTTTTATAAGCACGTTTTCCTTCGTTTTGTACAACAGACAGCTCCTTGCCTGGATATACAAATGCAATCTCCTATTGTTAATCCAGAGCCTGATCTTAGAAAAAGCATATGGGTCCTGAAAGCATAGACAGTTTTCCAATCAAGTGCTTCTAAGTCCCGGTAGGTTGCAAAATATAGGTTTAAAAAGCACCCGTCTCTCCTAATTTAAGAACTGTTTCCATAGTATATATTCAATGATTCACCAACAATACTTGGTACCTCTACAGTAGTGCATTCTCCCTCCCATTGGAGCCCCAAGCTACTTGCTATTGTTTAGGTCACTTGCTTATATCTATTGAGGTAGTACCTAGAATCCCCAATCAAAGGTCAGGGATTCATTGTTGTGGTACAGAGCCTAACTCAAAGAACAGTCCCTATGCAAGGGAGTCTAGGTGTCTGTCAAAAGACAACCAGGGTATATGTCTACACTGCATCTAGACATCCATGGCTGGCCTGTGCCAGCCGACTTGGGCTGTGGGGCTGTTTTATTGCTGTGGAGACTTCTGGGCTGGTGCTGGAGCCTGGACTCTGCGACCCTCCCACCTAATAGGGTTCTAGAGCCCAGGCTCCAGCTCGAACCCAGAAGTCTACACTGCAATGGAACAGCCCCACAGCCCAAACCCTGCAAGCCTGAGTCAGCCGGCACAGGCCAGTAGCAAGCTTTTCTTTGCAGTTAGACATACCCTAAGATGGCCTGACTGAGCCAAATGGAGAAATTGGACTTCATCCTCTCTCTCAATTTGATATTACCTTTTGTCCAATGCATTGGGTTACTGTAGCTATGGAGAAAGAATAAAAAGGAGACCCCAGGGTTGCATGGCTTTGACAAAGGCTCAGGCATACCTGGAATTCCTGTCACCAGAAATTCCACGTGTCAGTCTTCATGCCTCTCCTATCCCAAGAGAGACAACGCTAAGTCCCAAAAATTGATTACAAATGAACTCTATGCTTGGGATCACCATACTGGCAGGGAAAAATAAAATGACTTAAAAGTGTCTCCAAAGACTATATAATGCCCATTGACAAACAGATCCATCTATTCAAGGTAAGTACACAGACTATGCGGAGACATCGCTGCCTTTTCATCACAATGTGCGGGAGGGAAAGAGTCCAGCCAAACCACAAAATGTCTAGATTTTGAGTGAAAAGGAAATGATTTATACTACAGTAAACTCTGTAAGGAGTCACTGTAAAGAAGCACAGCTGACAGCAGGGGGGATAATCATCTTGAGTAGCACTGCGCATATGTAGATCTCCGAGTGCTTAAAAAAAAAAAATGTACTGGGCACCAGGGATTAAATTTGTATTGCAACAGATAAATTAGCTGAAAACTGAAGAATACACAAGTGGTTGTCTGAGATCCAATAGCTTTGAACAATGGAGAAGGATGGTGGGGTTTTAAAGGCAATGTAGTACAGATGATATAGAATGTCATTGACGAATTATGCTGAATAGTTTGTTTTTGTTTCCTGAGTCCTCTCAATCAAAGTATCTAAAACTATAGAAAGGTAAGCACTACTGACCAAACTTAATTCAGACAAACTTCAGCATACAGTTATGTCCTTGTCTAACAATGTGTCTACAGAGCAATTAAACACCCGCGGTTGGCCCGTGTCAGCCTGGTCTGACTCAGGCTCACAGGACTTCAGCTGCGGGATTGTAAAATTGCCATGTAGATGTTTGGGCTCAGGCTGGAGCCTAAGCTCTGGGACTCCATGAGCCGGGGCGGATCCCAGAGACCGGGCTCCAGCCCAGCCCAAATGTCTACACCACAATTTTACAGTACAGTACCCAAGCCCTGAGAGTCTGAGTCAGCTGACACAGGCCAGGCACAGCTGTTTAACTGAAATATAGATATATCCCACAGGTCTTCAATTCCTATTGGTAGTTTCAGATCTCCACTAATTTCTCCCCTCCCTCTTCAGCGCTCTACTCTGTGGGTTCCTTCTGTGAAATTGTATGTTTCTATCCTTCCTTCCCCTCCCCCCCACAAAAAAAACCACCCACCAACAAAAATTTTATTCCCTTCAGACAAAGCCAGTGTTCTTTGCCATGTCTGTCTTCACCTCACTTTCTAAATATTGTTTGACAATATCAAGAATTGCAAAATCTTTATGAAATAAGGCAGCATTACTAATTCTGTACTAAATTCCCACAGTGGAAGCCAAATGGTGACAGATGCAAGATATTTTATCTAATTACACACCCATCTTCAGCAAAATGAGATTAAGAAACACCAAAGTTAGTATATTCTGCAACTCATTTCTTCCTTTAAAATATTTTAATATACATATGCTTCACTTTTTAGTGGTGTTTTAACATACATTACTTAACATATTCATTAACATGATAATAGTCTAGTATGCCTGAGACAAATGTTTGCTTCTGTGTGTCCTGGAAGAAGTATTTTGTGTAGCATAGTTATATGTTAAAACGCAACTAAAAATTGAAGTGTAGACACTCCCTTTGGGTTTCAGAAATGAACTGGATTGTTCCAAGATGTGCAGAGGTTGCCCTACTCTGAGCACTTCCTCCCATCTTGAGCAACAGATGAAGACAGCATATAAACCTGTAAAACCTGTCTCTTAAAAAGCTACCGAAACACTTGCCCTTGGCTGGGGGAAACCAACAACATGTAAATCCAGACAGCTGCAATGGGAAAAAGAAAGACAGGGAGAAGAGTTTTCTGGGCCTCCATTTGCTTATGGATAAAATCCTTATTAATTTTTACACACTCATCCCCCTATAAATATCTGCATCTCTCCAGTTTTTCTTCTGGATGGGTACATCATAGCATCTAGAGCTTCATGTTTAAGTTCCAACAGAAAAGCATCTCTTTGTTCCGTCAGTTCATTTTAAACGGGTCTGGCCTTTGGCCAGGGCAATGCAAAAGCTGGGCTCAGTCGAAAGTAAACGTTTTAAACTATTAACACCGCATTTGCATGCCAAACACGAATACTGCACTTTTAAATAAGAAAACGAAAAAATAAAAGGCTCCAGCTATGAATCATCTGCTTGTCTGGACAACAAAGTTTTACAGAGAATCTGGAAAATCCTGATTCTAGGAACTCCTGAAGTTTTTTGAACACCTGCATGGCTCTGCTTCACAGAGCATAGATTCTGAAAATATTTGTGGGGGAGGTGGACCGTATTTATTCTGGGAGAAAACTATTCAGTCCTTGGGAAAGCACCGGAGTCCTGTTTGTTTTTATGCTTCTCCAGTTAGATCAGTCAAAGGCCACTGTAACGTAAACATGCCAGACTTCACATCTACTACCTCCCCACATGACTGGGAAACTATTTTAGCTGAGCTCTGCTCTTTAGTTAATTTTGGATTGTTGCATTTGATTAAAACATGCCCCAATATTACACAGCCCACAGGAAGTGAGGAGGAGATTCCTAGCCTTGTAATAATGTTAGTCAATAGCTCCCAGCACTCCCTCTCCAGTACTATGCACAGAATGAACATCACATTGTTAGTCTGACAAACCGTGGGAGGATGCTGGGTTGGAGACTCGTCACATTGACGAGTCAGCCATAATTCCTTCACAATGGGAGCTTTCTATAGAAGCTGGATATCAAAAAACCCTCCCCAAAACTACGGAACAGAATAAGCAAGTTTCCTAAACAGAGAGCCGGCTCTGCCAAATCCATCTGATATAAAACACACACAGAGGCTGGTGGCTAGAGTTACTGGAGATGGGTATGTCTCTTCCCAGTAAGGACAGACGACTCCTATCATAACCATCAGATGACACTTAAATGTTAGCATTGAGGTAAAATACAAGGACTGCTATTTTGGAGGCATTATTTCAGAAGGCAAATGAATACAACAAGTCAGTCAATTTACATACTTTGGTAATAATGTGCAAGCCAATGGTGATGTCTAGAAGAAAATAATATCACAAACAGGCAAAGTGGCAGCTGCATTTACCAGCTTAAACAAGTTTTGCTCATTGAAAATGTACAACTTAAAAGACCAGACTATGAAACTTCAACCCAAGTGTTATTTCCACCTTAATATGTGGGTTAGAATGCTGGAAATCCACTGAAGTTGGACAGACATCTAAATGCCTTTGAAAGCAAATGCCTTAGGAAAATACTAGGTATTAAGTGGAACAAATGTAGAACTACTGCAGAGCTTTGTCAGAGTTCAACAACCCCTCACCTCTAAAGTTATCCAGAAAACATGGCAATATAATATTAATAGCTAGCTCTTACATTGTGCTTTTCATCAGTAGATCTCAAAGCACTGCACAGTCTTTAATATCCTTCCAACACCCCTATAAGGTAGGGAAGTAGTATTATCCCCTTTTTACAGATGGAGAACTGAGGCACAGAGAGGCTAAGTGATTGCCCAAGCTCACACATGAAGTCTGTGGCAGAGCTGGAAAATGAACCCAGGTCTCCCAAGTCCTAGGCTTGAGCCATCCTTCCTCTGGGATGTGTGTTAAGAATGATACTGATGTGTCTACTCTGGCAGGTATGTTACTGGGCAGCTAGAGGAACACGCAAAAGGGGCTGACCAAAAGAAGCTCTCCACTGAACACGACTCCAAAAGGGAAAATTTATGGGACTTGACACAGGACATACCCAAAGTGGCCCCATACAGAGAGGGCCAGTGGAGCCTTGTTCGTGTGCTGAGCAATATCGGACGGTGACGGCAGGATTCAGATTTGGAATGGGTATTGTCCAAAGTTCTTCACGCGGAGGCAAACTAAGTAAAACGAGACATTTTCTGGGAACAGTTACTCTTATCTATGGAATAATATGCAAATCAAAGTGGGCTACTGGGAACATCCTAGTAAATGGGACACTGAATAATTAACAGATGTGCTCTAGAAACTATTTTGGGCAGGTACTATGGTCTGTGTTATACAGGAGGTCAGACTAGATCAGCAGTTCTTAAACTGTGGGTCAGGATCCCAAAGTGGGTCATGACCCCCTTTGAATGGAGGTGCCTGGGCTGGCTTAAGACTTGCTGGGGCCCGGGGCTGAAGCCTGAGCCCCACTGCTGAAGCCTGAGGGCTTCAGTCTTGGGCTGCAGGACTCAGGATGCAGGCCCCCTGCCTGGAGCTGAAGCCCTTGAGCTTCAGCTTATGCTCTAGGCGGGCGGCGGGGGGGGGGGGGAACAGCAGTGGGGATCAGGCTTTGGCCCCCTACTCAGGGCAGTGGGGCTTGGGCAGGCTCAGGCTCCCGGGGTTGTGAAGTAATTTTTATTGTCAGAAGGGGGTCATGGTGCAATGACGTTTGAGAATCCCTGGATTAGATGATCCCATTTGTCCTTTCTGGCCTTAGAATCTATGCAAAGCAGGGTAAAGTGGTGGCAGGTAAGAAGACTCATATTGTACAATAATAGTTAAAGCTAGGAACTATGAGTCAGAAAGTTTGGGTTCTATTCTCAATGGAGATGGGTTTACTATTTACCCTTGCGCAAGTCTCATCCTCTGTACCTCAATTTCCCATCTGCAAAGCTTCTTATCTTTATGAAGAGCTTTGAGATCCTCAGATGAAAGGTGCTATGCGGGTACAAAACACATAAGGAGATTTTAACTGCTAGCAGAAACTTCACTTAGAAGAAAATCCTGAAATAGTTGAGCTTAAAACGTGTTTCCCGTTTAAAGGCGCTCGAATAGAGTTGTGTAACATACAGTGAACCAAGAGTTAAAAGGGACCAGCACAAAAACCAAAACAGTTGCATAGTGGGGTTAGTCTGAAGGTCCAATTTATTTTACAGGTGTGGCCAAACTGTGGCTCTTTTACAGTTAGTATGTGGCTCTCAGAGCCCCTCCATTACATGTCACCCCCTCCCCATTCTCCACCTACAAGACTGGGGGTGGGAGCTCAGGGCTTCTGCCCCGCTGCAGGGTGGTGGGATTAGGGGCACAAGCCCCACACCCCATCAGGTACCACCCTGCAGGGCAGGTTATGTGTATCTTGCAGCTCTTGAACTCCTGAAGATTATTGTATGCGGCTCGGAGGGTCGGTAAATTGGTCACTTCTGTTATATTGAAAGCCATGAGAATACTATAAAGCAGTTATTTAAGAGAAGGCTTGTTAATTAGATGTGGTCCTTAGGTTGTTTCACTCTGCTAATTTAGGATGGATCTGTTATTCTGAGTATCAGAGGGGTAGCCGTGTTAGTCTGGTTCTGTAAAAGCAGCAAAGAATCCTGTGGCACCTTATAGACTAACAGACGTTTTGCAGCATGAGCTTTCGTGGGTGAATACCCACTTCTTCAGATGCAGGTATTCACCCACGAAAGCTCATGCTGCAAAACGTCTGTTAGTCTATAAGGTGCCACAGGATTCTTTGCTGCTGTTATTCTGAGAGGATTTGAATATTTTTTGTACAGTTTTGTGAAGTTCTTCAGAATCCTTCATTATAAAAATGCAATATAAACACAAATCCTGGGCATTCTAACCAAAAAAACCCGTCTATGACAACTGCAGACTCCTGTAGCAGATTTCCTAAAGGTGACATGCAAAGACAAGAGGGATTTTGTACCCTTTTTACTACTTTGGGTCTCTTTTATACATCAATGTTCTTCCCCTTCTAAAAAAGTCCTCCACTCTCATACCCTCAGGTTTGTTTTTATGTCAGGAATATCTGGGCTGGCCTTCCCTACTTGTGTTGGAGAATTTGTTAGAGGTCTCTGATGGGGATCGGGAGTTCTCTCAGCCCTCCACTGAAGTGGAAGAGTTTATGAATCTTAACAAAGACTTCTCCCTTTTCTCCCTAAGCAGTCATAGAACTGAATTAAGTAGGTGTTAGAAACAAATTAGGGGATTAAACAGTCTGAATAAAAATCACTTTGTTTCAGTTAGGTTTGGATTCCTTAATAGCGTGACGTCTGAATTCCACCAGGTCTCCAGTGGCCCATAAAGTCATCTGAAGTAAATGAGACATACATGTCTAGTGCAGCAATCCAAGCACAATATATAGATCAAATAATCTCTCAGACTCTTTATAGATCAAAGTACAACACTAGGCTTTCCCACCCACTATACAGGTCACTTAATAAACACCCTTTATTCTCCAGGGAGACAAAAAATCCTCCCTGTCATTCTCAATGCAGAGGAATTGTTACAGAACCAGTGTTTACACTTCATAATCATAGTGGTGGCCATCCTGCTAAAAAGTGACATTTACGAAAGCAGTAGAAGATTGTAGAATACTGGCAGTGCTACAGGAGTAAAGAAAGGAACATTTCTTATCTCTCTTTCTCCATTAATTTGCACTAATTTAAGACTGCAGTAGGACCTTTTCCCTTACAATTATCTGCAAGGCCTCTGAGTTACTAAAATAAATCTATACTGTATCAACTGTTTCTTCTTGGACATGTGTTTTTTCTTTCCATGTGTCTAAAGGAGCTTGGAAGTAGAACGCTTCCATTTACTGTTCTATTCATGCACCACCATCACAGCTGTCCCAGCAATACAAGAAATGGTTAACAGATTCTGGTTCTAGGATTTATACAGAGCTGCTCAGAGACTTGATCTCTCCTCTAGATAATCTCTCTGAGGAAACCATGCTGTTAGTTGGGGAGGGTTGATGGGGTGGGGGAGGAAATCATTCCTGTTTACTATTAAGCTCAGAGATTCAGTTGGAAGTCCCCTCCCAACTAAAAGTAGCACCTGGATACCACAGTGATTGACACATCAAATGCCTAGACCAATAAATACGTTAAAGACCGGCCTAAAATTGGTGAAGAATCATTAAAGTATGCGCTAATGACCATTAATGTGAGAGGAATAGGATCGGTAGAAAATATTACCTAATATTCAGACATATTTAAGGCAGGAAGAAACATGAGTCACCTAAACTGGTACTGGAAGATCAACGTGTTTGTGTCTTGTTAACAAGAGGATTTCCCACAAAAGGAAATCGTCATCTTGATCCGGTAGGTAATACAATGTCACGTGCTATTAGACTTTACATTTGAATTGCCGGAACCCATGGCCCACCTATATATTTACAGGGTCTCATGGTCAGCTACCTAGACTAGACACTGACAAGTAAGAGGAGCCATGCTGAAGGTACTAATTCAACACTGTCAATAAACTTGGTGCCAGTTTAGCTAAGCTCTCCACAGTATTCAAATAAAAGTTCATTTTATGACACTCCTTCTGTAGAATTGCCAATAAATTATTATTTCAAAGACCATTTTAACTGGATCCCAGAGCTTTTGGCTGGAGTATTTTCTGACAGGTGCCTCAGACATAAAACAATTGTGACCTCCGGAGCAGTAAGCTGTAAGTTACCACGATCGCCGAGCAGGCAAGAGCGGTGATCTCCTTCTTGAAACATTACTACAAAAGGCAGGGTGCTAGGGCTAGAGCCATTCAGCCCCTCCCAGATCTGAGCCACCCCACTGCCCCCGCGCATAGCAGGCAAAGCTCTGCCTCTGGTGGTACCAGGGCCGGCAGGACAAGCAGGGTGACTGGTATTTCAAGGGACAGCCCCCCTTATTTCACAGATTTAGGTGACCACCCATCCCTTATTTTAAGATGTATTGAACTGTATTAAACCTGATAGAAGTACCATTTTAAACAATAAATTATGATAATTGCATTGTATACCCAAAGGCAGCAGAAATGTACGCTTAAGAGAAAAATACATACTATGCTGAGAGAAATGGTGTTTCCCATTAAAATAAAATGTTGTCCATTATTTTTCATGTGGATTTCCCTTATTTCCATCCAACAAAGGGTGGTCTCCTTAGTCCCTGGAGTACAGCAACAGGGCCCTGTGCATAATCTGTCCTGAGTGTGGCCAGCGCCCCGTAAGCTAGCCCCATCCCTGATGCGGCAGCAGCAAGTCAGTCCCTCCCCGGTGCCTGTGAGGGAGGCAGTAAGTGTGACAGAGGGAGGAAAGGACTGGAGAGGAGAGGAGGGAGTCAGACAGCCACATCCAGCTGCAGCCACTGGCACCGCCACACAGCTCCCAGCCCCTCAACCAACCTCCCCCAGCCTATCCTTGCCATAGCCCCCAACCCATTCCTTCCAGAGCCCCACCTCATCCATCTCCCACTAAAACAAATCCAATCTCCTGCTACTTCATCCCCAAATACATAACCCAGCCCCCCACAAAAATTCATGCCACAGCTCCCCACCCATTCCACCTCCCCAGCACACCAACCTCCATCTCCCCAAATAAATCCACTTCCTGTCACATCCCGCCAAAAACATCCCACAAAACATGACCATACCAACCCCCAAACCCTCCTTCCACTCCCCAGAGTCCCACATCCCTACCCCCCAAGCCCGATTCCCCAATTAACCCACCTCTTAAAACCTCCCCTACTCCTCACCATCCCCAAACCCACTTCCTTCCCCCAACCTGCCTCTTCACCCCTTTCCATTGCTCCAGCACCCTAAGTCCATCTACCCTACAGATTAGCACAAATGGCTCCAACTCCTGGCTGCACCGTCTTCCTCCCCACTTCTTCAGTTGCCCCAGTCCCCTATGTCTCCCCCAGGGACTTCCCCACAGGATCTCTCACCCCTTTAGCCTTGGCATTAGCATCCGATTTTCATTCTGGAGTGTACGTGGGGCTATGCCCTTTTCCACCCTTCTCTCCTCCTCCTTGTCTTCTTGGGGTAGTCAGACCACTAGCGCATCTCCCCTCCCCACCCCACCCCCATTCGGAGGAGCTTGCCACAGCAAATCTGTGAGTGGCAAGAGCCAGCAGGCTGGAGAGGGGCCTAGGCCTGCCGAACAGGAACCACCGCTGTGGTAGAGTGCAGGGCAGTCTCACTCTCAAACTCCGCCTCCCCTGGGACCTCCCCTCCAAACCAGGCTGGGATAGAGGAGACAGCAACCCCGCGCCCCTTCCCCACCCCATTACACACTGGTGAGTGGGGCCTGACCATTTCACTGAGCCTAGTACAGAATATTATCACCAGCCACCTATGACAAAAGAACTGGCAAAGTCCTGTGTTGCCACTCAGAAATGAATGACCTTAGTATTACATGGCTTTATACATGACTTGCCTCCACAACATTAGACAGGGTTTAAACAGAGCTCTAGGAATACTCAGTCAATAACCAGCTACTGGTGCAAAGCCAGTAGAGAAAGAGTACGAGCTGGAGACTAAGTTTAAACAAAACAACAAGGCCAATCGGCTAAGCCACAGCTGTCACTCCACTCTTTGGAGATTCTTAACATGCTTGATCACAAATAGGTGATCCCAAGTAGAGGGCAATACACATATAGGCAAAACATTAAAGACTTGTATTTTGGCTAACTATTGGAGGCCTTTTCATCCAAACACAAAATCTAAGTCAAACACATCCAACATGGTAATAGGACATGCCTAAATTGAGCCTTTTGGCACATGGAGTCAGTTTCTCAACACTGTGATCCTACACCTTGCCTTTATTAAGCCAGCTCCACCCAAAAACCCATCCTTCAACAACACTTTGAAGCCTGCTAACCACAACACAAGGTGGAAGAGTGGCCAAGAAAAGCCATAGCAAATGGGGGACTATGTTATAAATGTATGTACAAAAAAACCCAACCCCCCTGTGGAACTAAGGGCTTGTCTACAAAATTAAGTCTACATAAGACTGCTTATGTTGACCTAACTGTGGAGGTGAACACACTGCAATGCTCCTCCTGCCAATTTAACTCTCCTGCTCCACCCAATATAATAAAACCACCTTGTTGAGAGGCATCAAGCTTTTTGTGATGAAGTTAGAGAGACGCATTGTCAGTGTAGACACTGAGTTGCTTATGTCACCCGAAGTAGTCTCCAGGTGGTGTCCCACAATGACCATTGTTACCATTCTGGTCACCAGTTTGAACTTCACTGCCCTGCAGCCAGGTACACAGGCATGCACCCTTCCCTCTTAAAGCCTCAGGAATTTTTGAAATTCCTCTTCCTATTTGCTCCGGGTGGAGAGCTCGCATAGCAACTGCCCAGCTGACTATGCCAGCTCCCTGCCACAAATGTGCTCTTGCCTGGAGTACACTGGAGGTGGCAGATCTGCTGGGACTGTGGGGAGAGGTCACAGCTTCATTGCAGCCATAGGAAGTTTGATACCTACGGGCAGATTGCTCATGGCATGGAGGACAAGGTGTATGATAGGGACATATAGCAGTGCCGTGCAAAGATCAAGGAGCCGAGGCAGGTGTATCAGAAGGCAAGGGAGGCCAATAGTTGTTCTGGTGCATTGCCAAAGGCACGCCACTTCTACAAGGAGCTGCATGCCACCCTCCATGGCAACCCCACCTCTGCCAAGAGCCCCATGGACACTTCAGGCGGAGGGGAGGCTGGAGACAACAGCTAGTTAAGTGAACCCCAAGGATGAGGTGGTGGACAAGGAAGTGGAGTTGGAGGAGCATGGGGGACAGACAACAGGGATCTCTGGTGCCATGGCACACCAGGACCTCTGGAGGGGTCTAGCTAGTCCTAGCACTCCAGCTCTGGTGCGCTTGATGCAAGAGAGGGAAAGTCCGGTAAGTACTCATTGTGCTTCGACGGTGCAGGGAGACATGAGGTAGTGCCCTGCATTTTTAAAATCAGGGTAGAAGAGGGATTGAAATAACCAACACAGGCACAGTTTGGATCTGCTTCTCATTCCCCTGTGCAGCTATGCAGAGGGGGCCCTGCAGAAAAGTTTGTTTATGCTCACCGGGATGTCCCGGGAATCATCCACAGAGATCTCTAAGGCCTGGTCTACAATGGGGGGGGGGGGGGGGGAGTTCGAAATAAGGTACGCAACTTTAGCTACGCGAATAGCATAGCTGAAGTCGAAGTACCTTAGTTCGAATTACTTACCCGTCCTCACAGCGCGGGATCGACGTCCGCGGCTCCCCCGTCGACTCCGCCACCGCTGTTCGCGGTGGAGGAGTTCCGGAGTCGATGAGAGCGTGTTCGGAGTTCGATATATCGCGTCTAGATGAGACGCGATATATCGAACTCCGAGAAATCGATTGCTACCCGCCGATATGGCGGGTAGTGAAGACGTACCCTAAGAAACTTTCCAGGAGGCACTCTGCTATCCTCTGCTGCAGGTTTCTTGGGAGGGCTGCCTTGTTCCTTCCCCACGGTAGGAAACTTCTCCGCACCAATCAGCAATTATTTCCACAGGCACTATAGGAGCCCATAGGTGAGCAGCATATGGACCCGGTCTGCAGCAACATGCACGCAGGAGGTATCACCCCTGCCTGTGGAAAATGGTGCCAATATTCAGAACAGTGGCCCTAGGCACATGTAGTGATACCCCTCTGAAACCCAACCCCCTCTTGTCCCATCTTGCCCCCTGGGCAAAACTCACCATGCTCAGGCTCTTGCCATGTTGCGTGCTTGCCAATGGGAGGTGAGAAAGTAGTACAGTATTTCTAACTTGTTTGGATCAAGGCTGCAAGTACACTCACAATAGTGCCTCTATTGTTTCTTTAGCATATGTAGATGTGCCCTTGAGGGTCTCCTCCTGCACACCAGCTGACAAGGAGACAAAACAAGAGGAGTAAGGAAGACATGTTCTGGGACATGCTGCAATCCTCTTGTGCTTCAGATTGCGAGCAGAGAGCATGGAGAGAGAGAGGCTATCAATGAGAAACTGCGAATGGATAGCCAGGATAGGAAACGGGCAGGAGCCCGTTATATATAGGATATAGGATCAAACAGACATGCTGAAATCTCCGACTGAACTTCAAGCGGAACCCATCTGTGCTCGTCTCCCCCTGCAGCTCATACATGGCTTCCAAGCCCCCTTCCATGCCCTGCCTACGCACCCCCCCTCCACATTCCTTGCATGTTGCCAGGCCATCACAGTACCCCATGCACTCCACCCTGAGGGGTGTGTTTCACAACGGCAGCTGGACATACCCCCAGCTCTGAGAGCCTCATTGGCAAATGTGCTCTTGATTTGTATGTTCTGAAGGCACATAGAAATGTTTGCATCTGCGTTTAATAAAAATGTACTTATGGAAAGAGAATGAATCTTTGTCTCCTTCATACAGTGGTTGCTGGTGAAATTCATAGACAATGGTAATCGGTGCATTTGTACTGTAAAATTAGCGCACACACGGTAATCATTACAAAGTTCATACTACAATGCAAGAAAACAATGCCTGGCTTAATGCATTACAGAAACCCACATTACTGTGGCTCATTGTCAAGATGCTCCTTTAAAGTCTCCCTGATTCAAATAGCTCCCTATTGAGCCCCTCTAACAGCCCTGGTATCTGGCTGCTCAAAAGCAGCAGCCACCTGGATCCACCTCAACACTCCAGCCTTGTGGAAACATCTCCCCCTTAGTTTCACAAATGTTATGCAGAGAACTGCAGGCTGCTTTGACCATGGAAATATTTTCCTCACTGAGATCTAACCTGCCAAAAAGGTAGCACCAGCGACCCTTTAAGCAGCAAAAGGCACATTCAACAGTCATTCTGCACCTGCTGAGCATGTTGAAGCGCTCCTTGTTGCAGTCAAGGTTGCCGGTGTAAGGCTTCATGACCCACAGGAGCAAGTGGTAGGCTGGGTCTCCAAAGATCACTTTTGGCATTTCCATATCCCCAGTTGGAATCTTCTGGTCTGGAAAGAAGTCCCTGCTTGCAGCTTTCTGTACAGACCAGTGTTGCTGAAGATGCATGCATTTTCCTTGACCACCCTGCATTGATGTCGGTGAAACAACCCCAGTGTTCCATCAGTGCTTGCAATACCATTGAAAAAATAGCCCTTTCTGTTGATGTACTCTGTCGCAAGGTGGTCTGGGGCTAAAAGGCAATATCCGTGCCATCTACTGCCCCACCACAGTTAGGGAATCCCATTGCTGCAAAGCCATCCACTATTTCATGCGCATTGCCTAGTCACAGTCCTTTATAGCAGGAGGCGATTAATGGGTCTGCACACTTGCATCACTGCAACCCCCATGGTGGACTTCCCCACTCCAAACTAGTTTCGACTGATTGGTAGAAGTCTGGAGTTGCTAGCTTTCACACAGTGATTCCCCACTCACTTCTTCACCAATTACGGCAGCTGTCATTTTGCTGTCCTTGCGCCAGAGGTACAACCAGAACTGACAAGGTCACCCTGGTATTATTAGAATTACTGTTGCTCTGTATTTCCTGGGGAATGTGAGGTCCAAGGGAAATGGGAGGGAAGGCATACTTTAACAGTTCTCATCATGGAAGCAGGAAAGCATCTCCTCTGGAGTCTGGACCCTGGTCATTGCGAGAGCAAAAAGCTCAGCATTTCTTGGGGGTTTTGCATGGCAAAGAGGTTCCAGGACAGGTACCGCCATCGTCATAAAATTTGTTGGACCACCAAAGAGTGGAGCTCCCATCATGGTCCTCTTGAACGCCTGCTAAGCCCGTCTGCCAGGGAATTCATGACTCAGTGAAGATGTACTGCAGAGCGGGTGATATTGTAGTGGATGCATATCACTTCCCTGCATAGTGGTCTAGACCTTGCTCCTTCCTACTTATTTACATAATCAACAGTGGTTATGGTAAAAGCAGCAAAGAATCCTGTGGCACCTTATAGACTAACAGATGTTTTGGAGCATGAGCTTTCGTGGGTGAATACCCACTTCGTCGGATGCATGACCAGTGGTCATGGTGTCTGATCTGGACATGAGTGTATCGAATGATGGGTAGAAGTGTCTGCATGCCTTGGACAGCCCATAGGAGTCTCTGGACTATCAGATTGATATGGGGACACATGCGGAGTCCATGAGCCTTATGCTATGTGTTCATCCAGAGGTGCTCTCCAACCTAAGAGAGCTGCATGGGTAGTGAGTGGGTTTTTGGGGGCTGAGAATGGGATGCCCACACACACACTTTTTCCCCCATCATGTGAGAGATGCTCAAATTTGAAGTGGGAAGGAGACTTTCTTCTCTAAGGATTCCATGTGTCCCAACAGCATCAGGCAGAAATGAACTGTGTCTGAAGTGGATTTGGGCACAGTGGTCCCCGAAGGCTAGAAATCTGTCCAGTGGTAAGTATGCTCTGGCCAGGGTTGGGCCCAGAACTGCTCCACTAAACTCTATAGTCCGTGTAGGTGTTAAGGTGGTCTTCCCCAGATTTACTTGAAGCCCCAAGGCCTGGCTCAGGTCTAGTAAGGTGGTCATTGCTGTGCACATTTGTTGGTGGGACCAACCAAGAGCCAGGCATACTCTCTGTGGGAGAGCTGCCTGGAGTCTGTGTCAGAATCGACAGTGGAGGCTTAGGCACGTGGTGTGATACTGCTGGCATAGAGGACGTGTGCGCCTTACTATCTTTGTGCCACTCAGGACTGTTTCAGAGCAACAGAAACTCCTGCTACCATCGGTGCTTGCTTGATCTCCCCATGAGCTCCACATGAACCCTGTCCAGACTATGGAGTCTCACTTTAATCTGAGGGAAGAGGCAAAGCTGCTCACTTCTTTGAGGATTTAGGAGCAGATTTCCCAGCCCTCTTGTGCCTCTCCAGTAAACTGAACACACAGTGAGAGTACTTTTCAGTGATTCAGGCTAATGAATTGGGGAATGGGAGGGCCTTCATCTGAGCTCAGTCTCATGGCTAGCTCCATAAGGTGTTGGCAGAGCCGGAACTCCAGCTTCCCTGGTGTGAGGGGGAAAAACAGCAAATCCCTCACTTAGATTAAATGTGTGACACCGCTAATCAGTAGAGGCAGGTGTTATGAGGGTCACTCACTTGGAAAATCCGGGGGCAGGTGAGGGAAGGTATGGTTTGAAACCCAGAATCTTGGGCATAAGGTGCCAGAAAATCCCCTGAAATCCACAAACTGGACTTAAGCTAATTAACTATCTAAAAGTAGGAATGAAATAACTATTGACAATTATTTACAGATAAACATCAAGTGAAGTAAGAGAATATGAACACAGGAGAACAGGAAAATCCTGTCCCAGAGCCTGAGCGGTAGAAGAGGAACTGAAGAGGCGGTTGGTCCACACCACCATTTATGCTCTTGGTTTGCTACATGAGGCATAGCATGCAGCCGGGCATGGACCAACCAACACTGCTATTGAAGAATTTTGCTGTGGGTGCCTGGAGTGCATATGCACCCACAGCGAACACCCAGAGGGTGTGAGCACTCCAAGAACTAAAACACCCTAAAAATATATATACATTTCTGTTGCAACTGAGCTCTAATTTTTGGCTGAATTTATGCCAAGCTTTCAGCTGGCTTCTCTGGCCTCTTGTGGCACAGCAGCAACCCAGGCCCTGGCAGGCCCCTGCTTGATCCCAGCATGACAAGCAATGAAGCCAAGAAGCAGCCTAAAGGGAGAACTTGCTCCTCCTATATCTTTTCCTGGTTAGGATGATGGTTTTATGGCGAGCCCCGCCTGCACAC
Organism: Mauremys mutica; assembly: GCF_020497125.1. Taxonomy (NCBI): domain Eukaryota; kingdom Metazoa; phylum Chordata; order Testudines; family Geoemydidae; genus Mauremys; species Mauremys mutica. The sequence continues at coordinate 107,365,646 of NC_059073.1, forward strand.
ACCTGCTCAGTCAGGTGTAAACTGGGATGGAGAGCAGAGCAGCTGAAGCAGCAGTCCCAGGGTAGTTACTTACTTCAAGACATAAGTCACTAGCTTGAGCCTGCCTCATCAACCAGTGCTGGCGAATGTGGCTCCAGCAGTGGATCCTTCTTTGTCTTCTAATGAAAAGGACAGAGATCCAGTGGATCAGTGAGGAAGTGGTGCTGAGTCACATACCATTTACAGGGCTGGTCCCTCAAGCATTTCTCCGGCATCTTTGACAGCTCTGCTTCAATGAGGCTGTAGCTAACCCTTTCCCTGGCTACCTTAGCATGGGATAGCACAAACTCCTTTTATTATGTAATTTCATCACTAATACCCGCAACCAGTACTGCGAGGCCTTTCTTCTCAGCATAGCCAGCAAGAACAAGAGAGTGTAGCATTTCCGGGCCAAGCCATTTTGGATATACAAGTCCCCCAAACTAGAAAAGCTCTCCAGTGAAGCCAGGTACATTTCACAATACCATCACTTTAAAACTCCTTGTCTCATTGTCACCAATCTTCCCAGAAAAACATCGTGGGATCAGAAGCAGAATGCACAGGTTTAAGAAAGATCAGTTTCTTTCAGGGAAAGCTGGGGGTGGAAGCAGTTTGAAAGTCTGGCCGATAATGGGAAGTTAGCGAGTTAGGGTCAGCCTTATGTTTTGTAGATAAGGTTGTAAATAGGTATAAGTAGCTACTGTCACTCTAGAATACAAATCCTGAAAGGTAACAACATGGTAAGATATTTAGTGTGCTTGTCTTAACTCAATAACTTAAAGAATTCCAAAGGTCTGGTCCTGCAGTCCTTACATAGTAAAGGCTTCCTTAACCTGAAGTCCTGACTGGAGTTCAGTGAATGGAGGACGTAGTGCTACTCTGCATTAATGTATGATGTCTATGCTCCATGTTTGTCTGACTGCTGTAAGGGAGATTATTGGCTAACTACATGGAGCTAAGTCAAAAGGGGCTGTTAAGAAAAACAGGAAACAAAACTGATTAGCAATAAGATACCCTCATGGGTTGTACAGAAAACAATTGCTAGGCTATTAATTGGGTAGGGCCGACCTGCCATGGCTCCGAAGTTTAAAGATTTAGGCCTGGTCTACACTAGAAAATTAGGTCAGTTTAATTATGTGGGTCAGGAGTGTGAAAAATCTACATCCCCTAAGCAGCATACTTAAGCAGACCTAAGATCCTATGTAGACAGTGCTACTTTTATGGTATATCTTCATTTAAACCACTACATCAGCACTTCAGCATAGATAATACCTATGCTGACAGGAGGGGTTCTCCTGCCAGTGTGGTTAATCTACCTCCCTGAGAGGTGGTAGTTAGGCTGACGGAAAAATTCTTCAGCAACCTAGCGTTGTCTACATTGGAGGTTAGGTTGGAATAGCTATGACTCTCAGGGGAGTGGGTTTTTCACATGCCGATATAAGTTCCCAGTGTAGACCAGCCCTTATTCTGCTAGGGTTGGGGTCCTAAAATCCAAGAGACCCTGAACAACTAAAAAGTTCCTGTCAGGTGAGGAGGCACAGTTATCAGTGGAACAGGCTGAAACAGACAGACATTTTGAAGAAGCTGAGCTACCTGGCTAACATCAGGGGGATGGTAAGCTCTAGGTAGATATATATGCCTACATATAAATATGTATGTTTTTCTTAAATCTTTGTTCTCTTACATCAAGCAGTGGTCCTACTGCTAATAAACAATATCTTGTTTAGGAAGGGCTGCATGCTCACTGTCTGTACCACTGGGTCACAGCTCCCTGAGGGACAAAACTACAAGTATTGAACCTAAACTGGGATTGTTGACGTGATCATAGTTAGTACAAAAGGGGTCCGTAACCCAGAGACTGGTTTACAAGTGGAAGAATTGCAGGATGTCACCTCAAGGAGGTGAAAGCTTGGGGCTTGTCACCTAGGGAGGTGCATTTGGAGAGATCCAGAGAGCAGACAGCAGAGCAGCTCACCCTGTAATCATGACAAAGGTCCCATATCATTTTAAACCATATCCTCTGCAGACAGAAGACAACAGAGAGGTTCCAAAAGTCTGTCACCACGTGGATCAGTGCAACATACTGAAAAAAGGCAGGATATTTTGTGCTGCATGCTTCTGTCCACTAAATACTATTCCTCTATTGTTTCACAAACTAGTTATCAGTTAGGTTGAGGGTGGAGGGGGGGAGAGACTTAGTTTTTAAGAGAGCTATACTTCAATTTGGCTGTGATGCTAGTTTAGTCTGTTAAAAGGCATGTCTAAAAAAAATCCTGATTATTCATCTGAAAGTCATTGTTTTTCATCCCTCCTAAAAGCTTGGGAAAAAGTTCCCTCGCTCCCCTTTTACATGGTCTGTTTTCATTTGGCTAACAGGGATTTTCTCCTGCAGTTTTGAGGAGAGCTCAAGTAAACAAATGGCTCTTTTGATTAAGAACTTCTCTTGCCACTTTGTCTTGACAAAACAGCTTTGTTTCTGCACCAATATCATTGACTGATGCCAGCAGAGCTGAGGTAAGATAGTGTGTGGAACAAGACAAAAGTTAACTGCTGCTGCAGAGCCAGTAGAGGGAGCACAACATTGGTTGACGCCACTAAGATTAGTGGTTGTTTTTCAACACAAATAACTTTCCCCTCAGATTGGAATGGTTAAAAAAAGTAGGTCAGGAAAGCACTACATAGCAGTGTCAAAAGCCCAAACACACAAGAATTCTTGGGAAGAACCCTTTCCTTTGCTGCAGTAAATGTCTACACTACAGTGACAGTTGCCGTGCTGAGTCTGTGCCACTGTAGCATTTCTAGTGTAGACATACCCCAAGAAAGAGCTGAAGTCAAAGCATCACAGCACCCAAAAAACCACCATTATTCCTCCAGACAGGCCCGTGAAGGATCATCTCCAATCGTGCAGACCTTGGCTCGCAGGATCTCTTTTTTTGTGCTGGCTGCCCGGTTCTCTGTACCGATCAAGAGGGGCTTAAGTCTTGGCCTTTTCTTAGCTTTGCTATTTTACTTTGGCTCTAGCCTTTGCCACTTTCCCCTTTACAGTCTTTTTACAAAGCGCATCTAGTACTGGACCCTAGTACTCTCAGCATCCAGGGTTAAGAAGCCAGACCAGCTCAGAGGACGACTGGTTGGGTCACATGCCTTGATACTAAACTACAAGCATAAGCTAGAGAGAAAATTCCCTTTCTTGGTATAAGCAGCAAAGAAAGTCCTGTGGCACCTTATAGACTAACAGACGTATTGGAGCATGAGCTTTCGTGGGTGCATCCGACGACGTGGGTATTTACCCACGAAAGCTCATGCTCCAATACGTCTGTTAGTCTATAAGGTGCCACAGGACTCTCTGCTGCTTTTACAGATCCAGACTAACACGGCTACCCCTCTGATACTTTCTTGGTATAGACTCTGCTAACATCCTCCAGCCACTCTAGTTTCAGATAGCCATTCTCCACCACCCGCCTCTTCCCCCACAGTGCAGGCAGGCAGACACATCCTTCTCCCCACCCCAACCTTGCTGGCACTGAAAATCCCATTTCCTAGAAGACTGAAAACCTTCCCTTTCATCTTTAACTCAGCATTCTCACCAGCCAACAGTTCTTACACGGTGTTTTGGTTGCTGGGAGGTTGAAATGTTATCCATTTGTGAAAAGAAAAAAAATGGACTCTTGTCACAGTAACATATGTTAGTACTTTCTTTACGGTTTGTGGTGCCCAGCAAGACACTTGCGGATCTAGCTTTCACTTCTGGACATATATCATTTCTCTGGTCTGACTGCAGTTACAGGGCCACATTCTCAGCTAGTGAAAGTCACCAGAGCCCCACTGAAGCCAATGGAACTTCACTGATTTACACCAGCTGAGGTTCTGGTTTGCAGACTTGAAGAGTTTTAATGTCAAGTCAGATCTGCTGCCAAGTTGCTGAGCAATTTACTACCAGTGTTTTAGAGATTTATCTACTTTTCACTAAGAAAAAGTGAATCCTGCATTTTGCTTGTATTAGAGTTCCCAATGTCAGAACCTGGTTTTTATCATCTCCTGCAATCATCTCCCTACTAACTCCACTCCCAGCACATACCAAGGGAGCCCTTGGAGTCTCATTAGACTGTGTCTGAGCCACAGAATTCAGATCTCATCTGAAATTCTACTAATTCAGGGGTGTTTGGAGCAGAGCTGTTACTTGGCTCAGGCCAATGTCTTCCATGAAGTGACTTTATATGGTAACTGGCCTGAGCAGGCTTCATAATGATCTTCCCACAGAGTATAATCCTATGCCCACAAAAGTCACCAGCTACCTAGATACAGAGCAACAGGCTCACTCACTCTGAGGTTAGGGTGCCAAGTGGTTTCTTCAAACCTCACCACCAGGCCATGAGCAATAGCTCGAGGATGTGAAAAAAGCCTGCACTACCCCACACTCAAACCCGCCTCTAGAGGGAGAGTACCTCAGATCTGTAATGCTCCCTGCTGTCACAGCCTAGGAAGTCTTAAAAAGATAGGATTCCCATCCCCTCTCAAATAAAAAGTTCCACTCTCAAAGAAGGTTTAGAGCTAACTACCCCTTCCAGTTCTGCAAGGAAAAGGATTTTTAAGCTTCTGATGTCAGAGTTTGAATTAAGCCTTGGCAAGTGCAGCTTGAAATCACCACTGGGAAGTTATTTCCCTTCTTCGAGAAAGCACAACGTCTAGACAATCCCTAGAGAGATGAATATTCCTCCATTGTTGGACAGCGAACATCAAGGTGGTAATTTACTACTCACACAGCAAGGCACAAAACAGACAGATTTTTTTGATGTAACAGAGGACTGTGGATAATCCAGAGTGTACAAAATAGCATTTCATAAAGCTCCTTTAATGTACAAAAAAAAATAAGATACCTAGTCTGGGTAGCAAGCTTCTGTAACTTCCCATCTGAAGTGACAGCTACACTACAGCAGGAGATATGAAATGCCTTTTCTAGTGGATCCACAGTGCCACAGCCAGATTACATCCATGCACCAGGAAATGAGACCATACTGCTTCCACCTTTACAGACTTCAAAATAATTTGTGGACTCTTCAGTCTTACTCCATATACACTTATTGTCCATTCCCTCTGCTCCTCCCATCTCAACCACTTTACACTCTCTTTCTTGACAATTTCTAGTTTTTGGTCATTTGTGTAGTACCCTAGTTTACATGAGCGAAAGGCATACCATAATGGGAATGATTCCTGGAAAAAATGTGTTAAAGAGAGGAACTGAAGGATGACAAAAATAGGGGCTTGGTAGATGAGAAGAGGGAGACTGATCAGGGGCAGCCCACGTGAAGGTACAAAGCAGAGTGGGAGAAGGAGATGAGGACATGGCTTGGAGGAGGGGAGAGGAGAAGTGATGGCCAAGCACCACTCACTTATGCTGTGCCAGCTATGCAGAATTTTTCTTGCTCCCCTTCCATCTGAGACATTGCCCCTTTATGTCTCTCAAACTTGAGCGAGGTGAGGAGTTAATGTCACACTCCTCTAAAGCATCCATTTTCTAAGATAACTTGAAAGATTCTGTGCTATGACCAAGAAAACAAATAGTGTCCAATGGAAACCAGCACTCTTTTACCAGTGGAATAGTTTTCTGTAAGTCTAACAAAGATGCAAATCGTGCAACTCATCTGAAAAAAAAAAAAAAGCCACCCCACCTTACTCCTGACAGTAATGAAGAACAGTGAATGGATGTGGACCTACTAAATTACTGGACATCAGTGTGTCATGCATACTGAGAACAGCTTTATCTACACCAACCTGTGAATCCTTGTTACCTTATTTTCTATAGGCAAGAGCAAGCTCATTTCATGCTCGGTTACCAATTTAATCCTGCAAGATCAATACAGGATTGCAAAAACATCTTCTAGCCTAAGCTTGTTTAAATATAATTAAGTCAAAATATCTTACTGCAAAGATACAGTGGAAGATATTTCAGTAGACCGACACTCACTTGGCCTAAAACATGTCTGTTCAAGTTTGGAAACAAGATACAACCCACTCGAAAAGACAAAACAAAACCCTGCCATGTAATCTAAAAAATAAAGTGCATGCCTTGTTAATAGTTAGAGGAGTACTAACCAGCTATTTCACCCCTCCTCCATCACCTTCATAGCCAAAGGCTGAAGCACGTCACTATAAATAAAGAGGCTTTCATATTTGGTCACAGAGATGTAACAGGTGAGTTTAACGATAACCCAAGATTCACACAAGGCCTGCACACAACAGTTAGCACAACTAGAACGACCAAACTCATGCAATTCAGGAGTGCCCGAGAGGAGCTATATTTCTCTACAAGCACAGATCCTACTGTTTATTTGATGCAGAATTACTCCAGCCCCACATGAGCAGCACAGACAATCTCAACTGGTTATATTTCCGACACAGAATGGAGGCTTATAAAATATTTCACACCTCCCAAAGAGAGACACTGCCCCTCACCTGCTTGGGTACAGAGGCCCTGAACCAGTGGAACTAGTATGTTTCTGCTGTGAAATATCCCTTGTATGCAGGGGCTCTGGTCTACCAGCACTTCTTGCAACACAATGTCCAGGGAGCTTTGGGGGCAGGGCTGGTGGATCTGCAGTTAGCCAGATCCATGGATCATTTTCCCCTTGCAGAGACAGGAAGTACACCAGCCACCAGGGCTATTGCACTGCTAGGCTCCAGTAGCTACAGCAGAGTGGTCCTGTCCCCAGAAACCAGCCCAGCCCACTGACTGGGTGGAACATAGGACTGGGGGGCGGGGGGTTGGGTCAAAACTGTTTTGAGAGAAGATTGCTTTTAATCAAAAACCTAATTTTTTGAGTGAGGTGTCTGCTATCAGCCAAAAAAACTTTTATGGAAAAAAGTTTTGGACCAGCTCAAGCAGTAGGCTAGTCAGACATGTCTTTCTAGGACAATGGAAAATTAACCTATGAACTCCAAAGTACACATGCTTTTAAAGCTGATTTAGTGTCCTGTGAGCCACCAGATTGTTCACTTTTTGGCCTCTAACTGCGACAGCCAGTAAGAATGGTAGGTTCTGTGTCTGCTAGGGACACCGGAAGGTGATCCAGCAAAGTGTTCTAGAATCTCAGCTCCATGATTCAAGCTACACGGAAGCCAGAAGCTCACTGCAGTAAACTAAGAACTGGGGTACACGTTTGGCGTATTTAGGGATGTTCTTCAAAAAAAAAAGGGCAGTTGAGAGGTGAAATTATCAGGAATTCTCAGCCAGTTAGTTATCAAGAGAGCCAAAAATGGTGAGGATAGTAGGTTCAATCTCAATCCTCTATTTTCACAGAAGCAAGCTGATCAAAATAAAAAGCATTTACTATGCTTGTTTATGTTGATCAGTTCTTGGAAAATGGGCCTTTAATCTCTTTTTTTTTTCCCTTTTGCTTGCCTGATGTTCTCTGGCATATTGTTGGGCATGTCTACGCTTACCAGTCGATCCGCACTATTGCAATCGATGCAGTGAGTGTCAATTTAGCGGGTCTGGTGAAGACACGCTAAATCATTTGTGTACTTTACCTCCCTGAGAAGCGTAAGGGAAATCGATGACAGCGCAGCATGGCCACCACGTAAGTGGATCTAATTATGTCGACTTCAATAACATTCACATAACTGAAGTTGCGTAACTTAGATCGATTTATCGCAGTAGCGTAGACCAACCCTGCTTCAGACGTTTTCAGTTATGCTTGGTCAGCATTACCTCCCTCCTCACCACCAGCCAGCCACCTCCAATGGAGCAGTTTGCTGTACAAGCAACCTCTGTCTAAGGTTTAGAGTTCATGCTTGCAACTATCACACTCTCCAATTAGAGAGCTTCATCTGCTCATTTTTATTTGCCAGAGATGCTCAATGCTGATGTTCTTGTGAGACTGCAGGGACGACCAGGACTGTGGAGCTGCACAGCAGGGCCTCATCTCACTTCACTCACCTACCAGGACCAGCTTCTTGTTTGGGGATGGGGATTCTCATGGATCTCTGCCATTAGCCTCATCTGGACTCCAAATGGCTGCAATACTTCTGCAGCAAGGCCTGAATTTGTGCCTTCGATCTCCACCCCTCCTGACTCCCTTTCAGATAAACGCCATAAGACATACCCATATAATAGTTATTGTTAACATTTTATCCAACACTGAACCAGGATGACCAGTATCAAAGGCACTGTTCTAATGGCACCTTCAACAGTGATGCATTTGGGGGAGGGAAGCAGAAGAGCAGTATGACCACACATACAGAGAGCAGCCACAGTCTGACTAACAGCATTGGCGGAGCACAGGAAAGCCAACAGTAATAGTCTGGGGTGAAAAGTAGGCTGGTACAGCATACTGGTAACCCCTTCCCCCCCGGCCACTGAGGCGGGGGGAGAGAAGAGTACGGTGGCGCGGCGCAAAAGGGGCAGCTGCCCTGAGGCCAGAGATTTAAAAGGGCCCGGGGCTCCTGGCTGCTGCTACCACAGCAGTGGCTGGAGCCCCAGGCCCTTTTAAATCGCCACCGGAACCCCTGGCAGTGTAGGCTAGACAGTGTGGACGGGCTGGCAGGGGGAGGCTGACCCCCTCAGCCCCACCCCTTCCGCCCAAGGCCCTGCCCCTTCTGGGGGCCCGAAGCGGTAAGTGTTTAATATTACTTTCACCCCGGTAACAGTTACCACAAAAGGGAGTAGATCTCTGGGTGGGGCCATGCTGGACTGAGAAACCAATGGCTGCAACAGTGCAGCAAGTCCACTGCCCAGCTTGCTCTCACAGCATTTCTGCCACTCTGTGCCTGATCCTTAGCCAGTGTAAGTCAACGTGGTTCCACTGAAGACAATGGAGCTGCACTAATGCACACGGCTGAGAACCTGGCCCTTCAAAAAGTCTTAGTCATTTAACCCCTAACCCGAACTAGACCGCTTGGACATTTTATAAGTGAAACAAAGAAACTAAAACTTTAATCAAATTCCATCCACAGATAAGAAAATGGATTATTTAAAGCTGTAAAACATCTCTCTTTAGCTGGTAGGCAGGGATAAGAAATAAAGCTATAAAAACAGTTTCAAAATAAGAGATCTAGAAAGGGTAGAGAGATTTCAGTGTCAGAAGACCTGTATGGAGAACTAAAGCAGAAGACTAAAGCCATACACCAACACCGACTATTTTCCTAACCTGGATGTCACCAGGCCTGTATAAACAGAAGTGTAGAAGAGATCAGGACACAAATGCAGTAGTTATGTAAGTGCTGGTGTAAGGTAGAGGAAACACAGCTCTTATACTCTCAGGCTATGTCTACACTACCGTGGTAAGTCAACCTATGCTATTCACGTAGCTGGAGTGGACGTACCTTAGGTCGAATTAATGCGGGGTCTACACCGCAGGGGGTCGATGGGTGAAACTCTCCCGTTGACTTACCTTACTCTCCTTGTCAGGGGTAGAGTACAGGGGTCGACTGGAGAGCGATCTGTCGATTTGGCGGGTCTTCACTAGACTCACTAAATCAACCATCGGTGCATCAAACTCGGCTGTAGTGTAGACATAGCCTTAGTTATTTCTTTTTTGTACCTCCTGCCTTCTGCCCCCTTGGTGTGTATGCTACACCTTTTGCACAGACCCTGGATGCCAATCCAATGCAAGTTTTACCTCTTTACTGCTTACACCTGTTTTCTGACTGACTTGCATCTTCTTTCAAGCCATCATTTATATTTGTCCAGAGACTTCCATGGGAGTTGCACCCACTGACAGAGATGAGAAAGTAGCCCTTTAAGTTTTGGTGACATCACAGATCTTATGAGATTGTTGTGTGTTCCTATGCGCAGCAAACACACGAACAAAGATTCTACTCAGCATCCTAAGGCAAAGAGAAACTAACAGGGGAAACCATGTGATAGCTTTCCACTTCCTTGCCACTTGGTGGACTTTATATTAACAGGATGTTCTATGCAAACTAAAACTGGGGCTGGAGAGTCTGGGACTAGCAAGTGGCAATAGAACATGTCTTCTGGTTCTGGGCTTGGTTAATCCTCAACAAGTTCTCCAGCCTGGAAGACTCCACCTTCCACTGACCAAGAACTTGGAAGGAACATTAAAGGATAGAGAAACCAGAGGGTTTTTAGCCAGTGAAGCTCTTCCACCTTCCCAGCCTCAAAGTTTTCTGAACTCTTGCCTTTCCATCTGCTGGGATAGAGGAAAGTTACACTCTGATTTCTGCATGGAAAGTCCTGGGTATGAAGGAGCATTGCAGCCCAGATCAGCAGCACAGAAACAGCAGCAAAACTACTTGCTTGAGCTCAACTTGCACCTACTGGCGAAGCACAAGTAGTTGCAGCGGATGGGGAGGGAGGTGTGCTACCACAAAACTAACTGAAATAGAGAAATGAACAGTGGGGCCAGGTTTTTTTGTTTTTAAAAAAAGAGACTCATTAGTAGGAGACTACTAGACCTTGACCCCACTCCCCTTTCACTTCAAAAACATTCTTTAATAAAGCCACCTTGCAAGCGATTTCAGAGGGTTTGGGAGGAGGGCATACTTAATAACAGGACATGCCTGGCGGGACTTTGTTCTAGCCATGTGGGGGGTGGGGAGAATCAATAGGGAGTAAGTTTTCATTTAAAAAACAAACAACCATAAAACCCCCTTTAGTTGTGGCTTTAATAAAAACCTTATTCCTATTTATTCTGGAGAGAGGTGGTTGTTCTCCTTTTACCCATTTCTGAATCCATTTTATTGCTCCCAGCACCACTGAATGGGGACTCTGCTGGTCTCTGAGCTGATTTTGTTCCCAAAGACTAGTGGGTAACCAAGAAGTGCATTGGGTGAGGAGGGGAAACCCTCTTAATTTCTAGCAGTGTTTTAGAGATCAATCTTATCACCACAAAATTAAACTGAGAATGAGCAGAAACAGGTTTTAGTCACTCCATCCCCCCCCCCCCCCTAGCATTCCGACTCTCCCTCCTCCTCCATTTTCATTTCTTATGTTCTAGCTTTAAGAGAAACAATTACCATATGCCTGACCTTTAGGAAAGGAAAAACCCACAAGCATTCTTCATCATACTTTTTGATAGCAGATTTAAGAGAGAACAGCAGTCCCAATAACACTAAATCCTGGTTTTGCATGGAAGGTTCACATTAATCCTTCAGATGCTTAGCCTCTGCAGGCTGTACCAGGCATCAGATCTCAACACTTCTGCTTTTTGTCAATTACCTAAAGTCTATTGGGACCTTAAGCAGAGATAACAATACCATATGCACTATATGGGATTCTTTAGGAGAACGTACTGCTTTTAATAGGCTCCACACAGCAATTACCTAAAACTTGTATAAAATAGTTATGCAGTGCAACAGTCAGTGTTTCTGACCTCACTATGTTCATATCTTGGTATCAACATTTGTGTTCGCGTTGTTCCAATGTGGATGGCAGTATTAGAGTGCACGCAACTAAACAATGAACCAGAGGAAGCATGCTGTTGAATCTGTAGCCCAAATGTGCAGCAACAAACCACCAGTACCTTTTCTATTGATGAGCCAGACATCCAAAGAGAGTCTGGTTTAAGAAACACTGAATGCCTTATCTTGAGAAAAACTGCCAGTGCAAAATTAATTGCAATTGCGTTATCTGCTAGTTTAGATTGAGAGTGCTGCACTGTGTTGTACTGAAGTATGCTGCCATATGATTGCATCAGACAGAGATGGAAAAGATCCCTGAGGTCTACTAGGCTACCCCTCTGCTAGACTGGCCAACAGCCATCCCCTTATATGCGGAACGGGAACCAGTGTGTACCTCATGAATGAATTATGGAGCTAAATTAGGCCTATAAACTCCAAGCAGGCCATCAGGTATACAGATTCTAATTAGCAAGGCTGCATGTGTTTTTCATGTGCATGGCTTTTCAGTAATAAGATTGAGACACTCTGTTTTAAAGTAAGCAAAAACCCTGTGTCCTCCTGGCCAGTCCACAACAGAACAAAATGCTGAGACATTTTACAAGTTTGGCTCTATAATACGTTCAGTGGATTGTGTGTTTTTAAAATGGTTTTTAAACTATAATTAAATAAAATTGTCTTAAAAAGTTTTATTATCTGAGTCTGAATTTCCACTGGCCACTAACATAGTAAAAAAAACCATTCCACCGATTTTACAAGTATATATACCTCGTCCTCAATATAACACTGTCCTCGGGAGCCAAAACATCTCACTATAGGTGAAACCGAGTTGTATCGAACTTGCTTTGATCCACCGGAGTGCGCAGCCCTGCCCACCCCGGAGCACTGCTTTACCGCATTATATCCAAATTCGTGTTATATCGGGTCACGTTATATCAAGGTAGAGGCGTATCTTGTATTTTGCACTACACCATCATGGCAAAAAACCTCACTGCTAACACCCAAGCCTTACTAATCCTTTCATCCAGCTTGCCGAAACATGCATTTGCACCAAGGCCCCTGCAACACTTGGTCCAGGAGTTGAAAAAGACACTTGTAGAGCATGGTGAGCTACAGAACTTTTCATCCTTTACCCACAAACAAACAGGCTTCTCAGGCCAGATCCCACTAGCTCACGGATAAGGATTCATTTGTGGGTGAGAGGGAGATATACATTTGTTTCTTTACAAGTGGGGTGGCAGTATAAAAGGGATGTACAGCCACCACAGAATGTAAACACCAAAGCAATTTAAATGCAAGTATCCCATAGAGCAGTGGTTCTCAACCTGAGGCCCAATCAGCACACAGCTGCAGTCCATGAGACATCCTCAAGGCCATACAGGTAGTATTGGATGCACCCCATAATAGTAAATAGGTGGAGAACAACTGCCATAGAATGACATAGTGGTGCTGAAGAGCTCCCCTGATTAACCAAAAAAGACTAACACAATCAATCAGTCAAGAGAGTCTGCTATGCATTTCTAAAGCCTTATAATTGATTTTGTTACACACACCTAAGAGTTGAACTGCAGCTTCCAATATAGTCAAACTCCAGCACCATTCCCAAGATAAAGAAACTGGACTGGACACCTAATGTCTAAAACCAAGTACTTTCAAGACAATCCTGCATTTCTGTGCTGCAACATGGCACGTTTGAGTGGAATCTAGTTTATGTGTCTATCCAGGGAGATTTCCTTTCCCAGAACAGACCAATGTCCTGTTTTCCATTTGGAGATAAAGGCAGCAAAATTAAGTCTTCTGAATTTAACTTGATCCAGCATTGCTGGAATCCATGTGCTGGTTAAAAGGATTGGATGCAATCGGTTTCAATTGCATCTATGTTAGGTCTCAGGAAATGGATGGCAGAAGTTTTATTATAACTAGAGGGAGAATATTTTTCTTTAATAATCCACAAACTGAAAATACTCTAGATTTGCTGGAGACAAACCTCAGACATATTGCTTTATCAAAAGGATGAAATCATCTCTGCTTGACAACCAAGTCATGCCCCCAAAAGAGAGAAAGGAGCTCTCCTTCCTCCCACTCAATTAATTCCATAGCAAACACTTGCTCTCCTACTGAATCAGATCACAGCAGAACCAACAAATAGTTGCCAAAATTACTGCAGGAGGCAAGACCCAAGGAAAACAAGAACCCAGAGATGCTGAATTTACACTTGGTTTCCTTACGCAAGTGCCCTACAGCAGGCTAAGCTGTTGATCCAGGCAACCTTATCAGTTGCCACTGAGGCCAAAGCATTGGAGAGCTGACACACACCAGTACAAGAACTTCAAACAGGATGGTTTAAGTTACCCAACAGCCACTAATGTATCATTCTCTCATGCTTTCAAGTTTAGTGTGCACATGTGTGGGGGAGGAGAGTTGGAATGTAGAGGTAAATGGATTTGCCGGTAACATTCAGAATTGCTGGCTTCACTGAGACTCAAAATATATTATGAAGGTGCTGAGCACTGTATAGGATAGAGAAAGACACAGCCCTGAACCTCATTAGACCTGACACTTTCTGACAAATAACACACTTTGTACACAGACTGTTTAAAAAAAAAAAAGTTTTGAGGTGTTTACACTTTTGCCAATGAAACAACCTTCTTGCTCAAACGAACGCTGGCACAGTTCAAAGAAACCTATAAAACCCCAAATGCTCTAGGAAGTGACAGGGCTCTCGAGTGGCCCAAAAAAAACCTACACTGAAAAAAAGTAACAATAAAAATGCAAACCAAAAATACTGATACCCAAGGAAGTCTGAGGAAATCTATTGGGTAATGGAAGATAGTAAAAACCGAGAGGTGGAATACATTATGGGCGTATACATGGTGACAAAATGGGCCGCACGCCACAGTTGTCAAAGAGGACCTAATTTGCAGACAATGATGTTGCACAAGTAACATAGCATGATCTCCGAGAAAATAACTCTGCTGGACTCGGAGCCCAGAGCTGGAGTTTGCAAAGCTGGAAATAACAATCCGCTTGTAGACTGGGGATCTCAATGCCCCTCAGAGTACAACAGTGGTGTAAACTCCACACATTTCTGACAAAAAAAGATACAAGATGTGCCAGTGTACTCATCATGGGTAAATAAAGTGGAATAGAAGAGAAACCGATTGTCTGCCCGTGAGAGCCGTCACTCTGATCTCCCCCAGGAATGGATTTCCCAGGTGTCAACGAATGGAGCAGAGATAAGAGTCAATCCAGCTAAAAACCTAACATGCTGCTCCCCAGTTAGCAAGTGGGATAAATTTAACCATGCAGCCAACATCAAGGAAACCTGTGCACACCACACACAGCAATTGGCATACTCCTCCCCACCTCCGCAAACAACGAACTCAAATTAACAAATCCTCATGACCGAACTGATGCTTAACCATTAGTGGATCACGTCTCCCCAGCAGAATGCCTCCAGTGATCTGAAGTGTCAAGAAAGGCAACGAACTTGCTACAGTTAGAGTCCCAATACTCTGCCAATGCCCAGCAGAGTCATTAACACCTGTGCAAAGTGAATGCAGAATAATACAAAGACCAGAATAGTATCATTTTACATAATCACACACTTACACAAAATGCATGCAACAACTACACAAGTTGCAAAGCAGTGGAGAATTAAGCCCCTAGCGTTTAAGATGGCACTAGCCAAACACCATTTTGCTAGTGATGAAAAAAAATCAGTGTTGCCAACTCTTGAGAGTATATTGTGATTTTTTGTGTGTGTTTTTGCTTAAAGCCTCAAATGTTGGTATCAACTGCATGAGAACATCAGCTTTCATTTAAAAAAAATTAGTCCTCATATTTGTGGAGAAAAGCCTAAAAAGGCAATCCAAGTGCACTCTAAAGATAAAGCACCAAGCAAAGTCAAAGATAAGAACCCTATCCGATTTGGGGACATGACTCATGATATATGAACGCTTGGGATGAGGCACTGTTGAAATCAGAGAAAACCATCTGGTTAAAATATCCTGTGCTGAGAGCATGATACACACTTATCCAACTCTCACAAATTAAGATTTATTTTTCCCCAGGATCCCTGAACACTAGATTTACTGCATACCTTCATCTTCCATAATATCTGCCCCAGCCACCCCAGGTTTTTTAAAAACAAAAGCAAACAAAAAAAACCCACCTTCCACTGGTTCTTAAAATTTAAAAAAAAAGTCAATTCTAAATAAAAGATATTTAGTGAAACAATTTTACAATAGAAGCTACCTGAAAAGATAGCTTACTATGGAGTGCCAACTCCTCGGAGCCTGTTCAAATACATTTTCAATTGGGTATGATGAGATAAATACACCCTTTTCCTCTTATGAAAGAGATCCCCAAGAGTCTCTTCTATGTCTTTAAATGGAAGGCTGGTTTTTGTACTCTTATGACGACTTCAAGAAAGTCAATCTCTCCCCCTATAAAGCAGAAGCACTATTCTCTTACCTTCAGGTCCTACAGAAAGACTTATAGTTACTAAACATCTGAAGGAAATTGTAAGACCCATGTATGAGAAACCTATTCAACCATGCTCAAAAGGTTGAGATTGTGTCCAGCCCCTGCATGCATGTACACAAGGGCACAGTGACAAGTAAGGTGGGGCTCACTTGACTGCTCCTGTGTAGTGCTAAGGATACTAGCCACCCCACAAGGACAAGGGAAAGGCCCTGTTGACCCTATTCCCTTTCTTACTGTCCAGGAAAGCTAAGATGACAGAGCAGAGAGCACATTGCAGCTTCTGAAAGGGTGAGGCATGAGGTGCAAAGCACCTCTCAGAGGTTTCAACACCTCAGAGCTCTGGCTGCAGCATCAGAACATCTCACTGCCCCAATTCAGAGCAGGACAAGCATCTAAGTAAATCAACAGGACCACCCCTGTGCTTGGTTAAAGTGCAACTCAGACCTTAATATTCTCTTTTCTTAAGAGAAAATTGCTATTTGATTAATTATAGGGAGTTTTAGCAGACATTTGTATTCCTTCCTCCCCTCCCCATTCCCCCCCACATCCACATTAATATAGCTTAGCTAAGATTTCTGAAGTTTGTTTAAAAGTTTTAAGGAGTTAGTCAAAACACTTCAAAGGTTTCCATTTCCAGCCTCAACCTTATATAGAAGTTTGTACTCTTTCCAAACCTCTGCTCCTTCACCCGGCATAGGGGAGACTTCACTAAGAAGGGACAATGATTGCAGGAAGAACTCACTGCATTTCCCATTGCAGAAGGGCATTCTGAGAACAGATTAGATATAGCGGATTGAGAGACAGCCAGACAGACAGACACACACTGTTTTTCCCTCTTAAGGTTGTCTCCTAAAATAAAAATACTGAGTGGCAGGATCTTTGTGCATGTAGCAAGTTCAAGAAAATATAAAAAAAAAGTTATTAGCCTGTGGATTGCAATTCAGAAATCCTACATTTTCGTGCTGAAACAATGCAGAATGGATTAACACACAAAGGATTGTTATGCTGTATAATGTAATGGTGTAAAGAGAAACATTCAGCAAGAAGCAATCCCTTTCTCCTCCACCCTCTCTTTATTGAAGAGATTTGTAGACACATTGGCATTTGACTTTCTCCCCCAAACATGCCCTACGATTCAGTCTCCGATACAGACAGCCTGATAGGACAATGATTGATTCTGTTGAGACAGAAGATTATATACACAATAAGCAACGACCATGGTAATTTGGTTCATATGCTATATAGTCAGATTGTTTGAATTACAGCTGCTGTGCACACAAATTTACCCAATTCTATTGAGGATTATTTCCCCCTTATTGAAACTAACTTCTGCACATGCAGAGAGTTAGATTTCAGGAACATCTCTGTATTGTTTTATTGGGAATTTCATCTCATTTTGGTCTCCATGTTCATGATTAAGTACTGATGTTAGCCTACTGGAAACCAACAATTTCTTCCTATAGGATATGCATGGTATGTCATTGAGTATTACGTTAAGCTGTAAAGAGTTCTCCAGCACTGCAAGGCACATGCTTGTTAGCCAATCTTAAAGTAACAGAACCGGAGTCTTCGCTGTATAAATAACTGTATTAACTATATAGTGGAAGAGTACAAGTGTGAATTTACAGTTTGCAACAAATGTGTAGTATTGACAACCCCAAGTGTTCAAAAACAATCACCCCTCCCCAACAATTAGATGGCTTTAAAAAATCCTGAGATTTAAAAATAATTTGGGATTTTATTTGCCTTTTGTGTTTTAAGACATTGAAGATTCTCTGTTCATGTTTTCAAGTTTTTCCTCTGTAACCATGAAGGCCAGGGAAAAAAAAAAAAAAAGTAAGCTGAAATACTTCCAACCACTGGATTCCACAAGTTGGGGCTTTAAACAAAAAAGACACCCACTATTGTGAGACTCAGAATCATACTGCAAGTAGGTTATGCTTGACAATGTATTTCCACTTTCTTGGGGAAACCTGCACTGTACCGTTTGAATCTACTGTTAGGATCAGCCAAAGCTCTGACGAACGGTGCATCTCCCTCCACTTTCACTTCCTACTTCTTTGCATTTCTTTCCTTGAAAGTCTCCCCCACCTGCACTACACTCCCACCCAACCACTCCCAAGCACTTAACTGGGACTAAATTAAGCTAAAAATTAAAGCCACCTAATTATGTATTAGGCCTAGAGAATGTGCTTGACACTACAAGACAAAATACCAGAACGATTTATTAAAACAAAGTGTAGTTTAAATGTAAAAGTATTTCTCCCACTTCAGAAGAGCACATTGAGTCCCTATATTGGTTTAAATCCATCTTTCCCTAAAGTAGGGTGGTGATTGGGGGTGGGGGACTTGTAAAAGCAAGCAATGGTAGCAAAACTCATAGGGGGCACCAGCTGTAATCACTGAGATTGTTTGGGGTTCAAACATCCCAGGACTATACCACCTGAGTGCCACAAACCCTCTCTTTGCCCAATCATGCATTGTTTTAACCAACTGACTCGCTCCTTGTCAGGTCTGTCTCCTGCCTCTGTCCACATGAGCAAGTGGCAAAAACGGGGAAAAAAGGCTGCTAAACTTCTGAAAGTTTCTATTGATATGCCAAGCGCTCCACCAGGACACATCAGAAAAGGCCCGTCTGGGCCATCCCTCATGTGCTGGGGATTTGATTTGTTCCTGCTTAAATGAAAAAAGCCACAGCCATTTAAATATAGAAAAGTTGAGTCATGCAGTATCTCAGGCAAATTCTGGCCACTTCAATCATCTCAGGGGAAGCTAACTGGACAGCAGACTGAACTGGGTATATTTAGAGTGATCATGAACATATCAAATGGGATACAGTGATTTTATCCTCCCCACCCCAACTAATGTAACTGATTGCATACATTCAAGAGCAACTCAAATCGTGTTTGTTTTTATTAGAATCACACAAGACTGTAAAGAGAAGTCACTCACATGAAAAAAATAAAGGCTACCGAGGTTCACGGATACATATATCAGCAATTAAGAGTTACTGAAAGAAGGATCTTAAACACTTGCAACAAGTTTGCTTTCTGTGAAATGGGGAACAGAGTTTAGTGTATCCCAAAAAAGCAAGTCCATAATAAAATTCAATTGAGAAGTGTCAGTCACTCCTGGCTCAAACTGAAATAGGCCACCATTCACAAGAGATGTATAAACATCCAGACTATGTCTATACTACAGATTACTCTGGTACAATTTATGTCACTCAGGGGTATGAACAATCCACACCCCGAGCGACATAAGTTATACTGACCTAAGTGCCAGTGTGAACAGTGCTGTGTCGGCAGGAGAGCTTCTCCTGCCGCCATAGCTACTGCCTCTTGCAGAGATGGAGTTATAAAGCCGACAGGAGAGCTCTCTCCCATCGGCTTAGAGCGTCTTCACCAAAAGCACTATAGCGTAGACAGCCTAAGTCTCATTGGAAGAGAGAGAACAAAATGGGTTGGGGGGTTGTTCCTTACAGCAGGGGTTCCAAAACTGTGCATGATCCGCTGGTACAACTGCATTCTCCAGTCAAGCCAGGGAGGGATTGGGGGGCAGGTGCCATGTGGGGTATCTCCTCCCCAACTGCATCTTTCCACTCACCTGCCAACGCTGGCCCCTCAGCACAGCTCCAGGGCACACACAGCCCCATCCACTTGCCCTGCCTGACAGAGCCTATGCAGGGAAAGCAGATGGTGCTGTGCTCAAGGGCTGGAGTCAGCAGGGGGCCGAGAAGTGAATACGAGATCAGGTTGAGCCTCACTAACATATGTCCCCAGCTGGAAAAACTGTGCACGTAGAAGCAGGCACTTCCATCCCATCAAGACGCCTCCTGGTCTGTAAGTTATTTTATATTTGTATTTACAATATTCGATTCTTTTCTAATTAGTAGAGTGGAGGGTTGGGTCTTTAGTGTAAAATCTGTATTTCTGTGCTAAGAAAATTGAAAACACAATATACTGTTAAAGTTGGAGAACTTTTCTTTTAAAAATCAAACACTGCAATGTTTTTTTAAATCAATTTTGTTAATGTTGTTGTGTTGCTTATTGTTCAGTTATTACACAAAATTGTGTTTTCCTCTCAACATTCTTTTTAAAGAGTAGTTTTACTAAAACTGTTTGGTTGCAAAGATCTTGAAGCATTTCTTTGAGTGCCTATTGCTAGGGATCTCTATCATTACAATTGTTCACATTAAAACGAAAAGGAAACATGTCCATGCCTATTGCAGCTGCACAGGTGGGCCTCAGGGAAAAAAGTTTGGGAACCCCTGCCTTACAGCTTACTAAAAAAGTGCCTAAAAAGCTTTTTTCCCTTCACCCATATACTTGCAGCTCATGCAATCTCTGTAGCTTCAGCAAGCACTGTGATCACAGCTGGGTTCCAGCCAATCAAGAGTGCAGAACAAGGCAAATTCAGCATTAAATGTGTTCATATTTTCCCTCTGAGACAAAGATTTAACCACCGTTCTGTCTTCTACACTGCATCTTCCAAGTTAAACTTCCTGTTACTGCTCTCAAGTTAAAACATCCCTAACCACTTCCATGGATGTTTATATGAGGAAAGGGTTCAGGGACATGGGGAGGGGGGAGGGAGAGAGACGAGAGAGGGGGAGAAGAGAGAAAGCATACTGCTGTAGACGTGTCCACTCTTCAGATTTGGCTTAGGTCCTCAGTGGCTTTCCTCCTGAGACTCAGTATATGTTTACATGACACCAGTGTGGTTGCAAGAGAAAGGAGGACTGTAATTGAAACCACCAAAAATAACCATTGGCAAGGACACCAGTTATTTTGCACAGACCCCCTTCAGCAGCTCTCATGGTCGTGATTCAGCAGACACTCTGCCAGCATTCCAAAATAAGGGTTCTTTTCTCTCTCTTTCCAAAGGAAATCTCAGAGCTGTACAGAACAACCTAAGAAAGGATCTCAGCACAGGGGTTTAACTGATTTACCACCACACGGCAGCCTAATGACAATAAAAATAACCAAACAATTCATTGTCTTACACTTTGTCAGTTAAATCTTCCTAAAGTCTCTCCCAGAGAACACTTTCCCTGTAGTGAAAATAATCTCAGTTGTTATTCCTATGAGTTGCTGAGTCAGGCAAACAGCTTAATAGTTACGAAATGCTTGCTTAAGTTATGCAGTTATTATATGGGGTACGAGAGATGCCACCTCCTTAGGTAACATGATTTAAAAGGTTCTTGATAAGATAAAACTTTTTTAAAAAGTATTTTAAAGGTGATCTGTGAAAGAGGGAAGAGTGTCATTTTTGCTTCTTTATAATACATAAAGGTAATTTGAAAGTCTCCCTCCTCCTCATAAAGAGGGTGCTGATGGCTTCTGCCCATATATTTCTAGTGCAAAAACAGGGATATCAAGTTTCATCCTCTGCTTTACTGGTGAACTCCTGGGAAGGCTGGAGAAGTAGAGTGGGATGTCTCTCTAAAATGAAGCAGAATGGGTGGTACAGTGCAGTCACACTTCTTCTGAAGACTTTGCTTCTCCAAAGCGTTTTGCAGGCACAGGGGCAAAAAAAAAAAAAGAGTGTTTAAAATTGCATTTTAAAAGCATTAGAATAAAATTTACTACCCCTCAATTGCTCAGGTTTTAGTCTTTTGACATTTGTGATGTCAGAATCAAACTAGTTCTTCAGTTGTTCATAGATTCCTTCAGCAAAGACAGGTTGCTTTTTTGTTGCAGATGTCCTCAGACCTTCTTTGCAGCAAACAAACAAACAAAGGGTACAAAAGTACCTTTACCCCTTCATGTGCACTGACCTCAAGCTATACACTAATAGTATGGGTTCTTTAAAAGGGACTCTGAGTACTTGCATTTTTAAAAATCAGTTTTTCACATAATTTAGTTTTCCGATTCAAATATTGTGCTTTTTTTTTTTTTTTTTTTTTTAAGTTAAGGTTTTTCTGCTCCTGTGCAATCTTTGTCAGAGTTTTTTTTGTTGGGCCTGGGAGCACCACCATTGAATCTGATTGGGCTAAACTTTTCCTTAACCCCATTTGCTGCCTACTCGAGTTGCTATTCTTGCTAGAGCTCTGGAAGAGTGAGCACATGAGGTTCCCCACAGCAGTGCATGACAGCGATATTCATACTAGTACATAAAGACAGGAAACCAACTGGTCATCAAAGCAGCAGCGAAATCAAGTACATGCAAAATGCACCAAGAAACCCAAATGGAAGAACAGTTTATTCTTAGGGGTTACTTACGACAGAAGTTAAATTGTCAAATGACAATATGATTTCCAAGATGATGTACCTTTAAACAATGTTCACACTAGACAATGAACCAGTGCAATACAATTTAGGGATTTTCCCTCCCCATTACACCAACAAATAAAATATACGGTGCATTATAAAGCAGCTTTGCAGAACTGTCAAAAAAGTGCATTGCCCACCCTTTGCTGGTATGCTAAAGAGCTAGAAATTTAACTAGCATGTCACAAAAAGCTTACCTGCCTCAGGCAAATGAGAAAGTAGGATTTCGCAAGGCAGGTATAAAGTTTTTTATAGGCATGGGTTTGAAATGATTACATTACTCATGAGTTGCTAGTGGCAGTGGTTCTATGCTTCCAGACTGGTGAATGTAGCATGCGTCAAATCGAGACTCTGTGATAGGTTCCTTTTTTTTTTTTTTTTTTTTTAAAAGAAATCAGCAGTTGTTTGAAGCAGCTCAGCAATTCAGAGTGTCAAAAGTTGTCCTCAGAGTAACGTTAGCAGGCAGATGAGGTGGCAAAAAGCTGCATGAGAAATGTAATTGTTCACATACATACCACCCCACACATTGCGAAATCCTGACCCCAGCTCCCGCCCCCCGGGGGTGGGGGGGAAGAGAAAGAGGGCAGCAGGATTTGGATTCAGGAGATAGGATCGAGGCCCAACTCACATGCATCCACACACACATTTTCATTCCTTCTTTTTTTTAGTGCTTATATCAGCAGCGACATACGCTTGTAACAGCCAGTGATATCAACCACAGTGAACTCAATTCATTGACAGAATTCCTCACCTAACCTCCCTGCTGTCTTTGACACTGGAGTCAGGGGTACACCTCAAAAAGCAGGTACAACCGGGTGTCAGCCACAGTGCATGCCAGTTCTCTGGGCATCTCATCAAATAGCTGCTCAAAGAACAGTTTCTCTGTAAGGCTACTAAATTGCTTTACGCATCACACCATCCTTGCACAATGTTCTTCATGACAGCAGGCTGCCAAACGCTAAATGGATATGTTTTTACTGAAAATAAGAAGTGATGCTTGTTATAAAGGGTTTCACCTACACAGTTCTGGAATGCCAGTCGCCATGGCACGTAGACACCAGTCTACAAAAAGCAGCAAGAGCAGAGTAAGAATGAGGATGTAGAACAGGAGATTTTCCTGGTTTCTCAATTTTCTCTCTCTCTCTCTCTCTCTCTCTGTGTAGCCCTCAATCCTTTGTGCTTCTCCCATGGGGCATCCACCAAGCTCTGTTCATTCTCTTCTCTACCTCTCACTTCAGATCAACCCTGAATTGTGCCAGCTCTCTTTCTAGACACAGAGACAGGCTGGCTCTAGAAGGAACTATACTGCTTTCACAGTCCAGAGGGGCTGCTTTCACCTAGGACTGACAGACTGAGCTAGTTTGGCACCTCAGCATACTCTGCTGGGATGACCACCTAGCTTGCTTTAGAAAGCAGTCTGTGCATGGATGAGGGTTACTTATGAGAAAGGTGCTGAAACACCACCGATGGAGATAAGAGTTTCCTTATCCAAAGGGGAAGTACAGCACAGTCAGCATCCATGCACACATCCCCACACCACCCTGGCACCATGGCTCTGCCCTGACATGGAAGTGCCGTCTCCAAGGGGATATTTCAGCTTTCCTCACTGGATATTTGGGAACTGCCGCCCTACAACGTGGGTAGAGTAGAGCCAAAGGACCAGTACAGAGGTAGTAGAACTGAATCTGCACCACACACTACAACCAGGGAACTGTCACATGAAGCAACATCTCTCTGGCAATTCGCGCCCCCGACCCCCATTTCACCATGACACTTTACACACAAATGGAGCTTAGACAGCTAAATAACACTCCTTGCTTAATAGGTGATGCCGACAGCAGTTTCCCCTTTTCTCCAGCACACTGTACCTAAGCCAAGCTTTCCAGTTTGTTCCTCTTACCCACCCATCTGGTCTCAAGCCATCACACACCTTGAACTGCCAATCTACTAGCCTTGCACTGTCTATACTTGGACTCCCACCTTGGCGACAGCTGGTGGTACAACAGTGGGAAGCTGGAAGGAAACTGCTACTTTAGTTAAGGCCAGAAAATTAGCGAGCTATCTCGAAAGTTTTCTGCTTGGCTTTCCACTCCCGTTTTGTTCTGTGCACTGCCCCAACACAGAGAAAATCTTTCTGCTGACCTGGGGGACATGGAAAGGATTTCATGCCAACAACAGCATGTCGGTGCATTGAGAACCCCATCTGTTTCCTTTGAGCATGACTGTTAAACACACTATCCTCCACAGAACTCGGAGATTAGTAAAACATGTACAACATGCAATCTGCGCTCAACCTGCAGCCCAGCTGTTCTTTCTCCTCATATTAATGCTTCGTAGTAGACTCTCCTCATATTTAGGGCTCCAATCTTAAATATGTCACAAGAACAAAGTTTAGTAGCATTTTGGGAAAGTCAGTACATGAAAAGAAAGCTATTTCAGCTTGGTATCTCACACAGAGACAGACACACCCTCCAAGATAAAGGCAAACATTTGTGTTTCTTTTGATGCTAACAGGGTCAGCTCCAAATCATGGGGACTAGGTGGTGATTAACCCAGACTGATCATGCCAGTAATGGTTTCTTGTTATCAAAGGAGGACATCCAACAATATAAAAGGGATTGACAAAAGAAAACCCTGCTTAATCCTTTGCAAGAAGGAACAAGAAAGGGGACATGGTAAGGAGACTCCAGTCAGTGCCTTTCTTTTCACAGGTAGCTATTACATCTATATATTTCTTCTAATGGAAGTATTTTATGGACCTCAGACTTCATATTATGATGGGAGTCACCAGGTGGTGCAGTTACAAATTTTTGTCACATGAACACTGTTCAGCCTTTGAAGAAATACTGCACGGTTAGCTTTGTGATGTGGAGTTGCTTTGTGGTGGAGCTGTTGCAAGCAGCAGGAGGGATTTGCTCTCTGTCTAAATCTCTAGAGCCAATTCTTGGTTTTGAGTTGTACCCTGGAAACTGGCCATTGGTGTTTGGGCTGAGATTGCACATAGACTATTGTTATCTTTCTGCAGTTTGTGACCTCCTCTGTTCAAGGACTGATGCATATAGTGTAAAACAGACAAGATACACGAAGAAAAAACCCAGACTCCCATATCACGGATTTCTTCTCCAAAAAGAAACTGCCCTGCGAGGCTTGAAATCTGCTATCACTGAGAGAGGCAAGAGTATAGTTTTTCAAATTGCCTGATTGGGATTAATTTTAAAGGAGGGCCCAGATCCTGCAACTTCTTGATATCAGTACTGCTTGATATCAGCAGAGATCCATTTGGGCACATGTTTGTTTTGCAGTCATACAAATCCCTTGGTATTCAGTGGACAAATCTGCAAGGAAAGCCATAAGCCCTTTCTTCATAAGATCTGCATTTACAAGACTGCACATGTAGGAGCAGGTAGTGTGTCAGCCCTCTCCTTAGGCATGAAAGGTAAAGCACAATGGCGTTTATGGTACTTCCTACTTTTAAGGCTTGCCTCTGCATTCAGAGTCACAGGCAGAAGGGAACAAAAAATGGAAACAGATTTCTTTAAGTTTCCTGTTTTTCCTATTTAGGACCAAGTGTGATGATAGATAAATTGAAGAGGTCACACAAAGCCAGCAGCCATACAGAATTAAGCTCATCAAAAACAAGAAAGAGTCGGACCAAGTGCCAGAGGCACATTTATTTATGCAAGAATAGATTAAAGGGCAAAAAGAGACAATCCTCTATGGTGAGAAGTGTTACAGGAATGATCACTTTCAGTAATCACTGCAGATTCAGAGCCCACTAGCACACATCAGCACAGGGTCTGCACTGATTATTAACTGTGTAGGGGGAACCATTAGAACATGCCCTTTCAGGTCCAATGAGCTGAGCTGACAAAAGGAGACTTCATCTGGTTACCCACATGAAAAAAAGTCTCTCATGGAACTACTTAGCAGATGAAGAAGTGACCTTTCAACTATAGCATCATGGGATTCAAATTCAACATGACACTGGAAATGAAAGTCTGGCATTTCTGGTGAGCAGGTTAGGTCAATTAACTATTCACTGATGTGTGATCGGTGTAGTTTTACAAGTAATGCCCACTCAGGAACAGTTCTTGTTATTAGAGCTAAATACTCATATTCCACTTTGTATACACAGCACAGCGTTTCACCCCATTACTGAAATGCATCCGCCTTTGCAGTGGTATGTAAAGTTAAACTAGGTTATGTAGGTTTCCCAGGGCTGGCCTGAGGGAAAACAGCACCCTGGGAGAACTTTTATTTTGGCGCCCCCCCATCACTCCAGTTCCGTCCCCTGGCTCCCTGGGCTTCCCCCCTCCACCTAACCTCTGGGCTCCGCTGCCTCCCCCAGAGTTTAAATTTGTATTGAAAGAGATGCCAGAGGCTAGAGCTCAGCCTGGCACAAATTAAGCACTGGCAGGGCAGCCTGATACTGGCGGGTGCTGGCCAGGCATCCAGCTTTGAAGGCAACGCCACCGCCAGTAGCAGTGCAGAAATAAGGGTGGGGCTGTCACAAGGGGGCTGCATCTTGCCAGAGCCCACAGCCCTCCTGCAGCCCTCTGGCCACTCCTGGCTCACCCAGGGCGGGGAGGGAAGAAACTTTAACCATGATTCCAGGAACTACTTAGGCACTGAAAACTCTTAAGTTTTTGCAGATAACTTAGGAATTAGCAAACAGGAGCAATGTTTATATAAAGAAAGAAAAAAATATATACAAACTCCAATTAAAGCCACGTTTAAAGTTTAGATGTAAATTTAGAACAATTAGATAATACAGCAGAATATTTCCAATCCCAAGATTTGAGGTATCAGTTCTGGAGCTTTAACACAGATATCAGAAACACATCTTTAGTAGAGATAAATAAAAATAAATAAAATGTGCTTATTTTCCTCTAACAGACACTGTATTACTACCATTATCTACTCTCTTTTAGTCAATTGTTTTTCACTAAAAACATAATTTTAACATATGTGATTAAGGTTTTTTTTCTTTTATTAAGAAAGGGAATTTATTTTTCTAATTATGTTGGCATTTAAATTTACTGATCACAATCATGTATGTGATTCACTAACTTTGACTCCATCATTGCTATTAGTATCATAGTTGGAACTGCATTTATTTTCATTTTAAGTTATTTTACAGATACAACTAAAAATACAGTTTGAAAATAAGTGACTTTCATCTGCCCAGTGTCTAAAGTTATGTTAGCTAAAGTTTTTAAACTGGCACTGCTAAGCTTAGTACAAGTTAAAGTTACATTCTAGAAGGATACTATCATTTGATTGTACCACAATAATGAATGACAAAAGCACAATATGATAAAAGTAATAATTTCTCCAGCCAGGACAGGTTAGGCATTTTAAAACTCACTACTCAAAGAATTAAATGTCAGCAGAAGAGAAATAGAATTATGAAATGCACAGACCAGTCAAAAAACTAAAACAACAGCACTTTGAAAGAATAAAATCAGAGAACAAACAAACAAACACAACAGTAGTACGTGCTGGGGGATGAGTGTGAAAGAGACTGTGTGAGCTTAGGGAGTGAGTTGGGAGAGCGTATGAGAGACCGCACACTGCCCCTTTAAGAGAAGGCACTCACCAGTCTGAAGGAAAAGCTCCTTCAGACACAGCAGCAGCTGCAGCCAGCAGCTCCGTCCCTCTCTTGGGGAGCCCTGTTCCCACCCCCACCATGTGAAGATGGGGTACATGGGGACAGGGGACACCCTAACATTAGCGGCACCTCGCCCCCCCCACCCCTCCAGCAGACAGGAAGCTCCGGGGAGCAGCTGCAGCAGCTGCAGGGTCGGCTCCAAGGCAGCAGGCAGGAGCCGCAGGGCTGCAGTCACCAGCAGAGCAGCAGGGGAAGGGGCACCCCTGCTCCGGAGGCACCCCTAGTCTTCACACAGTTCACCCCTATGTAAGGCCAGCCCTGAGGTTTCCTGTCAAGTAGCTAAAACTAAATCCAGTGGGCATTACAGGAGTAGTTTAGGTAAACAGGATGCAGGTATCCAAGTTGCTAACAGCCCTAACTTTATGAAGATGCTCCAGATTCTCCTCTGAAGGAGATCATTCCAGCAGAACAGTGGTCTGGTATGCCAGGGGTTCTCAACCTTTTCCTTTCTGAGCTCCCCCGCCTCCAGTAAAAATTCCATGGCCCACCTGAGCCATAACAACTGTTCTGCTCAATATAAAAGCAAGGGCCAGAGTTAGGGGGTAGCAAGCAGGGCAAAGCTAAGTTGCACAGGCTTCAGCTTCAGCCCCGGGTGGTGGGGCTCAGGGCCCTGGGCTTCAGCCCCATGCAGTGGGGCTTCAGCTTTCTGCCCTGGGCCCCAGCAAGTCTAATGCCGGCCCTGCTTAGCAGCCCCCCAGGGGGCCCCAGACTCCTGGTTGAGAACCACTGCTGTACGCTATGTAGCGGGCACTGGTTCAGTAGTGACTCAGAGGGAAGCACATCACCACCATCAGTTCCTGTAGCACAATCCGCTTTCCTTTGGAGATCCCCATCCAAGTACTGACAAGACTGGCCCTTCTTAATGAGAGAGATAAGAAGAACATAATCAGCCTCTGTTCCTTCAGCCTAACTGCTACAATCTTAAGAGTACTGAGGTGACCACATTGTTTTCAAGTTTTGATTTAAAGGCACAGGATCAATACTACTGTAGACTCAGCGTAACATTTTTCAGAAATATGGAAATGACTTAGGTGCCTAAGTCTCACATGCTGGCGGAAATTTTAAGATGAAATTGTATTTATCTAGAAAATAAGCACAGTGGAAGCATCAGAAACGTCTCTACACTGCCCAACCTAGTGCATTCATACTGAGCGAGAGAAACTCCTCAGAGGCACGACAATTCAGTGTCACTGTTCATTCAGTCCTTGACCTCTGCTAAAACTACCTACACAGATGCTGATTTTGATAAGGGCTTTTGGGGATACAAAAACCTGTCCACTGGGAACAGGGCCCCATCTCACAGGCATTAATAATTTTCCATTACAACTGTCTGACCTGATTTAGTTCTGAACTAGCAACTTAAAGGACTACCGATCCCACTACCAGCCTCCCAAGCTAGCCAGTCCCTAAAGAGTGAACAAAGGAGGCAGCTCACTACCACCCTGGAATCAGTCACGACTAGGAACAGTCTTTCCCCAGTAAGCGGAGTCTTCACAACCATCAGCTCTGTCATTGCTTTTAGTGCTATGCTACTGAGGCCCAAGCCTCTTCCTAGTGACACAGCCTGCTGAGCGAAACAGACAGGAATGCCCACTGGCTTTCACTCTGCAGGGGGTGCCTTGGAAAAGGAGCTTTTGCTCAGTGTGGTGGCAAAGAGTTCTAACACAGCTTGTCAGCATGGTTCAAAGCTACTTACAAGCAGCAGAAAGTAGAGACAGCCGAAATAGGGGAGAGCTTCGTAAGAGGAAAGAAATGCAGAGAAAACTGGAGTGAGGAAAACATAAGAAAGGCCGTACCGGGTCAGACCAAAGGTCCATCTAGCCCAGTATCTGTCTACCGACAGTGGCCAATGCCAGGTGCCCCAGAGGGAGTGAACCTAACAGGCAATGATCAAGTGATCTCTCTCCTGACATCCATCTCCATCCTCTGACGAACAGGGGCTAGGGACACCATTCTTACCCATCCTGGCTAATAGCCATTTATGGACTTAGCCACCATGAATTTATCCAGTTCCCTTTTAAACATTGTTATAGTCCTAGCCTTCACAACCTCCTCAGGTAAGGAGTTCCACAAGTTGACTGTGCGCTGCGTGAAGAAGAACTTCCTTTTATTTGTTTTAAACCTGCTGCCTATTAATTTCATTTGGTGACCTCTAGTTCTTGTATTATGGGAATAAGTAAATAACTTTTCCTTATCCACTTTCTCAACATCACTCATGATTTTATATACCTCTATCATGTCCCCCCTTAGTCTTCTCTTTTCCAAGCTGAAGAGTCCTAGCCTCTTTAATCTTTCCTCGTATGGGATCCTCTCCAAACCCCTAATCATTTTAGTTGCCCTTTTCTGAACCTTTTCTAGTGCTAGAATATCTTTTTTGAGGTGAGGAGACCACATCTGTACACAGTATTCGAGATGTGGGCGTACCATGGATTTATATAAGGGCAATAATATATTCTCAGTCTTATTCTCTATCCCCTTTTTAATGATTCCCAACATCCTGTTTGCTTTTTTGACCGCCTCTGCACACTGCATGGACATCTTCAGAGAACTATCCACGATGACTCCAAGATCTTTTTCCTGACTCGTTGTAGCTAAATTAGCCCCCATCATGTTGTATGTATAGTTGGGGTTATTTTTTTCAACGTGCATTACTTTACATTTATCCACATTAAATTTCATTTGCCATTTTGTTGCCCAATCACTTAGTTTTGTGAGATCTTTTTGAATTTCCTCACAATCTGCTTTGGTCTTAACTATCTTGAGTAGTTTAGTATCATCTGCCTTTGGTCTTAACTATCTTGAGATGGGGTGATCCAGAAGTGTACTACACTTTGTAACCAAAATTGTTCAGCATGAGTTTTGTAGGTTACTAAGAAAGTTAATTTGTTCAAAGAGATAGAAAAAGCAAGGAGACGACCAAGGTTTTCTAGGTTAATGGTTTCCTTAATATTCCTGCTGGATTCTTTGCCACTCTAAACATAGCACAGAGAAAAAAAAAAAAAGATTCAGCTGGATCATCAGGAGCAGATTCAAGAAACAGTTCTCTTGCCTCTCAATAGTTTTCCTTTTGGAACATATAAAGAGACACTAGTCCCTTGCTGGTTTAATATTTAAACACTTATTTAAATCTGGAAAAATTAAATCCCTTCACAATAACGTAGGCAGAGTAGTAGCATTTGAGTCATTCAAAAATGTGGTTGTAAAAAAATCGTGTGTAAATGCCTACTACTGATATACAATACCTAGTACAAATATGCCTCACTGAGCATCCACTTTCAGCGGCAGTTGTGTACTGTCTATTAAGCCGTATTTCCTTCCGAATTTTGTTGAAGGTTAGAAGAGAGCCTGGAATCAGTGACAGCAGAACCTTGAATGCAGCTGCCCCTCTCCCCATAACTACAGCAAGAGCTAATCTGAATTCGTGAGAACTCCTAGAAGCAGTTAGGAATGTGTCATGAGTGATGTCTAGTGTTTTATTATGACCTGTACGCTGCATCCTTTCCATCGGTAAGAAAATGGAAACTGTAGCCATGCAGAACAGGCAAAATAAATAACCTAATTGTGAGGAGGAAGTAAATCCCTTGTTTTAATTGCTGGGGAAAAGGAAAAATAAATATTGTGGGAAGGTTCTCTAATATTGGACCTTCATTAGGGTGGATTATTTGATAGATAAACCTTCCCCATCATCTGTTTTAAATGGACAGCGTATTTGTTGGAGCTATTTCACCACCTTAATAAAAGGGAAGAATTATCAGGTTTGGGGTTCCTCTTTCATTCCCCCCCCCCCTTTTTTTTTAAACTCCCCTCACTGTTGCCAAGATGTGCATGCATTTGGGGGGGTGGAGGGGGGAAGAGAGAAGAGGCAGAACAGTTGGGGGTGGAAGGACAACAGAAGTAGATTATTTTCTCTTTATTCTTATGTGGGTGTGAGTTATGCATAGATATTTAAAAACTGACTCATAGCATTGCAGTTGCAATTCCTTAATTCAAATTTAGTTAGATTTCTAGCTGTAACTAGACCTTTGTAATTTTTTTTAATAGTGTATCTTGCGAACATCAATAAAGTAGTATTTTATAACACTGTTAAACTTAAAAATAAATCCTGGGTAACTGTAAAAAAATCCACTCAAATCTTTTGCCCGTGCAGAATAAGACAAGACTTTTACAAATGGTTACTTGAAAGTTTTGGTATAGGCCAATTAAAAAAAAAAAAAAAGGCAGTTTCAAAATGTACCCAGTTCAGTAAGGCAGCCTCAATGCACAAATATTAATTATAGACTTACATTGGTAATCTCGTTTTGTAACCTGCTCTTAATTTCCTCCCTGACTTAATATTTTAATTGGACCCATAACTGCTGGTAGTAAGAATGTAAACAAGAGTCCCAACTCTCCATATGGAAACACAAAATCCTTTCAGCGAGAAGCAGCCCTGTCTTAGCTTTATTGTTCTGTTCTGCTCAGTCACTAGAACAGAGGTATACCCCTAGGTATGCCAACCACAAAATCCAAAGCTGACTGACTGTTTTGTCTCTATGCCTGACAAGCTGCAAAGACAATGTTATGTCTTCTAGTGGTTTAAGGACAATTATGATGTACTCCTTGTCTTTTACACAAGACCGGTAGAGCAAGGAAACTCACTGCAGTTTGTTGCCAGGTTTAAGATGAATGAACCGCCGTGTTATATTGATATCCAGCTCCCAACGGAGCTGAATGGTGCAAGCATTACTCGGCTTGACAAACAAAGCAACCTCCTGCTCAATCACATGAAGACTTCGGATGAGAATTATTGTTGGCCTGGTAGCATCTCTTAGCTCCTTAATTGTTACAGTAACCCCACACCTACCATACTTGTCATAACTAAGGAAAAGGTGTTTCGGGGCGGGGGGGGGGGGGGGGGGAGTTGTTTTTTTTTTTAAACATGTTCACATTTTAACTAATGGTTTAAAACATGTATAGACAAGGCAAAGTGTATTATAACATGTTAGCTGGTAAAGCGAGCCCTAGTGAGGAGCCCAGGTTTTCACCTCAACCAGATAAAGTGTTGTAATACAACTTGCCCCATCTATAGTAAGGTTTTAAACACGTTCATGAACTTGGTTTATTTAAACCACATTTTTCTAGTACAGACAGACCCTGAGAGAAAGGCTCATTTTCTCCATTGCAATGAGCAGGCTCATTCACATCAAGTCACTTCATCAAGGTAGGACACAGACATATTTTGGGTTAACTCAGTACGTTAGCCACGGTGCTTAGACCTACAGCAGTTTCTCTCAACCTGGGGGTTGCAGGACCGGTTTAGGGGGGTTGTAAGTGCAGAGCTGGCATTAGGGAGCGGCAAGCAGGGCAACTGACTGGGGCCCCACATCACAGGAGGCCCCACAAAGCTAAGTTAGATGCTTCAGCCCCAGGCAGCGGGGCTGGAGCCCTGGGTAGTGGGGTAGTGTGGGTGGGTTGGCCAGGCGTGTAACAATTTTATTTTTTTTAAGTCCAAAGCAGGTCACCAGCACAAAAAAGTTGAGAAACACTGATCTACAGTGATGGGAGCAGTATTAGATCCTTGAGAGAGAGAGAGCGAGAGAGAATGAATCATTTCTGTTGGGGAGGGAATGGAAAGAGCCAAAGAGATGTTTTGATTTAGCCACAGATTAAAAAAAAATTAACAGAATTAATAGAAACAGAATAGGCAAGTGGGCCTCAAAATAGTGTAGGGCAAAAAACAAAACAAAACAAAAAAATCAGTCAACTCTAGAACAGTCCTACTGCTCTCACCCTGAAGCTTTCTACGAGAGCTCTTCTCAGCCATCTTGCTAGTATCCAATTCCAGTGCTCTGCTCTACTCAGCCTCACGTACACAGCACGAAGTCATTAGAAACATAGGAATGATCATAATCAGATGATGCCTGGGGCCCAAGTGGCAAGGTACCTTTGTCTCAGACAGTGCCAGAGCCAGCAATTCTAGCACCTTCCCCCTCTGGCAGGTTCATTCCATAACTGACCTCTACTCAAGGGGAAGTTTCACATGTCATTAGTTTGCTCGTGCTCTGAATCGTGAAGTTTTTAATTCCTATTTATTTTTTAATCCTATCTGTTGTAACACTGAGTGCTCTCACGATCCAGAAAAAAAGAAAACACTAATCCGACAAAGCTCTTTGCCTCAATGATCATTTGTGACAATGAGGTGACACAAACTTATGCTATATAAAAATAGTGTTTTCTTGTATCAGTTCTAAGTTTGTTGCCTTTCAGTTTGATTAACCATTTCCCTGTACTCGTATGAGAACAGATCGACAGAAGCACTCAATTTATCTTGTCTACACCATTAACTTTACCTCTATCCTATCCCTTCAAATTGCAAGAGCCCTTTTGAAGTGTCCACAAAGCTCAATTCAGGAGCAGAATCTGAAGTAATTCAAGAGTAAAAACCCTATCAGCTACTGCTATAGAAGGGCACCAGAGTCCTGATACATTACCCCATTAGGACCCTAATAATGCTCATCAAGGGAAATCACTCCTGTTTGCTCACTGCTCTGAAGTGGATCCATTTCAACAGCTAAAGCCATTAAACTACTGACACTGGTGGAGTTCTTAAATGGATAGGGGTCACTCAAAGGCTTCTGGAGGAACCACTGGCAGGACAAGAGATATTTCTCCCCTTAAACAGCTCCAATTATACCTCATCTGCCCAGCCACCCAGTAAGCTAAATAATGCATTGGGTAGCTGGTTGTACATTTTACTTTGAAGCAGGAAGCAAAATTAAAGTCCTGCTGTCTCTCATATGGGGTTTGACAACCAGCCATCATTGCTGGGGAGTATCTGCTTAAAACATGGAAGACCTTTAAAAGCCCACCACCAGTACGGTAGTCAGTCCTGGATTTATTTCCCATTAGCTTTCTTACATTATGAATCTGGGGATCATGAGAGCAAGATCATTTTAAAATAAAATAGTGCTAAATACAGGACTTTGCTGTCAGGCACATTACAATTGTTAATATCACAGAGGGTATGCAATAGCTTTCATTGCAAGGCAGAGACAGCAGTTTAACACATTTTTCACTGTATGTTGTTGGGGGCAATGGAGTATTTTGAACAGCGTGTTAGATCAAGCCACTAATCCTGGACCTAACCGAAAGCCTACTGAAGTCATCAGAAGATGCTCATGGACTTCATCTGAATTTGGATCAGGCTCCTAACCAACACTGATGTTAGATAGCAGCTCTGACCACTAAGTGAGGAAAATGATCAGTCATCTTTAGTGGATCAGTTTACCGTTAGACAAGAGTGTTTTTATAAAAATAAAAAAATAAAATTTGAAACCTCTCTCAACTTTACAAAACAAACATAAAATGTGTATATATAAACAAAAGTACAAATGGGTTTCTAAGAATATGGTTTCACACACTAAGTACAAGTAATTTTTCAGGCTCTTAAAAAAATCCAAAACAGTATTGGAACCGTTATCATCTTTCAGCCAGCTAGAGTAACTAACCTGAAAAAATAGAACAAAAATAAAACCTCCTAGTGTCAAGTTATGAAGCTACCTGAAGAGTCATCCTGTCATACGGCATCTCTGCAAACACACAGCAGCTGTGTGTTTGCAGCATTTCTCTGCGAAGACTACCTTGGGGCCCATTTCCCTGAAATTCATAGGACGGGACTTCTGGCTGATTGTTCTGATAGGATCTTCCTAGAATTTTTCCAGTGTCATTGCTTGCTTTCCCTGCGGGGATTCTTATGGGATGGATCAGAATTTGTTAACATTCCCTTCTCTCCATTTCTCCCTGCATCAACTGAAAGTGCAGCTCAGGCTATACTCTTTGAGAGGAGTGGGACAAATAAATGGTGGTTTTACAGTGAGCTGAAAGAAGTTTTATTCATTGATCCCAATGCTCAGTGCCTGTCGCCATTACCACATTACATGGAGAGGCTTCCATTACCCACACTTGTTTCCTTTTCAGCCCTTCCCCATAGGCAATGCATCTGGGGACACACAATGAGTCCAGCTCCCAGCCAGGACAGTGGGAATGGGTGGAGTGCACATGGAGATGGAAGAGACAAAAAGGTCAGAGACTGCCCCAGTGACCAGTATATCAAGCAAGAAGGGGCATCCCATTTTGTCTCAGACATTTCAGTGCCTCTGGTGTTTCTAAGGCACCTATCACCAGGACAGATAAAAACCTTATAATTTAAAAGCTAAATTACCCAGTGGGAAGATGAAGAAATTTATCATGCTCCATACTTAAGGCTGTAGGGGGTGGGGGAGGGATAGCTCAGTGGTTTGAGCATTGGCCTGCTAAACCCAGGGTTGAGAGTTCAATCCTTGAGGGGGCCATTTGGGGATTGGTCCTGCTTTGAGCAGGGGGTTGGACTAGATGATCTCAAGGTCCCTTCCAACCCTAATGAAGTGGATGGGTAAGATTCTGTGGCCTGCTTTGTGCAGGAGGTCAGACTAGATGATCATAATGGTCCCGTCTGATCTTAAAGTCTATGAATCTATGATAAGCCATTTGCCCCCACACACGATTCTTGACTCTCCTGTGCATATTGCTACTGAGCAACTCTCACCTCTTTTGTCTGCTTAATGGATTTGAGACCTCTGCCAAAAGTCAGCCACATCTACCCAAAGGCCCTGATTCTTCAAACTGGCTCCAGGACAGCCTGCTCTAGTGCAGCTCCAATTCAGCTGTGATGCCAGGGACTCCTTCACACAGGGGTGAGCAAACTTTTTGGCCCACGGGCCACATCTGGGTATAGAAATTGTATGGCAGGCCATGAATGCTCACGAAATTGGGGCTGGGGTGCAGGAGGGGGTGTGGGCTTCGGGATGGCACCAGAAATGAGGAGTTCAGGGTGCGGGAGGGAGCCAGCTGGGAGTGCAGGCTCTGGAGTGGGGCTGGGGATGAGGGGTTTGGAAGGGGGCTCTGAGGGCTCTTGCTGGGGATGTAGACTCTGGGGTGGGGATGAAGAGTTTGGGGTACAGGAAGGTGCTCTGGGCTGGGATCAAGGGGTTCAGAGGGCAGGAGAGAGATCAGGGCTGGGTTAAGGGGTTGGGGTGCAGGAGGAGCTCAGGGGTGCAGGATCCCAGCAGCGCTTACCTCAAGCAACTCCCGGAAGCAGTGGCATGTCTCCCCTCCAGCTCCTACGTGGAGGTGCAGCCAGCCAATGGGAGCTGTGAGGGTGGCGCTTGGGGCAGGGGCAGCATGCGGAGCGGAGCTCCCTGGCTGCCCCTATGTGTAGGAGCTGGAAGGGGGACATGCCGCCGCTTCCAGGAGCCACGCGGAATGGACCCTGACCCTGCTCCCCAGCTGGAGCAGGACAAGCCCCAGACCCCTGCCCCTCAGCGGGAGCTTGAGGGCCGGATTAAAACAGCCTGTGGGCCAGATCTGTCCACCCCGCCTTAGTGCCTCTGTTCTTAAGGGGGTTCCTTAGTACAAAGGGGCTCTGTAGGAAAGTTAATTCAACCTCAAGCTGAGATTGGAGCTGGAGGTAGGCTATTTGCATGCCACCCGGTCCTCCCCACGTGACCCCTCCCTGAAAAGCATTTTGTGCTGGTGTAGGAACAGAAAGGGACACTACCACAGAGGCAGCTGTTCCCCCTACCGCACGGAGGTCTCCTTTACATATGGATAAGGCTACATTTTAGTCACAGGTATTTTTAGTAAAAGTCACGGACAGGTCACGGGCAGTAAACAAAAATGCATGGCCCTTGACCTGTCCATGATTTTTACTAAAAATACTAGTGACTAAAACTTGAAGGGGGGGTTGCCCAGCGGCCCCACTGGTGCTGGGGAAGGGCAGCCCGGGTGCTGGGGGGTGGGGCGTGCACAGGTGGCAAACTGCCCCCCCCCCCACGGGTGCGGGGGGTGGAGGGGCACGTGTGGTTGGCGGGGCCAGCAGGCTTCCTACTTGACTCCGTGCCCCCCTTCTTCCACCCAGCTGCAGCAGAGTTTGGGTGTGGGAGGGGGTTGGGGCACAAGACGAGGTGAGGTAGCTCTGGGTGGTGCTTACCTGGGGGGTTCCCCGTAAGTGGCGACATCTCCCTCACTCAGCTGCTAGGTGGAGGCGTGGCCAGGCAGCTCTGTGTGCTGCCTCCACCCAGGGCACTGCCCCCACAACTCCCATTGGCTGCCTCACCCCGTCTTGTGCCCCAACTCCCTCCCACACCCAAACTCTTCTGCCTGAGCTGCCCCCGAGCCAGGTGCACTGGCCACAGCAAAAGTCACAGAGAAACTCGCAGCCTTACGTATGGATCACTGGGATCAGGAGAGATCTGGCTACCAGTTCTGAGTTACACACCCACATAATCACAAGTACCTCCACTGAAGTCAATGGAATTACTCTAGATTTCCACTAGTGTAACAGCAGAATTAGGCCCAAGGTGCACTGAATTTACTATGTTTTCATAGTGTCTTGATTAAACAGATCATCCCGCATTCCCATGTTTATTTTATGCACTGTTTGTTCTAAGGATATATTTAGTGGGTGGATGATGTGGTAGTTTTCACTGCATTTCCTGTTTAGAGTTTCTAATTGTAATTTCTTTGGATAAACAAACCATAGTGTATATTGGAACATCCCTAGCTACAGTTGTCTGCCAAGACATCCATTCAATCCCTGTGCCCCACTGGAAAAAATCAGGAAAGAGTTTGGAGTGAGGCACTGGATTTATAATGGAGCTAATCCATAACTGCAGCTTCTCATTTATGGCATTATGTTAATTTTACTTGGCTGCCATTAGAGTAACAATGCAGCTTGTTCTTGTTTGAATATATACACTATATCAGCCAACTGTACCAAGCTGTTTGCAGGGGCTGGTGTGTGCGCATGTGTATGTAGAAGACATATTAACAAAACCTCATTTGAAAGCAATGTCCATTGTATTAAGTGTTTTTCTATGTTTGATCAAATGGAAGGGTAATATTTTTGAGAACAATTGAACTGATGCACTTTAAAAAAATGTTTATAGTGTCAACAAGCTCGGTCTCTGCTTGACTTTGTAGCTCACCTTTATTCATTTTTATTGTATTCAAAAGTTTAACACAAACTACAGTATTTGGGATTTCAAATCACCCACACAATAGAGAAAGTTCTTATCTCTCACACATACCTCCGCAGGGCAGTTTACTCTGCAATAACTGATGTCAACCATCTAAAACTCCCTGCACTGTTATATGGTTTTTGTAACACAGCAAACATTTGCCACAATGTGAGGAGTTTTAGATAAGTTTGACAATTATTGCTGAGTAAATAGACTCTTGGGACCAGATCCTCAGCTAGCATAAAACAGCATCAAGCCACTGAAGTCAAGAGAGCTACATGGATTTACACCATCTGAGGACCTGATCCTAATGCCTTCAGATTGATCAAGTTGTGTATTTGTAACTGTTTTCCAGTTTAAAACCTGCACTTCTATTAGTCAACTACAAATTTTTTGTGGGCTGCTACAAAAATCATACTAGTATCAATGCTCAAGGTAAGACTCGTACAGGAGCCTAGTGAACTAGAAGCAGGACTGGTACAGTCTGCAAAATACATTAGTGCAGAAAGGGCCTTGGGTACTGTTCAAATCTTGAGTCCAATCCTGCATTCCGAATGCACCCCAAACTCCCTGTGACATGAGTGGGACCTTCAGCATGCCAAGAATGCTGACTGGGTTCCTTATTAGACAGAACCTTTCTTGTTAACAAGGTATTGACACTTGTTTCCCTGGTCAGGGACAAGCTATGTTAGCATGAGTTTATAAAGTGACTGTAGAGCAAGTTGAGGGGGTGGAAAAGAATGAGCTGACGTAGCTTCAGCAGCCAAGTGAGAAGACAAACAATTACAACATATTTGTTTTTTTTAATCTGACCTTATTTCTTGCATTGAATTCTCATGGAAATCTAGTAGAGCTTGAAACTAGAATATTAGAAATATGAAGTTCCTCTGCCCACACAAATAATTAAATTGTTTTCATGCATTAAATATCCTCTTGGCAGGGGAATGGGGATAGCTGAGTTGTAAACGAGGAAAACAGATAAACACAAAAGAACATAAGAATGGCCATACTGGGTCAGACTAAAGGTCCATCAAGCTCAGTATCCTGTCCTCGGACAGTGGCTAATGGCAGGTGCTCATAAAAGAATCAACAGACAGGTTATCATCAAGTGATCCATGCCCTGTCACCCAATCCCAGCTTCTGGCAAACAGAGGCAAGGGACACCATTCCTTCCTATCCTGGCTAATAGATTCATGGAAGATAGCCATTGATGGACCTATCTAGCTCCTTTTTGAACTTCGTTATAGTATTGGCCTTCATAACACCCTCTGGCAAGGAGTTCCTGAGCTTGACAGTGCGTTGTGTGAAAAAATACTTTCTTGTGTTTGTTTTAAACCTGCTACCTGTTAATTTCATTTGGTGTCCCCTTGTTCTTGTATTATGAGAAGGAGTAAATAACACTTCCTTATTTACTTTCTCTATACCACTCATGATTTTATAGACCTCTATCATATCCCCCCTTAGTCGCCTCTTTTACAAGCTGAAAAGTCCCAGTCTTATTAATCTCTCCTCATATGAAAGCCGTTCTATACCCCTACTCATTTTTGTTGCCTTTTTCAGAAAAGCTGTGTCTCATTTATATAGTGTATTAAACTTTTCATTTGGCTAGAAAAGGAATGATGCTGCGCTTCTAATGTATTTGGAAATCCAATTTGTTGTCGTATGTCCCCCCACGACCACCTCAGACCAATATTCCCTTCTCAGCAGAATAGGCTTCTACCTCCCAATCAATTAAGGAGAAGCAGTAGTGATCAGCACCAAAGGTAGTCCTGATGTGGGAAAGCTGAAGTGGGGCTCCTATGTTGTTAGTGCAAAAGGGGAAGAAAAAGGACTGGCCCACTGCTCTAGTGTTGTGTCTGTCACTGATTTCCCTCCTCCCCTCTCATACCCCCAAAATCAAGTTTGGGTCCTGAGCTGGGAGCGCTGAAGAAAGAGCAGAAGGATGGAGGGGTTCTGCACTGCACTGCAGCGTGGGCCTCCAACTGAAAGAGCAGTATTGCTCTAAAGATAAGCAGATCCAGCCCCTCCTCAGACAGAGAGAGGAAAGGCCACCACAATGCAGGGTGCGAAAGATAGTAAGAGATAATTGAGGTAACCAAGAAAACAACACCAAAAAGGGACCTGATAACAGTCTTCAGATATGTTAAAGGCTGTTAAGAAGAGAGCAGCAATCAATTGTTCTTCAAGTCCATTGAAGGTAGGACAAGAAGTAATGGGCTTCATCTGCAGCAAGGGATATTTAGGTGACATATTAGGAAAAGTTTTCTAACCATAATGGTAATTAAGCTCTGGAATAGGCTTCCAAGGGAGGTTGTGGAATCCCTGCCGTTGGAGGTTTAAGACTAGGTTGGACAAACACGTGTCAGGGATTGTCTAAATATCCTTGGTCCTGCCTCAGCACAGGGGGCTGGATTAGATGACCTCTCAGGGTCCCTTCCAAGCCTAAATTTCTATGATTAAGAGGTGATGTCAAGAACAGTGAAAAGACATTTCAGGAGATTCCAAGAGTATTGGCTGACATAGGGTTTCTCAAGACTATCCCAGACAGAAGAGATAAACTGTTCACTTGCACACAGCAAGTAGTAAGTTTCCACAAATACCAAATACCTATTATTTTATGATTAAAATATCAATATTTTAGGGTTAATGTCCCTCTATCAATACATTCTCATGTATGAAAAGGCTAAGCCAGAGTTCTCTGTGCTCGCCTTAGCTTCAATAAAAAAAAAAAAAAATGTACACAATACAAACGTTCAGGTCTGGCCAGCGGCGGCTCCGCCCTGCTGGTCCCTGCGAGGGCAGCAGTCAGGCAGCCTTCGGCAGCTTGCCTGCGGGAGGTCCGCTGGTCCTGCGGATTCGGCAGCAATTTGGCGGCGGGTACGCCGAAGCCGCAGGACTGGCGGCCCTCCCGCAGGCAAGCCGCCAAAGGCTGCCTGACTGCTGTGCTTGGGATGGCAAAAAAGCTAGAGCCCTCCCTGGGTCTGGCTAAATGTTAAGAGCTTATAGTCAGTTTCACTGTTTCCCCTGCATAGTCAATTTCCTGTTTCCCCTGCACAGTCAATTTCCTCTTTTGTTCGTGTGGCTCTTTCACACAACAGGGCAGAGAAACCCATTTAAAACTAGAAAGTGCAACCATACAGCTACCAAAACTGGCAGAGGATTCAGAATTTGGAAACTGAAATTCTTTACCAACTATACTTCAGGTTGATGGTGTCCCTTCAATAAAAGCATCCACTCACATCCCTTCGGAAGAGACAACTGACTAAGATTAGCACAGTCTGAGACTTTGCTTTTACACTGAAGAGAAGTTGAGGCATCATTTTCCCCACTTGACTAATTTTTTGATTAATAAATCACTGGAACAGTGATGCCCTACAGATATACTGATGCAATGACCAAGTTTAGTTAGACACAGTGCTTTCAGCAGCATGTGTCTAAGCTAAGTGCGGACTGCTGCCCTTTGAACAGGACTGATCTAGTGATGTGTGAATAAACTTGAACTGACACAGGCATGAAAAAGCCACAGAAGTGGTTTCTTATGACTTGGCCCACCAGTGGTGTTCACATGACTGCACAGATCTAACAGTCTGGGAACCAAATGTGCACTGTAGAAGGAAGATAACACAGATCTCCTGTCCAGCTTCAGTGATGGGGGGCAGGCAACAATCAGGAGCTCTCGCACTCACCCCTTCCCCACACACTCTTATTTTACACATGTATGAACTGAAGAAACCACTCTGGGCTTGCCACTGCCTGGCTTCTCGTGTATTTATTTCCATCCGTGTGAGTGAGTGTAAGTGAATATACAAGATTCTAGGTAGTGGGGAATCCGGCACAGGGTGGCCTGAAGTCACAAAGCAAGTCAGCAACAAAGCCAGCAACAAGCCACAGAAGTTTTGACTTCCAATCCTGTGCTAACTGACTACCTGACATTAAACTATGTTGGATGGGGGTGGCAGTCTGTTGAAGTGATATTAAATTGCCAGTTTTGAGCAAACAATGAAATCACGTGTTGCAACTCAACATTTAAAGCAAGATTTGAAACTGAAGTAGAGAAGACGTGTTTGAAGTCATACTACTCTTGAGTTACTGGCAAAAATTGAATCTTTAAAGAACTCCTTTGATTTCAGTTACTGAATTCTTTTGTTTTCAGTTAAAATACAGAAAACTTCATTATTTTTAATATTCATTTCCCCATCAAAAAACTTGGATGAATAAAGTGCTATGTCACATTAGACTAATCTTACTAAAACATATGAAAACCATTTAGAATAACCCTGACATTATCCTGATGTTTACGTATTTCTGCCTCCAGCTTGCTTGACTTCTAGTAAGAGGTTAGTAAAAACACCACATCTGAAGACACACAGCAGATCACCTAATTCAGCCATCTGCCCTTAAAGCCATGCCTACATACAGTAACTCCTCACTTAACGTTGTAGTTCTGTTCCTGAAAAATGTCACTAAGTGAAACGATGTTAAGCGAATCCAATTTCCCCATAAGAATGAATGTAAATTGGGGGGGTTAGGTTCCAAGAAAAAATTTTTTTTTTGCCATACAGCACAGTACTATAGTTGGGAGGTGCCCCCACCTTACCCCACCCAGGCACAGCCCACTGGCACCGGAGACAACGAGGCAGGCAAGGAGGCTGAAGGTGCTGTAGGCTAGGAGAAGCATGTTGTACGGCAGCAGCTTCCCCTACTTTGCAAGCACCAGGGTTGGGGGGCCCAACCCACAGCCCGCCCACTCCACCCCTTCCCCCAAGCCCCACCCTTAACCCACCTCTTCTTCGCCCCCTTCCCCCTTTACTCCGCATGCCGCATCCTCACTCCTCCCTTCTCCCTCCTCCCCGCAGCAATCATTTCAGTGTCAGAATTCAATCTTTCCAAAATGGATAGATGTGCACGTATCCCTGTTCAATAAGGGCATGAAACCGTCGGCTAAAGCTAAGCCTTGAAGACCTATCTGGAGATGAAGACCTTGGCATGGTACAATATTTGGGTTTCCTTTTAAATCAAAGGACAGGGACTCAAGTAGTACGTTGGCGTGCAATACTGAACTTGCAACCCAGGGAGAGAGAAGGCTAAGGGGACTTTTAAACCATTTTTGCACTCTCCCATTCCTGTGATGTTCTGGGTGCTAGAGAAGCCCCTGGTGTAACTTTGAGGAGACAGGACCACCACAAACACCCCAGGCCTGCCTAGGTTACAGCAGTCTCCTCAGACTGCCCTATGGGCCACGGTGCTGTGGTCTTTACCCCAGCATGCTCCTCCCACCTCTGCCCTTCCGCCATACCATGGCTTTTGAGAGGGAGGCAACCTTATGGCCATCTCCACCATTCCTGTGCCAGGGGAAGTCATGTAGAGGAGACTTTAGGGTCCTTGTACACCACTCTGACCCTTTTATACCACCCAGCAGGGTGGGGCGTCTCACCCTAATGCGTGTATATCACCATCCCAGGCCCTTAGTCTGTTTTAGACCTTTGAGATCACAAGAACCTCTGGCATAGGGATCGTTTCCTCTATGCATG
Source organism: Mauremys mutica (assembly GCF_020497125.1). Lineage (NCBI taxonomy): Eukaryota > Metazoa > Chordata > Testudines > Geoemydidae > Mauremys > Mauremys mutica. The sequence continues at coordinate 107,410,020 of NC_059073.1, forward strand.
TGCAGTCCCCATCCCTTCGTGACCACTGGGTACTACTGCAATGTGATTACTAGCACTAATAAAGGATCGGACAACCCAGGGCTCTGAAGACTTAATACATGTGAAATTTTTACCTTGTCTTTGTATAAAAACCCTGAGCAGCGGGTTTGCACTCGAAACAGCCTTGAAGAAGTTATCATCATTATTAATAGGAAGAAGGTCCCCATGAACATCAGCATATCCAATCATCACCTCCATGCTGGATATGTGGTGGATGTGAAGAATGAGCTTGTAGAAGTCTTCAAACTTTCCTGGTTTGTAACGATCCAGAGAGAATCTTCGGAATTCTGCCCCAAACTACAACAGGAAACAAAAAGGATGTGAGTGGACGATGCTACAGTTAAATAATCAGGTTACGCAATTTAATAGCGCATTTGCTGTTTTCCTCTCCCCTACACGGAGCATGGCTGGACTGTGTCCTTGCAAGTCTACAGTTCCCAGATTATACGCTTGCAACAGGATTTGTATTATGCTAGAACAGACTACTTTGTAAAAATGTTATCCCTAGTACGAATCAATGCTTGTTTACAAGCTTCTTAAAGGGTCAGTTTAAAAAAAAAAAAGGTACATTTCAACTAGAGCTAATAAAGCAAGATTCCATTAGAACGGACATTTAAGTTCAACTGTTCAATAGCAGCATCTCTGGTGTCCCTAAAATTACTCTTCTCAAAACAAAGTGAGGAAACATTCTTCACATCCAACTTCAAAAATAGCTAATCAGCTGATTGAAGTCATTTAAAAAAATCCTTGACATTTCCCCCCTTAAACAAAACAAACAAAAACCCACACGAGACATTTAGAGGTATGTGTTGTACAGCGTACAGTCTTTCATTAAAAAGGGACATCATCAATTTCTACATGCTCTATAGCAAGGGTTCTCAAACTGGGGCTTGGGACCCTCATGGGGTCACAAGGTTATTACATGGGGGAGGTCATGAGCTGTCAGCCTCCAATCCAAACCCCGCTTTGCCTCCAACCTTTATAATAGTGGTAAATATATATAAAAAAGTGTTTTTAATTGAGGGGGAGGGGGAAGAAAGGGTCGCACTCAGAGGCTTGCTCTGTGAAAGGGGTCACCAGTACAGAAGTTTGAGAACCACTGCTCTATAGTTTCTTGGTATTCAAGTCTCAGGAGTAAAAGTTCTTCAGATTCCAAGTGAGTTGTTATAGGTTTTTTAATTCTGCCACTCCATTAAATCAAATTTTATGGCTGGCTAAAGAGCTACAATTTTTGTGGGACATACAAAGTTTCACATGTTCTCACCCTGATCCAAGGCAGCAGTTGAAAGGAATACTGTTAATTTAAGTTTGACCCACAACAATTGCATAAACAACAGCTGTTATAAGACTTAAGAACCCAACCGAAAAATTTTCCACACTTGCGTTCCCAAACAAAAGTGAAACTAGTCTCACTGATTGTGGAAACTGGAATCCAATATACTTTCACTTTTACTAATCTATGAGGTTGTTACATAGTTTAAAAAATTCTAAGTGGGATTCTTACACTTGTCCCTGCACATTGGGTAATGGGGCCAGAGTGGCATAAAGGAGTTTTAAAAGAGCCATATCCAGCTGGCAAAAATTCCTCAGAGCCTGAACTGCAGACTGCCTTCGGAGGACTCCTCACCCCCCAGCAGGAAGGTCGTGGCCACAGCATGAGGATATTCCAGTCAGTTTTACTGGCCCTGGGCAGCTGGTTACAGGCTGCTATAACTTAGGCAGTCCTACAGAACTAAGTTTACACTGGCAGCCATTCTAGCTCGTGAACCAGTTCAGGATTGGGAAGACACAAGGGAGGCTTAAGCAACCTTAGCCTCCTTTCCCCTGCAAGTTCAGTATTACCCCCCCCCCCCCCTTAGAAGTGCAGCACAGAATCTCACTCCCTATGTTGTAAAGTTGACAGTCACTATTCCTTATGGAATTCAATTGAGAATGATACTTTTGTTAGAATTTTTAGTCCAATCTCTAGAATTCTAAACTAGGATTTCATTTTCCACTAAATTTTATGGGGGGAGGGGGGAGAGAAGGGGAAAGGATTGTTTCTTTGTTTTTAAGAGTAATTTCTTGGTTTCATCACTATTAAAATTCTACTGGATTTTTCCACAAGGATTTAGATACCAGCAGAGTGCTACTGCATTCAGTGTTTAGAGAGAGGCCAAATGGATGTCCTGGTATATAAGACAACCTAAGTTGAAGCTGTAAGCATTAATGATCACTTCAGCCCCAGTTGCAGACAGGGCTTTGGAGTTGTGCTCCAGCTCCAGGCAAAAAAACCTGCAGCTCCACTGCTCCGGAGCTGCTCCGCACTCCTCTCCAAAGCCCTGGTTGCAGATTCATCCCTTCTTTGCCACCTCAAGAAATGTCTGACAGAGCACTAAGGATTTACCCTCATCTTCCTTCCTGTTGCCCGCTAGGCCAACTGATACCAGCCTCTCTTTTTTGTAACAGGTTGATCAGTAAAGCTGGCCAGAGGATAATTCCATTTCACAGAAACTTCCAAAGTTTCCAAGTGCTTCTGTTCCCCACTGGAACAAATACAAAACTTTTCCAATGTTTCTGCAAAAGTGAAAATTGGGTCAAAATATTGGGTTTCAGATCAAAACCTGAGCTTTTCAATTGAGGAGGAGTGTGTGAGCACATATGTAGCCTGGTGGGTAGAGCACCGCCAGGGATGTGGGAGATCCACATTCAAATCCCTGCTCTGCCTGACTGAGCTGAGCTCTTCATCCCTGATCACTCTGAATCAGACAGAGCAGAGATTGAACCTGGTCTCCTAATATCCCAGGCCAGTGCCCTAACCACTAAGCTAAGGAGAGAGAATGGGTAAGCAAGTGTGTCTCCTCCCCTCCCTTCCTGCCCAACAAAAACTCCGTTGAAATCAACATGTTTCCTTGAAACATTTTGGCTTCACCAAAACAGCACGGTTCAGCTAGACTTCAGTTTCAAAAAAATGAAAGTGTGTCTCCAGGCTTTTAACAGAGTATGGTAAAACAGACACTAAAGAAACCATCTGCCCATTTTAATTCTGTAGATATTAAGAAGAGCCTCAACCCTGAACTTGGGGGGAAGTTTTGATCTGCACTCAAACTCAGGCCCATCTCTAATAAGTCAAGGTTTTTCAGTCAAGTTTCTTTTTGACTATTACTGTAAAGCAGAATCAGGCAGTCAATCAGTACAGTCTCAAAACACCCATTAAAGCAGGGGTCTGAAACTCAATTTACCTCAGGGCCAGTGCTGGTCCTCAAATCCTCCCAGCGGGCCAATAATGTCACTGAAGATGGCGTTCACGCCACCTCCCAGCCCGCTTCCCACCCTTTTCCCTCACACCCTTGGCCTCATGTCACCCCGGCTGACTCTTCCCGGAGACTAGTGACGCTGCCCCCATGGTTGACTCTGCCCAGCAACTAATGATGCTGCCTCCATGGCTGACTCTGCCCGGTGACTAGTGATGGTTTCTTTGTCCCTCTCCCCCAGCCAATGGGAGCTGCGGGGGGCAGTGCCTGCAGCTGCATGGGTCTCTCTGCCACAGCTCTGCCAGCAACAGCAGGGATAGGGAACCGCTTGCAGGGAGCTGAGCTGCTTGAGGTGAATGACACATTGCAGAGCGCAACCTCAGGCAGGGCCATCCCAACCCATATGCAAAGTACCCACCTGTGTGGGGCACCAAATTTCCTGGTGCCCTGCACACCTGCGTACTGCTCCAGTCCCTGCCCCTGTTCTGCCCCAGCCCCGCCTCTTCCCCAACCCCAGACCCACTCCACCCCTTCCCCAAAGCCCCCACCCCTGCTCCGCCCCAGCCCCCACTCCCCTGAGGACTGCAGCAGGGCCAGGCCTGCACTCACTGGTGGCAGGAAGTGCAGCAATCCAGCCCCAGCCGTGCAGCCAATGAGTGCTGGGGGGGGGGGGTGGTTCCTCCTTGCCCGCAAGCCATCCTCCCCCCCCCGCCCCCAGGCCTGGTCCTTCGCCCCCATCCCCAGTGGGGCTGCATAGGGCCCCAGAATAGCTAGGGACGGCCCTGGTCCCAGGAGCAGCAGGATGGAGAAATGTTGGCAGGAGGGACATGTCAATCTCTCCTGCCCGCTCCCCTCCCACCCCACACTTCGTCCAGCAGCCATGAGGGTCGGATGAAATAAACTTTTTTAAAAGTTTCCGCAGGCCGCAGTGGGGAGGTTCGCGGGGACGCAGATGGCCCACAGGCCGGGACTTTGAGACCCCTGCATTAAAGGGTCCTCCTCTACCCCCCCTCCCCCACACACAATTTGTTCTTAAAAAATTCAAGAATTCTTTTTGTTTAATTAAATGAAGTTCCTGGTTAAGACAACTTGCTCTGTGCAAGTCACTCTAACCCAAAATGTCTTTGTTCTATAGTTAAGACAGCCCAATGATAACATTAATGCAGGTATGAAATAATATTGCTGATCCTGAAGCAGGGGAAATTATTAACTTTGGTTGGGATTGTGCTCCTAAATTACTTAAGTGCTTTTGAAAAATCCTGTCCTTTGATCATGGCCTAGCCCTGATGCTAATTTAAATGCTTATTTAGTCCAAATACAACAAATTAAGCTGCTTGTTTATAATATGAACAGCTGGGTCTAGTTTAGATTTAAATTCAGACTACCCATCCAAATGCACAAAAGCCAAAACAAAGTAGACCCAATTTCAATGGAGTCAAAACTGCTGTTCAAACTTTCCAAGTTTGAGTGGCATGTTACTTCCACTGACACGTAGTTTAAAATGTTACTCATTCTAATGCAGGTTAATACAAATGAGTACATGACAGTGTTTTTAGTGGAAAGATGCTGATTGCACATTCCTTTCTGCTAGATTCAGATGAGTATTACATGCCACCAGTTTAGGTGGAACTGAGTACTGACACGTTAAACTCAAGTGACAAGACTAAAACATTTTCCAATCGCAATTAAAAAGTTAGCCACACCTTCTATTCCACAAATTCAGGATTATTTGAATCTAAAAATAGCAGCGTAGTAGACCAACATACTGTTGATTAAGTGCCAATTGATCCAAATTTGTTTCACTACTACTTGTTAGGCACCATGTCTGTTTATGGTGCTATACAGATAAACACAGATTTCCTGCTCTAAACAGATTACAGTCTAAGGTCATGATCCCACAAACTGATCCAAGCATGTAGATCTTTATGCATATGCAAAGCCCCGCTGATTTCAATGGAACATCAAGCAGGCATAAGAGTCCACTCTCATGGACCCAACTGCAGAATCAGGGGCATCAGGTGACTGTTGGTCCCACTAAAGTCAAAGAGATTACTCACATGAGGTAGTAACAGAACTACTGACATAAGCATGTGAGAAACAAGGTGGGTAAGGCAATATCATGTATTGGACCAACTTCTGTTGGTGAAAGAGAAACACTTTCCAAGTACACAGAGCTCTTCTTCGGGCAGCTGGATGTAGTTTGCAAGCTTGTCTCTTTCACTAACAGAAGTTGGTCCAATAAAAGACATTCCCTCCCCCACTTTGTCTCTCCTGCCCTGGGACCAACATGGCTACAACTACACTGCAATAAGTGTAAGTCTAAATTAAGCCAAGAACACCATAAAGGGATGCCACAAGAAGGAGTAAGAGAAGGGAAGTTGCTGGGGAAAAGAACACAAGTTTTAAGAGGGAATGAGGGGTTGGGTTTTTTTTTTTTTTTAAAAGGTTGGTGGAAGATATTATAGTAATTTGGTAGATTACGTTACACTGGGATATACAAAGACTGCAGCACTATTGCCAATGGGTTCCTTTCAGAGAAAAAAAGCTTTCACAAATGATAGACTACTCATCCTCCTTAATGAAGCTGATAAACAGTATCACCGTAATAATAGATTTCACAGTAGCACACAACTTCAAGACTGAATACTTCATTGTATTCAACCATTATGACTTTCTAGATAGCCTCCCTTTCCCCATGTATCTTCCAGGAACTCAAATTCTAACTGCTTTTAAAGATAGCAAAGTAGATAATTCAAGATGACTAAGATAAAAGCAAATGTTAGAGTTAGCACATCAGACAAAGAGAAACTAGAACTGAGGCTCCACTGAGAGTCACCACCAAAACAATCCTTCGTTAGATAAAACTAATCTACTTATTGGAATTGTTAGTTTATTGAACAATGAATTTGTACTTTGACCTACTTACCTAATGCATATATTCCAACTGATATTGCAGAAGTTGAAGTGGGAGGAGGAACAAAGGGGATTAAAGATAATTTAGTCTGACAGGGCTACCAATGACTAACAAAACAGAGAGAATTGCAAATGTTTGTTTTTCAAACAATGTATCCTGTCCTAAGATCCTTCTAAAGATCAGCCAGCCATTAGCTTGACTATTTGCAACTACAAACAGCAAAAAGTACCCAAACTAAGCTACATAGGAACTCTGGTCCATTTCCATAATAAAGGAATGCCAAGAACAATAAAATAGCCACCAAAGTGGAAAAGGCCAAGAGCTCTGAAAATGTGTGTGTAGTTTATGGACAGAGCAATGAAAGCTGTCTCTGATTCACAGCTTCTTGACCCAACCATAGGCTATTTCTCACTATGATCAACATAGGCTGCAAAAGCAAGCAACCAACCCAAACACAAAGACATACAGGGCCGGCTCCAGGCACCAGCGCAGCAAGCAGGTGCTTGGGGCGGCCAATGGAAAGGGGTGGCACGTCCGGCTCTTCGGCAGCAAATCCCTCAGTCCCTTTCGGAGGGAAGGACCTGCCGCCGAACAATGAAGTGTCGGCAGTAGAGCTTCCACCGAAGTGCCGATCGTGGCTTCTTTTTGGGGGGGGGGGGGCCTCTTGGGGCGGCAAAAACGCTGGAGCCGGCCCTGAACACAGACATACTAGTTTAAAATGTTCCATTCAAAACATTTATGGGAGAGTGAAAAAAAATGAAGCACTAAGTGCTATTTCCCTGCCTGACCTTAAAAGTTTATTGCTAGCTGTGAGTTTGGGCAATTCTCTCTAATAAGACTTAACCCCTTCAAAGACCAACATTTCACAATAAACATGAATAACGTTAACCGCCTACTTCTCATGAAGCAGGATCTCAGATACAGAAAGAAAAACAACCTGGGCTTCAGCACTGTACACCCCACAGACAACAGCTATCAGTCAGTGATGGCCTAATTCTGCTCCCATAAAGTCAACAGGAGTTTTATTGTGAACTTCAACGGGAGTCTGCTCCCATTGAGTTTAATGGGGGCAGAAGCCGGCCACCACTGAGCATTCTTGAAAGTTCTACTCTTACGCATATCAGAAATTAGTCCAGAGTTCAGTTTTTAAATATGCTCAACTGCACATTACCAACAGTAATGAATAGGCCCCTAAATGGTATGTGTGCCATGATGGGCATCATCTCTCCATGTCAAGAAAAACCAGAAGAGTAACAGCGTAAAGGGTTATTTTTTAAACTATGTTCCATTCTACGAATGTTCAGAATGCTGCTTCTTTCCTTAATGGCCACCTGCAATGGCGGCTCTCAAATGCTATGGTGGAACTAATCCCTTAGCTCAAGCAGTCGTGGCTCATGCTTTTGGAGGCAGCATGGCTTAGTGCACAGGGCCCTACAGTCGGAGTCAGGAGACTGGGTTCTATTTCCAGCTCTGCTCCTAATCTGCTGGATGACCCTGGGTAAGTCACTGCACCTGTTTCCTTTCCCAACATCTGTGTATCTAGGCTGTATGCTCGTCAAGGTAGGGCCAGTCTCACTGTGTCTGTGTGCAGTGCCTACGACAATGGGGCCCCCAAACTTCTTTGGTTCCTTCTAGGAGCTACTGAAATACTAACATATTGAAATACAAAGCCACTCCGCTCCCGTCTACACACAAAATATTTAAGAAGTTTTCCTTCTCCCCCCAACCCTACAAACAGTAGAAATACGAGGCCTTCACTTCCCTCTTTACCACAGGACCTGAAGAATAAGGTCACATAAGGTACTTGAACTCCAGCTCTGTTAGCCTTCAGCTGAGCAAGGAAAGAATGCTGAGAAGACTGACTTTTCCCCTTCCTCCCTCGCTGGGAGCGCTTCTCTGGCTCTCACTCCCCAAACAGAATAAAAGGAACATGAACTTACACAAAAATCAAAACAAAAACAAAGACACCACACCCCTACCACACACTCTATATGGCCAAGTCTCCTTAATTTTCTCCTTATTTGACTTAACGCTGGAAGGTACGCAGATACCATGGTGACGGATACAGCATGGGAATATAAATAAGGAGACTGGCTATCTTCATATATGCGAATTTTTAGTCTGAGTATTTAAACTTTGCAAATGCACAGTCTAAGTTGATCGTGTAGAAGTGGCAGCTTCATCCAAATCATTAATTGTGGCCATAAAAATCTATCAGTCTATTACCTAATAAATTACACTTACCATGTTGTGGAGCCAGTGACAAAAATCAGCTTTCAGCAAATGGATATTTAGTGGAACGAGTGGGAGGGGCTAACAATTTTGTAGTGTCTAGTAACCAGTCCAGTAGAAATTAAATAAAATACAATTGGGGACTGGGTAAAGCCAAGCCTAATGTATACTGAGACCATTGCCTGTCATGCTGACCAATCCTGCCTCACCATTTACTTGTACTCCCCCATCTGCGTGTATCCATCCGTTGTCTTCTACTTAGACTGCAAGCTCTTTGGGGGCAGGGACTGTATTTCTGATCTATGTTTGTATAGCGCCTGGCACAACAGAGTCCTGATCCATGACTGGGACTCTTAGGCCCAATACATAATAAATAAAATAATGATTTACTCTGAATGAAAGCCTTCAATTTTGCAACCAGTTCTAGTTATTGTTGCATCAAGGTGGAATGTAGGCTCTGTCCACACCAGACGTTCAACTCAGCTTTTGTAGCCAGTTGACAGATATAGTCTGAGTTGTGTTCTCATAGCAGCCCCCCCCCCCTCTTTCAAGTGTGGCTGAACTAAGCACCGAAACAAAGTCAGGCAACACAAGCATGAACAGCTATGCCACACTACTTCAGCATGGAACAGAGCAGCAGGAGGCCATGCTCACAGCATGGTGCAAGAAGCATGTGGGGCGATACCCTCTAGAAGTCCTGCTACATAGACAGCTCTGATGAAGAGGGCCAGCCATAAACCACACATACCACATGGTTAGTGTTTTATCACCAATGCTAAAAGCAAATAAAAGCCAGTTCACCAAACCAATCACAGGAAAGCAACCAAACTAGCTTAGGCCTCAAGCAGCAGCAAGACATTTAGCTGACATTTACTAACAGAGATTGAACCATGTGGATATAAGCCGCCTTTACAGCCAACCATGCCATTTGGGGCACGGGCGCCAGCTTCCCCTCTGCCTGGTGGATGCTTGACCCTCCCCCACCCCTGGCCCTGCCCCAGTCCCGCCCCTATCTCACCCCTTCCCCAAAGTCCCTGCCCCCTTCCCTGCCTCCTCACCTGAGCACACCATGTCCCCACTCCTCCCCCTCCCTCCGGGAAAGTCCTAAGTGCCACCAAACAGCTGTTAGGCGGCAGGAGGACAGGAAGTGCTGGGAGGGAGGGAGAGGAGCAGAGACGCAGTGCACTTGGGAAGGGGGGAGAAGACAAGGCAGGGGTAGCTTGGCTGCCAAGCACCCACTAATTTTTCCTCCGTGGGTGCTCCAGCCCAGCTGTATCTGGGTGTATAGCCGATGGTTCTTTGTGCTGAGATGTTTTAGGATTCTTTCCCAGTCAATTGCAAGGGAACTTGTCTGTCCTTTAGGGGAGGGGAGAATTGTGGGAAGGCACTGGTGGAGTCTGCATACTCACTGCAAAATGGGTGGGATTCAGCCTGAGCTAAAGTGAAGCCTGGACTCTTATCCACCTCAGCCATCGCAGCTGCCAGACTTAAAGCATCTTCAAACCTGGATCAGAGGTTTTTCTGTGCGGATGGTAGGGAGATTTGAGCTAAAACCCAGATGAGAGCCTGAGTTAAGCCTGCAATGAAGACACACCCTAACTGGTTACAAAAGCAATTAAACCCTCTTTTGTACCCTACTGGAGCCTTCCCTTTTTAATCCTATGTTTATAGCACAAACAACTATCAGTCATTTGAGGCTCACATCTGACCAAACCTGACTGGTAATTGGGAACAACTGTGTAGGGTGGAAGCAGGAGAGATGTCTTCAGGCAGGATGGCTATGGGATCTGAGTGCCACACCCACCTTCTCTTACACATTCCTAACTTACTAAGTGAGCCTGAAGAAATTCTGCTGGGATCAGCTTTAACCCTGTATTCTGAGGTTTGCATTCAGTCATGGGTAGTGAGCATGGAAGGTCCATTTTGTCGTTAGCCTAGTTGTCCTTAATTATGTTCCTAGGGCAGAATTTACATTTTTTTGTTTTTTAACCACAGGCTAGACATGAGAGAGAGAGATCAAGTCTGTTAAAGAGGAATTACAAGGGATCACTGAGGACGGCAAGTGTTAATTGCATGCATGAAAAATTATCTTTTGGGGCCTGTGGGGAAGAAGAACCTTGCACAGCTTGAAAGCTTGTCTTCTCTTAGTGACAGAGACATTACCTCACCCACCTTGTGTCTCCAATACCCTGGGACCAACACGGCAACACCACCACTCAACTCCCTCTGCCAGGAAAAACTTGCATCAATTTTAGAGGCAGTTTTAAGTGAAGGCTGTAGTAATTCAGTTCTATTTAGGTTGTAAGCAAGTTCTCAATATTAGTTTCCAGAGGCATTCTTAAAAGGTCCCGCCGTTGAAGGATCTCACTAAAGAGGTTTGTGCCAGTGTTGCAGGAAGGAGACCAGAGACCAAAAAAAGATGAATAGTGATGTGCAAGAACATCACTGGATTGGGCCCTAGATAGATGCTAGTAGGTTTAGTCTTCTAGCCCAGTGGTTCTCAACTTTTCTAGACTACTGTACCTCTTTCAGGAGACTGATTTGTCTTGCGTATCAAGTTTCACTCACTTAAAAACTACTTACTTACAAAATCAGACATAAAAATACAAAAAAAAGTGTCACAGTGCAGAATTACTGAAAAACTGCTTTTTCCCTCATTTTATCATATAATTATAAAATAAATCACAACCCGCCCCCCCCCCCAGGTTGAGAAACACTGATATAATATAAAGAACAGGATTATAAACAAGTTATTGTGTGTATGAGATTTTAGTTTGTACTAACTTTGCTAGTGCTTTTCATGTAGCCTATTGTACCACTAGGCAAATATCTAAATGAGCAGACATACCTCCTGGAAGACCTCTGCGTAAGGGTACGTGTACCCCTGGTTGAGAACCACTGTCCCAGCCAATGGGTATCTGGCAACATTTGCAGAAACTGTATTTAACATGGTAATCCTTGAATAACAATGTGCTGCCTTCATCAGCAACAGGATGGCACATGGCCATCTTCCAGCAACTAAATTTTCCAATATCTACTTTCTAGTGTAGTCAGAACCCCATAGTAATTTGTCTAAATGATATGGCAGGTACTCCATCACACATCCTGGGACAGGACATCCCAGAGCACGTTGCCTCATGTGCATTTCCAGCAGGCACCAGCTGCCCAAGTTCTCCCAGAAAAAAGTTACATAGCCCGGGGGGTTCTGTGGTGTAAGAAACACTGCTGTGTGGACAATTCAACTGTGCTTGCTGTAGCCAGGTTACAGAAGCGGATCACGACCCAATTACAATCACTACTGTACTTGGTGCTGCCCCCTATCGTAGGCCCTGTACATACGAGGAAGATGGAATCTTAATCTTTCAGAGTAGGAAGGGCTTGAAAGCTTGAGCTCCTTAAAGTTTTCCACAGAGTGAGTTATGGGTAAATGACCGGGACGGTGAAAGAAGAGAAGATGCAAGACATTTCTTCCCTCCGCCATCATCCTCAAATAAGTCTGTCAAACATATTTCTTTCCCTCCATCCTCCACTGAACCTGTTGCAGATGTACTGTATTTATCATTTGCTGAGTGGAATCCCTGGTCCATTGATGCTCTTCATTTTGCTCAACAATTACTTGGCATTTTGCTGCTGTCAAGACTACAGGACCTAAACTACTGACTGGTTAATGCATAAGTTTCATAGATGTGACCACTTAAATGAATGCTTACAATAAAACGAGGAAGACATTACCCTATTTGCTTGGCACTGATAGCGTAGTACGTGCTGTATAATACACAAAGGCAGATAGTACCTGCCCTGAAGTGCTCAAGTGTTTTTGGGGGACAAGCCTATTGAACCAGTTACATAAACTGCTATTTCAGCTCACATGAAAGATTAATCTTTACATGCCAAGTGTATTTTGTGTTTTTGTTTAACTTTGCAACTGGATTTTGTGGAAATTCAGAAATAAAAATACAGCTAATCCAGAATGACTGAAGTCAATCTTGCTTTGGCATTCTGTTTTAATTTAAGATGGCAGCAACATATTGTGGTTTTCTCCAGGACTCTACCACATTTGGTTTGGATACAATCACTTCTGTTTGAAAACTTAGAACAAGAAGTTAAATAAACGTATTCTTCGTCACATTATTTTTGACAGAGTTCATTTTAGTTTTTACTCTAGTTACCAGAGATATGATCTGACTTCAGGAAGAATTCCAAAACATTGCATAAAATCTGTGTTAGCATCCTGGAGGTTCAAAGCATCACATTTTTAGTAGTATACCTGAATATTGATTTTAAAAGGTAAAGCTTATTCTTTTAAAAACCACGATTTTCAAGGAGCTCTCAACTGTAGAAGGACATTATAATCTAGTATAGGCTGAGCACCCACAGGAAAAATATATATACCTATATAGTTGGGTGCTCAGCACCCGCCAGCCATAGCTGTTTGGCAGCATGCCCGATGAGCTAATCAGGGGCACTGCCAAAGATCTAATCGGTAGCTGCTGCCAAACAGCTGTTTGGCTGGGGGAGGGGCTTGCAGCAGGCGGAAAGCGGTGGGCACTTTGGGGGAGGAGTGGAGCAATTCTCTCCTCCTCCAGGAAAACAAGAAGTCAGCACCTATGTAATCTAGGATAAAGGTACAATCGATCAATCAGGCTACTGAGGATTGACCAGCACCAATTTACATATATATCTTGCTCCCATGGAAGTCAAAAGGGAGTAAAAGCAGTCCTCTAAGATTTTCACTCTCTTTAAAGGGGATTGGTAAAGACAAATTTGTTTTTACTGGAATGCTAAAGGTTGTAAGATATTACATTATACACCTGCAATAAAAACATGTGTTTAATTTCAAAATGCTTATGTGGGAACATCATATTTCAGTTGCTAAGGTGTCTGTACAGTAGTAACACTGATTTTTGGAAAAAAGACTTTTTTGCAGCTGAGTGTCTTTTGCACGGGCACACATTCCCATAAAAAGCAGCAATGTTAGCAGGACAAACCACAAGTTGTCTGAGTGTTTCTCCACCCTAGCAATTGTTTTTAATAGGGCAGAATTGCTGGAGGACTATTTGACTTCTGCATGTGTCAGAGATCCAAGACATGCTCTTTAATCCACAGTGTTCATTGTGCAGGAGAAGATCACTGTTTGTTTCTAAAGAGCTGTGCTCTGTACTGGAAGGCCTGACTCTGTATCATGAGTTTAATTTTTGTGCACTGGACACATCAGAATGTCAATCTTAGAAGCATATTAAAAATATAATTACCACCTTTGATAGAACACTGAGTAACTGAATATTGGATTTGGATGAAGTGGAATAGTAGATATAACAAATAGATCTATTGTATTTATTACTATTTACATTTTATGATTGCCTGTAATAAGTGTGACTGTTTATTGTAGCAGGATGTTGGCCAGTACTGGGTTTTAATAAAATGGTCAATCAAGTTGACAAAACAGAACATTGTCACTTTTCCTCATATTGGTAGTAACTTGTCATTGCACCTGACACACCTGACTGCAGTGCTGTTTGCAAGGGGATGTTATCACATCCCTAACCATAATTTAAAAAATAGTTTCATTTTCTGATAAGCGGATTTGGCAATTAAGCATCTCCTGAAGCGGTTTTTCTTTTATAGTTGCTTAAAAAAAAAAAAAAAAAACACACCCCACACAAAGTAGATCTATATCCACTCTAGAAAGACTGAAGACCCTTCTCCAGTTACTTTTCTGCTTGTACCTTTAGTCAAGAGGAAATAAGGTCAGGCTATGGCTACACAACAACTTAAATTGATATAAATTATGTTGCTATGGGGTGTGAATTAGCCACCCCCCGGAGTGACATCACACTTGCGTTTAAGTCGGCGTAAGTTGAGACTGCTATTTCAGCAGGAGAGCTTCCCCCACCCACACAGCTACTGCCACTCATTAATTAAGCCAACACTTAGAGTGGCTACACTAAAGAGCTTAGAGCGGCACAGCTGCATCAGTGCAGCTGTAAGCTCTCTAGTGTAGCCATAGCCTTGGTGCGTGAGGATGATACACGTCTCTGACTCTTTTAAACAGAATCTGACAAGAGACAAACTTCAAGTATAAATCTTAAAACCAGAACCTTCGAGAGTGACAACTGAATCAAGTAACTTTCTCCAGGTTATTATAGTATCAGAGGGGTAGCCATGTTAGTCTGGATCTGTAAAAGTAGCAAAGAGTCCTGTGGCACCTTATAGACTAACAGACGTATTGGAGCATGAGCTTTCGTGGGTGAATACCCACTTCGTCGGATGCATGGGTATTCACCCATGAAAGCTCATGCTCCAATACGCCTGTTAGTCTATAAGGTGCCACAGGACTCTTTGCTGCTTTTACAGGTTATTATAGATGTTTTAAAAACTTACAATATTCCAGAATGTCCCGCTGGATGGAAAAGAAATGGAGACTTGTGTTCTCCATACGCATCCTGCCATTTAGGTCTGCATTTGAGAAATTGTGAAAATTATTGAAAAAATCCAAACAAAATTTTCTTATTCAGTTTTGGGGAAAAAAAAACAAAACAAAAAAACAAACCCAACCACCTCTTATTTTAAGAAGTGGTCAGTTTTCACCCTTTAAGTGGTAAAAGTGAATGAATATCTCATGGTGGAGGTAGGGATTTCTCTCCAAAAGTTTATTTTGTTTCTAGAGCATCATAGCTATGCACAGGATTTCACACAAGAAGGAGATAATAGGTTTGGTGCTTGGGAGGGGAATTTTAAAATCTGAATGGAGAGGAAATGCATTAAGAGTAAGGGGTACCTTTGTTTTCTAAGATGGGATCTACCAGCAAGCTGGAGTTTTTAAAAGCTTAGGGAAGAGGTTGGGGGGGGGCAGGGGGAGAAGAGTCCTTTTAGAATTATTTCCAGAAGCCAGTAATCTGAGACAGCATCTTCAAAAGGGAAAAGGATATTCTAGGAGTGCTAGATGCAGCAGAGAATAGTAGTTATGATCTGGCAAGATTACTTCAGATTATGAATTTGAAATTCCTGCCTAACCCTGGAGCTCAGAAGTTTATCTTGAGCTACAGATGTAGATACTATCTGCCTCAATAGGCTGTGGGTATTTTGTTTTTTATCCTCTAGAGAAAACCATAGAACAAAAAGGTCAAAAATGTATTAATAATCCCATATCTATCTAGGAGACGATAATAACAGGTTCCCCTTCCCCCACTATCCCATCCAGCAACAAGATATAAAGCCCTTGCTAGTTTCTTTTGGGAGGGATGGAGGGGGATAAGGAAGAGAGAAGTCAGGCAGAACTATTAAAGATTTCAGCAATCAACCTCACCTGAGGATGCGAGTGTATAAAGACAGTTTGTGTGTTGTTTCACCTTATTTAGCCTTTGAGAAGACATCATATCACCATACCATAGCAAGCCACTTGCACTAGGAAATCAGTTCTGACTTGTTTTATGAGTACTTCACAGCATTCACAACGTCATTCATTTTGTTAAGGGCCTTTAGCCAGAGAATCTATAGCTCTGAATATTCCCTGTGGATAAACATAGGATATTAAATATTCAGGGAATCAAGTGGCAGATGTTGTTGAAAAACGCTCTGGGGCCAGATTCTCAGATGGCATAAGTCAGCATAGCACCACTGAAGTCAAAGGAGCTGAGTTACACCAGATGAAAATCTGACCTAGATTTTCCATGAAGCTTAGAAGTTGCCAACACTGGGGAGACACATGGGCCTATTTTTTAATATCACTCATTTCTGATATTGATAAGGCAGGAATAGTGTCTGAGAATCAGATCACTTGCTCTCAGGGGATATGAAGGATGTGAAGAGGGGCTCAAGACTGTTTCCTCAGAGGGCAACCACAGAAATAAGCATCTTTCTCCAGGGTTCGAGACCCTTCCTTTAGAGTTAAGTTTAACTCCAGATTCAGGTTTAGATGAATCTTAATTAGTCTGGAGCTTAAGTCTGCCCTTAGTTTTCAATCAGGACTAAATCTGAATCATAAAGGTTGCAATATACTAGATTGCTGGGTGTTTATATAAACAGATGATATCTGCTTCAGGATAAGAGGGGATGGGTCCAGAGGAAGCATAATTAAAGTTGTCAGGTGTCCCATGGCAATCTTTTTGGAGCTCCTACACACCTTGGTCAGTAAAAGCCAAAGAAAATGGTTTCAGGAACTTGCACAAAGGCACCTCTCTTCTGCTTACCTTCTCCATTAACAGATTCCACCCATCCAAGGTCTGCCACCAGGGAACTCCTGGATCTCAAACCAATTACACATTCTAGTTAGAGATACTGTACTGCACCCACCTGACTCTCTCTCTCTGACAGGCTATAGCATTAGAAGATAGCTAAGAAAACAGGAGTTCTCATACTCAACTTTCTAGTTCTCAGACAGGTTTTTTACAAGCTTCATGCTTAGAATCTAGTCTCCTGTATTTTGTAAGTATTTAGAAGGCTGTCTACACACAGCTGCCAGGAACAGTTGCATTGACTAGATGGTATTTAACTTGTCTTTTTTAACCATAAAAGAGTCCAGCCAAACCAAATCAGAGAGCAGCTGGTATTTCCAGGCAGGTCAGAGGAACTGTCATACCAGGACAAACCAACCTAGCCTGGTATCCCACCTCCAACAACTGCGAATCATAGATGATTCACTGAAAGGTAGAAAAGTCTGCATAAATGTAAAGTACCTTGTCTGGTGTGTAATATTATATGTTGGGAAACAGTTTCTTCTTGACCCTGGATGATCAACTTAACCCGAAGTATCAGAATTAGCTACCTCATTATACCTAAAAAAATAATAAAATAAAGATATGGAGATATACCTATCTCATAGAACTGGAAGGGACCCCCGAACGGTACCTAAGAGCTCTGTAAAACATACGAGAAACTTCTTGTTTCAACAGTGACCTTGCTACAAAAACTAATCACAAGAACTTGCTACATAATTAACACACTGTGTTACTACAAACAATGGATAACAGTTAGACTAATGCAATATTAAGGCTGACAATTTAAACACACACACAAGTTAGGAAATTCAAGAATTAAGGTTTCCATCATAACATTAACCCAGATCCATTGCATGTGTAGTATTTTGGATCACTTATGGATGTATATAGCATATATATATATATATATATATATATATATAGTATATTGTTTGTTTTTTGGGAAGTTTGTCTGACATTTAAAGATTCTACTTTAAGAATGAAGTAATGGGGTTTTCTGCATTTCATTTCCTTGGCTTAAAAATAACCTCCTGATATCAGTAGTGAGACCTCCCCCACACACCTTTAAAGCCCTCCTCCCAAACAAATATTCTCACTATATCTACCCCCCCTCCAGAAATCTACAATCATTAAATCACACTTGCAAATATTAGATGGGCTGGTGGGATAAATCTATAATAATAAATAATAATTGGAGATACACCAATCTCCTAGAACTGGAAGGGACCTTGAAAGGTCATTGAGTCCAGCCCTCTGCCTTCACTAGCAGGACCAAGTACTGATTTTTGCCCCAGCTCCCTAAGTGGCCCCCTCAAGGATTGAACTCAACCCTGGGTTTAGCAGGCCAATGCTCAAACCACTGAGCTATCCCTCCCCCCCTCCCCAGCTGGAAGGTTTCTGCAGCTGAGAAAGAGGCTGTCAGGTGCTTACTACTAGTGAAGATTATTATTAAAAAAAACACACACAAAACAAACCACCACAGAAAATAAACATGGAAAACTAGGTTACTGCATATTACAATGGAGAATTGGAGTATTAGCTCGGCCAATCTGCAGATGTTAGACATGTGTTTAACAGTAGAAGGCTTGGTTTGAAAATATGGGTCAAGTGCACTGTATGTACGACTTGGTAATTAAGCATTCATCTGACTGGGTCTGGAGGGTTTTTTGGGGTACACTGGGTAGGCAGAGCACTTCTGAATGCATTATGCTTTCACAGCAAGCACACCTGGAAATAGACTGCCAGGGTAAGGAGATAGACAAAAGTTTTCCAAGACTGCTGACACTCTTCCAATGCTACCAAACAGGTTGGAGGGTAGAAAATAAAGTGTTCTAAACCTGCACTTGAGATGCCACCTCCAAAATCATAAATACCCCAAAAATTAAGGCAGCTTTTCAGCTCAACCCAGCCCCACAGGCAACCATTGCACATTTTGTGCTTTCTCAAGGGCAGAGGTACATGCTGTCTGAATTGAATCAAACTGTCCCATAAACAACTGTGGTAGATGAAGAGACCAGGACACATAACCAGGTTTACCACCATCTTAACCTACTTACGCGGTTTTTCAGTGAATCTGGAATGCTGCATGAAGTTTTACAAGACACTAATTTTATTCCTTGTGGGTTTTTTCAGACTTACATTGTGACTATTCATTGAAGACAAGTCACATGGTATGAACTTTTAAAATCAGATTTTATATTTTATATATATATTATAAAATCTAGCATTGTTAAATATTTAAGTACTAAACATTTTTCCAGTCAAAAGTGCCTGGCAGGACATTGTTTCTGTTCAAAACTTAATCAAACTCAACTCTTCTTGCTGAGACTAAATGGCAAGCATTTCAACCCCAAAGGATTGTTTCAGAAAGTTACACACACTTGAAAACAGGATTTTAAAAGCTCGATATTCAACTCAAGCTTCAACATAGCTGCTTTGCAACATTCTAATTTTGTGTGCTATGATCTTCTAATTTACAATTCATTCTCTAACAATAATATTTAGCATTTATATAGAACCTATAGATCTCAAAGTGGTTTATAATGATGTGTACATATTATCCCCGTTTTACAGATGGAGAAATTGAGGCACAGGCATTGAGACTTATCCAAAGTCACATAGCATGACAGTGGGAGAACTGGGAATAGAAGCCAGTTTTCTTACTCCCAGTACTGTGGCCCTGTTTGCTCGTCTAAAGGGTCTGAGCTACAGGTAGGTGTTACATGGAAGTGTAGGTGTTCAAAGTGTATTTGGCATCATGCACAAGACAGAAACTTACTAAATGATCTCAGTGGAATCTGTTTTTTTGGGGCTCTGTTAATTTACTACTATTAGTTGGGAACCGGAAGCATTTGGAATTCTGCCTCACTTCTCTCAGCATATTCTTAAATTACAAATATATCTTATGTCTCATTACAAAACACACACCATGTCACTGGTCAGGCTTGGTCCTAAAGCAAGACAGGCAGGCTCACCCAAGTTCAATATTCCATACGGGACTCTTTAGAAAGCCATCAAGCTAACACACACGTGCACACACACACTGTAACAGATCAAGATGCACTTAGTCGGGGTCTCATTTTTGTGAAAGAAGGATCACCAGACAAAGTACTTCTAGCAGGATCCTTAGGAGCTGAGCCTTCCTCCCAACAAAGAGAGAAGAAATTCACTAGATAATCAGATGATTACAAAAACCCAAACAAGTTTAAACAGGATTACAGAGTTGACGTGCAACAAACATTACAGCACTGACTCAGGCTGAGATCTGTACAGGAGCCTGAAAACTTGAGATCAAAAGCTTATCAGCCGTTCCGAAGGTAAAGGGGGAGGTGGGACTGAATTCAGATTTAATTCATCGGGGGGGGGGGGGAGAGGAAAGACGGGGGGAGGTTTTCCTCTTTTCACAGTTACATTTACCAAATTCCACAACTTCCGAACAGGTCTATAAAGCGAGACAATGGGTCGTTTTTTCTTTTAAAAAAACAAAACAAAAAAACCCTTTCAAACGTTGTGCTCTTTCTTGATTCAGACTGAAGCAACGAAAGATCAAGTTTAAACCGAGTGGGTTCTAAAGCTGCAGCATCACCCCCACTCCCCTTCGGGATTAAGCCGAGACTGATTGAACTAACGGGCTTTCACCCCGTTAAAAACCTCGTCTTTTGTGTAAACAGCCCATTGCAGCTAGGGGGAAAGGGGGGGGGGGTGCAGTTACCGACTCACACCGAGCCAGAAACGTGCAACCCAAAATAAAGAGTTTACACTGGCCGCACAACTTGCCCGGCGAAGTCCTCCTCATGGTAAGTGCCTTAGATCCCCAGACAAGCTGCCGTGAGAGCCCTTGCTCATTGTGGACACAGGGATTAAAGGGGGGGGGGGAGAAATGAACGTCCCTACATTTTCAGCTCAATCCAGGCGAAAAAAAAATATGAGCGCTAGAGAGAGTTTGAGCCATGTGATCGCAGCTACATACCAAACGCAGCTCAGCCTTTTAAAAAGTTGCCACCAGGAACAACCTCTATCTATCCTTTGCTGCAACTTGGAAAATATTTTCGATCGCAAAGAGGGGGAATGGGGATAAGTGTGGGGAGTCTCCATTCATTTGCCAAAGAATCCGGGGCGGGGGCAGGAGGAAAGCACCGGACTGCTTCCAGATTGTGTGCAGCCGCAGTCTCCTTACCTTACTCTTCACTTCCACCGCGCTGCAATCGAAATACCGCAGAGTCTGAGATTTATTAAAACTCCGATTCATCTTCTCGGTCCCCAGTTTATCCCCCCCTTCCTCCTCCTCTTCGCCCTCGCTCAACAAGGGCTGCAGGATCCGCCGCCTCCGACTGTGGGAAAGTTTCCCCGGGCTGCGTGTTGTTGCCGCTGCTCCGACCCTGGAATGTATCTTTCTTTGGAACGTTCAGCCGCCGGAGGTTCTTTTACTTTGTCCCAACACTCGAATCAGAGCGCCCGCCCAGCTCGCTCTCCGGGCTTCTGTTTGTAACAATCGCTCCTCCAACGGAGCTCGCAACGCGCCCGTGACTCAATGAGAGGAGGTGGCACGTACTAGACCCCGCCTCTGGCGGACCTCCCCCTTCCATCCTCGTCTCTTTCAGTTCCCGGAGAGAAAAGCTCCTCCCGCTCCAGAGGGTGTGCTTTCTGGGCTGTGATTTGCTACTGAAATCCCTAGTTAGTTAGGGGAAGTCGCACAAAAGAGTAGGAGGTGCGGACAGAAGTAACTACGGAGTCCGCGTATTAGAGAAGCATGCAAACCAAAACGCGGGTGGCTAGGTATTCCCTCCTCTCCTCCCCCCTCCCGCAAATTTGGATAAGTTTGGATACAAATCTGATCGTTGAGGTGCAAACCCATCTCTGTGTAATGTATTTACAAATGATAAAGGAAACTACTAACAGGCACAATTGCCATGAAAATTTAGCAGCCCCCCCGTCACAATATCTAGTTATCAGCCCCAGACCATAATAACCATCAATAATATTGCCAGTCCTAAGGTTTTGATCCTGCAAACATTTCTGCCTGGGCTTAATATTACTACCATGAAAATTTCAACTGATTTCAATTGAAATTCAATATAACTACTCCCAATAGTAAAGTTAAGCACATGTGTAAAGTGTTTGCAAGGTTGGGGCACAAGTGTTCAAAAATCATGATTGGGATTTTTTTTTTAAATTATTGTCTGGGTTTGGAGCCTGTACGGTTCACGTTTTCAAGCTTTTCTTTGCAACCACGAGGGTTAAAAATGTACTTGATTTTAAAATGAAAGTTGATAGTCTCATCACATAACTCAAGGAATATAACTTTAAAGAAAACACCAAATATGAAACCTGTGTTAAAAATCACAAGATTTGGCAACACTGTAAAAATGAAAGTGATGGTAATTTTCCTTAATATTAAAAATAACTCCAGGTAGTAGAATCAGTAGAATTTTCTTAGTTTAAATATTTTTCTATCCCAATGCACAGAAACAAAAACCCCACAGAAACAAGAGAAATGGACTGATTTTAGAGGGGAAATCGTTAAAAAGACCATACGCAAAGTGCTAGCAAGTCTGTAAAGTGAACAAATTGAAAATAAAGAGATTTCTTTTCTCTCTCTCTCTCATAGTATTTCAGGCCCGGGTCCTATAAAGGTTTAACTTTACACACTGTGAGCCATCCCAGTGTCTTCAACTGAACTACTCACAGTGCATAAAGTTAAGCACACGTCTACATCTTTACAGGACTTTTGCACCCTTGTAGAGTCATGGGGTATGTCTACACAGCAAGTAGCAGCCCATGGCAGTGTCAGTCTCAGAGCCCAGGTCAATAGACTTGGTCTTGTGGGGCTCATGCACCCCCACCCTAGGTAGGGTGACCAGACAGCAAATGTGAAAAATTGGGACCGGGGGTGGAGGGGTAATAGGACCCAAAAATCGGGACTGTCCCTATAAACTCAGGACATCTGGTCACCCTAACCTTAGGCTTCAGAGTCAGAGCTCCAGCCCAAGCGTGAATGCTGTTGCAGGCTGTGTGAACATATCCATTGAAATATAAGGCCCTGATCCTATAAGGGTGTTCTGTGGGTGTGTAGGGGTGGATCACAAAGAACTCTTTGCAGGTTCAGGGCTAGTGTTTGCAAAATGCTTTGGGATCTTTTGAGGGAAAAAAATTCTATATAAATGTAAGATTATGATGACTATAGTGATTTAGAGTCTGAGGACAGAAAGTTTAGATGGGAAATTTTCCCCCACTTCCTCCTACAAATCAGTGCTTATTGGTCTCTCTCCCTCTATTGTCACCAGTTATTACTATTATAATTTATAATTGTGTATTACAATAGCACCTAGGAGCCTCAGTCATGGACCAGGATCCCATTGTGTGAAACACTGTACAAACGTAGGTCAAAGGACAGTCCCTCCCCCAATGAACTTCCAGTCTAAGAAACCCCTTAGAACTTGTTCATTCCATCTACATTGATGGAAACATAAAATTGGTAGGAAGGGAATGTCTCTTTTTACTCAGTAAGTGTTATGCAATAGCCAGAATTCTGAAGATCCAGGATGGTGTTTCTCCTCCAAAGTCCTACCAAAAAATGTCAATATGAGGAAAGGCAGCTGAGGGTAAAAAAACATATTTTGAAAATTAACTGTGGACCTTATTCTCCACTGTCTTGCACGATTACAATTATTTATACCTGTGTAAAGTGAATGTAATAAGTCACTAGATCTGAATGGGAACATTTTACACCCATTTTGTATTTACTTTACACAGGTATAAATGACTATCTAAAGCAGTGGTCCCTAACGCCATGGCGCCCGCCGAGGCATTTATGTGCGCCCGCCTAGTGCCCAGCAGGGGAGAGAACCTGTGGCTCCACGCCTGCCGGGGACAGAGAACTCCGGGGCTGCAGGCTGCGGATGCTGGTGTTCTCGGTCCCTGGCAGACGCGGGGCCGCAGCTTCTCTCCAGCATACGCCCTGCATGCTTCATCAGCAGAATGTTCTCTGCTGACCTCGTTCCAGCATCACGCTTGATGCCTGCTAAGGCACCATGGGGCAGCTCTCCTGGACGCAAGTCGTGCTTTAAATCCCATCCCAACATTGCACGTGTCCGTCTGAGGGCTTCTGGCCAGTCGACAGCACGTTCGCAAGTCCCGGTCGGTTCTCCCATTTGACAGGCGGCAAAGTGACTCGCCCAAGTGGCAAATCCAGGAACACGTGTCCTGAATCCCAGCCCGTTCCTGCTCTAACCATTACACATGCTGCTTTCGACAGGAACACACAAGTGTATTATTGTTGCTGGGGCGGGCAGTGTCACAGCAAGACTCTATGGAGCTGGGGGTGCTCGGACAGGTCTCTCTGTGTCGGTCAGCACCCACTGAATTCATATGGATAGAGACAGGGTTGGCAGGCCCTCAGCCTGAGTCTTCTACCACTTTGCCATGTCGTCTGCTGGAGAATGCAGAGCCGAATTCAAGCCAGGCGTGAGGTGCAGTCTGTCGAGGAACCTAGCTGACCTGACTACCCTGCACTCCTCTGGGCCCATTTATAGATAATGAACGGTCCTGTGATGTTACAGGGGGTTACTGTTGTATACATGAGAGTAGCACCTAGGGACTGTGCCTGAGATCAGGGCCCCCTGGTGCCAGGTACTGTACATATACATGGCGAGAGACCATCCTGTCCCGTCCTGGAAGCATTTACCATCTAAATCAGAGGTGGCCCCTCCCCTTCTGTCCCCCCTCCCCCGCAGCCTCAGCTCACTGCGCTGCCAGTGCTCTGGGTGGCGGGGCTGTGAGCTCCTGCTGGGCAGTGCAGCTTCGAGAGCTGCTGGCCTGCCCCGGTGCTCTAGACTGCGTGGCGGTGTGGCTGGCTCTGGCCGGGCGGCGTGGCTGCCAGTCCTGGTGCTCTGAGCGGCATGGTAACGGGGTTGGGAGGGGGAGGGTTGGATAAGGGTCCTGGGGGGCAGTCAGGGGCCAAGAGCTTTAGCTGGAGAGAAGTCACGGCCCCGCACCTGCGGGGGACAGAGAACTCCAGGGCTGCAGGCTGTGGGCGCCGGTGTTCTCTGTCCCTGGCAGGCGCGGGGCTGCAACTTAAAACAGAGAGAAGCTGCGGCCCTGCGCCTGCTGGGGATAGAGAACTCCGGGGCTGCGGGTGCCGGTGTTCTCTATCCTCGTGGCTTCTCTCTTCTCTCTGGATTCATATATTATGTTATATTAAATATGATGTTTTTCGTATTATTTAATGTACAAATACAAAATAAGTCTTGAAAAATTCTTGGCACCCACCACACTCTTCTGAAAACATGAACGTGCTATTGGCCACAAAAAGGTTGGGGACCACTGACCTAAAGGGTCTAATTCTTCACTGCCTTGCTCTGTGTCGTTCTTCCTGAATTTCAGGGGCAAGAAGGGAATGGGACAACACAGATTAACAAAGTCGAAACAAGAGCCTTCATTCATTTTTACCGGAAAAAATGTGTGAAACTAACATTTACTTTATTGGAATTTCAAGTTTAATTGTAACAAATAAAACAAGGTGGTTTGAAAAATGAAATCCTTTCATGAACTCAAGATTGTCCCCTTTTTTTTTTTTCTTGGGAAGGGCTTCACTTTTATATCTTGAATGCGATGGGCCAGTTGCTAAGATTAGGAGAATTTCCATCAATGCCTTGGGTGTCTGTAAAATTATTCTGGTCTGTTTCGGCATTCAAAATAGCTGTTTAAGGATTCCACAGAAATCATACAGCTGGGTCCACATTGGTTAGTGCTTTAATATCTGGAGCAAAAGGGGCTTCCCCTCCATTAATAACTGCTGCCTAGCACCTTGACTATATAAAGTCATATCTGTCAACTAATAGCCAGACATTAGAATGCATTTAATCAATTATCAGTGTCCAGTCTAACAGGAGGATGAAATCCTGACCTTACTGAAGTCAAGGGGAGGTTTCCCATAGATTTCAGTGGAGCCAGGTTTTCACTTTGAGTGCATCCTGCACATACATAAGATGAGGCTCAAAACTAGACCACTGTATTTCCAAGGCAGCAACATTACCATGTAGGCCATAAAAACTCAGGATCAAGGCAGTAGGAACTGGGCTATCAGTCTCAATTGAAGGTAGTTCTCTGCATCTTACATTTAAGATGAGAAAACATACAACCAGGACAAATCTGAGAGGGCATTATTTGTGGCCCGATGGTAGTGCTACTTCTCAATCACTTGCACCCTGTCCCCATGTGGTTCCACCGGGAAGGGCATACAAGTGTCGAGAAAGCTGTACTGCTACACAGACTGAGGCCTTGTCTACACTAGCAACTTTCTGCGCAGTAAAGCAGCTTTCTGCATTGTAACTCTCGAGGTGTACACACTGCCAAGCCACTTAGTGCACAGATACTGTCCAGTTGCAGCGCTATAAAAAAACCACGCTGACGAGAGGCGTGGAGCTTTCTGCGCCGGGGTTACAGCACTGTGGCGCCAGTGTAGACACCCTGGTCGTTTACAGTGCTGTGACTGGCCGCTGGAAGATGTCCCACAATGCCTGTTCTCACCTCCCTGGTCACAGGGCCGCCCGGGGGGGGGGGCAAGTGGGGCAATTTGCTCCAGCCCCCACGAGAATATAGTATTCTATAGTATTGCAACTTTTTTTTATGGAAGGGGCCCCCGAAATTGCTTTTCCCCAGGCCCCCTGAATCCTCTGGGCAGCCCAGCCTGGTCATCAGTTTGAACTCTACTGCCCTGCCCGCAGGTGACCAACCGTGAGCCCCACCCCTTAAATTCCTTGGGAATTTTGAAAGTCCCCTTCCCGTTTGCTCAGTGATGCGTGCAGTGGTCTCAGCGCATCTTTCCAGGTGGCCAGGCCTGCTCCATGCACCAGGCGATCCCCGCTTGGAGCAATGCCGAGCTGCTGGACCTCATCAGCATTTGGGGAGAGGAGGCTGTCTAGTTCCAGCTGCGCTCCGGCCATAGGAATTATGATACCTACGGACAGATTTCACAATGCGTGACAGAAAGGGGCCATGACCGGGACACACTGCAGTGTAGGGTCAAAGTGAAGGAGCTGCGGAACGCCTACCACAAGGTGCGGGAGGCAAGCCACCCCTCTGGCGCTGCGCCCATGAACTGCTGGTTGTACAAAGAGCTGGACATGATACTCAGTAGCGACCCCACCTCCACTGCAAAGGCCACTGTGGATACTTTGGTGGCTTGTGTGCCAGTCAAGAGTGGACCGAGCCAGGAGGAGGAAATCTTAGATGAGGATGTGGAGGGGGCGGGGACCCAGAGGCAGAGGACGACTCGGAGGTCAGAGATGCATGCAGTCAAGAGCTGTTCTCTACCCCAGAGAAGGCTAGCCAGTCACAGCTGTCGGAGCTTGGCGAAGCGCAAACTGGAGAGGAGGCCCCTGGTAAGTGGCTTTGATTTTAGGAATCGCTGAAGTGAGTTGTTGGGGGCAGAAGGGTTGCAGAAAGCAGGCTTCTGTCTGTATGATGTGGGTATCACCACATGCCTAATCTGAGCAGCAGAACAGGGTGTTGATTAACTCCCTCACTTTATGGGAATCTGCCTCAGAGATCTCCACGAAACTCTCCTGGAGATACTGGGCAATCCGCTGCCACAGGTTCTTTGGCAGAGTTGCTTTGTTTCTTACCCCATTTCCTGTGCCACTCTGCCATCACTGGGTGGGTGGGGGGAGGGGACCATTGCTACACACAGGCAAGAAGCATAAAGGCCAGGGCGGAAGCCACACTCTTGGAGAAGACCCTCCCTTGATTCCCTGCTCACCCTCAGCAGCGAGATATCTTCCATAATGAACAAAGCCTATGGAAAATGTGGGGACAGGAATGATTATAAGGCCCACCCCTACATTGCTGGGTGTCTCCAAGACCCACATGCCCAGTGTACAGTATGGGCCTGGAACACTGATTTCCCCTGCTCTTGCAGTTATTCACTATTCTGGGGGTCTTGTGGCTCATGTGCGTTTTGGGTCAGTCAGTTAGTGACAGGTATGTGAATAGTGGCTGTATGTGAATAGTGGCTGTGTTTTAAATCAGTGGCCTGTGTGTTGCAAACAATACTGTTTCTGTAAAATGTTGCATTTTGGCTTCACAGATATGACCTTGGGAGCCCAACATCACTCTTTGTTATCGCTGGCTGAATGGCTGCGTAGAATTAGAAAGCGGCCACGAAGAACTGAAGAGGACTTTCAGTGTGAGGTCATGATGCACTGCGCGGCCGAAAAACAAGAATTGAAGCAGTGGCAGCACAGCGAGAAGATGGACCAAAAGGAGAATGCGGTGTGCCAGAATGAAGCCATGGAGCGGCTCTTAAACATTATGGAGCGCCAAGCGGATACGCTCCAGGCACTACTACCACTGCAAACCAAGCAGCTCCGCGCCCACCCTCCCCTGCAGCCTCTGTCGCAAAACTCTTTCTCATGCGCCTCCCCCACATACCGCCACCTCCTGGCTCCAGTCTGTCCCCGCTGCATTCCACTCCTACCCTGTCCCTACAGTCCAGCCCTGCAGACTCCCAGTACCCACTGCACTCAACATCCACCCCTCTGCAGTTTGGCCCTGCTGCACTGTACTCCAAAGGAGAAGATTGGATATGATACCTGGACATACACGAATCTTTAACCATCTCAGGACCCTACCTCCTCCCGGGACCCTCCCTTCCCCCATCCCCATCACTGCTGATGGTTTTTTTTTTGTTTGTCTCTCTCCTCCAATTGTTGTTTTTAATAAAATAATTGTGTTGGTTTGAAAGCAATCTTTATTAATTGAAAGCAAACAGAGCCCTGCAAAGCAACAGGCAATTTTCTTACACCTTCATAGTGCGTCGTCTGCACCAATCACAATCACCTCCTAGCATTACAAACACTCCCAGGCATAGCAACAAATACTAGTGGCTTTCAGCTTCAAATTGCTGCCTCAAGGCATTCCTGATCCTTATGGCCCCGTGCTGCGCTCCTCTAATAGCGCTGGTCTCTGGCTGTTCAAATTCAGCCTCCAGGCACTGAGCCTCAGCGGTCCAGCCCTGAGTTTAACTTTCACCCTTCTCTTCACAAATATTATGCTGTGTACAGCATGCAGCTATAAGCATAGGAATATTGTCATTGGCCAGATCCAGCATCCCATATAGGCAGCGCTCCAAAAACACACTCCACAGTCATTCTGTACTTGCTCAGCCTGTTGTTGAACCGCTCCTTGCTGCTATCAAGGTGCTCCATGTATAGCTTCATAAGCCATGGCATTCAGGAGTAGGGGGGGGTCTCCCAGGCTCACAATGGGCATTTTGACTTCCCCTATGGTGATCTTCTGGTCCTGGAAGCAAGTCCCTGCTTGCAGTTTCCTGAACAGGACAGTATTCTGAAAGATGCGTGTATCATGCACCTTTCTGGACCAGTCTGCGTTAATGTCCGTGAAATGCTCACGGTGATCCACAAGCACCTGGAGAACTATAGAGAAATACCTCTTGCGATTAATGTACTCGGTGGTTAGGTGGTCTGGTGGTGCCAGAATAGGAATATGAGTGCCATCTATCACCCCGCCGCAGTTAGGGAAGCCTATTTGTGCAAAGCCATCCACAACATCACGCACGTTGCCCAGAGTCACAGAGCAGGATGCGATTAATGGCCCTGCACACTTCCGTCAACACAAGTCCAACGGTCGACTTTCCCACTCCAAACTGGTTAGCGACTGATCGGTAGCAGTCTGGAGTAGCAGCTTCCACAGTGCAATCGCCACGTGCTTCTCCAATGGCAGGGCAGCTCTCATTCTTATGTCTTTACGACACAGGGCTGGGGCAAGCTTATCACACCATCCCATGAATGTGGCTTTCCTCATGCGAAAGTTCTGCAGCCACTGCTTGTCATCCCAGACGTGCATCACAATGTGATCCCACCACTCAGTGCTTGTTTCCCGAGCCCAAATGCGGCGTTCCACTGTGGTCAGCACCTCCATGAATGACACAAGCAATCTCGTGTCATAGCTACTAAGTGTGGCGAGATCAATGTCGCACTCCTCTGGCTTTTGTAATTTAAGGAATAACTCCACTGCCACTCCTGACGTGTTAGTGAGAGCGAGCAGCATATTGGTCAACAGTGCAGGATCCATTCCTGCAGACTGAAAAGGCAAAGCAGAGCACGCAGTACACAAACCATTAAAAGATGGCGCCAAATGCAGACGGAAGCACAGGGATTGCTGGGATGTGAAGCTATGCATCATGGGCATTGGGACAGGAGCCAGGATGCCGTGCAACCCTTCCGCCTTCCCACAACTCTTAGCAGCAGAAGAGGAAGACCTGCTCCGTGGGATAGCTTCTCAGAGTGCACCACTCCGAATACCACTGCAAGTGCTGCACGTGTGAACACGGTATTGCGCAGGCAGCTGACAATGTGAACACACAACAGTGATTTCTGTTCAGCACTCTCTGAGTGGCAATGTAACTGCAGGCAATGTAACTCTGCCAGTGTAGACATACCTTGAGTCTTGAAACCAGCATAGCTGCATGGATTCTCAAGCAGTCAAGATGCTAAGGAAGCTATTGAGTAAGAGAAAGAGATGAAAGGCAGAAGAGCATAATCACTTGCCCTCAGATATCTAGGGATTTGCCATTATCTGGCTATCTCCTCCTCAAGGAAAAACAAACACATGTAATTAAAAGACAAGAGTGTGAAAATATTATTATGGTTTTAGTTCAAAATAATAGAAACTGTGTAAGAAAGTCAGATATGTACATAGAACTCAGATAGTAAATTACTCTTTGAGTCTAGTTTTACCTCTATTGAGTCCACTTATTATGAGCTTAAAATATATGTTTTCTTTTAAGTTCAATTACACTTCAGGTATCTTCTGTCTCCAGAACACGGCTGAGACACATGGGTAGGGAACCCTGTGTATTATCTATACTGCACTTGTGTAGGTGGAGGACTTCAGCCTCTAGTCAGTGCTTTCATGAGCAGTAGATTCATGCCCACATACAAAAGCTAACCAACCAAACATATCCTGAATTCCTGATGCACCAACTGTCACAGTTATCACCAGCAGATTGCCTCCCCAACCTACTAACGTATTTCATGCACAGGAATGTCTTTGAGTAAACACTGTTAATTCATAGAATCATCTCTTTAGTTGTTTTCTTGGGCTTCTGGTCATTTGCCAAGCATTTCAAATTCCTTTAATTTCACATATCTCAGTAATCTTTATCTGCCTTTGTGATCCTTAACTATTTTCATTACTTCTCCTTCAAATGTAGAGTTGACATCAACATTATTTTCCTTATATTTCAGTTACCTTTGTTTTAACTCCTCTATCTCTACCGTCTTTCCCAAGACATGCCTCCCATGCTGTAGCCAGGAAGGGGGTGGGTATATCAACCTTAAACCACACAAGGATTCCCCTGTGCTCTGGGATTCTAGCTGATTGCTTTCCCCCACCAGACTAGCACAAATCAGCCTTACCAGGGAGAAAGCTCTTGCCCATAAATCTGGCATGGATGCAGCACTGTGATACCAAAAGGCAGTATGTTTAGGAAGAAAATGTTCAGATACGTCTCTTTTCCTTCTGTCTCTATAGCATTTATTTATCAAACCATTAAAAGGTGTTACTTCTCTACCTTGCCTATACTATCTCATTGGGATTCTTCTTGACCAAGCAAGGGGGTTTATTCCCCTCTTGATGAATGTCTCGTTAATATTAATGACAGTCACCTGGCATGCTTTGAGAGGTGAAAATACCCCATAGACTTTCATCCACTGCATATCAGATTTATTTTCTCCCATTTTGAATTAAAAAATGTTACAAACTATAAATCAGGAAAGGCTGTGGGAACTGCTATATTGATGGACCATCTTCAGTTGCTGTACGTTGAAAGCAAAATTAAATATCACATAAAGCAGTGAAGACTTGTAATATTTGGGGGTGGTGTGCTTTGGCATGCATATTGAATGATGTGCCTGCTGGAATTATTATGGTCTCTCACCTTAATCTACTGCAGAAGGGAATTCCAGGGAGACTAGACAGAATAATGTCATCAAATCAATGGGAGTTTCAGACACACAAGAAAAGGAGACTGGCCCCTATAAAGTATTTCTGCTGTCTGTTCCCTGCTGGTGAAATGTCATCACTAGCTTCTAGAGAGCCAATCTCTTCCCTCCTTTTAGAGCTTTTATATTCTTGGCCCCTCAGAGTGTTGTCTTAACATAAAGAGCAAACAGCATTTTACTCTAAAGGGATGGGGAAACCTGAGGCTTCATCACTACCAGGAAGATGAAGTTTGAGGAAAACCTCCTGTATGACTTGCCTGTAGAATACCCAAATTACAAGAAAAGAGAGATGAAGGGCCTGATCTGCAGTGGATAAATTGGCTTGGAACCACTGAGTCTTGCCACAATGTTTACCAGTAAAACAGAGGGTTTGAACATGTAATACTACACTTTGCAACATTTCCTTGGAGGGAAATGTACTGTGTTATTGAAGGACTTTGTTTTTCTAAGACTCAACTAAACAACAACATCCAACACAATGATGACTTTGGCTTTGGAAGCTTTAGAAATGTTGGCTCCTATATTTGGTATTGCCCTTCCTTTTCCCCTTTGTGGCTGGAATGGCACTGTGCCATCACATGGAACTTAATCTGAATTCAGTGACATCTCTGCATACAGAATCTCTGAAAATCTTGATTACATCTCTGAACAGATTATACAGCTCTGTTAATAGTGTAATTCTGTATGCATGAGAACACACATAGAAATTATTTAGAGAGAACATGGCAAGAGAGGTATGTCAGATGATGTACATTTTATGGCTACATTTTTTTCTTTTACACATAAAACAAGTCTGATTAGCATAGGAGAAATTCACAAGTACCCTATTGCATTTCTACCATGTTATAAAGTGAGTATGTTGACTTGTACCTCACAAAAGGTGAATAATAGAATATCAGCATTGGAAAGGACCTCAGGAGGTCATTTAGTCCAACTGCCTGCTCAAAGCAGAGCCAATCCCCAGACAGATTTTTACCCCATATCCCTAAGTAGACCCCTTAAGGATTGAACTCACAATTCTGGGTTTAGCAGGCCAATGCTCAAACCACTGAGCTATAGTCTATGACTATAACTAGATACTGGGCCCAACACACCACTTGTGTAACTGGAGAAGTACATTGACTTCAGGGGAGGTGCACTTGTTATTTGACTGGTTATTTATTTACATGCAACAGCATGCAAGCAACACAGGAATGAACGTACAGCTGAAACTCCAGGATCCCAGTAGCTAATTTTAGAACATTATCAGATGGAGACTAGATTTGGTCACTAGGATAATTGACCTCTCTCCAAATTACCCATTTGTTAAATGCTTACATACTTTACAAAGGTGCCGAAGTTTAATTAGCAGGGCTCAGATGGCGGGTGGGGGGTGGAGGCAGTGGTACTCTCCCAAGCTCCACCCACAAAATAAACTCCACCTAGGTGAATCACCAGAATAAGAGATAGCTCACAGTAGATTGTTCAAATATTCAAAATAAGTTCATGCTGCCTCTTGCCTCAGCTGGGATTCGGGGCTTGAACATACCCAGGGTTGGCTCCTTGGCCTTCTTGCCTGGGGGAAAACAATAAGTACTGTAGTGGCATCTCCCAAACACCAGCCATCTATAGCACCAAAATGAGATGTCACTTACAGTAAATTATGCAGATCCATGACATTCCCTTTCCCTTCCTACATGAGGGATGAAACAGCTATCAATGTTAACATTTAATTTATCATCATGGTGCATCTGAGTTAACCCCTCACTGAGATGACTAGGGCATTTCACACCTTTCAGAGCTATTGTTCTAGGCTTTCTGCATTCTCTACATCAGTTACACTTGAGTCACATTTTTGAGGTTTTTCTCCATAGCCATAGCATAACTTACAAGAAAAACCCAACAAGAAAGAAATCTGAGATTCCTAAGAACAAGATAGTAGCTTCAGAGAAGTGCAGTATAGCATTTGAGCCCATAACAGCTATTTCCGAGCCCTGAGTTAATGTTTGTAATGCACTTTGAGCACCTACATACAAAATATTTTAAAATGTGGTAATATTATTAACTGCTACATAACTGATTTAAAGATAATCAGAATTAGTGAGCAGAGCCACGGGACCTCGAAGCTTCTGCCAATCACCCCAGTTTTCTTTTTATATTGAGATAAAAGCTGTACTTTGCTTGTTTCTCTACACATTATTCTTGGTTTTACAGTAACGCTACATAACCATAGGTTGACTAGTTGGAAATTCAATTTTTTTGGTGATCTAATCAATCCAATATTGTCAAATTTTTGTCCAACTAATATCTTTATCTTCTCATGAACCTCTTCTAAGTGGAGCTGTGGTTTCTGTTAGGCTTGGTCAGCAAAATACAGACCGATAAAAGCAGTATCACTTTTTTCCAGCTGTTACTAAATTATTTAAGGTGCTTACTCTAACCAGATTTCTACTGGTTAGTGAAATGCAGAGAGTAATACTAATTTATTAATACATTGTGAATTATTAGGAAACATGCTTAAATGCATCTCTCCTTCTCTCTCTCTCTCTTTTTTTTTTGGGGGGCCAAGCACTTACATAAATTATTTATTGAACCAATATAAGGTACTATATTATCTAACTTGTCTATAACATCTCGCTATGATTCTTCTTGATCTCACAAGGGGGTTTATTCTCCCCTCTTGATGCATGTTTCATTACTATTAATGACAACTATAATTTTTGTTATCACTAGTGGGTGGAGCTTGGGCCATGAGCACAGCTTGGGAGAGTACCACTTCTTTCAGTCTGACCACCGTCTACTGTGCAGAGTCAATTAGAGATCTTTCAGCATGGCATGAGATGAAATTGATCAGAAGGCTGGAGAATCCAGAATGGCATTGAAAAATATAATGGTTTGCTAACTTTTTAAAAGATTACTACAAATGAATGTTTGCAGTGTTGTTATAGCCATGTTGGTCCCAGGACATGAGACACACGGTGGGTAAGATAATATTTTTTAATGGACCAACTTCTGTTGGTGAGAGAGACAAATTTACAGTAACTCCTCATTTAAGGTTGTCCCACTTAACATTTCAGTGTTACGTCCCTGCTCAATTAGGGAACATGCTTGTTTAAAGTTGTGCAATGCTCCCTTATAACGTCGTTTGGTTGCCTGCTTGTAAAAGTCTGTGGAAGAGCAGTGACTTTACAAGGGAGCATTGCACAAGTTCTGCTTCTCCGCCTCCTCCCCCTCCCAGCGCTTCCCCCACTGCCAAAAAGCTGTTTGGTGGCGCTTAGGACTTTCTGGGCAGGAGGGGCAGGAGTGAGGAAGCGTTTAGGTACTTAGGACTTTGCGGGGGTGAGAGGGATGTGGCGTGCTCCAGAGAGGAGGTGGAGTGGGGGTGGGAAGAGGTGGGCCTGGAGTGGAGCGGGGACAGGAAGAGGTGGGCCTGGAGCATTCCCGGCAAAGTCTGAGCCTGTTCTTCTCCAGGGAAGCTGCCTCTGCTGCTGCAAAGGTGCCTCCTAGCGTCCTTGCCTGGGGCGGGCTGTGCCTGTGTGGGGTAAGCCAGGGGCACTTCCCAACCACAGTACAGTACTGTACAGTATACAGTATAACGCCTTTTGTCAGCCCCCAAAAAATTTCCCCCACATTTACATTAAATCTTATGGGACAATTGGATTCATTTAACAGTGTTTCTCTTAAAGTTGCATTTTTCAGGAACAGAACCACAACGTTAAGTGAGGAGTTACTGTAATCAGAGCTACAGAAGACCCGAGGAAGAGCTCTGTGTAGCTCGGAAGTTTCTCTTTCACCAGCAGAAGTTGGTTCAGTAAAAGATGTTATCTCACCTTCCTTGTCTCTCTACAAATGAATGGACAATTGTCTGAAATAAAGATCATGCCTGTCATTACTTTCCCCATGTGCATTTTTTAAATATTAAGACTATTTTACTTTTAGCTGTCTTATCTTCTGAATTGTGTTTCCACAAAAACAGTGTTTAACTGCCTCACTTATTAGTGAAGGAAGAATACTGAAGTTGGTTTGATTGGGTTAATGGATGTTATACACAACTCTCAGTTCTCCGCTGTTCCCTTGCTTCACATTGATTTACAATTGTGCACCAATTGGAATCTCTTTAAAAATATGACACTAAGGCTGCAAGCCTGTTAAAGTAAATTTCCAGATGACTAATTAATAGTCCTTCAAAAGAACTATTGGGCATTTTTGCTTTTAAGTCACAAGTCAGCTAAGCCATTTTATCTTTTTTTTTTTAGCTAAAGACAGATACTCCTAAGGAGTTACATGATAGATTCAAAGATTTAGCCGCTGCTTAATAACAAAAAAACAAAACCAGAAACCAAAAACAACCAAAAAACCACACACACACACACACCCTGATTATATGGAGAGTGTCAATATATTTATTCAGCAAGATTTTTGACACATGCCAAACAATTGTCTGTAGCTGTACCTGTCTGAAAGCATTTGATTTTGTCAGACTTACTAAACCCCAAAATAATTCACAGAAGACATTTTATCCATCACTGTGTGGGACTAAACAGATTTTCCCTTACCCAACAGACTGGCAAGGACATGTGCCAAGAATCACCTTACCTCTTTAGGGAATTCTTTCAGTATAAGTACCCATGCTAAGCACAAATCCTCACATGTGATCCTTGCAAGGACTTCAAGATAGGAGGACAATCAGCCTCATCTGAGACTGTAAGGAGACTCTGAAAACAGCTGTTTAGGGATGCATCAGCACAATTCACACTTTATTCCCAGTCCCAGAGGCTGAGGTGCAGATGTTCAGCTGGAAGAAACCAGCATAGCCGCACTTTGACCTAAAAATGCAGCTATGCTGATTTACACAATCTGGCCCTAAGAGAGTTTCAACCTGGTGACTTTCCCCAACACCTGCCAACATCAGATCCAGTGCTGCTAGATGTGATCCAGCCTAGAGCCTGTTCTGCAATTCTTTGAGGAGGAGTTTTGGGTGAGGAAAAACTGCAAAATCAAGTCCCTAAGAAAAACTCCTCAGGTTGCTCCTGGACCTGATTCTCCAGCCTAGTGTGCTGACCTAACCACAGGACAATGACCAATGTTTACCTGTGGCCAGGGCCGGCTCCAAGCTTTTTGCCGCCCCAGGCGGCGGAGGGAAAAAAAATAAAATAAAAAAGTCGCGATCGGCGGTACTTCGGTGGCAGCTCCACCACGCCGCTTTCTTCTTCGGCGGCAGGTCCTTCCCTCTGAGAGGGACCGAAGGACCCGCCACCGAATTGCCGCTGAAGAGCCCGACGTGCCGCCCCTTCCCCTTGGCCGCCCCAAGCACCTGCTTGCTGAGCTGGTGCCTGGAGCCGGCCCTGCCTGCGGCTTTCAATTAAATGTATATATATTTTTCCTTCCAGTTTTTCCATGCTCAGAATTCATAGACTTTCTTTTGCATGTTTTCTCTTTTGCAGCCTCACAAGCAGGGCCGGCTCCAGGCACCAGCAAAAGAAGCAGGTGCCAGGGGCGGCCAATAGAGAGGGGAGGCACTCCATCCGTTATTGGGGCGGCACGTCCTTCACTCCCTCTCTTCCTCTTCAGCGGCAGCTTAATTGGGTTTTTCTTTCTTCTTTTTTTTTTGCTGCTTGGGGCGGCAAAAAAGCTGGAGCCGGCCCTGCTCACAAGCTCATGAAATAAGAATATTTCTGTGTCTTATTTTCCCGCCACTTGCCATCATTTATTTCCTGTAGGTGCACAAGTGAGAATTACTCAGTAGAGTAAGGTTTGCAGGATCAGGCCCATATTTCCCTTCAATACCACCAGTGGAAACAAATTTTCCCAGAACTAAATAATTTGATTGCATTCCAGAATCATGCGTAAGACAGTGTTCTCATCTGTTCAACAGCATTTCCAGTGAACATAACTCGGCTTACAATCCACCAGCCTATGCAGCTGAGCTCGCAGTTTGAATGGCGAGGTTCCTTTCAAAACACAGCCATTGAGGCACATGTCAGAACAGCTTTAGAGTAGCTTGCTACTAAATCAAGATCTATTGTCTTTATTAATATTTTAACTGTCCAGATCACTGCAAAATAATATGGTGAAACAATAATTGCTCCATAGTTTAGGTTTCAGCTGAGCTCAATTTTGCCAGCCCCTCTAAAAACCACAAAAGAAGTCATATTTACTTCAAACTGGAAGTTTGGGGTTGGGGCAGTGGAAAACATTTTCTGTAAGGTCTCAAGTGATTTGGACAAGGGATGCCTGAACTATGACACCCAAACTATAGGGCTGTTTGCCAGATTTTTTGTTTTTAAATCTACCTTTTGTTTACCACTTTGTAGTAAAAAAGACCACAAAGAAAAGGAGAGAGAGAATCTAGTTTATTGGACTCTCCTACTTGAGATCTAGTGGCCTGGACCACGCTTTAGGTCAGGGGTGGGCAAACTTTTTGGCCCGAGGGCCACATCTGGGTATAGAAATTGTATGGCAGGCCATGAATGCTCATGAAATTGGGGTTGAGGTGCAGCAAGGGGTGAGGGCTCTGGCTGGGGGTGAGGGCTTCAGGTTGGGGCCAGAAATGAGGAATTCAGGGGGCTCTGGGCTGGGGCAGGAAGTTTGGATGCGGGGGGTGTGAGAGCTCTGGCTGGGGGTGTAGATCTGGGGTGGAGATGAGGGATTTGGGGTGTAGGAGGGTGCTCTGGACTGGCACTGAGGGGTTTGAAGGGCTGGAGGGGGCTCAGGGCTGGGGCAGGGGGTTGGGATGTGGGAGGGGGTGAGGGCTCCAGCTGGGGTACAGGCTCTGGGATGGGGATGAGGGATTGGGGTGCAGAAGGGTGCTCCAGGCTGGAATCAAGAGGTTCGGAGGGTGGGAGGGGGATCAGGGCTGGGGGAAGGGGTTGGGGCATTGGAGGGGCTCAGGGGTGCAGGCTTCAGGTGGCACTTACCTCAAGTGGCTCCCGGAAGAAGTAGCATGTCCCCCCTCTGGCTCCTATGCAGAGGCGCAGCCAGGCGGCTCTGCTGTGCACTGCCCCGTCCGCAGGCACTGCCCCTGCAGCTCCCATTGGCTGTGGTTCCTGGCCAATGAGAGCTGCAGATGGTGCTTGGGGCAGGGACAGCGTGCAGAGCAGAGCCCCAGGCTGCTCCTATGCATAGTAGCCAGAGGGGGGCAATGCTGCTGCTTCCAGGAGCCACGTGGAGTGGCACCTGACCCTGCTCCCTGCCTGGAGCGGGGCAAGCCCCAGACCCCACTCCCCAGCGGGAGCTCAAGGGCTGGATTAAAATGGCCAGTGATTATTATATAAATTTTAAACATTCATTTTTTAATTTGGAGAATCAACTCCAACAAGCTTAATGTAGCAAGCACATCAAGATTGAGCCCTTAGGCTCTAATAATAAAAATTTCTTCTATAAGCTCCAGGCTTATTTTTTGGAAGTGACTGAGGGGAGAGAGACCTGGGTGTGTTGGTCAATCACAGGATGCCTATAAACTACCAATGTGTAGACCCCCGCCACACTTTTCTCATCTGTAAATCAGGACTAAATAATACTGACCTGTCTTGTGAGATGTTAATGAATGAATGCTCGTCATGCCCTTTGAGATCCTCTGCTGGAAAGGTGCAGAACATAGAGCAGCACAAGGGAGTCCTGCTCTCTGATAAAGGCATCTAGGAACTACCACAGTACATGTAACAGAAAGCAAATATTAAAAGTACCATGACTTATTTTAAATCATGTCAGACTGCTTTAAATAAGCTCGCTCAGGTCCTCTGTTCTGTCTATAGGCAAACAAAACCCTGCACTTGCTCCTGCACAAGGACTGCCCTCCCTCCACAGCTTAGTTGGCTGTCAAGTGAGGAAGGGGTTTGGGTTTTTTGAAAGGTTTTTACATGTTTCATGACACTGCCATCATTTAACTACCTTCTAATAAGCAGCCTAATCCCCTGTCCTATTCCCAGAACCCTTGCTGCAGGCAACTGTGAAAGGAGGGGCCTGTCATTTCAAAGGACTTTTATTGATGGTGTTAAAAAATAAAGCAACATCATCTCTAAGTCTTTTGAACAATGGTCCCATCCCACTACTGTCCTGGCTTTTGTTTGTTTCTTGCTGGCATTGCATGATTGATTAGGATCTGACGTCTTTTCTGACGTTGGATGCCAAATAAAACATTGGCTGGAGGCTGAATAACCAGCCTCCTCAGGAATTCTGTTGTGTGGGGAGTCAGCGAAAGCATTTTTTCAGGTGTAATTATTTGACTGTGGCCAGTCTCTATTCCAGACCGGTAATTCGTTAGAACAGCCCATAGCTGGAGAACTGGGCTTAGATACTTAGAATACTGCTTATTAGTATCTGGGGTGCCTGAGCTAACAACCCTGATTTAAAGAAGGAGCTGGAGTCAGGGTTTTCTGGGTGAGGTGCTGAACCTTCCTTCACCCTAGGCAGAGTGTGATGATTTCCAGTCATACTGAAGGAGAGGAAGGATAGGCCAGGGGCTAGCCTGTGATTTGGGAAACCAGCCATTTCCATTTCTTTAGGCAAGTCGCTGTCGACATCGGCATTTAGCTTGCAGCAAGCTGGAGTGTGAATCTACCCTGCCTCAGGCACTAACCAGGCACAAGTGTCAGGCACTATCCATGTGGACCCTGCTGATGCACAAAATAACCGTTCATTAATTCACTTCAATCTAGTCTGTTTCACAAGAGGACTAGATCAAAGCACATTAACTAACTGTTAGTGCATATCAACAGAATCCACATGGACAGTCAGTGCCTGGCAGGACAGTGAGGGGTAGATCTACATCCCATCTTGTCGCAAAGTATCCCATCTTGTTTACACAGTCCCTTGGCCTCTCTGAGTCTCAGTTCCCCCATCTATAAAATGGGGATAATAGCACTTCCCTACCTTACTAAGGTGTTGTGAGGATAAATACAGTAAAGATTATGAGTCATTTAGGTCATGTCTATACTTAAACAGCTGCAGGGGCAGCAATACAGCTGCACTACTTAGCACTTCAGTGTACCACTCACTACAGCAACAGGAGGGGTCTCCCATCATTGTAGGAAATCCACCTTCTCGAGAGGCATTAGCTAGGTTGATGGAAGAATTCTTCTGTTGA
This sequence comes from Mauremys mutica, assembly GCF_020497125.1. Lineage (NCBI taxonomy): Eukaryota > Metazoa > Chordata > Testudines > Geoemydidae > Mauremys > Mauremys mutica. The sequence continues at coordinate 107,450,741 of NC_059073.1, forward strand.
CCCAGTACTGTCTACACCAAGGATCAAGTTGGTTTAACTATGTCATTCAGGGGTGTAGATTTTTCACGTCCCTCAGCAATGTAGTTGGGTCAACAACTTTTTAGTGTAGACCTGACCACAGATACTATGGTAAAGAGGATATATAAGTACCTTATAGAGAAGGTAGATCCTGGAAGATGCACCTGCTTTCCAAACCCTTTCTGGGATGAAAGATGTTACAGTTTTATGTAGTGGAAGGTTCTTACATGGTCTCTCTTTGTAATGGCTTATGTATATTCAGTGCTACAGAGCTTGATGGGGCATCTGCAAAGATACATGTTGCACATAGTTAATGCATCAGACCCGAACTCCTTTATAATCACACAGACAAAAACTACCATATTAAAATAATATTAAGGTTGCAAAATCAGGCATTGGAAAGTTAGGAAATGTCAGAATTCAGGTGGCCTGTGCAACTGTAATTCAGAACCCCAGTGAAGGCATTTGCATTATGATACAGTTTTTAATTTTATGATCACATACTTCCCCATCCCTCTCCCTGGCTTATTCAGTGCACAGGAAAGATGGTGCTCAATTAGCCCTGGTCTACACTATGAGTTTAGCTCGAATTTAGCCATGTTAGATCGATTTAACCCTGCACTCATCCCCACAACACAACAACTTAAAGGGCTCTTAAAAATCGATTTCTGTACTCCTCCCCGATGAGGAGATTAGTGCTGAAATCTACCCTGCTGGGTCGAATTTGGGGTAGTGTGGACGCAATTTGATGGTATTGGCCTCTGGGAGCTATCCCAGAGTGCTCCATTGTGACCGCTCTGGACAGTGCTCTCAACTCAGATGCACTGGCCAGGTAGACAGGAAAAGCCCTGCAAACTTTTGAATTTCATGTCCTGTTTGGCCAGTGTGGCGAGCTGATCAGCACAGGTGACCATAGAGTCCCAGAATCACAAAAGAGCTCCAGCATGGACCAACGGGAGGTACTGCATCTGATCGCTGTATGGGGAGATGAATCCATGCTATCAGAACTCCGTTCCAAAAGACGAAATGCCGGAATATTTGAAAAAAATCTCCAAGGGCATGAAGGACAGAGGTTATAACAGGGACCTGCAGCAGTTCCGCGTGAAACTTAAGGAGCTCAGGCAAGCCTACCAAAGAACCAGAGAGGCAAATGGCCGCTCTGGGTCAGAGCCCCAGACATGCCGCTTCTATGATGAGCTGCATGCCATTCTAGGGGGTGCCCCTACAACAACGCCAGTCCTGTGCTTCCCTCCTCCTCCATCCCTCCCGGGCTACCTTGGCAGTTCTCCCCCTATTTGTGTGACGAATTAATAAAGAATGCATGAATTTGAAACAACAATGATTTTATTGTCTCTGCAAGTGGAGATCAAAGGGGGGAAGGGAGGGCGGTTGGCTTACAGGGAAGTAGAGTGAACTAAGGGGGCAGGTTTTCATCAAGGAGAAACAAACAGAACTTTCGCACCATAGCCTGGCCAGTCATGAAACTGGTTTTCAAAGCTTCTCTGATGTGCAGCATGCCCTGCTGTGTTCTTCTAACCGCCCTGGTGTCTGGCTGTGTGTAATCAGTGGCCAGGCGATTTGCCTCAACCTCCCACCCTGCCATAAACGTCTCCCCCTTACTCTCACAGATATTGTGGAGCACACAGCAAGCAGTAATAACGATGGGAATATTGGTTTAGCTGAGGTCTGCATGAGTCAGTAAACTGCACCAGCGAGCTTTTAAACGTCCAAAGGCACATTCTACCACCATTCTGCACTTGCTCAGCCTATAGTTGAACTGCTCCTTACTAATGTCCAGGCTTCATGAGCCATGGGAGCAAGGGGTAGGCTGAGGTAGGTGCAACCACGTGGTGCTGCCGACTGGGAGAGCAGCCTGAGGCAGAAGCCTCCAGCTAGCATGATATTCCAGGCAGGACTGAATCTCCATTAGACAAAACTTAAAGAAGAGAATGACCTGGATCTTCACTCCCATTTTTGTCCAGGCTCCCCCGACCAACCTAACCGAGGTTGGCCAGGAGCACCCACAGGACGACGACAATGGTTAGCAGTCGTATTGCAACATTTGCCGTCCACAAGGCAAGGCAAGGGGATGCTGCTGTGTAGCACTGCAGTACCGCGTCTACGGTGACCAGATAAGAGAAAGAAAATATTGGGATACATTGGTGGGTGGCCACCAGTGGAGCAAAAAAAAAACCACACCAGAGTGCGAAATATCAGGACAAATTGCCTAAATGTCAGGACTTTATCGGGACGTCTGGTCACCCTAACCGCGTCTGCCAGCAGCACCCAGGAGACATATGGTGACAGTGAGCTGAGTGGGCTCCATGTTTGCCATGGTATGTCGTCTGCACGGGTAACCCAGGAAAAAAGGCAAGAAACTATTTTTTGCCGTTGCTTTCATGGAGGGAGAGAGGGAGGGAGGGAGAGAGGGGAGCCTGAGGACATGTACCCAGAACCACCCGTGACAATGTTTTTGCCCCATCAGGCATTGGGATCTCAACCCAGAATTCGAATGGGTAGTGGAGACTGTGGGAACTGTGGAATAGCTACCCACACTGCAATGCTCTGAAAGTCGACGCTAGCCTTGGTACTGTGGACACACTCCGCCGACTTAATGAGCTTAGTGGGGATACACACAATTGACTGTAACAAATTGATTTCTAAAAAATCGACTTCTAGTAAATCGACCAAATTTCATAGTGTAGACATACCCTTAATGAGCAGCTATTCAATATTTTGTTTTATGCCCATTGTTCAGTTTGTATGGCCTCATGATTTATTTACAGCACACTATTCAAGTACTGCTCTGGAGACAGTTATTAATTTCCTCATGGGCTTTTATATGGTGTTTGTGGCCATAGTATCTGAGTGCTTCACAAAAAAGTAATTTTTACAAGCACCCTGTGAGGTGAAGGGGTGGTATTATCCCCATGGTACAGATGGGGAACTGATGCACAGAGAGATTAATGTCAAAAGTATTCACTGATTTTGGGTGCCCAATTTGAGATGTGTTGGGCCTGATTTTTCAGAGTACATGGCATTATATAGTATGTTGTATGCTCAAAACATAGCTCCCATTGATTTCAATTTCAGCTAAGAGTGCCCAGAATATCTGCTAATCAGACCCCGGGGTCTCAAGTTGTGTGTTTCTCATTTTCTGGGTGCCCAATTAGTCACCGCCTCTTAAAAGTTTTAAGTGACTTTCTAAACATTACACAGGAACTCTGTGGCAGAAAGGTATAGAATCCAGTTCTCCAGGGCAGCATTCAACTGCCTCAGCCATGAGGTTGTTTTTTCCTCTTCCTGCAATCCTCTGCCTCACTCACTAAACAGCTTCCAACATTGGTAATAAATGAGATATGAGGCCTACAGACCTTAGCCTCCTTCACCACACAATCCTGTTTCCTCCACCAAACAGGTCCACTCTGTGATTTGAAGACAGTCCCAATCTACTCCTTGTCCCCTGAGCCCAACTCGTCCTCTTCAAAGCACAGGGGTACAAGAGAGGCGTTCAAAGAATAGGATGTCAGAATTTTTATTTAACATGGGCAAAACAACAATATTTTTCCCTAGCCTCATTCTAAGAAACCACTGAACTATTTTGGCTGAACTTTAAAACCAAAAACCAAACAAAGCCTGAGGCAGATACCCAGCATGGAAAAAGTCAGACCTGAATGGGCTAGAGTTTGGCAGGGTCTAATAATGGGAAGTGTGGGGCAACCTTAATAATAGGATGTCTACCAGCTTTACTTGTAAATACTTAAGTCTTCCATAGAACCCTAGCACGCAGGCAAGATCAGTGATCGGCCAGCCTGTCCAATTTTAGTCACGCATGCAGCACGTGGCAGGATGTCTCCATTATGTATTAATGCTGGAATCCTATGAGCAAAAGCAGCCCCAAAGAATTTGTTTAAAATGGAACACAGTATGGAATATTTGAGTGTGGGCAATAATATTAATAATTCTGCAAAGACAGTTTCTAAAACAATAGTAACATGGCTTTAGGCTGCACTACAACTACTGTGATGCACCATATGCAATTAGAGTACATCAGCTCAAAGAGTTGTTAAACAAAGAATTATGCTGGGACAACTTAATCCCAGTTGTGGAGGATGGATCTGGACAGTTGTCTTCAAGTAGAAATAACTCCTTTGAAAACGAGACAATACCAACCAACTTTAGTCAGTCATGCTACTAAGAAAGGGTACAGCCTGTGTGCAATCACCCAAATCAATGAACTACGCAACACTTAGATGCTAGCACATTCCTTTTGTGGAAGGAATGAAATTTATGAGATTGCTCAGCATTTTGAAGTATGTTATAAAATGCCCTCAAAAACATTTCTGAGAGGAACAGTCACTCCCGGAAAAGCATGCCAGCTGAGAATTAATATTGATTTAAAAAAAACATTTTTTCCTGTAAGGATTCCCCTGGGAAATATCTGGTACTGCTATTTCAAATTCTTTTTGGAAAATGTGCTACCGTGTGTGCTTTGAAAATATATTAAGCACAAGCACAGAAGCTGGTGAGAGATAAAACATAAAAGGAGAAATACTGAACTTTACTTCACCATACTTCTGCTGTGTGTAATTTGAAGAATCCTTCACAGTTCCGTGTGTGATAAAGAATGCAATAAGTTACATCCTGCAAAAGCAGCAACTACCCCTAGATTGCTAAAGAAATCAGGCTAAAAATGCATATCCAGGGGATCTACTGGGTTTGTGGGTAGACCCACTGTCTATTCCATAGGTGGGTAAACCTCAACCCCCATGGAAGAATTGAGATCCACAAGGAGAACTTTCACTGATTACTTTCCCTTAGCCTGCTCCTAATGGCTTTCAAGGAGGAGGAGGAGGAGATAGGTCCCCTTAAAGTGTGTGTGGTCTAGTAAGCGATCTCAGGCTTATTCACCAGCTGGGAGATGAGGGGGAAGGACAGAGAAATAAAGCCCAGGCATTCAAGCTCAGTTCCATGTCTTTAACCTCAGAGTGGGTTTATTAACAAACAGAAGATGCAAAGGGGCTCAGAAATAACATAACATGCTTGTAACAGAGGATCCTACCACAGCTGGGAAGTGGGGGAATAAACCTTCCTATTTAATAGCCTTACTGGAGTCACCCCACACTTGAGCTTCCTTGACTCTGGATTTCTCATGTCTGCTGCCCCTGCCTAAGAGGCAAGAAGTCCTGTATCTGGCTTCCTTTACGTCACATGAACGTTCCTAGTCATATGCCCTGTTGACTATAGCTTCAAGTTTTAAAGGGTCCTAAGGGCTGTAACAGGAGTAATGGCTTCAGGGCACATATGCATGTTCCCAGTACCCTATTACAGAGCCCAGTGTAGGACTTTAGGCCCTGGCCCAACAAATACTTAAACATATGCTTAACTTTACTGCCATGAGTAGTCCCACTGAAATCAACTCATGGTAGTAAAGTTAAGTGTAAGTTTTTGTAGGATGAGGACTTTAGTCTTGTTATTATAGTGAAGTTATTCAGGGCTAGTCTACACTGGCAACATTAAAGCACTGCCGCAGCAGCGCTTTAATGTGGCTTGTGTGGTCGTGGCCCAGCGCTGGGAGCTCTCCCAGCTCTAAAAACCCCCCACCTCCACGAGGAGAGCGGCTCCCAGTGCTGGCTTTACAGCGCTGAAACTTGCTGTGCTCAGGGGGGCGTGTTTTTTCACACCCCTGAGCGAGAAAGTTGCAGTGCTGTAAAGTGCCAGTGTAGACAAGCCCTTAGTAGGTATGAGTTGTTGCCAATATGCCAGAGACAATTGTCACAACATGATCTCAGAGACAGACAAGGTGGGTGAGGTAATATATTTTATTGGACTGACTTCTGTTGGTGAGAGAGCCAAGCTTTTGAGCTTACACAGAGTTCTTCAGGTGACTGTGTAAGCTCAAAAGTTTGTCTCTCTCACCAACAGAAGTTGGTCCAATAAAAGATATTACCTCACCCACCTTGTCTGTCTAATATCCCGGGAGCAACATGGCTACAACAACACTGCATACATGATGCAGAAGAGCACACAGTTCAGACAGACATCCCTTAGGGGAGGCTCTATTAATGGGGATTCTCTATATCCTAGTAAGGAGGAGAGGATGGAAGATGATAAAGTACACATAGGATCTGATGTGAAACAGTCAAATGAAAAGGAGTACAATTCAATTACATCACATTAAGGCAGACAGCTAAAAAGTGACAAATTTTATAAGTGCTTATATACAAATCCTAGAAGTCTAAATACTAAGATGAGTGAACTTGAGTGTCTGGTGTTAAAAGAGGATATTGATATAATAGGCATCACAGAAAATTGGTGGAATGATGATAATGAGACACAGTAGTACCAGAGTACAATATATAGGAATGATAGAATAGGTCATGCTGGTGGGGCAGTGACACTTTATATGAAAGAAAGCATAGCATCAACTATAGTAATCTTAAATGAACCAAAGTGTACCATAGAATCTCTATCGATAGAAATTCCGTGCTTGAATAATAAGAATATAGCAGTAGGGATATATTACTGACCACTTGACCAGGATGATGATGGTGTCTGAAATGCTCATGGAGATTAGAGAGGCTATAAAAATAAAAATAAAACCCTCAATAATAATGGGGGATTTCAACTATCCCCATATTAACTGGGTACATGTCACCTCAGGACAGGATGCAGAGATAAAATTTCTTGACACCATAAATGACTGCTTCTTGAAGCAGTTAATCCTGGAACCCACAAGAGAAGAGGCAATTCTTGGTTTAGTCCTAAGTGGAGCACAGAATCTGGTCCAAGAGGTGAATATAACTGAAGCACCTGGTAATAGTTGCCATAATATAATTAATTTTAACATCCGGGAGGGAGGGGGGACACAAAGAAGCCCACCACAATAGCAGTTAATTTCAGACAGGGGAACTACACAAAAATAAGGAAGCTAGTTAAACAGAAATTAAAAAGGTACAAACCCAAAAGTGAAATGCCTGCAAACTGCATGGAAACCTTTAAAGAACACCATACTAGAGGCTCAAATTAAACATATACCCCAAATTAAAAAACATAGTAAGATAAGCAAAAAAGTGTCACTGTGGCTCAACAAAGTAAAATAAGTTGTTATAGGCAAAAAGACATCCTTTAAAAACTGGAAATTAAATCCTATTGAGGAAAATAGAAAGGAGCATAAACTCTGGCAAGTGAAGTGTAAAAGTATAATTAGGCAGGCCAAAGAAGAATTTGAAGACCAACTAGCCAAAGACTCAAAAACTAACAGCATTTTTTTTTAAGTACATCAGAAGCAGGAAGTCTGCTAAACAATCAGTGGGGCCACTGGACGATCGAGGTGCTAAAGGAGCACTTAATGAAGATAAGGCCATTGCAGAGAAACTAAATTAATTCTTTGCATCAGTCTTCACTGCAGAGGATGGGAGGGAGATTCCCACACCTGAGCCATTCTTTTAGGTGACAAATCTGAGGAATTGTCTAAGATTGAGGTGTCAGTTGAGCAGGTTTTGGAATGAAATGATAAATTAAACAGCAATAAGTCACCAGGATCAGATGGTATTCACCCAAGAGTTCTGAAGGAATTAAAATATGAAATTGCAGAACTACTAATTGTGGTATGTAACCTATCACTTAAATCAGCTTCTGTACCAGATGACTGGAGGATAGCTAATGTGACACCAATTTTTAAAAAGGGCTCCAGAGGCAATCCTGGCAATTACAGACCAGTAAGCCTCACTTCAATATCAGACAAATTGGTTGAAACTATAGTAAAGCACAGAATTATCAGACACATGATGAAGACGATTTGTTGGGGGAAGAGTCAATATGGTTTTTGTAAAGGGAAATCATGCCTCACCAATCTACTAGAATTCTTTGATGGGATCAACAAGCATGTGGACAAGAGTGATTCAGTGGATATAGTGTAGTTGGATTTTCAGAAAGTCTTTGACAAAGTCTCTCAAGCAAAGCTAGTGCCATGGGATAAGAGGAAAAGTCCTCTCATGGCTCAGTAACTGGTTAAAAGATAGGAAATAAAGAGTAGGAATGGTCAGTTTTCAGAAAGGACAGAGGTAAATAGTGGTGTCCTCCAGGGATCTGTACTTGGAATAGTACTGTTCAACATATTCGTAAATTGTCTGGAAAAAGTGGGTAAATAGCGAGGTGGCAAAATTTGCAGATAATACAAAACTACTCAAGATAGTTAAGTCCAAAGCAGGCTGTGAAAAGTTACAAAGGGATCTCCCAAAACTAGGTGACTAGGCAAGAAAATGGCAGATGAAATTCAATGTTGGCAAGTGCAAAGTAATGCACATTGAAAAACGTAATCCCTACTATATATACAAAATGATTGGGTCTAAATTAGCTGTTACCACTCAAGAAAGAGATTTTGGAGTCATTGTGGATAGTTCTTGAAAACATCTCCTCAGTGGGCAGCCACAGTCAAAAAAGCTGACAGAATGTTAGGAATGAAAGGGATAGATAAGACAGAAAATATTATAATGCCTCCTTATAAATCCATGGTGCGCCTGTAAGGAGAAGGTCTTTGTCTGCGGCCATATTGTAAGGCCTAAAGCCAAAGGCCTTCGTCTGCAGCCAGATTAAAAGAGCAGCCGAGCAGCAGCCATTGGCTGTGAAGCCGGAAGTCACATCCTCATATTCCATCTAAATTACATTAAAACAATGTAATATCAGCTGCTAAGAAGGAGACCCTGTCCTAATGGCACCCACTACCACCAGATAAAGAAACAGATCTTTGAAGCGTTAAGTGTAGTCAAAGCGCCAGTGCTGGGAGAGAGCTCTCCCAGCGCTGTCCGTACTCCACCTCCCTGTGGGGAATAACGTACAGCGCTGGGAGCCGCGCTCCCAGCGCTGGGGCTTTGACCACACTGGCGCTTTGCAGCGCCGCAATTTGCAGCGCTGGAGAGGGTGTGTTTTCATACCCTGCTGCAGCGCTGCAAATTTGCAAGGCCATGGCCTTAGTTTGATAGCATCCTGTCTGGCAAGAAATCACTTATCAATACTTGTGTTTGTGAAATCCTCATTTCTTCATTGTTTTGTCATTATGGTCCCCACTTCCCTATTGTTTATCAGTATGGTTCTATAATTGTGTGTTACATAATTAATTTTGCTAGGTATAAATTAATTAAGGTGGTCGGGTAGGATTGGTTAAAGAATTTTGTTACACTATGTTAGAATTGGTTAGTAAAATTTTAGAATAATGATTGGTTAAGGCACATCTAAAAAGGACTCAAATTTCACTATATAAACTGGGGTCCAAAAGGAAGTTCTTTGGGAACCAACTCCAGGACACAGCCCCAAAGATCAGAGCTGCCAGACCACAACATGCTGCCAATGACACTGTGCAGAAACTGGAGTCCCGCAGATGGACCGATCCTGACTGGCCATCAGGAAAAGTTCATCTGTCTTATTGAGAGAGGTGAGCACTGTATGTGTAATGTGTGCAGTCTGTTTTTGGTGATTGTTAATAAATAGAAGATAAGAATATTACTGTGTAAGGCTCTTTCACTGGTAAAAGGTCCTGCAAACTTGCATGGTTACACCTGAGCTCTAGGAACAGGGTACGGATGGGTGCTTAAATTAAGAGGGTTACGTCTTGAGCCCTAGGAACTGGGTAAAGGTGGGTTCCCCTAGATTGTGTGAGTAACAGAGAATTTTGTGCAGGTAACACACTCACACCTTGAATACTGAGTGTAGATCTGGTTGCCCCATCTCAAAAAAAAAGATATATTGCAATTGGAAAAGGTACAGAGAAGGGCAACTAAAATGATTAGGGGTATGGAACGGCTTCTGTATGAGAGCGATGGAAAAGACTGACATCTCTTGGAAAAGAGATGACTAGGAGGAGATATGATGGAGTCTATAAAATCCTGGCTGGTGTGAAGAAAGTGAATAAGGAAGTGTTATTTACTCCCTCACATAACACAAGAACTAGGGGTTACTGAATGAAATTAATAGGCAGCAGGTTTAAAATAAACAAAAGGAAGTACTTCTTCACACAAGGCACGATCTGTGGAACTCTTTGTCAGGGGATGTCCTGAAGGCCAGAACTATAACAGAGTTAAAAAAAGAACTAAGTACGTTCATGGAGGATACGTCCATCGATGGCTATAACTAGGAAGGGCAGGGACGTAACACCATGCTTTGAGTCTTCCTAGCCTCTGTTCACCAGAAGCTGGGAGTGGACAACAGGGGATGGATCACTTGATGATTGCCTATTCTGTGCATTCCCTCTGAGGCACCTGGCATTGGCCACTGTCAGAAGACAGGATACTGGGCTAGATAGATGAACCATTGGTCTGACCCAGTATGGCCGTTCTTATGATCTCATGTCAGAAGAGGTTAGAAAACAATGTGCAGAAACAGGACCTGAACAACCCACCAGGCAATGTGTGTGGATATTAACCTGCCTCTTAGACAACAAATACAACTAGAGGGTCAGAATACCAGCAGCACCTCTGTCTGACTAGGCAATTTGGCAGCTAGAACATGAACTCTAGAATTTGAAGAAATAAAACCTGCATGAAGAAAGTACATATTTCCACAGATTGTAACCTTTCCTTAGAGGCACAGTCATTTAAAGTTAGTTATCTGGTTTTCTACAGAGTTATGTCAAGTTGAAAACAAATGGCCAAAATCACCTCTGGTGTAACTCCACCGATGCCATGTTAATGTCAATAGACTTACACCAGAGATTGCACATATCAGGATGAGAAGTTACATTGTAATTTACGCTTCAGTGACCCTGGTCACTTGATTCATTACTGGCTCCAGTGTTTGTTGGCAAGGCAAAATAGGACAAAACCTGCAAGATTTGCTGCCACATCCTGAAAGCACTGGCTTGGAGTTGATGAATATCAAAGTTAATATTGTTTTGTGGAGCACTGCTTCATACAAAGTATCCATTTATTTCTATTATTTCAAAAGTTAGGAAAAGAAACAATTTATTGTCAACTCCAGGGGCAGGAGGGGGAGAAATCAGAAAGTGAAGAGTCTACCAGGACAAAGTAGTCAATAAAAATACCATCCAGACCCAACTAAAATAACCAGGGATAAACAGGAAGCACATCTCATGCCCAGTGGCTGTGGTCCAGCGGACTGAGACAGGGTTGGAAGGTAGGAGTTCTTGAGTTCTAAACCTGGCTTTGTTGCTGACTCACAGTACTCTTACACCCCAAATAGCAGTGAAAACAGAGAGAATCAGGCGGCGATGGTAAAGGCCAACAGAAGGGAAAACAAATTCTCCGGAGCCGGTGTGTTTTGGGCAACCGAAAAGGCCACAACAAGCCGATTGGGACTGGTACAAAGAGCACCAGGCACAAAGGGCCCTGGACGACGACACCTCCAAAGGAACCCAGGACTTAAAAACCCTTCCGAGAGCTAAAGCAATTAGGAGATTACAGTGGATTCTCTGGACGACCTGGGCCCAAGGCAAGAACTCCAGTTCACCCCTCCTCTTCTTCTTCTTACATTACTCCCAGGCCTGGCCAGTCTTGGGTAGCGTGTGTGTGAGTATGAAAGTGGGTTAGGGCTTGGGGCTCTAATGCTTTCTTTCTTCCCCTGAGTGATGTGGGAGCGTTCCCAGCACACTCTGCTGTATTTTATTAATAAAACTTTAAAATGTAAACACTTGGTGTGTTACGTCATCTCCTCCTCCTGTGGTGTCAGCCTGATCATCTGAGGCTCCAGGCAGATTGGTAACAAAAATCTGTCACAGTACTGCCTTAGGCAACTTAAATTGGGTAAATTTTCCTACCCTGAGGCAGTGGCGGATTAACAAATTTGGCGCCCCGAGGCCCTCAAAAAATTGCTGCCCCGCCCCCCCCGCCAGCTCACCTCTGCTCCCCCGCAGTAAGCCTGGGAGGGAGTGGGAGAAGGGGAGTTGTGGCGCACTCAGGGGATGGCAGCGGTGGAGTGGAGGTGAGCTGGGGCATGGAGCGGTTCCCTGCCCCCACCCCCCCAAGAGTCACTCCCTGCACCCGCGGGCCCCAGCTCACCTCTGCTCTGCCTCCTCCAATCGCGCCGCTACTCGCTTCTCCCTCCCTCCCTCCCAGCGCTTTCGCACGGCAAGCCTGGAGGGAGGTGGAAGGAGAGAAGCAGGGCACGCCTGAGGGAGGAAGCAGGCTGGGGATTTGGGGAAGGGGCGGAGTTGGGGAGGGGTCACGAGCAAATTTGCCACCCCTGCAAATTTGCCGCCCTAGGCCTAGGCCTTGTTGGCCTAGGCGATAATATGCCACTGCCCTGAGGTCAACATTTTCAGACTTGGGTGCCTCCCTGCATTCCAGGGTGGATTGACTGATTTAAAGCACAAAACTTTCATTTAAATAATCAATTGATTTTATTCTTGTTTTGCATTTGCACTTTAGTTATTCTCCTAAAAAGGTTGATTCTCATTGGTTGGCAACCATTAAGACATGTTGATTTGTAATTAAGTATAGCCTCTACACTAAATTTGGTACTTCTTTTTGCTAACCAGGATACCTATCTAATCTAAAGATGTATAGATATAAGGCAATATCTTTTATTAGACCTTGTCATGTGGTGGTCCCCTGGGAATCTTTTCCAGCCACAGTAACTGACAACCACCACCATGCTTTATTATATCCCTTCTGCAGACCACAGCCTAGGAGTGTTATTTACATGCTGTTCACAGTCAGCTTCCCCATTTGTTCTGGGGATAGGTACAGTGTTAGCAGCAGCCAGTCCAACCTTCCTTCAAGCTCCCTGGCAGGTCTTTCCTCTCTGCTTATATAGTCTTAGCTGCTAGGGTTACAGCTGAGGGGCTAATTGGGTGGAAGTATCTCTACAGAGTTAGATTGCACCCTCTACTAACTGCCTGCCATTTAGTCAGGTCCCAATTAACATACAGTGCTGGGGATTTGAGGGACAGGGTGCTCAGTCAGCTTTTGATTCAGCACACCCTTTTGCAGACCAACTTCTGCTGGTGGAAGATTTGGAGCTACATAGAGCTGTTCAAGCCAAGAAGAGAATGGTGTAGTTTGAAAGCTTGTAAGAAGTTGGTCCTATAAATGACATAAACTTACCTACCTTCTCTGTCTCTCATTCCTGGGACCCAACACAGCTACAACAACACTGCAAAACACATTTATTTAAGCTGGTATCTATATAGCTCAGTATACATTTATTCAGATTGTTTTTACATGTTTTTATTAGGTTACAAAATGGTGACTGATGCATTTCTCAGTTATTAGATGATTAAGTTTTGTCCTCATGATTAGTGTCAAAGTCTATTTGGATGGAAATTGGAATTCAAGTTAAAATGCATAAAGAAAGAACTTGAAAGGTTTTTTTTTATTAAATCTACTTTAAGTGTGCTTGATACATGAAAAAATTTAATAAATCAGTTGGTTTTGATAAACAAAGGAAGTATCTTTAGTTAATGAATTTAACTTATTGCTCTTAGTCACCCTGTTCTTTAAGATTTTACAACTAGTAGATCTCATCGTCTCTCAACTAGATTTTCCTCTTCCAATCTATGAATAAAACAAGCTTTCCTGCTTTTTTGATCCCGATTAGTTTCTTAACTTTGAATGAACTATAGGCATTGCATGGAACTAGTGGAATAAACTGAAATAAATACATATTCCCTCTGCACCTGCAGAAGAAGCTCCCGCTGTCAAACTGGCGTAGCACTTCAGCAAACTTCAGGTGCTTTCCCAGTGACTTCTAGGAGCTCAATGGTTTGACTATCTTTAAAACTTTGGCAACAAACATGTACTTTTAAAATTTAAATTTAAAAAAAAAAAATATATATATACACACACACACACACACACATATATAAAGATTAAGGGATTTTAATAGATTGTAGTAAGATTAGGTCTTAACATGAGTTGTCAATTTCAAATAGGTTTATTTTTAAAAAGAAAAAAGTTAAATTAAAATCCTCTTTAAAAAAACAAAACAAAACACAAAACCCATTCATTTTTATCCAAACCTGCTATGTTCATGTTAAGGCACATAAGTCCAAGTGGCCCACTTTTCAGAGAAGCAGGACATCTACAGCACAATGCCGTTTGCCACTCACTTCAGTGGGCACGGGATCAGGTTTCCATTGATTAAATGGGAGTTGTGGATGCTCAGTGCCTGTGCAAATCAGGCCTCTTTCATTAGGTGATTAATACTGGATTTAGTTGCCTATCTTTAGAAATCCATGGTTGAAGTGTTGGCCTTAAACAAATGTATAACCCCTGCAAAATGGAATTCACACCTCACAGAAGCCTTGTGAGGATTAAATAGTTAATATTTGTTCAGCGCTATTAAAATGCAAATAGTTTATAATATTACTGTATTACCAGCCAGCCATGTCGGTAGGACTATCACTGTAATAGGCAAAATATTGACTCCTAGGAGCGTTTTACCTCTGTTTATGATCAATGGTGTTGGGAACAATGACTATTCTGCACATCATCATAGTTGTAAGTAGAATGACACCCATTTGTGATGTGGTGTAATGTAGGATATTGTGTACACAATAAATGAGATCAGATATCTCAGGGGGGCATTTCATTTGTTGCAACAGGCCCCACTAGAAAAGGCTGATCCAGAAAGCTTTCTTTGGTTGTCCTCAAGCTCTTCACAAAGATTTTTTTTCCTGTCCTGTGGGTCTGTTACTCTGGCAACTTACCTCAAACTAGAAAGGCTCCAGGGCCATTGCTGACAGTTAATAGCAGTTTGAAAACCAGTGTTGAACAGCTCAAGGAATCTCTGTGCAGAGACTGAATTCCATTGTTTCAGGGCCTGGTTCTGCTTTTGTTGGAGTCTGTCCAAACACTCTCAACTTCAGTGAAAACAAGACTGCCAATATCACTCCAGAACCCAGCATGGCAATATAACACAATGCTGCTAACCCACCATGCAAATTCTGTTCCTGGAAATGCTTAAATGCAGTAATAATTTAAAAGGACTTCATCAACTTGAAACAGTCCAAAGAGAATCACTGCACCTCTACCTAGGATCTCCTGCTCAGAGGTGGATAATTGGGCCCTGAATGGTTATTGCCCATTGCCGGGTAGTTTAGGTCCAAAGAGTTGGCTTAATGCAGGGGTAGGCAACCTGCGGCACACAAGCTGATTTTCAGTGGCACTCACACTGCCCAGGTCCTGGCCACCGGTCTGGGGGGCTCTGCATTTTAATTTAATTTTAAATGAAGTTTCTTAAACATTTTTAAAACCTTTACTTTACATATACCAATAGTTTAGTTATATAGTATAGACTTATAGAAAGATCTTCTAAAAACATTAAAATGTATTACTGGCACGCGAAACCTTAAATTAGAGTGAATAAATGAAGACTCGGCACACCACTTCTGAAAGGTTGCCGACCTCTGGCTTAGTGGGACGAACAGGTATTACAAACCCTACTTTTAATAGAATGTTTTCATGCTTTGATTAAAAATTCCATCAAAAGTTCTCTTTTGGGCTTAAAATATTGTTTGGAACTGCTTCAGGGGAAAACACTGAAATGTTGTGCTAGTACATGAGAAAAAGTGGAGTGACTAGAAACAAAAGTGAAACTGACAACCTTATTTTCATTGTCCAAAGTGAAAGCAACCAAAAAAGCCAATAAATAACATACATAATGTAAAGTAAATGACTGATGTCAGACTTCACACAAAAATCTTTCAGCTGAGAAAGTATACTGGGATTACTTTACGACATCACAGTGAAACTAGCTAACCTCTCTTTCTCTCTCATTCCCTCTGTTTCTCAAGCATGTGTCCTGCAGTTCCTGTTTAAAAAGTAGATGAAATAAAGAAATGCTCACTGTATCCAGAGCATTGAAACAAATACAGAGTAAAATAAAGATAATGAGAACAGAACTGTGAGCTCTTGCCAGTTTGTTTGTAGTATGGGGGCAGAGAATTATTTCTTACACATGCCTGCCTGGTCATGATTAGGAGGAATAATGGTAAACACCCCATGTGAGATGTTAGTCTATAATCTGCAAATTTAGTGCCTTGTACTTCTCAGAGTCCATTCAGACAACTCTCATTAAGGAGTGTACAGGGCCCTAAAGAGAGTTTGTGTAATAGGATTTGCTAGCATCTTAGGAACAAAGATCTGCTTCTTAAATGTGCCTAAACAGTATTTTCTTACTCCCTTAGAGGTCACTGTGTGGTAATAGTTGCAGAATATGTTGTACATATAAACTTTGTTTTCATGTACATCTGATTTTGCAACACTATAAATATAGGTTTACCTGAGAGACCTGATCTATTATTCAAGTGCAAGAACACCTGCATTTCAAAAAATGTTAATACATTTTAAAATCTAAAGAAAATAAAGAAATTTGAATGGCTGACACTTTCCCCTCTTAATTTCCCCACTTTGTCCCTCTCCTGTGTTACCCTCTTGCAACACAGCAGGAACACCTACCTCTGTTTCCCCTTTCAGAGCCCCCAGTAGCACTATACTAGGCTCTCCTGCTTAAACAATACCCCTCCTTGGGGCTGAGGTATTATCAAGACATAGTTCAAATAATCCCCAACAGAAGTCCCCAAACATAACCCATATCCCACACCCAGTGTATACAGTCCTGAAAATCCCACTTTTCCCAGCAGGAATCCCCAGTATCTCTGCTAGGAGACCATACTCAACAGGAGAACATTATCCCCCTGGCCCTCTCACTGTTCCTCTGGGTCTAGCTCTCCAGCATGGAGATGTCAACAGGTAAGCCCCATCATGGCTCCCCTGCCTTCCCCCTCAGCAGGCAGCGCTCTCTGCTGCTCTCTGGCCTTCAGCCCTCCCTGTCAGGGAAGCCAGCTGGCAAACCCCTCTTGCTGCTCTTCTGCTGTCCACCTCCTCCCAGGAATCACATCCAGTCTTCAGGCTCAGCAGCTCTCACTTGTCAAATCTGACCTCCCTTTCCCTGGCTACCTCCCAGACAGCTCAAACTCACCAAGTCTCCAGCCTTTAGGGCCTACGGGCCCCCTTTTAAGCCCAGTAGGAATGAGATGATGAGTCAAAGGTGCACTGGCCTTGCTCCCTTTTAAAGGGCCAGTGCCACCCAGTGATAGTGCCAAATGTGTCCCTCAATCTTCCCAGCTAAACACCCATGTTTTACTGGGGTTTCTGTGAAGAACAGCCGGCAAGCTTTAGCTTTACATTAAACCCTGTGAGTCAGCGTTACTTACACTTTACTCAGGCAGACTGCCCAGACTCCTGAGGTAGGACTGAGTAGAAATGGAGTCAAGTTGTTCAGATGTGGCTCTCAGTGAATTTGATTGATGAACTGCTTCTTCCTCGGAGTTTGTCTCTGCTTTTCTCTGACCACAAATGGCAAGACTGTGGACCCTTGTCCTATACACCTGTGCAGGGGTTGAAGCAGACATATGGGGCCCCATTAGCTCCCTGTACATTCTCTCTGCATAGCAGGTCCCAGGCCTTGCCTTTACTAAAGGTGTGTTTTTTATCTCAGGGGAACAAACGCTTAGAAATGAGGAGATACATAGTGAAGAGAAGGCACTTTGGGTTTACTAGGAGGTAAACTAGGTGAGGACAGGCCCAGACAGGGGTAGAGTGCTGCTCTGGGCGAGTTTACCTTGCTGGAAAACTAAAATGCCTTGTCATCACTGCATGGTTACCTTGGGATAGCTTACATGTGTCAGTTACCCTGAGGTAAAAAATACAGCTTTTTTTAGCAGTGGTGACAGTCATAGCAACGCACAGTTAGAAGCCTCCGTGGAGCCACTACTGCCCCTCCCTCACAGGTGAGCAGGGAATGGGATGGCTCACTACCCTCAATGCACCAGCCAGTGCAGCTGAGCTGGCACAGAGGGGAAGTAATCAGTGGCTGATAAAGGACTGGTGCAGGTTACTTGCCCCCTGGAGCAAGGAACCAGATTGTGTCCCATCCATTCCCTACTCTTCTACTAGGGCAGCACAGCTACACGTTCCCCATGTACTCGTGGTGATAGACTGTATTGTTCCAATCTAGCCCTGAGCCTCAATCCTTCCTCCTGATCCAGCACTTACTTTGCATTTTAGCAAATTAAAACTAAATGGATAAACGATAGTCAGATGAAAGCATATTACCTGTAAATTACTTGACTAATTATTTTCCTCCTCTTGGGATCATTATGCCTGTGAGGCTGAAACGCAATCATTCTCATAGGCACTCTCTCTCTCTCTCTCTCTCTCTCAGTTTTGGCAGTCAAGTTCACCTAGGGTTTTGCTAACTTTGTCTAGTTTTTGTGGGCCAATGATTCAATCCTGCAAGATTCTGAGCACTGCATCCCCAACCCAGGCAAGCAGTTAAGCAAGTGCTTTACCAGATCAGGGATAGAGTGCATGCTAAGCAAGAAGCATTTCCATAAGTAGATACTAAATGCATCCTCTTGAGTTTCTGGTTTAGAATCATAAGAAATCAAACACTATTTTTAGCAAGGTCTATTTATTCTTGTATAATTTCCCTAGTGTTGCCTGTTGAAGGTCTTTCTCTATCCAGAAACACCAGCACACATCCACCTCTATTATGTATCAAACCTGCTTCCCCAGCCCTTGAGCATGCTGCGGAAATTCTAGAAAGCAATGGTCTTCCTGTCATTTAAACATGCAACTGCATATGTAATTAGAATAAAAGACAACAAGCACTAATGAAGTTACCCCTGGGATTGGCAGATACTACAGCTGCCTGGATTATTCATGGGAGGGTCAATATGGCTCTACAAAATCCTGTGTCTTGTCAGAAAAAAGAAGAAAGTAAAGAAGTCTAAATTATAAATGAAGCTAGTTCGATATTTGTATGTTTCCACTTCATGACTTCTTCCTGCATGGTTCTGATTTATTCTGAACTACTGAGACTAGCATAAGAGATGCAGTTAGTCACAATTTTATAGTGCCTAGACTCAAGAAAGTTGGCTCCAAAGCTGTTGGAAATCTGTTTAGTGATATAGCCATTTTTAAACCACAAAAAAATTATATTAAAACAGTAAAGATGCAGAAAATGCAGAGTAAAAGCTACACAACAGTTGCTATGGCACTAAACGACCACATATGTGCCTCACTAAACAAAACCAAAACAACCTGGAACTAACAATGCATGTGCCAGTTATCAGCCTCATCACTGCTTGTATGTTATATCCCCTTCCTCTCCATTTCTGGTTTTTGTCTTTAGATTGTGAGCTCTTCCAGCCAACATTGCATATCCACACAGCACCTAGCACATTCTGGATACTACTCAATAGAAAGGCATTTTCCTCATGCATATGATATTATATAACCTGCTCACCCACTAGTCTTGGGACCTTTAAAACACCATATATATGCATATTTGACCCGATTTGGGCTCATAGCAGGTGGGTTTGAACCACAACCTTTTGGTGCTAAGAGCATGAGTTTCTGTTACTTGAGTTAGAGGACTGAAGGTCAGATGTTTAGGTACTTAAAGATGCAGGTAGGTGCCTATTGAAATAAATGAGAGTTAGGCACTTTTGAAAATCCCTCTAGGCACCTATCTGCATCTTTCAGTGGCTAAATGCCTTTAAAAATCTGGCCTAAATCCATTAACTGGAGCTGTAGAATAAACTACTATGTTAGCAGACTCATAAGCCTCTTTGTGGACCAGATGTGTGTGTGTAACTCATGTATAGTTTACATAGAATTATAAATCTGAATATAAATCTGGTACAGAAGAAGAAAAGTTAGTGATATGGCAGCACAACGTGCAATTCTCAATTTAATCAATATTCCTTCAATACGGGCCAAATCCTTCCAAAGAGTTCTGTCTTCTGGGAAGGATGGGCCAATCAAAGCAAAGAACCCTCCCCTTCTGCAGACAATTCGGGAGCTGAAGGGCGGGAAGCAGAGATCCCTGTGACTCCAGCCAGCCCACCCACAACCTTTACTTTTTGTTATCTCCCCTCCCCGGTGTCCTCTCTCTCCCCAGTAAAACTGCTGTAAGGGGTCATTGTAGCCTGAGTGCCAGTAATCTTTGAGAGACCTGCTTGAGGAGGGCAGGGAGAAGGGTAGAATCCACAGAGGGATGTTTAGCAGAGGAAAGTTAATTTTCATGAGCCCTGTCCCCTAGAGCAACTCCAAGGGACTCACAGCGATGTGGGTGTGAAAAGCCCTCCTCTGATTTGGTGCAGTGCACCTCCGTGTCTTCTTCCACTCTGGTCTCACCATCCTCAGGACTGGTCAGACCAGTGTGGAGCCAGCGGACATGGGAGAAAAAAATAACCTTGCTTATCTCTTACTCCTGCTCAGAAGAGAATCAGGATTTGACCCATTGTTCATTTAATTGCAGCTGGTTAAATACTGTAAAAAGATTCACAAGCGTTTCAGTAAGAATCCTTTTCCATCCACATGGACTTGATCCCTTTACATTGTGTGAATTCACAGATCTTTGAAACTTCCCTCCAATATTTGGGTGAACACAGATATATTCAGAATCCCATGCCCAAGAATACTTGGGTGACCAGTTTGGAAGCACGGAAACCAGTGTCAACCATTTCACAATAGGGGCATCATTTGCTATGGGGGGGCCAGTTGCAAGACATCACAGGATATAATAGAACACATATAATGTTCTATACGCTGATGTAACTTTGTCCCCACCTCTGAGATTTTCTGAAATGATGCCCCTGGTTCACAAACAGTTCACAGGTTGTCCTTTGCATACTTGTAATATTCCTGAATCTTTTTTTTAAACACTAAAGAGATTTACAAATGCTTCATGAAGCCAAAATAAAAGGCATACTCTGCAGAATTTTACATTGTACACATACTCTTTGACTTACTCAAGATCTACCTTTCTCCACATTTTTGCAATGCTCTAGAATCTAGAGTCTAGATTAACATCCTTGGTTCACAATATGAGCCCTCACTTCCATAGTGTGCAACTAGGATTCTTATAAAAGAGTGAGAGTTACATGGGTCTGACATGGTAGTTAGGCAAAGATGGTATTTACTCTTTGAACCCCCACACATATGAAAGAATTTTGCTGTTGTACGAAGGAATTTATTTTGCACATCCCTTTAAAGGTCATGAAAGAAAGTAAAGAGGATCAGTAATTGCAAAACTATCACTGTAAATGTGTTCTTATCTCCCAGAAAAGAGGCAAATGCCAAAAAGTTAGCAGAGTGAGTTAAAGCAGGCTCTTGGCAGATTCAAATTCCACCCCCCCTCACATAGGCAGATGTTATGAAAGGAATTCTTTCATTTGTCTGTTCCACCAGGCGTTGCTTCTGAACTTCCACCAACAGTAACTCACTTTCACAGACTGGGCAGGTTCATACACATTTTACATTTTCACATCATACTCTGCCACATTGAATAATTTCTACAAGAAAGGCAACTTCAGGTGTATAAATAATTAGCATTATACTGTTCCATATGTGTTCTTAAAATAAAAAACCTTCCCACCTCAAACACAAAACCTAAATTAAAACTCAGAGCCAAATTCTCCTCCCTGTTGACTCTAATGTGTATTACACCAGTGTAAGAGGAGATTTTGCCCCAGGCTGTCACCTCTATCAGTTTCAGATAACCAGCTGGACTATGGCAAAATTTTTGAAATGAAAAGAAAGCGTGCTGTTAAGTTCTCCCTTTTCTTCAGTCTTTCCTGGGATCCCCCCTTCTCCAGGACCAATGTTACATGCTGCTCCATCATCTTCATGCTCTGCTCCATCAGCTCCATACTCTTTTTGGCCCTGTCCACACTAAAATGCACCAGGTCTTAAAGCAGTTTTCACGAAGCAGTTTTCAAAACCTGTTTTGCTCACACAGTGCTTTTAGCCGATGCCAGCCAGCACGGATGAGGAGAAACTTTTCTAAAAGGGCTGTTGTGAAACTAATGGAGATTAAGAGCCAGATCATCAGCAGAGCTATGCTGATTTAGGGCAGTCTAGGATCTGCCTTAAGAATGTCTCCTATACCAAGGCCTGACTCTGAGTTTGCTGACTCCAGGCTTATGCTCGTATAAGGTCACTGACAGCTATCAGTGTAGGTGAGCTCACAATCAGGCCCTAAGGACCAAACTGACCTGTGAATGGATGCAACTCCCTCTGAAGCCAAAGTTAGTTGCACTTGACTGGACAAGGGTTAAGACTGAGCCTAAGTCCTCAATTTACCAATGCACTTAACCAAATGCTTAAGAGCTATGAACTTTATTGGGACTTAAGTGCTCTGCTGATTAGGGATGGACTTAAACACATGCTTAAAGTGCTATATTGAACTGGGGCCTAAGTGAAGAAATATTAGTTACATTAAATTGCTAGATATCTCACTGGGGGCAAAATCTTGCTCAGCTTACATGAGTAAAGTGAGCAGGATTTATTCCATGTCCTGCAAAAGTTCAATGTACTCAAACTACAACATTGTTTTTTTCCCCACTGTACCTGTTGGTCATAATCCGTAGGCAGCATGCCTTATAGCCAGAGCGCATCAGTGTGTTCTAGGAGATCTGAATCACTTATCAATAGAACACAGCTCTGCTGCTGAAAGCAGGAACTTTGGGGTAAGTCCCAGTCGCCAGTCGCTACGTTGTGGGATGTGGATAGGAGGATAGGCTGAATTAGTGCAGCTGCAGTTTCTGTAGCTCCCTGTCCAGAATGGAATACCCATTGCAGACTGCGCTGGGCCAGCCTGACTTTGGCCTCAGTGACAGCACAGTGACACCCTCTTCCTTAGGCTTCAGAGCCTGGGCTCCAGCCTGAGCCGCAACTTCAAAGCACTGTCTCCACCGCTACTTTTAGAGCACTAGCCAGTGTGCATCGCCCCAGGCTGGGAGGCTCAATCCCGCTCGCTCCAAAATGCTGCGAAGACATACCCAGGGTTACAGCCAACCAGCACAACTGGCACTTTCAAAGCCTGTGACAGCTGGTGATAATTACCAACTAAAGAGAACCGCCCATAATAAGAAAATGTAGTACTGATTATGTTATGCATTTGCGTTGTGTTTGGATCCAGAAAATAGCAAGGGGGAGATTTTCAAAGGCACAGAAGGCAGCTGGATACCTAACTCTCACCTGTACCTTTGAAAACCGCATTCCCAAATACTTGCTACAGATGTAGCACATGCCGTAGCTCCATTTTATATCACCAATATTCCAGCAACTTTTTGGAAATATCAAAAAGACACAAAATTTGGTCTGAAATTAGGTTGTAAATACTTTGCGGTAGGGTCCACGTTTTCTTAACTGTACAGTGAGGTACTCAGTACTGGGTGCTGTAAACATAAATATTAATCAAAATCATGATAATTGTGGTATCTGTGTAAAAACCCAGACAGTTATCATTTATCCACTTTATCACATATAAAATTGATAGACTGCCATGGAAGCACCAGTGAAGCGCTGATCTGAACCAGTTTTAAAAAATCCCCAAACCGATTATTTCTGAACTCCGACCCATTTTTCAGCATGCTGTGAATTTTTACAGTCAAGTTACAAACGCCTCAAAAATCAGAGGCTGTGATGGGAACACCAGCAGAGCCTTCAGTTCTGTTGCAGACCAAATTCTGCTCTCAGTCATGACAATGAGACCTCAATAAAGCAGGGCCGCCCAGAGGATTCAGGGGGGTCTGGGGTCTTCGGCAGCGGGGGACCCCACTTCGGTAGCAGTTCGGCGGCAGGGGGTCCTTCTGCTCCGGGACCTGCCGCCGAAGTGCCCTGAAGACCCGTGGCAGGGGCCCCCTGCCGCCGAATTACCGCCGAAGACCCGGCACTTTGGCGGCGGGTCCTGCTTTGGTGGTAATTCGGCTGCGGGGGGTCCTTCCGCCATGACCCCCCCGCCGCCGAAGACCCAGAGCAGAAGAAGCTCCGGGGGCCCGGGCCCTGCGAGAGTTTTCCGGGGCCCCCAGAGCA
This sequence comes from Mauremys mutica, assembly GCF_020497125.1. NCBI lineage: Eukaryota > Metazoa > Chordata > Testudines > Geoemydidae > Mauremys > Mauremys mutica. Next base: position 107,474,602 of record NC_059073.1, read on the forward strand.
GGTGAAGGACCCCGCTCCAGGGGCCCTGAAAAACTCTCGTGGTGGCCCCTGCGGGGCCCGGGGCAAATTGCCACACTTGCCCCCCCCTCTGGGCAGCCCTGCAATGAAGTGTGTATGTACCCCATGAAACTGATTGCATAGGTGTAAGTGAAAGCAGCATTTAGCGCATGTTGTGATAGTGCAGCTATATTTGGCTGCTGGTGCTTAAAAAAATCCTGGTAAAGGTAGAGGGTTCATCTCATAGCTTTTGAAACATTTCTTCAATCTGCAGGTCTCCTCCTCTGAAAGGTAACTTACACTACATTTAAGTTCCATCAACCTCAGGTGATTTTGTTTCTGGACCGTTATCATTGTCTTATTTGTTGATCCCGGTGCTGATTTTTAACCCACCTCATCTTCATAGCATCTGCGCAAGGTGCCTCATGTGGCATGTGACCAGGATTGATCACTGAATTTGGTCTGCTGGTTGGATCATTAACTTCCCTGGGCCGGGCCAGGCACTGACAGGGAGTGCAACATGAATGCTGATCCATGCCCCCCACCCATCCATCCCATTACTGGTGAAAATGAGACTTCCTAGTCTAGTTTCCATTACAAGAGATGGACTGCATTATTCTGCATTTATGAAGTCTCTCATTTTATGTTCTCTTTCCTCCTTCACCCCTCTCCTCAGTCCCTTATTCTGTGCCTGATCCTGCAAAATCCTGAGCACCTTCAACTCCCATTGAAGTAAATGCAACTTTGGGGTGCTGACCCTTTGGGATTGGGCCTGAGAAAAGCAAGTCAGACTGCCCTTCATAGCAGCACACTTGTAGTCAAAGGCAGGGTACTCAGCGGACTCCTCTACAGCAGTGGTTCTCAAACTAGGGCCGCCACTTGTTCAGGGAAAGCCCTGGCGGGCTGGGCTGGTTTGTTTACCTGCCGCGTCTGCAGGTTTGGCCGATCGTGACTCCCAGCTCTAGGCCAATGGGGGCTTCAGGAAGCAGAGTGAGATGAGGGACATGCTGGCTGCCCTTCCTGCAGCCCCCATTGGCCTGGAGCGGCGAATTGCAGCCCGTGGGAGCTGCGATCGGTTGAATCTGCAGATGCAGCAGGTAAACAAACCAGCCCGTCCCATCAGGGGCTTTCCCTGAACAAGCAGCGGCCCTAGTTTGCGAACCACTGATCTACAGCTTCCCTTTTTAACATTTCTATGTACACCATAGAATATCAGGGTTGGAAGGGACCTCAGGAGGGCATCTAGTCCAACCCCCTGCTCAAAGCAGGACCAATCCCCAGACAGATTTTTGCCCCAGATCCCTAAATGGCCCCCTTAAGGATTGAATTTATAACCCTGGGTTTAGCAGGCCAATGCTCAAACCACTGATCTATCCCTCCCCCCAAAGCATTGCTTTACACAGACCCACATCCCCCAACACCCACTGGTGTCTGTCCTCAATCTTCAGAAGGAAAATCAGCAGAAGGTGGAAGTCTGCTCTTATACAGCAATTTGCCATTGCATCAATGTACTGCTGCCACTGCACTAGAAACAGAGCTACTGAGCAAATAGAAGAATGATGAAGGAACTTTTTAGTACATGGTCTGAGAAGGACCGTGAGAATGATTTACAATACAACTGTTACATGGAGGGGCCTTATTTTTCTTTCTATGCTGGTGCATAACTTCCATCAATATTAACAGGAAGGCGCTAAATCCAGTGGGAAAGTGAAGGGGGTGTAAGGGGGTTCGGAGCAGGAGACTGGCAGGTCAGGAGCTTTGGGCTCTGCTCATGGCTCCGTGAACGCCCTTGCAAAGTCTCTGTTGCCCCACTGTTATTTCTTTTATTGCTTTCACAGATGTGTTGATTGCTTCATGTTTTGAAATTCTATACTTTTAATGAACTTTACAGTTTTATACTATGTATACCCTGCAGCTGGGATTTCTATATTGTGCTCACATTAGCAATGCTGCAGTGGAAGAAATAAGAACAAGCAACAAATCAAACAGCAAAACATTTTTTATAAGTGTATGCAATATGATTTACAGCCATCTTCTGCAGAGTAAATGAGGCATTCTGGAGAAATCTTATTTGGGCTACAAAAAGGTTGGAAAAATCTGAAGCATCCCTCACCTTGGCCCTTCTTTTTCTCCTTGACCTCAACTTTAAAGTATGCATGTATAAAAGTTACAGGAACGTGCCTTATTCCTGGCCCTTGAAAAGCTTAATACGATTACTGAAATTGTGAAGTATTTCCCCGAGGGCTCCCAGAAGTTTCCTGTGTTGCCTTCTCAGAAAGCCTGTTTATCAGGCTAAGATACATCTGGAAGTCCTCAAGGGAAAACGTAACAGCCATGAAACAGAAACCCTTAGCCACTAGAGTGGCCACAAAATCAAGATGTGTCAGAAAAGTGTCCATAAAAAATGTAGTGTCCTTCAGACCCTACCTGGCAGAAACTGGTAGTGCTAGGAATATTGCCACTGTCATTTCTATCAGTAGTGTGGGTGGTGTTTTTAAAACATTACTTTTTATTATCTGTAAAGCCAGCTGTGCTCTCTTCTGTAGAATTTTAAGTTAAAAGGGGACTGATGAACTGACACCTGTGGTGACCTTTTCCCTGCCTCCGCCTCCCCGCCACTCTAAGCTTCTCGAATAGTGCAAACGTTTTGCTTAGCCAGAACACACATTACATAAATACAATATAATAGCACAGCATTCACCAGTCAGAACCACATGCCCAAGTTTTGTTTCAAATGAATTTGAAAGCGAGAGGGAGTGGACATCTGGAGAGCTCTCCAATATTATTGGGAAATAAGCCAAATGGGCAAACGCTGCTAAAATTATGTTGAATGTCAGGGGCTGGAAAGCAGAACGTATAGATCAGTAGATCTCAAGTTAGAAGATAAGTTGGACCAAAACTAAAATCCCCAGAGTCCTCGTCTCTCCGTACAGCATACTAGAAGCTCTCCAGTGAAGAGGTTACTTGTATCCTGTAGGGGGAGAAAAGAGGCATTAGAGTCTCCAAACTTTGGCTCTCTAGCCAACCATTCTCCCCTACCTGTATAATTGGCTCATCCAAACCCCCAAATCTGACCCAACCCACATTTTGGAGAAGTATGGACCTAAACACATGTTTTATCCACTCTTCTACATGGCTCAGAAACATGGATGACCTATGTCAAGCATAGCAAAAAGACTAAACAACTTTCATATCAGATGCTTGCGTAAAATTCTTCAAGATGGCAAGACAGGGTGGCAAATGTGAAAGTGTTAAATGGTGCTGGTATGTCATTCATGGTAACTGATTAGTAAGAAGAGATTCAGGTGGCTTGGAGTCTGGACATGTCAAGCAAATGCCAGATTACAGGATCCTGCAGAGCATGCTGTACTCTGAAGCTTGCAAAGTGTCTAGAAAGAGAGACAACCGCTGTGCAGATTTCGGGATGTTTGCAAGGGTGACTTACTATCCTTTGGAATCTCTGTGAATGATTGGGAAAGGAGTGCAGAATGCTGCTCTGGTTGACAGAGTCAGCTCGTACATGGAGTGAGGCGTTGCGAGGCAGACTGGATCAAGCTTTGTGATGATCGATGTCAGAGGAGGAAAGAATTTGCTGCTTGGATTCAGAGCATTGCTAGTGCGTGGGTATGCCCTACCTGTGGACAGGATTGTCACTTGCGCATTGGACTGAGCCGCCAAAGAATGCATCGGCACCTACACGGAGGTTGCTCCATTGCACCTCTGTAATTACTTGCACCTGTGCAGCTGAGAGCAGAAGTTGGCCCACTACAGGAAGTATGGGAAACAGTGGGCCTGATCCTTCTCTTGCATGAGTGTAACTGAGGTGTAAGTGTACTGACATCAGTTGAGTTTCACGGACATATGTAAAATCTGTGCAAGCGAGAGGAAAACCAGATCCACAAGGCCAGATTCACATTTCCCTTAGAGCTTCTTCATGCCAGCTACAAAGACATGGTAGAGTGGGCATGAGGCTGGCCCAGTGAATAGTTCTGGAGGAGGGGTCCCCTATGCCATGTGCAGAATGAGCTTCCTTTGCTAACAGGGGTGCTGGAGATGAATAACTGGTTAATGCTTGTAAAGTGCTTAGAAGATGATGCTATGTAAGCGCTAGACATTTTTATTATACTGCAGTATATAAAAGCTTACAAATAATATGTGCCAGATTCTTAGGCTCTTACTGGGGTTCTACTCTGTCCTTACATAGGCCTGATTTGTTTTGCATGCCCAGGTCCTATCATGGATATAAACAAATGTATGAAGTATTTACAGCACAAGCTGCTCTGCCAAAATTTTCAACAGTGGCCACTGATTTTGGATGGCACAACTATTACGGGGACCAACTTGAGACAGCTTGGACCTGCTTTTCAGAAAATTCTGAGCACCTCTTGCTCCCATTGTGGTGCCCTGACCTGCACTGTAATACCTACTGTTGTTCATACTCAGTGATGATGTGCCATCATGAGGCAACGTCAGGATTTTCCTGCAATTATTTTTGTAGCTCTTTACCACTCCCCTAGGTGACAGGGTAGCTTTCCAGGTGGAGTACCACTGGTGTCTCTGAGCTATAGGTTCATGTCCTACAATGAGGCCAGATTCTGCTCCCTTTGCTTATGCTGAATAGTACCTTGTTCCTACGGTAGTCCCACTGAAATCTCTTAGAAGGGGTACCGGACTAATTCAATGTGAGAAAGGGTATTGGAATCTGTCCCTTTGTAAATATGTTATTGTCTCATCACTATGTGATTCTTAGAAGATTCCCTATTTTTCAGTGTTCTACATCTTCAGAATAAACGTTAAGGGATTTATGGGTGTCCTTTATAAAGGCCTTAATTATGCAGCTCTGACTCAGGCAAAATTCTCATTAGCTTCCTGCTTGATTGGCCTCTAAGGACCAAATATAGTTCTCATTTACAACTCCCAATGACTCTGGTGGGCCATTGTGTTTCAGTTTTGCTCTTAGGCAGGTGCAAGAACCATGACATCAAGAGGCATTACACTTGTGTAGAAGAGTGCAAAATCAGCCATGAATTCATAACAAACAAAACCTTGCAAAGTTAATATAAAAATATCAGACCAGAGAATCTTTCCTCCTGTTGAACAGCACTTACACGCCAACAAACTAAGGTACAGTTCAACAAGAGTAAAAGGGACAATTTTTTGTTCTTATGAACAGCAAATGTTTGTATAGCTATGACTGTTTAAAATTAGAAAGAGAAGCATTTTCAAGATATTGGACTGGAGTTCATATATCAGGTTTCCCATATGTCCCTTTTTAAAGTATACAGACAAATCTATCTTTAAACAACAATATTGTCTTGAGTAGTCAATTATTAAAACTTGCAAGCCTCCCTCAGGCCCATAGGTGGCATATTCCAACTATTTGTGCTCTGGAAAACCCACAATGAAATGAAGAACAAAATAATGTAAAAAACAAGATGAAACAAATGTTCCTAATAGACACTAAAGAATGTAAGCTCTAGCCCAAAACTCAAAGGTAGAGTAATAGCCCAGTGAAACAGATAACAACTTTCAGATGAGACCCAGTAATGGAATCTCATCAATTACTGCTTGTCTAATGCTAGATAAGAAAAGAAAACATGATAGCATGAAGCCTTTATGTTTTCCAGTGAGAAGCATCAACAGATTGGAAAATGCAGCACAAAATGTAATGCAGGTGGGAATTACAGTAACGCCCCCCCACTTGCTAGCCCAGAAGAGCTGCAAATTTTATTCTATGCAGGTTCTCATACCATGCATTTCTCCGAGCTATGTGTTAGATTGACTAAACTTTCCAAGGCAGATCAGACTTGTAAGTAATATGGGTGCTGGTGAGCTGACTTCTCCTACAAGAAAGGCAAGAGAAATAAACCCAAACCAAACACATTTACTGAACAGACTTGGGCCAAAACAAGAACCAGTTGTTGGAACTCCCAGATGTGAGGGTTCAGATAAAAGGGGCTCAGCTCTGACCCACCCCAAGTTTGCCAAGTCAAAGCCTGACCAATGAAGTTTTGCAAAACCAGAATTACCCCCAGAATTTTACCTCTCTTCCTACAATTTTCATTGATTTTATTCAAATTTCTGAATGTCAGAAAGTAAATTCCTTTTAAATATATTCGACTGTGCTCAAGGAATATCAATCCCTGGAAGATATGTCTGTGACGGGTTCGGTCACAGTAACTCCCTTGGGACTGTCACCTGATGTGCTGATACTACCTCTGAGCCTGTTTTCTCTGCCAGTTTTCGCCTTCTCTGCCTTGCTGAACCAGACACACCAGTCTGCTCCAAACACAGACCCAGAGTCTAAACCACACACCCCAAAGCTGCAGACTTAACTGAAAACAGCTTAAGAAGTGTTCCTGTCTCCAGCACCCTGACACCCAACTCCCAATGGGATCCAAACCCCAAATAAATTGGTCTTACTCTGTATAAAGCTTATACATGGTAAACTCATAAATTTTCCGCTCTCTATAACACTGATATGCACAGCTGTTTGCTCCCCCAGGTATTAATTACTTACTCTGGGTTCAATAATAAACAAAAGTGATTTTATTAAGTATAAAAAGTAGGATTTAAGTAGTTCCAAGTAATAACAGACAGAACAAAGTAAGTTACCAAGCAAAATAATAAATAAATAATAATAAAACACAAGTCTAAGCCTAATACATTAAGAAACTGATTACAGATAAAATCTCATCCTCAGACATGTTCCAATAAGCTTCTTTCACAGACTGGACTCCTTCCTAGTCTGGGCCCAATCCTTTCCCCTGGTACAGTCCTTGTTAGCTACAGCTCAGGTGGTAACTAGCGGATTTCTCATAACTGGAACCTCCTTTGTTCTGTTCCATCCCCTTATATAGCTTTGGCACAAAGCAGGGATCTTTTGTCTCTCTGGGTCCCCACACCTCCTTCTCAATGGAAAAGCCCCAGGTTTAAGATGGATTCCAGTACCAGGTGACATGGTCACATGTCCTGTGAGACCCCACGCCTTCATTCTTCCTGACTCACAGGAAGGCTTGCAAGTAAACAGAGCCATTTACAACCAATTTTCCTGTTAATGGGAGCCATCAAGATTCCAAACCACCATTAATGGCCCACACTTTGCATAACTACAATAGGACCTCAGAGTTATATTTCATATTTCTAGTTTCAGGTAAAAGAATGATACATTTATACAAATTGGATGACCACACTCAGTAGATTATAAGCTTTGTAATGATACCTTACAAGAGACCTTTTGCATGAAGCATATTCCAGTTACATTATATTCGCACTCATTAACCTATTTTCATAAAATCATATAGAATGCAATGTCACAATGTCCACTGACAGGAAGAAACCCAGCTGTGTTGTAATTTTTTGCACAGAACGGGTATTCATTTTAGGTGGGGGACAGAAATACAATTAACAATGAGTGAACTGGTCTGCCTTAGAAGGAGAGGAGAAAAGGAGCGTGTGCCCTAAAAGTAATTTACAAGTGGCCGAAGCTTCCTAACTGGCATAGTGCTATCAACACTACTTTCTGCTACTGAACCACACATTTTTAAAACACATTGAACAAAACAATCCAGCACAGTGCAGCCCTCAGGATTAGGCAACCCAGTTGGGGATCTGTGCAGAGTCCTTCAGTTATGTAGCTATATGCAACAGAGCACCAAGCTTATACAGATCACAGCAAAGTGGACTGTATTTCTTGAGGACTCTGAAGATTTTGCTGCATTTAAGGAGAGGGTAGTACTAGTATTAGTCAGCATAGCAGTCACCAGAAGTGCATTATCAGAGCTTCTCTAACAGCTTTAACCTACCTTGGGTACTCCCGCTTCACTTTTTAGTCATACCACTTCTTGATTCTGTTTTCTTCTTTGGCTCTGCCTTTACAGAGGAGCAATGCTGCAGCAATCGCCCCAAATGTGCACTGTTGCTCTTGTAAGAAGTAGTGGGTTAGACCATTACTGTAGCACCCAGGAGTATTTTCATTGTTGTAAGGGTAATGGTATGCTGCACTGTAAACAGTTATCCTGATTTGTCACATCTTTTTGTGGATTTTTGCACCTTCTGTGCTTTAAACTAAAGAGGAGCATCATACAGGCCAAAGTTTGCTATTGTCAGGGTTAAAGGTTTCTCTGTAATCTAAACTGCAATCCATCTGGATATCTGCAGCAAAGCTCACAAAAGCTAATAAAATAAACAGCCATAATGAGACTTTATGCTGGAAATGATATCAGTAACAGCTCTAGGAAATCATCCCACATGCTAGGTTGCTTAGAGTTCATCAGAAACTGTTCTGATGATCCTTGAATAACAAAGATACTTGCATATATGTTCCTAAAACAAAGGATAGCAACAGCAGATCTCAGTGAAATCCTTGAAGCTTGCCAACAATGAAAAAGAGAGAGAATTGAGCAGGAAGAGCAGAGAATGTACTGAAAATATTGGATGGCAGAGGGTAGAGAAATGTCTAGTCAGCTTTGATGTGGAGCAGATGTACCTCTGCATTCCACAGGAAGAAACAATTCTGAGGCCCTTGAGAAAACAAAGAGAAAGGGAAAAACATCCAAAACCTCTCATTAGCTCTAATACAGAACCACTTCAGCATGTAGGATATTTTTTAAAATTCTAAGCAAAACCTTTTTTCGAGCTAAGAGAGAAAAGAGATAGTATTACACCCTCAGCTGCGTAGAGACATTCTTTCCTAAATTATTTTGGAATTCCAGGCTCTTTCCAGAATACCCTGATGTAACCTTGAAGCTGAGGAGATTTGGTTGTTTAGCTGTTCCCAGAGATAAAGTTAAAGAATCACTTTTAATAAGCTGTAAAGGGCCTAATTAGCATAATATATAGGTAGGTAAGTTTTTGTGGCTATTTTTGTATATATTTAAATGGCAGAAAATGCACACCAAGGACAAAGATAATGATGGTTATTAATACTTTAAGTTGAAATGGTTTTTTTAATGATTTTTTTTAAATGATAGAGATGATAAATTCAAATCTCTATGCATGGGGGTGTTTAGAGAAGTCACAGTCAGATTATTTGATAGATACATTACACTCAAAACATCATAAATATCACTATGATATCATATGGTAACATTCCCATTAATCTGACCTGTCTTCTTGTATATGTAGAGATTTATGGTTGAATCTGGGCCCTATTAAAGTCAATGGTAAAACTCCCATTGTCTTCAGTAGGGTCAGGATTTAACCCTTAACACATATTCTCAGTGGGCTCTTTCTTTACTGGGAGAGTGCATGTCAAAGACATAAGGAGAAATTAGGGATATATATGTATATATATACATAATACATATGTGTGTGTACATATGTACACGTTATATGTTTATCCCAAACTCCACCCCATCTCTTTAACATGCATTGTTTCCTTAAAACTGGATTTAAGTATATTTCAGTGAGTGAGTTCTGTTATGACACTTACTAGTCCACACAATTTAGTTAAAAGACAGAAAGAAATGGACCTTAAAGTTAAGATAATTTAACAGAAAGACTTAAATCTCTACTATGCATTGATTGTTACATCATGTGATACAGCATAGCCAGAGGGCAGCAGGAGAGGGTTAGAAGGGAGCCTTATTCCCTGTAGAGGGAAGAAAGTTTACTATAGGTTAATTAGAGCACCTGAAGCCAATTAGAGCACCTGAAGTCAGTCACCTGATAGAACCCCCCTGCTTCAATCAGACAGGGGAAGGTGCTGGAGCAGAGAACACTTTGAAGGAGTAGAATCAGAGTGGATTGGAGTTGGAGCAGAGAGCAGTTTGAAGGGAAGCAGAGGAAAGTTTGGAGAAGTGCTGTGGTGGGCTAAGAAGACCAAGACCCTAGGTAAAGAGACACCTGGCTTGTGCAGAGGGAGGGCAGGAAGCTCCCACAAGCTGAAGGGCAGGAGAGGGAAGTAGCCCAGGGGAAGGAACTGCTAGTTCAAGTGTTTTACCGCTATCCCTAGGGCCCCTGGGCTGGGACCCAGAGTAGAGGGTAGGCCTGGGTCCCTCTCTCTCCACTCCCCTCCCCTAGGACACTAGTGGGGCAGTCAATATCCCAGTTCAGGGGCAAGAAACGGCACCCTGAACCAGGGGCGGCTCTAGCCATTTTGCCGCCCCAAGCACGGCGGCACACTGCGGGGGGTGCTCTGCCGGTCGCCGGTCCCGCAGCTCCGGTGGACCTCCTGCAGGCGTGCCTGCGGACGGTCCGCTGGTCCCGCGGCTTTGGTGGACCTCCCGCAGGCATGCCTGCGGATGCTCCACCGAAGCCGCGGGACCAGCGGACCCTCCGCAGGGACGCCTGCAGGAGGTCCACCGAAGCCGCGGGACCAGCGGACCCTCTGCAGGCATGCCTGCGGGAGGTTCACCGGAGCCGCCTGCCGCCCTCCCGGCGACTGGCAGAGCGCCCCCAGTGGCATGCCGCCCCAAGCACGCGCTTGGCGTGCTGGGGCCTGGAGCCACCCCTGCCCTGAACCCGCCCCCCAAGAAGAGAAAGTGCGAGAGCTATCATAGTAGTGCTGGCAATTTGCCACAATCAAGTGGGTTTTTTTACGAGTCCTTTAAGAGAGCATGCACTACATAGCTTGCATTTTTCTTTGTGTTTTAATAGATCTGTAACTTTTTAAGTTTGTAATTTAACCTGTTGGGGAAAAAATTATCTCCCAAAGGGGAGATTTTTTTTACACAGTAATCAATCATTAGAGTAGCAAGATAGCTGTTGTCCATAACAGGTTTCCAAGTTACGGTTCCAGTGCCTTTGATTATTATTCATATGTGGGTTTTTTTGCCCTCTGTATCATTTTTGGACTTACTGTGTGCAGTTTTACAAAAATCAGTAAAGATGTAATTGAACACAGATTGCCTCCCGAGAGGTGTACAGATAGGAAGGGCACTGTAACATCAGGAATGCTCATTAGCTGAGACTATAATACTGAGGTATGTGTGTGCGTGCGTTTGTGTCTGCTTGCAGTTGCAGGGTTGGAGTTACTATACCAGGACTGAGTTCTGGCAGTGCAAGGAGGCCAGATGGAGTCAGTGGATCTCAAACTGAGGGTACGTCTACAGTACGAAATTAATTCAAAGTTAATTAATTCGAATTTCCTGAATTGAGTTCATACATTCGATGTTGTGTCCCCACTAAAGCGCGTGAATTCAGCACAGTGTGTCCATAGTACTAGCTAGCATCGAATGGCGGATCGTTGCACTGTGGGTAGCTATCCCACAGTTCCTGAAGTCTCTGCCGCCCATTGGAATTGTGGGTTAAGCTCCCAGTGCATGACGGGGCAAAAACATTCTTGCGGGTTTTTCTGGGTGTGTGCCGTCACTTGCTCCTCTCTCCGTGAAAGCTACGGCAGATGCCATACTGCCAGCAGATCGTGCAGCACGGTGCACTGCCTGTCTCCTGGTATGTTGAATCCACTTCGAATGTCCTCTCCTCTTTCTATCTACTCTTTCATCTAACCATTTCCCGCTGTTTCTTGGCCATCGTGAACAGAGCCGCACAGCTTCCGCCGCTTTCTCCAGATTGTCTGTGCTGGGCTCCTGTGGAAGCTACAGAAGCAGGGCTGGCTCCAGGCACCAGCTCAGGAAGCAGGTGCTTGGGGCGGCCAAGGGGAAGGGGCGGCATGTTGGGCTCTTTGGCTGCAATTCAGCGGCGGGTCCATTGGTTCCTCTCAGAGGGAAGGACCTGCCGCCGAATTGCCACCGAAGAAGAAAGTAGCGTGGTGGAGCAGGCGCCGATTGCAGCTTTTTTTCCCCCCCCGGCCGCTTAGGGTAGCAAAAACCCAGGAGCTGGCCCTGTACAGAAGGCAACAATTCCCCGCCGTTTCTTGGCCATCGTGAACAGAGCTGCACAGCTTCTGCCGCAAACTCTGCTCACGCTTCTGCTGCAAACTCCGCTCTCGCCGCTTTTTCCATGTTATAGGTCCTGGGCTCCCGTTGAAGCTACAGAAGGCAACAATTCCCTGCTGTTTCTCGGCCATCATGAACAGAGCTGCACAGACAATCTGGAGAAAGCAGCGAAAGCTGTCCTGGGCTCCCGTAGAAGCTACAGAAGACAACCATTTACCGCCTTTTATCGGCCATCTTGAACTGAACAGCTCATTTTGCACTCTTTTTCAAGGATTACCCATGCAGGTGCCATTGCGTGGCAAACATGGAGCCCGCTCAGATCTCTGCTGCAGTTTTGACCATTGTAAATACCTCACGCATTATCCAGCAGTATGTTCAGTACCTGCAAAACCAGGCGAGGAAGCGACGACAGTGTGATTACTATACTGATGAGGACATGGACACAGATGTTCCTAGATACATGGGCATGTGGCGATTGGGAGATCATGGTGGCATTGGGCCAGGTTCATGCTGAGGAAAGCCAATTCTGGGCCCAGGAAACAAGCACAGACTGGTGGGCTCACATAGTGTTGCAGGTCTGGGATGATTCCCAGTGGCTGCGAAACTTTTGTATGCGTAAGGGCACTTTCATGGAACTTTGTGACTTGCTGTCTCTTGCCCTGAAGTGCAAAAACACCAAAATGAGAGCAGCCCTCACAGTTAAGAAGCGAGTGGCCATAGCACTGTGGAAGCTTGCAACACCCGACAGCTACCGGTCAGTCAGGAATCAGTTTGGAGTGGGCAAATCTACTGTTGGGGCTGATGTGCTGCAAGTAGCCAACGCAATCATTGAGCAGCTGCTATCAAGGGTACTGACTTTGGGAAATGTGCAGACCACTGTGGATGGCTTTAATGCGCTGGGGTTCCCTAACTGCAGTGGGGTGATAGAGGGAACACATATCCCCATCTTGGCCCCGGCACACTGTGGCGGCCAGTACATAAACCGCAAGGGGTACTTTTCCATGGTGCTGCAAGCACTGGTGGATCACAAGGGATGTTTCACCGACATCACCATGGGATGGCCAGGAAAAGTGCATGGCACTTGCATCTTCAGGAACTCTGGTCTGTTTGAACAGCTGCAGGAAGGGACTTATTTTCCAGACCAGAAAATTACTGTTGGGGGTGTTGAAATGCCTACAGTTATCCTTGGGGATCCAGCCTACCCCTTAATGCCATGGCTCATGAAGCCGTATACAGGCACCCTGGATAGTAGTAAGGAGCAGTTCAACTATAGGCTGAGCAAGTGCAGAATGGTGGTGGAGTGTGCTTTTGGACGTTTGAAAGGGCGCTGGCGCAGTTTACTGAGTCTGTTAGATCTCAGCACAACCAATATTCCAATTGTAATTGCTTCTTGTTGTGTGCTCCACAGTATCTGTGAGAGTAAGGGGGATACTTTTATGGCAGGGTGGGAGGTTGAGGCAACTCACCTGGTGGCCAATTTCGCACAGCCAGAAAACAGGGCGATTAGAAGAGCGCAGCAGGGCGCACTGCACATCAGAGAAGCTTTGAAAGCCAGTTTCATGACTGGCCAGGGTACGGTGTGACAGTTGTGTTTGTTTCTCTTGAAGTTACCCGCCCACTATATATATGAAAAGAAATAAAGTAAAAATTGTTTAAAGACTGTTCTTTATTATTTGATGCACAACGCATTGAGAGCAATTAGAAGGTAGTCCGGGGGAGTGAGGGGGGTTGGTTAGGGGAGTGGAGAAGGAGGGAAGGACAAGTCCAGAAACCAAATCAAAAGTTCGCATACGCCAGCTTTCTGCTGCTTGGGCGATCCTCTGGGGTTGAGTGTGTGGGTCCCCGTAGCCTCCCGCCTCGTGTTCTGGGGCGTCTGGGTGAGGAGGCTATGGAACTTGGGGAGGAGGGAGGGCCGTTATACAGGGGCTGCAGCAGCAGTCTGTGGTCTTGTTGCCTTTCCCACATTAGATCCACCATACAGTGGAGCATGTCAGTTTCCTCCCCCATAAGCTTGACCATAGCGTCCTGCTTGCTCTCATCGCGCGCGTCCCTCCTCTCTTCGTGTTCCCGTAATGCTTTACGGGACTCCGCAATTGTTTGCCTCCATGCATTCAGCTGGGCCCTATCAGTGCAGGAGGACTGCATGAGCTCGGCAAACATGTCCTCCTGAGTTCGTTTTTTCCCCCTTCTAATCTGGACCAGCCTCTGGGACGGAGTAGATAGGGGCTGAGTTGAAACATTTGCACCTGCGGGAGGAGAAAAAGGGAGGGTAGTATTTAAAAAAAAATACATTGCAGAGAACAAAGGGGGCACTTTAGTATGAGTAAGCTATCACACAAGGCTGGGCAACAGAATTAATCTTGCAGGCAGCCCCTACGGGCATGCGGGGTTCTGCTTCTTCTACAATCATTTCAATGCTTTCAAAATGCTGGGCCCCCTTTCCTACAGCAAGCAATGCCTGGTGGGTTTGCCATATAAAAGAAGAACCTGTGGGCTCTCTGGGATGACCACTGCACACAACAAACCACCACCACCCCCTGCCCCCCACCGCGTGGCTCCGATCAGGCTCAGAGCAGGGATGAGCCATTTACTCTAAACGCAAACAACCCAGCGTGGCTGGGTCCCTCTGCCCGCCCCCCACTGCGTGGCTCCAATCAGGCTCTCACTCACCAGAAGTACCTTCTCCAGGGTCATGGAACAGGAGCCCACCTTGGGAGTGAGCGGAGGCTATTGGATACAGCATTAAGATTAGTTCCTGGCTGGGGAGGAAAACAAATTTCCCACTTGCTGCCTGTGCACTGTCCTCCTCCTCTTCATCCTCCAATGAATCTTCCTCCTCGCTCTGTGCAACTCCCCCCTGGCAGGTGTCCACGGACAGTGGTGGGGTAGTGGTGGCATCACCCCCCATAATTGCATGGAGCTCGCGGTAAAAGCAGAATATATGGGGCTGTGACCCAGAGCGCCCATTTGCCTCCCTGGCTTTTTGGTATACTTGCCTGAGCTTCTTGATTTTTGTACGACACTGCTTTGTGTCTCTGGAGTAGTCTCTTTCCATCATGGCCCTGGAGACTTTAGCGTAGGTATTTGCGTTCCTTTTTTTGGAACATAGTTCTGCCATAACAGACTCATCTCCCCAGCATGTGATGAGATCCAGTACCTCCCGTTCGGACCACGCTGGGACTCGTCTGCGAATCCGGGACTGCGTGATCTCCTGTGATGGTGGACTGTGCTGATGGTCACCTGTGCTGCTGGTGACCAAACAGGAAATGAAATTCAAAAGTTCCCAGGGCTTTTCCTGCCCATCTGGTTAGTGCATTGGAGTTGAGAGTGTTGACCAGAGCGGTCACAAGGGAACATCCTGGGATAGCTCCTGGAGGCCAATAACGTCAAATTGCGTCCACAATACCTTTAACCCAGGATTGCGATATCGATTTAAGCACTACTCCACTTGCCGAGGTGGCGTACAGAAATCGGATTAAAGAGCCCTTTAAATTAAAAAAAAAACAACAGTTTGGTCATGTATCAGAGGGGTAGCCATGTTAGTCTGGATCTGTAAAAGCAGCAAAGAGTCCTGTGGCACCTTATAGACGTTTTGGAGCATGAGCTTTCCGACGAAGTGGGTATTCACCCACGAAAGCTCATGCTCCAAAACGTCTATAAGGTGCCACAGGACTCTTTGCTGCTTTTACAGTTTGGTCATGTGGACAGAATCATTTTTTTTTTCCGAAAAAACTTGGCTAATTCCGATATAACAGGCTAGTGTAGACCAGGCCTAAGGCCATTTGAGCAGTGGTGGTCCACAGAATGAAAGATTGAGAGAACCAAGCACATGGAGATTAGGGAGGCATTGGGAAGGTTGTGGGCCCATCAGAAAAATTTCCTGCACTAGGTCTGCTCATGCTCCCACGGAATTTAATGACAAAACTCCTGCTGAGTACAAAAGGAGTAGAATCTGACCCTTTCTGAGGTGACTGCCAAACTAAAAAGCTGCAGAACCACTATAAGATTAAATGGGAGTGGCAAAATGTTAACAGAGGGGGTGCCCCATTGTTCCAAACTATGACTGGTGTTGTTTAATATATTTATAAGTAGGGCTGTCAAGTGATTAACAAAATTAATGCGCTTAATTGCACAATTAATCACATTGTTAAACAATAGAATACCATTTATTTAAATATTTTTGGATATTTTAGATATTTTCAAATATATTGATTTCAATTACAACACAGAGTAAAAAGTATAAAATGCTCACTTTATATTTTTAATTACAAGTATTTGCACTGTAAAAAAAAAAGAAATATTTTTCAATTAACCTAATACAAGAACTGTAGTGCAATCTCTTTATCATTAAAGTTGAACTTACAAATGTACAATTATGTAAAAAAAGCTGCATTCAAAAATAAAAAAATGTAAAACTTTAGAGCCTGCAAGTCCACTCAGTCCTACTTCTTGTCCAGCCAATCGCTCAGACAAACACGTTAGATTACATTTGCAGGAGCTAATGCTGCCCTCTTCTTATTTACAATGTCACCAGAAAGTGAGAACAGGTGTTCTAATGGCACAGTTGTAGCCAGCGTCGCAAGATATTTACGTGCCTGATGCGCTAAAGATTCATATGTCCCTTCAAGCTTCGACCACCATTCCAGGGAACATGCATCCATGCTGATGACGGGTTCTGCTCAGGGCCATCTCCAGACCCCAGCACACCAAGCGCATGCTTGGGGCGGCGTGCCGCGGGAGGGCGGCAGGCTGCTCCGGTGGTCCCGCGGCTCCGGTGGACCTCCTGCAGACGTGCCTGCGGAGGGTCCGCTGGTCCTGCGGCTCTGGTGGACGTCCCACAGGCGTGCCTGCGGAGGGTCCGTTGGTCCCGCGACTTCGGTGGAGCATCTGCAGGTGTGCCTGCGGGAGGTCCACCGGAGCCACAGGACCAGCGGACCCTCCGCAGGCACGTCTGCAGGAGGTCCACCGGAGCCGCAGGACCGGCGACCGCCAGAGCGCCCCCCGCAGCGTGCCGCCGTGCTTGGGGCGGCGCAATTCCTGGAGCCGCCCCTGGTTCTGCTTGATAACAATCCAAAGCAGTGTGGACCAACACATGTTCATTTTCATTATCTGAGTCAGATGCCACCAGCAGAAGGTTGCTTTTCTTTTTTGGTGGTTCAGGTTCTTTAGTTTCCACATTGGAGTTGTGCTCTTTTAAGACTTCTGAAAGCATGCTCCACACCTTGTCCCTCTCAGATTTTGGAAGGCACTTCAGATTCTTAAACCTTGGGTCGAGTGCTGTAGCTAGCATTAGAAATCTCACATTGGTACCTTCTTGGCATTTTGTGAAATCTACAGTGAAAGTGTTCCTAAAATGAACAACATGTGCTGGGTCATCATCATCCAAGACTACTATAACATGAAATATATGTCAGAATGTGGGTAAAACAGAGCAGGGGACATACAATTCTCCCCCAAGGAGTTCAGTCACAAATTTAACTAACACATCCTTTTTTTAACGAGCGTAATTAGCATGGAAGCATGTCTTCTGGAATAGTGGCCGAAGCATGAAGGGGCATACAAATATTTAGCATATCTGGCATGTAAATACCTTGCAATGCCGGCTACAAAAGTGCCATGCAAATGTCTGTTCTCACTTTCTGGTGACATTGTAAATAAGAAGGAGGCAGCATTACTCCTGTAAATGTGAACAAAAGTGCTGAACAAGAAGTAGACTGAGTGGACTTGTAGCCTCTGAAGTTTTACATTGTTTTGTTTTTGAGTGCAGTTATGTAACAAAAAATAAATCTACATCTGTAAGTTGCACTTTCATGACAAAGATTGCACTACAGTACTTGTATGTGGTGAATTGAAGAATGCTATTTATTTTGTTTATCATTTTTACAGTTCAAATATTTGTAATAAAAAATATATGCTTTGATTTCAATTACAACACAGAATAAAATATATATGAAAATGTATAAAAACATCCAAAATATTTAATGAATTTCAACTGGAATTCTATTGTTTAAGAGTGAGATTAAAACTGTGATAACTCACAAAATTTAATCTTGATTAAATTGTGTAAATTAACTGCCATTAATTGACAGCCCTATTTATAAGTGACCTGGCAAAGTGGGCAGCCATGAACTGGCAACATCTGCAGATGAGAGACTGTGAAGAACTTCAAAGAGGCCAAACAAAGCTGGGCAATATGATGTCAGATGAAATTTAGTATTGCCAAATGCAAGGCAATAGCATATTGGAGGGAATAAGTTGAACTACTCATGCATATTGCTGGATTCTGGGCATCATTGTGAAAAGCTCAATGAATCCCTTTGTTCAATGTGTGGTGGCAATCAAAAAAAAAAAGCAAGCAAAATGTTAGGCTTCATAAGAGAGAAGATGGTACTGGGAACATAATGCCATTAAATACATTAATGGTTTCCCCTCACTTGGAGTAGTGTGTTCATTTCTGGTCACCTTATCTTAAAAAACATACAGAAGAAATAGAGGGGACCCAGAGGGAGGCAACAAACACGACTGGGGCATAGAGAGAGTCTTGCATATTGAAAAAATGAAAATGTTTGGAGCGGAGACAAATTAAGGGGAGATGATAGAGATGCACAAAATAGTGAATGGCAGAGAAAGGGTAGCAACTACAGGCCTGTAACAAAGATGAAAAGGCAGATTTTCTTCCCTAGAGAACTTACAGTCTAGAAGCTCTACCCACGCCCCCTTCCACAGTATATAATTCGTCTTTTTACCTCATTGCTACAAGACATCATTAAGGGTAATTATTTTGTAGGGTTAGGAAACCCATGCATCTAGATAACAGGATTTCAACAGACATTTATAGTGAGAGTAAGAATGGTCAGCTATGTTAGCTAGGGTAATGTTTTGATTTAAGAAGTGATACAAAGCCTCGGGCATAAGCCAACCACTCACTGATTCGTGTTAGGAAGGAACTTCCCCAGTGTGGGCAAGTCATTCCATAAACATCCACTGTGGGGTGTCTTGCACTTTCTTCTGGAGCATCGGCTAATGGCTACAGTCAGAGACAGGGTACAAGACTAGATAGATGACTGACCCAGCATAGCAATTCCTACGCTGTTAGCAGTTGCACTCCAACAGCAGAAGTGCCATTCACTGCTAGCTAAACGTGCCTGAATTAACTATGAATCATTGTTATTCATTTGTATTGTGTTGGTGCCTAGGAGCCCTGTTCAGAGTCCTGAGTGGCTGGAGTGGTGTAACAGGCTGACAGGATTCTCCTGCTGCCTTCCCCTATTGACAGGTGCTGGAATCCTTCCGAGAGCTTCAGTGCTGGGGCAATGGATTCTGCCTAAAAATGAGGGAGGAGGACGAGGCCCCACTCCCTTCATGACCCCCCTTCCGCACCTCTCCCCTCCCCCCCCAGCCAAGCCAGAAACTGGAGTGGGGAAGGGCCTGAGAGCAGCACTTGGCCTATGTCCCCACCCCTCAAGCCTCCCGTTCAGCTGAAGAGCTGGAGCCAGGCCATGGTAAGAGCTTCCTGGGCAGCTGTGGGGAGCCATGGATCCTCCACCTGCTCTGGGCAGGGGGCTTGGGCCAGGGGCTGCTCTCAGGCACACCCACCCCTGGCAGGTGGAGGGTCCGAAGCTCCCCAGGCCGCTCTTATCCAGGCCAGGCTCCAGCGTCCAGCCTGGCCAGGGGGTGGGGCCTCAGAGGGAAGAGGTGGGGAAGGGGGCTGAGCCCTTGGCAAAAAGTGAACAGGTCTTTCAAAAAGTGGGAGGTCTGTGGCCCCCTTGTTCTGGTGCCCATGCTTCAGGGGAATTACTGATGACACAGTGGGGGAGCACAGGGGTCCCCTCAAGCCCCCTGCAGACTCCACTTCAGGTCCTTATACTGTCTTACTTCCCCACACACACACACACAGTGTGTGTGTGTGTGTGTGTGTGTGTGTGTGTGTGTGTGTGTGTGTGTGTGTCTCTCTCTCTCTCCTTGGAGCAAACAAACACACACAAAGTCCTCTCCCCTCTTTCTTCTCTTTGGGAGAGGGGAGTCTGTGGAAAAATAAAGAGGAGAAAGGGTGGCAAGGAATCCAGGCAGTCTTCCTGGGCCAACTCTTTGGACTTAGTCTAAATGGAGTCTACCTCCAGCTCCTCTTCGTGGGGCATGCTGCTCTGTGGCTGGCTCATGCAGTTTCCAGGGCAGTGAGGCTTGTCTCAGTCTTTGCTAGCCAAAGCAAGACAGCTCTCTTCCTGCGGCAGGTTTTCCCTTTCCAGCTCTCCCTGCTCCAGGCAGCATAAGCCTTGCAGGTGCATCTCATTGGTGCTGAACAGGCCCAGAGGAGCTTGTTAGTCTCCTCTGTCAGTTTGAGGGCATGTCCTCAGAGGGTGGTATTACTCCATGCTGTATGGAAGGCAGGTGGGAGTGTGCCTGTAGCTGAGAGAACGAGGGTGTGGGACAGACAGGGCCTAAGCAGGGGGTTGGACTAGATCACCTCCTGAGGTCCCTTCCAACACTGATATTCTATTCTATGAAAGCACAAGAACCCTTGGAATAGCCAGGCCTGGGGAGGTGAAGGCTGAGAAAGGAAAAGCCCCTTCTGCAGCTGTGGAGGCCGGTGAGGAAAAGAAATGAGGTCTTTGGGTCAGGGGATCTGTTTTTTTAGTTCTGTGTTTGTACAGCATCTAGTACAATGGGGTCCTGGTCCAAAACTGGGGACCATAGACACTATCTGGTAATACAAATACATAGAATAATTTTGCGCTCCTTCAGCCATGACTCTTATTGGAGAAATACACATGGCTTAGTGAATTTTCAGGGCCTGATCTGGCAAAGGTTCCATGTGCAGGACTCCACAGGAATTGCAGAATTGGGCCCTTACTATGTCAGTTAAGATTTAATTTAAAACAGTATTTGCCCTGTTGATAAATTGTGTAGTCAATTGCTTGGCCACACTTTGGTTCATTATGAAATATATTCAAGAGACCAAATAACCAGTATCAGTCAAGTTTATTAATAAAATACAGGAAAAAGATTATCTGATAGTCTCTGAAGAGCAGTCCTGTTCAGTAATGCTACATTCACCTTACACAGATGGTATGCTCCTCAAAGTTACCCCTCTAAAGCCATCTTTTTATACCCTACTTGTTTACCAGTAAGAGATGCAGTATTTGTCATTTCCAATTGGCCTTTTATCTTGTTTTTCTGATACCATGTGTGATGGGATCCCTGGGGTATAACCTTGAACAGTGGGATCACTGTGCTCCCTTCACTCTCCAGCCTGGGCTATCTAGCTCACACAATGCTATGCCAGTGACAAACAGCAAAACCACTACAGGTGCTGTGATCACTCAGCCATCAGCATGTGGAGTCCCACACCCAGCTAAATTGCTGGAATGCTCCATGAGCCACTCATGAATCATACAGAGAGAGGCACCAGCCAACCACCCAGGCCCCAAACTTGAACCCCAGAAATATGCCATCTTACACTGCTCAACACTTCCTTGGGTGGGTGTGGGGATATGAAGAGGTCAAATGATGATGTCACTGTCCCTTTTATACTTTTTCCAGATGCTAGAAAGCTCCTTGCCCTGACATGGGGGTCAGGCAGTCCCCATTGGTCAGGCAGTCCCCCATTGCGTACATGACCTCTCTCAGGAGCCTCTGAGAGAGTGGATTCTTCTGGATGGGCCATGAATCCCTGTCTGGGCAGTGATAACTGCTGCTTTGTTGCAATTGAAAGGCTGGTTGAGGGCGTTTCCCCAACTTCACAACATTTCAGTAACACATATAGCAATATTTCTTAACTTCACAGACCATGAGACATACAATCCAATAGGATATTAAGGTTCAACAGAGCAATACTTTTAAAATGATACCTCACAAATCATAATTATAACTGTGGTGAATATGGGGTTCCAGCGTGATACTTTGAGGTACAAAGTGTCACACCATGGTCAATCCCTTATCTTTGTTCTGAACACACCAGGCATTTCAAGTCATGATGCACCCGTATCTTTGTTCCAGGTACATGCATTCCAGGTATTAAGGGGCATGAATACACCTCCCAGGCCTGTACCAGGATAAATAGGTTTGTGAGGGTGACTCCCTTTCTATTGCTATAAGGAAACAATTATATGTCCTGATACTGATAGTTTTCCCATCTACTTAAGCCAAAACTTACCTTAGCTAATGCAAGGTATTATGGGATACTTAGCATAAGTGAACAGAATTCTAACAAAAGTACAGGCCAGTCTGGACTATATAACTACTATATTGTGTGACAAAGTTCCTCCTCTACCTTGGTGGGTCCTGTGCTTATTGGCAGAGTTGCTCACCTCACAGAGTCACCCTGTGGGTTGGGAAACAGCCCAGAGCCGGCTCCAGGGTTTTTGCTGCCCCAAGCAGAGAAAAAAAAAAGCCACCATCGCGATCAGCTCTACCGCTGCTGCTTCAGTCTCGGTGGCAATTTGGCAGGTGGTCCTTCCCTCCAACAGGGAGTGAGAGACCCGCTGCTGAATTGCCACCGAAGAGCCAGACATGCTGCCCCAAGCACCTGCTTGCTGGGCTGGTGCCTGGAGGCGGCCCTGCCAGAGACCTTCCCCTCTGGTAGAAGCCACAGTCCAGGTCAATTCCTCCTGTGTTTGATCAGGAGTTGGGAGGTTTGGGGGGAACCCAGGCCCACCCTCTACTCCGGGTTCCAGCCCAGGGCCCTGTGGACTGCAGCTGTCTAGAGTGCCTCCTGGTACGGTTGCAAAACAGCTACAACTCCCTGGGCTACTTCCCCAGGGCCTCCTCCCAACACCTTCTTCGTCCTCACCACTGGACCTTCCTCCTGATGTCTGATAATGCTTGTACTTCTCAGCCCTCCAGCAGCATGCCTACTCACTCTCAGCTTTTTGCATGCCTCTTGCTCCCAGTTTCTCGCTCACTCGCACGCACTTCCTCTCCTCTGGCTCCCTGGCTTCCTCTGGCCTTAATTAGAGTCAGGTGCTTAACAGCCTCACCTGACTCTTAGCAGATTAATTGGAGTCAGGTGTTTTCATTAGCCTGGAGCAGCCCCTGCTCTGGTCACTCAGGGAACAGAAAACTGCTTCTCCAGTGGCCAGGATATCTCCCTTCTACTACTCTGCTGTTCCTCCCGGTACTCAAAAGGACTACTCTGCTGTTCCCAACTGGACTGGGTCTATCACAATTGATACTTAATGATAGGTGTATTTAATGCTTAATATATATGTATGGTAGCCAATGTATATTAGTCAACTGCCCTGTGACAGGCAAGCAACACATGATGTTTTGTTTCATGCACATTGTGATGTTTGCAGCAATGAATTCTTCAGCGACCCAAGCAGCTGAATAAAATTGACTGAAGTACAAAAAATAAATAGTCAGAGATATAATTGCTTTCAGAAGAAACTAATAATGAATCCTCCACACAAGCAAAACACAACTGCAGAAGTAAAAATATTCAGAAATGTTTGTGAAGAATTCTGAGGCGGCACCTCTGATTGCAGCAGGGACAAAAAAAGACTCCTTTGGCTGCGAGCCTAGTCCTATATTTTAGTTTGTAGCTTACTATGGACTTTTCAACGGGCAGCAAGTCAAGCAGAAAGGATTGACATGGTAATTACAGACCAGCACAGCCATGGCAACTGCTGTTAGCTGCAAGTTTCTCAGGCCTTAATTAAACACGATAAAAGATACAAAGAGCTGGTTTATTGAACCACCTGCACAGGGGGCAGTGGCTGTCACTCATGTTTGCAGGTGGTCTTGCAATAAACAGAAAGGTAGAGTTAGATTTTTGTGTGGGGGCTGATTTAATACCGGGAACTTGTCACTGATTTAACTTTTATTTTAAAACAGGGATGTTCCTACTATGCGAATTTTAATTTTTAGTTTGAGAGGAAAACATCTGTATTATATATTCATGCAAAATAATAAATAAAGATTGGCTCAAACCAGAGCTGTGGATTCAATCGCTCTCTATTTCTCCTCACCAACTTTCGGAAGCTTGGATTCAGATCCAAATGTTGTGTCTTCAGCTAATTTTCCATAATAGTCCTAAACTGGAACCCCAGATCTAATCTCTTCAGAAATTTGGATCCAGATCCAAAATCTTGATCCCAATCTTGAGCACCCTCAACTCACTCTGAATTCATTGCTTAGCACCTGGCATTATTAGGCCTGAAAAATGAAAGCCCTTAGCATGAGGTGGCCATGAAACTGATTTGGCCTTTGAGGGCAGCCACGATACAAACAGCAAATAATTGATTAAATTCATAATATTGAAGTATTCTGTAAAGGATCCCAAGACACTTAGAATTATTTCTATTGTAAACAGCCAGATAAGAGTTGTCAAACTTTCACTGATCACAGTGTTCTGTCAAAGTCTGTATTGTTGTAATTTGTGTTTGGGGGTGAGCGGGGGGTTGGGGGGGAAGAGAGTGCAAGGGGCAGAAAAGAGGGAATCATCATATAAGGACTGAAATCTAAGGAGGATCTTTAATTGGTTTTGAGGTTGTGATTTAGACCTTAAATTATAATTGGTTACAATATTAAAACATTCAACCAGCTAAGATCTGACTGCACCTCCATGGCTAAAGTTCTGTAGTTGGGGTTTGTAACCAAGTGGACTGTTCCCTCATTGGATTTCTTCGTAAAATTTATAAGGATTAATTATCTGATGATTTGATTGATTTAGTGATTTAATTCTAATCTCGTATTATTGCTAATTTGTTGATTTGACAATCGTATTGCTTAATTTTTAGTTTAATTTAGTAATGTTAATAATAGTAGTTCTAGTGATCTGCTTTCTTGTTTTTGCTTGCTAGTATTTTTGTTTGTTCATTAACATTAATAAAATTCGTAACAAGGACACCAAGTCATATTTCTCTGAATAAGCAACGTGGGCCAGAATCTGGGTGGATATCAGCCAGTACTCCTAGGAGCCTAATCAGCTCCCTCTAAATTAACCTTTGGTTCTCATAGAAGTAAACAAAACTTTGCACAAGTAACAGCCTAGTTGTATCATTACTTAGTGTCAGGAATCAGGGCTTGCAGCAGAGCCAGTCTCAGGGCAACCTAGCAAGTGCAGCTGGCCAGTGGTAGGCTGCTTGAATGGCTGCACCGCCTGGTTGGTGGCAAGAGTCAGCAGACTAGATCTTAAGCCCAGGAGCAGCAGCATTCGGGTTCCTGCTCAAAGCATTCACTCATGGATGCAATAGTTCCTGTGGCTGCTTACGCCCGGCCCTGCTCCTACCTTGGACCTGGCGCTCAACCAGTCTTGCCTCGCTCCAGATAACCTGGCTCTGACCCTCAGCTCCTATTCTTGACTTCTGACTTTGGTTCTTACCCTTGGCTCTGGCATTTGGTTCTGACTCCAGTTCTGACCCTCGGCTTCAATTCCTGATGTCTGGCTCTGGCTCTAACTCAGGGCTCCTATTCCTGGCTACCAACTCCTGCTCCAACCACAAGACATGACCATGTCCTGGTCTGTGACACACAGCAGAGTTAAACGACTGAATACAAAGGGAAAGATCCTGACACCTTTACACACCTTGTCTAGACCTTTCTCCAAGAGTAGTTCAATGAGACTATGTGTGGAGCAAGTTGCTACTTGACATGTCAGCGTGTCAGAATCTAGCTCATATAAAGTAATATTAGTTACGGCATTATCTGTAGAAGACGGAACAAGTTAAAAGACATAGGCAAGGGGAAAACAGATTGGATAAAAATATTTTCTGTAACAGCTGCAGCCTGGGATTATTTTAAAGCTACCATCTGAGAAACAAATTGTGTCTTAATCTGGAAAATGCATAAAGATGTAAGTAGAAAACCTAAAGACAAGGTAAATGAAGGTGGTTATTACATTAGGGGCAACGTGGTTAAGGTAAAGCGAATGTTTCCTTGTCAGTGTGGTGTTAGAGAGAATCTCTTTCTCTTGTATAGGCTGTTTGTAATTTTGAGATGTTTCTCTGTGACAACCTTCTATGAAAATAAAAGGTGTCTGTGTTACATTTTGAACAGACATTTTAGGAAGGGATTTAAGGGATTAAACTGAGCAGGAGTCCAAGAGTAATCATCTTTTAAGGAAGATGGGCCATCCAGCCACCCTGAAGGGAAATAACAGGTTGCTGTCATTAGCTTTAGGAAGCTGTGGGTCACACTGTAGTGTTAGTAGCTAGCATGCTCTGAGACAGACACTAGGAGAACTAGACCAGACTGAGGGATGCTGAGAAGGGGCAGTTTTCACACTGCTGTTGCTCAAGTGCCATGTCGCATGCAAGATGAGATTCTGTGTGCTCCTTATGGTCATTTATTCTTTTCTCTGGAGAGGGTCAGATGGAAATGAATGTGAGGTCCCATTTCCCACTCATTTTACACATTTGCCAGTGACAAGGTAACATCTCTGTAAAATGGGGGATTTTACAGATTGTTGGTCTTCAGAAAGGCAATACACTAATTTAGCCACTCAGAAGTGATCAAAGATATATGAAAAAAGTGATGAATCCATATAATGATGCATCAGAGTTGTGGAGAAAAGCATAGTTGATCATAAGGGACACTGCTGAGAACTGTTCAGAGCTGTTGGGCCCAATTCTCCACTGCCTTGCTCTTTGTGTAGTCATTAACACCTGTTCAGAGCCCGTGTAAAACGTTACCATTCAGATCTGGCAGCAGTTTACACACGTATGAATTACAGAAGTGTAGGACTGGAAGGGACCTCAATAGGTCATCTAGTTCAGTTCCCTGCATTCAAGGCAGGACTACATAATAACTAGACCATCCTTGACAGGTGTTTATCTAACTAATTCTTAAAAACCTCCAATGGTGGAGATTCCACAGCCTCCCTGGACAATTTGTTTTAGTGCTTAACTACCTTGACAGTTAGGAAGATTTTCCAAATGTCCAACCTAAAGCTCCCTTGCTGCAATGACTAATCAAGGACCAGTACAGTGGAGAATCAGGCCTTATGTTCTTATCTTCACCCTTTGCAATATTGTCTTAGAAGCTTGGGAAATTATCACTTTCCCCACTAAGTTACGTCACTTTTCTCTTCCCCATTTAAAAAAAAAAAAGTAATATTAGCTTGCTCAGCAACTGATCAGATCATCAGTTTGCTGGGTGTAAATAACTTCGTTTGTCTCTATAGAAGTAGAACACAACCCATTGTAGGTTTTACAGAAAGTCATTATTGCATTTAAAAAAAATATCTTGATGACAGAACAGCAGGCAAGTCTTTTAGACATAGTCCATTTGGGTATTTCCTCTACCAATTGTTACGACAATTCCAAGGCAGGTCATTTTCAGGCCTAAACCACTTGACAATATCTGTATCTCTTTAAAGTCCTGAAATGTGGGATTATAGGTCTAACTGTGTTACGGTATATTTGGGACATACCCTCCCAAACTATTTTCACTACCAGTATTGCTGGTGATGCTAATTTCAGGCACAATTCTGCACAGTGCCCTCAATTCCTGTTGAGGTTAATGGGAGATGAAAGTGCTCAGCGTCTTGCAGGAGACTAGATTCGCGCAGAACTGGCTCTTAACTGCTAAGTCTCCATACTAAGAGAAAATTGAATCTTCCCTTTTGGAGATGATGAGAAAAATATTCCAGAAGCTCAGAAGAGAGTTCCATATAGCCCACTAAGCCACAGGAATGGAGAAAACACCTGCTCTGCTCAAAAAACTGACATCAGGTTAGGGATTTCTTCCCACTCTTCAGTGATATGAAATGAAGCCAGACTTGGATTCTCTCTTCAGCTTGTAATGTTTGCTGTTTCTCTGACACCACACAATGTTTTGCGCCTTGTTTTAAATCACACGAGAAGGGCACAGATTGTTAGGATTTAATTTGCAGCTGCTCGTTCTGATTCCCCTGGAAGACTACCACAAAGGAAACCCCTGAGCCTGATTCTTTCCTGCCTTGCCCCAAGTACACTCATTTACACCCAGTTAGGGTGACCATATTTTCCAAAGGGAAAATGGGACACCGTGTGGGTCTGGCCTGAGCCTTTCCCCTGCCTCCCCCCCGCCCCTCTCCCAAGGCAAGGCTGGGACTGGTGGTCGCTCGAACTCTGCCTGCCCCTCTATGCGAGGCTGGGGTCACTGGAACCTGCCTGCCCCCTGCATGAGCCCTGCCTCCCTCCCACAAGGGGCTGGCATCTCCACTCATCCCCCCCCTCAGTTCCACCACACTACGCCTCACTTTTTTGTCAAAAGTGGGCATTTGCCTCATTTGCTCTTGCCAACTTATCAAGTCGGCAAGAGCAAATGGGACATGCCCAATTTTGCCAAAAAAATAAAATAAAATAAAATAAAAAGTTGGGACGGCTGGGACAAGGCTTAATAAAGGGACTGTCCTGGCCAAAACGGGATGCATGGTCACACCTGGTTCTCATTCTGATGGGCTGTGTTTTACACACACAGGTAGAAATCACTGCACGAGGGGCAGGGCAGGAAGGAACCAGCCCCGTTCTGTCGGGGAGGAAGTGCTCTGTCCAGAGGGCTTAGTGCAAACAAAGGAAAAGCATACAAATGAGAGTAGCAGGTTTGGTCATACAGTGCAGCAGAATACTAAGAGAGAAAGAAAAATCACAAGAGGATAAGGGAGGCTGGCCTTCCCCTGCGGAATTAAGACTGAGTTTCAGGTTCACTTTTAAATTTCACATTCTGACAATGTCACTGAGTCTTACGATATCCAGGGTGAAGAGAATTATGTCATAATCAGCTTCTACAGATGTTTATAGCTATCCAGGAGGATTTATTACCTCCAGGTAATTCTGATCAGCCTCATTTTTGCCAATATACTCATATACTTTCAGTGATATGATGTGGACCCTGACTGTGTTTCTACAGTGGATTTACCTTATACAATAAAAACTGTTATTTCAGGGGCCTTTGCCTCATTTTTATATCTTAGTCATTAAACCTGAAATTATTCCTTCAAGATCCAAAGGTTTTGAACCTCTCCTGTAAACTGCAATGACTGAGCTCTCTGGCCGATGGAGGAAATTGTCAGCAAGTGTTCGTAATCTGCTTGTTGGGGAAGACCAAAAGTCTCCATTTAACCAATCCTGCTGTTGCCTCTTTGTGAGAACATGAATCTTTCTGATTCAAATCCTCTCTTATCAGGGGAACCTTTTCCTTTCTTACAGCATGAGATATGTAGTTCAAAAACTAAATAAAACAAACAGTCTGTCACCTAGAAAGAAACATTTTAATGCAGGGGCCATTTCAGTTCACTTCAGCACCCCCTTATTTGTTAAGGGCCCATTCCTGCAATCAGATCTGTTATTGTAAACCCCACATCCAAAGGGGGCCTCATTGACTTCAATGGGATTCCCCATAGGTGCAGGGATCTGCACTAGCAGATCTGATTGCAGAATTGAGTGCTTCAACCTTGATCCTGCAAACATTTGTCTACATGGTTAACTTTCCTCACATAAGCAGTTCCTTTGAAGCCAGTGTGCCTACTCATATGAGCAAAGTTAAGCATGTGCATACGTGCTTGCAGGATCAGGGCCTTAGAGTGTAACATAGTGGTTTTCCCTATGGAGAATTGTTTCTCCCTCAGGCCTGGTCTACACTAGGACTTTAAATCGAATTTAGCAGTGTTAATTCGAATTAACCGCTCAACCGTCCACACCAGGAAGCCATTTAATTCGACCTAGAGGGCTCTTTAGTTCGAATTCGTTACTCCACCCCGACGAGGGGAGTAGCGCTAAATTCGACATGGCTATCTCGAATTAGGCTATGTGTGGATGCAAATCGAACTTAGTAGCTCCGGGAGCTATCCCACACTGCACCACTCTGTTGACGCTCTGGACAGCAGTCCGAGCTCAGATGTTCTGATCAGCCACAGAGGAAACGACCCGGGAAAATTTGAATTCCTTTTCCTGTCTGGGCACTTTGAATCTGATGTCCTGGTTGGACATCGGGGCGAGCTCAGCAGCACCTTCAACGATGCAGAGCTCTCCAGCAGAGGAGTCCATGCAATCCCAGAATAGAAAGAGGTCCCCAGCATGGACAGACCGGGAAGTCCTGGATCTGATCACTGTGTGGGGCGAGGAGTCTGTGCTTCCAGAGCTGCGCTCCAACAAACGGAATGCAAAGACCTACGAGAAGGTCTCCAAAGCCATGGCACTCAGGAGGATACAGCCGGGATACAACGCAGTGCCGCGTGAAAATCAAGGACCTGAGACAAGGCTACCAAAAAGTCAGAGCGGCAAACGGACGCTCCGGAGCCCAGCCCCAGACATGCCGCTTCTACGAGGCACTGCATGCCATTCTAGGTGGGTCTGCCACCACTGCCCCACCAGTGACCGTGGACTCTGAGGATGGGATAGTGTCGACGGGCAGTTCCTCGGCAATGTTCGCCGATGGGGAAGATGAGGAAGGGTTTGTGGAGGACGACGCAGGCGACAGCGCTTACAATACCGCTTTCCCCGACAGCCAGGATCTCTTCATCACCCTCACAGAGATCCCCTACCAACCCTCCCCGGCCGTTAACCCGGACTCAGAATCAGGGGAAGGATCAGTCGGTAAGTGCTATAAACATGGAAACATTTATTTTTTAAAAAACAGGAATAAAAACTATATAAAAACTATATAAAAACGTTTCCATATAAAACTATATAAAAAGAAGGTCCACACATATAGGGATGGAACAGAAATCCTCCTGGGACACTTCCACGAAGCTCTCATACAGGAGCTCGAAAAGCCTCCGCAGGAGGTTCCTGGGGAGAGGTGCCTTATTTGGTGCTCCGTGGAAGCACACTCTTCCGCGCCAGGCCATCCTAATGTACAGCGGAATCATTGCCTCCACCAGCATGGCAGCATACGGTCCTGGTCTGTGCAGGGATTCTAGCAGCATCCTCTCTCTCTCTCTCCGAGTGACCCGCCTCAGGGTAATCTCGTTCGGCGACTGCTGCATCTAATTAGGGCAATTAGTGTACTGTTACTATTGTGAATGCTTGACTTTTACTTTGCATAGCAATGACCTTCGTTTAACAGCCACGTGTTGGAGGCCGCAGAGGAAAAGCATACAGTGATCTTTCCTGGGCAAAGCCGCGAGGGGCTGTAACAGGGTCAGACTTTATGCTTTCCAGATTGCCTTCAGCGGGAGGGCACAGCTATCCATTAACTGTTAAGCAGCCTATAGTGTAGGGCTTACCAGGCCTGGCTGCTACACGGATTCAGCTGTACCGCCCCGCTTGTCCGATCTCCTGTGCAAGACCGCAGCCAATGAAAGCGTATTCTGAAATCTCGAACTTGTCCTGAGAGCTCGTGAGACTAGGTGCCCTGTATGGTCTTGTTCACAGAAACTGAGTAGACTGTGTTCAGTGTTCGCAAACATGTATCTTTTCAAGGAAATCACTTCCTTTTTCCCATCACACAGCTGCGGCTCTTTCACGAACTGCCCCGGCTTCCCCCTCACAGAGGCTGGCGCAGATTAGGCGGCGAAAGAAAAAGACTAGGGACGACATGTTCTTGGAACTGATGGCCTGCTCCAGAGCCGAGGCGGCCGAGCAGAGACAGTGGAGGGAGACCCTATGTCAGCACCAGCGCTCACACAGCGAACGGGAGGACAGGTGGCGGCAGGAAGACCAGCAGGCGACTCAAACGCTGCTTGGGCTAATGAGGGAGCAAACGGATACGCTCTGGCGCCTTGTAGATGTTCTGCAGGACCGCAGGCAGGAGGAGAGAGCCCCCCTGCACTGTATCTGCAACCGCCATCCCCCGCCACAAAGTCCTGTCCCCCCCTCACCCAAAATAACAAGAAGGAGGGGCGCTAGGGGCCGTGAAAACTGTCACTGCACCTCAGCAGAGCGCTCATGTACCACACAGCTCTCATGCCATAAATTTTGAGAAGTGCTTCCCTTCCTGGATCACCCAGTCCAAAATCCAAGTTTCATCCCCCCACTGTGTAGTTGAGTATTAAAAGTAGTTTGTTGTTATTCACTGTTCCCGTCACGTTTTTCTTGTCAGAAGACTTTGTGTGAAGGGGGGGGAGGGGTTTTTTAATTGCATAGGACAGCCTCCATTACCAGGGTACAGACTTGGGGGCAGGATCAACAGCAGGACACACACAGACTGCAGTCACTAGGCACCAGGGTCAGTCTGGGAGGTGTATGCTGTCCCGGGTCAGTCTGTGAGGTGTATGCTGCCCCAGGGTCCTAGC
The DNA here is from genome assembly GCF_020497125.1 of Mauremys mutica. Lineage (NCBI taxonomy): Eukaryota > Metazoa > Chordata > Testudines > Geoemydidae > Mauremys > Mauremys mutica. Next base: position 107,506,594 of record NC_059073.1, read on the forward strand.
GCCTGCCATCCACAAATGGCAAGGCAGGCTGCCCTTACCATGCCCTTCCACCCTAGCCACGAGCCTCTCCGATGCCCTGAGCCCCAGCAAGAGCCCTCATCCACGGACACATACTCACCCTTCCCACACACCCCTCACCCCTTCCTACGCCCCAACCCCCAGCCCAGAGCCTGCATCCAAACTCCGTCCCAAAGATGGCACCCCTCACCCCTTCCTGCAAACCCACCCCTTCCTGCACACCCACCTGCAACCGTCCTCCCCCCAGAGACCGCTGTAGGAGCAGGAGCCTGTCATTCCTCTAGTGTAGAAGCGGTCTGTACATCAGTGCACACCGTACCCACCACAGTCTGCGTCCATGTTTCAACCCTTGAACAGGAATTCATAATTAAAGAAAACTTTGTTAATAATCAGTGTTCCATTAAATTTATTTTAAAACGTGTGTTGGAAGGGGGGAAACCTGGAGAACGGGGTATGTAACCGCAGATCGAAGTCAACAGTCACTGAAACAGGCTCAGGTTCAGCTTCTCTGTAAATCAAGTGGACAGTCATAGGTTACCCTGCTCTCTGAGGAACCTATCTTTCAAAGCCTCCCGGATGCACAGCGCTTCCCGCTGGGATCTTCTATCGGCACGGCTGTCTGGCTGAGCGTAATCAGCAGCCAGGCGATTTGCCTCAACCTCCCATCCCGCCATAAAGGTCTCCCCCTTGCTCTCACAGAGATTGTGGAGCACACAGCAAGCAGCAATAACAACGGGGATATTTTTTTCGCTGAGGTCCGAGCGAGTCAGTAAGCTCCGCCATCTCCCCTTGAGACGTCCGAAAGCACACTCCACCACCATTCTGCACTTGCTCAGCCGGTAGTTGAAGAGTTCCTTCTCACTGTCCAAGGCGCCTGTATAGGGCTTCATGAGCCAGGGCATTAGCGGGTAGGCTGGGTCCCCGAGGATCACTGTAGGCATCTGCACATCCCCAACCGTTATTTTGTGGTCCGGGAAGAAAATACCTGCCTGGAGGCGTTTAAACAGACCAGAGTTCCTGAACACACGCGCGTCATGAACCTTGCCCGGCCACCCGACGTAGATGTTGGTAAAACGTCCCCTATGGTCCACCAGTGCTTGCAGCACCATAGAAAAGTAGCCCTTTCGGTTAATGTAATGGCTGGCCTGGTGGGCTGGTCCCAGGATAGGGATGTGAGTCCCATCTATAGCCCCACCGCAGTTTGGGAATCCCATCGTGGCGAAGCCATCTCTGACGACCTGGACGTTTCCTAGAGTCACTACCTTTGAGAGCAGTTGCTCAACGATTGCGTGGGCTACTTGAATCACAGCAAGCCCTACGGTAGATTTGCCCACGCCAAAGTGGCTCGCTACTGACCGGTAGCTGTCTGGCGTTGCAAGTTTCCAGAGGGCTATGGCCACTCACTTCTGCACAGTCAGGGCTGCTCGCATCCGGGTGTCCTGGCGCTTAAGGGCAGGGGACAGCAAGTCACACAATTCAAGGAAAGTGCCCTTACGCATCCTGAAGTTTCGCAGCCACTGTGATTCATCCCAGACCTGCAGCACTATGCGGTCCCACCAGTCCGTGCTTGTTTCCCGGGCCCAGAATCGCCGTTCCACACCATGAACTTGACCCATTGCCACCATGATCTCCACTGCGCGGCGTACCCTGCTTTGTGAGAGGTCTGCGCCACTCTGTGACTTCCTGTCCTCACCGCGCTGACGGAGCCTCCTCGCCCGATTTCTCAGCAGCTGACTGTGGAAGAGGTGGACGATAAGGTGCGAGGAGTTGACAACGGCCATAAGTGCAGCGATGATCGCAGCGGGCTCCATGCTTGCAGTGCTGTGGCGTCCGCGCTGTCACTGACCAGAAAAGTGCGCGAACAGATTTCCCGCTGGCGCTTTCAAGGAGAGAGGGCGGGAGTGACGGTTGAATGATGACAGTTACCCAAAACCACCCTCGACACATTTTTTCCCCCAGCAGGCATTGGGGGCTCTACCCAGCATTCCAATGGGCAGCGGGGAGTGCGGGAACTGTGGGATAGCTTCTCACAGTGCACCGCTTCCAAAGTCGACGCTGGCCCCGTTACTGTGGACTCAGACAGTCGAATTAGTGTATTTAGTGTGGATACACAAATTCGACTTCATAAGGTCGATTCCACAAATTCGAGTTAAGTAGATTCGAAATAGTCTTGTAGTGTAGACGTACCCTTAGTCCTTGAGAAGAGGGCCGGCAGCACTAAGCAAGAGTTGAATACAAGAAAAGTTTGCTTGCAGAAACTTACAAGTACATGATTAATTGAGCAAATGTTAAAGACCAGTAAACATCTCCCAGAGCAGAGCCATTTGTACCTGTACTTGTGTGCACAATACAGCAAGGCAGATGATGCTGAGCTGAGATGGGTGGCCTCTTGGTGTGGTAGATGGAATTAAAACACTCAGGAGACAAGGCATATTGCTAAAGCGGGCAAGGGCAGGTCTGGAGCTTTTCACAACAGAATACAAAAATAATTCTCTCCATTTACAGTTCAATCCTCTGTTCATCAGCCTCAGGGGATAGATGCATTGATCTTCTAGGCCTTCAACTCTCCTCCATGCTTAGTCTCAGTTATGCCAGGCTTCCCTGCTCCACCACTCTCCCAGGTTTCTGTAAAGGCTTAGGTCTGAAGTTGGGGAGATAATTCTGATCACCCACCTTTTGGTCAACAAAACTTTGCAAAGATAAATAAAATAACTAATATATCAACCTTATTGCTCATGTGTGATGGACTGAGATGCCTGTAGAGAAGAATCAAGCATCATAACTTCCCTTAGAATTTCCTCTATTGCTTAATTCCCTCTTGCGTTTAGCATTCACAAGGAAATCTACCACTCAACCCCTCTGCTGTAATTGGGAAACACCAGGTTCTTTTTTTCTGCTCTGAGACTAGAGCCACCGCACATTTAAGTCATCACCACTGCCTTTCCTCAATCACAGATTACTTTGAGACATGTCCCTCCTCCATAGCTTGAGCTTCACTCCCTTCTGGCAGCGCTTTCCCTTGGTGCTGAGGAAGAAGGAAAGAGGAGTTTCTGATGTTGCAGGAGACCTTCCCCCAAATACTTTATTCTTCAAGTGCACCAGGTCACAGAGCCTGGAAATACAATTTCTAACAAGTGTACTGGCTTGCTGAGGGGTGCAAGTTTTTAGCACTGCCTGGGGAGAAAATTCCCTCTGATTGACTCCTTTCCCTGCTTGCCTACCTCCTAGGGAAGAGCAGCCAATTAGGGCTTCTGCAGGAAGCCGGCAGAGCTATCTTCCCCGTCCCTCAGGAACCTGCAGCCATTCTTACAGGAGGAAGAGGAAGGAACAGAAATAGCCCAGCAGCTCAGGGCAGCTCTGCCCCAGGGCTCCTCTCTTCCTCTTCCCTCCCTGTAACACACAGCCTGGGAAAGGGGATCCTACTGCAGTTCCTCTGAGCCCTGGGAGAAAGAGATAAAAACCCCAAGGAGCTGCAGGAGTAGCAGAGGTGTGGCTGGGGAGGCAGAACTGATGGGGTTGGAGGGGATAGAATTGATGGGGGCTGGACAGGGCTGGTGCAAGGAAGTTTCGCGACCTAGGCGAAACTTCCACCTTGCGCCCTCCCAGCCCGCAGCAGCTCCCCGCCCCTCCTCCTCCCTGAGGCGCCCCTCCCATCAGCTCCCCACCCCCTGGCCCGGGGAGCCCTGCGGTACCTCCTCACCCCAGCTCACCTCCCTGGGCTGCCGGCGGCAGTGCACTGACCCAGGGGAACCCCTGGGCTGCAGGCGGCAGCGCGCTGACCCAGGGGAACCCCTGGGCTGGCTGCCGGCTGCAGCGGAGTGACCCAGTGGAACCCCTGGGCTGCCGCCGGCAGCTCAGACTCCCTCTCCCTCAGCGGCCGCTGAAACACTTTTTAAAAAAATTGGGGGGCGCCGCTTTTTGGCACCCCCAAATCTTGGCACCCTAGGCAACTGCCTAGTCTGCCTAAATGGTAGCACCGGCCCTGGGGCTGGATGGGGCAGAAGAGATGGAGGGTAGAATTGATGTGGTGTTGGGGGCAGAATTAATCTCTGAGTAAGAGGATGGGCAGATGTGGGGGTGATGATAGACACTCCTACCACACACACACATTTTTCAAACCACTTTAAGTGTTGTTTATGCATTGAGTAACTGTACTAGGGACTGTGGGTCAGTTCCCTTGCTAGGCAAATGAATAAGGGAAGAGTGAGTTTTGGGGTGATGAGAGTAAGCACCGAGAGGGACATTATCTGCAACACGAGTTTATTCTCTCAAGCTCTCCGGTGAATATGGTTAATATCAAAGAGGCACCATCAGGAATGGAAGAGTAACTTCTAAAACAGTGACTAACTCTTGGTAACAGATCAGATTAATCAGTGAGCGACAGACAACTAAAATGGCTTGTAAAGGTGCTGTGCAGGCGGCTTTATTCACCTTGAGAAAAATCCACTAAGGGACAAACACTAAAAGGATATTTCACATACAGATTATGAAGACTTTTGCTTAAATGGCTCTTTCCCCACCTAACAGGTAATGCTGCTAGATTAAGTCAAAAATAGAATCAAAACAACTAAAGAAGGTGTTCTACCATCTAATCAGAGCCTCTTCAGCTCTAACCGACTCTCTGAACAAAAACACGCTCTGCTGCTTTCTAAGTCCCTTCTTTAATGTAGCTCAGAACACCTGGTGGCCTATTGCTACTTTACGTTAATTAGCCTTCAATTAGCACATTGCGGCTACACCAGTTCCACTTGCTAATCTCCTCCCCTCTCCCTTGGAACTCCTACCTTGTACAAGTAATCCGGTCTGGCCCACTGCCCTCTCCATCACTAGCAGAGTTTGGGGCAACAAGCCTTTATTTTAGGAAATTAGCTCTTCTATGTATCACTCCTGGATTTTTCTATAGTGCCCATCACTGCAGTATCTAAGCAGGTTCCTCATTGCCCAACCTTTCCAGTTGTTTTCTAGCTGGTGTTAGACCAACACTAGTAATAGTAGGCATCCTTCAGTCTTGAGAGACCCTGGGTATGCACACCTGAGAGGTAAAGAATTTACTCAGTTGGTTTTATGCAGGGCCAGCCCACAACATTTTGGCACCTGAGGCGGGGAGCTCAAATGACGCCCCCATGCCCCCTTGCTTGGGCCAAAACTTTGAAAGGTCTCAATTTGGTGTTTGATAAACTTTATCACCTCCACTTGACTTTCCCACTGTGTGTCACTCTGTGGTTTCAGTATCAGAGAGGATGTTCCCGGATGTTGCTTCAAAATTCGCCATCAATGAGTTGATGCACAGAAAAATACATAGATGCTTTGAATTACATTAAAAAATTCAGCAGCCTCACTAGAAGCTGATGCTGCATCACTGACCACCAAGTTCAATGAATGAGAACTGCATGGGGCAAAAAAAGCTCGAAGGTTTAACTCTCGGATTCGTGTCTGCACTCCTCTGTGCTTTCCTTTCATGTTGGCACCATTATTGTAGCCCTGACCTCTCATGTCAGCTATCGCAATTCCTGTATCTTCCGGCTTTTTAAGAGGCACATTTGTCATACCAGCTCCTGTAGTATCATCAATGTCAATAACTTCTAGAAAATGCTCTTTGACAGTCACCATTGCAGGGACATTTTCACTAGGTTCTGTTGTTGTTACAAAATGCACCATTAAAGTCATTTGTTCCATATAGCTGATGTCAGGTGTGCAGTCCAGAATAACAGAGTAGTATCTTGCTGACTTCAGATCTGCCACAATCTTCTGTTTGACGTTTGTTGCCAGTAACTGTATGATCTCATTTTGAATTGTTTTTCCAAAGTAGTGGTGTGTGTACATTTCTTGGGTGGTGACTATTCTTAAATGCTCCTGGAGCTTAAGTGGGTCCACAGTCCTGGATCATCTAGACTTAAGGAACTAAACCAGCTGTTTCTTGTGCCTCCACCACACTCTTCTCTGATCTACACTTTTCTTCAGGAATGTGCATGGTTTCATCCATTTGAGATGGAGATATGGATGCTGCAGTAGCTGCCAGGTCACCTGCACTCTGACTAACTGGAAGGTCAGGCATCTTTTTACCACTCACATCCTCACTGGGGCCAGAATGCTCACAATGAACATTTGTGTCTCTGTATCTCAGGAGAGCTCCTTACTGCTTAGTTAGAAAAGCTTCCTTTGCTTGCTTTCTTTTTCTGAATGCTGCCCCAGAGAGGCGTTCTCTTTTTCACTCACGACTGCTGTTCTGTGCCAGCTATAGTGGCTCTCAACACTCAGTTGAAGGGAACAAATAAGCAGCCTGGTAGCAAGGCCTGAGTGAGGGAAGATATCAGTGTCTTAAGGGCCTAACTGGCTCCTACTACTTCAGCTGAATCAGGGGCGGCTCCAGGCCCCAGCACGCCAAGCGTGTGCTTGGGGCGGCAAGCCACGGGGGGCGCTCTGCCGGTCTGCTGGTCCCGTGGCTTAGGTGGACCTCCCGCAGGCAAACCGCCGGAGGCAGCTTGCCTGCCGTGCTTGGGGCGGCAAAATCCATAGAGCCGCCCCTGAGCTGAATGCCTGTTCTCCTCAAGTGGGTTCAGGGAGGCAGCAGGAATCAGGAAGCTCCCAGAGAAGCTGGTGTTAATCAGTCCAGGATCCTAGGGGTGCTAGAGAGGTACATAAGAGCAGGGCCGGCTCCAGAGCCCAGCGGGGCAAGCACCCGCCTGGGGCGGCCCTTTCCCGGGGGGGCGGCAGGCTGGGCCGGCGGACCTGCCGCAGTCATGCCTGCGAGAGGTCCACAGGAGCCCCAGGAGCAGCGGACCTCCCGCAGGCATGCCTGCGGTAGCTCAACCGGAGCCGCCGGACCAGCGAACCGCCTGCAGCTGTGGGAGGTCCAGCCGAGCCGCGCGACCAGCGGACCCTCCGCAGTCATGCCCGCGGGAGGTCCGCTGCTCCCGGGGCTGGGGGCGCCTCCCGGGCATGACTGCTTGGGGCGGCCAAATTTGTAGAGCCGCCCCTGCATAAGAGGCTCCTCCTCCTCTCTCTCCCTGCAGCTCCTACTGCTTTCTGTTATTCCCTCTCACCTTTTCTCCTGCCTGCCCATTATGTCTCTTGTGCCCTCCTTCCTCCAGCACAGCACTCCACCATCTCTGTGCATCTAGAGCAGAGAGAATACATATGCACCAGCAGCAGACACAATTTTCTACACTCTGGGTCCTAGTGGTGCCCCCACATAATCTGGCACCTGAGGCGGCCGCCTCAGTTTGCCTCATGGTAAGGCCAGCCCTGGTTTTATGGCAGCTACGGCTGTGGCTGAAGAGCCCCACTTGAGAGATACAATCTCTGTTGCATCTATCACATTTAAAGGTGGTGTTTCAACCCTTTAGGCCCTGCCTGCTGTGAACTCTTTTCTCCTCTGCTAAACTGGACTGCTTTCTCTCATAACTCTAGACACCTTTGTTAAGCTCTTGTTCACAAAGGCTGTGATCTTGAGTGTGATCTTCCCAGTTGTCCACATCTATGTCCATTTCTTTGAGGTCTCGCTTGCACACGTCCTTGAAATGCAATTTTGGGCATCCTTTGGGTCTTTTTCCAGATACCAATTTGCTGTCAAGGACGTCCTTTGGGATGCACCCATCATTCATTTGGCACATATGCCCAAGCCAGTGGAGGCATCTGTGTTTGAGGAGTGTTTGCATGCTGGATATACTAGCCTGCTTGAGCACCTCAGTGCTGGTGACTCTGTCCCTCCAGGAAATTGCAAAGATTCAATGAAGGCAATGCATATAAAAGTTGTTGAGCTTCTTTTCCTGATGAGAGTATAAGGTACAGGTCTCACTCTCATACAAAAGTGTGCTGATAACACACGCACAATACACACAGATCTTTGTGTGTTCTGTCAATTTGTTGTTCTGCCAGACCCTCTTGCTCAAGTCTAGACATTGTTGTGGCAGCTTTTCCAATGAGGATGTTGTTGAGTTCTGTGTCAAGTGAGAGGTTGACTGTGATAGTGAACCCCAGGTATGTAAACTTGTTCATCGCTTCAAGGTCATAGTTGTTGATCTTGATGGAGGGTGCTTCCTCAACTCCTGGGCACATTATGGTAGTCTTTTTTAGGCTTATGAGAAGCCCAAAGTCTTGACAGGCTTTGGAAAAAATGTCCATAAGGTTTTGAAGATGAGCTTCTGTATGGGGTCTCAGGGTACGTCTACACTACGGGACTATTCTGAATTTGCATAAACCGGTTTTGTAAAACAGATTTTACAAAATCGATTGCGCGCGGCCACACTAAGCACATTAATTCGGTGGTGTGCGTCCGCGGTCCGAGGCTAGCGTCGGCTTCTGGAGCGTTGCACTGTGGGTAGCTATTCCCTAGCTATCCCATAGTTCCCGAAGCCTCCCCCGCCGCCCCTTGGAACTTCCGGGTTGAGATCCCAGTGCCTGATGGGGCAAAAATCATTGTCGCGGGTGGTTCTGGGTAAATGTCATTAGTCACTCCTTCCTCTGGGAAAGCAATGGCAGACAAGCATTTCGCGCCTTTTTCCCCTGGATTGCCCTGGCAGATGCCATAGCATGGCAATCATGGAGCTTGTTTTGCCTTTTGTGACTCTCACCGTATGTGTACTAGATGCCGCTCACAGAGGCGATTCAGCAGCGCTACACAGAAGCATGCTTTTGCTTTTGCATGACAGCAGAGATGGTTACCAGCCATATTGCACCATCCAAACCCTTCCATAAATTGGAACTAAGATGATCATGGCTACCAGTCCTTTTGTACCATTTGCTGCTGTCATAAGTGCCCCTGGCTGCTCTTAGCCAGGGGCGCAAAAGCCAAAATTGGGAATGACTCCCTGAGTCAATCCCTCCTTTTTGGTATCTAAAAATAGAATCAGTCCTGCCTAGAATATAGGCAAGTGTACTAGATAACCACTGTATCATAGAACCAGAGAGCACAGCTGCTCTGTGTCAGATCCTGCAGAAATTATGATCTGTATGCTATTCACAGGGGGTGCTCCTGTAACAACACCACCTGTTCATTCCGTTCTTACCCCAGCCTTCCTGGGCTACCATACCATTGTCCCCCCACTTGTGTGATGAAGTAATAAAGAATGCAGGAATAAGACATGGTGACTTGTTAGTGAGAAATGAGTGGAAGGCAGCCTCCAGCTGCTATGATAGTCCAGACAGGACATTAAGCAGTGTGTAGGAGAGAAGCCCAGCATCCCTCTGCTAGTCCAGGGGCAACTGAATCTTTTCTTTACACATGAAGGGTGGGGGCTGATGGAGCTCAGCCCCCTGTTGCTATGATGACGATGGTTACCAGCCATATTGCACCATCCACCACCAGAAAAAATTAGGGCCAGGCGCCCTTGATCGACCTGACGGATGCTAGTCAGCATGGTTACTGCCCCATGTGCCAATAGACTGATGACGAGGACGGTTACCAGTCCTTTTGTACCATCAGCCACCCATGGCAGGGGGGGAGTGATGATGTTGGTGTTGACGGCTGCAGCATCGTGTCTATCTGCAGCATTCAGTAAAGATAGGGTGACGTAAAAGAGTCAGAGGATTGTTTTCCCTTTCGCTTCTGGGGGTGTGTGTGGGGGGTGAGTAGATTGCCAAGCTATGCCCTGACCCACCGCGGACACTGTGTTTGACCCTAGAAGCATTTGGAGCTCAGCCAAGAATGCAAATACTTTTCGGAGGCTGCAGGAACTGTGGGATAGCTTCAGTCCTCCAGTCCATGAGCGTCCATTTGATTCTTTGGCTTTCCGTTACGCTTGTCACACTGCAGTGCGCTGAGTCCCTGCTATGGCGTCTGTCTGGAGATTTTTAAAAAAGGATTCTGAATTTCATCTTCTGTAACAGAGCGCTGATAGACGGATTTGCCTGCCCTTACAGCGATCACATCCGCATGGTCCGTGCTGGAGCTCTTTTTTTATTTTGATTTCGGACTGCATCGCCACCCGTGCTGATCGGAGCTCCACGCTGGGCAAACAGGAAATATTCAAAAGTTCGCGGGGCTTTTCCTGTCTACCTGACCACTGCATCCGAGTTCAGATTGCGGTCCAGAGCGGTCACTGGTGCACTGTGGGATAGCTCCCGGAGGCCAATGCCGTCAATCAGCGTCCACACTAACCCTAATCCGATATGTTAATACCGATACTAGCGTTACTCCTCTCGTTAGGGAGGAGTACAGAAACCGGTTTAAAGAGCCATTAAAATCGATATAAGGTGCCTCCTAGTGTGGACGGTTGTGGCGTTAAATCGGTTTTACGCTCCTAAAACCGATTTAAACGCCTAGTGTAGACCAGGCTTCACTACTGCGTCATCAGCAAAGAGGAGGTGTTGGATGAGGGCCTCACATGTCTTGGTTTTAGATCTGAGTCTTGCAAGATGGAATAGCTTTCCATCAGATCTTGTGCGCAAGTAGATTCCCTCAGTTGAGGAACCAAAAGCTTGTTTCAGTAGCAAGGAGAATAAGATCCCAAATGGAGTTGGGCAAGTACACAACCTTGCTTAACTCTGCTACGAATCTGGAAAGCCTCAGAGACTGAGCCGCTGTATTGAACTGTGCCGTACATGTTTTCCTAGAAGGATCGAATCATGCTTAAGAACTTGATGGGACATCCAATCTTTTCTAGAAGTGCAAATACTTCTACTGACAACGTCAAAAGCCTTTGATAATTACATTTCTTATAATGAACCTGAGGAGTTCAAAGCTTTTGTTACAAAACCTCAAAGCACATGGAAGATTCTTGGTTTCATAAACTTTTTAAACTCACTCAAAGCCTGTGAACCTTTTGAGTGAATTTGGGTTGATTTACCATGTGGGGAAACTAACTAGTTTCAACTCAGTTTTAGTCTGAGCCGCTGAGCTTTGTTCAACTTTCAAACTCAGGGGATTTGACGCCACATGAACTAATGCTGGAAGAAAAGCTTGCATGAAAATTTTGTCAACTGGGTTTCACATAGGTTCACAGCAAACTCACAGTATTCCGGCTCAAAAAATGTACTTCCTTGCATGTTGTGCAGTTGGTTCCTAGTAGGGAATACATATACTCCCTTATATTTTTCCTTATTAGAAGAGCTGTATGTAGTGGATACATACCAACATAGTATGGGAACACACTGTATACTGTGTGTGCATTATACCAATATTACAATCAAATAGCATAAATGTGCTCTAGTCATTAGTCCATTCCATAACTAGTGAGTCCAGGTCAGGATTTACAGCCAGGGGAGACCCAGTGTTTTGCAATGAGTCAGCACAGGCTGAGTTCAGTCAATCTGCAACTAGAGAACCAGGGAGAACATAAGGGCCTGTGGGTCTCCAGCTGTCTCAATTAGGAATTTGATTTATATTCATCACCACAGAGTCCTGCTGTTTAAATGTCTCTTTGAATTATACTATGAGAAAATCTATAATAAAGTAACTTAGTGAAGTCTAGACAGGTGTTCACTCTTGCAGAAAATTTCAGGTGCCTGGAAAATAGAGCTAAAGTATCTGGTATTATGTCTGTGGGAACGTTAATAAATAACCATGTATGCAGGGGATGTACATAATTAAAGAGTCAAGCAACATATTTAAAAGTCAGATTTTGCCATCAGTTACTGCACCAATGGTTTCTCAAATATTAGTTATCGCTTGTGCCTAATGTAGACCAATTCCTTGCTCTCTCACACCTGAGTGTGATAACTATTTGCAAATGGTGACTTTTGTTTTAAAGTGGATTCCTCTAATAAAAAGGCCAGCTTGGGATATGCCTTTAATTTAAGAAATATAGCTGGGATGCTCTTCTTCTGTTGGGCAGCGAGAACAATAGTAGACTAAAATAAAAGAAGTTACTGGACATATGTATGGGTAAATACTGGCCTGTAGCGGGCTGGTTACCTGCTCCTGCCCTTCAGGGTGGAAAACAGTTGAGGAGAGGGCTGTGACTGGGGCAAGAAGCCTGGGCTGGTTGGGGAAAGTAGGCTCAGCTGTGACCAAGCCCCAGTCAGGCCCAGCTGGCCCCGTAAGAGGCAGTGAGCCAGGAACCCAGTCAGTCTCCCTCTGCCTGTAGAGGGAGAAGGGCCTGGCTGCAGGGAGGTAGAGACAGGGTACCTGAGTGGAGCAGGGCTGGGGAAAGGCTGGGGCGCTCCAGCCTGGAAAGCCCCAGGCTGTGGCCTAGCATTGGCCTAATAGGTACTGGGGGTTGCAGAGGGCAGCCCAGGGGTAGGCAAAGGCAGCAGATCCAAACCCAACCTTGCCAGTGATGAGTAGGCTGATACTGCAGTCTGCCCCAGGGCGCGGGGGCTAGACGATGACTGGCAGTAGCTGTCTACTGAGGCGAGGTGGGGTTAGTGGGTGGGGGGTTTCCCGAGGAGGGGAGACCCTGAGAGAAAGGGGTTACTGCCAGGGGGCAGCACCCCAGCTAACAGGGCACCGGAGTCCAGAGAGGGACATGGGGGCCAAGCGGTAGTGAATCACTGGCCTGCAGAGGGCGCTCCAGGCTGGAAATCGAGCTAATTCCCTGAGAAACCAGGAGGAGGCGCTGCAGGGGTGAGTCTATATGCTTACATGGCCCTACATGAGAGAAGAACAGATATTGTAACTACACAGAGATAGTGTAGCGCTGCACACAGAGACCTACCAAAACAGAAAGAGCAGTACATGGTGGAAATGGTGCTGTCACTATAGTGTAGAAATAAATATTCAAACCAACCCCCAAATGTTTCCTATAATTTCAAATGGGTAAAATAAAGAGATACTGATAGTGGGATTTGAATCTGTGACTCTTGGCTTTAACCCCCCTCCTCCCAACAACCACTCAGGACAGGTTAGCTCTGCTATTAGAGCTCCAGATACTAGCAGACAACACTGCTGCAAGAGGTACTTGGTATTTCTTCATACAGACATCTCTAGTCACATTTAAATACCTCAGTCAAACATTCACACTGGTGATAGCAGGCAGCTGTTGGTGTTAGTCTATTTAATGTGTTTGCCTAATTTAAAAAAAAAAAGAGTCTGAAAGCAAATAATTGTTTCTTAGGCTGTATTTTACAGCCTCAGAGTTAAAACTACCACAAAGAGATAAATGATTTGAGTTAGAAACAGGAGCTGTCCAGAAACCATACACAGATTGGGTAGAGTAACTAGGTAACACAGCTAGATCCCAGCAGCTTCTGCTCAGGTGAGAGAGCAAAGGAAAGCAAAGTCCTCACTCACATCTACCTCATTGGCTGCAGTGTGCATTTTTTCAACTGCTAATTGAGTTCAGTCATACATGCAGTGTACTCGAGATGGCCCAACAAAGGAGCAGCTAAATGGCCTTGAAGGCAGAATGTTCCATTTAATGTTATGCGCTGCACATTTAATGTTATCTTCCTCTGTGGGAAGATAGCAGGACTAGTTTATTATGCCTCCTGCTGTTGCACTTACAACATGATGTGCACTTTCTAGGCTGTGTCTGGAATTTGGTAATTTATCAGGAGGTCACTGTTAGAATAGCAGAGCTTGCTTCTATTAACCTCATACCTTAAGTCATAGCTAGGTACATAAAACTGTAGAAGATGCAGTGAACTGGCACCATGTAAAGGATAGGTCGGTCAATATGAAACTCTCTATTTAGGATATACACTGTGGGTGAAAGTCTGACCCCACTGAAGTCAATGTGAGTTTTGTCATTTAATTCAGTGGAGCTAGGATTTCACTGTAGATGTCTATGTACCTCAAGGAGTTAAAGATGACATATGATTAGTATCAGAGATGTACCTAGTGATTCGGGTAACACTAAGATACTGCTACATTAGCTAATGCTGAATAACAGCAAAAACATTATGGCATCCTTGTTAATGCAAAACAAGTTAATCTTGAGTTGAATATTACAATAAACAGAATGGGAATTAATTTTACAGTGTTACCAGACAAGGATCCTCAGATGGTGTCAAGTGCATGGCAATTTAAATCAGTTGAGAATCTGGCCCAGGAGTGGAAGGACAGTGAGTAATGCAAATCGGCCATACATAGTAATTACTATTTGCAGTTTGGTAGTTTGATACACATTTTGCTTTTAAGGGACGCTAGCAGCTCCGGCCATTAGACTTTGGGATCCTGTGCCAATTATTTTGGATGGCTAGGTCAGCATTTCTAGCAGCCATGATGATTTAAGGTCTATTTTACTGGCCGTTTGGCAGAGTGTGACGAAGTGGGGATTTTCCCTTGTTATGTTGTATGTGAGTCTTACTGTTGAGCCTATGTGAGTTTTGCTGTTTTGCATGAATACTGTGTGTGCCTCAGTTTCCCTGTGTGCTGCACCAATTCCTTGGTGGTGGGAATAGGGGTGTGGGACTTTGGCTGAGACCTCTGGGGAAGGTGAGGCTGCTCCAGCTGTTTGCACATATGCTATGACCGGTGCCCTTCGTAACCTGAGACCCAGGAGGGGGATGCAACCAGGTGACGAGCAGGTGACTCTTTGCCCAGGAAGTGAGACAAAAACAAGGAGGAGGAGCAACAGGGGTGTCTGAGGCTGGGTCGCTGGAAGCTGGCAGTCTGCCTGGGGGCACTGGAAACGGGGGAGTCCAAGGTATCTGGCCTAGGACTCCCCAAGATGGACTTGGCTGAAAGTCACTGATTTCTGACAGTCACTGAATTCTGGTCTACACTGTGTTCTTGTTGAATAATAAACGTTCTGTTTTACTGGCTGGCTGAGAGTCACGTCTGACTGCGGAGTTGGGGTGCAGGGCCCTCTGGCTTCCCCAGGAGCCCTGCCCGGGCGGACTCACTGCAGGAAGTGCATGCTGTGGAACGGTATGCTGAATGCTCCAAGGTCAGATCCAGGAAGGTCAAAGCTGTGTAAGCTTTTTGCCCTGGTGACAGTATGCTCAGCGAGAGGAGGCATGTTCCCTCAGAGTCCTGACTGGCTTCATATGAAGTAGTTCCAGAGCATCACCCAGTGACTCCATGACATACAGAAATGTTCTTTGTTGGCAAATTCTTTTGGTTGCTCTTTCTTTTCATTATGTGCCTTCTGCGGGATTCAGCAGCTGGGCTGGTAAAGAATTTGTGTGGGGCAGCGGGCGGGCATCATGCAAGCTGCTCCAATCACCCTTTTGGAATTTTCAACGTATAGCCGTAAAGATGTTGCTTTTTCTACATTTCAGATCTGTGCGTGATCAGTGAATTACCCTGTTATTACTCTATAAATATTAGTAATAGCTAAACACGTTGAAAACTGGTCCAGAATCTGCTGCCTTTGGAGAACTATTTGTGTCATGGGGACATCTCAGATAAACTGGCAGAAGTCTTCCTTGAGATTACATTTGCCTGCCTCCAATACCACCTCATTGGATGTTGTCCTTGTATCAGGAAGATTAACATAGTACAGGTGGCAGCAACAGTTAAGTACATTTCTATGAGCTATGTCAACAGATACTAGAACGCTGAGGCAAAAATTGCACAAATTATATTTGACTAACTTCTTTGTGCCTTTTACTGTCAGCTCAAAACTGATAGCACTCGCATAATATAGTTAGACAGCATCTTTGTGCCTTGTATTAATGTGTGTGCTGGAGTAAAGATGAATAGGAAATAAACAGAGTAAGCAAAGCCTATGACATTTCCTTGTAAGAGAAAACTGCCCTTTGGTTAATGAAACAGTGTGTGGTTTTTGCTGCATGTGTAAGTTTCCATTTTATTGATTATGTGGATCAGCTGCATGTTAATGAAATTAGATTTCAGGCAAAAATAAATACACGTTTTTTGAAGCAAATCAAGATCATTCTGTAAAAATGTATTATAAAAACATCAGTTGCTAAAATGCATTTTAAATTGTGTGGTACATGCAAACTTCCTGCCTGCTTTTTGCTTTCAGAAATATAGTTATGTAAAGTATCAGAGGGGTAGCCGTGTTAGTCTGGATCTGTAAAAGCAGCAAAGAGTCTTGTGGCACCTTATAGACTAACAGACATTTTGGAGCATGAGCTTTCGTGGGTGAATACCCACTTCGTCGGATGCATGTAGTGGAAATTTCCAGGGGCAGGTATATATAAGCAAGCAAGAAGCAGGCTAGAGATAACGAGGTTAGTTCAATCAGGGAGGATGAAGCCCTCTTCTAGCAGCTGAGGTGTGAAAACCAAGAGAGGAGAAACTGGTTTTGTAGTTGGCAAGCCATTCACAGTCTTTGTTTAATCCTGAGCTGATGGTGTCAAATTTGCAGATGAACTGAAGCTCAGCAGTTTCTCTTTGAAGTCTGGTCCTGAAATTTTTTTGCTGCAGGATGGCCACCTTAAGATCTGCTATTGTGTGGCCAGGGAGGTTGAAGTGTTATCCAACAGGTTTTTGTATATTGTCATTCCTAATATCTGATTTGTGTCCATTTATCCTTTTCCATAGAGACTGTCCAGTTTGGCCGATGTACATAGCAGAGGGGCATTGCTGGCATATGATGGCATATATTACATTGGTGGACGTGCAGGTGAATGAACCGGTGATGGTGTGGCTGATCTGGTTAGGTCCTGTGATGGTGTCACTGGTGTAGATATGTGGGCAGAGTTGGCATCGAGGTTTGTTGCATGGATTGGTTCCTGTGTTAGAGTTACTATGGTGCAGTGTGCAGTTAATGGTGAGAATATGCTTCAGGTTGGCAGGTTGTCTGTGGGCGAGGACTGGCCTGCCACCCAAGGCCTGTGAAAGTGTGGGATCATTGTCCAGGATGGGTTGTAGATCCCTGATGATGCGTTGGAGGGGTTTTAGCTGGGGACTGTATGTGATGGCCAGTAGAGTCCTGTTGGTTTCTTTCTTGGGTTTGTCTTGCAGTAGGAGGCTTCTGGGTACACGTCTGGCTCTGTTGATCTATTTCCTTGTGCGGATATTGTAGTTTTGAGAATGCTTGATGGAGATTTTCTAGGTGTTGGTCTCTGTCTGAGGGGTTAGAGCAGATATGGTTGTACCTCAGTGCTTGGCTGTAGACAATGGATCTTGTGGTGTGCCCGGGATGGAAGCTGGAGGCATGAAGGTAGGCATAGCGGTCGGTAGGTTTTTGGTATAGGGTGGTGTGAATGTGACCATCACTTATTTGCACCGTGGTGTCTAGGAAGTGGACCTCCCGTGTAGATTGGTCCAGGCTGAGGTTGATGGTGGGGTGGAAGCTGTTGAAATCGTGGTGGAATTTTTCCAGAGTCTCCTTCTCATGGGTCCAGATGATGAAGATGTCATCAATGTAGCGTAGGTAGAGAAGGGGCGTGAGTGGATGAGAGCTGAGGAAGCGTTGTTCCAGGTCAGCCATAAAAATGTTGGCATATTGTGGGGCCATACGGGTGCCCATAGCGGTGCCAATGATCTGGAGATATATATTGTCATCAAATTTGAAATAGTTGTGTGTGTGAGGATAAAGGCACAGAGCTCAGCAACCAGTTGTGCTGTGGCATCATCAGGGATACTGTTCCTGACAGCTTGTATTCCATCAGTGTGTGGGATGTTTGTGTAGGGAGCCTCTACATCCATGGTGGCTAGGATGGTGTTTTCTGGAAGGTTCTAGTTATGTAAGAGTTCTTTAAGTTTATTTTCAAGCACTGTCTTTCCACCAGTTGTTTCTTCAATCTGTTATGTTGTGGCTGAAATCGTTCAATGGCACAGTCACAGCTTAATTGCCTCGCACTGGAACTTATTTATTCAAGCACACAGGTATCTGGATATTACATAAGACACACTTTTTTATTTATGACTGTACTTGAACCATGCTTACTTAATCTGTTTTCAAAGCAACAGAGTATGCGCAGTAAAGTCTCTCTGCCTTCTCAAGATGAAGCTGGACTTTCCTGCGGTTGGCCAGATGCTAAAACCACCTAAGCACCATGAGCTCCAGTCCCCAACAAACTACTGAAGAAATGAAAGGAAAACATGAGAAACCGACACTAAGCTGGCAGGGTCGCTGATGGGGGGAGGCAAAAGGGACAGCTGCCCCGGGGCCTGGTGATTTAAAAGGGCCTGGGGCTTAAGGCCCCTGCTGCCTGTACCATGCCAGCAGCCAGAGCCCTGGGCCCTTTAAATTGTTGCCGGAGCCCCCGGCAGCGCGGGCCGGACACCGCTGAAGGGCTGGCTGGGGGAGTCTGGCCCCAGCCCTGCCCCTTCTGCCCGATGCCCAGCCCCTTTTGTCAGAGGCCCCACCCCTTCCAGGGGCCCAGAGCCGCCCCCTCACCTTGCCCAGGACCCCAGCCACCCTGAATATTGGTAAGTCCTTTAAGTTACTTTCACCCCTGCCCAACCTTCACCTTATAACACCGTAGAAGGACTTCAAACACACAGATGTATATGTCTAGCATTGTTCCAAAATCATTTTTGGAAGTCTCTGGGTAATTAAAAAATTTAAGCTGATGCTAGTTAATGGACAGATGATACCGCACTAAGTAGTAAAGAAGATTCCATGCACTCTGAGCTAAAACATAAGAGAACAGGATCAGATGCACCAGTTTCATGAGAGGCAGTGGGTAAATGGCGCATAGGAGCATGAGGATCACACTTCCAGTAAACATACTGGGAGCACACACAGACACCAGGCTTTCGGGCTGAAGGGTTTGTATCGCTGGCCAACATACACACAGAACTTGGGAGAATTCCCCTTCCTATACTCCTGACTTAAAATATGTGCCTCTGAAGAGGAGGTGGTCCTGATTTTGTGTGGGGGGATAACTGTACCAAAAAATATCTGTAACATCTGTGTAAATAAAGTGAAATGGGTGGGGCCCAATGAACATGATTTACTGGGGTCTCAAGTTTCTCTCCATAGGCCTAGTGAAAAGCATCACTTGTCTGCGTCCTAGACAGTCAGCTGGTGCAGCAAACAAGCCTGTAAGTAGTCACTCCTGCTCACCATACTTGAGCTAAAATAAGTGTTCATCCCTTAGGCCAGGCAGTCTTTGATCATAAGTGTATATAATGGGGTGGCCAAACCAACTGACCCGCTGAGCCGCATATAACAATCTTCAGAAATCCAAGAGCGGGGGCGGGCCTGCCGGAGCTCAGGGTTTCAGCTCCACAGGAGGCACCTGACAGGGCTCTGGGCTTCAGCCCTGCAGGGAGAAGGGTCTTGGGACTTCAGCCTCGCAGGAGGCACCTGCTAGGGCTTGGGGCTTCAGCCCCTTGGGACGTGCCTACCTGGCCTCAGGGCTTCAGCCCTGCTCCTGCTGAAGCACCGAGCCCCAGAAGGTACACCCTGCGGCGCTGAAGCCCTGAGACCCCGCTCCCTGCTAGGCAGAAGCCAGAGGCAACACGTGGGGGTCACATGCCCCCTGAGGGTTTTACCAGGGTTTGATGGCCCTGCTCGGTCACATGGTGCTGCTGGGCCCCCTCCCTGCATGGCAGCTGTTGGAGCTGGCAATCTGGGAGCTGCGGCCCTGCAGGGTGAGCTGCTGCCTCTCCCTATGGAGCTAAAGCAGTGGTTCCTCCCTGCAGCTCCCAGCTGTTTGCCACTGCATCGCCACATGGAGCTAACACCTGGGAGCTGCAGGGAGGGGCCACTGAGGGTAAGATGGGGGTGTGTGCCTCAGGGGGCATGACTCAAGCTGTTTGGGGTGTGTGTGTGAATGTTTAAATTGTGCCCCACCCCCTCTCAGCAGGCACCAGTTGTCTCAGGCTCCACCACCCCACCGCAGGGCAGAAACCCTGAGCTCCTGCCCGCCAGTCTGGTAGGCGGAGAATGGGTGGAGGCCTGGGAGGCTCTGTGAGCTGCACTTTAACAGTAAAAGAGCCGCATGTGGCTCACGATTCGCCGTTTGGCCACCCCTGGTATATAAGACAATGGCATAAATGATCAAACTGCAGCCCAGGTGTGATTCCAACACAGCCCTGGAAAATCAGTGTTTGAACTTTCCTGGAAAAATGGCAGCTGACGTAATCCGGAATATCCAGCAACAGTCTCTCCTGAACTCTTCCACATTTGGTAATGGCCTGGAAAAGCAGGTATATGTTTTTCCTCAGCAGAGAAACAATTATTTTCTCCGTGCCACAGTGTAAAGTAAACGTGGTGCTTGTGAAACATGCCAGATGAACAGCACTGGAACATGAAGACCTCTGTTTATCCTCACAGCGATCAGGTCAAGATTCCCCATCAATGCACCTCAGTTCTAATTGGTAGGTGCCACATATATCAATGAGGGGGTTAATGTCTTTGAACTGAGGCAGCTTAGTGTCAGTTTTGGTGGTGATTTTGACACCTGTCCACTAAGAAATGGATTGAGACCATTAGCTCATTTCACACAGTCCACTGTGCAGTCATCACCTGGGGATGATTTTGCACTGATTGTCCCTGGGGTCAGATTACAGTAGGTGTTCTTGAGGCAAAAGGCACCATATGCCCCATTCTCAATCCCTGATCCATCCAAGGATTCCAGAAAAAGAATTAAATGGTGCTGAGTAAAGTGGAGAATAAGAGCAGAAAAAGAAGATGCTTTTCCACTTAAACATAAGCCAGGTCTACACTACAGACCTATATCAGTATAACTATGTCGCTCAAGGGTGTGAAAAATCCACACCACCAAATGATGTAGTTATACTGACTTAACGCCCCGTGTCGACAGCACTATGTCGATGGGAAAGCTTCTCCTGTCAACATAGCTACCGCCTCTCGGGGAGGTGGATTAACTACGCCAACGGGAGAAGCTCTCCTGTCGGCGTAGGAACGCCTTCACTTAAGCACTACAGTGGCACTGCTGCATCAGTGGAGCTGCACCAACGCAGCATTTTAAGTGTAGACCTGCCACCCCTTGTAACAATATTAGCACTTGCATAGTACTCTACACATTTCTGTTCAAAGTGCTGGACACACCCAAATTGATTAATCCTCAGAACATTGCTCTGGGGTAAGAAAGTGCTTTCTGATGCAGTCTGTTTCAGTGACTTGCCCAAGGCCACATATTGCATTGCAGTAAATCAGTGGCAGAGCACAACTGGGATTAGCATTTCTAGACCCGGTTGTGGCTGGGCACATGTACATTATTCCCACTATGGGTATCCATCACAATCAGCTGGAACAGTCTGTTATCAGCATGCATGTATTCACAAACCCAGAACTATACTCACAGCTACTTGCAAAAATATGTCTGTGCCTACTTCTGCCTGGAATGCCCTCCCTGAACTGGTCTGTAATACCACTACCTTCTCCTGCTTCATACCTCTTCGCAAGGGTCACATTTGCTGACAGGCCTCTAGGAAAATAGCCATTTAATAGTTGCTGGAGGGACAGATGAGAGAGCTGGCATGTTATATTTATAATTATCAGAATTCCCCCTGCAAATGTTTATGAAAATCATATATATTTGACTGTATTTCTCTCCCTTTGCATGATCACGTCTCTTTACAAGCCTGATTCCTTGTTCTGTATTAGATGGGGAAAGTGGCTGTTAATAAAGGTCAGAGTCTCCATTACATAACAGAAGCAAAACTTCTGGCTGCAGAATCAGGCTGGACTAGACTCCATGGCAGCCAAAACTTAGAAATTCTGCAGAAGTTCAACAGCCCAAACCATTGGAATTACATTTTGGTCTGTCAAAAGCTCTGCTAAGTCACACCAGAAATGCTAAATTACAGTGTAAAACCAACCTATTGAAAACTTGAATTGCTTAGGGAAACAATTTTACTATAGCTTCAGCTGCCTGTGTAAGTTTAAAAAAAAATTCTACATTGTAAGAGATACATACACTGCCCCTTCCTTTGTCTGATTCAAGGGTATATGAAATCAACAATTCTTACCTTATTTAAATTAAATATATACACATTTATACACTATCCACACAAAGCACATGCATAGACAAAGCACACATGCGCTTGTACAGTGTGCATATATGTGTGTGTGTAGGTAGATAGTTATACACATGCACACACCCCCATTCAATGTAAGTGCATGTAGGTGTCTGTGTGTGCGGTAAATGCAAATTGCACCCAGAATTGTTGTGTGTGGCTGGCAGCAATTAGCACCTGTCAAAGATGTGCCTGCATTTTTATGCCTACAAATGAATTGCAATTGCATATCTTACTAATTATAGGTGTGACTACCCTCATTTGCACCCATGGGTGCAAAAATTGTGAGCAACACTTTTATATATGTACACATGCATATAATAAAGCAGGAGAAAAATCTTAAATAGGTGGGATTTATTATTGTACAGCACAGGATTTATTATTGTACAAAAACTGTGAAACAATAAAACTGTGGTCTTATCATGCTTTCTGTATTCCCTTCCTTCTCTGTAAAAATCTCTTTCTTGGCTTCTTTACACTTACAGCTGTACTTTGGATTATGAATCCATATACGATTATCCCCAGTGTGCTTTTGTCCCCTGAAATATTTGCATCAAGTACAATCATCAGTGTGGCTTTGGCAGCATTAAGATGTAGGCCCAAGTCCAGGAACCCAGCGCACAGCCTGGGTGACACAGTTGTGCTCTGGTGTTCTCCAGGTGGCAGGATGAAAAGAATTTGTCTTCCAAGTCTGCAGAGTGGTGGCTGAGCTTCTTCACAGCTGCTAATGTGTGGCCCTAAAGCTGCAGTCGCTCCTGTGGCATCTGCATCCCCTTCTCCAACATGTGTAATTGCTACTGAATCCAACTACTCTATCCCCACTTCTGTGCCACCGTTGATATGGAGCCCTGGGCAGATGAGCTTCTTGGAGTGTGGGTGGGGAGCTTGTGCAGGCTTTGCAAATACTGCCTAAGCTCCTCTGTCGATTAAAGCCCAAATTAACAGCACTTCGCAGTATTCACACAAGGTGAGCAGAAAACCTCCCCGCAGTGATTAAGGAAGAAAATTCACCCTAACCATTCATTATAATTAGCCAGACTGGGCTCCTGGTTTTTGTTCTACCCCATTTACAGTCATGAAAAACTATAATATACCCATGATTATCACTGCTCAGCATGCTTCCAGCTACCATAAATGTAAGACTTGATTTATATTGTTCAGCTGAGCACCATTTGCAAACATGAAACAAGCACTCACATTAGCACTCACAAAAAGACTCATGAACCGAATAGGAAAATAACATGAACCGAAATTCAGTGCCAGCTGGCGAGCCAGACTTATGACATACTGGGTCAATTTCATCCCTGGTGACTTAACTGGATTTACACCAAGGATGAACTTGGCCCCATAGCATCCTGATCCTGAAAGGTGCAGAGCAGACTTAACTGCTCTGCATCATCCTGTAGGACTGGGACTCCAGTAATGTACAGACTATAGAAACATCGGTTCTCTGTTCTGCTAGAGTTGCTAGAAATCCTCCCAGTCAATTATTAGTAAACAACAACTGCCTAAATGTTCAAATAAAGGCTAACACATGCTTTATCTCAAAGTTTTAAAATGGTAATTATAGTAACTGGTCAGATCCTCAGCTGCAAATGGGCACTGCTACACTGAAATCAAGGGAGCCATATCAGCGTACACCAGCAGAGGATCTGGCCTCATTGAATGCTATACGATAATGTCACATTTATGTTCTTAAATAGAAATCCAGCTAACTTTCTTTTTGAAAGCCAAGAGCTGCACAAGCCCTGAAAGCTCAAAGTGTGGAAGTCTGATGAACATGTTTCATCTGGCCTGAACATGGCCCCTAGTAATTCAAATATACTGCATCTAACATTTATTGCAGAGAACAAAGAAACAACCGCACAGCCCATTGCATACACAGAAACATGTTTTATTCAGAAACAACCATTCCAGCAGCTGCCTTAACTGGCCAAAACTCTCTTCAAGCAGACAGGATAAATTCTGTGGATGAAATTTTCAACAGATCTTGTTAATTGTTTTTGCATATGTTTCTTTTTGCAAAAACCCACATTTGTGCATGGAATAGACATTTACCTGACCAAGCTGGGTAATTGTATCTAATTACCTACCTGGTAGTTCAAATGCTTGTTTACACAAGGAGGAGTAGTGTGGGTGGGTGGCGTGCGACATACATGCAAACGGACACACCCAGGGATCCAGAATATTGAGTCTCAAAGGAGCTATGACAAAATAATACAATTTTACAAGAAACTGTCAAAAATGAAGTTCAAGAAAAACACTAACTTTAAGGTGCAACAGTGCTAATGGAAGACAAGGAGGGGGAAATGTGGAGTTATTTAGAGCTGATCAGTTGTTTATCAAATACAATTAATTTTAATTCATTAAAGTTCCATTTATATCTGTGTGCTATATCTGCATATTGGTAAATAGTTAATAGATACGGTGTCAGCAGATGGTACTCAAGATTACAAAAAAAACAAAAATCAAAACCAAACCAACCTGCAGCAGCGTCTCAGAGCCCAGATCAACTGACTTGGGCTCACGCAGCTCACAGTACGAGGCTAATAACAGCAGTGTTAACATTCCTGCACGGGCTGGAGCCCGGGCTCTGAAACCTTGTGAGAGGGTGGGTTTCAGAGCCCAAGTGCCAGCCCGAGCAGGAACACCTACAATAGGGTGACCAGATGTCCCGATTTTATAGGGACAGTCTCGATTTTTGGGTCTTTTTCTTATATAGGCTCCTATTACCCCCCACTCGCTGTCCAGATTTTTCACACTTGCTGTCTGGTCACTCTAGCTTACACTGCGATTTTTAGGCCGGATGGCTTGTGTGAGCCCTGCAAGCCCAAGTCAGTTGACCTGCCCTGGGCTGGCGCAGGGTTTGTTTGTTTTTCGTAT
Organism: Mauremys mutica; assembly: GCF_020497125.1. Lineage (NCBI taxonomy): Eukaryota > Metazoa > Chordata > Testudines > Geoemydidae > Mauremys > Mauremys mutica. The sequence continues at coordinate 107,531,231 of NC_059073.1, forward strand.
TGTAGATGTATGCATTGTTCCCTGAGTTTTATAGACTGAATTAAACTTGAGTACTGCAAATTGCTTCCTCTGGCAGCTCTTTCCATCAAAACCAAAATCCTATCAAAACAAAACACTGTGCAGGTGTGCCCACACACGCCCCTCCCTCTCCTGGGGAGCAGAAGAGCGAGAGAATGAACATACAACAGATGTTAGTCACATTACTTAATGCATGACCGGAAGATGCTTGGATACTACAGCAATGACTGCAGTAAGTCTAGTCCATTCTGCTCTATATATGTTCTCTTACTGCAGTCAACTTACTCTTACTGCAGTCAACTTCCACTCTCTATACTGACGCCATTTACAATTGTAAGGTAAGCTGAGCAAGCGCCATGGAAATGTTTCCATGCGTATTAGCTGGAATTTAAAAGAATGGCCAGCCTCATGCTCACTTTGTTTTATTTCTTGTAACACTTTGAGCAATTGAATTTTACTTGCGCTAATGCACATGGCAAGTGAATGTTAAGAATGCATGTGCGAGCAGTTTGGGGTAGGAAATTACACCATGGAATTAAACAAGCATTAAACAGGGATCTGACCTGACTCTTCAAAACTAGAGTTATGCATTTATTTATCCAATGGAAGTGCTAAAAGGGGGTGTGTCCCTCCACATGCTCAAGGCATCCTTGACATAATTTAGAAACATGAGCGCAGCAAATTAGGATCACCCATCACAAATACCACTCTCCCTCAAACAATGCCCCACCTCTACAATTACAATTCATATGATTATATGCCTCATTATTTATTTAGCGGTAGTGCCTAAGGACCCCATTGTACCTGACACCGCATTAACAACACAGGCAGTACCCTGGGCAGCTCATAATCTGTGGTGAGATAAAATTAAATAGCAGCTCTTTACCAACCACTCCACTTCACAGTACCCTAAGAACGGTGCCGCAGACCAGGTTTGCATGGCCCTGCAAGGAAAAGGTTTGACATTTTCTACAATTCCCACCTCTTCCTAAGCCAGGAGTCGGCAACCTTTCAGAAGTGGTGTGCCAAGTCTTCATTTATTCACTCTAATTTAATGTTTCACATGCCAGTAATACATTTTAACGTTTTTTTAGACAGTCTCTTTCTATAAGTCTATAATATATAACTAAACTATTGTTGTATGTAAAGTAAATAAGGTTTTTAAAATGTTTAAACAGCTTCATTTAAAATTAAATTAAAATGCAAAGACCCCCGGACCGGTGGCCAGGGCCCGGGCAGTGTGAGTGCCACTGAAAATCAGCTCATGTGCCGCCTTCGGCACGCGTGCCATAAGTTTCCTACCCCTGTCCTAAGCTAACCTGAGTGATTCAAGGCCACAGCTGCACCATTAAACCCATCTCCTGATGATAAAATGTTAACTTTTCTGAAGCAGGAGGCAAAACAATACCATGTGATTTATGAAACCAATCAAAGTCAGCTTTAGAGGACTGAGCACTTGCAGTGAACGCTCCACTGAGAGGAGAGAAAAATAAACACCTTGTAAAAATAAACACAAACAAAAACCACCTTGTAAAAAATGAATCACATAAATTCAAACAACTAGTAAATTCCTGAAAAAAACAAACAAACAAATATCTCACAGACAACAACAATGAAAAGGGCGGATGGGGTGGGGGGAATCTAAAGTCTTTGCAAGAAATGTGTTAAGCACTTGAGATACAAGGCCTGATCCCAGTGATGAGCTGCCAATTTTTTAACAACGGGTTCCCTCCTCCCTCCAAAATTTTAACAACGGGTTCCCTCCTTCCCCCCCCCTCCGTGGGGGGGGGGTCGTGCCCCATCCAACCCCTCATGTTCCGGCTACACTTACAAGTTGCAGCGCTGGTGGAGGCTTTCCAGCGCTGCAACAACACCCCGTCCACACTTGCAGGGCACAACCAGCGCTGCAACTCCCTGGTTGCAGCGCTGGCTGAAAACCCATCCCGGCAGGGGTATAAGGAGTGCAGCGCTGGTGATCCAGCGCTGCCCAGCAGGTGTGGACACTCACCAGCGCTTTACCTGTCCTCCAGGGAATAAGGAGGTATCCCAGAATTCCTGTTCAGCCACTCTGCACATCAGTTTGCACTCTACTGCTCTTGGCTCAGGTGACCCACCCTGTAAATGCCCCGGGAAATTTAAAAATCTCCTTCCTGTTTGCTGCAGCCAGGTGTGGAGTGCAATCAGTTTTAATCAGTTACAGGTGACCATGCCTCCACGCGGCAAACGAGCCCCAGCATGGAGCACTGGTGAATTGCAGGACCTCATCAGTGTTTGGGGTGAGGCATCTGTTCAGGCACAGCTGCGCTCCGGCCGTAGGAATTACGATATCTTTGAGCAGATATCAAGGGCCATGCTGGATCGGGGCCATGATCGGGACGCAGTACAATGCAGGGTGAAAATTAAAGAGCTGCGGAGTGCCTATTACAAAGCCCGAGAGGGGAATCGACGATCCGGAGCTGCTCCCACGACCTGCCGTTTTTACAGGGAGATGGATGAGATACTTGGGGGTGACCTCACTGCCAATCCCAGGATAACGATGGACACTTCTGAGCAGGCTGGGGGACAGGAGGAGGAGGCGGAGGAGGCGGCGGAGGCGGAGGCGTGGGGGGGGGAGGAAACCGCGAGTGAAGCTCCTGGCATGGGGGAAGAAACCGCAGATTCCCTGGAGGCATGCAGCCAGGAGCTCTTCTCAAGCCAGGAGGAAAGCACCCAATCGCAGCAGCCAGCAGTTGCAGAAGGACAAGCAGAGGAGCGTGTTACCGGTAAGCGGCTTTTATTTTCTGGGTGAAATGTTTCTGGAGAGGAGGGGGGGTTATGGATGCATGCATGCCAGCCTCTAGATGTGGAATAGCCCGTTGATGTGGTCTATCACGTCGCGGTAATCTGCCTCAGTTATCTCAGCAAAAGCTTCATCCAGAGCGTGGGCAATATGCCTGCGCAGGTTTATAGGCAGAGCCACTGTGTCCCTTGTCCCAGTGACGGTGACGCGTCCGCGCCACTCTTCTGCCAGTGGTGGGGGGACCATTTCTGAACACAGGCAAGCCGCATAGGGTCCCGGGCGGAATCCACATTGCTCTAAAAGAGCCCCCCGCTGTTCCCTAGTGACTCGCAGTAGGGAAACATCTTCCAGGATTAAGTCCTGTGAAAAATGTTGGGAGACTCTTTAGTGAAGAGATAGGGAGATAAGATCACCCCTGCATCTGCATTTCACTCAACCCCTCTAGCACTCCAGATTACCCGAAGCAACCAGCTCCCCTCTTACACCCAAGCCCCACTTCTCCCCATATAAGCACTGCTCACTCACCATGTCGTGGCTTCTGTAGTGTTATGCGTGTGGGTAAAAGAATGCTTAAATAAGAACTCACTCCCTCAGTGTAACAATTCATGTCTGGAGATAGTGGATACAATGCTGCCCGTGTTAAATGTTGTCATTTCTGTTTCTACAGTGACCTTGACTACTGGACTGCCCAGATGTTCAACATCACAGAGGCTTCAAAATTTGAGAAAAAATCCCCGAAAGAGCAAAGAAGACATGCTGAAAACTGTTCTTAATCAGTCTGCTCGAGAGAGTAAGGACTTGAAGGATTGGCGAGAGAAAGAAAGCAGGACACGCAAGAGAAATGCAGTGGCCAAGAGGAAAACCACGGAGCGGCTGCTAAGCATCCTGGAGCGCCAAGCGGAGTCTATAGAGTCACTCGTTGCCATGCAAGCAGAGCACTACCGTGCTACTCCCCCACCCGCCCCGTCCTTTGTGCCTTGTGCCCCAATGTCAGCTCAAACCACCTTTCCCCAGCATCCAGGTTCTTACCACCACCAGCTGCCTCCAACACCTGTATGTTCCCCAACCAGCCCTGATACCTACCACCACCCTTACCCTCTGCATTCAACCCCCATCACCATGCAGTATATGAACCCTGAAGTGCAGGATTCATTAAACAGCAATCCAGACAGGGCATATGCAAACTTGTGACTGTACAGTTCACCAACCCACACCCCTGCCCTCTTGTGTTCATGAAATGTTGTGTGTCTGTCTGTCTGTCAAGGAAGTTTTTTTCTTTTCAATAAAACAATTCTTGGCTTTGAAAACAGTCTTTATTATAGCAGATAGTGAAAGATACCTTAGCCCAGTAAAGAAAGAGGCACTACAAATCATATTATTATTATGGATAATAGCATAACAGTGTAAGCAGTGCAATTCACTCCCATGCAAGGCAGCAAACATTATTGTTGGCTTTCAGCCTCAAATTCTTCCCTCAAGGCATCCCTAATCCTTGTAGCCCTGTGCTGGGCCTCTCTATTAGCCCTGCTCTCTGGCTGTGCATATTCAGCCTCCAGGACTTGAACCTCGGTGGTCCATGCCTCACTGAATGTTTCACCCTTCCCTTCACAAATATTATGGAGGGTACAGCAAGCGCATATAACCGCGGGGATGCTGCTTTCCCCCAAGTCTAGCTTCCCATACAAGCAACGCCAGCGGGCTTTTAAACGCCCAAAAGCACACTCCACAGTCATTCTGCACCGGCTCAGCCTGTAGTTGAACCGGTCCTTGCTCCTGTCAAGCTTCCCTGTATAGGGTTTCATGAGCCAAGGCAGTAACGGGTACGCGGGGTCTCCAAGGATCACAGTGGGCATTTCGACATCCCCTACTGTGATCTTCCTGTCTGGGAAAAAAGTCCCTGCCTGCATCTTCCTGAACAGGCCACTGTTCCGAAAGATGCGTGCATCATGCACCTTTCCAGGCCAGCCTGTGTAAATGTCAATGAAACGCCCGCGGTGATCCACAAGCGCCTGGAGAACCATAGAGAAATACCCCTTCCGATTAACGTACTCTGATGCCAGGTGGGGGGGGGCCAGAATAGGAATATGCGTCCCATCTATCGCCCCTCCACAGTTAGGGAAACCCATGTGTGCAAAGCCATCCACAATGTCCTGCACGCTCCCCAGAGTCACGGTCTTTCTTAGCAGGATGCGATTAATTGCCTTGCAAACTTGCATCAAAACGATTCCCACGGTCGACTTTCCCACACCAAACTGGTTCCCGACCGACCGGTAGCTGTCTGGAGTTGCCAGCTTCCAGATTGCAATAGCCACTCGCTTTTCCACCGTCAGGGCAGCTCTCAATCTTGTGTCCTTGCGCCGCAGAGTGGGGGCGAGCTCAGCACACAGTCCCATGAAAGTGGCTTTTCTCATACGAAAGTTCTGCAGCCACTGCTCGTCATCCCAGACTTCCATGACGATGTGATCCCACCACTCAGTGCTTGTTTCCCGAGCCCAAAAGCGGCGTTCAACGGTGCTGAGCATTTCCGTAAATGCCGCAAGCACTTTAGTGTCACACGCGGCAGGCAAATCCATATTGATATCATCGTCGGAATCCTCACTGTCACTTTGGAGCTGAAGGAATAGCTGGACTGCCAAACGTGTTGTGCTGGTGACACTCATCAGCAGAGTCCTCAGCAGATCGGGCTCCATTTGCCACAGAAATCGCGATTCACACAGAGAGTAACAGAAAGACACTCACAATGGCGCCAAACGCTGCTGGAAAGAGTGAATGCTGGGATGTGAAGCGATGCACCACGGGGCGCTGGCAAACAGGAAGCGGAATGACCCGCACACTTCCTTCCCCTTCCCACAATACTCAGCGCCAAAACGGCGCCAAAACGGGACGAGGTGCTCTGTGGGATAGCTGCCCACAATGCACCTCTCAATACAGCGCTGGAAAGTGCTGCAAGTGTGGCCACACTGCAGCGCTGGTAGCTGTCAGTGTGGCCACACTCCAGCGCTGGCCCTTCCACAGCTGCATGACCAGCGCTGTAACTCCCAGCGCTGCAACTTGTAAGTGTAGCCAAGCCCTTAACACACACACTCCGAGACCCCTGACCCATCCCCCCCTTCCCTGTCCCCTGACTGCCCCTTGCCGCCCCACCCAACCCCTCCTCTCATTCTCAATGGCCCCCCAGAACCCCTACACCATACAACTACCCCTTCTCTCTGTCCCTGAGTGCCCCCACCACCTCATCCAACCCTGCTCTTTCCTGACTGCTCCCCCGGACCCTTGCCCCCATTCAATCCCCCTGTTCCCTGCCCTCTGACTGCCCTGACCCCTATCCACCCCCCCCACAACCCACCCCCTCCCTGCCCCCTTACCACACTGCCTGGGGACCGGGTCCACTCTGCCAGAACCACGACCGGCGCCGCTCGGCCCGACTCCCCGGGCCGGGCCGGCGCCGGGGCCCGGCCGCTCGGCCCGACTCCCCGGGCCGGCACCGGGGCCCGGCTGCTCGGCGGCAGCCACGGGGCCCGACTCCCCGGGCCGGCGCTGGGCTGGAGGGAGCCGCGGTCTGGGACCGGGAGCTGCTGAGCCAGCCGCACCTCCCCTCCCCCTCCGCGCCCCAGCTTACCTGCTGGCTGCCTCCATGCTGCTTGTTCAGGCTTCCCGCGAACATCTGATTCGCGGGAAGCAGGGGAGGGGGAGGAGAAGGGGGCGGAGCAGGAGAGGAGTGGGCGGGAACTTTTGTTAAATTTAGCAGCCCTTAACAAGCGGTTCTAAAATGGCTGCTAAATTTAACAACGGGTTCCCGCGAACCCGTGCGAACCCGCTGCAGCTCACCCCTGCCTGATCCCATGTCCACTGAAGTCAATGGAAGGACTGCAATTGCATTGTATTAAGTGCTTGGTCTGACTCAGCACTTCGTATTTAGAGATGGAAATGAAATGGAAACTTTGGATATGAATCCCCCAAGATGTGTGTGTGTGTGGGGAGGGGGGTGAGGGGGTAGGTCTGAGGTGGCCTGGCCCCCTCTCTAATGATCTAGAAAGGAAGAATATGGTGTGATATAACACCAATGTCCATTAAGCTGGCAGTTCCTATGTTTTCTTTAATTAGATTTTTTTCTTTTTAAAAAAAAAAGCAAAACCTTAAACCCCTGATTAGAAAACACTGAGCACTACACAAGATTTTAATGGGTAATTATCCACAGGAATTTGACCCACACAGCACTCTGACCTAGCCCATCTGTTTTCACGATTCTTTCAATAGGGTGTGACGCATTTTTGTCCCTGACCAATTCATTGCTCTCTGTCCATTCTCATTTTACCAACATATTTCATGATTTTGTGGATTCTGCTGTCCCCCAATCTGGCAGAGAACATAGGAACACTCCAGGTAACATCAATGGGCGTTGGATGCTCAACACCTCTCAGCATTCCGTGTGCTTTGCCACCTAAAGAGTTTGAGATGCTCACAGCCAAGTATTGTGGCTGTATTTCCTAGTTAACTTTGAAATTTGAAAGGGAGTCCCCCCTTGTCCAAGATATTATATTTATGGGGCTATTTACAGATTTCAGGCCAGGTTCTTCCTTCAATTAACTACAGTGGGCTTGTGTGGGTTGAAATGAAGATGAATCCGGCCTGTAAAAATTATCTCTAGTGGCTGAAGGCAATCTGAAAGCCTGCATGTAAATTTCAGCAAATCAATCAGTATATTTATAATGTTAGTCACAGATTAATTTGAGCTATTTCTATGATCCCTGGGAAAGTGTTCCTGGATAGAATGTGTTGTACTTGGGTAGTCATCTGCTCCATTTCAGATCAAATGTATGGAATATTTCTTAGTTCGTGAAGCATTTGAAATATGTGTATCTCTATAAATTTCAAGGTGTTCTGCCCCAAAGTTGTCACCTAAAGTGGCCTAGATTTTCCGTGTTGTTAAATAGCTACCCTATACCTCTCCAGAGGCAGCTGCAATTCAGTGATTGGTGGAGTGATTTAAGTGAGTGTGCATACTGCTGCATTGTAGTTGAGGTTGCTTTACACAGTTCAGTTCTCACAGGAGGTTTAAAACTCATTGAAATGGCTAAAAACAAAATGTAGAATATAAATGTGGCGGGGTGACGACTCACTGGTGTGGCGCCTCCTGCTGGTTGTCTTGGGAATTAGCTCTTCCAGCCCAGAGTGTCCTCTGCAGGCTGGTGTCTCACCTGTCGCTGGCCCCCGTGTCCCTCTCGGACCCCGGTGCCCCTTTGTCTTGGGGTGCTGCCCCCTGGCAGTGCGCTACACTCTAGGTCTCTCCTCCCAGGGGAACTCCCAACCCTCTATCCCCACCTTGCCTCAGTGGCTACTGCCAGTCATCATCTAGCCCCCACTCCCTGGGGCAGACTGCAGTCTATAAACCACTCATCATCAGCAAGGGGGTTAGGACCTGCTGCCTCTGCCTATCTCTGGGCTGCCCCTCTGCAGCCCCAATACCTATTGCAAGGCCTGCAGCCTGTGGTTTTTCCTGGCTGGCGCTCCCTAGCTCCCTCTGTCCTTTCCCAGCACTGCTCCACCTCAGGTACCCTTCTCAGCTCCCAGGCAGCCAGGTCCTTCTCTCTCAAAAAGCTAGAGAGAGAATGTCTGTGCTAGCTCTGGCCCACTGCCCTCTTATAAGGGGCAACTGGGCCCTGATTAAGCTGGCCACAGCTGTGGCTGCTTTCCCCATCAGCCTACCTTTTCCAGCTGAAGCCCTCTCCAGGGCTGCTTTAACCCCTTCAGGGCCGGAGTGACATCCTGCTACAATAAACTTTGAGACTATTTGAATTTTTCATGGTGGGTTGCTTGAAAATGAATGGATAGAGAGAGAGAAATGAAAGTTTAAAAATCACCCCCTTAGGGAATTTTTCGCTGGATTATCTCAATTTGTTTTCATACCTCTTTTGGAAAGATTCTAAGGGTCCGTCTACACTACAAGACTATTTCGAATCAACTTAATTCGAATTTGTGGAATCGACCTTATGAAGTCGAAGTTGTGTATCCACACTAAATACACTAGTTTGACTGTGTGAGTCCACAGTAACGGGGCCAGCGTCAACTTTGGAAGCGGTGCACTGTGGGAAGCTATCCCACAGTTCCCGCACTCCCCGCTGCCCATTGGAATTCTGGGATTTCCCCCCAATGCATGCTGGGGGGGAAAATGTGTCGAGGGTGGTTTTGGGTAACTGTCATCATTGAACCGTCAATCACGCCCTCCCTCCCTCCCTCCCTCCCTGAAAGCGCCTGCGGGCAATCTGTTCGTGCACTTTTCTGCTCAGTGACAGCGCGGGCGCCACAGCACTTTGAGCACGGATCCCGCTGCAGTTATGGCCGTTGTCAACTCCTCGCACCTTATCGTCCACCTCTTCCACAGTCAGCTGCTGAGAAATAGGGCTACTTTTCAATGGTGCTGCGAGCACTGGTGGACCATGGGGGACGTTTTACCAACATCAACGTCGGGTGGCCAGGCAAAGTTCATGACGTGCGTGTTTTCAGGAACTGTGGTCTGTTTAGACGCCTGCAGGAAGGTAGTTTCTTCCTGGACCACAAAATAAGTCTCGGGGATGTGCAGATGCCTATAGTGATCGTCGGGGACCCAGCCTACCTGCTAATGCCCTGGCTCGTGAAGCTCTGTGCAGGCGCCTTGCACAGCGACAAGGAACTCTTCAAGTACCAGCGAGCAGTGAGCAGCGTGACCTGTGACTGTTCAGTTTCTTTACAGAGAAGCTGAACCTGCCCCTGTTTCTTTACCAAGTTACTGTTGACTAGCATCTGCAGTTACATACCCCGCCCACCCCGCTTCCCCAACTTCCAACACACGTTTAAAAATAAAATACATGTTCCACTGTAACTTTACAAAGGTTTCTTTATTGATGACTTTGCGTTACAGGGTTGAAACTGGGACACGGACTGTGCTGGGTAGGGTGTGCAGTGATGTAAAGACCGCCTGTAAACTCGAGGAATGACAGGCTCCTGCTCCCAGAGCGGTCTGCAGTGCCGGACTGGATGTTTCAACGGAGCCTGCCATCCCTCCTTTTTGGGACTCTGTGTGCGGGGGCTATGTGGCCTTTTGGCGGGGGAGGACGGATACAGATTCCTCTGCTGCGTCCAGGACAGGGACCGTTGCATGAGATCTGTAACCCCCCTCCCCCGCTACAAAGTCACGTACCCCCCCACCCACACAGAACCTGCAAACCACCTCCCATACCGACCAGGGTGCGTACTGACAGCAGTGTGTGTGTGACCTGCTGCTGATCCTGCCCCCATGTCTGTACCCTGGTAAAGGTGATTGTCCTGTCAAATTACCAACCCCCTTCCCCCCCTTCAAACACAGTCTCCTCTAAAAGAACATGACGGAAACAGTAATTAACAGAAAAGTATTTTTTATTATCAACTAGACAGTTAGGGGATGAAACTGGGATGGGGGCTTGGGTGAGGCGGGAAGGAAAGGACTTCTCAAAATTTAGGGTATGAGAGCTTTTGGGTACTTGAGCACTCTGCTGGGGTGCAGTGACAGTTTACACGGCCTCTGGCGCCCCTCCTTCTGGTTATTTTGGGTGAGGGGGGTATGGGACTTTGTGGCGGGGGAGGGCGGTTGCAGATACACTGCAGGGGGGCTCTGTCCTCCTGCCTGAGGTCCTGCAGAACATGCACAAGGCGCAGGAGCATGTCCGTTTGCTCCCTCATTAGTCCAAGCAGCGTTTGAGTCGCCTGCTTGTCTTCCTCACGCCACCTCTCCTCCCGTTCGCTGTGTGAGCGCTGGTACAGAGAGAGGGTCTCCCTCCACTGGCTCTGCTGGTCCGCCTCGTCTCGGGAGCACCCCATAACTTCAGCGAACATCTCGTCCCCTGTCTTTTTCTTTCGCTGCCTAATCTTTGCCAGCCTCTGTGAGGGGATGCTGTGGCAGGTCTGGAGACAGTCGAAGCTGTGTGATGGGAAAAAGGGAGTGAATTCCTTGCAAAGATAAATTTTTGAGAACAATGAACACAGTCTAGTCTGTCTCTGTGAATTCTGGGTTGAGATCCCAGTGCCTGATGGGGCAAAAACCATTTTCGCGGGTGGTTCTGGGTAAATGTCGTCAGTCATCCCTTCCTCCGGGAAAGCTACAGCAGACAATCATTTCAAGCCCGTTTTCCCTGGATTGCCCTGGGCAGACGCCACAGCGTGGAAACCATGGAGCCTGTTTTGCCTTTTGTGCCTGTCACCGTATGTGTACTAGATGCCGCTGACAGAGGCGGTCCAGCAGCGCTACACAGCAGCATGCTTTTGCTTTTGCATGACAGCAGAGATGGTTACCAGGCATACTGTACCATCTACCATACCATAAATTGGTAATAAGATGGGCATGGTTACCAGTCCTTTTGCACTGCACCATTTGCTGCTGTCATAAGTGCCCCTGGCTGCTCTTAGCCAGGGGCGCAAAAGCCAAAATTGGGAATGACTCCCTGAGTCAATCCCTCCTTTTTGGTATCTAAAAATAGAATCAGTCCTGCCTAGAATATGGGCAAGTGTACTAGAGAACCACTGTATCAGAGAACCAGAGAGCACAGCTGCTCTGTGTCAGATCCTGCATAGATTATGAGCTGTATGCTATTTACAGGGGGTGCTCCTGCAACAACCCCACCTGTTCATTCCATTCTTCCCCAGCCTTCCTGGGCTACCATAGCATTGTCCCCCCACTTGTGTGATGAAGTAATAAAGAATGCAGGAATAAGACACAGTGACTTGTTAGTGAGAAATGAGTGGAAGGCAGCCTCCAGTTGCTATGATAGTCCAGATAGGACATTAAGGAGTGTGGAGGAGAGGAGCCCAGCATCCTGCTGCTAGTCCAGGGGCAATTGAATCTTTTCTTGACACATGAAGGGTGGGGGCTGATGAAGCTCAGCCCCCTGTTGCTATGATGACGATGGTTATCAGCCATACTGTACCATCTACCAGGAAAAATTAGGGCCAGGCGCCCTTGATCGACCTAACGGATGGTAGTCTGCATGGTTACCAGTCCTTTTGCACTGCCCCATGTGCCAATAGGCTGATGATGACGATGGATATCAGTCTTATTGTACCATCAGCCATCCATAGCGTGGGGGGAGCAAGGATGTTGGTGTTGAGTGCTGCACCATCGCATCTATCTGCAGCATTCATTAAAGATAGGGTGACATGTAAAAGAGTCAAGAGAGGATTGTTTTCCCTTTCACTTCTGGGGGTGGGTGGGGGGCTGCGTAAATTGCCAAGCTATGCCCTGACCCACCGCAGACACTGTTTTTGACCCTAGAAGCATTTGGAGCTCAGCCAAGAATGCAAATCCTTTTCGGAGACAGCAGGAACTGTGGGATACCTTGCGTCCTCAGTCCCCCCTCCCTTCATGAGCGTCCATTTGATTCTTTGGGTTTCCGTTACGCTCGTCACGCAGCAGCGTGCTGAGTCTCTGCTATGCCGTCTGTCCGGAGATTTTTTAAAAATACATTGGACCAGGCGTAACATTACAGTAATTCCCCTAATTAGATGCAGGAGTCTCCGAGCGAGATCACCCTGAGGACGGTCACTGAAGGAGATAGAGAGCGCATGCTGCGTGAAAGCCAGCACAAACCAGGGTCCTATGCAGCCGTGCTCGGGGAGGCAATGCTCCCTGAGTACCTCATGAAAGCCTCGCGCAGAAAAGTGTGCTACCACGGAGCACCCAATAAGGCAGCTCTCCCCAGGAACCTCCTGCAGAGGCTTTTCGATTACCTCCAGGAGAGCTTCGTGGAGATCTCCCAGGAGGATTTCTGTTCTATCCCCATATATAGAGAGACCTCCTTTTCACATACTTCAGATTCCTGTTATATTAAGAATAAAAGTTTACATGGTTAAAGCACTTACCAACTGCTCCTTCCCCTGATTCAGGATCCGGGTTAATGGCCGGGGACGGTTGGTAGGGGATCTCCGTGACGGTGATGAAGAGATCCTGGCTGTCGGGGAAAGCAGCGTTGTAAGCGCTGTCGCCTGCCTCGTCCTCCACAAACCCTTCCTCATCTTCCCCGTCCGTGAACATCGCCGAGGAACTGGCCGTCGACACTGTCCCATCGTCAGAGTCCATGGTCACTGGTGGGGCAGTGGTGGCAGGCTCCGTAGCATCCGTTTGCCGCTTTGATTTTTTGGTAGCCTTGTCTGGGGTCCTTGATTTTCACGCGGCGCTGCGTTGCATCCCGGCTGTATCCTCTGTCTCTCATGGCTTTGGAGACCTTCTCGTAGGTCTTTGCATTCCGTTTTTTGGAGCGCAGCTCCGAAAGCACAGACTCCTCGCCCCACACACCGATCAGATCCAAGAGTTCCCGGTCAGTCTATGCTGGGTCCCTCTTTCTATTCAGAGATTACATGAACTCCTCTGCTGGAGAGCTCTGCATCGCTGCCAGTGCTGCTGAGCTCACCCCGATGTCCAACCACGAAATGAGATTCTAACTGTCCAGACAGGAAAAGGAATTCAAATTTTCCCGGGACTTTTCCTGTATGGCTGCTCAGAGCATCCAAGCTCGGACTGCTGTCCAGAGCGTCAACAGAGTGGTGCAGTGTGGGATAGCTCCCGGAGCTAGTAAGTTCGATTTGCATCCACACCTAGCCTAATTCGACATTGCCATGTCGAATTTAGTGCTACTCCCCTCGTCGGGGTGGAGTACCGAATTCGAACTAAAGAGCCCTCTAGGTCGAATTAAATGGCTTCCTGGTGTGGACGGGTGCACGGTTAATTCAAATTAACGCTGCTAAATTCGAATTAAAGTCCTAGTGTGGACCAGGCCTAAAAGAGTGGCTCTCAACCAGGAGTACCTGTATCCCTGGAGGTACACAGAGGTCTTCCAGGGGATACATCAATTCATCTAGATATTCGTCTAGTTTTACAACAGGTTACAGAAAAAGCACTAATGAAGTCAGTACAAACTAACATTTCATACAGACAATGACTTGTTTATATTGCTCTATATACCAAAATGTAAGTACAATATTTATATTCCAATTGATTTAGTTGATAATGATAGGGTAAAACTGAGAAAGTCAGCAATTTTTCAGTAATAGTGTGACACCTTTGTATTTTTATGTTGATTTTGTAAGCAAATAGCTTTTAAGTGAGGTGAAAGTAGGGCATATGCCAGACAAATCAGACTTCTGAAAGGGGTACAGTAGTCTGGAAAAGTTGAGAGCCAGTGATCTAAAACACCATAGGACCAGTCCTTTGGGTTGCTCCTCTCGTGCTGATTCTGAGAATATCAGTTATATATCGATACTGTTTGTTTACAGAGCATTTTAAGAACTTTTTAGCCATAGAAGAAAATGTGAAAGGGAAAGGCAAATTTGGACGGCTGGCTGGGTTCACCAAATACCCCTATAGACTAGGGCAAAACTCTCTGAGGTAGGAGAGCAAAGATCAGGAGTTCAACTTTCGCCTCTTTCGCAGAGCAGAGGGTGAGAGTCTGGATCTCACAGTGAGAGTTTGACTCCTTAATACACACTGTAAAGACTCATGCTTTTAGCACTGAATGTCATTGGCTCAGATCCCCAGTGCTAGCCAAATGGGAGCCATATAGTTGCAGGTGTGCCATGCTGACGTTTGAATGTTGACAGAGCTGCTTCATGCTGACAAGGAAGGAGAAAAGAGCAATAGGTGGATTTGCTGGCAATTTTTCTCCACTCCAGTAACTCTATGGAATTCATTGGGTTTGCTTCTGTAGTATTGCCAACTCTGGTGATTTTTATCATGGGTTTCATGATATTTGATAGTGCTCGCAAAACTCCACCTGCTGAAATCAAGAGATCAAAAGAAATCTTTGTTTTCATTTAAAAAAAAATGAAAGAAAGGGGAAAAAAAGAAGTGAGTTTCTAGCCCTCCTGGTTGTGGAGAAAAGTTTGAAATTGTGACACAAATGCAGCCTAAAGACTAGGAAGGCAAATAAAATGAATCTAAATTGTAAAAGATATTTAAAAGCAATCTAATGATTTTTAAGCCAGCCTCCTGATTTTAGGGAGCCTGACTCATGATGTTTGAATGCTTGGGCTCAGATTGCTTTGAATTGCTTCTGTGAATATACCAATATGAGAGAAGAAACAGGCCCAGTGAGCCTAACTGTGAATTTCCCATTCAGAAAATAGAGAGGATATAAAGGCCTTACAGAAAATGTTTGGTAACTTACTGGAATCTAAAAGTAAAAGTCTCCAAAAGGTTTTTTTAAACTAGCCAATTTCTAATTTTTAAAAAACATAACACACCACTGTCTGAGTGACTTTAATGGTAAGCAGAGAGTCTCCATCGTTCTTTATCAAAGCAAAGATGAGATGGAAAAATAAACAAGCCCAAGATTACACTAAAATTAGATTACTTTTTATGGAAACTGTTAAAAGAAAACTAAAACTAGTCTTATAATGATGTGACACTAATTTGTTGCTCTTGTAATAACCATAGGTATCTACATTAAGATTTCACATGGCATAATAAGAAAGAAACAAAATATCGACTTGATTTGCTTTGAATCCTCCCCTCAATAATCAGTTCCTGCAGGTGACACTCAGGTGAGTGCCCACGAGTTGTACCCACAGTCCTGCGCGCGCGCGTACACACGCACACACACACACACACTTGCCCTGGATACAGACAAAACTGCAACAATCTAAACAGACAGACACTTATAACTGTTCTTCAACCTTTGAACCCTTTACATAAAGGGGAGCAAAGTAGTCTTTCCCTGTGCGGCTTTCTCTTATGAGCAGGACAGGCAATAGGCAAAGATTAAAAAGAATAGATCAATAATTGTTGGGTAAAAATGCTCATGCTTCAGGGCATGAGCCAATCACTGGCTGATGGTGTTATGAAGAAACCAGGGCCACCCAGAGGGGGGGGCAAGTGGGGCAATTTACCCCCAGGCCCCGAGAGTTTTTCGGGGCCCCTGCAGCGGGGTCCTTCACTTGCTCCGGGGGCCCCGGAAAACTCTCGCTGGGCCCAGGCCCCCAGAGCTTCTTCGCTCCTGGTCTTCGCTGGCTGGGGGGGTCCTTCCTCTCCGGGACAGAAGGGCCCCCCGCCACTGAATTACAGCTGAAGCGGGACCCGCCGCCGGAGTGCAGCCGGGTCTTCGGTGGTAATTCGGTGACGGGGGGGCCTTCCGTTCTGGGACCCACCGCCGAAGTGCCCCGAAGACCCGCGGTGGGGGCTGCACTTTGGCGGCGGGTCCTGCTTCGGCAGTAATTCGGCGGAGGGGGGTCCCCGCCATGGGTCTTTGGGACACTTTGGCGGCGGGTCCCGGAACGGAAGGACCCCCTGCCACCGACTTACCGCTGAAGCGGGGCCCCCCGCCGCCGAAGACCCCGGGCCCCCGGAATCCTCTGGGCGGCCCTGGAAGAAACTCCCCCTGTGGGCAGGTTATTCAACATTGCGAGGTTTCTAGCATCTTCCTCTTAAGCACCTGGTGCTGGCCACTGTCAGACAGAGGACACTGGATTAGATGGATCACTGGCCTGATGCAGTTTTGATGAAAACGCCTTTTTCCAATGGGAAAATGTTTCATCTGAAAAATTTCAACCTGCCCTGATCAGAAGACAATGGGAAATCATGGAGACTGAGAGCACCATCAGGAGAAAAAACATGACAATATGCATTGCAGATATTGAAAAATATGGCAGCAAGATCAACCTTTGGCAAACATTACGGAAACAGCAGGTAGAGTCAGGTTTACTCCCACATCACTGACCTCCAGATACATTTTTTTCGGACTATGTGGCACACAAAAGGATGGTTTCTATGAACACACATTACCACGATTTTTTTTTTTTTTGCAAACTCCCTAACCTGTCCACTGATGACTTCCTGGAAGACAACTGCAGTACTGGGAAATTGTTTAAGGAATCTTAGGATGAATATACTCACCTTGAATGCAATAGGAGAACTATTACTTATTCTGACTACCTCCAAACCTTTCCTCCTCCACATACCACTACCTCCACCTGACTTCTACAGCATAATTTCCTCCTTCCTGTCCTTAAATGAGACCTCTCCAGACCTCCTAGCCACCTTTGGAACAGGGAAAACACTGGAAAACAACTAGCTCCTGGTTTCTCATCCTCATGAGAATTAGCCAATTTCCTAAGGATTAAGGATGGTAAATAGAAAAACTGTGTTTGGCCAGGCTGTCAAAGTTAGGAAGATCCTAGCCAAACCGAGGGACTGACAACAATCTGTTCAAACAGCAGCTCCGATAGAAAATTCAGACCCATCAGTGTCTGCACATTCTCTCTCTCTCTTTCAGAGGCTTCTAGAGCAGTGGTTCTCAAACTGTGGGTCGGGACCCCAAAGTGGGTTGCGACCCCATTTTAATGGGATTGCCAGGGCTGGCTCAGATTTGTTGGGGCCTGGTTCTGGGGCCAAAGCAAAAGCCCCACCGCCTGGGACCTAAGGGCTTCAGCCCTGGTTGGCAGGGGTCATGTTACAGGTCCCCGGCCTGGGACTGAAGTTCTCGGGCTTTGGCCTCCCTGCCAGGATGGGGGGGGCTCAGGCTTTGGCCCTGCCACCCAGGGCAGCTGGGCTCAGACTTCGACCCCCATTCCTGGGGTTGTGTAATAATTTTTGTTGTCAGAAGGGTGTTGTGGTACAATGAAATTTGAGAACCTCTGTTCTAGAGTTATCAAGCCTTACACAAGATTCTGCATGGAATTCAAAACCAGGAAGTCATGTTGTCTTTATCTTCACCAACTGAAAATAAACCTGCTATTTGGGTTCACCCATTTAAAAACACAGACCGGCCTAGATTCCTAGATCTGGAATGCAACTTCCCCAATGTTTAGGGATATTCGGAAATCTGGTTTTGGTTTGGGCCCGACTCCAGTTGAAAAATGGCTGCTGGGAAGGTTAGGTGTGCCACTGCGAGTGAATCTGATGCTGCTGCTTTTTGGGCCTCTGTCCCCACTTGGTTAAAAAAACCTGCAAAATGACTGTGAAATCAAGGCAGATCCCTATCTCCAGGGCAGAATTAAAGCTACACTCCTACCCAGTATAAAATATGTGTTTTCTCTGGAATTTCTCAACTATGACCCAGTTCTCTTTCTTGATACTGTAATACTGTTATTTTATGAAGTTGAATAATGTGGACATAACACAAATATAAATGTACAGTGACAGATGTTTGGATTTGGACAGAAATTAAAAGTTCAAATAGTGTTGTCCCCACAGACTATCTTCAATTTATTGCTAACAACCCATAATCAGCTGCAGATCCTTCCACAGACATTATTAATGTATTAATTAAAGTAGCTCTGGTGTCCAAAGAAATCAAAGACATGCAAACAGATTCACCCTAACTTGCAGCCCTTGAAGTTCTATGGCGCTGTTATATGTACCTATTATATGTATACAGTAACTAGCTCCCACATTTGATGTGGCCAATCATAACAAACACAGTTCCCCTTTCCTGAATTTAAAAACCATGTGTTTAACTGAATATATCAATCTGATATGAGCTTCCTTCTTTGAGATCTAAAGGAAAAAAAAAAACAATACAGCTGATTCTCTACCAGTGATTATTTTCTCTCTTCAGTCCCAACTAAAAATCTTTCCATTGTAAATCTGCAACTGCTGAAGGTCATTTTGAGCTCCAGAGCACAGATATCAGGCCTATAGACCCCTTGGTGTTTATGTTATTGAATTAATTATATGCTGTCTA
This sequence comes from Mauremys mutica, assembly GCF_020497125.1. Taxonomy (NCBI): domain Eukaryota; kingdom Metazoa; phylum Chordata; order Testudines; family Geoemydidae; genus Mauremys; species Mauremys mutica. The sequence continues at coordinate 107,549,708 of NC_059073.1, forward strand.
GGCTGTCCCTCTTCCTGAAAATCCTCTTTCTCTAGAGAAGCACTGCATTGCTATATAGCTGCTTAATTTGGGATACCACTATGCCAAAAATCCTGATGTAACAGAGAAAATATAGCTTTCAGAAAACGTATCATTAATGAGATCAACCAGCATAAGCAGATTATTATAGTTCTGTGTGATGCTATATACAATCAGCTTTGTTTTGTCATGGCTAACCAACTGAACGCAGATACATTATTTATGTTTGCATATAAAGATACGCATGCACACACACACACAACTGTACCATACTTAGTTATACAAACTCTTTAAATACTATTCAGGTAATTAGCAGTGCTGTAGTTCCATTCCCAAATTCTTTAGGCCAAACTAAATCCTGGTGTATCCCCATCAAAGCCAATGATGTTACATCAGGGATGAATTTAGTTCAGTTTTACTAGAAATAGATGTTTCCATCAATCTAAAACAAATTCCCACTTCATCCTGCTGTCATTACAACTAACACCTAAGATTGCTAGCTCTGAAAGAAGTTAGTGGAAAAACATATCTTGCTCTGTTTTTTCAGTTTGTTTACTTTGTGCAGGGGAAGGAACTTTCTGTATAGTCACTTTAACTTGATTTCCTATACAGTCAGGCAGTTTCTTTTGCTGTCTCTGTGTGTTTTTGACGCAGCAACAAGGTACAGAAAATAGTAAAATGTGATTGTTAAACCACCAGGAATTTCAGGGGGCAGTACAGTACATGAAATTACTATTAATTCAATTTTTGAGGGCTCAGATCCTGAAAGTGAGTCTGTGTGTAGCCCTTATGAGATCAATGGGTCTCCTCACTAGTGCAAAATTCTGCCTGGACAGAGCCCGTTGAAGAACTGGGGCCTTGGATTGCAAATTGGTATTGCCCCTTTAAGCTTGGTTAAAAAAATAATCAGTAATCAATTATTAAGCGTATTTTCAAACAGGGAGATCATTTCTATCCCAGAAACAGGGTGCACATGCACTGTCAAATAACACTTTGTGTGAGGTAAATTCTACTGCTTCACTAAAAAATGGCTCCCTTCTTTTTCTCTCCCAATAGTCGTAACTGGTGGCCTTTTATTACCTTTCCAACTGCAAGCATTCCTCAGTGAGACGTAATTCTCCATGGAATTATTGAAAATACAGGTGCAACTAACAGCCGGAAAATGATAGCATTTCATTATCTGTTGTTGTAACGCTAATACAAAAATGGCTTTCATAGCTACTTTACCACATGTAATTACACAGCAAAGCCCCATTAAACGTTTCAGTTCATAACGGCAACTTTCTTTTCCAAATCAGATTAATGCAACAGTTACCCAACCATTTTAAGAGATAATAGCTGTAATTATAGTGTTTCTCATGATGGGTTGTTATTATAATGTGGGCAGATGTTTCGATGATATACTTGTTGTCTGCATTAGTAGCTATTGTTTTCAATAATATTAACAATATTTCACACACACACACACACACACACACACACACACACACACACACACACACACACACACACACACACACACACCCAAACCAACAAACAACCAGACTAATCAAAATATTTTGTTAGGTTTTTATGTTCCTAGTTCTTTTTGAGGCTTCTACTCAATTGATTGCTTTCAGTAACCAAAAAGGTGAAAAGCACTTTTCAAAAGAGACACTTCTGACTTTGCCATGTTGTTTAAAGCAATATTATAAAAACAAAGGGTGAGAATTCTTTGGTTAAAAAATTGAAAATAAAGTGCTGACAAAACCAAAACGTTACGCCTCTATAAACATCTCATCTGGTTAAAGCTTCATGCAGCAAAGAGAGGCTATCAAAATGTGTCCAAAACTGGAAATGAGCTGAGCAGAGCTCAGTGGGGGTCATTATTCTGGAAAATGTTGTATAGGTAATGATCAAGGGACAAGATGGCACAAGAACAATTTGTAATAGGTTGGGCTCATGCGTTAAATTATGCATCTCCTATGACAGATCTCCATGGTGATGGCACAGAATAAAAAGGGGGCTTGTTAAGGTACAAAATGCTGGAAGAGGAAAGATTGTGTCTTTATAACATCATTTCCAGTGAAGCCAATGGACTTACACGAGGGATGAATTTGAGTTAAAAGCCCCACAAACGCACATGTTGCACTGGTATCAGTTTCATACAGGCAAATGAAGTTGTCAGACACAGCGTCTCCTAACACAGTGATCAGGGCAAATCATCCAGAAAAAGATATTAAAGACTGAAAATGAGAAAAGTTGAGATGAGCACAAAGCAATGCAGGAGCCCTGAATTTGCTCTCCAAATAATTCTTAGTGGAAAGAAAAGCAAGGCAGCAGATTTGTATTAAGATAGTTCATACATTGATTTACTCATCCAGTGGTTTGCCAGTTACAAAACACTTATCAAGTCATATTTGGGGAAATTGTGCATATAGATTGCTACAAGTATAGTGAGAGAGAGCTTTAGAGCAAGCCTGAGGAGAATAAAACATTTAGTAGTTCAGGATTTATGCACAACCGAATTTACCTTGGAAATTTAGATATTAAGTCTCATTATGTACAATGTATCCATTTAACTTTAGTAAAAGTGCACATTAAAAACAACACCATCAGGAATTCCAGTTTTCTGGTGAAATAGCAAAGGGAAAAATATTAATCTCCATGAAATAATGTGAACAAGTATTTTTGCTCACTTGCAGACATAGGATGCACTGAATTATCCAACATGGCAAGATCCTACTGGTATATTTCAACATATTTACTGTAGTTAAAGCATCATAATACATATGGTCTTAAGTTTTTGTAGTTAGGATTTGACAATTTGAAGGGTTTTTTTCATATAGTCATTCAAATATGACTTTAAATAGTCCCGCATATGCTAATATGGAAGGGAATCTAAATTCCATGTAAAAATACTCTGCATTTGAGTGATAGCAAATGGCTAAATCACCTCATGGAGCGAAGTTGGCATGCTGCCTCCATCTGTAGCTGTAGTTCTCGGGGGAGGGGAGAGAATTGCCAAAAGAACTGCAGCTGAAACTGTGACTAACTGAAATGCCTAGGGGTGCTCATCATTTTAGTGAGACTAGAAAGGAGTCTCTGCGGGGAGGCGAATGTGTCCTTTTCATGATAAAAAGAAGTATGAAAAGACCTGTTTGCCACGATATAATTTTGGCTCATTGCTTTGTTAAAAGAAGAGCATATTCTGTGTACTTTTCTGAAAGACAACTCATTAACTATTGCTATTGTGAGATTTGTAATATGGTCCCAATACCGCTGCATTTTATTCCACTCTGTCTTGATTATAATGGATCTGAATATCGGTGGGGACAGAATCCTAGTGAAAATATGGATCTCCCATATGTAAAGTTTGTGTGAAGAACCTTCACAACATGTGGTTTTCTTGATTCCACCCCACTCCGACCCTCATATTTTGTAATTCTTCCAGTAGCTTCCCAACCCTTTTGCTTTCTTGCTGCCTCCCATCTCTTAGCTCCCAAGCACCACTAACCAACTGATCATCTGCCCCACGTCAACCAATTCATCCTCTGCCCCTCCCCACCAGCAAATGGAACCTCTACCTGGCCCCAGCCAATTGATCTCATCCTTTGTCCCTTCTACCCTCCAGCAAAATGACACTGGGGCCTCTCAACCTTCTGCTCTCAGCCACATCCTGAATTCAATCTGTTCCTCCCTCAAATTACTCCCAGCCTTCCTTCCAGGTAGTGGTTCTGAGCATCTTCTCCCTACCTCCTTCCCCAGGCTGTACAGGGATAGGATCCAGCCTATATCAGGCACACTCCCTTCTTGGGCACAGGCAGGGAAGGTGCATGGGGAGCTCGTGTTGTGACCTCATTGGTGCTCTAACAGACCAGTGGGGATGCATGTGGTGCAGCAGCCACAGGAACACTTAATGTTCCCTTCCCTCATGCACTAGCAGGGGTGCAGCTGAGCAAATGCAGCAGGACAGAAGGCCTGCAAAGAGATGCCTACTGCAGAGAACTTTGGGGTTTCCAGGGAAGGCAGGGAGAGAGCTTCCCCCTATGAACTCCCTCCAATGACCGGCCAAGGTCAGGCACTGGACCGTGGAAGGAGATGTTGGGTGTGGGGGGAGAAGGGAGTGAGAGTGTCAGGTGGCTGGGTGAGGGGTCAGGACTCTTGTCTCCAAGAAAGATTTTGGCAGTTGTGTGGCAAGGGGAAAAGCAGAGTGCTCATCACAGGTTAGGGCAGTGAGCCCCTTTGTGTGCTGGGGCTGCAGTCACTACAGCACACAGTCTTGGACTGGCTGTTCTTTATGCAACCCGCCTTGACAGCATTTTGGCTAAGACTGGCATCAGGGTTTTGGACCGGAGCCAGAACACTATTCCAGCTTGTCTTAATTCAGTTTAACCACCTCTGAGCAAGGTTGCCATCAACTGGTTCCAGGCTCACAAAGCAATACAGAATCAAACACACTTGGAACACAGCTTTCAATAAACCCCAAATGTGATGTCTTATCCCTTTAAATGTCGGTGCATGCCCCCATCCCCAGTGCAAAGCCTCACTTCTGTGTTGGTTTTTGTTTTGCTGCCTGAACAATAAAGGCAACCACAGCAGATGACTGTGTTTCTATCAACGCTCTCTGTGGTGGCAGCTAGCTCCTTCCCTGCTGGGTCCACATATACCATTCGGTGATGCAGGATTTTTATCCCACGAGTGTCCAGTGCTGCCTCTGCCAGAAGATGAAGCAGTAAGCAAATAATACTATTAAAAAAGAGGAAAGTTCACCCAGAGGCACAAGGTGACAGACTGCTGCTGGGGCAACGTGAGCCATCCAGCAAGAGAGAGGAAGTAGGCAAACAACTATAGAACAAAGTAGAAGGACTCTGCAGTTACTGACAGAGTTGTTCAAACAAAAGTGGAGAGGAGGAAATTGGCAATGAATGGCAGAACACAAGAGGAGTTTTCTGCCATTGCTACCTAGCAAGTGCAGAGACAGAGCGGGGGCAAGGAGGAACCATATTGATTGACCACATGGCCAGGCAGAGAGACAAACAGCTTAGCCTGCACTGATCTATAGCAGCAAAGGAAGTCCAAGTACAGCCAAAGGAGGAATTCTGCAGTCTGCGATGTAAACACACAGCCAACAGAGGGTGACTGATGCAGATAGCGCGGTTACAAAAAAAACATTTCCCTGTCCCAGAAAAGATATTCAGTAGGCATGACATCCAACAGGAGAGCAGAGAAATGGCAATTTTTGTGGGCAGCATTGGTGAATTTGATGACATCCGCGAATCATGGGTGGTGTACCTCACACATTTTGAGCAAGTTGTTGCAGATGGACAATGAGTTTCAATCTTGCTGACAGTGATGGGTCAAAAGGCACATGGACTACTGTGTGACCTATTGTCTTCAACTGTGTCTGGAACTGCCACTTATGCTGTAATTACAGCAACAATGCAGGAACAGTTTTCTCCTATCCCATCAATGGCAGCAGAACACTATTGGTTCCATCAGTGGCATCAGGGAAGTGGAGAGTCAGTAGCACAGTTCATTGCTGCGCTAAGGAAGTTGTCAGAACATTGTCAGTTCAGACAAATACTAAGTGATGCCCCATGTGACCAATTAGCCTCTGGATTACACAAGGATCAGGTCTGGAAGAAGTTAGGGACTGTATCAGCACGGACATGCAAGAAGGCTGTTGAAGTAGCACTTGCAATGGAAACTGAAGAGAAGGATTCTTTGGGCTTAAGCATGAACTGAGAAGTTCATCTCACGAATTGGTAAGACAAAGAACTATGGAAATGTAAGGAATTACAATGTGGCTGTTGGGCTCAAACTACACTCACTGAGAAGGCTGTTGTTCAGGACACTGCCACACCACCATCACCACATTATCCCAAGCGAGTATGAAAAAACAGGTGTGCACCTGAATTTATAAATTGTTTAATTGGTGAGTTGCTATTCCAGGGCAGAATAATCCCTTGCAACTCAAGAGTCTGCAGTAGTCCACACACAACTTTTAGTTAGGTTCTAGTCATGTAAACAGTAACGTGTGTGTTTGGAAAACTTTTTGAAGGAACGTGATTTCCTGTCCCTTTAAATATTTGAGCATTCTCCCCCTCCCAAGCCTCACTTTCATGTTGGTTTCAGTTTTGCTGCCTGAACAATAAAAGCTCCCACAGCAGACAGCTGTTTCTATCAGCTCAGCTCTGTGTCTATCTCCTTCTCTGCTGGATCCAGATATAACACCAAAGTCCCTATTTCTCAGTTGTACTGTGAGGCAGGGTCAGTGTCTGTGCAGCTAGTGAGAAACTCCCCACAAAGCCCAGAGTGAACAAACAAGCAGGAAATGTCTGTAGCATTTCAGTTTTATTTTACTTGGTGCTTGTGCAATCAAAAAGCCCAAACCTATCACAGTCTCTAACCACATTTCCTCTGTGCATCTCAAACCCTTATGACCCAGGAGCAAGACTGTTTATTTACCCAAAAGAATTAAAGGGAGAATTCCTGGCCTCAACTGAATTCAATGGAAAACTCCCACTGTCTCTAAATCTTCCTATCCTAGCTTCTAGGATTTGATCCAAAGCCCACTGAAAGTCAATGGGAAGCTTTATATTGACTTCAAAGCAATTTGGATCAGGCCTTTATGCAGCATCTTCTTTGGGTATGTCTACACTGCACTGTAAACCCAGGGTTAGAAGAACTTGAGTTAACAGACCCTGGGTTTGTTAACCTAGGGCTTGAGCAGCTACATTCTTTATAACACCAGGTTAAGAACTGTTGAACCCTAGGACCCAACCTGGGGCTCCAATATCTACACTGCATTATGTGGTTCCGAGTTCAACCACCCATATCCCAGACTTCCTAGCACCTTCCCCAAAAGTGGCTGCTCTAGCCCTTTGTTTGTGGTGCAGCGTAGGAAAACTTGACTGGCCAGAAAACTTGACTGGCCAGAGGACAGAAAGTCGGCCCATAGGATTGTGGAATACGTTTGGCCGACTCCCCGAACACAAGTCCAGTGGGACTGCATCTAAACACTACAAAGAAACAGGGCTTGAAGCCTGGGTCCTGGCTTGACTCCAACCCAGACCCTCCACCTCCTGTGGCCGGGATCCTCAGACCCTAGGTCCAAGCCTTGGGTTACTGCAATTTATGTGTGGACAGAAGCGAGGGGTTAAACTTGAGCCTGAGTTCAAACCCTGGGCTTACATTACAGTGTAGACACCCTTTCTCTCCCCAATTTTATGTGCTGAAAACATTTTAAAAAGTCATAAAAATGCTTTTCTCCTCCCAGAAAAAAATCAATAAGACAAGAAATACTTTTATTTGAAGAGTGAAATTATTTTGTGCAGTAAGTGATTTCTCTGTGAGAAGTTTCCACTGTACTCTGTAGCCTGGCATATGTAAAGCCAAGGCTTGACAAACCCACTAGGGCTCACTCGACTCTAGAGTGCAGATTGTGGCAGTATTTGATGAAGGCAGTAATGGAATGGTGTTCCCCATTTTTGATCAATTGGTAGGTGTGTGGATATAGACATTGTTTATAAAAAATGCACAGGCCCCACTGGTAATTTCTTCTACTGAACAATGTGAATCTTAACACTTAACGTGCTCTGTATAAATACAGTGAGATGATAGATAGAATATACATAGTATAGTATGACTATCGAACTGTGATGTATGGCTGTCCATCAGTAATGCATAAGCACCAATCTTATTGTATTTCCTTAATTGCTGTTTTTATTCTTGCACAAATAAACTGCAATCCATCCAGTATTATACTGCTGTACGCACAAGCACAATGATCATGTTTAGAAATATAGTGACTTCACATAGAAGGCAGTCATCATAAAAATCAGGCAATGAAAGCAGCTACAGTATGAGAGCACTAATCTTACATTTTAAGGAAAAACTCATCCTACTCCAAAGAATTGATTGTAGCAGTATTTTCTGAAGGAAGTAATGGAACGACATCCCCCATTTTTGATAAACTGGTATGTCTGTGGATATGGACATTATTTATAAAAAATACAGAGGCCCCACACTTAATTTCTTCTACTGAACAATGTGAATCTAGTTATTGAATTGAAAGGCCCTTCATGCATTCTCCACTCTGTGGCATCCTGGTGCAAAGGAACTTTCATTACAGCAGTGAGGTGCCTATATCTTCCACGTTCAGCACTATCACACAGATTGTTAACACAGCACTGAAAGAGTTCTACCGGCAGCAGCAAGTTCTTACAAAGAAAACATTGCAAACAATAGGTGAAGCGCATTCAAATCTATGGGTTCATTTTAAGCCCAAGACACAAGGCTAATTCAGATTTTTGAATTTTTCCATCCTTGTTCACATCACAGTGATGGAGCAGAATCTGACGGAACTTATCCAGGTCCACACCAGTAATGCTGGGCTGGAGACAAAAGAAAGAATCATTGTTGGGAAAGAAAATCTCTCAGTCATTTTTCTAACAACATGTGCCAATGGGAAATGCAGAATGACTGAAGCATATGAAACACATTGAGGAGGGAGATAATGGAGAGAAGGATGAGGGGAAAGGTCTTGTGGCTGTACATAGGTGCAGTGGGTTTAATTAGATTTAAGGAAGTCTAAATAAGGAAGTCTAACATAATTTCTGTATTCGGTCCAGAGCATAAGTGACTGATAAAAACGTAAGAACGGCCATACTAGTCAGACCAAAGGTCCATCTAGCCCAGTGTCCTGTCTTCTGACAGTGGCCAAGGGCAGGTGGCTCAGAGGGAATGAACAGAACCAGTAATCATCAAGTGATCCATTTCCTGTCGCCCATTCTCAGCTTCTGGCAAACAGAGGCTAGGGACACCATCCCTGCCCATCCTGGCTAATAGCCATTGATGGACCTATCCTCCATGAATTTATCTAGTTCTTTTTGAACGCTGTTATAGTCTTGGTCTACTCAACATCCTCTGGCAAGGAGTTCCATAGGTTGACTGTACGTTATGTGAAGAAATACTTCCTTTATTTGTTTTAAACCTGCTGCCTATTAATTTCATTTGGTGACTGCTAGTTCTTGTGTTATGAGAAGGAGTACATAACACTTCCTTATTTACTTTCTCTATACCACTCATGATTTTATAGACCTCTATCATATCCCCCTTTAGTCACCTCTTTTCCAAGCTGAAAAGTCCCAGTCTTATTAATCTCTCCTCATACAGAAGCCATTCTATACTCCTAATCATTTTTGTTGTCCTTTTCTGAACCTTTTCCAATTTCAATATATCTTTTTTGAGATGGGGCGACCACATCTTCACGCAGTATTCAAGGTGTGGGCATACCATGGATTTATACAGAGGCAATATGATATTTTCTTTCTTATTATCTATCCCTTTCTTGATGACTCCAACATTCTGTTTGCTTTTTTGACCGCCGCTGCACACTGAGTGGATGATTTCAGAGAACTATCCACAATGACTCCCAGATCTCTTTCTTGAGTGGTAACAGCTAATTTAGACCCCATCATTGTATATGTATAGTTAGGATTATGTTTTCCAATGTACATTACTTTGCATTTATCAACATTAAATTTCATTTGCCACTTTGTTGCCCAGTCACCCAGTTTTGAGAGATCTTTTTGTAGCTCTTCACAGTCTTCCTGGGACTTAACTATCTTGAGTAGTTTTGTATCATCTGCAAATTTTGCCACCTTACTGTTTACCCCTTTTTCCAGATCACTTATGAATATATTAAATAGGACTGGACCCAGTACAGACCCCTGGGGGACACCACTATTTACTCTCTCCAGTCTGAAAACTGACCATTTATTCCTACCCTTTGTTTCCTATCTTTTAATCAATTACCAATCCATGAGAGAACCTTCCCACTTATCCCATGACAGCTTACTTTGCTTAAGAGTCTTTGGGGCGGGACCTTGTCAAAGGCTTTCTGAAAATCTAAATACACTCTATCCACTGGATCCCCCTTGTCCACATACTTGTTGACCCCCTCAAAGAATTCTAGTAGATTGGTGAGGCATAATTTCCCTTTACAAAAACCATGTTTACTATTCCCCAACAAATTATGTTAATCTATGTGTCTGACAATTTTGTTCTTTACTATAGTTTCATCCAGTAGCCCGGTACTGAAGTCAGGCTTACCGGCCTGTAATTGCCGGGGTGACCTCTGGAGTCCTTTTTAAAAATTGGCATCACCTTAGCTATCCTCCAGTCATTTGGTACAGAAGCTGATTTAAATAATAGGTTACAGACTACAGTTATTAGTCCCAGGGCAAGATTAAGGCAGGGACTTTAGGGGCTGCAGCCCAGGGCCCCAGTTCAAGGGGGGGGGCCGCAAAAATAAATCACAGGCAATGATCTCCAACTCTGGGCCACTAAAAGTCCTGTGGCACAGCAGGGCTCAGGCAGGCTGCCTGCATGCCATGTCCCCATGCCACTCCTGGAAGCAGCCGGCTGCTAGGACGTCTCTGCGGCCCCTGGTGGGGCGGGGAGGCAGCTCCACGCACTGCCCCCGCCCCCAGCACTGTCACTGCAGCGCCCATTGGCCAGGAGCTATGGGGGCGTTGCTTGTGGGTGTGGGCTGTGCATGGAGACATGCTGTCCTCCTCCCCCCAGGGGCCACAGAGACGGGCTAGCAGCCAGCTGCTACCAGGAGCAGCTTGGGGCTATGGCACACAGGCAGGCAGCCTGAGCCCTGCTGCGCCACCGTCCGGGAGCCGCCTGTGGTAAATGCCTCCTGGCTAGAGCCTGCACCTCGCACTCCCTCCCGCACCCCAATCCCCTGCCCCAGATCAGAATCCCCCTCCTGCACCCAAACTCCCACCCAGACCCGCACCCCCTCCTGCAACCCAATCCCCTGCCCCTGTACTTAAAAAGTAATAGCAAAAAAAGTTTAAGTATTTGGCTAGCTGTACTTCAAATTCTTTTTTGGCCTTCCTAATTATATTTTTACACTTCATTTGCCAGAGTTTATGCTCCTTTCTATTTTCCTCACTAGTATTTAACTTCCATTTTTTAAAGGATGCCTTTTTGCCTCTCACTGCTTCTTTTACTTTGTTGTTTAGCCATGGTATCTCTTTTCTGGTTCTCTTACTATGGTTTTTAATTTGGGGTATACATTTAAGTTGAGCCTCTATTCTGGTGTCTTTAAAAAGTTTCCATGCAGCTTGCAGGGATTTTACTTTTGGTGCTGAACCTTTTAATTTCTGTTTAACTAACCTCCTCATTTTTGTGTAGTTCCCCTTTCTGAAATTAAATGCTACAGTCTTGGGCCGCTGTGGTGTTTCTCCCGCCACAGGGATGTTAAATGATCTAGGATCACATAGCAAAACCTGCTGCGGAGCTGTGCACAGAACCCAGCTTTCCTGACTCCCAGTCCTGTACTTTAACCCTGTTTTAAACATTGTGCCTTGTGTAATGTGTGTGATTGATAGATAAATATTCTCTAAGTTAGTACTATGTGCCAGACTAATTCTATTGCTTTAAACAACCCCGAAATACCATGGGCTGGCTAACACACTATAGAAGACTTATTTTAATGGCTACATTTCCATTGTATTGCAATAGTGCTGTATCATTTCTTTGCATTAACATCTTTCCTTTGTTCTCACATTCTCATAATGAGAACAGAATTTGTGGTGTCAAAAATATCAGCTTCAGCCATGGTTACAAAAAGGAAGATGATGATGAAGAAATCCCTTGAGGGAAGAATGTTCCCACATCAGATGACCAAGTGTCTTCTTTTCTTTGTTTCAGTCATTGTTCTGGTTACTAAGGTCTTCACAACCTTTTCAGGCACCACGGCAAATGTGAAAAGCATGTTATTGAAAGTGTACCTGCTCATCTGAGACCAGCTTACAAAAGTACATTTTTTATATTTCCATGGATAGATGTTATCTGCTATTTTTGTTATTATTGGTTACATGTACACAAGGCTAAAAGGCAGCCTACAGTTAACTGTGTGTAAATGGTGGGAAGGAAAAGATTGAGAGTGGATGGAGTGCAGGTTATGGAAAAACAAGAACTGATGTTCATCAGGCTTTCAGATATGGAAAGGCAGATGTCATCATATCCAATCCATATTGTTAGTCTTCGGATACGCACAGTCAATATAAAGACTAGTTCTTATTCTTAACTGATATAAGATACACCCTGATTAATTACACTTTATAATAGGAGGAGCTGGTAACAACCCCCCTATATTTAGGCTGCCTAGCATTTTCCATTATAAAGAATGCCTGGGATCTTTTCTTTGAGAAGCTCCCCTACTTCCATTGTTTGCAGAAGACCTTTGATATTTGGCAGAGGAAATCCTCTTGGGCTACACGAGTGCCTTTTCTTTGTCCCAAGACACTCCATTTAGAATTCGCTGAGATATAAAGTGTTAAGAACTGCCAATTCCTTTGTCTCTCTGGCATGCTACCAAAACTTTCCCGAGGAATGTCAAAGTCATTGCACATTCCCAGGCTGGACTCATTCAGCTGCCAAAGCAGTAGTACCAGCACATGCTGCAATGGGAACACCAGCAAAGTGCTCTCCTATTAATTCCCTGATCCAGAGTATGGCCCCAGTGGTTCATTTACATCCTTTCCCTTGGGTTTACCACATGGGTCAGGAGCTCCCCCAACTCCTGGGAGGGGAGAGAGAGAGACAGACAGACACAGGGCTTCCTTCAACCATCCATCAAAACCCAGCATATGGCACTCAAAGCCATTCACACCTCTGGGGGCGACATATAGGACAGGAGTTCTCCAAACTCCAGGGGTCGAAAACACAGAGAGCACCGGGCCAGGCTGGACTTCCCCTCAACCACTCTCAAACAACCTTCCCTTGCTGCCAGCTAATCCAGTTAGGAGCAGTCTGTGCTGAAGTGCTGAAGGTTCAAACTCTGGTGATGATTCTAAACTGGGGTAGCTCTTAGCCACAGCATATCTCAAATGCAGTTTCACATGGGAAGCCTCTAAGGGTCTGTCTACACAACGAGTCTCAGAGTCCAGGTCAACTGACTTGGGCTTGTGAGACTCCTGCTACAGGGCTAAAAATAGCAGTGTAGACGTTCGGGCTTGGGCTGGAGCCTGGGCTCCAAGACCCTCCTGCCTTGTCAAGTCTCAGAGCCTGGGCTCCAGCCTGAGCCCAAACATCTACACTGCTATTTTTAGCCCCATAGCATGAACCCGAGTCAGCTGACCTGGGCTCTGAGACTCGCTGCCACGGGTTTTTTTGCAGTGTAGACGTACTCTAAGGTAGCCAAGATTGAAACTATGTTGGTCAAAATCAAAAGTTCAAATTGCACCTGGAAACTAAATGGAATACAGTGCAGTTATAATCTCCTGCCTGTGAGACACACCAGTAAACAGGCAGGGCATTGCCTGCACTAGCTGAAGAGTCCAGATGATTTTCAGGAGTAGCTCTATGCAGAACACATATGTACTAATTCAATATGGAGATAGCAAAGACATGGACAATTATGGCCAGGGCCACATCCAAAGAAAAGATTATAACTTTCCTGCCAAGCACAAATGGAAAAAAGAACTCTGAATCTGCACTACACTTAAGTTTTTCTGGTATAGCTATGTTGGTTAGGAGAGTGAAAAAAAATCACTCCCCTAACTAACACAGACATGTCTGCAAAAGCCCTAGTGTAGATGCAGTTACACCAGAAAAAAGTGCTCTCTTTAGCTGGTGTAAGCTGTGTCCCCACTACATCAGTTTGCCAGGATAGCTATATCAGCAAACCCCTTTTAGTGTAGACAAGGTCTTGGCCAGAGTTGCTATCTGCACATCCAATAACACCTGAAGACTTGATTAACACACTCACCCCCCCAGACTGTGAACCACAGTAATAAAAGGTTGGTAAAACCTTGTAATTGAAGGAAGTGATGTAATCTCCGCCATTTCCTCTGGTTGTTCCACCCGCCTACTACCATCAACTCAGTCTTACCTGGAGCAAATGTCATTTCAAATCAACATCTGAAACATTCTGTGTGACCCAAACAAGATTCCCCTTTTTCCCCTTTACCCCCAACAGCTAAATCAGTGCCCTTCAATCATTGAATCCTACATGAACTTGACCAAAGAAAAAAGTGTGTATATGTACAGTCTGAGACTGAACCTTCAACTAGTGTTTGTTGAACTGCATTGTCTGTCTAATTTAGAACATAAACTATCTTAGGCCTCTATTAAGAAGAAACTACTGGTCATTTTGAATTATACCAGACTGTGTGTCTGCCAGTGTTAGTGTGACATGGACAAATGTCCAACAGTGTTCATGCAGAGACCATTAAATTCATTTCTTCTTATGACTAAATTTGATTTCAGATTTTCAAAGGTTTGTGGAAATCAGGAACATATCATTCCTATGAAAAATATGAGAAACAATAAATGCAAAGAATTGTGAAGCCACCTTGACAAGCTCCATCATATCTTTGACAAACCCATCCACTTCCGGACCTTCCAGTTCTCCTGTTTTACTCTGAAAGACAGAGGAAACATTAAAGGCATTTCACCAAGTCAGAAATATAGTAATATTTTCTACCCATCAAGTCCCCCGCAAACTCCATGTATCCATAAAATCCTGTCCTCCAAACTATCGCCTGTGATTTCTCCTCTCCCCATAAACTGTGATGACATCTTCCCTCAGCTGTTTGTGAGGCTCTTTGGTGACTACCCTACAAGTCCTGTGAAGGCAGGAAATGGCACTGAAGTGCTGCTTTCCAAGTGATATAGGACAATTAGGGAATTCAGTCTCTGCTTTGCCTCACTGGTGCTGCAATCAAAAGAGCTATGAATCGGGGTTTTGAAGGTGGCATTCTGGTTGATGGGGTGAGGCAAGCATGTGGTGCAAAACTGCTTGAAGGACACAGAGCTAAGGCCAGCTCTGCTTCTGTGATTCTATAAACACTGCTTCCCCTGAGGAAAGAGACCCCTAACAATACAGCATCACCCAATGCTACACTGCATAGGAATGAATGCGAGTCCAAGTCCAGATGTGCCACTTAAACTGCAGTATAATAATACACCCCACAGAACTCACAACATCGTAGTGTGCAAAGATTTTCTCAAAATCGTTCTTCCTTTCTTCTGTACTACAAGCCTGAATGCAGGGGAAAAAATGATAATGGGTTGAGGCTAGGGCTGAGTTATCTCAGCTGAAAAAAGTAGAACGAATGCATTAGAAAATAGTGCTACTTACATCCATTTTAAATTGAAGGAGGAAATTTTCCTGGAGTGCCAAAATCCTAAAAGGAGAGATCTAAATTATGATCTTTTTGGTTATCGTATTAGTTCTACTTGTCCAGGAGGCAAGAAGATTGTAGATTATAGCGGTCTTAAGAAGGAGGTACTTTCTGAGAGATTTGTGGGTGATGTGACCATAAATCCCTCTCTGTTTGTGGGGAGTTGTAGTACGAATCCCTTGGCTCACTGTTCTGAAAATGGACTCCTTTATGTTAATGACTCTTACAGACATAGGCACTGACTCCTTGGGTGCTCTGAGGCTGGAGCACCCACGGGGAAAAATTGGTGGGTGCTCTGCACCCACCGACAACCAAACTCCCTGCCCCACCCCGCCAGCTCACCTCCACCTCTGCCTCCTCCCCTGAGCACGCTGCGTCCCCACTTCTCCCCTTAGCTCCCACAAAACATGGCAGTGCTTGCTGCCACAAAACATCTGTTTCATGGCGTAATAGGCTGTGGGAGGGAGGAAGGAGGAGCAGGAACTTGGCATGCTCAGGGGAGGAGGTGGGGAAGAGATGGGGTTGGGGGCGGGATTTGGGGAAAGGGTCCAATAGGGGCAGGGAGGGGGTGGAGTTGGGGTGGGGACTTTGGGGAAGGGGTTGGAATGAGGGCAGGGCAGGGAAGGGAGGGGGTGGGTCAGGGGTGGAGTCGGAGGGGCTGGGGGGGGTCGAGCATCCACTGGTCCCAGGAGAAGTTGGTGCCAATGCTTACAGAACATTTCCAGTGCTAGGACCAGTGGAGGCGGTTAGCCTTGAAAGCAAGAGCTATTGTCCAGTTATTCTGTAATTGGATTGCTGTGCTGAATTAAAGGAAATTCTCTTTCTCTCTTTAAAGTGGAATCAGTGGAATATGTTTATGAAAGAGAGAAAGAGAGAGCTCTTCTCATGGATGAATTCCCTGGTTGTGAAAAAAGGACAAAATAATACTGTCTTGAGCACTGACAATGTACAAATGTCCCCTTAAAGCACTATTAAAAGCCCTTCTTTCGAGCAACTATTCCAGCTCTGGGTCTCTCCTGAGCACAGAATGCCAGTCACATCAAATTGTGCCCTCACTGAGGTTTTGTGATGTGACAAATGACAAATGTTCACTCTGAGCTGGAGGGAATCTACTAAATCCATTTTACTAAGAGTCAACTAGCATGTGTGTTATAAGCAAACCACTTACAGAGTCATTATCTAAGAGGAAGCTGGAATAATGGCCTTCCTGTGGTATTTTTCATTCATTCTCTCTCTCTCGCTCTCAATGTGTGTCTCAGAAAGTAAAGAATTAAAGGATTCTGGGTTATTATTCTCAGCTAAATGTTAATGGCAAGTATTAAAGGATTCTGGGGTGCATGGAGAAAGGTGAGGTCAAGGCACAACTGAATACACACACACACGCACTTTGTAGTGGCCGAGAAGGTGCTTCAAAGGAGGTAACATGGCAGCTGAGGGAAAGTATTAAAAGATTCTGGACTGTGTGTATAGAGGTATAGTCAAGGCATAGCTGAATATATTTTCTCCTCATTAAGAGACAGCTTTAAGTATGCATGTTACAAGGTGACCACTTTATATATATCTATATGGATAGAAGCGAGGTCAAGGCACCGCTCTCTATATATTCAGTAATGCCTTGACTGCACCTCTATACACACAGTCCAGAACCTTCTAATACTTTCCATTGGCTGCCATGTTACCTCCTCTGAAGCACCTCTTCAGCCAGTACAAAATATTCTAGGGCATGTTAGTGAGGGAAAGGCAAATCCTGGCATTTCCTAGAGCTCTAATGCAGCAAGCACGTGGATGCTGTGGTAACGGGGACCATGCTGTAGAAACACCTAGACAGCCTGATTTCACTTGAAACATAGGAAGAATTCAAACTCAGACCTCTGCAGTATAAACCATCAGCTTGTGCCCAGGTCTGCTGCTAGAAGCTGCTAAACCGTAACAATACCATTAAAATCTACCTTGCCAGGTCATTCAGATCCAATCGTCCATCTTTATTTTTGTCAAAGATCTTCATCTAAAATCAAGAAGACAAAATTGCCATAAAATAGTAACACAGATAGCTGGGTAAGAAAATATGAACACAGAATGGCCTAGAAAAATTACACTGCCCTTCCCACTGTAAGGATAGCAGTGCAGAGGGCCCAAGTCCCCAAGAAGTGTGCTGACTACCACAGCACACCATCTATACACCTCCGATGGTGCAGCATGCTTCTCCCATATCTGATCAGCAATGCGGGGAGGGAGAGGAGAATGACTACTTCTTCATACCAATCCCTTTTGTCATGACCCACCGGTCTCAAACCAGGGCCTGCAAGGTTCATGGGAGCAGCCATGCTCCAACCCTCCACTTGGCAGCCTGCTGGCAATAGCTTACCTGAAACCCATGAAGCCCAGCCCCAGTGTGAGGCTCCGCTCCTGAGGTCCAAGTGGTGGAGTCCCAGAGTGGATGATGGACCTGCTGGCCCTACGTAAGCTAGTGTCAGGAACAGGAAGCCATCTGAACAACTGGGTTTCATCTTGGTCCAGACTGTGCCCCCTCCCTGTGCTTCCTGCTAGCTATACCTGCTCCTGCTTCCCCTGATTGATCTCCTGACCTTCTGACCAGTGGTGCAAGTAGAAATCATTTCTTGCTGGTACTGCACTCATGGGAGGGACACGGGGGGGGGGCACGTGACCTCCCCATGTGACCCTCCATGTGACTCATCCCTGCCCCAGACCAGGGTTCCCATGCTCTCCCCGTCCCCTCCACCACCACATATATGTATATACAAACATCAACATGCTTAACTACTCACTTTCCCCCCAAATCCATAGTATTCAGACTGTTTATATGGAATATGGGAGTTGTGTGAGGAGCCATTTCAGCATATGTATGACTTATTAAAAGACAAATTTTAAGTAGAACTGTATCCTAAACTGCTCTATGGTATTGTACCCAAACATTGCATTTCAATGGGGGATTCAACTTCCTTTACAGGAACAGACTCCTGAAACTCTTACCAGTCCACAAAAGTGGTCCATAGTCATGCAAATAGTCCCATGGTCTTCAATGGGATTGATCAAATGATTAAGGGTTTACAGGATTAGGTTCCAAGTTTGTAAATTGTTCTGGACGAAACTGACAATGCCTGAGCTGTCAGATCAGAAGGAGCTTCATTGGAATAAAGGTGAGCAGATGTGTGATAAGTCTTAGCTCCGTTGCTAAGATGAGGAACGTATTTTTCAGCAAAGTTCTTTCAGACTCCTGAGGCAGCTGGTTTAAGGCCATCAGTGTCTGGCATTATAATCTTCACTTATAGTTCTCTCACCCACAAAGCTGGAAAATGAGGCACTTGTTTTCTTTGTGTTGCTGCTCCAGTTCCAGTTAACAAAATGCATGTTAGACTAGTTTGGCTGCAAAGAAGAATTCTATGTACATGGGGGACAACACCTGATTCCTATCAGGCTGCAGAACTGGGCTGACATCAGAATCCAAACATCCTCTGGTCAGTGCAAGCAGAGGCATTCCTCTAATGATTTGGACTTGATGTGATGCAGTATGGATGCCATGGATAATTCAGACCAATGGGGAGAAACAGAATCAAAAACATTGTTTAAACACCTTCCCTCCCCCCCACCCCCCTTAAGGACTCCTGACCAAAGTAACAGCACAATACATATGCTAACAAACTTAAATAAAGCCTATGTTTAAGTTTGTTAGCATATGTATTGTGCTGTTAAAGTCATATAAAGAATGAATGCCCTCCCTGGCTGCATTCTGTTCCTGGAGTGGGGGGCTAGCGCCAAGTCTTTTCGGTACCCCATACCTGCTAAAAGTCCTTTGCTGGTACCTCTTAAACATTTTAAAAACCTTATTTGCTTTACATACAACAATAGTTTAGTTTAGTTTAGTTATATATTATAGACATATAGAACGTTAAAATGTATTACTGGCAAGTGAAACCTTAAATTAGAGTGAATAAATGAAGACTTGGCACACCACTTCTGAAAGGTTGCCGACCCCTGTGCTAGCCATTCACACCTGTCACAGAAGTAAATTGTGTCCCTAATAAGTTCTTTACTAAATTAAATACCAGCATCACACTATTGTCTTTGGAAAAATGTTGGCCCATGAGCAACTTTAAAACCCTCCAATTCTGATTTCATCCTTATCCTCATCAGTTGTAATGGTTATGGTACAGACCGGGGGAAATGCTTCATTCTGATACACAGAAATGTCAGCATTTTATATTGTCAAAGCTGGTGGGTTTATTTGGAGCAAAGCCTAGCATCAAGAAGAACCGGTTTTATCCAGGAATTTCAGATGGACAGTGTCAAGGAGTTAAACCTTATGAATATGGGTGACACCTTTTGCTTAATGTATTCAGATTGTTTCCTCCTTGTGACTCACTCCCATATATTTTATTTTATTTTATTTTGGAGTTCTTTGCCTGTTTGAAGAATAAATAAGAGGTGATCACTTAAGTCAGGAGAAAAGAGGCTCAATAAATCATAAACATGAATAATTCATGGAAAAATGGTGTAGAAAAAAAGGATTCCACTTTTTATTGCAAAAATGGTATAATATTTCATCAAGCTAGGCTGCTGTTCTCTTTCCCATATTCAGTATTGGGATAACTAGTAACATTTCTTTCACGAAACTTACTCCTTTAATGGTTATAGCTCTTCTAAAAATCAAAGTGATTTTATAAGTCCTTGAGAAGGCATATGTGGTCTGTCTCCCCTATTTACACCTTCTATAATAGGCACAGTGTTCAGCAGAGAGTTCAATCCATGTGACACAGAATAGGAAAGGAAGATCTCACAGTACTGCCAGGGAAACCAAGATGCTGTTTCTAAACATCTTCCAGAACTGAGGCAACTATGTCAGAATTCAGTTCAGAGCCTGATACTTACACCGACTCCCAAGAGCTCAGTAAGTAGAGAATGTGAGAAGGGGCCCAAATGTCCTGAGAAGCCTCTATATAAATATTTAGTCCTAGTGTCAAACACATCTCCTCCCTGCACATCACAGAGTCTGTGGTAATACTTTTTATAGTATTAGCTTTAGATAAGAACAAATAACAGTATTTTACTGAACGAATTCTTCCGAATACTTTACCCTATACATATTCAGCATGTGGTTTTTAAAGAGTACTCAACATTGGCTCAACTTTATTCCCACTGAAATTAATTAAGCCATGACCACTAAATCTTTGGCTTCTCTATGAGATTGAAATAAAGATACTAATTAATACCAATTGTGATGGCAATTTATGTGATAGAGACACCTGACTGTGACCCTAAGAAGTGGATAGAGGCCAATAACTCATTGTGCATAGGTCAAGCCAAGCCACTAATTACTTCTTCATTCATATGTCTCCTTAAGTCTCCTTGCCTTCCAGGATGCCCTCAAGGAGTACATAGTATAAAACATAACATAATAATAACCCTCCCTGCTGTAGTTATTCCCTCATCTGGGCTTTCCAGTGTGTGTTGTCTACCTTACTTCTGTTTGACTTCGATGACAAGAGCTCTAGAGTAGGAAATGACTGTGTGTGTGTGTGTGTGTGTGTGTGTGTGTGTGTGTGTGTGTGTGTGTGTGTGTGATCAAATAGCCATGACCTGTGTTCACGACTACTACTGTGGGCTAGATTAGAATTGGTGACCTAGGCGTGAAAGGATTCCTGGCCCATTACCAATCTCCTGAGCAGTTTGGTCCCCTCTTAATTTTAATTTGGACCTAAAGTTTAAATTTTATTAACTTTAACTGTGTATTTTCTAACTAATCAGCATCATTTCTTTCCCTTTGCTTCCAGCTCCCCCATCTGCCTCTTTTCTCTGAGCTCTGCCTTTGCCAAACCAAGAAAAACTCTCAGGGTCAGTGCCAGCCTCTTCCCAGGGTGTGTGTGTGTGTGTGAGAGAGAGAGAGAGGTGGGCTAGACAGAAAATTTCAGGGGCTGCACTTTACATCTTGTGGGCACACATATGGGAGCACTGAAGCACCCCTGCCCCCATGCAGGGCCCAGGAGGAGCATGAGGGCTCCGGCCCCTTGCTGCCTCTTCATGGAAAGGGGCCTGGAGCTGACCAGGACTCCAGACCTGCGGCTTGAGGACAGCCCTGCACACCTCACACCGCCTGCCGGCTTGCAGCACAGCTCAGCTCAGCGCCTGGCAAGCCTGCTGCTGGTGCCCTCAGACTGCCACATTGTCGGGACTGGACCCTTCACGGCATCTGCTGGCCCCTGCCCACCCCGCTAACAGCAGCAATATCCCCTGGGTTCCCAACTCTGCCGCAGCCCTCTGCCCCTGTGCCACCCTCACGGTGTGCAGTGCCCCGCATCGGGCTGCGCATTACCACGTCACCACGTGCCAATCCCCTCCTTGCATGATGCCTGCTTGTCTGGAACTCCTCCCCCACCCTCACTTCCTCTCTGCTTGGGGCTTTCCACCCCTTGTCCATGCTCCCCATTTCCCTAACCATGCCCCCCTTCCTCTGTCGGTGTTGCCCCCTCTGCTATGCATCCTTCCCCTGTGATTCCCCTCCCCTAATCAAGCCCCAGCTTCCCCCTCTGTGATCCCCCTCCCCTATGAATGCTTCCCCTTTCCCCATCTGTGATCCCCCTCCCTTATGCACACTCCTCCCAATCTTTTGCCCTGCATGTTCCCTTCTCCCATTTGTTGTTATTTCCATGCCCCCACCCCTTACCCATGCTTGATATACCACCCTGACTTCTCTGCTGCTGCTGGTGGCAGTGCTGCCTTCAGAGCTGGGTGCCAGGCTAGTTGCTGCCGCTCTCTCCGCTTTGCCTTCAGAGCTGGGTGGCTAGAGAGTGGTGACCACTGCTCCTGGCAAGGCACCCAGCTCTGAAGGCAGCGCTGCTGCCAGGAGCACAGAAGTAAGCGTGGCAATGCCATACCATACCACCCTTTCTTCAATGGTTAAATTTTGTGCTGGGAGGGGTGGCTACGGGAGGGTTAAGGCAAATTTTGGGGTGGTTATAGCCACTGTAAACCCCTCCCCAAGCTCCCTCATCTTTTCAGATTCTACTTTGCCTATTATAGGACCAACATCCTAAATAAGATTTCCAAATACATTTCATCTTTTGTCCATTCAGGTCAACAAAGAAAAAGAAAGTCCCACCTGAAGGCCTAGGTTGTACCTTTCTGTAATAATGATTTGCACATGAAATATGGAAAACATGTACTCAATATGGAATGGCTTTCAACAAATTAGTTCAGGTACCACATCTACTAAACTAGACATAATCCCATTACTTGGACAACTGTAGCTCATGCACATCTGCTATGTGCCATCTCTGCATGTATTACACATCAAATGCCTGGGGATACATTTATTAATTAAACTTGCTAATTTCAAGCATGTGTTTGATCTAATCCGATAATTGCATACACACACAAAGAATTACAGCAGGTACACCCCCATATCATGGATCTATTTGTGTACAAACACACATGGGAGGTTTAAATAGTTGTGGGCCTGATTTTCATTTAAACCATTTTGGCAGCATAAAGATGCCTTTCAGTGGAAACAAATGAACTGTACACCCACTTGAAAGTACCTTTACGTTGCCAGAGTGGTGTAAAAGAGCGTCGTGTAAATGAGAATAAGGCCCAGCATGTTTAAACAGTACGGCATTTTTATCAAAGCTTAATGAAAAATGGATTATTCTTTGGGAAAGCTCCTTCAGGAAAGATGCTTCCTGGTGAGGTTTGCAAGTAAGTAGTTGTGCCTGAAGGGCATAGGAGTTATTTGGCCCAATTAGCTCCTGATGGGACCATTGTAGC
Source organism: Mauremys mutica (assembly GCF_020497125.1). NCBI lineage: Eukaryota > Metazoa > Chordata > Testudines > Geoemydidae > Mauremys > Mauremys mutica. The sequence continues at coordinate 107,572,696 of NC_059073.1, forward strand.
AGATTGCCTGCTGAGAGAATTGTTTCAAGTGCTAACTGCCAGAGTTCTGCAGATGAGCTCAGTCCTGAACTCACTTTACAGACCACTGAGGAAGGTGTCTCAAAAGGGGTGTAGAAGGGGAAAAGGGAACTTTATGGAATGTAGGCAGCCCTTGTTGTCTTTGCCTACTCAGCATCTTGAGGAAGTAATGTTGTTAGCACATGACTATCATCATGCTGATCCCATGTGGGCAAATACCTAGGATAGAGTGGCTGATTCAGCACCTGTCCATCCAGGCAAACAGCCGGTGTCTCACATCTTTGTAGAACCCTAGTGGGTTCAGACACATCTGATTCCTTGTGGCAGCAGAAGTTGGTAACTGTAAGTCACCAAGACATCAGTTTTAACATGCTGGCGGAAATTGATGCTGTCTCTTTATGGCAGAGTCCAGTCTTTGAGTTTACAATGGTTTTAAATCTACATCCAAACAACCAGCAGTATGTCTGTGAAAATGCAAATTACCTGGCCGACAGGGAGGAGGAAGCTTTGCCCCTCGCTGACAACATAGAGCAAACAGCTGAGGGGGTGCTGCTAGAAACATTTACCCCTCATCAGCAGGTAGGTTCCCTTAACCAAGGGAGCTCAAGTCTCAATCCTTCAGAAAGGGGGGCAGGAAGGACTCACCCAGAGGGTGACCCCAAGACAGGAAGTGGATATGCACAGCCCTGGGGTTGGGAGACAGCTCCATAAGGGGCCTGCCAGTAACTGCATCCTAACCTCACCGATGCCTAAATATCAAAGCCCCAAAGATGTGCTTGGATTAAAAACGTATGCAGGATGGAACACTGTAGTAAAAAGAAAGCCAGTACCTATGTACATGCAAGGATCCAGGAAGGAATTAAAGGACACAATGGGTATTGAACAAACCAGACTATCTAAACAGAAGGTGTTGCATGACAAGATACTTGTAAACGTCCATTTGTGATGAAAACTTTGGCGGTAACGTTAAACCTTGTGGTGAAAAATGTGATATCAATGTTCAGGAGCTAGTTCTCAGATGTGGCCACAAGGAGGTGCTCCAACTGTGAGTAGTAAACCCTGGAATATGGGGGTTCGCACCCTTAGCCACTAAACAACTACAAAGTGCATAAACATACTGCAGTAAGGATATATTAGTGATAAAAACAATGGTTTTCACTTCTATATGCATTCCATCTGATGATCTTGTGAACTTCACAGATATGAATGAATTAACTGGGTGTTGTGAAACTAAGTTCCCTTACCTCCATTTTACAGAGAGAAAAGGGAAGGCAAAGAGAGACTAAATAACTTGCTCAAGATCACGCAGGAAGTCTGTGACAGAGCTGACAATAGAACCAAGCCACATCTCCTGTGCTTTAAGTCTTTCCCCGCCAAATTACATGGGGAGAGATTAGGGGCAAAAACCTACCCTCTTCAAGTAAATAGGAGTTTTGTCATTGACTTCAGAGGGGCTTTCACCTTAGATTCTCTCCAACCACTAATTTCCATAGAACAAATACTCTACTTCATAATTAGTTTTTATTCAGGCAAAATCCTGTTTGAATTTTTGGTCTCAGCACTCATATTGTTATCACACAAAACTAATGCTTTATTCTTTTGTAGGCAAAGATAGTGTTTTGGGTGGTTTTTTTTTAATGTAATAGGATATTGTGGTGCTTAAATTAAAGCCTTTTGGTGAATCCAATGTTATCATCAGTGGGTATTCAAAAAAATGAACCACAATAACCTTGCTCTGTATGTGATTATTCCAACAGCCTATGTAACTTGATTTGCAGAAGCACAAACTGGTAATGAGCTTTCCCTGCATGCAGCAGCATTAATACATCAGGACTAACAGCTAAAGTAGTTTTGTGAACTATAGAATGCTAAGAACAGTCAGTGCCTTTACTTACAAGGTAACTAAGGAGTGCAAGGGGCTTCTGCATAGGAATGAAAGGTTTCTGTTCAGTCTTGAAATGAGTGAGTGCTATATGGTTACAGATGCTAGAAAGTTATAAATGTAAAAAGAGGCACCTTCTGCAAATGCTGATTCAATCATTACTTGGCATCGAAGCAAATCAGGTAAGGACCTTGGCATTTGGCCCATTGACAATATTATCCTAGAAACCCTCCCTGGACCTGATTCTCCTCTGCATTGTACTCCAGATACACCTGTGCTAAATGGGTGTAAAATGCAATCAGGTTAGAGTGGTAACAATGTACACCCTCTTGGCATAGGTATAAATGACTACACAAGATGTAAGGCAATGGAGAATCAAGCCCAATGATGTTGTTTTATTTACAATATCTTGCTGGCTAATAAACTTAAATAAAATGGTAAAAAGGATCAGCAATGAGGTGCGGAGAGGAGGCAGAGAAGAAGTACTACTAATACAGCAGGGGGGACTAAGACAGATAAATGAGAGAGAAGGAGATGTTAATTCAAGCACAAGGTTAATTTTAGGTCTGGTTATTATTCATCCATAGACAATACCCACTAAAGTACATACATTAAGACTAGGATTCCATGCTGAGGTTCTGACAAACATATGAGCTTGAGTCTTGTGGTTTTTGTGATTTCACCAGAACCCATAAGTCCAATTGAAGCCTCATTATGTGCAGCTGGAGGGAGATTATTTCTATTATTATTACCATCATTTTCTCTTTGTGGTGAAGCAGTAGCAGGCATCACCGCATGTGTTTTCACTATCTTTCACGTAAGTTTAGGAGGGTTGAATATTTTCACCCTATCAGCAAAACCTCCCATTTTCTTTTCTAAACTATGGTACCTGCCTGGTCTCCCCTGGTACCCGGCTATAGTATTCCTATAGCAGGCTGCTGTTGCTAAGAGCTATGGGTAGAAGGTGCAGTGATTTGAACTCTGCCCCGGAGAATTTGCTCCCTCCCTCCACGATGCTTGTTCTGGGCCAACCGGAAGAACAAGAATCCTTAAATCACTTCCAAACAGAATTTCCCTGAATGATGGGGAATTGCAAAATGCTATGTATCTAGCTGTACATGTATGCATACATGTGTGTGAAGGCAAATATACACACACAAAAATTAAACAGGGTGAAATTCACTCCTATGCAGCCTCTAAATAAGCCAGCCTCCACAGCACAGAAGTGCCCTTTTAGCTCTCCTGCAAATAGGAGCTTCTTTGTTAGAACAATTATACTAGAAGCCTTGCCCCCATGGGCCCAGCCCTGCAAGGTACAGAGCACTGCTCAGCCCACCCCCGCTCTAGGGGTTCCTTCACCCAGGCTGGCAGCGGGCGCTGAGTGGGACTGGCGGAGGGTCCCCGGCTGGCAGAAGCTGGCGGCAGAAACCCCAGAGTGGCAGCAGGCTGAGCCACTCAGCCCGCCACTGCGTGCCATCAAAAATCAGCTCATGTGCCACCTTTGGCATGCGTGCCGTAGGTTGCCGACCCCTGGATTAGAGGTATACATTAGGTTAGCTAATCTCTCTTCCTGCCAGTGCAGGTTTGTTTCCTATTATTCCCTTACTAGAACTTTGTCTGGTCTAGTTTTAAATGTGCCAAAAGATAAGGCTTCCATCATTTCCCAAGGGAGCCTATTCCACACACTAATGATTTGCAATTTTTTCTAATGTTCAGATAAAATTTCCCCTTCTGAGTTTCATCCCATTACTCCAAGTAATATTTGCTCCCTTCTAGATATTTACACCCTGTCTGTTACAGCTCCATTTTGTTCTTACAGCTGTCCCCTTACTCCATTTTGTTCTTGTTCTCCTCTGTGGCCGCCCCTCCCTGGCTGTTAAGTTGTTTACCAGGGCCTCTGCCCTTCTCAAAGGGAGGGCCCCTTAAGTTGTCTAACCAGAGCCATTGCCCTTCTCAAAGGAATGGCCACTTATGCTAAGCGGGACCACTGCCCTGTTCAAAGGGTTAGTCCTGTAATCACCTTGTTAAAACCTGGGCTTGGTGTAGGGTGGCCACTGTCCAGAGCTGCAAGACCTATTATGTTTTTAGGATCTTGGGCATGAGTCAGACCTCTGGGCTCAGGGCTAGTCCAAACATGCCTCTGTGGCTGCCTGCAGTTTTTTCTCTGCCTTCTCTCCTCCTTGTAAGAGGGGGAGCCAATCAGAGTTATTGGCGGGAAGCTGCCAGGGTTTGCCTTTAAAAACAGACATTTTTTTGAACAGACTTCAGAAAGGTTCTTGCATTGCTGCCTGGTCTGATCAACCAGGGGTTTTGGGGGTCCTTTCTCCGCTCTCATTTTATTTTTGAGCGTACCCCCGTTTTTGAAAACCCCCCCCGAACAACGAATTTTGCCTGGAGATCTCCTGATTATTGTGAGCGAATTGAGCCCTCTCTGCATCCTCTGATGCTGCTGCTGCTGTGCCTGCTTCTGCCCCTGCTGCTGCTGCCTTGTGGGATGGTAAGAATCCCTCTGTGAAACTTTCTATACTTTTATTTTATTATTTTAGCTGCTGGCTCTGTCTCCCCAGCACACAGACTCAAGCTAAACCTTGGTCTGTGTCCTAAAACCTCTCTTACCATCCCGCCCCCCATCCTGGCTGTTGGCTCTGTCTCCCCAGCACACAGACTCAAGCTAAACCTTGGTCTGTGTCCTAAAACCTCTCTTATCATCCCGCCCCCCATCCTGGCTGTTGGCTCTGTCTCCCCAGCACACAGACTCAAGCTAAACCTTGGTCTGTGTTTTAAAACCTCTCTCTTAAACCCCGTGGCACTCTGCCACTGAAAATAAGTTTGTGCTGCTGCCTAAGTTCTGCTCCTGTGGGCTTTGCCTTGGACTGTTTTCAGCTATATCCACTGCTGCAGTCACCCCCCACTCTTTGGAGCTGTGTCCTGGACACACACCACTCAGCCCTCTGGAACTATCCTTAGCATAAGGTGCACCCATTAAGTTAAGTTTAGCATTATACTTTGTAAGTTAGGCTTAGAGAATTGTTGCATTGTGTTTTAATTTGTGTAGTCTTGGTTAAGTTAGCTCATAGATAAGATTTTGCTGTGTTCTGTATAATTGTAATTGTCTGTCTTCCCACTGCAAACACCCCCCCCCCAGCTTCTCTGTGTCTTTCTACCTTGTTACACTCTCTCTGCTGCTTAAGCTTGCAGCCTGTTTGTTCTGTCTCACTAAGTTTAAATCTCTAGCATAAAACCCCATTGGTTACTTTCTTCCTTTCTGATACCCCTCACATTCTACATTTACACCACTGTGACACATTTTTACCTAAAATTGTTTGTTATTTAACACATTTTATCCATAACTGTTAGTTGGTTATATGCTGCTGTGACACACCTTTTTACATAGAAATCGCTAGCTACCTGTTACATTTATACCTCAGTGTTAACTGATTACCCACTGTATTGTATCCTACTGTGTTGTACCCCACTATTGAAACCCCCTTACTGTTCACCAAAAAGAAACCCCTCCCCAATTGTCTACCTTAACAACCCCATACCCCTCACTATTGAATTTTCCCTGTTTTTGTATTTTCTTAATAAAGTTTATTTTGCACCCCACCCGTGTGGTAATTGCTCCCCAAGATCCCATATACCTGCTGGCAGGGACACACCCTTCAAATATTTGTGGACTGTTACAATGTGCCCATTAGTCCCAGCACTGTCAAGCTATACATAATTAATATTTTGAATCTTTCCTAGTAAATGAATCCCTCTGGCCTACTCATCTCTGAACTCCTTCCAGTTTGTCAACAGTATTATGGTAATTTGGTGCCCAGAACACGATATTCCAGATGCAGTTGCCTGAGAATCACAGAGAGGAGGATTATCATAGTGCTCTTTTGTGACACTGCCTCTGCATATACAGCCCCAAACTGCATTGGACTTTTTTCCCTGCAATATCACATTGCAAACTCAAGTCTAATTTGCTGTTAGATAGCACCCTAAATTCTTCTGGCATAACTGCTTTGCAGATTTCTTCCTCCTGTTGCATATTTGCATTTCAGATTAGATATCTCCAGATACACTAAAGTAGCCATTTTTCCAAGTCTGAAGCACAGAGATGTTAAATTACTTGTCCGAAGACACACAGCAAGACAGGAGAGTATCTAAGAATAGAAACCAGATAACTTCTGAGTCCCAGCCCCATGCTTGAACCACTAGACCATGTTTCTTCTCAACTGTATTACTATCTAACTGCACCTGTTGTGTTAGCAATCATATTATGTGCAATGGCAGTTGCTGTGTCTTGGGAAATTATGGGGGAAACTCATAGGAAGGGGAAACAAGTCAGAGGCTATGAACCAACCATTCTCTACAAATTTCAGATTGCTTACTCTCCAACTGTTGCTTGGAGTACTCACCAGGGAAGTAAATCTTAATGGAGCCTTGCAAAAGCTATTTGCTACCAGAAATCTCTTCTGAAAAGACTTTTATGCTAATTGTGGGGAATTTTTTTTCTATTTTCAAGGGGTTTTGCTATAAAACTACTTCTGTAGTCTGATTTCATTCCTTTTTAGGGGGAGTGGAAATGTACTGTCATAAGTGGACATGTGAGATTTGACGGTAAAACAAAAAGAAGTTCAATTAGTTCTCGAGTTAGATATAAATTGTCAAATTTGAAGTCATGAGTGCTTATGAATGTGTCCACAAGCTGTTTATGAAAGTAGCATTAGTTGAAGGTTTTGATGGAACTCGGATGACATCTTCCACTTCATTATCAGAAATGAACTATTTTTCTCTGAGTTGGTTTCTTATGCTCTCTCTTTCTCTCCAGGGGCAGCTCTAGGAATTTGGCCGCCCAAGCAGGGTGGCATGCCGCAGGGGGCGCGCTGCCGGTCCCGCGGCTCCGGGGGACCTCTTGCAGACGCGCCTGCGGAGGGTGCACTGGGAGGGCGGCAGGCGGCTCCGGCGGACCTTCCGCAGTCATGCCTGCGGGAGGTCCACCCGAGCCGCGGGATCAGCGAACCCTCCGCAGTCATGCCTGCGGGAGGTCTGCTGCTCCCGGGGCTCCGGTGGACCTCCTGCAGGCATGACTGCGGAAGGTCCGTCGGAGCCGCCTGCCGCCCTGCCGCCAAAATGCCGCCCCACGCACGCGCTTGGCGCACTGGGGTCTGGAGCCGGCCCTGCTCTCTCTCTCTCTCTCTCTCTCTCTCTCTCTCTCACACACACACACACACACACACACACACACACACAAACTCTGCATACAATTTTCAAATGTGGGTACCCAAGTTGTTTGCATAAAACCCACATTTGTGCATGCAAAATGGCTGATAATATAAGCAGATGGGTACATACGTTATGCACACAGCTACCCATTTTGCATATACAAATGCCTGCTTGCAGCCACAATGTTGTGGACACATCGTAACCACCAATGATTTAAAGTATGTGTGTGTTCATTCCTGAAGATCAGGCTTAGATTAGTGAATTTTAAAATGCTGCTGCTTACCCAAAAGGCTGTTACTAGTAGGGAAGGAGCTGGAAAGCCTGTGAGGATGTGGGGTGAAGAAGGGAACTAGCCGTGCATTGTGGGTTTTGAGGAACAAGAGATCTGAAAGCCTGTGTGGGGGCTGGGAGACATTGGGGTCTATGCAAGGAGAGGGAGCTGAGGGTTGGGTCTAGGTTGTGTAAATATGAAGGTACCTCCTTAGCTTAACTTTTGAACAAGTTTAGACAGAGTTTGATTTGTCTAAAATTCTAGTCACAATAAATAATACTATCCTTGCTTACCATTGTATCAGTGTATTCTTCCAGCTTTGCCTCAGGAATCATCTTTCTGTGCTGCAAAAAGAGATCTCCCAGGAAGTCCTATTGACAGAAAAGAATCAGAGTAATAGACTTTACCTTTTGGAGTTCAAGGAATAATATTAAAAATTGAGGCCCCAATTTACCAAGTTACTTAAACACAAGCCTAACTCTGAGTACATGAGGAGTTCCACTGGCTTCAATTTAATTTAAATTTATTTGATCTTTTACTTTTTTTAGTTTATATGTAGTGTTAAAATATATTTTAAAATAATCAGATTCTCCTGTAACAGACATAATGGAACTGTGAATTAGAGGATCAGCTGTATGTAGGGGACAGTGGATTTTTTTGTTAGTGACATTTATTTCTTCCCAAACACTTAACTTTCTAAATAATCTTAAATCATTACGGCCCAAACTCTACAAAGCACTTAGGACCAGATTTTTAAAGGTGTTTAATCACCTAAATCCACACTTAAGCATATGTTGAAGTCCCACAGACTTCAATGGGACCTCAGCATGTGCTTAACTTTAAACATATGCTCTCTCTCAGCATATGCACAGTCTGCCCAGCCATTTGACAGAATCAGCAGCAGCAGCCAGGTGAAGAGCCGGTAGCCCGCTGTTGAAGTAAGCCAGCAGGCACTCATCAAGGATGTGCGACATAGTCTGAAGTTAACCGCATCTACATCGCAGGTTGTTAGAGAAACCCCTTTGAAACATCAGGGAAGTGTGAGATGGGGTCAAAGTCATCAGTACCATAATGTCCTGCTATGCTGATAGCAACATAAGTTTCTCGCAAACAGATTACATCGGTACTGTGACGAGTGGCTAAGGACTAATGACTCTGTGTTGGCTGCTGATAGACCCTCAACATTAAGCTGAAGAATTCGAAGCGCCAGTCCAATGGCTCAGAAGTCAAAAGATGGCAATACATTGGGGTTACAGTCAGGTGGCATGTGATTAAGATTCACTGCCGAATTTGCTGCCCAAGTGCTTTGCAGACCAACGATAGATTTCTGAACGTGGTGAAAAGTGAAGTGTTTGATTAAGTGCTTTCCTGAATCGGACCTGGGCCTGAAAATAAAATAAATGTTGAGCTAAATTCTGCCCCCACCTTTGCAGGCACAGAAAACCATTTATTAATAGGCACAAAAGTAATTAGCTAGTTAATACAACGGAATTGCTGTGGCTCTGTTCTGCAGAGGTTGGAGAGGGGAGGCTGGGCTAGGGACTGTGCACATTTGTAAGATATGGAGGAGTGCTCTGGTGGTTGTCTCCACAGCAGTCCAGAGGTGAGTTGGGGGGCGGGGAAGAGATGTAAGCCCAGGGATGGGGGGGAAGGAGTGGGGCACAAAGGTGAGCTCAGGTGGTCCACAGATAAGAGGATCTATTGGCCAGTTCCTCACACAACCATGCAAGAGAACCACAGATCTAGCAGCTACAATTACAGCCAGTGTGTTCTCGAGTGATTGATTGCTACAGAACAATTTTAAAATGCCATTTATCAAGTTCACAAAAAGGCAGTAGAATTACTAAAGCCAGTGGAAAGACTCCCATTGATTTCAGTGAGTTATAGATCAGGCCCAAAAAGATGGTTAAAATAACTTACTTTGAGCTCGCCAGCTGAAATAAATCCACTGCTATCAGCATCATATTTGCGCCAAATCTGGAGGGAAAAAATTGGTAAGACCACATTAATTTTGCACTTAATCATCAAATAAGTTGATTATCTCATACAGCTCTAGATCAGATCTCATTCAGTTCCATAATTTGCATGTAGCCATATTATTGAGTACTTAATTCACTATAGACAAAGTAAAATTATCCACATACAGTGTTTTTTACTCTTATTTTGATGTTGACAGAACTGTGTATAGCACGGTATGGAAAAAAGGAATCTGCAATCAGCTATTTATTATAGACAGTCTCTTTCTATAAAGGAAAAATATAATCAGACTGAGAACCTGATCAAAATTTTGTACCTAATTTGTGCACAAAGCCATCATGTTTGCATACTCAAAGTGGTAATTTGCCTGTGTAAATGACCAGTTAGATGCATAACTGGTCATTGTGTCCACAAACACCCAATTTACATGTTAATCAAGATTATATATTCAGTTTGGAAATCAAGCCTTTGAAGTAGAGGAATATATTTAAAAATAAAGTTTTTTTTAAATAATGGCTTTTAAAAGCTCTCACTACTCTGGTGCTTTTCCTATCGGAGTAAGTCGCTCAGTGTCTATGAAGGAGACGTGCACAATTCTGTTTGGCTATTCACCCAGGTGGAGTATTTTTGTTTTTTGTGGGCAATTAATTTTAATGAGCAAGTGCAATGTCTTTTGTTATAACCACCATCATAATAAAGGGTAAGCAAGTAAATTTTGTCTGGGCTGGTCAATTTTCATGAGTGTTGCAAGGCTGATATAGTGTTTCTGCAGCAGCTAGCAATGCCAAGAATATAGGACCAAATCCTCCTCCAGATTTGTGAAGATGTTCAAAAGCTGGTAGATCAGGCCACCTGATTTCCCCAAATGTAGGGGAACTCCTTGGGTGGTCTAGAGTTGCCATAATGGCTCTGACTCTGCTTCCTTCCTTGCCCCCCTTGTGCAGAGGTGTGGCAAGGAAAAGGAGGCATTCCAAGGGCATCCCTATACCCCAGTACTCCCCGACTGACAGAATTGCACTGGCTGTTCACAGCCCCACTCCAGGGCCACTTAACAAATCCCTCAATCCACTCTAAATTCTGCCTTGGAACGTGACGGACAACTCCAGAATCAGGGAAGAGTGCCAGTACCAAGGTGGCTCAAAACCTCCTTTGCCAGTCCCCACTGATCTTTGTCCAGTGTACAAATGATAAAGCCAAGGATCTGACCCCAGCTCTCTAAAGGGTTAAACTGTTCAGTGGGTTGCTACAGAAACCTTTCATCCCTGGAGAAAATGGACACGTATCTTTAACAAAGTCTTCAAAGTGCAAGCATCTACTCTATGCAGCCCCTGGTTTTGTCCAGCCTATCTACGGTACAGAATGTTCACAACTTCAACAGCTAAGAAAATGCAGCCTTCCATTTTCCTTACTGAACATGAACTTGTACAAAATTCCACAGAGGTCCAATATACTAATCTACTTTAAATAAGAGTCTGCTTATAGGTGCCATTCAGAATAATTGACAGCAAAGTACAAGGGGTGAAGGCAAAAGACACACACCCGCATAAACTCCACACTGTTGTCCAAGGGTGTTTCCCGTCGGAAAAGCAGCAGAAAGTTCTCATCCTCTGGCAAGATCATATCTGCAAGCTAAAAGAGGCAGGTAAAGATTAGAGCAAATGTACATGACTAGTGACACTATGCAGGAAATAAAAGATGAACATGTTGTTTCCATGTAAATTACACTTTGAGCAAGCAGTTTGAAATTTATACACATTATCTTTGTGTCCCCACTCCCTCCCCCCAACCCCCCCAATGTCCCAGTTATGCATGATCCATTTTCTAATTTCATTGTCTTTAAAAAAAAAGAGATATTTTGGGAGTTTACCTCGTGTATTTGTAAACGTCCATCCGCAGTGACATCGTAGGCAGACATGAATCGCTCTTTCACCCTCTGAAGCTTTTCCTCTGTTATGGCATCCTGCAGTTTGAAAAGCCACGCACACACAAACAGAATCACTTAGGGCACTAGAACATCTCTTGGATGAAATTTACTGTCACAATTGTCCCATATATGAACGTTACATCATTTAGAATTCTCAGTGCAGTGCTTCTATTGGTCCATGCACAGATGCCACATAGGGTAAGTTTTAGAATGGAGCCCTACATGTAGCTCAGTGGCTCATACACAGTATGATGGAGACTCATTTCAGGCATCTGGAGATGCCTAAATGTTTCAATGTCATTCTCCTTAGCCAGCTGGTCCACATAGTGCAACTGTAATTCCCCCACTCCCTGGGGGCGGCAGGGAGTGTGTATTACAAGAGCTAGAATGTACATTTTACTCTTGTACTTTATGGATTACAGCAGTTTCCTGGGAAATACATCTTTGTACTTTTTCATTAGGTCATTTGGCTTAGCAGATGTTGGTGACATTGTAGCTGGCTTGTTTCATACGGTTATCATCAATGTGAAGGGAGATCTAGAACTGCTCTGAAACTAAGCCCTGGAGGTATCAGTGTTTATGATATGGAATTTTAAGCATCCTGCATTCTTTGTGCTTGCATGTCCAATGACTTACTCCCCTTTCAAACAATTTGTAGGTGGCGAATGTGAGAAGTTGAGAGTTTAACTGTTTATATGATTTGGCAGGTATTAAACTGACTTGTGGCCAATTTAACCTGGCAACATTTTTGAACAACTGGTCTGTCTGGGCTGCGCCACCTGTGATACTAAAGCAGCAACACCTTATTTTGGTTAGAAAAACTCAAGCAGAGATGCAGAGATAGGGAGAAGAAATTTAGTGGTGATATGCGCAGCATCCAAAAAGAAATACACCACAGCTGACAATTAGGATTTCCAAAGGAGATATCGCCAATAATTTCAGATAAATAGAACTTGCAAGGCAGTCTGAATAGAAATACCCATTTATGTCACACCTCTCTGCTTCCCAACTTGGCTAGTTCAGAGACTCATTATTACCTCTTCTCCGCCTACTGAGGGGTTCATATGCCTTCCTCTGACGCATTGTGGCCACTGTCAGACAGAATAGTGGTGGACCTTAGGTCTCATCCAGTATGGTAATTTCTAGGTTCTTATGACAGGTAGTCCTAGAAAAGTGAGTACTATTAAGATTATTGCCATGACTGCATACCACTTGATTAAGGACAAGGGACTATTAAAATCAAAAGCAATTGATGTAAAGAATGAATACCAATTCTGTATCCCGCTGCTGAGTGGGATGAAGCTGGAGATACTGAGAGCTGCGGTCTAAGCACAGGAAAAACTGAGCACATGGGAATGTCAGACCATGGGACTAGAATCCAGGAACTCCTGAGTTCCAGTCCAAGTGCTGACACCACCTCTTTGTGGGGTCTTGGGGAAATCACTTAACCTCTCTGCTTGAGTTACCCTCCATGTAAAATGGGGACCACAACTACTTGCTTCACAGTAGTTAATGTTTATAAAGTGTTCTGAGGATGACAAATGTGGAAATTATTCTTAATTTAACTTATTATTATTGCAGCAGCTTTCCAAGGTTTAAACAAGGCAACAACAGAAGGACTTGTCATTGGGCCCTGAGTCAGCAACATACTTAAGCATGGGCTAAATTAGCATTTACATCCACTTTTCACTGTCAGAGGTACAAGGCCGTAGAGAATCAGGCCCTCAATCTTTCATTCCGGAACAATCTATAAATTTCTTGCAGCTAACATGGTTGTGCTGTAGGCACAATGACTAAGGCTAGCCCTGTACTATCATGGTTAACTCACAAGTCGATATTTTGAAAACTTGCTCCCCGCTGAAATGAATTACAGTAAGGACACCCATGCCTTGAAGCTCACAAATCTTTTTGATACCATGCAGAATAATCAGTAGTCACGTGTGACCCAGGAACCTTTTGGTGCCAACTGGCAGAGAGAAAGGAGATTCATGGAGTTTTAACAGGGATCCCCTGGGTCAGATATATGCATATTAAGTTCACCAAAGTGTGGTGTGTGAGGTCTCTAATAGGAGCCAATAGTCCACTAGTCACCCCAATCATTTCAAAATGTATGGATGGATAATAATTAAGGATTTGGAGATCTATGCTGGAAATTACATTCTCTAAGGCAAATAACCAAGAGATGGCATGACTTCAACAGGTTCCTTTCAAACAGGAGGTAGCAGATACTTAGCTCTGTCTGGTCATATGTGTATTGGACATTGTATGTCTCACAATGCAGGCCTATTTGCATACTAAGCCCATACAGGCAAGTCTTATCTTACGCGGGGGTTCCGTTCCATGGTTATCGCGTAAAGCGAAAACCGCGTATACTCAAAATTATATCCCCAAGCCCTTTAAATCCCAGCTCCAGCAGCCAGGCAGGGGCGGCATTTAAATGGCTCCTCCGGGCTCCCCGCTCCGGAGCTGCATTTAAATGCTGGCCCCGGCCCCACTGCCGGAGCTGCGGGCGGGATTTAAATGGCTCCACTGGGCTTCCGGCCGCGGCGGGGAGCCCGGTGGAGCCCTTTAAATGTCCCCCCGGCCTGGCCGCCGGAGCTGTGGGCGGGGTTTAAAGGGCTCCACCGGGCTTCCCGCCGCGGCGGGGAGCCCTTTAAATAATGGCCCCGGCCCCACCGCCGGAGCTGCAGGTGGGATTTAAAGGACTCCGCCGGGCTTCCCGCAACAGTGTGGAGCCCGGCAGAGCCCTTTAAATCCCACCCGCAGCTTTGGCAGCCGGGCTGGGGCTGGCATTTAAAGGGCCTGGAGCTCCACGGTTTCTGGAGCTTCGGGCCCTTTAGTTCGCCCCAGGGGCTACCAGCCACCTCTGCAGCTGGGAGCCCCCTGGGTGATTTAAAGGCCCTGGGACTCCCAGCCACAGCTGGTGCCCCAAGACCTTTAAATCTTGAGGCCACGGCTCTTCCGCTTGAGGCCACGCCCCCCGACTCCGGCCGTACAGCATAAAGTTGAAATCGCACATGTTAAATGCGCGTAAGTTGCGACAGACTTGTACTCACTGCAATATTTACAGGAAGGAGGGGATCTTGTTTACCAGTAAATACAATGGATTGTGGGGCATACCTGGGAGTGCAGAGATACAGTCTAGATTTTTCACATAGGAGAGAAGCTGACAGTGTGGCTTGTCTCACGAAAAAGGGATCATAGCCCATGCGGCTGGAAAGTGTTGGTAATACTTTATTAGACACGAGGGTCTTGGTAATTAAGCCTAGGTTCTAGAATGTGTGTTATGATTTTATTTTATTTATTTTCTTCCAGTACTTCTACTTGTTATCACTCAAATCTCTCTACTTCGTTGAATTAATTTCGTTGTTTTCACTATAAACGTACCTAAGTGCTGTGTGTTAAGGGGAACAGTGGTCTGAGGTGTACCTGGTAAGATGAGTTGTACTATTCCTTTGGGCGCAGTGAATCTGTGAATACTTTGAGTGCCCAGTGAACAGGGAGACCTCAGAGGGCTCGGGGGTTGGAGTGTGCCTATCGCCAACCTGTAGAATCAGAGTGGGGCATGCATAGTCTTAGAGGGGAGTGCTTGTGTTGCCCGTGGAGGTGACACAGACGAGGCTTCCTCATGCTAAAACCAGGTGGTAGCAAAGTGTCTCACAGCCCCGGGTACCCACGGGGAAGCATCATAATATGATGGTACCAATTTCCAGCTGGTTCAAAAGAATACTACTGTGTAGGATTTTCCCCCTTAGAACCTCTGCCACAGTCAGCAGTAGTTACTCTAGTAGAGTAACATCAGGATTTCATAGATGAGAGAATGGAACCATGATTAGATTATGGGCTTGCCTACACTTGAAGTGCTACAGTGGTGCAGCTGCACTGCTGTAGTGCTTCCATGTAGACACTTCTTATGCCAACAGGAGGGTCTCTCCCATCGGCATAGGTAATCCACCTCCCCCACCGACAGTAGCTAGGTTGACTGAAGAATTCTTCTGTTGAGCTAATACCGTCTATACCCAGGATAGCTGTGTCGACCTAACTTTTTAGTGCAGATGAGGCCATACACTGGAACTGAAGTATCTACTCTCTACACATACTTCAGTCAACATGCTCATGTATCATGTATTTGTCTGATCACATTCTGATATCTTGCCCAAACCTGATGCTATATTTTTATGACCTAAAAATGAGCTAGTGTTCATCACTGCTTTTGAAAATTAAGACTGCTCAAATTGATTTCAATGAACGTTGGGAGCATAAATTCCTTTGAGAATCTGGTCCTAACTATAGTTAAAGTTACACGTATGCCTAAATGCTTTGCTGGATTGGGATCTTTCTTTTCCCTCTTTGTTCCCTACACATCCTGCATGTTTAGAAGTGCCTGCTGTTTTCCAAATGCCCTTCATCCATCAATAGTAAAGAGATCTGTTTTATTTCATTATGACATAAGAATATAATTTGATTTCTCTTTATCTGATTTCACAGCAAAAAAAAAAGACCTCAACAACTCTCTCATGCATGAGAACATTAGTGATCTATTATTATTATTATAACATACCCTTCATTGGGCATCCTACATTGAAATCAAAAGGAGAAACTGTTAATCAAGTAAATGTCTTCTGTTTATAAATGTCAAGTCCAATTAATTAATAGAGAATAGCTCTACTGAAAAGAATGAAGTAGCTCTTCTGACCTGGTTGTATACATCAATTGATTACATGTGAGTGGGTGTGGAGGATGGATGGATAGACAGACAAAACAATAAGTGGGGCACTTTTGAACAAACACAATACTGTTTTCTTACACCTAAAAATTATAACTCTTTCTCATGGTATTTAAATTGGCTTCCAGAGCAGAACACTTCTCAGGCATTAGACAAGCATATCAGTTGCTATTTTCAATAGCCTGGCAAACTACTCTGAAATTATCCTCCTCCATGCCCAGTAGGATAAGTTATTTTTGAAACTATAATCATCACTGATATTTGAAAAAATGTGCTGTGGAATTCAAACTAGTGTTTTCTTATAAAAGCTTATTGTTCAACTGTGTGTCAGCTTTTAACAACTTCATTGAATTTTAGCTATGTAAGAGCATTGATAATGAGAATAAAAATAGGATTTTTTACAATTAACTATCTTATTGGCTAAATCACTTAAAGACGCATCATTTGGAATGTATGCAAACCATAGCACCATTAGCTTTCGGTCCAGATGTTCTTCAGTATGACAGATGTTTCAAAGTTGCCCTCCCTCTCTATGCAGCACCATTCTCTTTCTTGTAATGTAAAAGGTAATAGGAGTATATTACTATCTCTAAGCAGATCATTTTACTTCCAGAGAGCAAAGGCAGAGTCAAAAATGCACAATCTGGGTTTTCTGAGAGCTATGCTAGAAGTGAAGTCTTTATATATCATTGTACAACATCAGCTTCAGTCTCCAGCTTTGTTCTTTAGCTCCGTACCCAACGTTTGGAAGGGCAGAATCTATTCTGCTGTTGATGCAGGGCAGTCAAGAGCTGCATTTCACCCCCACATAGGGGAGTAAGAAAGCATCTTATGCGGCTGCCCTGGGGCTGCTACTCACTTCACTGTGCAGGTGGATGGGGACTAGGGTAGCCATGGCTCTGTACCCCAGCATGCCAGCTATTGCAGCTGAGCAGTTGCAGAGGCCAAGTAAGTTGCTCCATGAAAAGACCTGAGGCAGCTTATTTCCCATCTGAAGGAAGGGGGAAGCAGGGGTAAAATGTTGACTCTAGAAAGCTTAAACAAGTCTGAATCTACTCTGGGGGCTAGGTTTTGTTTTCACATCACTGCTGTAATATTGCTACAGTGAGGCAGTGAGTCTGGAAAGATGATAATGTTAATATCACAGTAACAAATATTGCTGATAGTTAAAACTTCAGAAGTCTTGTGCATTTGGGAGGGGCCTACTCCAGAAACAGCAGGGAAAAAATTCTTACCCATCAACCTAGAAGCAGAATGTAAAATACTAGAGGTCTGGGTCTGAAGACAGCTTTGGATTTTACAGTGGAAAATGTTTAAACAAATGACATACATTGTTACTATTAGTTATAGAGCTTAACATACTTACAGATCTTTATATCTTCAAAGCACAGTACAAACATCAATTATTATCACTTAACTGTATTAATTTAATTGGTTTTCAATAATTGCCATGGTTTCCACCGACAAGATTCAAATGTCCCTTAAAAAAGTGTCCTGCCAATGCACAATTCAGTTACACTGTGTAGATGTGACCTGAGGATGCATTTTCTGCAATTGGAAGATACTACTGTAGTTTTAAAGATAACTGCTAGCCTGTATTAGTGCTCTCCTCCTCCCTACCCCAAATCTTGGGTAACCTGAGATTGTTCATATTACAAGGAGAAGAAGTGAGAGAGGGAGCTTGTTCCAGACTGACAGACATCAACTACATAGAAACAGAGCTACCACACTGATCAGAGCCAGGTGTGACAATAACAGAAAATGTGGAAGTGGCAGAAGTGTTAAATGACATGTTTCAGTTTTCACCAAAAAGTTTAGTAGCAATTGGACATCTAACTTAAATGCCAGTGAAAATGAGGTAGGATCAGAGACGAAAATAGGGAAAGAACAAGTTAAAAATTACTTAGATGAGTTAGATGCCTTCAAATCACCAGGGCCTGATGAAATACATCCTACAATACTCAAGGAGCTGAGTGAGGAAATATCCGGGCCATTAGCGATTATCTTTGAAAAGTCATGGGAGGACTGGAAAAAAGCAAATATAGTGCCAATCTATAAAAAGAGGAATAAGGACAACCCAGGGAATTTCAGACAAGTCATCTTAACTTCAGCACCCGGTAATATAATGGAGCAAATAATTAAGCAATCAATGTGCAGACATCTAGAAAATAATAAGGTGGTAAGTAACAGTCAGCATGGATTTGTCAAGAACAAATCGTGTCAAACCAACTTGATAGCTTTCTTTGACAGGGTAACAAGCCTTGTGGATGTGGGGGATAAAGCGGTAGATGTGGTATATCTTGACTTTTGATATTGTCTTGCATGACCTTCTCATAACAAACTAGGGAAATACAAGCTAGATGGAGCTACTATAAGGTGGGTGCATAACTGGTCGGAAAACTGTTCCCAGAAAGTAATTATCAGTGGTTCACAGTCAAGCTGGAAGGGCATATCGAGTGGGGTCTGCAGGAATCAGTCCTGGGTCCGGTTCTGTTCAATATCTGTTTATTTTGGACATTAGCAAAATCTTCCTGTCAGGGTAGTTAAGCACTGGAATGAATTGCCTAGGGAGGTTGTGAAATCTCTGTCATTGGAGACTTATAAGAACAGGTTAGACAAACACCTGTCAGGGATGGACTAGATCAGGGTTTCTCACAACAAATTCTTTTGTGGCCTCAGAGTGGCCACTCTCACTGGTGGCCACACTGACACTTTTCCCCTAAAATACTTAATTAACTTTAGGAAAAACAATTAAATATGCACAGATATACATTACAATGATTTGGGTGTGTATTTGTAGCTTTTTTTTTTGGCAGACTCAATAATGCGTTAATTAAATTCGTGACTGAACTCCTTAGGGGGAGAATTGTGTGTCTCCTGTTCTGTTTTACCCACATTCTGCCATATATTTCATGTTATAGCTGTCTAAGATGATGACCCAGCACATGTTGTTCATTTTAAGAACACTTTCACTGCAAATGTGACAAAATGCAAAGAAAGTACCAATGTGCAATTTCTAAAGGTATCTACAGAATTTGACCCAAGGTTTAAGAATCTGAAGTGCCTTCCAAAATCTGAGAGGGACGAGGTGTGGAACATGCTTTCAGAAGTCTTAAAAGAGCAACACTCTGATGCGGAAACTACAGAACCCAAACCACCAAAAACCTTCTGCTGGTGGAATCTGACTCAGATGATGAAAATGAACATGCGTCAGTCCACACTGCTTTGGATTGTTATTGAGCAGAACCCATCATCAGCATGGATGTATGTCCTCTGGAATGGTGGTTGAAGCATGAAGGGACATATGAATCTTTAGCGCATCTGGCATGTAAATATCTTGTGACACTGGCTACAACAGTGCCATGCAAACACCCTGTTCTCACTTTCAGGTGACATTGTAAACAAGAAGCAGGCAGCATTATCTTCTGCAATTGTAAATAAACTTGTTTGTCTGAACGATTGGCTGAAAAAGAAGTAGGACTGAGTGGACTTATAGGCTCTAAAGTTTTACATTGTTTTATTTTTGAATGAAAGGTTTTTTTGTACATAATTCTACATTTGTAAGTTCAACTTTCATGATAAAGAGATTGCACTACAGTACTTGCATTAGGTGAATTGAAAAATACTATTTCTTTTGTTTATTACAGTGCAAATATTTGTAATAAAAATAAATATAAAGTGAGCACTGTACACTTTGTATTTTGTATTTAATTTAGATCAATATATTTGAAAATGTAGAAAACATCCAAAAATATTAAATAAATGATATTCTATTATTGTTTAATAGCGCGATTAATTGCATGTTTAATTTTTTAATTGCTTGACAGCCCTAGTCAAAACACAATGTGAATATAATTAAGGGAATTTTTCTTCCATAGAAAGGGGCAAACAGGATCAGATAAAATAAGAATTCTCCAAACTTTGCTCAAAGTTAGGCATATGGAGATTGTGGCTATTTGAGAAGGAATAAAAAATGACACCAAGTTTGCAAGCTCAGGAGCCATGGGTAGTACGATAGTTATCAGTGACAGAGAAAGGAGGAGGGGCAGATCGCTACTGTCAATTGATAGAAATTACAGGAATAAAAAGCAGTGCCTGACTCCAGTTTTCATTTTGGAAAAAGAAAGGTCACCTTGCTCAAAGAATTATGATCTGTATTAGATTATAATGGTGACTGAACCAAGTCTGGAAGAAGGATTTTTACCCCTTAGCTATCATCATGTGAACAATAAAACTTCAAAGACACTGGCTTAGGTCCCAATCTAGCGGAGTGCTGAGAGCAGCTGAGCATCCTCAATGGCCAATGAAGCCTATGGTAATTGAAGGCACATCACTATTTAGGATCAAGTCCATAACATGTATCTCATTAGCAAACAAAAGATTATATAATTTTGCTATGAAAATATAAACAGCTGTAAAAAATATGGCCCATGGCATTTATCATAAATCACTTGATTTAAGGACAATTTTTTTTACATGGCATTTATCATAAATCACTTGATTTAAGGACAATTTTTTTTACAAGAACATTTCTTATTAAGGATAATACCCCACAAAGCTTTGCATGGGACAATTACTGTAATTCAACCCACCATAGTAAGTACATTTTCCCCTCTTCACATCTGATCCTGTCCTTGAATTTTGTGAAAAATACTTTAAAAATATTTCACATCAGAAATGTAATTGACATATTCATACTTCTCATTATGATGGAAATGACATGTTTACCTTTTTATCCCCACAGTGTTTAATTTCTTAAGGATGGTTGTCCATAACCTTCTGGAGACTTGACAGTAATCTCTCTCCTTTTATCACATTTTTTTCTTTTGGGTGCCCTTGCCCCCATGTTCTCTCATATTTCTTTGCTTGTTAAGAGAGCTGTGCTGCTGGTAGTGATTTATTTTAATGAAAACACAGTGATGAATCATTTGTTTTGGAAAAAATAAAATGTGCAGAGAATCACAGGGACTTTAGAACTTGATGTAAGGGTAGGTCTAATTTAGGATATGCCAACCTTGAGAGTATCACTTTAATCAAGAACAGGTCATGTCATTAACAATTACCATTCTCCCCCACATGAGGAGATGGAAAATAGGATTTTTCCCTGCAATTAAGTAAGTACATCACGTGTAGGGGGGAAAAAAGTCTAAAGCACTGAAAAATGCTGGTTTGCAAGTGATTTTTTTGTTTTTAAATTCCCAACTTCCCTTGTTCATTGGTACAAAGGCAGGCAGATTGCACCATTCAGTTCTGTCTGCAGCTAGCTGTCAGTGTCTGCCAAATTGGAAAAACAAATCCTTGGACTAATTCAGATCTCACTTAGGATCTGATCCTTTAACAGGCTGCATGCATGCAAAGCCCTGTGTCCACATGAAGCCAGATGCAGGATTGAGATCTCAGTCAATGCAACTCTCACATAAGCCAGTGAGAACTGAACTCATGTGAGAGCCTGAATCTGCCATGTGCCAAGTGCCTCCTATGCAGATTAACTACAATAGCCTCTTAAAAAAAAAAAAATAGCTAGCCTTCTACTTGCATCCACAAATTGTGGGCACAAATATTTGATGGTCCAATTTATTCCTCCACAAATCTTAGGCATGTATATGACCAACTGTCCATAACTGATTGTGGGTGGAAAATGAACCAGTAGATATGTCCACTCAAAAAAATAGTGGGCACAAAAATGGAACTAAAGTCAGGCTGGAACTCAGGACCTATATACATATGACAGAAATGGCAACTTCCAGCAGTATCCTGGACAAACCCTACTGAAGTAAGTTTAAGTATTTTAGGAGTTTACTATATTAAAAATGCAAATGTTCATGTTATTATTGTGGGTCTGTATGTAACTTGTTTAGGAGGGAAACGTGACTAATGTAAATTCGGGGAAGTGTTACAAGCTTCAAAGGACTACTTGAAACAATGTGAACCTTTAAAGTTAAGTGGGTTTCCCAGGAAATTTCCAGGGAGAGGCGCATGCAAATGTTACCCACTCAGGTTATACAAGAGCTCGGCCTTTTGAAGCTCTGCCCTGAGGAGGGGACCTTTTGTCTGCTGATCACCTGTTACATGAGGACAAGGTCAGAGGCCCAAATAGTAGGAGTGACTCTGAGATTCATGGGTGTGCTTATTCTGAGCTAATAGTTGTTACAAACCTATGGCTGCCAAAAAAAAAACCCTACATGAGGCTGGAAGGTTGGGGGTGATCTCTGGTAAGCTTATTAGCATGGGTGCAAGTTCTTTTAATACTTTGATATATTTTCTCTAATGCTTTCACCTTAAGAATAAACATGCTTGCTTAGGAAAGCTGTGTGGTATCGTGAACAATTATGCTTTTTATAGCCTGTGAACCAGCTTCAATAGGCGAGAGCTCCACATCAGACTATTCCATAACTCAGTGGTTAGAGCACTCACTGGAGAACTGGGAAAACCCACATTCAGATCCCTGCTCCACATCAGGCGGGACAGAGGGGACATGTAACCTGGGTCTCCCACATCCAGGTGAATACGCTAGTCATTGGGCTAAAAGTTACAAGGGAAGCTGCCACTATTTCCTATTCCCACCCCAAAGAGTGTTTTTCTTGCAAAACAAAAAAACCCAAAACAAAACAAAAAAAACCAACTGCTTAGGGCCCTAACTCCAGGAGAGTTGTGAATTCCAAGCAGTGATAGTTGCCTCCCTGCAGCACCAAACTCCCTGAGAGGGGCAGGACTCAGGCCACACCTCTCTCCTTGACATTTCCTACTAGCTAAGGTCTGGTCTACACTACGCGGGGGGAGGGGGCGAACTAAGGTACGCGACTTCAGCTACGCGAATAGCGTAGCTGAAGTCGAACTACCTTAGTTCAACTGACTTACCCGTCCAGACGCGGCGGGGTCGAACTCCGCGGCTCCAAGGTCGACTCCGCCACCGCCGTTCGCGGTGGTGGAGTTCTGGAGTCGACCGGAGCGCGTGGGGAGTTTGAACTATCGCGTCTTGATTAGACGCGATAGTTCGAACTCCGAGAAGTCGAACTCACCGCGTCGACCCGCGCGGTAAGTATGGACCTACCCTAAGTTAGGCAGCAGCCTGCTCAAGCCATTTCTACATTACAGAATTATGCCGACCTAACTTACCGTAGTTATTAAATTGCTTTGGTGTACGTGCACACTTTGCTCCTTGTGTTGTTGGAGTTCATCCTTGCCAGGACCACTTGTATCGATTGTATTGTCAGTGTGAGGCATTGTGGAACAGCTGCTGAAAGCTAGTAACAGTTGATGTAAGCAATGCAGTGTCCACACTGACACTGCGTCCACCTAGTTACATCACCCGTGACTCTATGCCACATGGGGAATTTACTAAATTGGTGTAAAAAGGCACTTATGTCGGTGGGAGTCAAATTTAAGTGAAAACACTTCCACAGCTAGATCGCTGCAACGCAGCTTACGTCAACTTCACCCTGTAATGTAGACCAGGCCTCAGTATGATGGTCTTTTGTGGATCCCATTCTGTGACAGCTAACTCTTTCTTCCATGCACTGGGCACGTAAGTACCTAACTCAGAGGCTGTGGATTCCACTGGGTGCAGCAAGATGCCTAAAAGTTAGGCACTGCAACACTGAGCATCACAATGCCTAAATCCCTTTGTGGATCTAGTCCTTAGCCCATCAGTATAGACTAGTAATTAGACTACAGAATCCTACCATAACATAATACCATATGTATTAGAGAGATGAGGTGAGTGAGGTAATATCTGTTACTGGACCAACTACTGTTGGCGAGAGAGACAAGCTTTTGAGCTTACACAGAGCTTTTCTTCTGGTCTGTGAAACTAACTTGACCTGTCACTGCTAAATACAAGGTTTGAACAGATTGTTTAGCATAAGTAGGTAACAGATTTCAAGGGACCATTCAAGGTGAAGTGGCCCATTAATCTACATCTACTTGCAAATCAAGGGAGTTATGGTAGAATTGTATGACCTGATAGCTTTTCATAGTTAGATAAGGAAAGGAGGGGTTGGATCTGGGATTTGGTTTGGCCCATTATAAAGTTAGGGGCCCTTTGCAAAATTCAGATCTTCCTTTGCTTCAAAACACCCTCAAAAGTTCAAAGATATTTAGATTCAAGACTTTGGTTTGGACCAATCTACACTAGTGACACATTCTGAATCCTCTTTCTTGCCCGGTGCTCGTAATCCACAAATCTGATTCTCAAGTGGCTCATAGACTCTGTCTTTAATTGTTTCCCCAGCTGCTTTGATGCGCTTGCATTTACTGTCAGACGAAGATGTAGCAGAGAAGCTGGGAAAAATAACAGAGTTACAGATTACAGTGGTCATTAGGGGGAAAATAATAGCTTAGAGAGCGGAGGTTGAAAAAATATAATTATGAAACTGTTCACTATTCAAGCAGAGACAACTTCCAGAGCTGATAGTTATTTATCACTTGTATAGCACTTTGGAAATAGTAACTAATTAATCCTTGCAATGCGTCTGCAAGGTATGTCATTAAGTGTTATTGTCTCTCTGTAGCAGAGGGTAGAAGAGGCATAGAGGTTAAGTGCCCATAAAAGGAATCAGTGTCAAAACTAGGATTAAAATGCAGAGATCCTAGCTCCCAGCCCTGTGCTGATATCAGTAGGCAATGTGTTTCTTTAGGGTAATGAAAAATAGTTCCATGGGGGCCCTTGACTTTTTCCACTGTGGGAAGGGGTTCTTCACACCTCAGTAGGACGCATGTATGGAATAGGTGATGTGTACAGAAAGAAAAATGGTGGGTAAACATAATGTTATATGATAATTATACAAAAATAAGTCATTCATATACAGTGCTACGATGCTCATGATGCTTAAGAGACAAATAAGAAAAAGTCCTTTCCTTGTGGAGTGTCCAATCAGAGCACAAAATTCTACTCTCAGACTTACTCAGCAGCCTCCATGGGAGATCCACCCATGCAGGGAAAGCAGAATACTTCCCTATGGATTTGAGATAATTTTGCCATTAGTTAAACAATGAGAATTGAAAATAGACCATAGATTGCAAGGCCAGAAGGGACCATTGTGATCATACACAGGAGGTCAGATTATAACACAGACCATAGAACCTCTCCAAAATGATTCTTGGAGCATATCTTCTAGATCAGTGGTTTTCAAACTTTTTTTCTGGTGACCCAGTTGAAGAAAATTGTTGATGCCTGTGACCCGGTGGAGCTGGGGATGAGGGGTTTGGACTGTGGGAGGGGCTTGGGGCTGGAGCAGAGGGTTGGGGTGTGAGGGTGAGGGCTGCGAGGTGGGGCCAGGAATGAGGGGGTCAGGGTTTGGGGGGGCTCTGGGCTGGGGTAGGATATTGAGGTGTGTGAGGGGGTCAGGGTTCTGGGGTGGGGCTGCAAGCTCTGGGGTGGGGCTGGAGATGAGGGGTTTGAGGTGCAGGAAGGGGCTCTGGGTTTGGGGGGGCTCAAAGCTGGGATAGTGGATTGGGGAGTGGGGTTGAAGCATGGGCTTATCTTGGGTGGCTCCCAGTCAGCAGCAAGGCGCGGTGCTAAGGCAGGCTTCCTTCCTGTCCTGGCACCGCAACCATGCTGTGTCCTGGAAGAGCCCAGCAGAAGGTCCGGCTTCTAGGTGGAGGCACGCAAGTGGCTCCACGTGTGTCTCACATGCAGGGATACCACCCCCGCTTCAGCTCCCATTGGCCGGGAGCCAGTGCTCAGGGCAGGGCCAGTGTGCAGAGCCCCATGGCCCCTCGCCTAGGAGCCGGATCTGCTGCTGGCCGCTTTCGGGGCTCAGCGCGGTGTCAGAACAGGTTGGGACTAGCCTGCCTTAGCTGGGCAGCACTGCCGACGGGACTTTTAACGGCCCAGTCAGCGGTGCTGACCTGAGCTGCCATGACTCAGTGCCTTACGACCTGCAGTTTGAAAACCACTGTTTTAGATAAACGTCCAATGTTGTTTTAAAAATTGTCAGGGATGGAGAATCCACTGTGACCTTAGGTAAATTGTTCCAAACTACTCACTATTGAAAATTTACACCTAATTACTAGTCTGAATTTGTCTAGCTTCAACTTCCAGCCACTGGATTGTGTTAAACTTTTCTCTGCTAGATCTACAAGCCTGTTATTAAATATTTGTTCTCCAGGTAGGTACTTATAGATTGTAATCAAGTCATCTCTTATGCTTCTCTTTGTTACGCTAAATAGACTGAGCTCCTTGAGTCTATCAATATAAGGCATGTTTTCTAATCCTTTAGTCATTCTTGTGGCTCTTCTCTGAAGTTTCTCCAATTTATCAACATCCTTCTTGAATTGTGGCTATCAGGGGAAGGGATGCAAGGCAATGCATGATCATATTGTCTAAGGGCCATATACTGGCCCCCTCACTGTTAAGTAGCACCTTACCGCTCCCACTGATTTCACTGAGAATCCTTTGCAAAGCAAGATACTACTCTCCATATGAGTAAGTGTGACAGAATCTGTTCCTTAAATTTTATAGAAAATGAGAGATGTAGACAGGAAAAGAAGACTGATTTAATAACTTTTGGCAATAATGAGAGTTGTCATTATGTACCCTGTTTAACAAAGGGAAAAAATATGTTCCATTATGAACCCTGTAGATACTGGTTTCTGTGCACTACTGTTTTGGTATGTAATGCCCTATTTCATGTCATGAAACAGACTTCACATAGACCTCTGTATGTGATACATAATCACGGGAACATAGGACTTGCTGTACTGCAGCAGTCTCATGGCCCATCTAGTCCAATACTACAGTGGCCAGCACCAGACACTTCAGAAGACAGTGCAAGAAACCCCACAGCAGGCAAACATCAGATAATCTACACTATGAAATTCTTCTCCTAACACCTCATAATTAAAGTTTGGCTTAAACCCCAAAGCTTGAAGTCTCATATCCCTTCCAATATTTTCTTTAGCGTTGTTATAAATCTAGATATTCTTATCTATATAAATGTTGATCCCTCTTTGAATATTGCTAGGTTCTTGGTCTTGATAACATCCTATGGCAATGAGTTCTAGTCAATATCTGCATTGTGTGAAATAACACTTTTATCAGTTTTGAATATGCCACCTTTCAGTTTAATTCAATGCCCTTTTTCTTGTGTTATGAAGCAGGGAGAATGGAAGCTTCCAATTTTATCTCCTTTTTAAAATAAATAATCACAGTCTTTTCAACCTCTCTTCATATGAATATTTCTATATCCATAATCATTCTCATTCCTCATCTCTGAATCCTCTCTGCCTTTATGCAATTTATATCTAAATTCTAAATAGACTTTTCTATACATTCCAACAATATTTCATAATAAAACTATTCTTTTTGCAAATGAAACAAAAGTTCCTTTTTGTTTAGAATAATTACAAATTGGAGTATATAAGACCCCCCATTCTTAATTTTGCATGTTATAATCAGAAATCTGTTCAGATTTAACTAGCCTGTTTTTCCTGTTTTTATTTAATGGAGCTGCTTCACATTTATTTGCTTTGTGCCCATTTCTTCTATTTTAAGAGATGCTGACTTTTTTTTCTTGTATTTGATCCTGTAGTGAAAAGATAATTTTTTAAATGTAATCTTTGTGCAAATTCTAGGACAGTCTTATTCAGTGGCAGTAGTTCTCTCTGACATTCAAAGGCAAAGTATGAACTGAAGATAACGGAGAAAAGGGAGATTTTAGCATAAAACTTTTTGATTTGTGGACAGCATAAGATGAGAAGCACTGATAAATAGTATGAAACAGAGCTCAAAAAAACCAAACCCAAACAAAGATACACAAGTCTTGATCTTATGAGCAGTATGTTTGACTCATATGTTTATCCTTTAGCCACTTCTAAGAATGAAGGCAAAACTCTTCATAAGCACTGGTTAAAATTAATGCAGGAAGAGTTCTATGGTAGTTTTATTTCCAAAGTCAATTATCATATTAACAAATCAGCATTGTTTTGAATCAAGCATAAATACTTGCTACTTTCCCCTCCAAGACTAAAATCTAAATTAAAGAATTTCAGTTCCATTTTTATCATTTAAATGGATTTTCCTTCAAGCTTTCAAAGAGGAGATTTGGTTTGTGCCAAAATTATAACCTTGGAGTGAGTAACAGATGTTGGACTGAAAATAAACAGCTCTAATACTGGTAGAGTTATTGCACCTGTTTCTCTTAGCACCTGTTGTTGCTAGGAGAAAATAAAACCCTTTATCTTTGGTCTCACTAAGGAAACTAGTAGTCACAGAGCAAAGAGCACAAAACCTTTTTAAACACAATTGTCTTCACATGCATGTAATTTGGTAAGTACTTACAGATGTGCCCAGTTTCTTCAGTAGATGATGAAAAAAATTATCAAGCTCCTTCCCTTCTATGTAACCATTGTCTAAATACAATTAAAACATACATGATTGAACAGACATAATTATTGGTCTAACTCTAAGCACAGCTTACAAACTATAGAACCATTTTTGTTTATAGAAACTGTGCCAAGTTGGGACAATGTTCTCTTTATTCCTAAATAAGTCTATTCATCCTTCCTATCTTATGGCACATCACTTAAAGTTGGAAGTTGTTATATTTAATTCAAATTCTTAACATTTTAATATTTTTAATTTTTTCTGTATTATATTGTAAAGATCGTGGCAAAAAAAAGGAAAAAAGAAGCAGTTAACGGAGTAGACAAATATTTTGTGCTCCCAGTGCATTCTCTGCAAGGGAAGTTTATTGTTAAAATTCTTTTCCCTTATGTATATAAGATCAACCCTGTGAAGTTCAGGATTTCCTGGAAGGACTGATTCAGCTACTCAGTGCTGGTGGATGCTTAGCAAGTACTTGATTTAAAAAAAAATTCTCGTTGTTGCTCAAAGAGAACATTTGTCCTGATTTTTGCTGCCCGGTGTTAACGCTATCAACCTGCTTGCGGGCTATCCGGGGCGCAGGCAACATCTGCCACAGCTGGCAAACGCAGAAGTAGGTGGTAAGTCTCAGCCATATAGGAAGCCCCAGCTACATGTTACATAGACTCGGGCACCACGCTCACGTGCATCACACAGGCACAGGGCATGCACCCCTGGGGCCGCACTCAGGGGCACCGCGCCTCAGCTGCATCGCAGGGGGATTCCCAGGGGCCGAAAGACCCCCCCCCCCCGCCCAGCCACAGGGGCCCGTCCTGCCAGTCCCGGGACCCTCAGCGCCCCCCGGCTCGCGCCCTTCCCGCGCCAGCAAACCTCCCGCACCGTCGGCGTCGAAGCGCTGCCAGATGTGCAGGAAGCCGGCGGCGTCCAGCTGCTCCAGGGGGCTGCTGTCCATGGTGCTGCAGGGGGAGAGACCTCGCCCGAGTCCCGGCGGCGGCTGGAGCGCTTTGCCCGCCCGCGGTCCCTGCAGCGCGCCGGCCGCTCCGCCTGCCGCCCCGCGACTGACTAGGGCGGGAGGTTTCCAAAGAGGAGCCCGCAGGGAGACACGCCCTGCGCTCGCGCGCATGGGCCCAGGTGCGAGGAAGGGCAGAGGCCGAGCCCCGGGGAGTGCGGGGGGGAAGGGGAGAGGGAGAACTCCACTGCAAAACAGCTGCCCGCAGCTGAACCCCCCTCCCCAGTTAATAATCAACCCCCCATTCCCTGGTGTCTGGGAGCTGCAGGGATGCAAAGAGAGGACACCGCTAACTACGGGTGTGTGTGTGTGTGTGTGTGTCTTAGACACTGACTCCCTATTGACCCCTGTTCTGCTCGATACAGGGTGGAAGGGCAACTTAGAGAGTGCTGGCCGGGGATGCGGCAGAGAGTCCTGTGGCACCTTATAGACTAACAAACATATCGGAGCATGAGCTTTCCTGGGTATCGGAGCATGAGCTTTCCTGGGTGAATACCCACTTCCTCAGGTATTCACCCACAAAAGCTCGTGCTCCGATACGTCTGTTAGTCTATAAGGTGCCACAGGACTCTTTACGGCATTTACAGATCCAGACTAACAGGGCTACCCCTCTGATATCTGGCTGGGGATATTTATTTTAGCATCTCTCACAGTGGCTCTTCCCTAAGGGCCTGATCCCAAGCCCACCAAAGTCACCTGACCGTCCTATTTAGGGGGATGAGTGTGGTCTGAATGACATCAGCATATCAGGCTGCAGTAATGACACACACCTAGCCCTTGGAGCTGTCTGTACAGTGCTGTTGAAGTCTTGGTGTATTTTTTTGCAGTGCCAATGCTTGTTTTCTCAGTCCTCTTGCGTACAGTTTTGCAAGATCGAGTTTGGTTTGCACATTTTTGTATTTTATTCAAACATGGGTAGACCTAGAAATTCAAGTACACCTAGAAGCAAGGGGAGGATTGACTTAAAATAAGAATCCTTCATGTTGGCATTGCACAGGCATCTGAAAAAGACATGTGCATGGGGTTTTTTGGGGGGGGGAGGGAGTCATCATTAAATTATATTTTGCATGGAAAATGTGAGTTTTAATTAAAAGAAAAATGTCCTACAAGACTCCAAAAAGTTCCCTAGAAACCAAAACAATAAAAAGAAGTTCCAGAGTATTTACTAGGATTCTCCAACTCTTCATGGAAATTAAAGTCACATCTGTGATGAAGTGAGAGGGAGAATTGCACTGCCAAATATAAAAAATGGGTGCCTAATGTTTGACTGTTAGGGCTGAGCAAGAGACCATTGAAATCAATGGAAAGACTTCCACTGACTTCAATGGGCTTTGGACCAGGCCCTTAAAGAACTCATTTGTAAGTAGCAAGATTTTCAAAAGTTCTGATACCCAGCAACTCCCATTGTCTTAATTTAGAAATATATTTGATTTCATTGGGAGCACTGCTGGAAATCCTGCCAGTCACTTAGCTAGATGCCTACATACAGGCTGAGGAGGCTAACTTTAGGCCCCTGCTTTTGAAAATCTTTGCTTGCATTTGTTCAATAGAAGTTGCCATTCACACAAAGAACACTATACCTGCAAATTACTTGCTTTTAGTGTTATCACACCCATGAATTACGAGTTTTTAATCTGTGGCCAATCTGTTAGATAAATATAACGTACAGATCCATAATGGACCTATTCTAAGCTACCAGAGCCCACGAACCTTTTAGGTAATTAAATAAAACCACTTGGTTGGTTTAAGTAGGGGGAAGGAAAAAGTAGCTGCCATAGAGTTGAGGCATTTAATAAACAGCATGAGAGCTGTTTATTACAACTATATCACAGCCAGCTGACTGTGGTCATAGAATCTCAGGGTTGGAAGGGACCTCAGGAGGTCATCTAGTCCAACCCCCTGCTCAAAGCAGGACCAAACCCAACTAAATCATCCCAGCCAGGGCTTTGTCAAGCCTGACCTTAAAAACCTCTAAGGAAGGAGATTCCACTACCTCCCTAGGTAACCCATTCCACTCCAGTCTCCCCACTCTACTCTACTCCAGACAAAAGGTTTCTGAGATGTTCAATGGAATGCCTAGGCTGTGAGCAGCCTCAGCCAAAGGCCCCCACCATGAAGTGGGAGCCCCCGCAACAGGAGCACTAGGCAAAAAGACAGATAAGGGGCTTCCGCAGGGTAAGGGGAATGATGCAGTGGGGGAGGCATTCCTCCTGTCCATGCACACTCAGCCAGGATCTCTGTTCTGTCCACTCTCAGAGAAGGAGCATATGGGCCTTAAACAAATATCAGTAAAAGGTATTTGCTAGTTATTTATTAACTGGCTTTTAAAAGTATGGCTCTTCCATAAATGTTTGCTCAGAGGCCATTATTGGTGACCTAGGAGACTAAACTTGGTCTTTATAAAACCCATTTTAGTTGATTTAAGGACAATATTACCATGTTTTGTAATCCTTATGGAAAGTGTTTATAGAATTTCATAGGGACAAAGGCAAGAAGGCTCTATAGAAAGTTAATAAGGTTTCAAATTACTCTAAAACCAACAGAATTTAATACAGACAAGAGATCCTTTCTATAGGGTTTCTTAATCATCCTGTAGAATTCTATAGCATATTTATAATTCTCTAGTACATTTTATAGGACAGTGCAAAGAACTTACAGAAACTTACTAGTTTTCTATAGGATTTCTCTGTAAGGGTATTTCCTAACTTCCTCTTCTGGTCCTGTAGGCAGCAGCTTGGCTCCCTAGCTGTGACATTACAGGAGCAAGATAAAATCTGCTTCCTGTTACTGCTGCTGTCCTTTCAGAACCTCCCAGTGCCCCAACAAATCAGGTCCAGGCTTAGGAGGGGAGGGAGGCAAGAGGGACCCACTTGATTCCTTAACCATATAGTTAACTATGTTTTCTAACTCCATGGTCATTTGAACCTTGGCACAGTCTGTACAGTTTGAGGATGGATGGTACTCACTCCTCAGCAACATCCATCTAGCCACCCTAGAGTATTATCAGTGACCTGCCTGTGGAGGAGAAAGAACATGGACTCCCCAACCCCTTCCACATCAGGACAGACAATATTAGTATAGGAAAAACAAAGCAGGAGAGGGTAAGCTCCCTTTCCCAGTCCCTGCAGCTTAGTTTGGCTCAAAGATTCAGGACTGCAATTATTCCTTCCATCTCTTAAGTCTCCTCTGTGTTGCCAGGATGCTATGTTAAATGTAGGAGTAGGACTCAATTAAAAGAACATCTTCTCTTGTTGTTTTCAATGTTATCCAATAGCGTTATCAGTTTCCACACCCCAGTTATCTGATCATAACATCAATTCATCGCAGTTCTTCCTTGCCCCTCTCCTCCAACTTCTGAAAAATTACCTTTCTTTAGCTGTGCTCAAGGGCCCCATCCAGGATGCCAGCTGGCTGGAGACCATGAGAATAACGAGCTGGGATCTGCAAGAATAAGTCCTCTGCAGAGGGTAAGAAATGAGAGGGAGAGGTTATGACTTTTCTTCAGCTTTCATAGCCCTCCTAAGACCTAGCTCAGGAGCTGCACGATCAGTGCTACTTATGCGTCTTGCCTTCCATTCCTACTTGACCATCTGTTCTGCTTCCCACCCCCACAAAGTCTAACCCCTCCACCCAGGGGCTGGTCCCCTCCCACCCCTTCAGAACCATGCTTCCCTTAGCTCCTGTTGACTTGTCCAGCCCACTGCCTGAGCAGTCTGCCTACCCCTATTCCCATTGTCAAAGCTTCGATCCACATACCTGTCCTTTGGTCTCACTTTTGTCTGGGATTTCAGCCTTTCTACTCAATCTGGCCAGCCATACTTGCAGCCCCCCCATCCCCTTGCACTTGCAGCCACTGGAGAAGGATGTATGGTGGGTTGGCCGGCCGTCATGGAGAGAGGAGGAAGTGGGGTAGAGGCTGGCCAGGTTCATTGTACCTCAAAGAAAAGAATGGGAACATGCCACCACACAGTAGTGGAGAGAGATGCCGTTATTCCATCCAGTCCCATCTGGAGGGAGAAGGAGCTGCAGCTGGGCACAGCTTCTAGCAAGTATGATGAAGGTTTGCTGCTTCAGACCCCGTCTTTCCTCCCACTCCCCAGGCACCCTGGTGCTTAATCATTAAGAAAGAGGGGGTGGGTGGTAATTTGGCATATGCGCACACACCATCCCCAGGGCCAGTGCTGGCTCTGTGAATAGGTGGCTGATGTGGTGCGTCCTTTCTTTTCCATCTCTCACTTCACAGGACCTTCCTGATCTCAGCTCTGGCTGTAGCACCAGCTCTTTTACTCCATGCACTCTAGCTTTAGCATGGAGGAACCGCTGCCATCGCAACAGCATGCATGAAGTTGCTCTTATGTGAAGGAGCGCACCCTTGCATTTGTTACGTCTCCCACATCTGCTGACTCAGCTGGCTAGTCTGTACAACCGCCCCCTAAAATATTGTCCATAAAAACTGAAGAACACGATGAAGGCTCTAGGAATATCTGAGGCTGCACCTCAAAGAAACTAATTCATGAAACTAACTAAAACTGAATGGACCCATAATCCTAATATACTGTGCAGTGCCATCAGGAGATAATTTTGTTGGCCTTGTATTTGCCCTCACATATAATGATGACACCATGCACACTGGTAAAGTAGTTAAAACTTTCCTGAACAACAAAGAGGCGGCGGCAACCCTTAAAATCAAGGCTTGCTCTGTGAAATGAGCTTGGCAGTTTTAGGGTCTGGAGTTTTTTCAGTAACTTTCCATGAGCTTTGCTTCAATCCCTTGGTTCAATTCCCAGTGTGAAAGCTTCCACATCACAAACCACACCACCTCCACCACCACAACTGGCCCTACTTGGCAGCCTCATCTCAAAGAGTATGAATGAGTACTCAATATGAACTAACCTCTCTCTCATGGAAATAGCCCCTCTGGATCAGAGCTGGACCATTGGCAGGGCAGTAAGAAGATGCTGGCGTTGCCACTCACTCTGCTGTACCTGTTCAGTGGTAAATACGGGATACCAGTCTCCAGAGCTGTCAAACAGAAGCACTAAAGTATCAAATACACACACAAAGGATCATCACTTGGACAGCCTGCACTCCAGCCACAATCGTACCTAGGTACCCAAAGATGACAAAGACACTCCAAGAAGGTTGAGAGGGTAAAGGGAAGATACACAAGAGATTTGGGAAAATATCCCACAGCAATTTCTTAAGATCTCTAATATCATGGAAGACCACATGAATGTCATTGCAAAAACCCAAGTACTAAAGATGCTGAACAATGTATATTGATATCAACTATAAAACTATGCTCATTATTTAAGGTGTAATTGTATAATGATTAATCCATTTGGTATAGGCTATTCAATAAGGCATGGAGTTGGAGGCCTGAAGTATTTCTTTGGGGCCAGATTCTGATACCCTTTCTCATGATGAGTAGCTACTTATTATCTGAGTAGTCTCATTGATGTCAATGGGGAGGGGAGTACTTGTGGAGTAAGTTACTACTTGCTGCAAGGAAGGCTCTCAGAATGTGGCTCTTAATTTATAGGGTTATTCTAAGAGGTATGCAGTAAGGCCCAAATGATCTTCTTACCACTCTGCCAGGACAATGTTGGTGGGCACCAGGGAATTCAATGTTGCCCCATTGAAAAGTCTTCCCCGTAACCAGTGGAGTGGACTCTGTGTCCTTACTTACTGGGAAGGAAGCAGCTGAAGGGTCAGAGGGTGTGTATAGGAGCAGATCTGCCAGCCATCCCCTGGCCCCAGCCCCAAAGAGCCTTGGCACTCAAGAGTCGGGGACCTTTCACATAGGCTTTTAACATCCTGCCCTAAAACTTACACAGCAGAACATCAGTGGTTCTAAAGTGTATGGAGTTATGTGGACCAAAATAGAGGGACTCCCAACAAGTTGCATTATTTCAGCGAGGTGCTCCTCAGAATACAGTATTTTTGAAGAATAAATTGAAATGTGGATTTACCACCACCAGACTTAAAACAACATGAGTACATCTGCCGTATATTCTGTTTTCTTAATAAAGCAGGTTTCTCTCAGAGTGATTATTTCTATGTGCAAAGCACTTCAGGTTGTTCATTCACTCTATGTACTCAGGACCAGAGAACCTCTTTAGTAGTGTCTGCGTGGTCCGCATATGTGCCCTTGCCCCGCCCTGAGGTAATAAAAGGGGCTGCTGGACAACCATGGTCAGCTTCAGTGCTTTTGTTGACTGCCTCAGCTTCTCTGTAAATAGTTTTAAAACATTTTATAGGTAGCTTTAGGGATTTGGTTCATATCACTTTCATATCAGCCAAAGTATCCATCTACCTATGATTTATCATGTGCCGCAATGTAACTTGGGAAGAGGTGGCGTGGCATTCGCTTGACATGTGTAAGTCTCTTGCCTTTAACCTGCAAAGAATGAAATCATTTCAGAAGTTCCCTAGGCTCTGTCTCATTCATGGAACGTACAAAAGGAGAGGCCATCTCCTCACAGAGGCCATTGAAATGCATCTCAGTGTGCATTCTACTTCTGCTACTAGGTGAACCATGTCTCTTTGA
Organism: Mauremys mutica; assembly: GCF_020497125.1. Classification (NCBI taxonomy): domain Eukaryota; kingdom Metazoa; phylum Chordata; order Testudines; family Geoemydidae; genus Mauremys; species Mauremys mutica. Next base: position 107,608,595 of record NC_059073.1, read on the forward strand.
TAGCCATGTGAGAATGCATTCAACTTTTGCTCAGGCAGCATGGGTGGCTTCCCTTAGAGAGGTCCCTATTACTGACATCTGCAGAGCGGCACCTTGGAGTTCCATACATACCCATACTAGATACTGTGCACTAGTGCAAGCAGCTGCTTCTCATGCCTCTCTAAGCAGGGCAATTCTGCAATCTGTTGTGTAATAGGACTCCAGGCACCTGCTTCCTTCAAGAAACACCACTCATGAGTCATCTGACATGCACAACACAGGTACAGTCACTCCTTAAAGAACGAAAGGTTACTCACCTTGTAGTAAAGTGAGTTCTTCAAGATGTGTTGCCCCTATATGTCCACTACCCATTCTCCTTTCCCCACTGCCTGGTGTCCCCTGGCTGGGAACTGCTGTAGAGAAAGAATTAAGATAATGGCAGTCTGGCAGCCCCTTTTTTCCCCCTCAGTGGGAAGCACAAGGAGAGTGGGGGTATAGACAGATACTGCTAAGGAAAATTACCTGTTCTGGGGTGCATGTGCATCCTGAAGTACACTACACATAGGGACAACACATCTTAAAGAACTCCAGTCACTGTAAGGTGAGCAACCCAACCTTTTTGTTTTACATTTATTTTAGACATTAACTGAAGCCACAGGATTAAAGATTTACAGCATCTGAAACAAAACTGGGATTATTTTAGATTAAAATATTGCTCCTATAAATCTTTTTTGTGTGGTGCCATAATCTTATAACAAAAAGATCTTGTCCTGTCTGTGGATTACATCATAGTTGTAGAGATAAAGGATTTCAAAATAGTTGTTACTAAAAGTAAGCCCAAAGGACTTGAAATAACTATATTTCATCCCATTGCATCATACTGATATAGTTCTAATATTTTGAAATCTACACCATTTTTCTACCCTTTTTTATTCAGAAATAGATGGAAAGATAATTTAATAATATTTAGAGGAAGAGATTTTTCCATTAAGTCTTCATGAGGGCAGATTGTTAGTTCAGATATTTCTTTTATTGGTTTATTTTCAAATTATGGCAATTAAACTTCAAATCACAAAGAACCTTTTTGGTTCTTACGTAGTTCTGGGATCTATTCTCATTTTGACCATATAGAGCAAAAGTATTTTTATGTAGCCACAATTATCATTAGCTTTGGAAGAACACTGCAAAAACATACGTCAATATCTGTTTTACTCAAAACTGTGAATATAAATTAATTATAAATTAATTAATAATAAAATTAATGACCAGGGGTAATGAAAAAATTAACTAAGGTGACAGCTTCCTCTGAATCGCCTACCTTGTTTTGTAGTCAAAACTGTAAACTCTCCATAACAGACTCTCTTGACCTAGGATAATTGTGGACTGCAAATGTTTTGTTCGCAACCATGTTTGCAAGAAGAAAAAGTGCCTCAAATACATAGTGACTTCAGTAGGGTTTGGATCAGGCCCCATGCATGAGTAATTATGCTGGAAGTGTTTGCCGAGCTGTCTTGAAATCTCTTTGTGGGTATGGGAGTCTTCCAATCAGGGAACAAAACAATACCATGTAACTTAGGTGACCAGTCACAAAGTGCAATAGTGAATTACCAATAGCAAATTGTCAGAGTAATAATTACAGTAAATAATCTGTGAGAAACCCATAGGCTAAAATGTGTCTATTTAAAGGATTCATCAAGTAATTGCAGAAGACAAAATGTGCATAAAAATCCAGGTCTGTTTGTGGGTAATTTTCAAACAGAATAAGGAGCTACATATAAATAAATTATTATTGGGCAATAGGGCCCCCAGCTGTAACTATCAGCTTCATACTTTTGTGTCTCCAGAAGGAGAACTAGGACCCTCTTCAGCACATAGATTTGAGGCCAGAATTTGGCCCTTTGCTTTGCACAGAGTATCTGAAAGAGAGTAAAAGTTGCAGATGTATGAATGAGATTAGCGTCCCAAACAAATAATTTTAGCAGCTACCCTCAGCCTTGCAGTGGTTAAAGACAATAATGATGATGCTAGCATAGGTACCCCTCAGCATAGTTGCTTTTGCCTTCTCAATGAGCGTGCAGTGATTGCTGGTAATTTTTGTCAAATGTCTACCTACTTTGTGTGTATTAATACCATAAAGAACATGAGTTTTAATTCCCAGCACTAATCGCCTCACATCATATGATTTAAATTAGAGCAGTCAGAAGTGTTTATGCCAAATGAGCTGTTCCAAGCAGCTGGAGTTAGAGATGGTATGAGCAAAGCATTGCAGCCTGGTAAGGGGTCTTCGAGAGTTGCAGAACAGTAAATGCTGGAGAAGCAGATAAAAGACATACTGAAGGGGGAACTAAATCAAAATAGTAGATTAAATGCACCCCCATGAAAATCAAGTTGGAGATAAAGCTCTATCCTGAAAAAAAAGATGCTCTCTCCCCACCCCACGCCCCCACCAAAAATCTAAGGCCTGGTCTACACTAGGACTTTAATTCGAATTTATCAGCGTTAATTCGAACTAACCGCTCAACCGTCCACACCAGGAAGCCATTTAATTCGAACTAGAGGGCTCTTTAGTTCGAATTTGGTACTCCACCCCGGCAGGTGGAGTAACGCTAAATTCGACATGGCTAGCTCGAATTAGGCTAGGTGTGGATGCTAATCGAACTTAGCAGCTCCGGGAGCTATCCCACAGTGCACCACTCTGTTGACGCTCTGGACAGCAGTCCGAGCTTGGATTCTCTGGCCAGCCACACAGGAAATGACCCGGGAAAATTTGAATTCATTTTCCTGTCTGGGCGGTTTGAATCTGACGTTCTGGTTGCACATCGGGGCGAGCTCCGCAGCACCTGCAACGATGCAGAGCTCTCCAGCAGAGGAGTCCGGGCAATCCCAGAATAGAAAGAGGTCCCCAGCATGGAGTGACCGGGAAGTCCAGGATCTGATCGCTGTGTGGGGCGAGGAGTCTGTGCTCTCGGAGCTGTGCTCCAACAAGCGGAACGCGAAGACCTTCGAGAAGGTCTCTAAAGCCATGAAAGAGAAAGGATACAGCCGGGATGCGATGCAGTGCCGCGTGAAAGTGAAGGACCTAAGACAAGGGTATCAAAAAGTCAGAGCGGCAAACGGACGCTCCGGAGCCCAGCCCCAGACATGCCGCTTCTACGAGGCACTGCATGACATTCTAGGTGGGTCTGCCACCACTGCCCCACCAGTGACGGTGGACTCCGAGGACGGAATAGTGTACCGGGACAGTTCCTCCTGCCTGTTCGCCGATGGGGAAGATGAGGAAGGGTCTTTTGAGGATGGCGCAGGCGACATCGAACCCACTCCCGCTTTCCCTGACAGCCAGGATCTCTTCATCACCCTCACAGAGATCCCCTACCAACCGTCCCTGCCCGTTAACCCGGACTCGGAATCAGGGGAAGGATCAGGCGGTAAGTGCTACAAACAGGGAAACATTTATTTTTTTAAGAAACAGGGATATATATCAAAAATAGAAATACTATATAAAAAATAGAAAAAATAGAAATACTATACAAAAATTATACTATACTATACAAAAATTTTTAAATATGAAACTATACAAACAGCAGGTCTACACATATAGGAGCTATACAAACAGCAGGTCTACACATACAGGAATGGAGCAATAGTCCTCTGGGGACAGTTCAAAAAAGCTCTCAGAGAGCAGCTGGAAAAGCCTCAGCAGGAGGTTCCTTGGTAGAGGTGCCTTGTTGGGTGCTCCGTTGAAGCACACTCTTCCGCGCCAGGCCATCCTCAGGTAAAGGGGGACCATCGCCTCGACGAGCATGGCAGCGTATGGTCCTGGTCTGTGCAGGGCTTCTGTTAGCATCCGCTCTCTCTCAGTCCGCCTGACACGCCTCAGGGTGATGTCGTTGTGGAAGTGCTGCATCTAATTAGTGGAATTAGTGTACTGTTACTATTGTGAATGGTAGACTTTTACTTTGCATAAGAATGACCCTCGCTTAACAGAGTTTTACTTTGCATAAGAATGACCCTCGCTTAACAGACTTTTACTTTGCATAAGAATGACCCTCGCTTAACAGCCACGTGTTGGAGGCCACAGAGGAAAAGCATACAGTGATCTTTCCCGTGCACTGGTGGGAGGGGCCGCAAAACGGTCATCTTTTCTGCTTTGCACATTGCCTCCAGCAGGAGAGCACAGCTAAGCACTAACTGATAAGCACTCTGTACTGTAAGGCTTACCAGGACTTTGTGCAAGAGGGATGCAGCTGTCTTTCCTCGCTTGTGCGCTATCCAGTGCAATGGCGCCGCCAATGAGAGCGTATTCCGAAATCTCGGACTAGTTCTGAGATCTCATGAGACTTGGTTCCCTCTTTGGTCTTCTTAACTGAAACTGACTAGACTGTGTTTACTGTTGGCAAACATGTATTTGTTCAAGGAAATCACCTACTTTTTCGCATCACACAGCTTCGGCTCCTTCCCGGACTGCCCCGGCATCCCCCTCGCAGAGGCTGGCTCAGATTAGACGCCGAAAGAAAAAGACTAGGGACGACATGTTCCAGGAACTGATGGCCAGCTCCAGAGCGGAGGCGGCAGAGCAGAGACAGTCGAGGGAGAGCCTGTGTCAACGGGAGGATAGGTGGCGGCAGGAAGACCAGCAGGCGACTCAAACGCTGCTTGGTCTAATGAGGGAGCAAACGGACACGCTCCGGCGCCTTGTAGATGTTCTGCAAGACCGCAGGCAGGAGGAGAGAACCCCCCTGCAGTGCATCTGCAACCGCCCTCCAACGCCAGGAAGTCCTGTCCCCCCCTCACCCAAAGTTACAAGAAGGAGGGGCGGTAGGGGCCGTGAGAACTGTCCCTGCACCGCAGCACACCGATAATGTTCGAGACAACTCTCGCGCTGTAAATTTGTACAAGCTCTTTCCTTACAGCATCAACCAGTCCCAACTCCAAGTTCAAACCCCCCACTGTGTACTACATTACTAAAAGCGGTTTGGTGTTACTGACTGTTTCCGTCACGTTTCTGGTGTCAGAAGACTTTCTGTTGTTGTGTGTGTGTGTGGGGGGGGAATTGTAATTTCAGTGCATAGCCCACAGTGCCATGCTACAGACTTGGGTGCAGGGTCAACTGCAGGGCACACACAGACTGCAGTCACTAGGCACCAGGGACAGTCTGTGTGGTGTATGCTGCCCCGGGTCTTTCCTTGATGTGTATGCTTGTGCAGGGTCCTGGTGCCTGCCGTCCCCGAATGTAAAGGCAGGCTTCCCTTCACATGCACTTGGACCGTAGTCACGATCCTCCCCGGTGCCCTGAGCCCCAAAAAGAGACCTCATCCAGGGGCAGATACTCACCCTTCCCCCACACCCCTCACCCCTTCCAACGCCCAAACCCACAGCCGTCATGTTAACCCCTATCCAAAGACGGCACCCCTCGCCCCTTCCTGCAAACCCACCCATCAGTGCACACCTTTCCCAGCACAGAATGCTTCCATGTTTCAACCAGGAAACAGAAATGCAAAGTCAACGAAAGATTTATTATTAATTACTAAAACATGTCCTTAGTTTTAAAACGTCCTTCGGAAGTGGGGGAAACTTGGTTTATGATCAGGCTCTCTTAAAATCAAGTGGACAGTCACAGGTTACCCTGCTCTGCGAGGAAACTCGCTTTCAAAGCCTCCCTGATGCATATCGCTTCCCGCTGGGATATTCTCTCAGCACGGGTGTCTGGCTGATCGTAAACAGCAGCCAGGCGATTTGCCTCAACCTCCCAAGCGGCCAAAAAGGTCTCGCCCTTGCTCTCACAGAGATTGTGGAGCACACAGCAAGCAGCAATAACTACGGGGATATTCTTTTCGCTGATGTCCGAGCGAGTGAGTAAGCTCCGCCATCTCCCCTTGAGACGTCCGAAAGCACACTCCACCACCATTCTGCACTTGCTCAGCCGGTAGTTGAAGAGTTCCTTCTCTCTGTCCAGGGCGCCTGTATAGGGCTTCATGAGCCAGGGCATTAGCGGGTAGGCTGGGTCCCCGAGGATCACTGTAGGCATCTGCACATCCCCAACCGTTATTTTGTGGTCCGGGAAGAAAGTTCCTGCCTGGAGGCGTCTAAAGAGACCAGAGCTCCTGAACACACGCGCGTCATGAACCTTGCCCGCCCACCCAACGTTGATGTTGGTAAAACGTCCCCTATGGTCCACCAGTCCTTGCAGCACCATGGAAAAGTAGCCCTTTCGGTTAATGTACTCGCTGGCCTGGTGGGCTGGTGCCAGGATAGGGATGTGAGTCCCATCTATAGCCCCACCGCAGTTTGGGAATCCCATCGCGGCGAAGCCATCTATGATGACCTGAACGTTTCCCAGGTTCACTACCTTTGAGAGTAGTTGCTCAACGATTGCGTGGGCTACTTCAATCACAGCAACCCCCACGGTAGATTTGCCCACGCCAAAGTGGTTCGCTACTGACCGGTAGCTGTCTGGCGTGGCAAGTTTCCAGAGGGCTATGGCCACTCGCTTCTGCACAGTCAGGGCTGCTCGCATCCGGGTGTCCTGGCGCTTCAGGGCAGGGGACAGCAAGTCACAGAGTTCAAGGAAAGTACGCTTACGCATCCTGAAGTTTCGCAGCCACTGTGATTCGTCCCAGACCTGCAGCACTATGCGGTCCCACCACTCCGTGCTTGTTTCCCGGGCCCAGAATCGCCGTTCCACACCATGAACTTGACCCATTGCCACCATGATCTCCACGGCGCGGCGTACCCTGCTTTGTGAGAGGCCTGCGCCACACTCCTCACCGCGCTGCCGGAGCCTCCTCGCCCGATTTCTCATCAGCTGGCTGTGGAAGAGGTGGACGATAAGGTGCGAGGAGTTGACAACGGCCATAAGTGCAGCGATGATCGCAGCGGGCTCCATGCTCGCAGTGCTGTGGCGTCCGCGCTGTAACCGACCAGAGAAGGGCGCGATCAGATTTCCCGCCGGCGCTTTCAGTGAGGGAGGGCTGTTGTGAGTGACGGTTGAATGATGACAGTTACCCAAAACCGCCCTCGACACATTTTTTCACCCAGCAGGCATTGCGAGCTCTACCCAGCATTCCAATGGGCAGCGGGGAGTGCGGGAACTGTGGGATAGCTTCCCACAGTGCACCGCTTCCAAAGTCGACGCTGGCCCCGTGAATGTGGACTCAGAAGTTCGAATTTGTGTATTTAGTATGGATACACAAATTCGACTTCATAAGGTCGAATCCACAAATTCGACTTAAGTAGATTCGAAATAGTCCTGTAGTGTAGACAAGGCCTAAGATGGGCACAAGCTTATTTGCAGTCCTTGAGTCCCATCCCGAGTCCTGTTGTCCCCCTCCAGCACAGCTCCCAATAACACAGTGCTAGGGTGGGCATTTTTTGTTTGTTTGTTTAAATGTATTATATTGAAGGTAGACATCCAGGTACTTGGGGATGGTGACCAATACAAACCTCTAAATCATGTGGATTGAAGGGTGGAATAGGAGGGGTGATGGGGCTAATTAGTTAAAGAAATGATGATCCTATTATGACTGTAGCCACAACTTGAGTTCCAGCAAAAGATCATCCACATATCATGTGCAGCCACCAGCATTTCCAGACATCAGTCTTCATCCGCTCCACTAGGATTTTGGACCTTCCATCCACTGGATCCTGTTACACCCTTCTCTGATAGATTAAAAAGCCCTTTATTAAATATTTGTTCCCCCCGTAGACACTTATAGCCTATAATCAAGTCATCCCTTAACCTTCTCTTTGTTAAACTCAATCGATCGAGCTTTTTGATTCTATCACTCTAAGGCACGTTTTCCAATCCTTTAATCTTTCTCGTGGCTCTTTTCTGAACCCTCTCCAATTTATCAACAACCTTCTTGAATTGTGGGCACTAGTACTGGACACAGTATTCCAGCAGTGATCGCACCAGTGCCAAATATGAGGTACAATAACCTCTCTATTTCGACTCGTGATTCCCCTGTTTATGCGTCCCAGGTTCGCATTAGCTCTTTTGATCAGACTGGGAGCTCACATTCAACTCTTCAGGTTAAGGTATAGGTGACCTCCCCTCCCTCTCACTGGCTTGTGGTTAGCAGCAACTCCCTTTCATCCTGGTTAGTGTGGGGAGGACTCACCAGGTCGGGAAATCTGCAGAGAGCCAGGGCCGTCCTCAGCCATTTGGGTGCCTTACGCAGCCCCCCCACGGGCGGGAGGCAGGAGCTGTGGGGGGCCACGTTTGGGGGCCCCACAGGCCCAGAGTGGCAAAGGGGACTAGTGGGGGACTGGGAGCAGCCCGCTCTGCTTCCCTCACCCTGACCCCAGCCATGTCACTCAGGGCAGGGGGTTTGGGGGAAGGGATCCACCCCCCCCCCCACTCACTGGCAGCAGTGGGAAGCAGAGCAGCCCGGCCCCTGCCCGCTCCACCCTGCCAGCTCCCAGCCGCGGTACTCCACTCTGCTCCCCGCTGCCGGTGAGAGCTGGGGCCAGTCCTTTCCCCAACCTGAGTGACATGGCTGGGGCCGGGGCAAGGGAAGGGCTGAGGCTGTGTGTGTCTGCTTCCCGCTGCCAGTGAGTGTGGGGGGGGGCGATCCTTTCTCCATACCCAGCAGCGGCGGGAAGTGGGGGCTGTGGCTGGGAGCTGGCGGAGTAGAGCGGGCTGGGGCCAGGTTGCTCCGCTTCCCACCGCTGCCCGGAAGAGGTGGAATGGGGGCGGGCTGGGGGCGGAGCAGGGGGGAAGGGTAAGAAGCAGGGCCGAGGGGGTTGTCCAGGGCCCCACACCCCCTAAGGAGGGCCCTGCCCCTTGCAGGGGGGGGCTGGCTGAGGGATAGGGCTGGTTGCCGGGGCTGGTGCTGCCATGTATGCAGCACGTAGCTGCCTAGGGCACCATGAAATTTGGGGTAATTTCAGGGTGCCCTATGCAGCTGCGTATGCCTAAGGATGGCCTTGGAGAGAGCAGAAGGAGAAGCTGGTCTCTTACTGAGGAGTTTCTGGGACTCCCAGTTTTGTACCTTAACCATGAGCAGCACCCAATGAGGAAGTATAGGCAGCCCAACAGAGTCTCCTAAATCACCTCCTTTTCTATATTGGAAAAATCTGTCCCCTATCCCCAACCATCTACCCTGGGGGAGGAGTTCCTGCCCATCACTGACAGCTCCCCTTCCCCTGGTTACTTTCTGCCCAGGTTCTTGAACTTTTTGCTGTTACACTTAGGCAACTTGCAAAGCTGCAGAAAGTTGTGGGCAGTTAAGGAACAAAAGTCAAAAATCTTTTTGCTGACCATATGCTGATTTTTGTTACTCAGCCAAAGGCTGCCACCACAGTTATTCTTAATGACATTAATTATTTCAGCAATCTGCTAGGCTTTAACATTAATTTTAATAAGGTGGAAGCTGAAAACTTTCCATATGGTTCTCCTGCACCAACCTCTGAGTCTGCTCCATTTAAACAAGCGAAATAAAAAGAAAAGCCTTTAATGTTTGGCCTCTCTGTAACATCGTCTTTCAGCAGAGATTAGAGAGTTAACTTTACTCCTCTGCTAAATTAAAGCAAATTGGATTTGGCTAGGCAGCAGTCCTTTCCTGGGCAGTATCAATCTAATTAAAATGATCATTCTCCCATGCAGCTTTTATCCTCTTCAACTCAACTTGCCAAGAGGGGAAGGGAGGAAGACTTTAAAGATTTAGTGGCTGGGGTCAGGTGTTAGGGTTCATCAGATAGGAGTAAAACTCTACACTATCATTTAGGTAATATCTCTGCTAAGGAGAAAGGGAAGACTGGAGTGCCTGATCTTTACTGTCTTAGTTGGGCTTATCAGATGCATACACTCATAATAAGGCCCCCAGGATATTTGATGTCGAAATGTCAAAATTGACCTCTCTGTTACTTTATTGACAAAAATTCCTTTCATATTGGAATAAAGTTCTTGTATTTGCTGGCACATCTGACTCTCTTTGCTGTAGGATATGGAATGAGACACAAGGGTAGAAGGAGCTCAGCTCCTGCTACCTTGCCTAAAAGGTGCATCTTTCCTTAGCTCCTATAAGAGGTGATCTGGAGTTGTCTTCCCCATGTTGGAAATTTAGGGGGATGGTACAGCACTTTGGTGAAAATTGCTGGTTGTTCCTGGAGCGCACACAGAAAAAAATTAGTGGGTGCTTAGCACCCACTGGCAGCTAAGCTCCCACCCTCCGCCCAGAGCCCCCCCGTCCGCTGGCAGTCCTGCTGATCAACTCTTCCCCCTCCCTCCCAGTGCCTCCTGCATGCCGCAGAACAGCTGTCCCATGGCATGCAGGAGATGCTGGGAGGGAGGGGGAGGCGTGGGGACGGGGCACACTTGGGTGATGGGGTGGGAAGAGGCAGGGCAGGGGTAGAGTGGGGGCACGGCCAGGGGTGGAGCAGAGGCAGGAAGAGGCAGGGTGGGGTCTTGGGGGAAGGGGTGGAGTGGGGGCAGGGCTGGGGCAGAGCTGGGGCGGGAATAGGTGGGGCAGGGGGGCTTGGAGGAAGAGGTGGAGTGCGGGGGGGGTCGAACACCCCCTGAGTAGAGAGGAAGTCGGCACCTGCTAGAGCCCTGCAGTGCTAGGTGTTGTACATCCAAGCTGAGAGTCCCTGCCTAGGAACACTTACAATTTAGACAAGACAGATCAAAGATGGGACATTTTACAGCTGGGGAACTGAGGCACAGTCAGATTAAGAGACTTGCCCAAGGTCACACTAGGTGGCACAGCAGGACAGCTCACCTGAGTCCAGGCCAGTGTTTTAACCCTCAGACCATCCTTCCTCTATTATTAAAGCACTGGACACAGAAAACAACATGGTCTCTGGCTGTTGGAATTTTACATTGAGACTGACAGAAAACACAAAGCACAGGGAGACTCAGATGAAGGTGGATTTCCCGCCCTCCCCCAATTTTGTCTCTCCCTTTGCTTTAATATTATGGGTGGTGGTGGTCAGCATTTGATTACTTTGTGGAAGAAGAGACCTTTGTGGATGGATGTGGATGAAGAGAAGCCAGTGCCTGAAACACTGGGATTGAGAAGAGATTCCCATGTAGACTCCTTTAGCGACAAAAGAAATAGAACATTCCCCCAAGCCCATGTTTCTTTGCCTTTTCTACAGTGCAGGGATTTCTGAAATGGAAGAAGCCTCCCATTCATTTGTCCCATTGATCAGCCTCTCGCTACTGAGAATAAGTCAGCTTCATAGTTTATGTGGGGTGTCAGAGTTCTCCGGGAAACCTCTGAAGCAAAACCTAAGGCTTGGGAAAAGGACCGTCATGTTAATTAACCTATACATGACTGAAGAGGTAGGAACATAGGTGGCTCAGACCAGTATCTTGTGATAAATGACAGCACCAGCTATTCAGGGGAAAGTGAAGAAACCCCAGAACTGGCAATTTTATACTAACCTCTGTCCATGGTAGTAACTATTTCTGAACTGCCATAAATTGACTGATCTATGCCTGGAAGTATGAGTGTTTATAGCCTTTATAGAAAATGTTCCATGCCACTTGCTTACTTTGCTGTGCATTTCAAAAAGCACAGTATGAATATATAGATATGGGCCCAACTTTTCCCTCATGCAACCCCAAGAAGTCAATGAAGATAATACTAAGAGTGGTTAGGCTCATGCCCACCAGATGTCTCTAACCGCTGCAGTTACATAGCGTGAGCCAGTCTTCTTTCATAAGCCATCAATCTCAGTGAAGCCATGAACCACCGTTCTCATGATTCTCAAATACTCTGCCATCATTAAATGGAAAAAGTCTCTCTGGAGTAGAGCTGGTTGGGAATTTTTTGACAAAATGCATTTTCATCAGAAAATGCTGATTAATTAAAACTGATGTTGTTCACGGGAAAGGGTCTGTTTTCACAAATTGTCTGTTTCAGAAAAAAATTGGAAAAAGTTGCAAAATTGACAACACACCATATTCTGGATATTTTCAAAATGAAAAAAAACCAACCTTCTGTTTTCTAAGGTAAACAACTTTTCATTTCCAATTTTAAGTTCATTTACAGGTTAAAAATTTTAAAAAAGGGGCAAAACTTTTTTTTTTAAATTATAGGAATGAAATCTTTTGATTGACTCCCCCGCCCTTCCCCCCCCCCCTTCACTTTTTGGTTTGTCAAAATTTGAGATTTTGACTTTTTGTCTCAATTCAGGATGGGAAATTTTTTTGAAATCTTAAATTCTCATGGGACAGGATAACTGTTTTCCCATTCAGCTCTCTCTTGAGCTGCTGCTACAGCAAGCAGGACTAGCAGAATATGGGCAGGCAGAAAATAGAAACCATGAGTCCATCAACAGGGTCCCAGATGAGGAATCTGATTTGGGTTGGGTAAGAAAGGAAGGAAGAACAAAGAGAGAGAGAGAGCAAACTCAGGCTTCACTTCCATTTCTATTATTTTTATTAAAATTATGCATACAGCAGTGTAATTGTACATGCTCTTTACAAACAGAGAGTAAGACGTTCTCTGCTCCAAAGAGCTTACTAAGAAAGAGGCAGACGACAATATAGAGGAAAATAGTTCAGGTTATGAAGTGGCTGGAAAGATTGTTGGTGAAAACAAGCTAAGGAAGATTCCTTGAAGAAAAGAGTTCTAAGAGATGTTTGTTCAAATGCTACTGTGACAGTCTCTATCTCACATGGGGTTTGAACTGGGGACCTCCAAAGCTAAAAGCTTGAGCTCAAGGGCCACAGCTTTCCAGCTGGAGTGGTAAATTCTCATGTTCTGCTGATCAGGCTCAGAGGGAGACCGATCTCACACACTCACCAGTGGATTATGTTACCAGACAGCGACACAATCCATCTGAGAGATGCAGTCTAGTAATAAAACATTTAGCATTCATCCTCTTCCTAAACCCTATAGAAGTAATGGTGGCCTGACCATAATATTAGGATCCAGGATCTCATAGACTCTAAGGCCAGAAGGGACCATCATGATCATTTAGTCTGACCTCCTGCACATTGCAGGCCACAGAACCTCACCCACCCACTCCTGTAACAGACCCTTAACCTCTGGCAGAGTTACTGAAGTCCTCAAATCATGATTTAAAGACTTTATGTTACAGACAATCCACTGTTAACAGTAGTTCAAACCTGCAAGTGACTCTCTGCAGCATGAGGCATGGAAGGCCAAAAAAAATAATCAGAACTCCGCACTGAAGTCCCTGCGAGCTACACCTACAACCTTAGACTGTTTAAGACTCCACAGAAACTACTTTCTCAACATGATCTTTAACAGCTGCAGAAGAGTGCTGACAATAAACCTTTGAATACTGCACAAAATAACCCTCACCACCTGATTTTCACCTTGTTATAGCATCACTCTAGCTACAGGAGGAACTGCAAGCCAGAAAGTTAGCCTTCAAGTGTTTTACCAGACCAGCTAAGGTTAGGTTCTGGTGCCATTCTTTTCCAGAGCTGGGTCAGTCTTTCACCGACTACCTATAACAAACTACCAGTGATGATTTTGCCAGCTGCAGGTGTATACATCTATCCTCCCTGCTCAATCCTGTTCCTGCTCTGTTCTCATATACAGGAAGCCATGTGAAAATTTGCCAAACTTCTGCACTGTACGCTGGCCTGGGGACCATGGGATATTCTCTGCACTATCATGCAGGAGAATGCATTCAGCAACTCTGGTTTCTTGTTCCATGAGGAGAAGAAAGGGTTGCCACGTATTGCACAGCCAAAGCCATCCAACAAAACTAACCTGCTCAGAAGAGAGTGTAAAGAGGTTTGGAAGGATCAGATTTGTCAGCAAATGCTATTTTTTCATTGGTTTGTGAGTATACGATAACATCATTTCCCTCTGTAATAATAAAAATGTAGATACACAAAGAAAGAAAAATGCTTGAGAACTTGCTAGAGTTTGATATAATGATATTTACCGTGTAAACTTTGACATGTGATATTGACAATTTGGGGTTTTAACGGTTAGAAAGCTTTAACGTTTTGAATCACAACATCTGTCATTAAATAATTGTCTAACCCCCATAATTTTCCAGAACAGTTAAAGTGTACAATCAGCAAAAAATGAAAAAAGTGTACAACCTATAGTTTTGCACAACTATGAAAACTTAAATAGATGGAAATAAAACATTTCTTAAAAATAATATCCATAAAAATGTTTAAAAAATAAAAATTGAATTCTGCCACGCCTAACTATAGCCCATCCTTGGCTGGAGGGTGCACTGAAGGAGTTAAAGATTTTACCAGAGGAAAAGAATGTTCCTACCTGCAGTGAGCACAGTGTTTTAACCTGCCAGTATCTAACAGTGCCTACTTAAGTAACAATGCATACATTGCCTTAGGGGCAGGAATGCCTGGCTGCTTTGATGAGCTTATACTTCTTGGCTAGAAATAACTTACTGCATCCCCCCTCTGGTAATTCACTGTGGGAAGTTAGCTCCGAGTTAGGTGTTTCTTCTGGAGGTTCAGATGTATTGCGACTAGTGAGAAGGGCAGGAGGTGGCAATGAGATGGAGAGAGAGAAAAGAGTAAGAGGGAAAAGAAGCACAGGGATGCAGAAAAAAGGGTTTCCAATAATGAGGTGAGATGAGGAAAATCATAAAAAGGAGAGGAGGACTTTCAATCTACTGAAATATGGGTTAAAATGCTGAAGTGACTATAAAAACAGAGTTAGTGGGTGTTAATGGACACACACACACACACACACACGCACAGGTGAAGGAATTATAAGTAATTATCCAAGTATTGTGGCCTACAAATTTGTCATCCTGCAGACCCACTGGCAACACCATTTGGGCATTTAACTGGGCTTAGGTTGCTTTTATTCAGATATAGCCACACTGTACCTCCCAGGCTCTGTTGTACTTAACATCAGCCCAGACGTTTGGGCTTTCTTTTTTTCATATAAATAGTACAATTTAAAATGGTATTAGGACTGAGGAACAACTGCATGAAGTAAATAGTCAAGGGCATTGTTTTTGACAATATTTACATTCTAAGCAAAGAGAAAAGGCGATTATCCAATTTGTACAGCAATTTTCATCCAGAAGAAACCCAAATAATTTAGCAGACTCTTCATAGGGAGCATTCAGTTTCCATATCCCTGAAATACAGCTGCTCTCTGTGGGGTGTAAAGGACTGTCAATCCAACACTTTATATAAGCATAAGAGACTGAAGTCTTCTGTCCAGCCACATAATGGCAATGGCAGTGCAAGTTTTCCCGCCCTGCCTCACCCCTGAACAACAGGGATTCACTCGTCAGGGACAAGGTGGCTTCTTTGGTCTCCATGCCCATTCAGTCTTTGGCCAGTCTACTGAGACTGCTAGCAAGAGTGTAGTTAGCCTGTTGCATTGGTGGTTTGTGACCTCTCAAGTTATTGGCAACTGAACCACTGTTAGCCGGTGACAACTTCTGGTCACTACTCATCTGGGCTGTATTTGTCAATAATAATCTGTGCCACAAGTTTTCCTTTAGGAGAAGGGAAGAACAGCTTCACTATTTAAAAGCACAGGATACATTTAGATAGGCAGAGTGTAATTACCAATGCCGGGCTATGGTATCCCAGGGTTAACACTTCTGGTCATGTGAAAAATATTATGGAAGCTTTAATGAGCAGAACTGGTCAGGATCACACTTTTATGTCTCATCTGAAAAATATTCCCAGTCTAGCAGAACTTTTGTAATGTTTTCTTGCAAAATTCTATTCAGTAGGTACTGTGCGTGTAACAGGAACCAAAAATCAGATAATCTTATCAGCATATTCAATTAAGGGAGAAATAAAACAGCCCTCAGTGACAGCAAGGGCTTGTGATGTGAAAGGGGCACTCAGGCAAAGTAGAAGGTTTATGTCTAATGGGCCAAATTAATCCCTGGTTTATTCTGGGATAGTGGTTTTGTGGGTCAACCAACCTAAAAATAGGATTTCCAAATGGTCGCAGATCTCCTTTTAGAAAGCAGATATTCACCACCGGGATCCCATCCTACATATGGGAATGTTTAAAAATACTAACAATTTATCATCTAACCTCTAACCTGCTGTTTTGGGTGGCATCATTGAGAAAATGGTGCTGAAGCAATTCAAGTCACATCTTGATCTGATAGGTATGTTTGATTCCTGTCTGTTTTCAGATAGGGAGATGTTCTTGTTATCTGTGATTCATGATCTCTGTCTAGTGATGGACACATGAATGGAGTCATTGCTGATGGTTAGACCAATCAGCAACTTTTGCTAGCATTGACAATATGTTTTTGTTGACTTTTTTGTAGAGCCTTTAAAGAATGGATGTTGGGGAGGGATCCGTAAGAGGGCTCAGTCCATCCACTTTGACAGGTCTACTCAAATCATAAATGCTAAGATCACCCCTATTAATTCTATCCACTGGCTCCCTCCTTCTCTACTACATCAAAGATGAGCTTCTTGGACTTATCTTTAAAGCCCTTCACAACTTACCCATCCCCTACTTGTCTGCCTCTATCCTAGCATGTCACTCTCCCCTCTTTTCTACTCCGCCAAGGATTCCAGCATCCATCACCTACCTGTCTCCACTCACACCTTCTCCCTTTCTTCCATGGCCTCACTTATGCATAACACCCTTCCCAAATCCCTCTGTAGAGCCTCTGCCCTCCTGAAGACCCACTTGTACTTCTACTATTATATTTTCACAATAAATCATCAGCTCTTCATGGCTAGACAGGCAGACAATAGGATTACACCTATCATTATTACTGAATTATAGTTTAAAAAATTCTTTTGACTTGAAATGCACACAGAGTCACATTGCAACCACATGCTCCAATTACTGTGACCCACATCTATGGTCATCTTCCCTCCAGCTATTTGTTACATCTTTATGTTGCATATTGGGTTAGATTGTAAACTCTTCAGGACCAGGACTTTCTTTTAATAGGTGTCTATACAGCACTCAGCATGATTCTTATTAGGACCTCTGCACACTTTTTAATAGTTGAGAGGCAGTGTTGCGGCCAATGAGAGCTGCAGGTGCGGGGCCTGCGGACGGGGCAGTGCACAGAGCCACCTGGTCGCGTCTCCACGTAGGAGCCGGAGGGGGGACATGCTGCTGCTTCTGGGAGCTGCTTGAGGTAGCCTGCACCCCTGCCCTCCTCCCATGCCCCAACCCCCTGCCCTCCGAACCCCTCAGTTCCAGCCAGTGCACCCTCCTGCAGCCCAAACTCCTCATCCCCAGCCCCACCCCAGAGCCTGCACCCCCAATTGAAGCCCTCACCACCCCAGTACCCCATCCCCCTGCCTCAGCCCTGATCCCCCTCCTTCACCCTGAACTCATTTCTGGCCCCCCCACAGAGCCTGCACCTCCAGCCAGAGCCCTCACTCCCTCCTGCACTCAAACCCCAATTTCATGAGCATTCATGGCCCCCCCATACAATTTCCATACCCAAATGTGGCCCTCAGGCCAAAAAGTTTGCCTACCCTGTCACAGAGTCATAGAAAGTGAAGGTCAGAAGGGACCACTTGATCAACCAGTCTGACCTCCTGTGTACCACAGGCCACAAACATCACCCGGCACCTGCACACTAATCCAGGGCAGTGGAGAATCAGATCCCCTGGAAATACAAAACATGGGCCCGATCTTACAAACACGCAGGTGAGTGACTTTACTCATTGAAGTAGCCACAGTGAAGTCAGTGGAATTACTCATCTGACTAAAGCTGCTCACATGCTTAATTCTTTGTAGAATTCAGGCCCTCTGCTTGTAATGCAGTTCGGAGTACACAAACTGGATGTAACTGGTGGCTATTTGCCTGTGGGAAATATGCTTTACCTGAAGGTCATGAGCAAAGCCATCAACATATGTGTCCTGAAACAGTTTTATAAAGAAAACTATGAAGCATTTCATGTCCATCTGCAACAGGAAGATATCTGTTACTATGGAAATTTTAAAGCATTTTTTAAAAATTGTAACCCTTGTCTATAATGACACACAAACATCATTCAAACATATGAACCAAAATATGATAAACAAAATAGCTTTATACCTAGAAACAGAGACTGATATTTCAGTTGTAAAATCATTTTTATTGGTACAAATATACATATGAATAAAATCGCTTCAACCTGTAATGCAAGTGAATGTCTGTGAAATATGCAAAAACAAGCAGAATTGTTTTTACAGGCATCAAATTATTTTTCTCTTAGAATTACACATTAAAAGTAAGCTAATATGCAGACAGAACTTAAGAAGGCCTCTAGAAAACACCAATATTAATAAAATGTCAATTGCTCTCATTCCAATCAACTATATACATTAATGCGGAAGCATAAGATTTCATTCAGATTCTCCTGTGTTGTGCTTTCTGACAGTACACAAATGTAAGCATTTGAGTTTTATGTACAACACAACAGGAAGAAAGAAGGTCCCTAGGGAAGAATGTAAAAACCATACTCAAGCATCTAATATATATAATTTATACAAATTATTTGATTAATGTGCTCTGTTAATATAAATTACAATGTGCAATTTCATACCGCAAGAATATATTTATAGGTAAGTCACGTGCAGATTTGACACATTTACATTCAGCAGTACAACACTTTACCTGCTGTACAGTGTATTAGTGTAAGACAGTGTCCAGTTATTTGCTTTGCTTCTAAATGCCCTAATGCAGGGTGTTCTTTGTAGCTGCTTCAGAGAAATTCAAGTAGAGTACATGATATAATTGCTGGCTTTAGCAAAGGCATGGAAGGGGAGGGTCTGAAATCATACATAACAGAAGGTAAAGACCAAATCAATGCATACTGATTGTATTGTAAATCATGATCATTTAGGCGTATACACGAAAATGCATCCGGGGTTAAACAATGGCTGGTAAACAGAAGGATCATTGATTGTTGTATCCAGATTGTTATGAAGGATCTTGCACTACCAAGCATTTGTACTGATAACTAAACAAAAATAAATTCTTTATCTGCTTCTTCTCCAGAGTCACTGGACTTGCTTCCCTGCTGGCCATCTTTACTTAAGGACCTCTGTCTTTGTTCTTGATATTCATGGGTCTGGTGTCCAGGGCTTCTTTTTGGAGCTGTATAAAATATGGAAGCAGGTCTTACTATTGATATCACAAGGGGAAAAAGGACATTAGCGCACTCGGGTCCTGCTCCTACTCCCCATGAACTCAATAGAAGCTTTACCATTTCCCTCCACTAAGGCTACGTCTTCACTACCCGCCGTATCGGCGGGTAGCGATCGATTTTTCAGGGATCGATATATCGCGTCTCATCTAGACGCGATATATCGATCCCCGAACGCGCTCCTATCGATTCCGGAACTCCACCACCGCGAATGGCGGTGGCGGAGTCGACATGGAGAGCCCCGGACATCGATCCCGCGCCGTGAGGACGGGTAAGTGATCGATATAAGATACTTCGACTTCAGCTACGTTATTCACGTAGCTGAAGTTGCGTATCTTATATCGATTTTCCCCCTTAGTGTAGACCAGCCCTATGACTGGTGTGGGCCCTTTGTTATTAAAACTAGAAAGGGGAGGGAGGAAGGAAAGGAAAAGAACTTCGTACCAATGTCAGTCTGCAAACAAGGAAAGTTTTGGTTTGAGATCTAAAACAAAGCACTATGCAGTATACAATTAAAATGATGATTTGGATAAAAGTTTCCTAAAATTTATAATTGAAACACTTAACAAGTCAATGCCATTTCAAGATTAGCACTTTCTCCAGGTGTACGTGTGTCTGGCATGCTGGACCCACAAGTTCTCGGGGACACTCACAATAACTCCCAAATCGGTAGTTTGGATTATCTATCACTACACACACACACACACACACACACACACACAAATTTGCCCTTCCGTTGTGTCACTGGATGACTGCATTTGCTTTCCAGTGATTCAACAGCATGACTGCATCTGAGAACAAAATTTGGCCATTAGCACTGAAGTTTAAATATCAGACCACACCCAATGGAAAATATGAAGGATAAAGTGGGAGTGAAGAAAGAAGAGTAGTAAAACTAGCATACTAGATCTAGCAAAATTAGATTGAAAAGTTCAACTGCTGAACTACAGCATATTGTCAATTAAGTGATAGTGAAATCACCACCTATTTAAATGGGCACTAAATGACCTCAGCCCAGCATTCTAAAAGCTCGAGTCAGAAGTATTTCTCGTAATGTATAAAAGTGAAACTGGTTTGTAAAGAACTTTTTTAATGCTAGTGAAGATTTCTGAGCTGACTGCTAACTAAAATAACTTGAAATGAATGGGAGTTTTACCATTGACCTTAAGGGGAGTGGAACTGGGGCAATGCTGAGCACTTGAAGAAAATGCCACACTTCACTTTCAAATGATTTTAAACATTTAGGAGACCCATGGGGATGTCTCCCTTTGTTGCAAGTCATCTCCTCCCACCCTATTAAACAAAACATTTTAGTTAAAATAGCTTCTACTCTTAGCATCATCAAATCTGCACATCTTGCTTATCACGTAGGCTGCTTACATTTGGTGTGAAATGTACCAAGGCGCCATCATCTCACATAACTAGAACTTTTCCCACACATTATTTATCCAAAGCCTTATCTGAAAAATTGCCCACTTTGTCTATACCAGTGCAGTCCCATCTGTAGTAGCAGCTAGTGTAGACAAGGCACTGGCAGCTGTTCGAGTCCCCCACTCCCAAGTTGTACACACCTGCTGTGAGTAGATTTGGCCAACGTAGTGCTTAAAATGCCAACAGCTGCCTGCCTACACTAGTTTTCCCAGCACTGCTAGTGGGGATGGAGCTGTATAGCCATTAGCAGCAGTGGAGAATTTTTCAAAAAGAAGCCCAGTGTAGACAGGAGGACATATGCAGAAGTGTTGTTCCAACTCCATTCAAAGGCTGTATTCTCTCTAAAGCTTTCCATGAATACCTTCCACATGATCAAACTCACCATAACAACAATTTTTACTCCTATCGTTTGAATGGCACCTAGGGCAAGACCTTTGGAAAGAGAATCTGGGCCAGATTCACCATACTGTCCAAGCTTAATTTGGAACAGGAGTGTATAGAGGGCAAAGGTGCCTTTTAAGTAATGTTTTGCTTCCCTGTATTTTGGGGTTATCTGGGACTGGTTTACCCCTGGTGTAGCCTCAAGTCTGCTCTAAATTGTGCCAGTTTTTAAACAGCGACACTGGTTGGCTACACTGACCAATAACGCCTGCAGTGCACTGTGCTCCTCTCCAGTGGGACTAGGTGGTGCAGAGCTGTCCTGCTAACCCCAGCAGAGGTATTCCCTGAGGTCTGATGCTGCTAGATATACAGCTCCTGCCACCAAGGTGCAGAGGGGTAACAGCACAACACAGAAGCTGGCCTCACGTCCTTATTCTCTCTATAAAGTTCCATGCATGCCAGTGGGCTACAGGGTTATATAAGAACATAAGAATGGCCGTACCGGGTCAGACCAAAGGTCCATCTAGCCCAGTATCTGTCTACCGACAGTGGCCAATGCCAGGTGCCCCAGAGGGAGTGAACCTAACAGGCAATGATCAAGTGACCTACAAAGGAAAGTTAAAAAAAAAAACTGGGCATGTTTGTTTAGCATATAAAAATGCGAACAAATAATGACATTATTTGCTTCTGTACAAGTTTTATTTAGACCACCGACAGCACATTTCTGGATCTCTAGTGTGAGGGAAATTAAAAAAAAACAAAACACTCTCTACCACTAGGGACAACTGCACATATCTCACACAATTCCGCTTATACACGGAGTGCATCTTGCCTGCCCAGCTATCAGTGTGACACTCCAAACGATGCTAGCCAAAATATGGAAATAAAAGTAAGTAGCAATTATGCAGCAATTTTCATCCACAGGGCAAACATCGTCATCCCAGGTTTGCAGATGGGGAAAGTCAGGCAAAAAGAGGCTAAGTGCCTTGCATGTGGTCACACAGTGAGTCGGTGGCAGAGTTGTTCTAAAATCCAAGCCTCCAACCCCCAGACACAGGATCAATCCACTAGTGCGCAGACTTCAGTACCCGAAAAAGTATGTTATAAAGAAATGGGTACTATGTCCCTTATTACTGTATTTCTTTTAAGACTCCAAGAACTGTCAGACTGCAAACAGTATCTCTTGATTTGCCACATCTTGCAACAACATCCTGCTCTTTCATGTAGCAAATGTCATGATAAACTGATATATAAAACAGTGCCTACGTCCCATTTTCAAAAGCAACTTATAAATGAGACTTATGCTTCTAAGTTTCTTTTGAAAATAGGACTTAGGCACTGTTGAAAGTTTTACCCAGACATATCCTCTCTCCTACTGTTCACTCATACCTCTGCCAAAGGCTGAAACTCAGCTTACCATAGCAGCTATTTTATTCTGTGCCATAACATTATGGGACTGGGAAATTTATCAAGAATGGTGCTGACATATTGCACTGGACATGTAAACCCAGATTCTGCAATCTGATTTGTGCAGGTAGATAGATCCCTGCACCCTTGCAGAGTACCACTGAAGTCAAGTCAGTGTGGCTCTGCAGTGACACAGGGATACACTTGCACAGATCCCATTGCACGACTGGACCTTGGATATTCACTATCTATGATAACTATCTTAAAGCTGGATCTAATACCAAGAATGTGGAGAATGAAAGTTTGATTATGATGGGGACAAAAAAAATATGACTCACCTAAAGGGGAATTCTCAAATTCAAGTACATTAAGTTTGATTCCTCCCAAGAGAAAAGATCGATTTGCATGGTAAGACAGAAAAAAAGTCTATTTTCTTTAAAGAAAATAACATAAGTAGTGGAAGAAATACAGACAGAGGCTATGAAATGATCACATGAGATGTAGCTAAAAAAGTTTAGATGAATGAAATTGTACATTAGTGTCAAAATACTTTCTTAAACCAAGTCATTTTGAATCATTTATATTAAATCAGTTATGAGAGGTAATGAGAAGCACACAACATTTTGAGAACAATACTTACTGTAAGGTATTTTAGAAATACATGCTTTCAAGCAAGTTATGAAAATAGTTTATTTCAATAATTTTACAGTAAATTAAAGCTACTCCTCAGTAAAATCTTAAGCACGGAGCAGAGTTTGCTTTTCAGTTTAAGAACCAATACTCCAGTCATTCTAGTAAGGTTCTGTATCCAAATAAAAAGACTACGCTCTCAAAAGGGTCAGTGAGTGATGTGCTAAAACTGGCACTAACAACATGCAATCTGAAATGGGCACAGCCCTGGCTGGCCTGGGACAGCTGACTTGGGATTGCAGGGCTCAGGCTACGGGAGTATAAAATAGCAGTGTAAACTTTCAGGCTTGGGCTACAGCTCAGGCTGAGACCATGAGAGGGGGCAGGGACTCAGAGCCTGAGCCTGAATGTCCACTCTGCTACTTTTACTCCACAGCCTGAGCCCTGCGAGCCTAAATCAGCTGATCAAGGCTTCAGTGCTTGGTGCTGCGGGTTTTTTAATCGCAGTGTAGTCCTCTCAGTCAGAGAACTTCAATATGCATTGTGATAGCTTTCAGTGCTTGTCAGTGTGGAGAGAGAATGCACACACATTTCTAATCTGGATAACATCTGCCTTTAGAGAAAGCGGTTCCAGTGGGAGCACAGAAATGATGGATGTCCCATTAGATGTACTCCTCTCATTTTTTGGTGGCAAACCAAAACACTTATCAGTTTCCCTGCTGTTATTTTCTATATGCATCTTTACCTTTGTTAGTGCCAGTTGTTAAACACTGTGCCAGTGAAAAATGAAAATGGAAGGTTCTAACCAGTTGTTGGCTGTGATTTCCTGTGCCCAAGAGCATTCACTTCCTCTTCTGCACTGGTAGAGTACTGCCTTGAAGCTCTTTCCCCTCCACTGGCTGGCTTGTCACAGTTATGATCTGTATCTCTTTTGTTATACTCTCCTGTTTGCTCTAGCAGGGAAAAGGGATTCATTTATATCCCTCAAACGTTATGTATAAGCCACATATGGAAGGTAATGGTTCATAAAAAGACAATTTTATCTTATCCACTCCATCTAATCAGTAATATGCTCTGTAGTATGTTACTCCAGGGTAGTAGTCTGCAGAGTCTGATGCATGTTTAACTTAATTGGCACAGTTATCTGCATTTGTTGATATTACAGAATTCAGCAGCTAATCTATGGAAATGCAATGTAAAAAGAGGTGTATTTTGTGATTACCCCAAATAGTGTAGTTGTAGTCATTAACATAAGAGGATTTTATAATCTAAGTAATTTCCACCTGCCTTCTCAATGGATATAATCATGTTTACCAAGAAACAATCTGGGAAGATTTGCAGCGATTTACCAGATTAAGGAGTCAGTTAAGCATGCTAGTCTGAAAAAGAGGCACAGAATAAAGAAACAGGAGTAACTGAAGTGAACAAGTACCGTAGTAATAAATGAAAAAGATAACTGGATACAAAAACCAAACAGAAGCATAATTTTCTATGTTCCCCAGGCAATTCTAATTTAAATAACTGATAAATGGTCAATTTTGCGTGGGAGATAAATCACGGACTCAAGGACTGGGAAATCCTATTTTTGCAATCACAAATTATTTGTGAACAATGTTCTCAGTTTTCCATAGTTGCAATCAAAACTGTCTACTGAATCATGTCTCTTGTGGAGTCAAGTTCTAAGACAGCGAGGAGTGGAGAAATCATCAGCATGGCTGACTCCCTTTAAGAACAAGAATTTGTGGACTATTTCAAATAACCCTACTGATTGACATACACAAACATACAGTAATTCAAAAACTTGACAACTGCCTTAGATAACTAAACTTTATTTAATAGTTGTAATCCTCTAGGTCTTCACTATACAGGAGTAAGTAAATACTGGGGTAACTGTATCTATTTATTTAAAGCAGCACTGGTGAGATTTTAAGGGGCACCACTGTATCTCTCAATTTTAACTTCTCTTTCTCCATATCCAAAGCCCACAGAAGTTAAGGGAAAGAGTCTCACTGACTCCATCAGGACCCATATGCATATTGCAGCACTATCGAAATGGTCAACTCACATTCTGCTGGGTTGAGAGGAGCAGTACCTTACAATTGCCTGCTGATGTAGATAGCCAGGCACTTCTGGAGTGCAGGAACACTCCAGCCACAATCACTTCTCTTCACTTCTCTAACATGCCCCTTTGCTGAGTGCGGTTGGCAAAGGAGCAGGGTATTCAGATTTCACACGAGCTGGGAGCTATCCCACATCTTCTTACACAATGTTATTGCTACATACATGTGGTAACAAGCTCTGTTACATTTTCTGGCCACTTTCTCATCAATTTGTAAGCTAAAGCCTCTGTTTTATTAGGAAGTAATGCAGAGACTCTCTCTACTTTCCAGTGTGAGGAAGGGACTATGATAAGTATTTCCAGGTCCCAATCCTTGGGTCCAGCGAAGCTGGTCTCAGTGCAAGACCCTTGGGGGTAGGAAGGAAGGTTTCACTATGCTACCTTTGCAATCTCCCAATTCCCAGAGCTGATGGGGGCCGATTTGGCCCTGGAGCCAGTTAGAGCAGCTCCCTAGTGTCCATTACACTGGTCATGGATTGTTGCATGCTCTGGCCATGCTCCCAGCATAACGCCAACATAGAAGGAGCGCAGGGTAGGGGATGTAAAGCTAGCTATGCCGGCTTTATACAACTCAGGGACTCCCCAGTTGCCCCACTGGGACAGCTTTATGGTTCCTTTGGGCTGCCAGTGTGGCACATAAGGGCTCAAGTGTGAGTCACGATCTGGATAGAGACCCTTTATACTGGTGATGTTCTGTTTTCCTGAGCAGTGCAATATTGTGTTTAGTTCACGAGTCTCCACAAGCTACGATTTGACACAAGGACATCCAGACAGTCTGGGCTGCACCTCTAGGAGGCACAACACAGAACTTGCAGTCCAGGGGGATGGCGGGGAGGGGAAAAGTGATTTTAAGCCACCTTTATGTCCTCCTGATCCTGCGTTGCTTCTGGGGTTGAAACAGCACCTGGAGTATTTCAGACAGCCATGGGGGCCTAAGCTATGAGCATTGTTCACAATCTCCATAGTACTGCCATGCCCCATTCCGGCACAACCTCTATGCCAGGATTCGTAAGGGGGTCCTTGGAAGACAGCCTGGCTGTCTTCTGCAGTGCCTGTGCCAGAGTAATTCTCTCTTAGCTGGAACTCCTGAGCCCTGTTACACTGCTCTGGCCCTTTTATCTGGTTTACAGGTCTGACGTCTACACTGTTTCAAAGACCCTGGTTTGTATTAGCTGGTGATCTCCACAAAGATAATGAGAGTTGCATGCAATTTACTGCGCTGAGCTGGATTTCTATGGATATGTCTACACTGAGATGTAGGCCCGTGCTTGAGTGCAGCTTAAACTCAACAGCCCGTGCATCTACACTGCAACTGCACTAACTCAGATCTCAGATCCACGGTCCCAGTAACCTGTGGGGCTGAAGAGTCCAAGCTCAAATTAAGCCAGGACCGAGGGTCTGAGCCCTATCACTTTGCAGTGTAGACACAGCCCCTCTTGTTTAGAGACCTGGAAGTCAGCCAGAAGTATCACACAATTCCCTGGGAAAACTTCCTTAGTCCTGTCTCAACAATATTCAATCTACTCTGCTGAAAATGGCAGCCAACCCCCTTTTGCAAACAGCAGCAGCTCAGGTCAATGTTAACCCATTCTCTTCTGGTCACCGATTTGCAAGCACACTATCAGAGAGCTGTCTGGGCTTCGAATGGAGAGCAAACCAACAAAGCCTTTTGCAAAGTGAACGTGCAGGACTGGCTGTCAAGTTTTCCCACAGTGCGCCATGGCCCATGGCCTAGAGCAGCCACATTTCAGGGGTGTGTGGGGGAGGTTTTAGGGACTCTGCGATATGGTTACTTTGACTCAGATCCGCGCACTGCAGTGTGGACACCAAAGCCCTAAGTTCGAGCACAGGTTAGAAAAGGCTTAATACAGGGTTAAAATATAACGTACTCAAGCCCAGGGTTCTCGAACACGGATCAGTTCTCTAACACACTCTCGAACACTGACCCTGGGATTACATTGCAGTGCAGACATACCCTGCAACTCCCTTGTCTCCCTACTCCCAGCTCCTCTAAGAGGAAGCCAATTCAGTGTGACACACACAGCACAGCAGCAACAGCTGGAATCCAAAAAGTGAGGCAAAGAGAAGAAAGTGGTTTACGGAATCCCCTAGAAACTCTAAATGTTCAGAGCTCTTGCTCATGCACCCTGACGTGCTGAGCACGTGTTTGACATGAACTCAACAGAGTGCAATGATCCCAGAGGGGAGACAGAGCCACCAAGCAGACTAGAAAAAGAAATTTAACCACTCCAACCAGCTCACCAAGGTAGTCACATTTACCTTTTTGTGAGTAATACACATCCCCAGCCTGATTTTAACTGACTAAGATATAACGTAGATGACACAAGTGTCACTTACTTCATGTTTCTATTGTTGTGGTTTCACTGTAAAATGGCTACATTATATTATAATAATATTGACATCGGATTTATTTCTCCTCTTTTGATCAAACTGTATGAAATAGGACAGGAGGGAAAATACTGACCCACGAGTTATCACACACCATTTTCCTGTTTCCTATCCCAAAGTACAAAGCAAAGAAACCAGGAAATCATGTTTGGTTTATTTTGAAGAGGTACTCATTAACCGAGTCAGGCCAGGCAAAGGATATTGGGACAGTGACGATATCAACAATCTTACCTTCTTGAGAAAATGGTCTGATAGCAGGCTGGGGGCTGCTTTGACCATCTTTTTCTTTCTCAGAAGGAACTTTCTTTAGCACAGGTGGAAGCAGAGCAACTTTAGGGGAACCAGGGCCTGATGGAGACTCTGGGATGTCCTCTGTGGAAATACCACACACACAAGCAGATGCATTATATTTCTTGCTAGACAGCTTCCAAGAACACTATCCACATAGCAGACAATTTTAATGAACTATTTAAAAAAACAATACACAACTAACAACATGCAGGATGTATTCAGTGTTTTAGCTATGCTAGAATTTGGGGCAAACAGGAAGTCTTAGACTCATAGATTCTAAGGCCAGAAGGGACCATCTTACAAGGTTAAGAGAGAATCCTTGATGGTACTCAACCCTTCTGGAAGAATTTTACTAGCTAGCAAGCTTAATCAGGAGGTATAAATTAGTGAAAACATCCACTAATATACAGTAGTTAATTGTTTTGCTACAGCTGTTGATTATCTTGTAGACCTAAATTTCAACTCCTAATGTGTTGATTTATTATTGAAGCACAAATAGAAATCTGAAAAGACCAACCTAATTTTATTGTAGGGCTAGAAGAGAATGATGCAATTAATAAAGAAAAGTTAAAGAAAATTATTCAGAAATTTCTTTAAAAATTGTTTTGTCACACAGATATTTTTAATCATCTTGACAATGTGACAAACTAATCAAGTTTAAATTATAAAAATAAAAGCAAACTGAACTTTCATAAGTAGTCTACAGAACTCTATAGTTTTGAAGGGAATTATACAGCTTCTTCAATACACCTCTTTTTCTTAAAAAAAAAAAATTCTCTTTTGAACTTTGAAGAAATCTCCAGATATTTTTTAATTTTTTTAAGCAATTGGATAACTGACAGACACTCTCTCAGTGGTCTGATGTGCATTATACATGCCATATAAATATGATAGTGATGCTTTGTATGTAGATCCCGTACAGACACAATGTCTCTGTCATGAACTAGGTTGCCTGCAAAGCGGGTACCTTTCATTTGCATGGCAGTGAAGTACTATATAACGGCACTGTTTAGAGTCAGTATGCTTATGAAAAACACCTAATGAAGGAAATGGTGCACTGGTGGAGATGGGAGAAGTAAGTTCTTAGGAAGCATTGACTGATATGTGTATGTTTAGAACATGAGTTCACTGAAACAAGTATTGGAAAAGAATGGGGGTTTGCCTTACCAATGAGTGGCCATCACAAAGGAAACTGCAATTTTGGTCTAGACTATGGAATGAGATAATCCTCCAAATGCTACTTAACATTTGAACTGACAAAGCTCGTGGGCTGTAGGTATCCCAGGGCCTTCTCTACACTAACATTTCTAGGCAAAAATTGACCCAGCCTCACCAGTGGTAGCAATGGTCGAGCACAAGTGTAAACAGGGATCTGGTTATTGCATTACCACAACGGGGTGGTAAAAGTGCCAGGAATTGCTGGAGCCTGCTGTATATTAACTCTCACATTTCTGCTACCACTAGAGGATCTGAAACAGCGGTAGCAATGATGGGGAATATCTGCCTCCCATTCAGGGCACAGCCTGGGACATGCATCTTTTGTAGGAAACATGAGCTGGGAGGAACAGACAGCTTTGGAGCTGCAAGTAGGTTCAGACCTTCCTCCTTTGTAGGCTTTTCAGATATCTTAAACTCTACTTTAAACTTAAGTAGAAGGCTAAATAAGTGATGCCTTCCTGTTGTACACATCTAGTGGTATTTACTTAAAGGCATATCTTATTTTATGACTGATGATAAAATAACCAATACAAATATATTAAGACAACCTAAAGGCTGGATGGTGATATGGTATCTGTGAGAGAGGGAGAAAGTAAGTTCTAACCACTGGTGAGGCAGGGACAGGACTACGCAGGTAATGGACAGAGTACACAATCAAGGGAAAGGAAGAGGCTGCAATTTCCCTCTGCAAATGGTTCTTCTCTAGGGCCTGCAAGTACCAATGTGAGCATGGGAAGAGCCTAAAGATTCGAAAGGCATTAGGGGTGGTTACAAACATGCTTTTTAAGCCATTAGTAAAAAGAGAGCATTTGTCATAGCTGCCAGGCGAGTCAGAGTTTCCACAGTTTAATTCTTTTCACTCTCAATGTCCATAACTTTTTGGGCAATTGCATGCTAGTGGGTTGGCAGGTAAATGTGTAGGAGACTAGCTGAATCATTAAACTTTATCTCCATTTATAGTCTCGAGATAATACCTCAACAGGAGGTGAGTAGAGAGCAGACATTAGCAGTGGCTCAAGGAGCAACTCTTCATGATTATAAAAGACCAAACCAATGGATTTGGAGTGAAAATAATAATTCCTCCAGTCAATACAGGGCAAGAAAAGAAAAAGAGATAGGGGCATACAGCTTCATAACCATTAGGAAAACAATCTAAAGACAAAAATGAAGACTCTAAGTACAGAAGAGGTTTATGTATATTATATGGTGTGATGGCTAATTGCTGAAAGGGCTGAGAGAAGCCTACAAAAGATCCAACAATTAAACCTTTTGGTATTTAGAGACAGGGGTTTTGAGTTTAGAGAAAATACAAAGGTAATTGGTTTAGTCAGCACCTAACACAATGGGGCTTCCATCCCCAAGTAGGGTCTCTAGATACTTTTATAATAAAATAATATCTAGCATAAAACAGCTCTGTGACTTTCTGTAATCTGTCATTATTTCTATTATTTCTTCTCAGAATTTACCATTACAAATCACAGTTCTGGTCATTAAAAAAAAAAAGTTAGGATAGTGGTGGTGGTGGGGGGAAGAGCAATTCAAGAGCAAATGACAGAAAAACCTCTCTCTCTTTGTGTCCAATTTCTCTCCAGGATTTAGTTATTAGCATTTCCTTTATATTTCACACACAAACCCTGTTCACACATTTTCTTCCAATGGGACCAACCAGCCAGAACAGCTCCTCACCATTGCGAGAGGCAGAGCGTGGCTTCTGTGGAACTGTGGGACGTCCCGTTGGGCCGGGCTTCGACTGTATTGGGGGTTTTGGACTCGTGGGTGTATTGGAAGAACATCTAGCCCTTGCACCAGCTTCAGCCTTTGGTTCAGTTTTTGGATTTTTTTCCAAGGATGCCATGACAGAGTCACCTTTACTCGAGGCAAAACGAGTCTCTGGGAGGGTCTGGTGGAGTTTAGGCACTAAAATAATAATAGTAACAACAACAATAATAATAAATAAAGCACAAAGCAGAAAGCATGCTGTGGAGGAACCCCCACAGGGCAAAGCCCACCACTGGTAGAAATGCACACACAGTAGAAAGGCAGTGATGGGAGAACTCTCAAGACCTGGAGTTCAGCAGTAGTTCAATAAGCAGCCAACAATGTGTTTGTCAGGCTGTACAACTCACTCATGAACAGGCCTGGCTGTCACCACCCTCTTGGGGTATTGGGGAGGTGGCTAGCTCGCCCCACTGTTCCTCCATTGTCGGCAGGAGCTAGTAATATGGGTTGCTGCTTCCCAGCTCCAATTTCATGGGATATTTTCTCACACTTTCTAATCCAAAGGTTTTCTTCCAGTCCTTCCCTTTGGTATCCCCCATTCCTCTCTGGCAGCTATCAAATCTTCCCCTTTCCCCAGGTATCTCGCCCACTCCTGTGGTCCCTTTCCTTTTGCTCCCTTGGATGTCTCTCTCTTTCCCCCCCTTCTCTCTTGCCCTAAGGGTGGAATAAAGCCATGGCCAGTGGGGGGTGGGTGGGGACTGAGGCTACCATCTCTTTCCGTGACTCTTTCTTGCACTGACATGCAGAGCTGGGATTTCAGCAGGGGATCATTGCATAACAGAAGAGGAGCAGCAGAACAGGCAGTCTCTGGCTGTCCAGCATCATTGAGAACAGTGCTTCTAGGGGCCAAAGCTGAAAATCGCAGCCAGGTGTTTTTTTTCTGCCAAAGACTAACAGTGGAATCCAGGACACAGAAAAGAAATCCTGAACTGATGGTGAGTATATGTGCATGTTGTTGTTTTATGTTTTTAGCCCTTTCAGATCAGATTTGAAATCTATTAGCAATGGCAACCCTATTTATACGACTCTTTTATTTATTTAGTAACTCTGCATATAGAATACACTGTTACACATTTATTTGCAAGCTTGCCAGTACATTATTTATACCAAGCAAAGACTGAATGCATTTGCACACAAATCTCACTTGCTTCCCAGGATTTAAATCAAATACAGCTAGAGCCAGCTGTGCAAGCTGGTATAAAGCTTGCTGGACACTAGTTTGCAAATAAGCAAATTGCCTGCCCTAATTTCCTTCCTTCCTGCAAACCGTGGAAGGACTCCAGGAGGCTTATATGCACATGGTTGTGCAATTAATCTTTGGATTTGAATGTGTACTGGGTGACAGCATTCTTCACTTTTAGTGATTTACAATTTGTATGCTAGGGTTGCACATAATTCTTGTTTCACCTAAATTTAGGCTGCCTTGGCTTTCTGACAAGGCAAAACATGTGCCCACAGATGCTGACTTGGCCTAGCTAACTGCTATTCCAGGTCAGAAAACCTACTTGTTACAGTAGTGCTGAGCACAGGAATTATAAGTGCAGTGTGTGGGGAGGAAGAATGTTGAGATAGTCAGTTGCAGGCCAATCTCCAAAATGTTTTTCCAGCTTACGTAGTTGTTTTTCAGCTCTGTTGGATTTGAGTTGTGGGCTAACCAAAAGGACTGCGGTGCATGCATGTGTGTGCAATAAATCTTTGCACTGTAAGCAAAACAGCAGAAGGCTTTCCACACTTTTATCCCCACACTTGTATGCGTGTGTGTGAGAAAGGGAGAGACTGGCTAACACTCAGAGAGCAGTTTCTTCATGAACTCAGAGGGGAAAATATTCTGTCTCTGAATCATACACGATCTTCTGTTTTCTCAGTAACATCCAGCAATTTCCCTTTAACTCCATTACTTGCCTTTCTAACCTCAGGCCTGTTAATATTATTAGAACACAGTAAGTTGATATAAATTAAGCAAAACAATGACAAACTATAACTGCAACGGGAGCAGCCGCAGGGAGTTCCTTACAGTGGTGAAATGAGAACTGACAGAGGCAGGAGGGAGGGGCTGCTGTGCACACACTGCACTGGGGTTGGGGAGGGGGAAATGTGCCATTTACAGGAGTGAGCAGCAAGGAAAAATGGAGATCAACCACCCCGTTAGCTCTTAGTGTGCCCACTTTCCATGGTCCTCTAACCTCAGATCTGTCTATCTTACTGGAACATAGATAGCAAAAAAGGTTCCTCCTCCAAAAGATATTAGACTGTGATGCCAGGATGATTTAAAAGCATTGTTTCATGGGGCTTTCTCATACAATCTCTCTCTACACTAGCTTCTAAACCACATTTAGGAATGGTTTGGAAACCATAAATTGGTTTCTGACATGACTGGTCAGCCAATGTTTTTTTGAACATGGTTTGTGAATTTTTTTCCACACACTTTGGCAACACTATATTTTATACACCTGAAATTCCCAGAATCATTGTCCAAGAATTAGAACTGGGTTCTTTAGTATTCACAGAGACTTCTTCAATATTGGTTTCAGTGCAGTTCCTAGCAGAGTCTTCACATCACCTAAAACACCATCAAAACTGGCACCAGCTGGCACCCATTTTAACAGTCTCAGCAGAAAGTCCAAGAACTGTACAGGTGTGGAGACTGAATTATCCTTCTCTACCATGGTGGCCAGGCATGTCTCAGGCATGGTGGCAGAGCAGCGTGGGGAACCTTGAACTGCCGCTGCTTGTGATGGTTCTGCTCAGTGGATTAAGCACTTTGCTTGCATGACTATCAATCCAACACTTTCTTGTGAGCACTATAAACCAGTGGTTCTCAACCAGAGGTACATAGAAATCTTCCAGGGGGTACGTCAACTCAGTTAGATCAGGGTTTCTCAACCTGGGGTCAATGAGTTCATGAGTTCCTTTAAATAGTAGGCACATAACACGCAACTGGAAGTATGATTTCAGGCTGAGAGTGTTCAATTTATTGGCATTACAGGAAGTGCTGTACGCAAGGAAACTCAAAACAATTGTACCTGTACCACTGCCATCCAGCCGTTCAGAGCTCACTGTGGTATCGTGAGAATCCCTGGGAGCCACTTCGTTCCCGAGTCTCTAAAAAAGAGAAAGAGAATCCCTCAAAATTATCATCTATAAATCACAAAATTCAGTGGTTCATTACAAAGAAGCTTATATCCAGAAGTTAAAAATTGCAGAAAGAAGCTCTAGTAATTATGGCTGGAAGTGTTTTTATGTTTCTGGTTGCAGTTTTGGAAATCTCCTACGTGGGAAGGAGACCACAGCGATTTTGGTTACCAGTAAGGCCATAGCGCTGGCTGAGTCATAACAACATGCTCATTAAGTGACAAACCTGCCAAGGAATAATGAGGGTTGGAATCGGACAGTCCAGTTAGAAACTGTTCTTTTCCACTCAAGATGACCAAATGTATTGGCATTAAGTGAAATAAAACACTGGATAAAATTAAAGAGTTTATCTGCTCTAGGCAGAAACAGAGACACCTTTCTAAAGATCCAAATTTTGAAGCAAAGATTGCTGAACTGGTCTTAGTTTAGTTAATATGAAAACCTATGTGTACGTGGGGAAATGTCTTGGAAATCTGAGCTGAATCCAAGAAGTGCCAGTTCCTTCAACATTTACAGACTGAGGTTTTTAAAAAGTTAGATTTCATAAAAGCTGCTGAGTGCTCAAAACCTTTGAAATATCAGATCGCTTATTTAGGTGCCAAAACATGGATCCTGAACCTAACTTCATGCACACATTATTAAAAATCTTAACCATGATATCTTTGCCTCAAGGGGAAAAAAGCTATAAGAGACAAATCTGTAAATTATTTGACCCATATTATTGTCTAGAGGCCAAGTGCACCAGGAATATGTATATATCCCTTTTCGAGAGGATCCTGTTTACACAAAGGTACAAGAATCAGTCTCTGGGATTATACTGTTCCTTTCAATACCCTGCTCACTCATATGAATAGAGCAAAGAGACCACAAGAACCATACAGAGCACACAAGTTACCTGCAAACCAGCACCAAATAGGAAGGCTGGTACGCAGAAGACTAGGCGTAAAGTGTGAATCTTAAATTAAAAAATAAAATACATTTTGCAGGTAGCTCTGACCTTGGTTTAAATTTGCCATTTGAAGACAGATCTCTAACTCTGAAAAGCAAACAAATGCTTTGCATAGTTATTACTACTTTCAGCATTATAAAACTGCCACATTCATGACATCCTGTTGTCGTCAGGACACGAGTGTGGTATGACTGGCACTGTGAGATTATCCTCTGTCTTTACAGTAGCGCCCAGAGGTCCCAACTAGACACTGTACAAACACATACTGAAGACAAACACTGTCCCAAAGAACTCTCAATCTAAATGAAGACCTGATGCATCATTTAGGTAGGAGAGACATAAGAGGAAAACAGAGGAAGGAAGACAAGGGTAACAGTGATAAGAACAGATAGGGAGGCTTATACTAGCTATATGAAAATTAGTGGGTTTAAAGTAAAAACAAAACAAACCACAGTATTTTAGGTATAAATAAATAAACAAAAACTATTAATATCAGTTATCCCTGAAGGCCACCCTGTCTAGCCATTGTCAGGTACAACTTACCACAGGTATCATGGTAGACTTGGCTGCTTAAGAGAGCTATAAAGGACAGTACAGTGGACTTCATGGATTAATTGGTGCTTCCATTTTGCTGATGCTCTAATGGCTCCCAAAACATTTTAATGAGGAAGTGTCTCTCATATATTGTATACAAAGGACTGGAATTATTCAACGTTTACTACACCTATTTAAGAACCGGCATGGTCATTGCATTTCCCCACATTTCCACAGAGGGCTTGCCAACACGAAGTTTTTGGTTTAGAAACTGATCTAGTTAGAGCAGCACAATCCCTTAGTGAGGATACGCTATAACATTACAAACAATACTGTGAATGCAACAGTATTGCATTCACAATAGGGGGTTTTACACTGCAACTATATCAGTATAAATTCACTCCCTGGCCGAAATAGTTAAATTGGTTCAAAAATTGTGCGTAGAGCAGGTCTAACCATGGATTGGTTCCAAGTGCACAAATCCCATATAAGCTAAAAGGTCATTCAAAATAAAAGCGAAAGCCAGCCCACTGATGTAGAAATGTTGTGCTTTGTAGCATTATATAAGAGATCCAGGTTCATTTTCCACTCCTAGTTCTCTTGATCCATGGTTTATTTTGACTAAATTCTCCCCCAAGCCACATTCTTCTTCTGTCAATGTGCTCTGTTTGTCTCTCTCTCTCTTTAAATTGAAAAAAACTCACCAAATTTGTGAAGAAAATTAATTTGTGTTCGAGAATATAATTTGCTTTTTCACCATGGATTGTGAATTTTCCTTTGCAAGTATTGATGAAGTAAAAAAAATTGTGCATAACACTGTTAAATGTATTATTAGATTTTGTTTTACCCTTTAGATTGATGTTTTGAGTTCACAAAGAAATCCACTTTTATGTCTTGAAATAATACATAGATTCATTAAACTAACTGAAACAAATGCAAATATTTCCAAGTGGTCATTTTAACGTGTTGGTGGTCTCATTGTTTATCACCGTTTCTATGGTAACAGCACCACTTGACAGGTCCACATTAGAGCTCATATTAAAGTAGACACAATAATCTTTCAAATGATGTATCATGTGCATGTGTGTAGAGAGGGTACATTAAGTTGACCAAATCAACAGTGTCTGTCTGGCGCTTGCTAGAAGGGGCTGACAAATATATGAAGTATCATTTGCACCAGAGCTATGCTAGTCTCGCTGCAATCTAGGTCTGTCCATGACTAATTACATGAATATGTCATATGTAAAATATATATTGCACTACACACACAAATATTTATTTGGCTCCATAAAAAAGAAGGGCAAGACAGGGAAATGTAGCACTTGCACCTGAGAATGCAAGAATTCTAATAAAAGCCTTGATAAATAAACAGGGTTGTTAAGGAGCTTGGTTGCCTGCATATCTTGCTAAAATATATTTAAATATTCAGTTCTGCAAACACTAGATGGAGCTAGATGATCTTTATATCTGGAGAAAATCTGGAAAAAACACTGATTCCAACTCATTTATCTTGTGGTATTAGTGCCAATTCACACATCAAAATTCACAGCAAAAGAAAACAAAAAAGCTTTTGCCATCTTTTCATCTACTGTGCACCTGCTCATCATTTGTAACTGTAATAAGACTGTAGAAGGTCATGAATAAAGTAGTAAATTCCTTATGGCTTTGTTTTTACTTAGGATAGATCTGAATTTAAAAAACCATCTGTATCTTTAAGAAAAATTTAATTCACTAACATCAGAATCCTGATAAATCTGAAAACTTTAAGGGAACTGGTGATCCATCACTTAAGTTATGAATAAAAATGAAAGACAGAATTCTCCCATAACAAAACTAGTAGAGATCTCCTGGATTACTCTGAGTATTCAACTTTTGGTCAAAATGAAAACAAAGCTATTATATATTTCAACCCTGCATGATGTACATGAACATTAACCTTCTGAACATTAACCATTCCTTTTTTGTGCAACACAGTACGAAGACATTAATCTTAAACAAAGATAACTGAATTTCTTTTTTTTGTACAGAAATCCTATTTTAATTCAGCTTTCTGACCACCACTTTAAAAAAACACGTTGCCAGGTCAAAAATGGCCCTACGGGTTATGTCTACACTGCAATTAGACACCTGTGTTCATCCTATGCCAGCTGACTCAGGCTCGCAGGACTCGGGCTAAGGGGCTGTTTAAATTACAGTGTGGATTTCAAGTTCATGGGCTGGCGCCTGGGCTCTAGGTGGGATGATCCCAGAGCTCCAGGAAGTTTACATTGCAAAGAGACAGCCTGTAGCCCAACCCCTGGAAGTCCTAGTCAGCTGGCAGAGGCTAGTCACAGGTTTTTATTTGCAGTGTAGACATACAAAATGTAAAGGTGGGTAAAACCCTAGCTTTTACAAACACCTAAGACCAATAAAAAAGTTTCAGCATTTATTTTTGTTTGAAAATTCCAATTTAAATATTCCCTCCTACTCCACAACGTCTCCCAGCAGTATTTACACCATTGGGCAAGTGAATGGAAACTACAAATTAATTACAAACAAACTGAGTAGTCTATTTTCTTTTCCAAGCTGAGAGAAATACAAAGAGTAAAGAAGCAGCATAGTTGAAAGTAAATAAAAATGTTAGTACAAAAGGTGATGACCTACTCTTTGTTCAACTTTTCAACCAATGCTATCTGTGTTAACCCACTGACACAAGAAGTGCTGTTACCTAACAATTAAAAAAAAAATTACAACATGCTGATATTCCACGACTATAATCTTTAGATTATAAAACCACTGAAGCAAGGATTCTGTTTTCAACAGCACCAAGCACATTGTTGAATTGAACAATTAACTAATAGCACCGTGGGTTATGAAAGGTTAAGGGCCAGAACTCTGACTCACATTCTATAGTACCTTACTCCTCAACCAGCGCTCCAAGCACGTGCCTGGGGCGGCAAGCTGTGGGTGGCGCCCTGCCGGTCCCTGCGAGGGTGGCAGTCGGGCTGCCTTCGGCGGCTTACCTGAGGGAGGTCCACGGGTCCCGCTGATTCGGCGGTGGGTATACCGAAGCCGTGGGACCGGTGGACCTCCTGCAGGCAAGCTGCCGAATCCGCGAGACCGGGGACCTCCCGCAGGCAAGCTGCCGAAGGCTGCCTGACTGCTGTGCTTGGGGCGGCAAAAATGCTAGAGCCGCCCCTGCTCCTCAAACAGTCCCTCAGAAATCAATGGAACTAGTCACAGTACAATAAACCCTTATATAAAGCACATTGATACAACGCATTTTTGACATAACAGTTTTCCTTTAGTGCCCCAGTTTTATGTTGCGCGCACTATTCTTATACAGTGTGCGCGCTCATGGGAGGGAGTTTGGTCGTGGGAGGGTGCTCGGGGTGCCAGATCCAGAGGGCGTTCACCTCAGTTGGCTCCCCATGTCTGCTGTTCCTGGCAGAGGTGGAGGCGT
Organism: Mauremys mutica; assembly: GCF_020497125.1. NCBI lineage: Eukaryota > Metazoa > Chordata > Testudines > Geoemydidae > Mauremys > Mauremys mutica. The sequence goes on from NC_059073.1 coordinate 107,647,356, forward strand.
GGCCAGGCAGCTCTGCATGCTGCCTTTGCCCACCGGTGCCACCCCCACAGTCAGCGCTCGGGGAGGGATGGGGGCAGCACACGGAGTCTCCTAGCTGCGCATCCACCAGGAACAGTAGGCAAAGGGAGCTGCTTGTGGGGAGGCGCCCAAGGTGAGTGCCCCCTGGATCCGGCACCCCGAGCTTCCTCCGCACCCCAACCCTCTGCCTTGAGCACCCTCCAACATGTACAACTTTGTGATGTCTGGGAACTTAACCCTATTTTTCCCATTCAGTCTTCAGTTCATATAACATGTTTTTATATTACACACGGTTTTCTAGGAACGTAACTAGGGTGTTATATAAAGGTTTACTGTACTACTCAATAGGAGCCAGGATGGCAGGACCTGGCCCTAGATGGGAAAGGAAATTTCTTTTGTAAAAAAAAATATAAGATTTTTAATTTGAGTGTTCCTTTAATAGCCCTTGGCTATTAGTGCTACAGGAATGCCTACAGGCTAAGAAGAGTGTTCAATGCATTATAGTTTAAATCCTAAGAAGAAAGGAAGTTTTAAGACTATTGTGCTCAGTGACAAAACTAGGTTTATATGGGACACACGTATAGGAAGCTATACAATGACACTGCTGGCTAACTCGTAAACTCACTCCTGACTGCAGGAAACAATCCTGCATGGGCAGGGGATAGGGACTAACTGATCTTTCCCAGCTTTAATTCTATGATACAGATTTCGTTTACGTGCTAGTGAGTCACCCGTCACATATAACATATGAGACCTGAAGAAGAGCTCTGTGTGAGCCCAAACGCTTATCTTTCTCACCAACAGCAACTGGTCCAATAAAAGTTGTTATCTCACCCACCTTGTCTTTCTATATAACATAGCTGATATGTTAAATGTTAACCTCTTACCCTTGTGTGCCTTTATGGGGTGCAGTTCTTTCCTACTTTTATCAACTAGAGTCACCACGAATCAAAAATATCTCACCCTCACCTTCTGTGAAGAAGCTGCTCTCCTTTCCTGCTTGGCTTTCATTTCTGCTAGGAGTCCACTGCCCATCACTTGCACCCCATACCTACGCCCTCCCTGTGGGCTGCCTTTGTTATCACCCTTCTCCGCTCTTGCAGCATCCTCTGGTTGTATCTCCTCTAGAGAGTCTGGTGTTTTTAGTTCCTCGGCTCGCTCTGTGCTGCCGTTCTGTTCAGCTGATTTTAGCTCCTTCTTAGTAGTGTCCACAGCTGGACTTTTGACAGCACCCTTGGGTGACGAGGGCTCTTCTGCCACCAATACAGTCTGAGGACGTTCAGATTTGGATCGAGATTTGATTAAGTTGAGAAATCCACTTTTCCGAGAATCTCTTTTTTTCCTTTCATCACCCACTTCACTGGACTCATTGGTGTCTGAACGTTTCATTGACGATCTCCTAATAAAACAGACAAATGTTCATTGTTCTTTATTTTTTTCCTGGAAAAATACCTGTTTTTAATAGTTTCAAAGATTTCTCTTGGGCAAAGCTAACCGTTTGCATCATCAGGAAGTTGCTCTGTGCCCAGTTATTATCCACTGCTTATAAATTAGAGATTAGTTACTATGATTGATGCTATTGGCCAAACGCCATTAAAGTCACTAAAAACTGTAGGGCTAGCATTACTCATTGTGCCACGGAGGCAGGTCAGCCACTTAGGACACACATTTCATTCATCTATTTTTAGGGGTATCTCTGGCCTGACTACTCCTACCCCTAAACTGCAAGTCGCACCAGAGTGGCTCTAATTCAGACATTCCTCCAAGCATAATTTCAATGTGTCTACTCTTTTAAGGATATCCTCACCCCAACGAATAGCTTGTAGCTACTGCATCATGACCCAGGTACTGGACAAAATACAGCTTTTGGGAAACTGCCCCTTTTAGAACTCCAGAACTCTGCACCAACAACCAGTGCAGTTCTGATCAGCCATGCTCCCAAACCTACTCAATTCACTGCTTTTCTGGGAGAATGGTACTTCAGGTGGCAACATATGCTTGCCCTGAAAAACTGTAAAATACTGATATGCTGCTGCCCCCTATAAAACGAAATCACTGGTAACACAAGAAAACTTGAAAGGTGTATATAATTTGTATAAAAATCCCATAATTACTGCGGATAGCATTTTTCAAAACATTTCTTTTTTTAGCTAACATGATTTCACAATTACTTACTGGATGTCATGTATAGTTTCATATTTGCAATCGTGAATTACTGCCATCTGCTTGTCATTTTTTTTTATTTATCATTCACACTTAATTTTAACACTTCCTTTCCCTCTCTCCTCCAGCCATTTACCAATTTACACTTACTATTTACTTAAACATTTTACTTTTATTTACTTAATGTCAAATATAGCAAATAACAGGTCATTTTAGGTAGTCTCGAACTAGCTTTTGTTTGTACATTCACACTAAGGAAATCAGAACATCTTACTGTTGGCTCTATAAAATATCCATCTAGTTTACACTACTGTAGGCTGGATTTCTTGCTAGGTGAGATGTAGAAGGCAGACCTTTCAGATTAAGTCATACACATAAACACAGAACATTGCAATTTTGTAAAGCAAGTGTTTAATTTATATGCATCAATAAACATAAATCACTTCCTCATGTCTTAAATAAACACACATTAAAAATTCAGGGCCAGAGCCTGAGCCAGTGTGAATTTGTATAGCTCCAGTGATGTCATAATAAGTGAAGTCATTGAAGAGTATGAAGAAGTCAGTGGAGCTATGCTAACATACATCAGATGATAATCTGGTTCATAGTGTTTATTAAAAGCAATTTATTTCAAAGTAAGCTTTTTAAAATGAGTAATCAAATTCACTGATATACTGGGCTATTATGATATAGTCTGGTTTTGACAGTAGCTATGCAAATTGGAGACCTGAATATTAGAAAAAGATGTCAAATACAATGTATTAACTATAAATATTCTACCCTCACAAACTATCAGTAAGAAAGCATGGTCTTTACTTTGACTCATTAGAGGATCTGAACTTACTTTGAATCCATTTTTGTCACTTTCTTGGTGAAAAATTCATCAACACCTTCATCCACTCTACCCATGAGACCATTCTGTTCTCCTTCCTGAGGTGTTGCCCCACACACCTGATAAAACAAATGTAACATAAGCAACACAGCATGGCAGTAAGAAATCTCACTTTTCAAAGATGCTGTAAGGCACGAGGATAAATATGAAATTAAAGAATAGAGTTATCTTAACAGTGGTTATGGAAATATAATATAAGTTTTAAAGAAAGGCCCCGACTCACAAGAAGGAAGGCCTTGAAAATAATAAATTATAAGGCCATAAGGAATGAAGAAGTGAGGTTGTCTGGTTCAAAAGATTAACTAACGAGATACGGGCAAGTTTCTAAAAAGAAGGCCTCTGACCAATATGGGTGATTGCAGATGGTCTTAAGAGAACCAGTCTTAAGAACTAGAATGAGCCAACCTGGCCCTTCCCAATCCATACACCAGAATTAAAACCTTTGTGAGCTCAAGTGCAATAGAAAAAACTGAGACAGCAAGAAGGAGGGGAGGAAAGGCCTTGGGAAGAAAGAAGGTTGTAAATCTCCCCTGAATTAAGGCTGAAAATAAGGGTGAACTGTCTCCAATTGGTTTTTAGCTCAAGTCAGTCATTGGCAATGACATCACTTGTTTGTTCAAGGGTATGAAAAAGTAAAACTCTTAAAGGGTTCATTGCTAATACCTGCCTGACCATGTTGAAAGCCAACCATTGTGGATCTAAGCACCCCTGGGTTTAGCTCATTTGTAAATATCTTGATCAAAAACTTACATGTTTTGTTAGTGTTTGGATGTAGTAAGTTGCTTTTCAGGCATGTTTAGAGCAATTGTACAGATATCATTTGGCCTTTGGATTTAATAAAGACATTTATGGTTAAATGAGTGTCTGGTGGTTTCCCACATGAATAATTTCACATATTATTAATAATTCCAACAAGGCCAAAGCTCAAATGCCTTTAAATGGTATAAAAAGAGCAGTTATTTAGTATTCAAGCACACTTTTTTGTTAGCAGTTTTTCAAAATGGAACTCCTGATTTGTGTATTTACTGTAGCTACCGGCAGAGACAGAATCTCTGTCAGCGGTTGTTCACCTGGTTTAGAGAGAGGTGTGAGTTCTAATGGTCTGAACACAAAATTAGGAGCCAGAACTCTAGTGTACTAATTATGCCTCTAACAGACTGCCTCCGTGGCCTTAGGCAAGGCACTTTAGGCCAAAACTTCCAAACTGAGTGCCAGATTTAGGTGACTAACGTTAGGCACCCAGCACTGACTTTCATTGAGAGCTGAGGTCTAACTCCCCTTTGTGCCTTTGAAAAGTAGACCTTAAAGCCAAAGACAAAAGAGAAAGATTATCCAACCTGGGTGACTCTCTCACTGGAGTATTGTACAGTTCAGTTAATGTTTGTACACCTCTCTGAAGATGAAACACACTAAATATTATGGGAGGGATTCTCTCCCTGGCCTGGCCTCTGTATGCTGCTCTTCCCTAATCCCTTTCTGCTGCCAAAGTTCCATATCCAGGAGGGGGAGAATCTCCCCAATTTAAACACTGCATAAAGCCTCTTTAGATGGCTCTAAAGACGACCCTGCAACAGCCCCAGTATAGGGTGTGTTCTTGGCAGTGTCACCACCCACAAGGCAGCGCGAGGAAGTGGTCTCCCTAGGAGGTCTAAATTACATCAGGGAATGCTCCAGCCCCCAAATCTGGAAAATATAAAAGGTGGCACAAAGGTGGCACCTTAGCCCCTCTGCACCTGAGATCCAGGTTCTGTGCTTCTAAGAGGCCAGGACAGATTCTCCTCTTACGGGTATGAGAGAACAATTACTGTTAATATCAAACCCTTCCTTATTAAGACAAATAAGACAGCAGCCTGAATATGAACTAATGTATTGATATGTACATGAAACGTTCTGGTTCCTGAGTTGCTGAGTCATGTGATGAGTTTATTGTTCACCTTATTAGATTACAAAGACAGTAACTAGAGCACTTATATACCTCTGCTGTGGCACTGTATTCCTCAGTTGAAAATATAAGTCCTTTTGGTAAAATTGCATTGTTTCCACTTAAAACAGAATGTGTTCTTTTTTAATAAAGGAAGCATCTTTTTCAAAGTAGCACAGTGATGACAGTTCTTTTTCCGAGAAGAATTTGTCTAATTGGAAATGTCAGAATGTATGCAACAATACATATACTGAGAACTGTTTTTGGACATCATCAATTTTTATTGTCTCTGGATGTAAATATTTATCTCATCAGTCAAAAAAATCTTGATATTGACTTCAAGAGAAGTCAGAATCCATTTAATGTTGGAACTGAAACTCTCCAGAGAATAAGAACAAATATTTAAGTATCACAGCCAAGAGCGTTTCCTGAAGGAGGCAGGGATGTAACATTCTAAAAAAGAGGTAATTAATATGGGGGGCTGACTCTATCTGACATTGAGTCTGTCTGGTAAACTGCCAGCAGAAGACGCACACGAAAACCCCCAAAACCACAAGCCTGCAGGTGTACACTGACGACAGTCAAGTGCTCAAAACAGCTCGTTATATGGCAACAAAAGTCACAGCAGAGGTAAACATAAACAGAGGCAGAGGATTTAGCAGGGAAATTAGAAGGCAATTATTGGGCCAAGACCAAGACCAGAACTGCCCACCTAGGGAGGGGAAATGCAAAAGGATTTCGATGCTCAGTTCTCAGGATGTGGGGGAGCGAACGAGTGTGGTACAGCTATGCTTTTGCAGGGTGTAGTTGAGCTTCTGCTACAATAAACACACAACTGTAACTGAAGACTCCAGTCTCCATGTATTCCTGTGTGTCCATTGGTCATGTCTGAAGACATAGGATACCCTAATTGCATGTCCATCTGTCGTGTCTGAAGGCATGCCCCAACAACTAAAATTCCACTGAATACACTGACTGGATCACTAACAATGTACAAACCACAGGGCCTAATCACCATCAAAATAACCAAGGCACAGAACGATTTTACAGATGCATACTATAATGCCAGTTATTGTTCAATACTGCAATAATACATTGATTTCTGCATATTTTATACTTTACTCATCTAATGCTGAGAAAATTGCATCCAATATGTAAAGTACGTTCAGCAGAGAAAGTGGTCTAGACTTGTTGGCTTGTTCTTTGTTAATACCTATAGCTACAATACCTCAGAAGAACTTGGGAGAAAAGAAGTTTTTGTGAAAAAATTTAGCACTCACCCCCTTTCAGGTAAGGGGGAGGGACTGCTTACACACACGAGGCTTCAGATTCTTCTAGTAAAACCAGAGAAACGCAGACCTGACACTCCTGATATAACTGGGGTAAATCAAGCAGGAAACAGAAAGCCACACTTTTCTTTAAGAACACCTGAAAGTGGCTGCAGAGGTTATGGAATGGTTCTACTGAGAGCTGCTGGAGACAGGAATACATGCCAGTTTACTCAGGCTTTGTGCAGAAAAAGAAGGATTTCAGTGTCACCAAGTCTCACGATATTTAGTGTTTTTCCTGGAATAATGTGATTGTGTGAGAATCTCAGCTTTCATTTAAAAATCAAAATAAGATTTTATCCCTCATGTTACAGAGAAAAGCTTGAAAAGGTAACCTGAGTGCACCCTAAAGGTTAAAAAGAAACAGAGGCAAAGAAAAAATATATTTTTAAATCTCAAGATGTGTTCCTTCCCTCCCTCCAATAAACAGCATAAAATAATAAATAATGGCAACAAAGCATCCCCTCCTCTTTTGCCGGTCACCTTGAGTTTGTGCAAGTACGAAAAAACAAATGCCTTGTCATCCAAATGTAGTCACTGTTCCCAGAAATACTGCATTGACATAAGGAATAACATTTTCTTGTTCTTCATACACAGTGATCAAAGCTTTTCAAATACAAGATACTATCTATGCTGCATTTCACATTTCCCTGCTAGGTAACACTGCACTAAAAAACCCCAATCCATCCTTCTCCCCTTCCCCCCTCGACTAGACAGCAGGGTCCTCCAATTCTGAAAACATATGACTGTATGGAAGCAGAAGATAATGGAACTTGACTCTGCCTGGAAATAGTGTCTGTGCTTAGTTTTCCATAACAGCAGGTATAGTCTCAGTACCAGATGACCTCAATTACCCGGATGTCACAGGACACATTAAATAAGTTGAGACGACTGGCGGAAGTTTAGCAAGTGGGAGAATATGACTCAGTTTAGTATGACAGATTTGGAAAAACAAGGCTGTAGTGTACTACAGTCGAAGGGCCAGCTAAGTCTCTGTCCCCTCTGTCAGTGCAGAAGAGATGGCAAGCTGGCTTAAAAATGATCCAAACAGCTGGCTGGGGTTTCTTTTGGCACAGGGGAACTCCTGAGTGGCATAAAACTCTACACTATTCACTCTTGGCCCTTCCCAGCATAGGGAGTATTTGGCCACTGTGATTTCTGCTCTGGCAATCCCAGACCAGCGGAAGGGTCTCTAGGAGCCTGTTACCAGCTAGTATAATTTGGAGCAGTAATGAGTCGGCTCCAAGTTGCAGCAGGGGCCAAATTGCCCCATGGGCTGCCTCTTGAATAAGGGGTGCTAACAAGTGGTATAACACCATCTCTGCCCTCCTCAAGGATCTAGCTGTACAGCTTTAGATGCAAATTCTGTCTGTAGAGGCACATGCCGGAGAAAAAGCAGAACTGGGATTGTTTACTGAGCAAAAAGACCCACAGAGACCCCATGTGTGTGTTTAACTGTGCTCCACAGGAGCTCTATCTGCAGCAGTGAAGTAGGTTGTATTTTTAGGTGCGGGCAATGCCACAGAGCATGATCTGTGGTTATTCAGATCCACTGGCTCAACCTCCGTCTTGAGTACGGGGTCATAAGTGGCTGCAGAGGTTATGGAATGGTTCTACTGAGAGCTGCTGGAGACAGGAATACATGCCAGTTTACTCAGGCTTTGTGCAGAAAAAGAAGGATTTCAGTGTCACCAAGTCTCATGATATTTAGTGTTTTTCCTGGAATAATGTGATTATGTGAGAATCTCAGCTTTCACTTAAAAATCAAAATAAGATTTTATCCCTCATGTTACAGAGAAAAGCTTGAAAAGGTAACCTGAGTGCACCCTAAAAGCTAAAAAAAAACAGAGGCAAAGAAAAAATATATTTTTAAATCTCAAGATTTTAAAGACAATCTGATAATTGGGGGAGGGTGGGGGGCTGACATGCTTTTTGAGTGCTTGGGGATGGCAAAAGTGGGATTTAGTCTTTATTGTAAGAAACAGCCAAGTACTTAGATCCTCAGCAATCTTAATTGTCACTCACTGATGCTTGGCTGGGCTGTTGTTTTTTATTCCTTTTAGGCCTTAATTTTGTAAAGTGCTCCAGTTTTCTCCCTTCCTCGGATGGCAGCTCTGAGATGAATCCAGAAGTTCGTTTATCCGGTCTGCTGGAAAGGACTGGAGGGTCTTCTATATGGATAGGTACTTCTTCCAGTGCTTTATCCAGGTCAAATTCCATTTCTAAGAGCAATCGAAACCTTTAATGAGGACTTAATACAGTATTTTAAACAGAAAGTAATGGCATCATTTGCTTTAGGGCGGTAGCATGTTTGTGAAAAAGGTGGACTATACCGAATAAATGTTTATTTCTGAAATGTCTCACCACAGAACCTTCAAAAAACAAAATAAGTTCGTTGGACCACAAACTGCAGTCCAGAGTGAGAGTCTTCTGCATTTTCAAATACAGGAACACTTTTCTCACCTTCTGAATGTAAGGAAGTGGTTTTAGTAAATTATAAGGAAAAAAAAGGAAAGGAAACGAAACCCACTTACCAAAAGCCCTAGATACAGGCCGGAGCATTCTACTGTGGATGCTTTTCCTTTTAGACTTAGGAGTCATCTATGAATAAAATAAAATAAAGAGGTGCTTATTTGGATAGAAGAAATAGTTCAGAGTAATTCTTACCTTTAAAACCAACAAATCAGTTCATAAGGCATGTCTGCCTTGCAAATACTTAAAAAAAAAAAATCTGACATTTCACTGATATGAACTGATTGTACACCAATGAGGCAGTGCTAGAACTGAGTCCAAAACATCCAACGGATTTCAAGCTTGAAATATAAGTATCACTGAACTTCACAAACATTAGTAAAGTGATCCTCGGCACAAGTGAGGCAACTTTATCTCAGTTTTACACTTGGGGAAAGTGAAGTACAAGGAGTTAATTGAGTTGCCCACTACTCCACAGTAAGTCTGTGGCAAAGCCAGAAATAGATCCCAGTTGTCCTGACTTCTGTTGCAACCACAAAGCCATGCTCTCTCAGTTCATTTATCAATGATACCTTATTGAAACCAATCAAAAAATGTAGGGATATAGATCTTTTGTCACCACCCTAAGGTTCTCCATGTCCCTTACTACCACAAAACAGTGCGTCTTTTAAAGCCAATTTCACTTCCTTGTCAGCCAGATGAATTGCTGAGTGTACTGCAGTTTGTTGTTTAATTTGTTAAAAGCAATTATTTTTTCCTGATAGCTAAATGCTCTATTTGCACACAGCACTTTTGACATTCAGTTGCTTAATTACTACTCTGGATTATACACAGGCTTGGCAGAATTCAATTTTTATTTTTCTAATTTCAGTGATTAATGTTGATTTTTATTTGTAACTGTTTTTATTGTTACAGTTGCTGGAAACTGAGGATTGTTGTAGGGTTGGGTTTAAGGCTGCACTGAAAGCAAGGCTGCAAGGGGCTCCCAGAACTGACAGGGGCTGCTGCATGGCTGAGGGGCCCAAGACACTGGGGCACAAGATGCAGGAGAAGCTGCATTCTTGGCCCCGCAGAGCAGAGACCCCCAGCCAAGACTGCGAGGACGATGACTAGCCCTATCCATGGAGTGCTGCTGAACAGTTTCGGCCCAGAGATGGCTCCCATACTCCTGGCTGATAAGGGAGCATGGCTGTGAGAGTGGGGATGCAGAGGAGACCCCCGGCTAAGACTATGAGGAGAACAATGAGCACCCTGCAGCAGGGAGTAGGGGGCACCCGCAGCTGAATGTCTGAATGTCGGGGGAGGGATAGCTCTGGTTTGAGCATTGGCCTGCTAAACCCAGGGTTGTGAGTTCAATCCTTGAGGAGGCCACTTAGGGATCTGGGGCAAAAATTGGTCCTGCTAGTGAAGGCAGGGGGCTGGACTCAATGACCTTTCGAGGTCCCTTCCAGTTCTAGGAGATTGGTATATCTCCAATTATTACCTTTTATTACCTCCTGCTTAGGGATGGAGCCAGTCAGAAGTATGGTGGCCTCCCTCACAGCCAGGGACTTGTTTTCCTCCTCACAGCTCTGGCCAGGGGTCTCTGCTTTGCCCTGACAGGACTGAAGCCTGCAGAGATTGGGTGTCACTGGCCCTGCAGCAACAGTACAGGGTGCTCTCTCCAACCCTGCTGGTCACAAACCCACTTCTTCATTCACCATCCAGGAGCGTGGAAGACATCCCTGGGCAGGAGCCCTTCAGCACTGGGGTGGACTCCCCCGTGGCCAGGGACTTGACCTCCTTGTAGCCCTTGCCAGGCATCTCTGCTCCACTGGGCCAGGACCACAGCCTTCCCCACACCCACCGGGATTAGGTGTCACCTGCCCTGCGGCAGCACAGGGAGCCCTCTGCAGCCACGAACCAGCTCTCTCTCTCACTCCAGTGACAGCAGGACTGCAGAGGGCTCCCTGTGTTGCTGCAGGGCTGGTGGTACCTGATCCCGGCAGGTGCAGGGGGGTAGGGAGAGGCTGCACTCTTACCAATTATATAGTTTTCCTGTTGATTTTAGTGTGTCAGGAAATTGAATCCTGCCAAGCCCAGTTACGGATTCTCCAAGAATATGTAGTACTATTAGAAGATATAACTCTGTGACTTCTTTAAAAAGTGGAAACCTGCTTTTATCAGCTCTCTCTGGCAATGTCATGGTTTCCACAAATATGGGTTATAGTCACAGAATATAAATTCAAAAATTTATTTATTGAATGTATACATTATTATAAGATGACTTCTTCACTCCTGGATTAAAGAAAATGTTGTGTTAAGGAAACAACTGCCAGGCTTAACACTTCACGTTGTTCTTTGAAAGAAAGCCACATTTATTTTGCTCTATGAAGTATCCTGAAAGTTCATATGGTAAGAAAGGCTTTTTGCAATAGATAAGGCATGTATCAGCAATTCTGAGCCTCTCATGTAATTTAATGTGGATAAAGAAGCTAAACTATAAAGTGTGCTTATCTTCTGAGAAGTCACTAAAAAAATGACAACTTCTTATTCACAAATCTGTTTCCATTGAGTCACATCTGCTTGCTTTAGTGGCATACATATATTTCCATTTACTTTTTACTCCTGTGAACAGTAGAATATCTACACAGCTGAGAGTGAGTCAGCAAGCTGGATTCTATTCTGGCTCACGCACAATCAACAGAATCGTTAATCAAGTTCTAGCTTCAGAAATCTTCAGATGATGCTTGAGCCAGAGAGGGTGTACCTAGGCACCAAGACTTTAGAATGAGTTTGCAACATGGATGGTTTAATTTTTAAAAAGAGTTTTTTAGCTTTTTATTTATAGGAAATTTAGTGAAAAATATGGACAATTCAAATGATTTATAGATGTCTGCATGCAATATATATGCACACACATACTTCAATTGTCTGCATTAGTATTTCCATCTGAACGACTGTAACTTTGTACTATTCAGACTTGGACAAAATTATGATAGATTTTCATATTAGCATTAAGTGGTTTACCTACCTCCACTAGATCAAAAAATAAAAGGAGAGGCCAGACTATATACTAGTTTGATTGTATCTTTTGAGGAATAGAGATGCTTTTCCACTATTATTATAAAGTATTGTCTGAAGCCAACATGCCTTTACATGACAGGGTATTTCCAATTCCAGAGAATGTCATATTTGACACACATCAATAAATAATATAGTTTCATGAGCAACCAGGAAGAAGTCATCAGCAACACCTTTTCCCTTGTCATCTGAGCACATTTAGCATTTAAGTCATGGAGTAACAATAAACGTGAAGCCCCAGAGTGCCGTTTTATTTCTGACACTTTTCAGAGTATAGCTGCACTTCAAACTGAAAAGTGCTTCTGTAATGCACCATAATACAGAGCAAGTGGAAAGAACAAGCCAGGAGCTCAGACACTACAGTGATGAGCACTATAAAATGGCTATCAATAAAATAAATACAATTTTTATATCAAGATTCATTAGCCAGGCGCAGGCTCCATCAGCAGCTTGATGGAACTGTACAGAACTGCTCAGCTAAACATGTAGTAGACAAAAGTGAATGCAATTAGTGGACCAATGGACATCCCCACAGTCAGACACCAGAACAGCTGCTTGTCCACTCCAGCAGAATCTGAATGACAAGCAACATCTGCGTCCAATCCTGAAATGGTAAAAGGCATTTCAACTCTAATTACGAGACGCTGAAGCCAGTTTAGCATTGAGTGGGGTCAGCAATTAGATCACTATTCCTAGTTCCTGGCTGTATTTGCAATTGCAGCCTATTCTTCACAATAATGTATCTGTGTGTATTTTGGTCCGATTGCTGTTCTTTGTGGTGATCTAATTGTAAATCAGATCCACAAAACTGATGAGTTCATGTACTGAAGATCAGAAACAGTGACAAAAAAATAGGTTGGTGGGGGATTATCCAACATCTCATCAACTGACATTTGCATTCACGAGGAACAACAGACACTATTTCAGTTTGAACAGGTGTCCTTGGAATAACAGTTGGGCTCTACAAGAGCTGCATAGGCACTAGAATGCCAAATCGGGGCACTGATACATAGCTGCATAGGACAAGCACTGATATTCTTGCACTGATGCTCCCAGCCAGGCACTGGATGTCATCTTCACCGAGATGCCATTGGAAGGGGAGACTATGACCGATGGTCACTCTCAAGCTGGAGATCATGTGTCAATCTGTGGACATGAACCACCACTAAAAGTTCTTTGTCAGCTAAGCAGGACCGACCAACCGCAGTGTTGCCAGAGCTGGAGGTGGAAGGGACAGCATGAGGAGTGGCTATACATACAATTTTATTTGAAAACTTTTAAGTTGCCTAAACCATTTACATTTTGTACAAGTAACAAGATGGGATTCTTACCAAGTGACCTTTTTGGATCACATGCGCAGCAAAACGGGTCAAAGCGTTGTTTTAAACATGCCAGTGTGCTCTTTTTAGAGGCTATTATAAGACTTAAGCTCAGCCAGTGTGCAGTATCCTCTGGCAGCCCAGGATGTTTCATTACTACTGAGAACATGTGAATTTCCGGATTGTGAACTCTTCCCCCAGCCTGAGACGGTGGGCTTGCATCCGATTTCCTACAGTAACCAGAGGCTGTTCAGACTTCCCTATGGTCAGGCCCCTTCTACCTTCTCTCAACAATTCTCCGCCTCTGGCCATGCAAACAGAGGAGCAACTCAGTTCTTCTGCCTCCTGTTACAATCCTGGCTTTTACAGCCAAATTTGGGGGCTGCAGTGAGTGACATTTTCCCCGCGGATTTTACTTGAATGGGCCAACACACTGAGCTTTTTCTGGCTCTCTCCACCCTCGCCCACTCTTCCAAGTATGGTGCAGGTGGCGAATGGAACAGACAAAAGGCTAAGGGCCACTCTGTCTATGAGGAGACCCGTGTAGAAGCCACACAGAGAGAGCTTTGCTACACTTACTCCCAAGTCCACAAACCCTTGCTCCGTCAGGGACAGGGGCTCAGAATCTAGAGAGCATGTTGAGGTCTCTGTGTCCACCCACACCAGTTATTTCCCCTGTGGAGGTGTCCCCATATAAGTGGGTCAGCCCTCTTCAGTAGCAGGGACCCAACAAACTAAACCATGCTCATTGATTAAGGACTCTTTAATGGGAGGGTCAGATATTCCCATGAAGCTCCCCTGGTCCAATCTGCCTCTGAACTCCCAAGTCCCATGCCATTTTCTTAAGTAACTGAGTCACTTTACCAGATCCCTGGCCTTCTGACTCTAATTCTTCCCCTTCTGGAATCCCTTGGGGCTATCCCCCTACATTTCCTCTCTAACTATATAACTAAATGTGGAGGAATGCTGGGACTTGGGGAAAAAACAACTAGAACCACATATAAACACTTGGGGCACTTTTCCAGGTTTTAGAAAACAATGTGTGGTAAGCAGCAGAATGTTTTATCTTTATAAAACAGTTATAGAACAACGGACACAACTCCCAATCAGAATACAGCACTTTCCACATTCTCCCCACCCCTCCAAGAGTTTTCAAATTTGATCTTGTTCCACCCACAGAAGCGCAGTGATTTGCCCTCTCTCCCTTCATGCCCATTTTACTTTTCAAAAACTTATTTAAAAAACTCACAAAACACCTACATATGCATTTTCCAGTGTGAAAAAGCAGAGGAAGTGACAGTGTAGGAAGTTAATTGTGAGACCAGCATTCATAAACTAGGAGTACTATTCAACATGACAAAGAAAAACAAACCAGCCAAAACACGATGACCTAACGGGTCTCTTCAATCGCAAATTTCTATGACTGGAAAATCTCAATTTCTGCTCACTGTAAAATATCATTTCATTAAAATGGACTTGGTTTCAATACAAAACTGAATTAACAGAATTTTCTTGAGCAGTAACGTTTTTGTTTGTACCTCTTTCATCAGCACTCTGCTTCATTTAGTCTTAAAGTCCAGGGCTGTTTTAAATTCATCAGATGTTATGTTATCTCAACCTTCTTGTAAAACCGAATCTCATCTCTAAATTGCTGCATATTTCATTCAGTAACTGAAGATGGATGATACTACAATCTCCCAGGAGACTAGGAAGGCAGCACAGAAGCAAATGGAGCACAGAAACATAAACAAGTAGGCCAGAAAAAGCAGAGCTAAAAAAATACTTACACTTGTACAGCAGAGAGTCTCCATGCAGCAAAAAAAAGAAAGAAAAACAGAATATGAATGGAGGGAAGACAAAGCAACAGCAGATCCCAGGGAGGGAGGCAAACTAAAAGTCACCAAAAGTAAAGGAAACTAAAGCTGAAACACTTACAAGTCTTAGCAGGAAAGGTGATTTTCAAGAATGAGATAAAAACCCTTCACACTGAGAAAGGCATGGCAATAGCTTTCTCTTCTCCATATTTGGATGGGATATTTAACCAGGGATGTGGTCTCTGGCTAAATTAAGACCTG
This sequence comes from Mauremys mutica, assembly GCF_020497125.1. Classification (NCBI taxonomy): domain Eukaryota; kingdom Metazoa; phylum Chordata; order Testudines; family Geoemydidae; genus Mauremys; species Mauremys mutica. Next base: position 107,662,607 of record NC_059073.1, read on the forward strand.
TAATTTTCAACCAGTGCAGCTCCCCCAATGGTAGCAACACCTGCACTCTGTCTATGCTCAGGCTTCCTCTGTTGCTACTACTAGTAGAGTTTTACTCGTGGCAAACTGAAAATCTGATTTTTCCTCGTGTGAACAAGGCTTCCGAATTAGAGCCGTTAGCTTTATCACAGAGAGCATCAGGGCAAAGAAAACACACAGATTCCCTTAAAAGAATGTCCTGGGATGTCATGACTACTGCGTGAATTGGATTTAAATGAGGGAAAGCTGCGCAGAGTCACCCTCACTCTCTCGTCCAGGCCTGTCTGAATCCAGTGGCATGACAATGTCAAGGTTTGGAGACAAGTTTGGATGTAGTGGATGGCCATCAGGTCCTACTGCACTCAAATTTATGGCCTAGACTGTCCACACAGCTCTTGCCATCCACTTTCACAGCTGGGGAAATGAGCATATCTGCTTGGCCGCCTGGTCCACCAGAGAGGACTTTCCGGAGGGAGCCAGGAGTAGCTGTCCACTCTGGCCAACAGTCACAGGTAGTACTATCTACCGTTACTTACGGTAGCAGGCGTAGCCTGACCTGTCTTGAAAAGCTTGGACCATGCTTAGTCTGGAACCTCACCTCAGACCTGTTTGTCAAGGGTGGCCCTACCAGGAGTACAAGATTCTAGATGACGTAGTTCTGACGGTCATTGGGACAGACAAGCCTCTCCAACACAACAAGGTAAAAGTCCAAGGAGAGGATGGGATGTAAATTAGGTTCACCTTAGTTTTAAATACGGACACTGACATGCAGAGTAGAGATCCAGAGGTAACATAGTTCCATAAGAGAGGTTAGAGTAAGGAAAAAGCTTACATTTAATACCACCATGTCTTCTATTTTCACAAGAACTTCTGCTGTAATAAAGTCCCACAGATATTCTCATCTTCTTCAGACTGAAAAGTTAATACCTTCAGGTATCCTGTTTAACTGTACTGTGATGAGTATTGCTTATTAATGGTTATTATGCTGTCCTTTAACTTGCCAAGAAAAGGCCAGCCCTGCAACAGAACGCTGTATTCTTAGTAATGCAAAGTTCATTGTTTAGGTTTTCAAGGGACAGAAAGGCAATTATATTATTTTTCTTTGTGTTTTTATATTTTCTGCAGTAATGATCCTCTTGTCAGGCAGTTATTTTCCTTGAAGTTACCATCAGCTACATGTCTCAAAGACAGAAGTGCTTCTGAAGGACAAGAACAAAATCCTCACATAAGCACCATGTCTTATCTCCTCGCTTGACTCAGAAATCCCATTTGACTGCAGTGCATGCAATCTTAGTTTTATCCTCAGCTGAATTCTTCTCCAATATTTGTCTGGGCAAACCTGCCTGTTACGATGGCTGCAACACTGGTTTTGTATGCCAGTCCTCCACACTTCTGCTGGAATCCTCTTCTGTACTTTCATTTAGTCTCATCTTGACTGACTACTTTAACTTCATTCTGCAGAGTTACCCCAAAGTCCTGGTTGTCCAGAATCTACCAGGGGCAGAATCCCTCCTTCTCAGACATATATGGCCACCTCAGTCTTATCCTGAATCATCTCCTCTGGGCACCAAATCATTTCACCATCCAGGTCAAACTGTCTTTTTTTTTTTTTTTTTTTTTTTTAAAGTGTCCATAAAACTTGCACTCCTCCCCCCACCCCCCATCCTGTCTCTTGAGCCATCTCTCTCTATTCCCCTAAATTCCCTCTGCCGGGGATTCATCTCTGTCCCTTATTAGGCTTTGTGGTGGTGGGAAAGCCTGCTCTCCCTTAGTTCCTACCTTCTGTTCCTCTCCAAAACACCTCTTTAAAACTCCTCTGGAAACTTGTATTTTCATAGATGACATGGGAAACATTTTAGGCTGGGGATCATGACTTGCCGTAGCTCTATAGGGTGCTAATTATTTAAGAGACTTTTTGATAGCGCTCTTTAGTGCACTGCTATAGGTGCTAGGCTGTTCAGGGAAGTGCTGCTGTGTTAGTTAACATTCCACTACGGGGGTCTATGTGGTCTGGGGTGCAGATGCCATGCCGCACATGGAGCCTTAAACTGGAGGAGCTGGTCCATTATATTAATAGTTGTCAACAGCACACAGAATTGGGATGAAGTAAAAGAGTTTTCTGATTGCTTTCCTCTTTTTCTTACTAATCTGTAATGAAGTAATGAAAATGCTGTTTTAAAGCACATTTATTTTATTTTCATAGCTGCTAGAACAGAAAACACCCTCACGCTTTTCCATTGTCTGTTAAATACATATTGAGTGCCTTCATTTTGTACAGACATTACCCATCGCTTGTTCTGTCTGTGGTTTGACATTTACTTGAAAAACAACATTAGAAACTCCCTTCCCCCCTAACTTTTTTCAATATTTTGTCTTTTTGGCTAAAAAACCCTCAATGAATATTATGTAGTTTGGGCCCAAAATGTTACCTGCCTTGAAAGTGTAGAATCTTTTGAGAAATATATTTCCAAAACTAAAGAGCTCTTACAATAAATCTCCCACACTGGCATTTAGAAATCAAACTACAACAAAACTCTTCTTTATAGCCACTATTCCTGATAATGCTCTGCTACTGCCACATAGGTACCTAGAGCAATCAGCTGAAATTAGCACCTCAGGAAGAGACAGCTTTCAAAGAGTCTGCAATCTAAGGACCTGGTCCAACAAAGACTTATGCAAATACTTAACTTTCAAGGTTGAGTAGTCCCATTGAAGTTGACAGGACTGCTCACACACTGAAAGTTACAGTGTACTTAACAGCTTTGCTGGATTGGGCTCTAAAGGGACAAAGCAGACAAAAAGGAGACATTATAATCCTCATTTGACATATGGGGAACCAAGGTACAGAGACTTGCCCAAGGTCATGGAGGAAACTGATTGCGGAACTAGGGACTGAGTCCAGATCTAGAGTCCCCTGTAAAATGCCTCCCTCTTCATCTATCAAAATAAGTACAAGTTAAAGTAACCCTACTCCTAGAGTAAGTGGAGACACCATGACTGAAGATAGAGCACAAAAGAGCATGTAAACCTCAAGGAGCTTCATTGAAAATGAGAGTGGGAAGGAGGAGAGGAGAAACTGCCAAATGGGAATAAACTGGCAGAGAGAGATTGATTTTCAAGGATTTAAGATGTTATAAACAATCAGTGAAATAACATGCATTTTTAAAAAAGGGTTTGGCAACATCCTTTTAACAGATTATGCAAAAGAAAAGTTTAGTAAGGCATTTTACCTAAATCCCTGCACAATTCCAGTGTCCTAGGGAAAATGACCCTCAAGGCTGCAACACCATTCCATCAATCACCACTTTCCACACTTACATTATTCTCAAAAGAGCACAATGGTTAGGGGCATTACACATCTGTAAATCATGAAAAGCGTATCAGTACTCATTAGGTTGAGTAGTAAATAAACTATCCTTCCTTGGACCACTGAGTCTTTGGGTGGGTAGGTGGCTAACCCATCACTATAGAAGAATCCAGAAACAAGCCAAAAACAGAGCTGTGGCTAATACTTTCAACTGCCAACAATTTATATTGTATTTTAAAGAGGTAAATTCTTAGCACAAAGCGCAGAGATTTAGCCAAGCATTTCCCATTTACACTGATCATAATCCTTAAAGTCTACCCTGGAGTACCATTATCCTTGAAAGTAAAATGGAATATTACAATACATAACCATTAACTAAATATCTGGCGTAACATTCAACAGCGAAGACACTAATGCATTGTTTAGACATCAAGAGCCAGGTCCTCAGCTGGCGTAAACTGGCATCGCTCCACTGAATTCAGTGGAGTTATGCTAATTAATACCAGTTCAGGATCTAGCTAATTAACACCAGTTCAGGATACAACCTCAAAGTCGCTTCTTGTATTTCACAACTTATTTGCTCTCTACACATAGGGTAGAATGGGTTTTATGATTGCAAAATGATACGTGTATCACAAATGTAAGGAATGTATTTGTTTTATTTTTTTTCCCAAGAAGTCAAATTATTCTGGTGGAAGTACACGATTTGTTCATTTTAGTCTCTTCTAAACTGGGTTGACTTTTAGAATTATTTTGCATAACAATGGCCTCCAAAATAAAAGCATAGCAATGTAATAAGATAAACTTAGCAGATGTGTCCTTGAGTTTAATTTAATTTTACTAAACAAGAAACCTTCACTTTGCTACTTGCTGAGATATGGCTCAAATGCACACTAAGACATTTCAACAAAATTATAGATATGTTTTGTTTTAACTAGTAATACTGCTTCTACATCTTTATTTTAAGCCACATACTGCCTTCTATTAAATTACGTAAAGGGAAAAAAGCCAAAGTTTCTGTTACAAGGAAGGAAAAGCCTGTATGGAATAAATTTAACACTCCCTGAAAGTATTTATAAGCTGACAGTTCTTCATCTTGCGTAATTATCTCAAGGAATCACGTGTGCAGAACAATTTGCATCTGGTTCAGGGCATACATCCAGTCTCATCTATTTTGTAAGGGAAAAATAGATACTGAAAAAAACATCCTGAAATCCCCATTTTCTACAGAATTATTCAAAAATTTGAAATCCAGGATGGGGCTAAGAGCCTCCTGTACAGCAGTCACCCTTCCTCACATAACTAAATAACTTCAGTATTTGCATTATGACCTAAACCGTCTCTATGTTAAGGATAGGAAACTCCTAGAATACTGTAAATACTGAGCTGTTTAATTAAGGCATCATTCTAAGGCAATGTGAACATTTTGAAGGATGGACACTGTATATTTAGAGTATTGGAGAACGTCATTAAAACCCCTTGTGACACTGCACCCCATATTCATCAGAGAGATATTATTATTGTGATATGATTATGGTATAATTCTGATGTATTTTATGCAAGATAAGTCACGCGAGATGTCATTGGAAAGATTATTATTTACTGAATATGATTATCCTAATTGTATGCATGTATCATTTTTGTATCTGAAGTTAGGAATGTTGACTATGTATCTGTATTACAAATGTGTTTACACCCGGAGAATGTCCGTCTAGATGGCTGGCTGGGAAGGGCCCACTCAGGTTGAAGGGCCATTAGGAGAAAACAACAGGCCTTAGAAGAAGCTTATCTCCCTCTTGGGAGCCTTCCTGAGGACGCTACAGACAGCTCCGACTCATGGCTGCTGTGACACTACAGGGACACGTGACCAGATCACTTGGTGCTGGACTCCATCTTGGGATATCAGTGTTTTTCCACTGACTGGCGTGGGAACCATGCTTTGAAACAAATGGTTCCTGCCATTTTCAAAAGTTATTTAAGGCAGGGGAGTGACATCATGGAGGTTCTTCATTGGCTCCCCGCCCAAAGAGACTCTTGGAAACACCTGAGGAACAAAGACTGAACAGGCGGAAGTGCTGGACCCAGGGTAAAAGGATTTTTAGCCTGTGAATGGAACAGCTGGGGTTTCCAAGCTGTAAGCCAGTGCAGCTTGCCCCTTAAGAATCTGCAGACTGCGTCTATCATCACTTAGGGTGAGGATCTGCTATTCATATCCAAGCTTAGTTTGCATGTTTTGTTTATTTGTAGGTAATCTGCTTTGATCTGTCTGCTATCCTTCATAATAACATAAATCTATCTTTTGTAGTTAATAAACTTGTTTTTGCTTTATTTAAAAACAGTGTGCAGGGGAGTCATAACTTGGGGCAGAAAGCTGTTGTATATTATTCTCCTCATTGAGGAAGGGGGTGAATTTCATGAGCTTACACTGTACAGTTCCCTGTGCAGCACAATACAGTATAATTTTGGGTTTACACTCCAGAGGAGGGTGTGTACCTGAAAGCTGGGAAGTTCTTTAGCTGGAGCCTTCCCACGCAGAGCTGATCACAGCATCTGCATGTAACTGCAGCTGGATGTCCCCCTACCTGTATGTGTGCTGGTGAAAGTGCAGGCTCGACACAGCATTAAAGTGTAAAGGGAGTCCAGGCTGGGGGGGGACGGACCCATCACACCCCTTTCCTCATGCTTCTGCTCACAGGGTGATTATTAATGCTTTTTAAAAGGAGTGTGTGTGTGTGTGTGTGTGTGTGTGTGTGTGTGTGTGTGTAAAAAACATGGCAGCAGTAGATCCTGAAACTGGAGAGAGAACATTATTTTTGTGTCTCTCCTTTCCATGCTCAGAATGACATAACTATTGAACTGAACAATAGTCACCAAAGCATAAACGCCAGTAATCTCCTCACCCTCGGTAGATCCTCCGAGGTTTTGTGCTCTGAAAGCTATGACATTTCAGACACAAATGAGGCTTGTGCCACTGAACCAGACCTAGATTACTTGGGGCAGTGAATGGATTAGCAGCCTCTCTGCTCAGAACGTTATGATTTGAGGCAGTATCCTTAAAAAAACACATTAACTGAGCCACCATGCTCTCCAAGGCATAAAACGTACCAGTCACAGTGTCTGTCAGGTATATCTTCCTAGCACACAGATAACCCTGAATCCTCTAGGTCACTTCTAGAACATCCTTACTAAATACCAACACACATCAAAAATAAAATAAAAATCTCAATCCCTCTGAAGTATATATGTATGTCTACACTGCAATTAAATGCTCATAGCTGGCCTGTGCCAGCTGACTCGGGCAGGAGAGACTCAGGCTAAGGGGTTGTTTAATTGTGGTGTAAATGTTTCTTGGTTTTTTTTTGTTTTTTTTTTGTTTAATGCTGTTAACACTTTGTCTTAAAGAAACAAAACCACCTTCTGCTTATTCTTACTCTGTTACCCAATTTCTGTTATTTTCTTTTAAATTCAGTATTCTAGTCCCCTTTTTCCTTTCCAATGCATATTAATTTTTATATGGATTCTGCCATATTTACTCACATGGAGCAACATCATACTGCACCAATACCCCCACTTTTTCTAACAGGACTATACATGGAGTAAGGTTCTTCTCAACCTGAATAAGGGTGGAGGAAATGGACTATTTGCTGTTCCTGGTTTTCCTCTCTATATACACGTGACTTTGTTTTAATAGAATCATATTAATTCACCTCCACTTTAAAAAATGGGTAATTTCTTCCTCCCTTGCCTCCCATTATAGACATCCTCTTTTTCCTCTTTCCCTCCGCCTCATGTGAGCCACTATTCTCTGCCCACACTGAAAAAAAGAATCAGACATCCTCCTCTCATTGCTTTCTACCTTAAATTGTGCTTTACCAGGAAAGTGAGTTCACATGGACTACTAGGAGTACGATAGAATTGTGTCTCTTCTATTTTTAAAAGATACCACAGAATTCTGGGGCCAACTAGGTTGCCTTGAACAAACCAGATATATAATCTGGGCCAAACAAATCAAGTGAGATGCTAAAGGAGTTAAAAGACGTGAAAAGGTCCATGCTGCAAATCAGTGCAGAAAGCTCCTCAACCGCTAGAAGAGGGAGAGCTTGCTAGACCAGTGTCTCTCAACCTTTCCAGACTACTGTACCCCTTTCAGGAGTTTGATTTGTCTTGCGTACCCCCAAGTTTCACCTCACTTAAAAACTACTTTCTTACAAAATCAGACATAAAAATACAAGTGTCACAGCGCACTATTGCTGAAAAATTACTCACTTTCTCATTTTTACCATATAATTATAAAATAAACCAATTGGACTATAAATATTGTACTTACATTTCAGTGTATAGTATATAGAGGAGTATAAACAAGTCATTGTCTGTATGAAATTTTAGTTTGTATTGACTTTGCTAGGGCTTTTTATGTAGTCTGTTGTAAAACTAGGCAAATATCTAGATGAGTTGATGTGCCCCCAGAAGACCTCTGAATGCCCCCAGGGATACGCGCACCCTTTGCTGAGAACCAATGTGTTAGACATTAGTTGAATCAGAATGTCCTAACTTATGAGTAAAACCCTCCCCTCAAAAATATGCAGCGCAGTAAAAATCCCACAAGAGTGAGCCAATGATGGATGATCATTGGACTCGTTTAAAAAACCCACAAGAATGAGCCAACAATCAAACTGGCAGTAAGTGACAGGAAGTCAATATTAATAAGCTAGATACCACCATAAAACAGACAACTACACACTCTTCTGTTACAGACCTGAGCTTTCTGGGGAAAAAGAAAGGATCAGACCTGAGGGATCACAGGCAAAGCTCGTGACACTGAAGTGCCTCAAGGTAAAAAATATCCAATATCAGCACTACACAATTCATGTTCTAGACAGAAAACTGGAGGCACCTTTTTCATCAGGTGTAATTGATTATTACTGAAAACAGTTTCTTGCATTCTGACTTTATTTTATGACAGGCCAATAAGTAGCATAGATCAAGACAAGTAAGGTAGAATCTGACATAGAAATTTGAGCCAGATTTAGGAAAGCAAACAGTACCGCTGTGTACCTGAATTGTCCAAAGCTACGATTTTAGTGTGTTTCTTCTCTCAAACCCATAGAGAAGGAGAACAAGATTTTAACAAGTCTTGTAATTTTGGGCTCCCAACACCTTAAAGGAGCCTGATTTTCAGAGGCTGGTTATGAAACACTTTCTGAAAGTCAGGTCTCTCACGTTGGAAACCTGAAGTCATTAGTGACTTTTGAAAATTGTAGCCTAAAAATGTAATGGGTATGCAGGCCCAGCTCTAGCTGTTTTGCCCCTGAGGGTGGAAAATATTTTCAGTGTCCCACCCACACAGCAGCAGGGCCAAAAAAAAGGCTGGCCAATCAGAACAGAGGGAAAAATAGCACGGCAGTATGGTGGTGCCCTCTGGAAGTTGGCAACCAGGACCACCTTGCTTGCCCACCCTGTGGGTATGTGTGGCACTCTGTACCTCAAAGAAGCACCTTGGAACCCCCATATTCACCACTGTCATATATAATTATGATGTGTTTTGTACAAAGTATGCCTTGTGAGGTATCACTGATCTGTTGAACATTAATATCCTGTTGGATTGTATGTGCTATCATTGTATGTGTGGTTATGAAGTTTTGCTATGGATGTGCTACTGAAATATATTGTGAGGTTGGGAACACCCACAACCAGCCTTTCAGGTACAACAATGGAGTACCCAGATGCACTGATGGACCATTGAAGGGAATCCACTCTCCCAGTGACCATCTCAGAAGACTTCTCAGGAAGAGCACATAGAAAATGGAGTCTACTTGACCCACGCCATAGCAAAAGATCTTTCCAGCAAGCTGGAAGAAACTATAAAGAGATGAAGTGACATCATGACTTGGCCTCTTCTCCCCCCACAACTCAACACCCAGAAACACATCTGGAGGACAAAGACTTTGAACTGGGGAGGGAGGTCCCAGGCTGGAAGACAGTTCCAGCCTGTGTATTGAAGTTCTGTGACCTGTTTGTACCATCTATCAGGTGAGACACTGCTTGATTCAAATCCTGTTTCATTTGTAGAATTCAGACTGAAAATTTACTTTTATTTCTTAGGTAACCATTCTGATTTCTACGCTTACTACTTATAATCACTTAAAATCTAGTTAATAAATCTGTTTTATCTTTTACCTAAAACAGTGAGTTTTGGTTAAAATGCTTGGGAAATCCCAGCTCAGTTTACAAAGGCTACTGTTTGTCCTTTCCACATCAAGGGAGGGGTGGAATGGGTAATGAAATTACATTGATCAGGCTTCTGACCAGGGCAAGATGGTACAGTTCTGAGGTGTAAGGCTGGGGAGCTAGGGGGAACCGACTGGAGCCTCTGTATTGTTGGTTCATGAGTGGCTGGCAAAGCATTCATGTAACTCAGTTGGGTGTATCCCTGCCTGTGAACGTCTGTGTAAGTGCAGTACTTGCCAGAGGTTTGTAGCCTGGCAACAGCACCACAGAGTGAGAGGGAGCCCAGGTTGATGGGACAGATGGCTCAGCAGCCCACACTGCACCCCGGGAAAAAACGTCAGAGTATGTATTGTATAATCACTGACAGAGGTCTTTTAACCACTGGTAGAGTCAGAATGCAAAGCTATATATAATGGCATCCAGTAAAAAGTAACATTAGCATAGCAGTTGTATAAAATTAATATTAGCATATTCCTAATGTTTGAAAATGAATGGGACATCTACAGGATTCTGCAAAACTGTCAACTTTCCTGCAAATTCCGACTGTCTTTTGATTTCTCAGATGGCACTGTATACCAGGGAAAAAAGCTTATAGACACAGAATCATGGATCATGAGTCCCAGGAGTGTCTCCGGAAGTTGTCCTGAATGTGGGGGAGGCACAGGTACCATTAGCCTGCCTGCATTGTTTACATTGCTCTTCCTGTGAAGTACATTTGCTCTGGGAATCAGCATACAGGATTCTTGGGTGTATGTTCAAGGGACTGAGAACCCCTGGCTTTAGAGTCAGTGGAAAAGTTAACCAATCCAGGACTCATAAGGAGTGGTACAAAATAATGCCATGAGATAATATACACTTTTAAAGCTTTTCTTTATCTGTGCAATTCCTTTTGAATCTGGAAAAACTGCAGAGCCAAAAGTCTCTTGCTTGAACTATACCACCACAAAAAAGCTAGATCTGCAATGCCTAAGCTAGAACTGGATGCACATTACCTCCCCTAGATAGTAGTGCTCGCAAGAAGCTCCACTTTATAAAAAGTCTGCCTAATAGTTTTCCAAAAATTAAAATCTCAAAATCCTTCAAGACCATGCAGCCATAACTTCCAGAACAGACAGTAAGTTGGGGGATAGAAATAAATGAGGGCTTGAAGCAAAGTACTAATAATGAGATAGATGCCAGATCTCACCACTGCTAGCGTATACAAGCAGTAATACCATTAATTATTTCTACGCAGTGGTACACAAGGATCCCAAGCAAGAATTAGGACACCACTGTACTAGGCACTGCACAAACAGCAAAGAAAGTCCCGGCTCCCGAAAGCTCACAATGTAGGATTCGGTCAGTCACTCAGCAGGTGAATAAGCAGACAAATAGAAAGTGAGAAGACAGGGGTGTGGGAGGAAAGGTTATCAGTGGAGAGTCATGGTAAATACATTGACAGCCACTAGCTTTGTTCTCATCTGCCCCAATCAACATGGTATCACAGCACTTTCCAAAATTATACAAGATATATTGCTCATTCTTTTCCTTCCTCAGTCAGAAAGGGCTGGATTTTTTATTTTTGGTGCTTTGTGAATTTTTTATTTAATGTGTCATTGTGGGAAATGTAGGTTAAAGAAGTGTGGTTTATATTTGGCTCTAAAAGCAGAGAAGTATACGTTTGTCTTATCTTCCAAGACTTCCAGGATCACGGGTCTGTTGCTGAGCGCTGAACCTATGTGCTAGATCTGTGCCACAATTGCTCTTTAGCATATCCCAAAGCAAGTAGGTGCTATCTTTCCCCTAGTCTTCTGTTCCTTTATAGAAATGGTTCTTTATCTTGCTGTATCATTTAAAGACTACAATATTAAGCTATTGCTTACATTTCATTAAAGTTTCCTACTGGTCCTTCATTTTCCTATAGAGCCACCATTGTATATTTATAGTATTAAAAAAGTGGATTTGATATTCATTGAGGCAGGCCATTTTTATTAGTGGCGAATGTAACTATTTATCAGCAGGCGGGATTGAACCTGGGGACCTCTGAACCTTAGTGCATTAGTCTCTACTGCATGAGCTAAAAGCCACACAGCTCTTGGCTAAGGCTGTAGTAGACTCATTAATCTCTAAGTGGCCTAGGTGTCACTAGAGGGGGACAGAGCACCGCAGGCACGGGTTACACAAACAGTGAATTCATAATTCACAGCCCAAACATTTCAGTCTTTCACAGGAACATTATTAAAAGGATTTCACAAACAGATACATATGCTACAACCTGCACTTTGAAATTTTTTGAAATAATTTCCAATTAATTATTATTATACCTGAGGAATGTAAGCAAACAGATAGTTTCCTCAGAGAAAAGCAGACAATCTTCCACTGGCCTTGCACTCTGTATTACTGAGAGTAACAATGTTATGTTGTTGGAATGGGTATTTTCAAGATCATTAACATGTGATGGCCTTCTAGTACAGGATATATTCCACTTATAACTTCTCTGCTTTTTAAATAATAGCTCAAAAATGGTCATTTTTTAATATTCTAGGGACAAAAAAATATTCAAATAGCTCAATAATTTTCTTTGAAATATAGCTATATTTTGTCCATTCTAAAGAAGATCAGTTTTCAAGTATCCTTTAAAAACCCCAGTCCTGAGGAAGAATAACTCCTGTGTTGAAAGAATAAAGGATGAACAAATAATGTACATAGTTCCCTTTTGTAGAGAAATTTAATCAGTCTGCTGAAAAAATTACATATGCAGATGTGCTTGATATTCTACTTAGGTTAAAATGGGTGATTTATTTTAAGCCAGTGGTAAAACGCATCATTGCTTAAAAAGTGTCAATCTTGTCTCACACTTCTAGAAAATTTGAGAAAACGTGTAATTTTATTAAGTTAAGTCAACCTTCATTACTGACTCAAATCTTTCAAAAAGTCTATGCCTATTCCTTTCATCTGAGCAGACTAAGTGGCCTTTTGCATAAAACAACAAAGCTGTCACATTCAATCTTAGTTACACACAACTTTGATCATAATAGGCCTTTAGATAAATACAGCTCTAATTAAATTTAGACAGCTATGATAGTTGCAGATCAGAGTAGCATCAATTTACTATATTGCAACTCAGGGAGATCAGAAACTCCCAGATCAAGCTAGCCTTTTCTGTATTGGACCATTCAATCATTCCCAACGTTCTCCAGAATAGAGTGGTAAATTCTCCCGCGACTGACATGTCATTCAGATTATTGGTTTGTGGCCATAATGACATGTTGGCTAGGAATCAAGTCTGAATAACTTCTGTAGCATTGTAAATGTACAGTGTTAAACACTTTCTAATTCTTTACTGGCAGATAGTGGAAATAAAACTCAAATCTCTATTTTTAATAGTCATTTTCAAAGCCACATTCCTTGCACTCCTTTCTATTCTGTTGTCTGATACAGAAAGTTCAAAAATGAATAGCAGCTCTCTTCTCTGGACTGGGATGGTGGAGACCTCTCCTCATCCAACCACCCTCCCTCATCCTGATTGTGTCTAAATATATATCTCACAGGGCTGCCTAAACACGGCAGGGTCCCACTTGCAGATGGACGTCAACTAGCCCCTCTAGAACACTGGCGGTTTCAAGTTCAACACTTATATTTCCCTCTCCAACCATTCCTTGGCCTCCTCTACCACAGGTGTCTTTGGAGCTTCTTGGGGCAAAGGGATAGATGTTAGTGGAAAGCCTGGGCTGAGGTTCAGGCTGAACAACAAACCCAAATTCAGCAGGAATGAGTTTGAGAGCTGAAGAGAGTATTTCACACAGCTCTGGTCTGTTGGAGCATTTAGGCTGTCAGCATTAAAAAAACTACTTTAAATAGATGTTTAATGGACAAACAAGCTAATGATCTATATAATTAACAAAGTTCTAGAAGTTGGGGTTAAGCAACTATTTCTCATTCAATGCTAATAAAATAAACTAAGTTATGGTTCATAAATCATGTGCATTTTTTATTTCCTCTTAGAACCTTTCATTAATATATTTGTTTCTCGCATCAACTAATTCCCAAAGTTTCATTGATGCCATATAAAAAAGGGTCCCACAGGATGAAATTTTCTAAACTAAACATAAATGGCTTTGGGAAAACTATGGAACTGTAATATAATGGAAACCTCTCTTTCACCACATTGATTCTATATCCACATTTTTTCAAGGGCCATGTCTGAAATATATACAGAATTCATACAGCTAAAACAGACCCACCTGGAAACAGCCATGATATAAGCTAAACTGGATGGAATGAGAAGTTCAGATATCTATTTTAGGACACTTATAACAACATCGACAAACTGACACCAGCACTGTGCAAAGCTGGTATGGTCACATTACTGAGTTTGTCTCTCCAGGCCACTTTCTATACAAGTGCAATCAATACCACAATGCACAATGAAGGCACCTGGTTTGCAAAAACAGCCCTTATATGAATTTCCAGGCTCAGGAATATATCTCTGAAACTCGATACATTAAATTTTTGAACAAATGGAGTTTTCAGCACGATGAGAGATCAGAGCTCCTGAATACAGTGTATTTATCTGAAATATAATTTCATTCCCCTCAAAGTGGATGTCAATGAGAACCAGAACTACAAAAGGGTTCAGCCATGTGATTAAGTTGTATGAATGGGGAGGAAGACAGGGATATTAAATACTCTTCAAAACAGCTGCTCTAGGTAAGGCGCAAACAGTTAATATTTAATATGTGACTTCATATTTTCCTTTTTTTTTTTTTAACATGAGTAAAGAAAAAGATAAAAGACTAGCATGGTCCACTTACATAAATTGTATGATGACAGAAACAAAGGCAATGTTTGCTTTAAAAATCCCTACCTGGAGAGCATTTTCATACTGAAAACACAATTCTAAGCGCAGAAATTTAAATTACCATAGATTTCTGTATACTAATCTGGTACGTTCAAGTTCATTTATAGGCACAATCAAGATTGTGCTAAAGAGTGACATGTCTTATGATGCTGGCTCTCAGGGCCACCATTTAGCGCAATCATTAAACACTTAAACTGACAGTTGGCTGCAGAACACTTCTGGAATTCAAGAAGACTGGTGATGAGAATCTTTGATGACTCTTGTAAAGGCCAATGCCTTAAAGGGAGGAAAATGGGATTTGTTGGTGTTTGAGATACATGCTGCACCAAAGCAAACTCTGGTTAGGTGCCAGGCATGCGAGCAAATACTATAGTTAATTTAAGTTGCTGCCTCCAACGGATGTCACCTCTACAGTAAACAAGACACTGAGCAAAAACGTTCACAATATGTTGGAAAAGAAACAGGGTAAAGAACATTAACTATAGTTCGCAGCCTACTGGAGTGCATCTGTAAAGATTCAAGATATGGCATGGAGAATAGAGGTAATTTATTTAAAATGCTTATGCTAAAACTATATCAAAAGCTTCGAAGTGATTTACAAGCACTAGTCCCATTGAATTTCGATGAGATGTGCTCCTAACTCATGCAGGTGCTTTTGAAAATCTCATCCCACACCATCATTAGTTCTACGTCCTTTGTAGCCCTATTACATGTGCAAGAGTTTCAGACTTCATCCATATATAAAAAAATCATCTGCAGTTCATGGCCACCAGTATAACCTCTGGGTCTCAAAAAACCTATTATCTACCTTGATGGATTAGTGTCAAGTGGCATGATGACAGAGGCTGAGAGAAGCATGCTGTGACAGGAAATAGTGTGCCAAAGTACCATAGTCTGATTTATCGCTGCCATATACCAGCACCTCTGCAGAAGAGGTATCTGTTATATTAGCAGTATTGTATGAATATGGGCAAGAGATGTTATCTTGCAAGAAAAAAATATCTGAATATGAAAAAGAAGAAGAAAATGGATAATGGAACAAAGAAAAGGAAAGGGTTTTCCTTCCACTCATCTATACCTGGTTTAGATAATGTTTTGTTCTACATACAATTACTTATTTTTGTTGAGCCAAATTCCTAATTTCATTCCCCTGATATAATAAAAACTGCCCACTGAAATTTGCATAAGGACCTTTTTAGATTACATTTTTAACCAATGGACTGAAGAAAAGTGTCTTACCATACAAGTGTCTAGATCCTCCAAACGTTCTATCTCAGTCAAATCTTCTACTGTGATGGTGGAGCGCTTAGTTGGTTTCTCTTCAGCTAATTCAATCTCCAGTGACTCCTGTTGTGGAAGTGGCTTACCACGTCTGGTCAAATGGTCCGCCTAGACAACAAAGATCAAGAGATGAAACTACTGATCAGAAATCTTGAGGGGGAAAAAAAACAAACAGACAACAACAAAAAACCCTTACACAGCAACTAGCAGAATGGTTGTGCACGGCAGGTGATGATAGGTGGTGAACAATGGGTAAGCTCAACTGTTTGCATCTGGGCCCCAGCCTCCCCCATCTCCCTGCAGAACTATCCCCTCATCACATAACACTGGATAGTGGGGAAGGAGGAGGGGAGAAAAGAGGGCTAATAGAGAATCACACAGTAAGAGACTCTGCTTATCTGGACTATGGAAATAAAAACACCCAAAGGAGGGAAAAAACCTCATACCATATTGAACATTTTTAAGCCATTTCATTTAAAAGCTACTGTAACAAATGTACAAATTGCTAATATACTCAACCGATGAAAAAAAGTAGGATTAAATGATTTTCACTAATAAATGTAGGAATCACACGTGCTGCCTCTTTTCTAATATAAAAAAATTTGCAGGCAAAATGGGGTAATTATTTTGGACCTCATTATGATGAATAATGATGAATAAATCACTGGACTGGAAGCTAGTGGCTGCCTATGGCTCAGTGATCATGAACTGATTACATTTAATATGGGCAAAACAGAGGACAATACTTGGCGTTTTAAAAGGGCTAATGTCTCACAGCTGAGGAAAATCATGAGTAAAACTGATTGGGATGCTCTTTAAGAAGAATTATTTAAGAAGAGTATATTAGATGGCCAAAAAGCCATGATTCTATAATCAAGAAAAAGGACAACTTTGAATAAACGTAAATATTATATTTTTATAATAAATAATTATATCTAATAAATATTGTATCTAATTGATGCCTTCACTTCTCAGCTGGCATTTACGCAAAGTTATCCTGTTTTTCTTTTAAACAAATGGAAAAAAGGGGAACTAGATAGCAATCAGTATAAATTAGAAATTATGAAGTGTAGAAAATTAATAAGGGAAGCTAAAAACATCAGGGATAAATCTATATCTGGCAGGGCTAAGGAGAAGTTTTAAAAAAAGGATACTAGGAAGAAAATAAATCTAGAAATGGTGTAAGCCCATTACTAGAAGGAGATATTAAAATGGTTAATGATGCAGAAAAGGCAGAAGTGTTCAATAAATATTCCTGTTCTATATTTGGAAAGAAGTAGGATGATGGATTCCTATCACATGAGGCTGATGAAGTACTTTCCAGTTCATTAGCAACGAAGGAGGATGTTAAACAGCATCCATTCAGGATACATATTTTTAAACCAGTAGGCCCGGATCACTTGAGCCCAAGAATCCTAAAAGAGTTGGCTAAGAAGATCTCTGGCCCACTGAGGTTAAATTTTTAATGAATCTTGGGATACCAGGGAAATTACAAAATACTGGAAGAGTATTAACACTGTGCCAATATTCAAAAAGGGTAAGTGGGTCTACCAGGGTAACTATAGGCCAGCTAACCTGACATCTATCCTCGGCAAAACAGTGGAAAACCTGATATGAAATTAAATTAATAAAGAATCAAAGAATGGGAATATAATTAATGCCAATTAATATGGTTTTGAGGAAAGTACATCTTGTCAACCAAGCCTGAATTCGTTTTTTGATGAGATGACAAGCTAGGTTGATAAAAGTAACTGCATAAAAGTAACAAATAAATACTTAAATGAACAGGGCAGTCATACAGAGCAATCCACTCTGAGCCCATTCAAATAAAAGACATTTTACTACAGACAAATGCAAAGTCATATATTAAGGAACAAAGAGTGCAGACCATATTTACAGAATGGGAAACTCTACCCTGGAAAACGGTGACTCTGAAAAAGACTTATGGTTCATAATGAACATGCAATTGAACATGAGCTCCCATTGTGATGCTGTGACAAAAAGGGTTAAATGACATCCTTAGCGACGTAAACAGGGAAGAAGTAAGTAGGAATACAGAGGTGATTTTACCTCTGTATACAGCATTGGTGAAACCGATACTGGAATACTGTCCACATTTTAAAAAGACGTTGACAAATTAGAGAGGATGCAGAAGAGATACACAAATTTGAGGACTGTAGATCAGTGCTTCTCAAAGCTGGGCCGCTGCTTGTTCAGGTAAAGCCCCTGGTGGTCCAGGCCAGTTTGTTTACCTGCTGCGTCCGCAGGTTCAGCCAATCGCGGCTCCCACTGGCCGTGATTCGCAGCTCCAGGCCAATGGGGGCTGCGGGAAGGGTGGCCAGTACATCCATCGGCCTGCGCCACTTCCCGCAGCCCCCACTGGCCTGGAGTGGCGAACCGCGGCCAGTGGGAGCCGCGATCGGTTGAACCTATGGACAGGGCAGGTAAACAAACCGGCCCGGACCGCCAGGGGCTTTCCCTGAACAAGTTGCGTCCTGACTTTGAGAAGCACTGCTGTAGAGAACTCCTTACAGGGACTCTGGCATGGTCTATACTCGAAACTTATATCAGGATAGCTATATTGATCAGGGGTGGGAAACCTGCAGTGTAGATGCATCTGTGCTGACAGAAAAGTGCTTCTATCAATACAGCTAACTTTGTTTGGAGAGGTGATATTCCTACATTGGCAGAAAAACTCCTTCTGTCAGCGTAAGCTGCGTTTATATTAAAGGTCTATACTGGCATGGAGTCTATAGTATAGACATAGCCTTAATCAGCTTAGGTTGTTTATTTTATCTAAAAGAAGATGGAAAACAGACTTGATTACAATATAAAAGTACCTTTAGGGGGAGAAAATACTGTGTTTTAAAGGGCTTTTTAGTTTTACAGAGAAAGGCATAACAAGAACTAATTGCTGGAAGCTGAAGTCAGACAAATTCAAATTAGGCACAAATTTCCAATGGTGGGGGTGATTAATCATTGGAAAAAACTACCAAGGCAAGTGGTGGATTCTCCATGTCTTCAAGTCAAGACTGGATGCCTTTCTGGAAGATATGCTTTAGTCAAAAACAAACCATTGGGCTCAGTACAGGGGTAACGGTCTCTGAAATACAGCAGGTCAGACTAGATGATCCAACGGTCACTGTTGGCCTTAAAATATATGAAACATAGTGCTCAAAATGTTGACCTGAAAACATTCCCTGCTAATGTTAACACTGGGAGAAAAGTATCTTTTACAAGCAACATAAACCACAGAGGTGTATCAGTTTAAGATGTTTGTCAATACAGGATCTTATTTTGGATTTGCCTCATGATGAACTGTCAATAGAAAATGTCTAAAGTTAGTATTTTAAAGATTGTGAGCACGTTCATATGGGAAGCATGACAAGAAGACGAGGGTGTGAAGAGAGAACACTGAACTCAGTTTCAGTCCAGGGTCAGAATGGAAACCATGTGGGTATACTCTGCCCACAAGATGCCCACCAGTTGATCACATAGGTTTTTTATGGTTGTCTTTTTCTGCGAGCTTTGCATGCAGTGGCATCTTTCCCTACTAAGAAGAACTGATCCAATATATTTTTCTGAACCAAGCTGTCTGATTGATGGCTCAACATCATTGCAGTCATCTGGCAACTGAGACGCTACAGTGACCAGTATGCATGCTGTGACTGATGGTGCTGAATCTTCTTTCACGTTGAGCTGTGGAATAAGAATCATTCCCATCCTGTCTGCAGTCTCCTTGGGTTCCTCTGATTGGTGTCTGCTGGCTGCTTTCCAGTCAGGCTCCCGCAGAGGGTCTCTTCAGTTCAGATTTAGGGGCTTTTATCTGCTCCAAGATCTTGTGTTGGGTTTATCTGGCAGGGAGCTGGTCTCAGGTCTGAGGTTTCTGCTGTGGTCCTCCTCCTGCTTCTCAGTTCAACCCAGCCGAGAGCTGTTGCTGGTTATTTTCTAAACAGTCAGTCCTCATGCAGTAATGGTGACTTTGGCCCCTTTTGGGATAGCAGTAACAGTCTTCCTTGGGGCAACAGTCTGGTAAGCAATCAGATCTCTCTCTTGTGCTTCTTTCTCTGGATCCTGCCTTGGCCTTAGAAGAACTTCCAGCATGCTGCTGATGTTTGAATTTGGCAGCAAAGATTCCTTATTGGTCACTGATGCAACAGAGTCATTTGCTGACAGGCTGGCCCAAGATAGTGGCCAGCAAATGATCAAAAAAATTGTGACATTGTGTTGTATGCCCACTAAATACCATAATCAAAGACCTGGTTTCAATGTAAAATGAAATGTGGCTCTACATTTAATATTGTGTATGATTTTAAAGCTCTAACATAGAATGGGAGATAGACTGACCTTGGCTTTAATACTGTTTAGGGCCATTTGAATTTGCTTGTTCCTAAAGCAATCACACTTGAAACAAAAGTTTCTGTTTGAGACTAGCCTTTTGTAATCTCAGAAAGGACTCTACATGAATCCTCAGCTGTTTTTAATACTTGGTATAAAATTTCTTCTACATGTAAAATTTGCTGCATATTTAATAAGCCTTAAAATTAATGTTTTTAATGAAATTCTCTCTCTCAAGGGTCCTTAACATGCCCGTGATATAGAAAACAAGGTGGACTGAAATCTAACTGGATAGTTCCTATGTGGAACTACTGTGTGTTTCTTCAAATGTCTGTACATTCAATAGCTTTATACTTTGATCTACAAAGGAAGCATTTCACAACAGCAGGAGCACCAATAATAGTAAAGCAAATCTGTCTTATCTTGATAATGATGCAATCTATTTCCCTGACAAAAAATATGGATAAGCAAAACAAAGCAGTGACAAAGATGTTGCCAATGCTGCTCCTACGCTTGGAACGTTGACTCACAGTGGAAATTCTGTAAGTTTTGGAATTTTTTTGTTGTTGTTGCTATTGCTGCCACTCTTTTTATATAACTCTGCACAATCCAGCATTAGCTCCTCCCACCCTCAGCAAGCTTGGGTCTGAGTCCAATAATCTACTTCCCTCTCCACTAAAAATAACAATTAATGTACAGGAGTCCATAAGCTGATCTGTAGACATAGAGCAGTATATCTGCTCTAATCTTCAGGAAGGAGGTACATCTACAGTAAGTGATTGACAGCAGAATGTCTTCCAGTAAATAGCTGAACATTTTATCTTCTACATAGATACACCTTCCAGTCCAAGACCTCACATTTCTGAAGTAGCCTCAGAATATGCACAGGTTTGGGAAGTAAGGTCCCTACAGCTTGCTCCACAGTCCCCTAAAGAATGAAATCTGACTTTATTTCAATCACAACGCCTGTCTCACTACGACAGCCAGTAGTTGTCTCCTTAACTAGTGAATATATGTTCTTGCAAAGCCATTTTTGGTTTCAGATCCGATAATTCATGCAAGAGATAGTAAGGCAGCTAAGTAATGCAGCTTCTTCTGGGGCTGTTTTCTCCTTAAACCAGGACTACTCACCCTATGACCATGTTTCAAATGATGCTGCTGATGAAAATTATGAAGATTTAGAAATGCAGCTGTGAGAAGAAGAAAGTGAACAAGTCATGAATGCTGTGGTGGTGGTAAGACACCCTGAACTACTCAGAACTGTACAAACACTCACCAGTTTATGATGACAATGTGAAAGTGCATCCAGGATTTCATCCACAATTCGGTCAGATAGGAAAGAGGCCACAGTCAACTTCACTTCACTGTGTGAACATTGAAAATGAGAACAGAGTAACTTTCAATTCACACAAGAGAACTCTGCCATCCCTTACAGCACTAGTTCTATGATGTGAAGATTATCTGTGAGTCTGCTACTGTCTTTGAGAACGAAACACAAGAAGGTGCAAGTAGAAGGACTGAACCCTTCAGAAATAACTCACAGATCCTGCAATACACACAAGAACTCCTGGACCATTTTCAGCCTGCTTCTAACATTTTTCTAATGGCAGAAACAAAAACATCTGGCTAAGGGACAACTTAATAAGAACCATATGGTCAGATTTGCTTAGGAACAATACATGCATTGATGTTAGAGAAGACAAATCTGGTCTGGAGTGAATTCAGACAGTCTTACCTGTTTAAGGCTTGTTTTACCTAACTATTAATCTTGCCCCGTCTCCTTTTTGTACCCTTCTGTCAGCTAAATGGCAACTGTATTGTTTCTGCAACCTGCCATCACCATTCCTGGGCTGCAAACTGTTTGTGCTTTTGCTTTAAATAACTAGTTCCTGCCTTCCAAATTTTGTTTCAGCCAGTCCCATGTATTTAGCATTCAAAAAGAAGGTGTGGAACACAGACTCACTGTTAGATTTAACATGACATCAGCACTGTATACACTGGGCTTGCCCCTTCACTGCAACATGTATGAGTTACTACACTCTAGTTACCCCACTCGGGCATGCTTAGCTCAAGTTAGAGCAGCCACACTGCAAAAACACACTCAAGTCACACATGGTTTGTCTATCCTGCAGCTGGGAATGAGCCTCCCAGCCCAGGTAGACAAGACTTGAGCTGGCACGGCTCAAGCTACTACACTAAATATAGTAGCATGGATGCTGTAGCTCGGATGGCAGCTTAGGCTCTCACACCCAACCGAACTCCTGGGACTGAGCTTGGGTGGCTAGGCTGAGTCTCTGTAGAAGCCACAGCGTCCACGCTGCTCGTTTTAGCATGGTAGCTCAAGCCCCTCTAGTGAACATCTGTTTGCCTGGGCTGGGAGACTCACTCCCAGCTGCAGTGTAGATACACCCATAGAGTGACTTGATTAGCACAGTGATTGGATTAGCAGTTGAGCTAACCTGAGCTGCAGCTGCATCCCCAATCCATTACTAGCGTGTATGTCAGCATCATGTCAGCGTCAAACCACCCCCGCCCCCCAGCAATGGGCCAGCTAGCAAGAATTTAAAACACCACTTCATTTGACTTAGAAATGTGTGTTTGTGGATGGGAATTGGGTTGTGGGCTTGTTATACCTCAAGCTAACACTGCAGTGAAGACAAGCCCACAGAAACCAACATTACATTAGATTTGTACTTGGTGTTGTGGTTTACCACTATCTCTTCACGGAAATGAAACTTTTTTTTTCAGCTTTGACTGTCATCACACATCTTTAGATGGTGACTGTTACGTCTACACAAACAGAGAAATGTTTCACTATTTGTTTTGATGTTAGTAGTAGTAAGTATTCCCAGAGTGCAGAAGTCCCCAGAATTAAACTAATCATGGAGCCAAATCTTGAAACAAACTCTAGGTAACCAACAAACATGCTGTGGGCAAAACATGTACATCGTCCCTTTTGTAGATATTAAATGGTTAACTCTTTGATGGCTTGAGTCAGAATTTCCCTAGGTTAAACATCTCACAAAATGCAGAATTTAAAACTGGCTGCAGCAAGGATTTATTTGATCTCTTGCTCCCTTTATTTTCTTCCTTATTTGCAAGAAGAAATCTCACACGGAGGAAGAAATATAAACTTTCTATTGTTATTAAATTTGTTTTCTGGCATGTCCTAGGTTCATCTTTATAATATAGTAATACTCTACTAAATAGAGAGATTGGATTACAATATTTACTGTATAACATTTCCTCTAACAAAAGCTCACTGTTGTAATGATTACAACTTGGTCTCTGATATATTAACATGGCAATGATTTATAAACCTGTTAAACTTCCTAAATGAATAGATAGATTAAAAAAAAAGTTTTCTGGTTGCTTTTGGTACGTCTTGTTTACACTTAAAAATTGTATCGCTTTAACTGTGCCAGCATAGTTAAAGAGTTAACACACATCCCACTCCCTTGTGAGGATGCAGTTTAACTCGTATAAAAATGCTTATTCTAATATTGCTTATTCTGGTTCGGCAAAACAAAGTAAGTTATACCAGTATAAATGCCTTATAGCAGTATAGCTGCATCTACACTAGGGCTTTTACTGGCATAATGATGTCAACTTAAAAAAAAATCACCTCCTACTGACATAGTTATATGAGTAAAACTTTTTAAGTGCAAGCTAGGCCTTAGCATAAACAAAGACAAAGACAAGTGTCCCGATAAAGAATTTGCTTGCTTTAGTAGATGGCTTGGCTCTTGGCTTTGTGATCTTTTCCCAATTGCATTAATCAGTATCAACCCACAAAACCATTTAAGTTAACACACAAAGCTATGTTCCCTTTCTCTTTGTGTGCAATATGTACGAGCGATAATAGCAACAGATAGCAATGACATAATAATGGAAAAGACGGTTACTCACCGTAGTAACTGTTGTTCTTCGAGATGTGTTGCTCCTATCCATTCCAGTTAGGTGTGCGCGCCACGCGTGCACGGCTCTTCGGAAGACTTTTACCCTAGCAACACTCGGTGGGTCGGCTGGGCGCCCCCTGGAGTGGCGCCGCTATAGCGCAGGATATATACCCCTGCCGACCCATCCGCTCCTCAGTTCCTTCTTGCCGGCTACTCCGACAGTGGGGAAGGAGGGCGGGTCTGGAATGGATAGGAGCAACACATCTCGAAGAACAACAGTTACTACGGTGAGTAACCGTCTTTTCTTCTTCGAGTGATTGCTCCTATGCATTCCAGTTAGGTGATTCCCAAGCCTTATGTAGGCGGTGGGGTCGGAGCTAGATGCTGCAGAATGCAAACTTCTGTGCCAAAGGCTGCATCATCTCTGGACACTTGGGCCAATGAGGCAAAGGTGTGTACTAGCTGCACGACACATCCCCTGAAAGGGTATGTGGGCCAAGAAGGCAGCAGGGAAGCCTGAGCCCTGGTGGAATGTGCAGTAAGGTGGCTCCATGGAACATGGGCTAAACACAGGAGGCGCAGATGCACCAGTAGTCCAAGACGGACTGGATCGGGACCTCGGCGGGAGAAACATTGTGCGTTTCGTAGCAGCAGGAGAAACGCTTCCACTCTGCCAGATACGTTAACCGAGTGGAGGATCTCCTATCACCCAGGAGAAACCTGCAGAGCCGAGGCAGAACAATGTAATTCGGATCGGTTTAGCCACACAGCAGCCCTGCTGTGAGGTGCAGGGATTACCCGTCTGGGTGGTGAAGCTTGCTGCGATCCCACGAAATGGGGTCTGGGCCAAGAGGTAGGGAAATAGGGTTGGCTACCGACAGGGGTAGCGACCTGGTGTACCAGTGCTGCCTGGGATACGCTGGAGCGATCATGATCAGGTGCGCTCTGCCCCTGCGGAGTTTTAGCAGGGCCCTGCAAGCCAGCGGGAACGGTGGAAATTGGACAGCCGATGGCTCATCCATGGCATCAGAAACCTCTCCAAGACTGAGCCCGGGGAGAGGTCTTGGAATGAGGAGGACTTCTCTCTGTTTTCGCTCTCGCGGGAGCGAAGAGGGCTATGCGGGGAAAGACCCACTTCCGAAAAACGGAATGGATACCGTCCGGAGGGAACGACCACTTGTGAGACCGGAAGGATCTGCTGAGGCGATCCGCCAGCTGAAAAGCCTGGCATACAAGGCAGACTGCTCCCAGCTCTCGGACACTGATGCGCAAGGCCAGCCCTTGGGCCGACCAACGGCTGTGAGTGCGAAGCTGACCCAGGTGAGGATGCAGCCGAGAGATGGGGTGTCCGTCATGAGGGACCCCGAGGGGTGAATGGAACAGCATCCCTGGATACACCAGGGAGGGCACTGACTCTCGGTCGAGGGAGCCTAGGATGCTCAGGGGGAACGAGACGACCAGGGTGGTATCTCTGCCCGGGTGGTACACCAAGGTGAGCCACGATTGGAGTGGACAGAGGCGAAGCCTGGCATGTTTGGAAACAAACGTGCAGACAGCCATGTGACTCAGGAAACCTAGGCCTGGGCGAGCCAAAGTTGTCGGGAAGGTCCGTAGACCTTGTACAATTGTTACCACCGCATGAAACCAAGGCTGAGGTAAGCAGGCTCTGGTGAGATTGGAGTCCAGGGTGGCTCCAATGAATTCTATTCCCTGTGTGGGAACCAGAGTGGAATTTACCATTGATGATCAGGCCTAGACACCGGAATAGGTCCGTGTCGATGCCCACAGGACTGGTACTTGGGCTCGGAGGTCCCTCGAACGAGCCAATGTGGAAGAGAAATGGGGACATGAAAATACGCGCCCGTCATATCGAGGTCGGCATACAGTCTCCGGGATCCAAGGGTGGGATGACGGTCCCCCTGGGAGCCATGCGGAACCTATCCGCAGTGTGAACTTGTTGAGGACCCGTAGGTCTAGGATATGTCTGAGACCTCCCTTCGCCTAGGGGATTAGGTTTCGTCCCTAGGCACCTCCTGTATAGCTCCGATGAAGAGGAGCGTCCGCACATGTTGCAAGAGGAATCGCTCATGAGAGGGGTCCCTAAGAGGGACGAGGATGGTTAAAAGGACCTTAACCTTGAGGGCCTGATTGACGCCCACGACCGCATAAGTGACGCCTGCTGGCAAAGTCTTGTCTTTGTCTAGGCGCAGGGTAAGAGCGGTGAGGCTGGGGACGGAAAGGTCGGCGCTAAGCACCGGCGTGCTAATAGAGAGCGGAAAGTGACCCTGCTGCCCTTCAGGCTTTGCAGCCTAGGGCCAGCTTTCTCATAGAACAGGCCTTTGCCAGTGCAGGGCAAGTCCTGTATAGTGGACAGCAGCTGCGAGGGAAGGCTCGATAACCGGAGCCAGGAAATGCGCCTCGTGGCCACACCCGAGGCCAGGGTCGTGGCAGCGAAGTCAGCTGCATCCAACTAGGCCTGGAGGGAAGCTCTATCCAGCTTCTTCCTTCGATCCAGGAGGGCATCGAACTCTTGACGTGAGTTCTGAAGAACCGACTCTGTAAAGTTGCCCACCGCCACCCGTAGTAGCGGCTAAGCAGGGCTTGCTAGTTTGCTACACAAAGTGGCAGGGCCCCCGCCAAGTACCTCGTACGGCCCCGTAAGACCAGTCGCCTAGCCCCCTAGGATTTAGGAGCTGGTGCCTGCTGGCCATGGCGGTCCATCCCATTGAGGGACTGGACGACAAGGGAGCGGGGGGGGAGGGGATTAGATGTACCTAGGTACTCGTACCCCCTGGATGATGCTATGCACTTGCATTCCGATCAGAGGAGGGCCCGAGGAGTATGTTCCTGCCCCCGCCTCAGCTGGGGAGGAGGAAGAAGAAAGGCCAGGGACAAGCGGGTCCTGTGTGGGCTCGCGCTCCTGGACGACCTCCTGCACCGGTGGGATCTGGGAGCCCGGTGGCTGAACCGGGGCTTGCTCCGTACTGGTCGCAGGGGGACGGCTAATTGCCGCCTCTGGCACCCAGAGCTCCGACGGAACGGAGTGAGATGGGAGCACCGGTATGCCTCTGGCGTGGCAGTACGGCCATGGTGTCTAGAAGGACCTCTGATAGGTCTCCTGGAAGACTCTGGAGGGCACATCGGAAAAGAGAGTACTGCGCATATGAAGTGTCCGCACGTGGCAACACTGATGCGTGACTGGGTGGCCCTGAAGGAGCTGAAGAGCCTTTGGTAGAGTCCCCTTCTCTAACTGACGTCGCTCGACTCAGCACCGGGGATCGGCACCGGGAGACATACCGGTACCGAGAACGAGACCTGCCACCGGAGCTGTGCTGGGCGGTCGACCGAGAGCGCGAGGCTCGACGTTCAGGAGTGGGTACGGGAGTCTCGGTGCCTGGGGCGGTGCCGGGAGCGGGATCGGTGCCGAATGTACCGGGCCAGCGAACATGACGCTGGCCGGTGCCGTGAGTACTAAAGGTACCGCAATGGAGAACGGTGCCGAGACCACGAGCGGCGTCGGGACCTCGATCGGTGACGGGACCGAGAACGTCTGCGGGACCGCGATCGGGGATGGTGCCGCTCTGCAGTGCCGACGCAGGGTGGCGTGAGCAAGACAGGCTCGCCAAAAGACCATATAACCCGCACCGGCGATGTCGGGGGTTAAGCAGCGCAGGATCTGCCCTTGCCATCAACTCCCTCGCTGTGGAAATGTTCCCAGCGTGGAGGGAATAGTGAGCTCGACCACAGCTCGCGCCGGGGAGCATTCAGGTGTTGGACTCGACGGCTCTTGCGAGGCCGTAGTCTACGGTGCTGATACTGTCGGTGCCGTAGCAGTCACCGGTGCCGGGCAGCCCGACGTAGTAGAGCGCTCGGGCTGCGGAGCGGGCCGCTCGGACGCCGCTGAAAAGCGAGCTCGACCACGGTTCGTACCGGGGAGCTTTCCAGCACCGGACTCAACAGCTCTTGCCTGGCCGGAGGTAATGGTGTGGATACTGTCGGTGCCGGAGCAGACATCGGTGCCGGGCGATCCGACTGAGCATAGCGCTCGGCTGCGGAGCAGGCGGCTCGGACGCAGCTTCATAACGAGCTCGACCACAGTCCATACCGGGGAGCTCTCCAGCACCGGACTCGACGGCTCTTGCCTGGCCGGAGTTAACGGCGCGGATATTGTCGGTGCCGCGGCAGACATCGGTGCCGGCGAACCGACTGAGCGTAGCGCTCGGCTGCGGAGCAGGCGGCTCGGCTGCGGAGCAGGCGGCTCGGCTGCGGAGCAGGCGGCTCGGACGCAGCGTCTTAGCGAGCTCGACCACGGTCCGTACCGGGGAGCTTTCCAGCACCGGACTCGACGGCTCTTGCCTGGCCGGAGTTAATGGTGCGGATATTGTCGGTGCCGCGGCAGACATCGGTGCCGGGCGATCCGACTGAGCATAGCGCTCGGCTGCGGAGCAGGCGGCTCGGACGCAGCGTCATAGCGAGCTCGACCACGGTCCGTACCGGGGAGCTTTCCGGCACCGGACTCGACGGCTCTTGCCTGGCCGGAGTTAATGGTGCGGATATTGTCGGTGCCGCGGCAGACATCGGTGCCGGGCGATCCGACTGAGCATAGCGCTCGGCTGCGGAGCAGGCGGCTCGGACGCAGCGTCATAGCGAGCTCGACCACGGTCCGTACCGGGGAGCTTTCCGGCACCGGACTCGACGGCTCTTGCCTGGCCGGAGTTAATGGTGCGGATATTGTCGGCGCCGCGGCAGACATCGGTGCCGGGCGATCCGACTGTGCAGAGCGCTCGGCTGCGGAGCAGGCGGCTTGGACGCAGCAAGTATATTGTGCCTCTTCATCCTCCAGGAGAGGGAACCATGCCGAGTGGACGTCGGAGTCAGCGAGGGCCAGTGCCGGGAGGCCTTGGCGGCACCGGGGAACCGGTGCCGAGGGAGCGCTCCTTGAAGACTAACCAGCGCTCGGCGCCGAGAGCGGAGGAGCAAGAGCTGCCTCCCTCAGGAGCTGTTTGAGACGAAAGTCCCGCTCCCCTTTGTTCTAGGATCAAAGGCCCCGCGAATGCGGCACTTATCTGTCAGTTGAGAATCCTCGAGGCACTTAGGAGAGGATCTCTTGTCGGCAATGGCTTGTGGCCGGCCGAGCATTGTAAAACCCTGTGGACCGGGCATCGGACCCGGCACCGGGTGAGGGGAAGGGGATAAACCCCGAACCCCTGAAAATAAATCCTATACTACAAACAAATAAAGTTAACTATAACTATAAACTATACACTAAACGAGAGAAACTACGAGTAGCTAGGGAGGTGGAGGTCAGCTGAGCTGCGCTCCACTGTTCCAACGGCCGTCACGGGCGGAAAGAAGGAACTGAGGAGCGGATGGGTCGGCAGGGGTATATATCCTGTGCTATAGCGGCGCCACTCCAGGGGGCGCCCAGCCGACCCACCGAGTGTTGCTAGGGTAAAAGTCTTCCGAAGAGCCGTGCATGCACGGCGCGCACACCTAACTGGAATGCATAGGAGCAATCACTCGAAGAAGAACATAAACGTGCCTGGTCTTTTCAAAGGAGCTTCTGGGAATGCGCCACCCAACTTCTATTATAATTCAATGAAGTTGGGTTCCGAGCTCCCATAAACTCCTTTTGAGAATCCAACCCCATAATTAGAGTTTCTGATAAGAAAACAATGAGAGGAGAATTGGTCTGTATGTCTCCCGACACATTAGATGAGACTTCCTTGTATTATAGTGGTGCGTAGTGTTAATAATATAATGTAGAAGAACATATGGCTGATGTGCTTGAAATCTCCCCCCCCACGAGCTATTTACAACTTGTAACTCTAAAAAAGTCCTTTTATGGCCTTCATTAGTATAGAATCATAGAATATCAGGGTTGGAAGAGACC
The DNA here is from genome assembly GCF_020497125.1 of Mauremys mutica. Taxonomy (NCBI): domain Eukaryota; kingdom Metazoa; phylum Chordata; order Testudines; family Geoemydidae; genus Mauremys; species Mauremys mutica. Next base: position 107,692,411 of record NC_059073.1, read on the forward strand.
TCAGGAGGTCATCTAGTCCAACCCCCTGATCAAAGCAGGATCAATCCCCAACTAAATCATCCCAGCCAGAGCTTTGTCAAGCCCGACCTTAAAAATCTCTAAGGAAGGAGATTCCACCACCTCCCTAGGTAACCCATTCCAATGCTTCACCACCCTCCTAGTGAAAAAGTTTTTCCTAATATCCTACCTAAACCTCCCCCACTGCAACTTGAGACCATTACTCGTTGTTCTGTCATCTACCACCACTGAGAACAGTCTAGATCCATCCTCTTTGGAACCCTCTTTCAGGTAGTTGAAAGCAGCTATCAAGACCTCCCCCGCCCCCATTCTTCTCTTCTGCAGACTAAACAATCCCAGTTCCCTCAGCCTCTACTCAAAAGTCATGTGCTCCAGTCCCCTAATCATTTTTGCTGCCCTCCGCTGGACTCTTTCCAAGTTTTCCCACATCATTCTTGTAGTGTGGGGCCCAAAACTGGACACAGTACTCCAGATGAGGCCTAGCAGAAAATTCTCTCTATAGAAATGATAGCAACCATAAAGTTTTAAGTTTCCTACCTCCTTAACTTGACCATATAGTACATCTTGTATATGCTCTGGTGTACATTTAATAAAGAAGAATATAATAAAACTAACTTGGAATCTTATCTTTTGGAAATAATGAATTACAAGTAGTTTAAAGCACTATACCTGCCTCCGCATTCCCCTTCCAAATTTAGTGGCTAGAATAACCTAGTTTCAAAATTTTTAAATGTTTTTGTCTGATCCTTGTTGCTGTGCAAAACAACCCCCCACATAAAAGGGTTACAGTGACTTCTGACTAAATAGGGAGAATGACAAAACCAGTAACACACTATGTGCCATCAAATGCACAAAACAAAGAAAGTGGTAAAGTGGACAGTAGAATTTGTGATCTTCCAATTTTCTTCAGTTATAGTAATCTTAGGCATCAGCAGTAACAATAGTAGGTAACATTTTTTAGACATATGATTTTTAAGTTGATTGTGTCCCTTAAAGCCACAGAAATAATAAGGAAAATAGGCATACCAAATACTACATATGTGCTATATGACCCAATTAACTTTGTTGTAGAAACCTAAATTTTTGCATTTTCTGGACCATACCGATTGGCCTGTATGGCGACATACCAGTTTCTATATGAATTCTTATGCGGGAATGTTCAGAAAACATACTGATATACATACACACAAGCAATACAGAAATACAACTCAATACATGATCTTTAACTATCTTCAGAATATTTATGGACAGGTTTCACAGTGCTTTTAACATACCTAATTTTATTGAGGATATCAATTCCAGACTGCTCCAAGAGTACATTTTTAACAAAGGTACGCGGAATGGAAATCTTCTCAGTGCTGGCCTCAATCAGGTCTTGCCGAATGTGGGTCTTCTTCATCACATTAGGGCAAAGATTCTCAGCTGCGTCCACCATAGACTCAAGCAGTGCCTGTGGCACAAAGTGAGAGAAAACAATAAACACACACTCAGAAAATCCACAGCATAATGGACGGTTGCTTTAATTGAGGGAGAGATCACAGCACTGTGTACTTTCATAGCACTATACAAGTCTTTTAGAATTCATCTATTAAATTAAAATTGAAAGCATTTACAGAACAAAACTGAGAGGAACAACTTGCCTGTTTTAATAACCAAACAGACTTTTTTTTTAAATGTAAAAGTTACAAATAGAGAAAACTATATTTGGTTAATTATCAGAACAATACATCTGTTCCCACTGCGCACTCAGCACTACCTCTGCATTTTTAAGAAGCAAAGAAAACTCTGTTGTAGAAGTCTAATAAACCCTCCCAAGGTCAGCTAATCTGTGCTCTGAATCATAATTTTCTTTCGCAGTCCAACACTCCTTGTTTAAAAGGCGTTAAGAGTCTCCTCAGAGGGGGATGGCAAAAACTTTGAACATTTGTATGTCCCTGGAATTTCCTAGCCACAGGAATTTCCTATTTCAGAAATAGGCAGAGGTACATTGCCTGAGAGGCGTGCAGGAATCTACCACAAGAATATCCAATACACACACACACACACACACACATCGCTGTCAAGCGATTAAAAAATTTAATCGTGATTAATCACGTGACTAAAAAATTAATTTTATTTAAATATATATTTAAATATTTTTGGATGTCTTCTACATTTTAAAATATATTGATTTCAGTTACAACACAGAATACAAATTGCACAGTGCTCACTTTATATTATTTTTTATTACAAATATTTGCACAGTAAAAAACAAAAGAAATTGTATTTTTCAATTCGCCTAATACAAGTACTGTAGTGCAATCTCTTTATCATGAAAGTTGAACTTACAAATGTAGAATTATGTACAAAAATAAAACAAAGTTCACTCAGTCCCACTTCTTGTTCAGCCAGTTGCTCAGACAAACAAGTTTGTTTACATTTGCAGGAGATAATGTGACCCACATCTTATTTACAACGTCACCTGAAAGTGAGAGCCGGCATTCGCATGGCACTTCTGTAGTCGGCATTGCAAGATATTTATGTGCCAGATGTGCTAAAGATTCATATGTCCCTTCACCTTCAACCACTCTTCCAGAGGACATGCATCCATGCTGATGACGCTTGTTTAAAAAATTGCGTTAATTAAATTTGTGACTGAACTCCATGGGGAAGAACTGAATGTTCTCACTTTCAGGTGACATTTAAATAAGAAGCAGGACATTATGTCCCGTAAATGTAAACAAACTTGTTTGTCTGAGCAATTGGCTGAACAAGAAGTGGGACTGAGTGAACTTGTAGGGTCTGAAGTTTTACATTGTTTTATTTTTGAGTGCAGTTATGTAACTTGTAAAAAAGAAAATCTACATTTGTAAGTTACACTTTCACAATAAAGTGATTGTACAGTACTTGTATGAGGTGAACTGAAATACTGTTTCTTTATTTATCATCTTTACAGTTCAAATATTTGTAATAAAAATAATAATATAAAGTGAGCACTGTGCACTTTGTATTCTGTGTTGTAATTTAAATCAATATATTTGAAAATGTGGAAAAACAAAAAATATTTAATACATTTCAATTGGTATTCTATTGTTTAACAGTGAGATTAAAAGTGTGGGTAATCACAATTAATATATATATTAGGGCTGTCTATTAATCACAGTTAACTCACGCAATTAACTCAAAAAAATTAATCGCAATTAAAAAAATTAAAACCTATGCTCAATTTTTTTTAACCCCCTGCTCTTCCCCCCCTTTTTTTTAAAAAAAAGAAAGATGGGCTTTTGAGCTTCCCTGTTGGGAGTCTTCCTTCCATGTGGGCCTGAGAGCAAAGTCAGACATGTGTGGACTGATCACCGCTGTTGCTAGTGCTCGCAATTTTATCGCAAGTCTCAATATATTAGGTGTTTTTCTTAAAGCCCAGCTCCTGGAATCTCAACTTCCATTAAAAAAAAAAAAGTTTCTAGTCCTCACGGTTGCAGAGAAAAGCCAGAAAATGTGAACACTAAAATTTCCAAAGGAGACAAAAAGAAACTAAAATCTTATATACATAGGTGTGTGTGTATCTATGCATATCATGATTTGTAAGCCAATCCCATGATTTTTGAGGCCTGACTCAAGACTTGTGAATGTGTGGGCCTGGCAATACCATCACACTCCTCCAGGCTCCCTCAATTTTTCCAGATCCTTCCTAAAGTGTGGCACCCAGACCTGGACACAGGACTCCAGCTGAGCCTCACCCGTGCCTAGTAGAGTGGAACAATTCCCTCCCATGGCTTACATACAACGATCCTGTTAATATACCCCACAATCATACTCCCCTTTTTTGCAGCTGCATTGCACTGTTGACTCATATTCAATTTGTGATCCATGATAACTCCCAGATCCTTTTTCAGCAGTACTACCACCTAGGCAGTTATTCCCCATTTTGTAGTTGATTTGATTTTCCTTCCTACGTGAAGTACTTTGCACTTGTTTTTATTGAATTTCATCTGGTTTAATTCAAACCAATTCTCTAGTTTGTCAAGGTCACTTTGAATTGCAATCCTCCCAGTTTGATAACATCTGCAAATTTTAAAAGCATATACTTCATGCCATTATACAAATCATTAATGAAAATACTGAACTGTACCAGAGCCAGGACTGACTCTTACGGGACCCTACTATATACATCCTCCCAGTCTGACAACGAACCATTGATAACTACTCCTTTGGTTGTACACCTACCTTATTATAATTTCATCTAGGCCCCGTTTCCCTAGTTTGCTTATGAGAATGTCATGCGGGACGGCACCAAAAGCCTTACTAAAATCAAGATAAGGTCTCTTCTGGCCTTAAAATCTATGAGTCACAGGTGTTTCTGAGGAGGTTTGGACGAAGCTGTCCCCATGGCCATATAAGAGTCTCTTCTCTTGCTTCAGGATCTTGTCTCTTGCCTGAGGTCTTCATTGGCTGAATAAAAGAACTGTTGGGTTCCTTGCATCAGCAGGTGACTTTGCCTGGCAGTGATACTCTGCAGGAACTTGCAAGTATTTTCTAGGAGCTCATCTGTGATTTCTATTTCCCTGGCTGACTCTCTAACTTCAAATTGCTTATTTTTCTTCCACTCCTCCCTTCACCTCCCCTATCTTCTGTTTCAGGTAAAAACCCCATTTCCCATTTGTTCAAAGGTAGGGTGATCAGATAGCAACTGTGAAAAAACGGGACAAGGGGTGGGGGGCAATAGGTGCCTATATAAGAAAAAGATCCAAAAAACGAGACTGTCCCTATAAAAACGGGACATCTGGTCACCCAATCAAAGGTTCTTTGGTGACCTTTTCCAGCTTTCACTGGCTACTTCCCAAAAAGGTGTGCTCTTGTTGCTATGGGAACTGAAGTAAAAACCAGAACTCCAAATACTTCTGGCACGGTTTCTGTCCTGAGGACAATATTGCCAATAAGGCTGATTTACATAAGCCTCCTATCTAGGTTCACAAACAAATGGTAAATGCCAAGAAAGTTCTTGAACCATCAGAAACAATCTAAGAAAACAAAAAAATGATGATTCCCCTTCTCAAATTAAAGAGAAAAAAAAGTCTTCAGCCTCACCTGGACGATTGACACCTAAATATATATAGAGGAACTTCATTTCATAGCTACCTATAAGGCACCTAGCAGACCCCTGGTTCTATACAAATAATAGAAGTAATTGTAAAAGGATATTAAACTTGATCTAAAAAAGTGCCATTTGCTTTAAAGATGTGTACGCGTAAATGCCTCAATCTTAAACCACAATACAACCAAGCAATGCTTCTGTAAATGAAATTCTAAATGTAGCTTTTCTTTGACAAGGCTGTTTAAAATGCACAGGACTTTCTTAAATGCAACAGTCCTGCACAGAGAACAGAACCGATTATGCAAATTTCAATGACTAAGCCTGGAAACTCTATAGTCAAGAACCCTGTGGAGAGATTAGCTTCACCTCTACAAGCTCTTACGCAAAAAGAGATTTAAAATAAAAACTGATACATAGAATCCTCACCTTATTACACGTAAAGGGGAGAGGGGAACAAAACAGTCTATAATCCGCAACATTTTCCTCCTCATTAACTTTTTTAATTTAGGAAAAAGTAATTAGTAATGTGCTATTATTACTGTTCTTCATTACATTCCCACTGACTAACGCATTTTATTTTTGTCTCAGAAGTCTAATCTGCATTTTCAGATTCTTTGATAAATTTAAATATAGTCAAACATAGCCGGGCAGCTTACTGGTGAACAGGAGTATAGTATGAATGGGTTAATCCCGCCCCCTCCCCAACAACATTCTCATACTTTTCAAATGTTCCTTCACAGAATTGCAAAAATCTTCCATCTTGCCCCTTTGCTGCACCTAATGCAGATCTCCTAGTCGCTCCTGGAAGGAAGCCTTGTGGTAAATACATGCAAGCCAAAAGACAGAAGTGAAATTGGTGGGACTGATTTACAGACCAAGTTTCTGCTGATAGCTCTTCCCCAGCAGCGGAGTCTTCACAGCATATGCTGCTCACAACTTCCACTCCATTGGGGCACCTGGACTGGCAAGTACATCCTATAAAGTTGCTAGGGACTTTCTAGGGTGCCTGGGAGATTCACTCATTCAGCATAACTCTCCTGCAGTCTCAGTTGCAACCTAAAAGTTGCCCTTCTCAGGCAAAACCACAAGACAGGTTGGAGGTGCCAATAACTGGCTTGATACAAGGTGGTGTATCCCTCCCCCTTTTATTTCTGTGCCAAACATTTAAGTTAATTTTGTACTTCTTACTAAGAAAATTTTCTTAGTGATTAGCCACCCAGGCAATAAGCACATCATATTCCAAAACTAACATCAAGAATACAATTGAAGTTTGATGGGTTTTCTAGTTCTCATAACGTGCTTGAGATATACTCTTTTGTTCACAATAGCAATGGAAAATCTTGATGCAATTGCACACCTCTGCTTAGTTATAATTTGTATATGCAAGGTATCTTAGAAAAAACCCTATATGCAGACCTTAAGTTGTTCATCCACAACCCTCGTGACTTCCCCAGCCATGGATTCCAGTGTCTCCTGTATCGGATTGGATAATGAGCCATTCACTCCTGCCCAAGAAGCTCCACCAAGATGGTACAGATTTGGTAATAGCTGTAGGATAGATATTACAACTTTTAAAGTTAGCTTTCAGCCAACTACCTTCAAACCTGAACAAACTGATGGAAATGACTACATTCATTTAAATATTTATTAAAAGTTCATTTTTTTAAACAATAACCAGTTCAGATAATCTGAAAAACACTCTCATGTGATATATTATAGGCTCTGGAAAAAGAGAGGGACTTTGTATGTACTTAAGTGTTTTGCTGAATCAGGGTTATAGTTCTTTTATGACGCTTTTTATACTAGTCTCCTCAGCGTAACCAACTATTAAATGCTCAGAAGGGCTTACTGTTTTGGAGTTCTTAGCATCCCGCATAAGCCTTTCTGCAGATTTCAGGTCTTCCTGTACTGCATCCACACCACAATTTCTTAAGGAGTTGAGATGATCTTGCACTTTAACACATATTCTGTCAATCATCTACTCAGAACAAAAGAAAAAAAATGAAGAGGAAATAGCAGATGTAAAAATAGACAAAGGGTTAAATTGCAAAGAAGTGTTGCTGAACAAACAAAAAGTTAAATATCAGTCTTTGTGGGATTCAGCCCAGATTCCAAATCAAAATGAAGATGGTGGAAATTGCTGTTGGGATGCAAAAGCTCTAGAAATGCATGATCGGAGTCTGTGTGTACACATATATATTAAAAAATTTATATATATTTCTTACTATAGTAAAAAAAGGTCCAAACAAACCACTGCCATATTCTTTATTAATTGTTTATTATTATTAATTTTGTTTTTCCCCTCAGCTGTAAGTTATCTTTTTAGGGTTGGGGTGGGGCTGTTTTGTTTTTTGGCACGGCATAAAAACTTACTGACCGACCTTAAAACTGAATTGTTCCAAGAACTTGGACACTAACACTAAGCTCCCCCCCACAACCAATTCAAACAAAGCAATGATTTCTAATGTCTGAACAAAACATTACTGTGTAAGCATTGGGAATTTCTTTAGCAAACTAGAGATTTTCAGTCACAAAGAATACTCATTTGGGATCTATGGCTACCAAAGCAGAAAGCTGCACCAGATCTTCACAATGCACTATATCAAGCTTTAAATATTTATTTGTATCACATGCTCAGTACTTGTTTTCAATACAAAAAAAATATTCCAAGCACAGAGTGGGAAGGTAGTGTAGGTGTGCCTTTATGAGATGCGCAAGACAAACCAATATGCCTGGCAGGCACGAGCGAGGACGTGTTCTGTTTAACAAGCACTTGTGACAAAAGGAATTGGGGGTGGGGCCAGGAAGCACTTATAAAAGTACATAGGCAATAGAGAGAGTTTAAGTGAATTCATTAAAATTGGCTGTTCTTCTAACATGTTGAAACCCCTACCAATTACATGCATGATCATGTAATATTTGCAGTTTGAAAAATGTTGAATCTACAACTAGTACAGCAGTGTGTCCGCAGCATCTTCCTTCTTCGCTGCTCTATAGTGCTTCTCCTCTTCAAAGGGCTTACAAACAACTTAATAACCGTTAGACTAGGGGGAAGTTCCATTGCTTGGATAATTTAAAAACTGGACTGGACAAATCAATGGAGAATATACTGGGGGGAATAATCATGCAGTGACATAAGATGAACTAGATGATTTACTCCTGATCACATACCATATAGAAGTAATTTATATATAGCATAAAAATAGTGAAGATGAACTCCCTGGAGGTTCTGTAGTTACACACATTTATATATATGGAAGAGTGTGTGCGCTTTTATTCCGGGGGAAAAAGGGGAAATGATTAAGTTGTAAAAAGATCTAAACAATGTCACAGGAAATTATTTACATGAAAAAGATGGTAATGGAATAGATGAATGACAAGTAAAATAAAATAAAAAGGCATTGCCTTTGCAGTTTTTAATACCAGTACATCCTTGTGCATCATTTTCTCTGTCAAGAGGGTGGAAAATTGTTTCAGGCTCTAATAATACAATGTTGTCACATCTACTTTTTCACATAATGGAGGGAGAAGAAAAAACTTCAGAATCAGAAGTCAGAAAAAGATTGTAAAGATAACGTAAGGAGAGGCAATCGTTTTACTGATTTCACTAAGGATTAGAACAAGTGCCCTCCCCACCCCCCTTTCCTCTAAGCTGCTCTGTTCCTCCATTTGCTTTGGAGTTTCACTGGAATACCAAGCGGGTTAGACAGTTTCAAAGTAAAAGCCATTTTGTCACATCCAGTTTCTGCCACCCTGCTCTGGTGGTGTATCGGGGATGTAAACAGCCTGTAAGAAGTCAAGAAAGACTTGCCTGGGGGTGGGCACTGTGTTGGGCTGCCAAGGATCACCCTACACCCCCTTTGCTGGCCCTCCTGCAAGCTCTAGTGTAGGAGGTATGCCACAGTGAGAGGTGCCAGAATTATAGCACTTGCCATCAAAGCCACCCTGGCTTCTGTTGCACTAGAGCACCACTCATAACTTCCTAAGTTACACCTGGGCCTTTTTAGTCCATGCAGCAGCCCAGAACCTGGAGGGCACAAAGGGAGCTTAAAGTCACCCATTTCCTCACTTCCTCTAGGCTGAACCTTCTGTGCTGCACCTCCTGGAGGCACAGCAGAGAACATGACACTCACTCTTTCTCTCGTGCTCAATTTAGGTTTTTGCACAGCATGTGTCCGTGTAGTACACAAGTGCTTCCGCAAAAACATGGTTTTTCTGCAGCGTCCATAGTACAGAATTTGGCAGTGACAACCTTTTTGAAAACCAACCAGGCTGTAAAAGCCAAATGCTTCTTCAGTTACACTGGTGTAAATAGAATAATTTGGCCCTGAGGCAGCTGCTTAACACTGGAATAGCTATCAGCAAAGCACAAGGCTCTCACCTGTTGTGTGGTGCTGGTGACGATGCCCTGCTGCAGCCTGTATGCCTGCTCCTGTAGGTATTTTCTGGTTTCATGATTACGAAGCAAGTAGTTTTCTATCTAAAAGTAAAAGTCAGATTAGGATACTGCTTCTACTCTCCCCATCTTTCACTTTCAATATTGTCAGTACATTAAAAAAAAAAAACCAGGATAAGAGAAATAATTGCCTTTTAATACAATTTTAACACCTCAGATGGCAGTCCCAAGGGGTTTCTGTGATCCAACCCGTGTCAGTCCCATTTTAGGTGTTTGCTTTACAACATCTATAAGTTGTAAAATTTGCCTTGGTGTTTTCTTTACCTATTTTGTCGATGAAGTCTTCTTGATATGGCCAATTATTCATTTTTGCACATTTAATGTTTGAAAGTTGTCTAAAAGGGATGAACTATAATTTTTCTCTCTCTTTAAAACATTGTCTTTAACACCATGATGATCTATACTAGAAATTAGAAGCATATAAGATACTATACACATTTCTTTTACAACTACTCAATCTACTGTGAAAGGCTCAAATGACAACTTAAAGGATAATGGATATTTTAAAGTAGAGATGGGTCAATAACTATTTTTCCAATTCACTGTCAGTTCTGAAAAAAAAGTTCATATTTGATTAAACAAAATTCCACTATGAATGACCACAAACAGACACTGGGCCAGGGAAAAAAGAGCAAAATGACTCTAGCCTGGTGGTGGGAAACCCATGTTCAAGTCCCTGCTTCAACAACTAATTATTTATACAAAGTGAAATAGCTTCAACAGGAGATTGAGAGAGCCCCACTCAGTGACTTGGGAACTCTCCTGCAATGGTGGAGACTCAAGTTCAAATCCCTGCTCCACCTAAGGCAGAAGTAGCAACTGAACCTGGATCTCCCGTATCTCAGATGAGAGCTCTAACCACTGGGCTAAAACTTATAAATTGGCCACCATCATCTTTGCTTTGTGGATGGCATCTAAGTCCCCCCCAAAAGCATTTGGGCCAAAACTATTCAGTGAATTCATGTCAAATTTGCAAATAATTTAGGATCCACCAAAACAGCATTTTTCAACAAACCATTGACCTGAAAAATTTCACCCAGATCTACTTTAAAGGTGACTATACTTTTTTGTTTCTTCATAATGTATAAAAAAAATGCCTGAAAAATTGTTTAATAACAAAAGAAACCAAACAAACAGTTAACTGAGAAAAGAAAATACGTTATATATACAGTGCATAAGTAAGCTGTAGAACTCATTGCCACAAGATAACATTGAGGCCAAGAGCTTCATTAGATTTTAGAAAGATCTCGCTTTCTCTTGATAAAAGGAATATCCACTGTTATAAAAATATTATAATCTGTCTAATGTAAGGGATATAAGCCCATATGCTTCAGGTTTTAAAAAAGCAGAATTCAGATCATCCATGTACATCATAAAGGTATTTTTTTCTTTTGAAGGTCACTTCTCTGCAAGCTTTTTGGCTCATAAGGATCACATACTTATGTTACTTAATCACAGCTTTTGAGAGTTTTTATGCCCCCACCCTTATTAAAAAGTTGCAGACCATGTTTTTTTTCCTGATAAACAAGATGACCCCTTTAGAGCTTGCATGACTGACTGTGTTAAAACCCAGTTGGTAGTTCTATAATCCATGAGATTTGGACAGCTACAGACAATTTTTTGCCAACATAGTTCTTATCCAAAAGATCACTTCAGTTACATTAATTTTTGATGATGGTGTGTGTGTGTGTGTGTGTGTGTGTGTTTTGTGTATATGTAACATGAACACATCAAGTAAATATGCTGATATCTATCCATTAAATGAAAAACGAGTTTACATTCCACAACAGCCTCTCTCAATCTTTTGTATCTTGTACTGTGCTGAGCACTCTCCATGCTTCAACAGCAATAAAATGCACATAACCATCTAAATTAATAGAAACACGCACACACGCCAATTACTAACCATATATGCACGCGCGCGCACACACACACACACACTGTTTAATCAGTATTTCCTTATTTTGTGGTTCTTTGTTATTAAGCCATTGCATTCTATGGCTCTCAGTTCAAATGAATCTTTTTGAAGACAAGTGTCAGAGGGGTAGCCGTGTTAGTCTGGTTCTGTAGAAGCAGCAAAGAATCCTGTGGCACCTTATAGACTAACAGACGTTTTGCAGCATGAGCTTTCGTGGGTGAATACCCACTTCTTCGGATGCAAGTGGTGGAAATTTCCTGGGGCAGGTATATATAAGCAAGCAAGAAGCAAGCTAGAGATAACGAGGTTAGATCAATCAGGGAGGATGAGGCCCTGTTCTAGCAGTTGAAGTGTGAGTTTAGTCCTGAGCTGATGGTGTCTGCAGGTGAATGAACCGGTGATGTTGTGGCTGATCTGGTTTGGTCCTGTGATGGTGTTGCTGGTGTAGATATGTGGGCAGAGTTGGCATCGAGGTTTGTTGCATGGATTGGTTCCTGAGCTAGAGTTACTATGGTGCGGTGTGCAGTTGCTGGTGAGAATATGCTTCAGGTTGGCAGGTTGTCTGTGGGCGAGGACTGGTCTGCCACCCAAGGCCTGTGAAAGTGTGGGATCATTGTCCAGGATGGGTTGTAGATCCCTGATGATGCGTTGTAGGGGTTTTAGCTGGGGACTGTATGTGATGGCCAGTGGAGTCCTGTTGGTTTCTTTCTTGGGCTCTGCCCACATATCTACACCAGCAACACCATCACAGGACCAAACCAGATCAGCCACAACATCACCGGTTCATTCACCTGCACTTCCACCAATGTAATATATGCCATCATATGCCAGCAATGCCCCTCTGCTATGTACATCGGCCAAACTGGACAGTCTCTAAGGAAAAGGATAAATGGACACAAATCAGACATTAGGAATGGCAATATACAAAAACCTGTAGGAGAACACTTCAACCTCCCTGGCCACACAATAGCAGATCTTAAGGTGGCCATCCTACAGCAAAAAAACTTCAGGACCAGACTTCAAAGAGAAACTGCTGAGCTCCAGTTCATCTGCAAATTTGACACCATCAGCTCAGGACTAAACAAAGACTGTGAATGGCTTGCCAATTACAGAACCAGTTTCTCCTCCCTTGGTTTTCACACTTCAGCTGCTGGAACAGGGCCTCATCCTCCCTGATTGATCTAACCTCGTTATCTCTAGCTTGCTTCTTGCTTGCTTATATATACCTGCCCCAGGAAATTTCCACCACTTGCATCCGAAGAAGTGGGTATTCACCCACGAAAGCTCATGCTGCAAAACGTCTGTTAGTCTATAAGGTGCCACAGGATTCTTTGCTGCTTTTTTGAAGACAGTCTTCCATGCAATTATGATTCTAGATTATAATAACCTGTCCATATGTGTCCATGTAAATGAAATACTCAATGAATCTAGCAAAGAATTCTTACTCAGCCAAGCATGAATTCACAACCACTTGAAGTTATTACTCATTTTTTTTTTAGAGTGAATTGTATATGCAATACCTTTTGCAGCGCCTCTTCTGTTTTTTCAGGGTTTGTTTTAAGTGCTTGAGAAGCATCATTCATAGGTATTGGCATGAACCTTAAAGTATAATTCCTAAAACAAAACAAGAAAACAAATCTTTACTGTAATGAGAGATGGTAATCTAATTACTACATATAATTATAAGGAGTAAAGTAGCAAATAAAATCAGCTCCTAGTTTTTTTGCCAATAATTTTGTCCCTGATTTTGCAAAGACTTGCACATGTCTGTAACTTTACTTTCATGCGTAGCCACACTAAAGTCAAGCACATGCATATTTGCAGGAATGGAACCTTACTCTTCTTTCTAGTTAGATAGAGGGGGAGATTTTCAAAGACACAATGGGCAGTTAGGTATCTAACTGCCTCTGAAAGTCAATGGGAGCTGGGCACTTAACTTCCTTTTGTGTCTTTGAAAATTTTCCTCCTGTATCTAATTAGAGATATAAAGATATTTATACACTAGGTAAAGATATGGACTTTCAATGGGAGTTGGATGACTATGCTGCCATTTATATTTTTGAAAACTTAATCCACAGGGGTTAGGTTACCTTTTTTCTACTTACAAGAAAGATAGGAATTATCAGTTCCTACTGAATGGAGATAATCAGAAAGAAAGACAGAATTCTACAAACAGCTTTGAAATTCACTATTTAAAATATTACTATATATGTAGCTACTTGAGCTACAACGAATTGCTGCATTTTTCTTTAACAGCAATTGCCAAAATGTATATAGCATCAACTACAACTCAGTATTATTTTATATAATTATTTCCTACATTTTATTGCCTTATCTTTCAAAAGAATTGTCCATACCACAAAAGCTTGTGTGTCTTCATGTGCTACAGAATAGTCAATAACTGGCCCTCCATCAGGATGGACTATTTTTAAATTTCAGAGATAACAGAGCTCAAGATGGATAGTTGCTATGGAAGCTGTTGATTGCCTGACAGGTGAAAGTACCTGGCAGGGGAAAAAATTGTCTTTTTTTAAAAAACCATGTGGATTTTGAGCAGCTGTTATTTAATATAGCATGTTCAGTGCAGTCTATAATTACTAGCTCACATGCTATAATCAATAAGCAAATGCTTGAGCCCCCCGGACACGAAAAAGACATGAAGCACAAGGAGACTCCATGGGCATAATCATGAAGCTAGAACTTTAGATGAACAGCATCCTATGAAAAATTCTATAATCCATTTATTTCCCGACACACAAAATTGTTCTGGAATGTTAATTTATTTTAATCTCTGAATTAATCTCTAGGGGAAAAAAAGAATTTAAAGCTTGCATGAAACTTTGCTCATCAGACCAACCAATATTTATCCTCACACTCTACTTTTCTTTTCTTGGCTTCGGTCTCAAACATCCCTTCATGCTTGTTATTTTCCTTCTTAAAGCTCCATTTTTCTCCAATAACAAGAACAGATTTCCCTAATAACTCATTAATCCAATAAAGTCCAGTTCCAGGTTTAAGACACGTGCTGTTTGCTTATCCAGTGTATTATTACGCTCTCTACCAACAAAACGTAAACAATTCTATTAATATAGGTTTAAAGAGAAGCACTCAAAGGCCAGAAAGTGCTGAAGTGAAGGATGCCAATAGAACCTTCTCTGCCCCTTTGTATCACACATTACAATAATCTTACATGACATTGTCATATGCGATGTTTTCTCCAGGACTCCTGCCCCATACTGCACAGTTACTGCAATAACAGTTTAACATCTTCACTGTTTACTCTGCTCTAACAGGAATAGGTTTATGGTCAGTTTACACTTCCAGTCTTGTGATCTGAACTTGATACCACAGGCAAGAGAAGAGTTCCAGCTCCCCAGGGTACACACAGCACTTGCTTTTCGTCCTGCAATATTAGGCTTGGAAGTTGAGATATTTCTATTATAAGTTCTTATGGAAAGTCCTATAAAACTGAGCACCATACATTTCTACAGAAATTTGGGCTCCAATTCAGCAAAGCACACAAACCAATGCTTAAGTTCTGTTAAAGCCAATGGAATGTAAGTATGGGCCTTGTTGAATGGGGATAGACAACTACATTCTTAAGTGCTTTATTGAACCAGGGCCTTAATTGAATTCTAGAGAAATTACTCAACATTTTATATAAAACTTAACAGACAATGGTATCCTTTCTGAATTTCTTTCGATTGAGCCTATAAAATTGCATAGCAGAAATATCATTTTCACAGGACCTTCACATAAAAGGGGGAAAATATATGTAATTTTGATGTTTTAAAAATGCATGTGTTATATATTGCTTTCCTTCCGTATCTCGTGCAATTAGACGCATGGTACTACAGAAGCATGGCTTTGCCAGTGTAGGGATACAAAAATATAGTCTCGACAACATTTTAAAAAATATCTAATATTTTTACAATACATTCTGTTAAGGGTGGCATTTATCTTCTCTGAGGAAACTAGCAACGTCTCCTGTATTTCTGTGAAACATATGGAGGAAAATGTTCCCAATATGTCATTGAGATGGATTTGTTTAAAGGCTAATTGTTTTCAGCAAACATTGACAGAAATCCCAGTCTTCAGTGTTTCAAGCTTCACTGTTCATGAGTTGGGTTGTGATACTGTCTGTGGTATTAAAACATTAGAGACGACAGATGATGACCTAAGCTTCCATGCTAAGTAAATGAGATGTAACCTCTATAAAAAGCAAGGGTACGCTATCTGTCCTGTTTATTTTTCCTGTCTAGTTCATTTCCTCTCGCTTTAGGATCCCTCTTCTGTTTATTTACTTGAGCATACCTGAAGGGGAAAAAGCACCTGATGTTAACCAGAAAATATTACATATTTTTCCTTTCAGACTTCTCCTGTAAATACATGTTGCTGCTCTATAAAGAAGAAAGGTCTGCAAGCTGATAAATGGCCTTTCCAATTTCTGTTAATTATTTACTAATATCGCTGGAATCACTCCAAAATTACTTTCTTAATTATAGATCATTCCTATGAATTTCCTCCATCAGTACAACTGATTCCATTTTGAAATGAAGCACAAACTGAAACAACTGAGGGAAATGAGTGCATCCTATACCAATAACAGCAATCTGGTTGATGAACTCAACTGCAAGAGTTTTGATTCTACAGAGGATTAAGATACTACCTCAAAGAGCTGTACATTTTTGCCAGACATCCTGTCTGGAGACTAGTAATTGTCTATTATCTTCACCTTCAAAAGAAACTCTTTGTTCCCCTGTCTATAGGATCTAATGATATGAAACAACTCCAAACGCTGCTTAATTTAAAATCTGCATTTTTCCCTGAAAAACATAATAATCACATACAGAAAAGTGACAGAGATGGATATAGATCAAAGTGATTCAGCCTGTCATTGCTAATAGATGCCACTGCATCAGTGATCTCAATGATCCCAAAATTACACACCTTCATAGGGATTATAATGAACAACTGCAGTTCCTGAGACCCTCATTATTAGCTTTTACTTGATGACTACACAGACCAAAATGCTGATTTTATGGTGATGACTACTGGACACAGAGTTTCATTCAGACAACTAATTGCTTTTAAAGCACAAATTATGACTGCTAAGAACATAGATCAATGGCGAGAAAAGAGTTTATACAACCCCCTCCACATTTTTAACATTTATTATTATATAGTGCCTACCACTGGAGCATGGAAGAAGGAACAAAAGAGCCATTTCCCTCCCTTTTGAGCTCAGTGTGAATTCATCAGCTTTACTTTAGATTTAGTCCCAACAGGCCCAAAAATGAGAGGTGCTGAGCATCTTTAAATCCCATTGTCTCCCAGGTGAATTGCAGCTGCCCAGCACTGTTAGGAGATATTTCTTGATTTCCTCTCGCATCAGTTATCTTCCTTTAAACTTACTTTTCCATTGCCACTGCTATGTCCTGGAAGCCCTGTGCGGTAATATTATTCTTATCCCATATTACGGTTCTGTTGGGAAACAAAATTATACAAAGGTCAGAGTCTGAATTAATAAAAACAGCTTCCCTTTTTAAACAAACTGAACAGAGTAGCAATCTATAATGCAGTTTTGTATTGTAAGGTTACGCAGTTGTGTGTGTCCAAAAATACACAGTAAAGGGCAAAATCATTTAGAAACACAAATTTAGCTACTCATTAAAACCTTAGAATAACAGAAATAAAGGACAGAGTTACTAGGCTATTCTGTCTACCTTGCTTCCAATGTAGAATTGATCCCTGCATTATATTTTCTATTTGTAATAAATCAAAAGCAGCAACCTCACTAAAAATGACAACACACATTGATTGCTATTAATTTAAACCTACACAGTCAAGAGATTTCTCAGTTATAGTACCCCCACCATCTTTAAACTTTCAATGATTTCAAACTGGTCAAATGATTTACATTAAACTTGAGATAGCCACCTTAAAGGAGAATTTTCAGACTTTTGTGGTTAAAAATTCTCATAAATAAATGTATTTATTTGTAGAGATTTTTGCAGGGAGAAATTACTTTATTTTTATTTTAAATAAAAAGGATGGTGATTGAGAAACTAATAACCCTGCAAAGTGACTTCCCTGACGGTTGCATAAGAGAAAACAGGAGAATGGGAGTGCTGGCAACAGGCATTATAACATTATTAAACATACGATCTTTCTAATGCGAATAAGGTTTTCATACCTGAGCTTGGTGTTTATCTGTAGGGCTTTTGCTAGCATCTTTGCTCCCATGTCTCCCATTCCGTTTCCACTAATATCCACTTTTGTAAGAGAAGTATTGCTGCCCAATGCATTGATAATTATGGTAAGCTCAGTCTTCAGCTTGGAGTCGGCCAGGGATAGTGACTGCAAAGGCTGTGGAGTATATAAACAATGTAAACAACAAATGAGCTGAGAATGCATTCTAGTATACATCAACTAAAAGAGGGTTCTTACGGCTCTCGTACAAGTTAGTGAACCTCTCAACGGGGTGGGGTGGAGGGCAGGGGGGACACTATGTATCAGATTCACCTCTGTGTTTACTGTAGCTATTGTAACACGATACGGTAAACAAACAATGATGTGAGATCCTTGAAATACAATTAGAACTAGTCAAACAATCTGACAACTTTATTCCTGAAGTCCCTGGCTTACGGTACAGACCCGTTTACGCGCGGATGTCGGGAGTCAAGCCGTCCCGACCGCGTGTTAAGAGGGCCATGCTGAAAAAGTGTCCATAATTCACTTAGAAAAAAACATTTTTTTTCTTTCTTATGAAGTCTGTCATTCGCCACAAATGAAGGATTTTGATATTTTCTGCATTTTGCTCCTCCATAAATCTTACAACAGTTCTACAGCACTAAGGGCTTCTGTGGGCAAAATTTTGACCTTTTCAATGACATCCTCGTCGTCGTCATTGTCATTTAGGCCTGCTTTATTAGAATTCTTGCCATTACTTTCACGGTCTGACGTAGCCTCGCAGCCCATTAATATTTCAGGGTATGTGTTTCTGTCTCTTTCTGCCATGCTGTCTCCCCTCCCTCCATTCATGCTGCCTTGTAGAGTGTGTTAACCTTTGAGGGCTCAGCCGAGTGCTAGTTCATCATTGGCAGTAAGGTGTTCCCTGGGAAATATCCTGCCCTCTTCCACCCTCTGACTTCACCACCTCAACCAAGCTTCACAATCATCACTGTGGTGTACAGTATTAAATTGTTTGTTTAGAACTTAGACTGTGTGTAGATATATAAAATATAGTCTTTTGTCTGGTAAGAAAAAATTTCCCGAGAACCTAACCCCCTCTATTTACATTAATTCTTTTAGGGAAATTTGATTCACTTAACATCGTTTTGCTTAAAGTAGCATTTTTCAGGAACATAACTACAACGTTAAATGAGGAGTTACTGTATTTCCCTTTATTCAACAGTCACCACGTTTATAACCCTTCAAAAAGTGAATACCCCTTTTAGAGACCAAAATGCTTGTACAGTACCTACCACTACGTGGCCCAGGCCCCTTGTCACTACTGTATGACAAGTAACAACAAATTATAACCAAAAAGCATGTTGCATTGAGATGTATGTTTACAAAGAGAGAATGTATAAGGATTTGGAGGCATAGGGAGTTTAAAATTAAAGAGCCTAACACTGACATAGCAATGCACTGATAATTATAAATGACAGCTATCAAATAACTGTTAATTCTCTTAGTGCTTCCCTGTTCTATTCCCTTATGCAGTCAGAAAAATATTAGCTTCACATTGGAATGCTACTGGGACTGGATGCACACGTTTAATTGAGGCACTAAGTGCTTCTGTGACACAGTCACAGCAGAAAAAAAGGACACATGAACACACTAATCAGTACAGCAGTACTTGCTTAAGCTACCCCACTGCCACCAAGTAAAACAGAAACGTAAAATGCAGGGGATCATCACTACGTACAACTTTAATTATTCTTAAAAGGAGAAAATTCAACTGTTGTGGAGCTCGTTGTATAGTAAATGGACCATTTCTGAACAGTGATTGATTAGCCCAGCAGTTTTCTTGTCTTGAAAAGTTATTTTCCTTTTAAACTTTGCTTAGGACTTGTAAGCTGCATTTGTTTAATTTTATAATTAGAAAAATAACCTTTGTGAACATAAAAATGCACGCTTGAACTTTTCCCAGTATAAGCCTGGAGACATTTACCTCCCATTAAATGAAATTAATACCATCACAGCATCCTTGGATTACTAAAAAATTGCTAGTCTGGCTAGAATAGTCATAACTCTAGTGATTTAACATATAAATTAGACTTGGTAGTGTTTGAATTATACATTTTTCAGAATAGGGGAAAAATTATTATACATTACAACCATTTTGGAGCCTGACCCTGCACAACGCTGAATGTCTCCTGGAAGGTAATAAGAAGGGCCCTACCAAATTCATGGTCCATTTTGGTGAATTTCGTGGTCATAGGATTTTTTAAAAATCTTAAATGTCACGATTTCAGCTATTTAAATCTGAAATTTCATGTTGTTGTAATTATAGGGGTTCTGACCCAAAAAGGATTTGGTGGGGGAGGGTCACAAGGTTATTGTAGGGGGAGGGGTATGTGGTACTCCTACCCTTACTTCTGCACTGCTGCTGATCGCGGCACTGCCTTCAGAGCTGGGCAGCTGGAGAGTCGTGGCTGCTGGCCGGGAATCCAGCTCTGAAGGCAGAGCCATTGCTAACAGCAGTGCAGATGTAAGATGCCATGGTATGGTATTGCCACCCTTACTTCTGTGCTGCCGCTGGTGGGGTGTTGCCTTCAGAGCTGGATGCCCAGCCAATAGCTGCTGCTCTCCAGGCCACTCTGCTCTGAAGTCAGCACAGAAGTGAGGGTGGCAATACCGCGACCCCCCTAAAATAACCTTGTGACGCCCCTGCAACTCCCTTTTGGGTCAGGAACTCCAATTTGAGAAATGCTGGTCTCCCCCATGAAATCTGTATAGTATAGGGTAAAAGCACACAAAAGACCAGATTTCATGGTCTGTGACGTGTTTTTCATGGGTGTGAATTTGGTAGGGCCCTAGTAATGAGCACTCTCAACTCCAACTGGTCAGACCATGTCATCCTTCTTCACATGTTCCCTTTGTTCCCCTTCTCAACGGCATCAACTTCAAGCTTCTTGTCCTTACTTTCAAAGTCCTACAAAACTCCAACCTTTTTTGAATGGCACTGCCCTCCTTCCACCTCAGTGATGTCAACGTGAATAAACCACTTCTCTACTCTTACTATAACTGTTTCTACGCTTTCTTCCTTGCCAAACTCTCAATGCATAGAATGCCCGCCCTGCGCTGATACACTCGAACATCGCTTTCTCATTTGAATCCCTTCCCCTGAGATAGTGACAAGAAATGAGGCAACCAGGACATTTAAACATCGAGTATAAAAATGCCTTTATTTCTTCATGCTAGCCAATAGCCTTGAGTGAGTAGCTGTGTGACCTTATTTCTGTTACCCTGTCTCTCCACCTGCAGCTACTCCTGACAGTCATGCTAGCCCCACATTGCTTCATGTCTGAAGTTGATTAGTTTGCCAGCTAGCTCTTCATGATGGGGTTCTTGTCTTTTATCTGCATTATGAGCAATCTGATATACTCGAGTGCCATAAAGTAATTAATAATAATAATAATACTTGTGTCTCCCGCTGGCTGAGGAATGAAGCTCATAACCCGAACTGATGCCCTGTGTGGGAATGAGTGATTCCAACAAGGCTTGCAGGAACAAACCCATTCATAATGGCCCACCTCTGAAGCTGAGGCTGCTTCATTTTCACAAGTTGAGAGGGCAGTTATGCTTTCTGGTATTTTATTTTCTTAAACAATTATCAACGTATTCAAATTTTTCAGCATTTAGTTAGGGAGCTCATCAGTTGCTCTGAAGAGCCTGATGTTTACTTAGGCTATGCAGTCAGAACTAGAGCATGTTGGGAATTATTTTTTACAAAACGTCTCACATTGGAAAATGCCAATTCACTGAACAAAACTGTTCACTGGAAAGGGTCGGCTTTGACAAATTTCCTGTTTCGCCTTTTTTTTTTTTTTTTTAAATGCCTTTTTGACATTTCTGAAATGAAAAATTTCAGGTTTTCAGGCTGAAACAACTATTTGTTTAGAAATTTAAGTTAATTTATAGCTTTAAAAAAGGTCAAGAATCAAAACAATTGACCCAATCTCCCCTTTTTTGAAGGTGGGGGGCTGGGGATTTTTGCCTGATGAAAATTTTCAACATTTTTGCCATAATTTGGGATTGGAAATTTTTTCAAAATCCTCACAAGATGGGAGAACTGTTTCCTGCCTACCTCTATTTAAACACTGAAGGGAGAGTTTATAGTCTGAAACAATCCCCTGCAACATAATTCTTCAGCTATTTATACATACGGTATAGCCATGTTACAAATATAGACAGCATGTTATTTACAGTGTGTGATGCATTTAAACTCTTTCATTTTCACACTATTGATAGAGAAGTAGGTGAATTACTAATTGGTTTTTTTGTGTCTCTCCCTGCCACTACTGAATGAGTAATGAGTGAAATGCTTTAAGTGATTTGATATCATGAGTGCAGAAATTCAACCAGGAGTAAACATTACTCTACACAATCCAAAAAAAAAAAAAAAAGAGAGAGAGAGAGATCAGGTGTTAAATATGCATGAGAATGCAATATCTGAATTGAATATTTCTTTTTTTAAAAATCCTATATAAATAGATGTGATTCTGCACAGACCATAAAAACTTTTATTCCCCAGCACCCCCCTATGATTTCAGATGCATATTGGGAGCTTGATATGAAACACATACTTTCTTCTTTCCTGCTGCAGGAAATGGATGCTGAACTGCTACATTAAACATCTTTTAAATTGATCTTATTCAGGGAGGGAATGGGGGAAAAACATTTCTTATAGTAAAGAATGTAATTAGAGACCATATTACATTTGGTACTGCCACACACTTGCTAGGTACACTTGGAAGGTTAATTATCAAATTCAATTTATTTAATCTAAGAATACAAATGCTTTAAAAAACACAAAGGACCCAATCCTGCAAGGTGCCGAGAATCTCCTGTGAAGGGCTGAGCACCCTTCACTGCCACTGACACCAGAACGGAGGGCATTCAGCCCCTCACAGGAGGTTCAATCATCAGTTTGAGTAATGTTTAGCCAGCAGTGCAGCATCCATTTTTCTGCAGCGGGAAGGAACAAAGTATGATAATTATACAGCCTCTGAAATCATACTGCGGTGGTAGGAAATAAAAGTTTTTATAGCCTGCGCAGTACAACATCTATTTATAGATTTTTTAAAAATGTACAATTCATGTATTGTATTCTCATGCATCTTTAACACCTGGCATTTTGTTGTTTTTTTAAAAAATGGTATAGAAAAATGCTAGTGGCTGGTTGCATTTCTACAGTCATTATACCAATCATTTAAAGCATTTCATTCATTATTCATTCAGCAGAGGAGGAAAAAACAACAATTCGTCTCCTGCTTTTCTATCAATGGTATGAAAACAACTGAGCCTTTAAAACACTACACAACTAAGTAACATGCTCTCTATATTTCAACACAGCAATACCTCTGTTTAAAGTATGTATAAATATCTGAAGAATTATTTTGCAAGGGGTTCTTTCAGATTATAAACTCTCCTCTCAGTGTTCTTAACACCAGGAACTACAAAACAGCAGATACTTAACTAATGGTTGAAAAAGATTAACAGTTATGATTAAGAAAAATAAAAAGAGCTGAAAATGAGAGGATCATTTTACAATATTGGTAAGTGTGTGAAAGTGAAGATGCCTCCATTTCAGAAGTACCTCAGCATGGACGGAGAGTCATTCTTAGAGTCTATCTGAAACAACACATTCACACACAGGACAACAGAGTTTGGGTTTATGAGCTAGATCCTTCAGATGCTAGAAGACATTTTTATTATTGTTTTTGGCACCCATGAATATACCAGGCACCTCATAATGCAGATTAATAATAAGATCCCTGTCCTGAGAAATTTACAAAAATGATGCAAAGAGAGAGATAATAAAACAGTAGGGCGGGATTGGGGGGAGTAGACACAGGATTACAGAAATAAGATCATATGGTTCTGCAGTGAAGATTAGTGCACAGCACAAAGAAGAGGTGGCATTTTTTCAAATGTCTAAAAAAATGACTTCATTGGCTCATTTCCTTTGTCACTGGAAAAGGGTGTTTGAAGGCAGGAAGTGACTTAAGCAGAGCCGTCCCTTGGGTACAGCGAATCGTGCGACTACTCTGGACCCTGCGCTTTAGGGCCTCCTCCCCGGGCCAGTGTGATTGGCTGGCAGCTGAGACCCCGGACGCGCAGGGCAGCACCCAAGACCCTGGGCATGCGGGGTAGGGAGCCCAGGGGTGTTGCAGCATCCGTAGTTCCCACACCTATGGCGGGGGCTGATTTGTCCCAGGCTCCGCATCCCGCTAGGGACTGCTCTGGACTTAAGAGAGGGTGAGGGCATGTTGTGTAGCAGTTCAGGAGAGACATGGAAG
The DNA here is from genome assembly GCF_020497125.1 of Mauremys mutica. Taxonomy (NCBI): domain Eukaryota; kingdom Metazoa; phylum Chordata; order Testudines; family Geoemydidae; genus Mauremys; species Mauremys mutica. Next base: position 107,716,410 of record NC_059073.1, read on the forward strand.
AAAGCCTGAAGATGGCTGTCAGATGAAGTCAGATAAGTAGGAAGGGGAGGAGCAGTTATACAGGGCCTTAAAAATGAGGACAAGGATCTTGGAGTTGATGCTGAGGAGGAGAGTGAGTCAGCACAGGGATTCAAGAAGTGTTATGCCTGGTCTACACTGGGGGGTGGGGTGGGATCAATCTAAGTTATGCAACTTCAGCTACGTGAATACATGCAGACTACATGCAATAAATCGACTCCCGCTGGATCGATTGCTGCCTGCCGATCTGGCGGGTAGTGTAGACATACCCTTAGTCTCTGCATCATGCATGAAATGGAGAATACAGTACAGGAGCCAGGGTAGGCAGAGAGGAGAAGGCTATAACAATCAAGGCAGGAGATGATGAGGGCTAGAATGAGAGTTTCAGTCGTGTGATCAGATAATATGGCCAGAAGAGCCACATAATTAGACCAGATGGACATAACAAAGACCTTAGATTTGGACACCATGTAGATGTGCACAGTGAGGGGGAAAAAAAGCGTTGAAGATGAACCCCAGGTTATGGGCCTCAGTGACAGGGAAGATGGTGTTATGCTCACCTGCAACAGAGAATGGGGGAGTGGATATGGTTTCAGAGGAAAGATCATGAGTTTATTTTTGGCCATGTTAAGTGTGAGCTGATGGCAAATATCTGGAAAGAGATGTTAGAAATAGAGGATGAGCCACAGGGTTAGAGGGAGGGAGGCGGGGTGGGAATGGAGAAGTAAATTTGTATAGATATGGGCAGTGGAAGCAGCGTGAAGAGATTCAATTACCCACAGTAAGGGAGAGGAGGCGGGGGCCTAGGACAGAACCCTGTGTTACCCATATGAATAGAGGGAGTGGGAGGAGCAGCTGAGAGGTCAAGAAGGATGAGGATGGAGTAGAGGGTCCTAAGATCTGGCCGGGAAATAATCAGTCATTAGAAACCTTGGCAAAAAAGCAGTTTCAGTGGAGTGGAGAAGACAGATGCCAGATTGGAGTAGTCCAAAAGGAGACGAAATAGAAATGGGAATAAAGGAGGTGGGCCAGTACCTGGAGTCAAGAATCAGTTATTTTTGGAGGATGGAGAAAGCAGAGCATACCTGTAATCTGAGGGTGACAGAGAAGAGAAGGGACTGAAGGTGATAAACATGCTACAAAAACCTATATGGAGCAGAGCAGAGAGAGGTCAGCATCCCCAAGAAACCCCTTCTGGCCAACCCAGGTACAACTGCGTACGGCAACAGGGGAGCACAGTCCAGCCAACAAAGGTTGCTTTGGAATTGGGGGAAGGGTTGGAAAGGAACACTGTAGGACAGGATGCCAATGGAGCACTCAATGCAAAGACACATTAAAATTACCCACCGAAGTACTGTACTGAGAGAATGGTGTTTCCCAACAATGTGAAGAATAATAAAAACTATAAAGAAAAAGCTTGCTTTAATTTCTTCTAGTTTTCTTCAATGAAAGAGATTTTGGTGGGCAGATGCAGCAATTCTGTTTGCTATTGAGCAAAAATGTCATCATCAAGAACAGTATGAGGAAATACCCATTCTGTATTCTGCAAGTGTTACCCCTCCCCATCCCGTCCCCCAAAAAAGCCCTAGGGTTTCAATCATCTATTGAGAAATGAAAATGTCTAAAATCTGTGCCGATAGGACTGTGTGACAAAGAAAACTAGGTTAAGAACTTCAAACATTTTGGAATAAATTATTCTTCCAATGTGCATTTCCTATTACTGTATAAAGAGAGTTTTGAGCATGCACTATGTGAAAAACAGATCTCCCTTTAGTTATATGTAATCCCAATTACAATTTAAAGCTAATTTCTTATTTAACAAAACAAATATCAGAACTAACAATGTTTTTTTATAACGTCAAAGTAACAGGCAGCACATAAATTCACAGTAGTAAACCAGGGGTAAACTGCAAGGATGATGCTACATAAATATGCATTATTACAGTAAGGTAAAAGGTACTCACTGAATCCTCATCTTGAATCATCTGTACTAAATTATCAAGTACAGGAGTAAGATTTCTGCAGGGCAAAAAGTGATGGAGACAATTAAATCAGCAGCTTTTTGCTATCAATTTTGCTAGTATTTATAAAAAAAATTATAAAAACCTTACTTGGATTTCATGTTGTTAAAGTTTTTGCCTAACGCCAAGTGTTTTATTGATCGATTTTTACTAAGCCAGATTACAAGTGTCGAGAGATCAGATTCTAGGCCTGTGAGGAATCAGATTAAATGCAGAATTACAAACACACTCCATTTGCTAGACGGGGTTGAATCAACAAACCCACATTCATGTGAATGACTTTACACCAACACGCCAATTTAAATGACTCTGGGACACTTATTTTAAATTCTTTTATTTTTAAATCTTTTGGTCTCCTTTCATTTTCCATCGTTCCACAAGGCAACCCTATTATTTGTGATCAAACCATTTAAAAGCTCTCTGCTAATCAGCAACTGCATACACAGCAGAAAAAGAGGACGAGGATTTAATCCCTAAACCTCAGTCCACCAGGGAAGACGAGGACAAACATTCTTCTCTTTGTTAAGCAATGGAGGTCTTTTCTGTTCCTTGGCTTTGAGAATTAGAGGAACATGCTACATTGCCAGCCTCAACAGTTATATGTACCAACGTGCTCTTGCAGCCTCCAGATACAAAGAGGCTAATATAAGAAGCTTGTGAATAAACCAGGGGTCGGCAACCTCTGGCAAGCGGCTCGCCAGGGTAAGCACCCTGGCGGGCCGGGCCAGTTTGTTTACCTGCAGTGTCGGCAGGTTCGGCGGACCGCGGCTCCCACTGGCCGCAGTTCACTGTACCAGACCAAAGCTTCCCACTGCCCCCATTGGCTAAAACAGGCTGCATTTCATCAGGGCCGCCCAGAGGATTCAGGGGGTCTGGGGTCTTCAACGGCAGGGGGCCCCCGCTTCGGCGGTAATTTGGCGGCGGGGGGTCCTTCCGCTCCGGGACCCGCCGCCGAAGTGCCCCGAAGACCCGCGAAGGGGGGCCTCCGCCGCTGAATTGCTGCCGAAGCCCCCGCGAGAGTTTTCCGGGGCCCCCGGAGTGAGTGAAGGACCCTACTCCAGGGGCCCCAAAAAACTCTCGTGGGCGCCCCTGCGGGGCCCGGGGCAAATTGCCCCACTTGCCCACCCCCTCTGGGTGGCCCTGCATTTCATTCTGTTCTTGGGTGAGAAAATGAATATGCTGCAGTCTGCCTACGATATTGATAAAGGTAACGTTTCAGCTGATGAAACTTACTAGGCACTGGATAACTTTCAGATTCAGCTATCATAAGCTTAAACAAAGCCCAGGACTCACTTTGATGCCATTGTTAATAAAACCTGTTGCGATATTGAAAAAACCCACACAAAGCCCTACGGTACATAAACATTATTACATCATGGGATAAAATGATTTAAATCACCTTTCTTAATCAGCTTGAGGAAATGCATTATCTTTCACCCCTTTTACATGTACTTACCATTGTCTGAAATGTCTAGGCTGGTGATATTGTGTATTTCTGCTATGCACCCTTCCAGAACTTGTGCACCTCCAGATCTCAACTAGAGAAAGACAAAACATCTGCAACTAATTAAGGTATTTTGATAACACAGAAAATAGCAACAGGAGTTTTGTAAATATAAAATGGTACCACACAGAGCAAAAATAGCAGCAACATTATAACTTGTTGACATTAATGCTACAGCCTACACAGAAATCATCTCTACGCTAATCTCTCGTGATATGCATATAATAAAAGAGTAAAATTATCTCTTTTTTTCTGGTAAAATGTATTGGACAGAAGCTTAACCAGGGATGGGTTTTAATGGTACTGACAAACCCCCTTTCATCCTTCAAGCTGGCAGAAACTGCGGGGTTTTGCTGCTTGCCTTATTGTGAAGATGTTTGAGTGCTTTTAAGTTCCTAGTGGGAAGAATGGATATCAATCAACGTCAAAGCCAAAGATATTATGCATTCCTTTCCATCCTCGAATTCCAGAGACAAAGTTTTACAGAAAGAGCCTTCTGCTACCTCTAAGTACCAAAGCAAGGTGCTCTGTGCAGCAGAGAGAAGGGAGTTGGTGATAAGGAGCAACAAGTCAAGGATCAACAGGGGTTTGGTGTTTTTGACCAATCATGACTTTTTAAAAAAACTTTATAACAGCTGTAATATGTAATACAATCATAACAGCTAGGATTAGAAGATGAGCTTTTCCTTCAAAATGGAGATGAGGAAAAACATTAAGACAGAAAGGATTACTTGTGTGGTTTAGAGTACTGTATTATTAATCTAAATTATTGCAGCATATTAAAATACAGTTTCAAGATTCAGTGAAATGTCTGAAAAAGGCTTCAAAGGGAAATACAATATCAGGGATACAAATTATTAAAACCACAGACTTTAAAAGGTTATTAACTCTTGACCATTTCTATGAATTGCATATTCAAGTAATGTTTTCAGGGAAGGAAAAACCTTTTCATATTTCTTATTAACGCAAAACAATCACATCTTCCCTACATAAACATCACCCAGAGTGGGACCACTAAAAAAAAAAAAAAAAAAAAAAAGACAGCAATGATACAGTATTTCATATTTTCAAAACATTTTCCACTCCAAACTATTTTCTGGTTTTCATGAAACCAAAAGACAGGATTTATAAGCATAAAGCTGCCATTTCACCCTTTTTGGGGGGGAGGGAAGAAACAGTGTCACTGTTATATTGCTATACATAAAAAGGGACAACATTTCACCTCATTTGTAGATTTGACCAAATATCCTGAATCAAGTCGGCAGATTTTTGTGAATATTCTCTAAGCAAAAATGTCCTTTAACCCAGCTCTAATCCAGATTCACTAATATTTTGCAGCAATATTTTTCAGTTCTAGCAATTTTTAAGAAAGGTTGTAGCTTTCTCGTCGGTGGACAAAGAGCTTAATGCCCCAATTTGGACTTTTATTACAGTGATTGGCCCAAGCTAAAATATTAGATATAAAATATGCCTAAACCAAGAAGGATATTTTGTGCCCAGCCCCTCTTTTTTTAAATGGACTGAAAGAAAACCCCGGATCCAAACCCTCTTGGAAATGGAAGAGTTCAAAAATCTAAATCTGGATCAAAATTTGTGCAGCTTTACTCCATCTCTAATTTACTAATAGCATTTGTAACACTTGCAGTATGCGTGCCAGAATCATTCCACTTCACTTTGGAATTTGCTCATTGACTCGCACCCTACTAGACAACCCTTTTACACAAGCTGCCACGTTAATTATTGTTAAGCCAGTGGAACTGGCAGATTATACTGACTCAGCCTTTATTTAATTTGTCTTTTTAAAAATATGGACATTTTAGTGGCGTATGATAAATTTGGCTTTGCTCGGACTTGAACTCGTGTTAAATAAAGAAGATAAAGTACAACTTTAACAAACATTTCTCCGAGTACACTTTTTATTGGCTACATTTCAACAGACTGTCAGTTTCTATACTCACAGAATTCCTTTTTGGATTCAAAAAGTCTTATCAGATTCTGTATCAATCAATAATATGGTACAATTTCTCTGCACCAAAATTACATCCAAAATAGGGCTTAAATGCTAATTCTGTGCATGCTTCAAATACACACAGGAACAATTTTTGAAGGGCAGCTTTTAAGTTTGAATCCACAATTTTATACATCTCTACCCCAATATAATGCAACCCGATATAACACGAATTTGGCTATAACGCGGTAAAGCAGTGCTCCGGGGCAGGGGGGGCTGCGCACTCCGATGGATCAAAGCAAGTTCAATATAACACGGTTTCACCTATAACACGGTAAGATTTTTTGGCTCCCGAGGACAGCATTATATCAGGGTAGAGGTGTATTTGCAATCTTTAGGGGACACAAATATGAGAATATTGATGTCTACTTAATGTAAGTGTAAAGAAACATTTGATCCCAAAAGTCGCAGAGTCTCAAAATTATATTATTCGCTCCCACAAAAGACAGGTATACAAAAATAGAGATTAGATTTACAGTTCTATGTAAACTTGACCCATGACAGGATATAAAAACCCACATCCTGTGTCCATACTTCTGAGATGACAAATACCAGTACATCACATATTAAGAACCAGCTCTTCAGCAATTAAAAAGCAGAAAGCACAGCAGCAGCTATAATGTACCAGTATGCAGTGAGTGAAAACAAAGCTGCTTACTGATTCAACGGTTAATATGCTGAAGGTAAGGCATGGAGGGTACTTACACAGTGACCAAGCTAAGGGAAGCAGAAGGGAAAAGAGTGAAATATATCAGTGCTGAGCAGGTAAAAATAAAACTGCAGTTTTCATAATAAAATTAGCAATATAAAACAATCAAGCTCTGGATTGGAGTTAGTACACCAGAAATTAGATGTACAGGCAAATAAAAAGAGAAAGGAGAGGAAAGGAGAAATTTATCTTTCCATGCAGAATTAAGGCCCCTGGCCCTGCAGCCTGGATACAACTTTGCATGAGCAGGGAGAGGGAAGGACAAAGGTGGAAGCATCAGGGCTTCCTGCCTCTTATTGTAAACCCTCTCGGGAGCGGGAGTTGGGAGAGAGGAGGAAAACTGGCTCACAGGCTTTATTGCTGGGCAAAGGTTGAGCTGATTTCACCCAGAGCGAATCAGTGGTCTAACCAGGCCAGGGTGAGCCAGTCCCAGCTCCGGTTACGATGCTTCCTACCCTACATTATGGATGAGATTGTTGCAAGCATAACTTTTTTTAAAAAGCGCAAGAGGATGGATGAGGTTTAGTCATGGGGAGACAAGTCAGGGCAAGGGAGTATGGAGAAATGTCAGTTGACGGACTGGCTCGATTTTCTCTTTTACAGCTGTTTTATGTTCAGTTTGTCTTGAGGGAGGTAATCCTTCAAACTAAGCTAAGCAGGAAGCCTATTTAAGCCACCAAAAGGCAGACAAGAACATCTTCTCCTGACTGTCGCATTACTCCTGGTATATTCTTCCTCCAGTGGGGCAGGAACCACAGCACCAGAACAGGCGTGGGCAGTTTAATTAAGAAAGACATGGGTGAGAAAGGGGCTGACCTCTCTGCACAAGATGTGGAAGAGGGCTCACAAGGTGACAGGTATATGCCATGATCACACTTGGCTCAGTGTCTAACATAGCACGGCCCCCAACTGAGGGGCTTCCCTCAACCCCCAGGACCTGGTGGTTTAGCTTTCTCCTCTACTGACTGCAGAAACTGTCTAATTCAATAAACTGCCTCCATTAATGCCAGTCCTTAAAGCCATGCCTGAATCTTCCTTCCTGTGAACTCCAGGCAATTATGTATGTAATTTACAATCACAAAAGTCAACTGCTCTTCAAAAAAAACCAGGACTCCATATTTTAAAAAATGGACTTCAAAACTATATCTCCCATTCCTTCCTCCCTCCCTCTTCCTGACTTGAAAGCTATCTTATTTGCAATTTACACACTACTGCTCTTTAAAAGAAAATGGTTTCAAAAGAATACAATAGATCAAAGCAAAGTACTAAATGCATTCAAAAATAAGTTGAGTTTACCTCATCAAGGAAGCTCCTAATGTAATTCCCACTCTTTACTGTGTTCATCAAGTTGAGCTCTCTCCTATGTAGACGGGAAGAGCCAGATTTGACAGGCCCAGAATTTAAGCTATGTCAAAAATATTTTTTTATTTAAATCTTGAAAAAAATCCACCAGTTCTCACCAAATGAGAGCTGCCAACTTCTCTTTTAGGAGACCCACCAAAACCAGACTCTGGGTTATCTGATTATTGGATGTGCGGGTAGTGAGCTGAACCTCTGCTCTGTCAGTGTGCTTCTCTCCAGAAGCACTTCAGAGAGCAGGATTTTTGTATATTTCAGTGCTCTGACTGCTCACAAAAAATCAATCAGACAGATGGGGACCATGCAATGTGAATAGGCATGTCATGTGAAAACAAACCAAAACAGCTCATGAGGTCTTGTTTTCAGGTCAACTAGCCTCAACTTTTCTCATCCTCTTTTCTCAACAAATCTCCACTAATTAATTCCCTTTCTTCATACTGGCTCCCAAGCATAGGCATAGTTTGACTTCTATATTTGTGGGGGCAGCTCCAGTCAGCCCAACAGGACTACATATTAGACGAGGGAGGGAGGGGCAAATTCTATGCCTGCCCGAGGCTTGCAGTTTGGGAAGGCAATGTCCCCTGTACCTCCCCACAAACTACGCCCATGCTACCAAGACACTATGCATCTGGTCCAGAGGTGCAGATATACAGCTTAGTTTGAAACTGACACAAACAGCACTCCATACATACCACTATGGATGCCCCTCCGCTAGGACATTCAAGTCACCTTTATAAAAAACTGTGGGCCCTTCCTCTGGGTTTTTCACTGCTAAGCTTAGGAGGACCAAACTACTCTTTTGTTCTCATATTTGTTTGCAAAGCCCACACAGTTGTGAGTGAGTGACTCTCCTCCTTTCCCCAACTTCTTCAGTGATCTTTATCCTATGCAGCACTCATGGGAACCTTCCAGTGAATGCAACTGGGTCTTGATCCTGAGCCATGCTAAGTAGTTCTAGGAGTGAGGGATGGAAGGAGGGATAGCTCAGTGGTTTGAGCATTGGCCTGCTAAACCTAGGGTTGTGAGTTCAATTCTTGAGGAGGCCACTTAGGGATCTGGGGCAAAAATTGGTCCTGCTAGTGAAGGCAGGGGGCTGGACTCGATGACCTTTCGAGGTCCCTTCCAGTTCTAGGAGATTGGTATATCTCCAATTATTACCTATTACCTATGAGATAGAGTGCTCAGTGCCTCAAAAGAGTGCTTGGCACACAGCAAGCTCCAGCCTGCAGAAAGGGCAGAGAACTGAAGCAAAGTAGTGAACTCTAGCTTAAAACTTCCAATGGATTATTAGAAACAAGGGTGCTTTTTTAAATTTATTTATTGTGGAAAAATTCAAAGAACATTTGGACCATGCCTCAAAGCGAAAGAGATGTTTAAACAATCTCTTACCAGAGGTTCCAATTGGGACTAGAAAACCAGAGTTTTCTAAGAGTGAATCTGGGAAGTCTCAAAGAGAAATTGGGGCGAAGAGAGTCAGACTGCAGAAAGAGCTTCAAGATATGCAGCTTGCTCCCGCCCATTCAGCTCAGGCTGCCTGGGGTTTAGAAAAGCCCACCTCACATTACAATACAACTCCATTTTACAGAGGCTGCCATGCCTCCAACAATGCAGTGCTCTGCGTCGTCAAGAAAAATCTTTGCAACGAGCATTACCAGACAAGCCTACTATCGGTTACTACTAATAGTTTTACTCCTATTTGGTTGACATAATATATAGAGAGCAGCTCATTTTTATAAAAAGAATGGATCATTTCTATATCTTTTAACTACAAAAGAGGAGCAAATGGTTCCATGTATCTGAGGAAAAGAGTAATTCTTACCTCACAGCTACTGAGATCTAAAGACACCTCTTTCAGGTTCAGATTACAAGCCAAGCCTAATAAGAGTGCTCTGAAAAAGATCAAGATTAGAAGCATTATAAAACCCCAAATTCACAGCAAAACCCAAGCAGTAACAACTCCAATAATTCAAAGAGCCATATCAAAACAAAACACAGCAATTATGTTACTCTTAAATGGCAATGACAGTTTAACTCATTACGTTACCGTTAGAGCCCTGCAGCAAATTCAGAAGGGAGGTAATGCAAATAAATACACAGTAAAACAAATTGTGCATCAGCGTTTAATTGTGTTCATCACATACAAATTTCCTGCATTTTCATCAGAAGAACATTAATGATTACAACATTAGAGAGCTATCATGGCAGGACAGTACAAACTATTTCCCAAAACTTTCAGGAAAAAAATTGTGGGTTTTTTTGTTTTTTTTAAAGTGTATGGTGCACTGGAATTATGCTGCAATTAACCTTAGAGCAGATAAACAGTATTTTCCCTTTGAACTTAGTATTTAGTTTTTAAAGTTAAACGTCAATTACTTGAAAATCTACATTTTCACTTGGCAAAGGTACACCGCATTATAGAGTATTACTTTCATCACATAAACATAGCCATTGTCAGGGCATGCCAGTCATTGCCTTGGGAGCCCCCACTCACCTGTATTATCACCTTAGCGCATGATGCCATTGTCAATTCACAACATGGCACAGACCAGGTGACATCACAGACTAAAGGCATGTGAATGAAATGACCTTCAGATTACCCACATATATGCCACTAATGCTGCAGCTCCTTTTCGCAGTTTGAACAAGCAACTGCTAGTCAGCTGTTTCTACAAAAACGTCACCCATTCTGTTCCCCCTGAAGTATGGCATTTCAAAGAAGTGTCAACATATGGACAATTCTCAGTTTATCCATGCTGAGAATTTCAAAGCGCTATTCCAAACAACATGCGTACACATTACCTTTAAATTGCATGATACATAGAAGCAGGACTCCAAATTGGAGGGGAAGGGGGAAGTTATAGAACTGAAATCCTCCAGGGTGGTCTCAAATCCATCCTTAATATAGCTCCACTGTTAACAGAATTGCACCAGGGATGAAATTGGCCCATGTAATGCGACTGTTTGTATTGGGACCTTAGTACCAGCAAGTATGTAAGTATGTGTGCTTCTGAGAGCACCTCAGACAACTACTAGTGGCTTTGTATGGAGGAGGCTGATGTTAATCAGTTATTCAACAGAAAAATGGAATAACTTTTTTGCCTGCCCTTCATTTCAGTCAGGGTCCAACTAACAGAATCTGAAGTATCAGTGAGAGACAAAACAATCCTGTTCTGCTGAGCCATGTGCCTCAAAGAGACCAGGTGCACTGCAGACAATGTGTAACGCCTGGCGTGCTGAGTACGAAAGCAACAGAGAATCAAAATTTTCATGCCGGAGCCCAGACAATCCTTTATGTAAACCTTTATATCTGCCCCTCGATGTGAGGGGCAGATTCAATCCTCTTCTATTGATTAATTCATTTATTTTCATTTTAACAACCGAGAAAGTAACTTTGAAAAATTGCTGCTGTATCAACTCAGCAACAGCTTCCTAAAGCTTCTGTTTTCTGTCAAAGCTCCCTCTCCATAAAATCCTCTCTGAAACATGCAGTTACATGATAGAGTGAAGGTCTGACTGAGACACCTCCTAAATATTTTTAGATCACATACCATTAAAGTGCAGGTCTACTCTAAAAAGCTACTATGTAGACATGGCATACTGCCAGCGCTGTAAACACCCCCTAAGATCTTAGAATCAGCGTCAATTCTTTTCTTCTCATAAATTATCAGCAGTAATAAAAGACACTGCAGGCCAAATGTTGTCCTCATTACACCTTTGCAACCCCACTGTGTTCTAATTATGCCCTCACTAACACCTGTGCAACCACTCTCTTCAATGGAAATGCACAGGCAAAACTGAATGGCGCACTGGAAAGCTGCCAGAGTTCATGTTCCAGGATCTTCAGCTCTGCAGCAGAGAGCCTGCCAGCCCCCAGAGTTCTGGCTGGAGCATGAGTTCTCCAAGCTGCTAGACTCCCAGCTCCATGGCAGTGCTGCCAGGATTTCTGCTGCAGAGTGGGGAGCCTAGAATTCTGAAAGCCCAGGCTCCAGCTTGAGCTCCAGGGCACATCAGGGCTGCCAGGCACCCTGCTGTGGAGCTGGGAGCATGGAAGTCCTGGCACAGGCTACGGCTCCGGGGCAGTCCAGTTTGCCAAGTAGCCTGGAAGACCATAGCAGGGCTGCCCGAAGCTGCAGACCCTGGGAGTCCAGGCAGTTGCTAAGACCATTGCTATTTAGCAGCAGTGAAACCGTCAAGAAGGTCAATTTAACATACTGCATTTTGGGATCACCATGTTTCAGTGTTTCTGAAACTAAATTTTTAGGCAGGGTGGGGAGGGGAGGTTTCCTTGTTTATGGTAAGTTTAATTAACATTTGGTTTCATTCCAATTATAAACTAAAGCAAATTCTGACATACTGAAACTTCAAGCAAACTAAGAACCCTGAATGAAACTGTTACATCCAGCTCTAGTAAACGTATGTTCAATCACTAAAGCGAGCAGATATAATTGAATACGTGCAAGCAGCAGATGTATTGTTTAACGTGGCATCATTTTCACAGCAACTTTTCAGAGACTATAGTCTAGCAGTACAACAGTCAGGACTTTAAGGCTCTATTTCAAGTTCTTCCACTGGCTTGCTGTTTGACCTTGGGCAAGTCACTTAACTTTTGTGCGCCTTAGTTTCACATTGTAAAAAGGGAATTTTTCCCTCCTTCTCAGAGCTGTTGCAAGGTCTATGTGTGCAAAGCGATTAGACATACACAAATGAAAGATGATAAAGAAATATTATTGGTATTGTATACCAGGTTACTTCTCAAATTCCCTTGAATCGCCTTCATTTCCAATTTACTTAAGTAAGTTATCCTCTATTTAGAGACCTCTGTAATAATTAAAGCCCAGTAAGTCTGAAAACAGCAGTTTCAGACAATCTTATAGCTTCTTCATGATCTAAACCAGAATTTTAGGGCTTGTCTACATGGTGGGGTGATGTGCCCTAAAACAGGGGTGGGTAAACTATGGCGCCTGGGCCAGATCCACCCATCAGGGCTTTAGATCTGGCCTGCAGGATTGCCACCCCCATGGCGCTGCAGGTCTCGTGCCGCTCCTGGAAGCGGCCAGCACCATGTCCCTGCGGCCCCTGGGGTGGGGGCGCAGAAGGCTCTGCGCGCTGCCCTTGCCTGCAGACACTGCCCCCCGCAGCTCCCATTGGCTGGGAATGGGAAACCACGGCCAATGGGAGCTTCAGGGAAGATACCTGCAGGCGAGGGCAGTGCACGGAGTACTCTGTCCCCCACACCCACAGGCCGCAGGGACGTGGTGCTGGCTGCTTCCGGGAGCGGTGCGGCACAGAGCCAGGGCAGGCAGGGAGCCTGCCTTAGACTTGCTGCGTGCTGCTGCCACCCCGGAGCTGCTCCAGGTAAGCGGCCCCAGGCCGAAGCCCACACCCCGAGCTCCTCCTGCACCCCACACCTCAACCCCCTGCCCTGAGCCCCCTGCCACACCCCACACCCCTCCTGCACTCCAACCCCTTGTCCTGAGCCCCTTCCTGCACACCACACCCCCTCTCGCACCGCAACCCCCAGCCCTCCATTCATGGCCCTGCATGCAATTTCCCCACCCAGATGTGGCCCTCGGGCCAAAAAGTTTGCCCACCCCTGTTCTAAAGAGCACTAATGTGTTGTGCATTAACGGGTCTGCGCAAACACTGTTGGGTCGCACTATATTAAAGCACACTGGGGAACATTTAGTGCACACCAGCAAGGTCTACATGGACCAATTAATGCACAACACATTTGTGCACTTAAAAACTCAGAGCCCTGTAGTGCTCATTACCCTACCATAGACAAGCCATTAATTTTATGTAAGGTTAAAAAAAAATCATATTTCAGACAAAAATGCTAACAATCACACTGAAAACATACTGAGTCCCAAGTACCATCATGGCTGAAACACTTCAGCTCAGACTGAGGGAAAACCGTAAACCAAAGAAACAGTACAATAATGAAACAGCCAAACAATTTTATTGCTTTAAATAAAACAGAAAGGGGGTTGCAATAAACAGTACCATATCGCTGAAAGTAGATAATTAAATACCATGTGGTGTATTGTGAAAAGGGGTTTTTGAGAGCATCTTTAACAAATTAGATTCCAATTCTGCAAACACTTAGGAACATGGTTAACTTTAAACCCATGAATAGTCACATCCAAAGATAAAATTTGCAGAATCAGGGCCTTAGGTCTTTTTTACTCTATAGGGACATTAAAAGGTCTCATGCCATTTTTCATAACAACAACATTTGTTCCATGCTGATGGCTACACATTTCCTTTTCTCTCATTGCTATACACATCCACCATGCAGTGAGCATCCCTGTGGGTTAACTATAACCAATATGTTTTTCAACACCATGCCTTTGCCTACACTAGGTGGTAAGTAGTGTTCAAGAACACTAATTAATACAACATTTTCCCAGTCTAGGCAAAGCCTAAGACAGGATATAACAAAGGAGAACATAATAGAGGGAATGGAAGATAATGGTTATACAGTTCCTCAGGCCGGTTCATTAACCATGTCTTATTTATTTATCTCATCTACTCTTCCCTCCCCTGTATCAATTTGCATCTAAAAAACAAGCTATGTTATTCTTTAGCTTATTGTATTTGCTGTGATTTCCCTCCACCCCCCACCTATCCTTTCCACTTTTCTTTCTCTCCTGTGCTGATTCCATCCCAGATTTTTCCTCCAACCGTAACCCATTCACAAGCTCCAGACCTTCCCCCACCCCCTCCCTGATTTAGCCTTTAAGCTATATTAAATTCCAGTCCATTAACTAACCACCTATTAAGTTACTGCCTGCTTCCCACATCTCCCTCCACATCAGACCAACTCACAGGCTCTGATTACACTGGGATTTAGAAAATGTCAGCTAACTAACACATTCTAGAAGTCTAGTGTAGACAGAGCACTGTGTAGCAATATTAGCTAAACAAGTAGAAACCTAGGGGAGAGCCTAGGCTTTGTAACAGTGTTGGCTGATGCCTGAGCACCCACTCTTTATTGTGACTTCTTGCTACTCTTTATAGGGCAATCATTTTTGTATCTCCCAGGCGTGGTTCATCCTGTAGTTAGGGTTGGCCAGCCCTCCATCCCTTAAAGGAAGAGCCACCCTGTTACATACCTCCCCCGGCTTCGAACCTTGCCCACCCCGGGGCAAGTCCTACCTGAAGCAATACTCTCCCCCCACCATCCAATTCCACTGTTGCTGACAACATGATTGTGGGGCCTGACATCTCAGATTCTCTAGCAGAATGAGTGGGCGATCTCTCTCCTCTAGAGTCATCTGATGCTCCTCTGCTAACTGCTCCCTTTTCTGTAGGGCCTGCCACTTCTCCTTCAAGGCAACAAGTTCCTTCTGATCCTTCTCCATCAGAAAAGCCTCTCTTCCCAGTGCTGTATTGCACTCTTTGCAGCTCTAAGAGGGGCTGCCATGACAGCAATGTCCACTTTCACCGCAGCCTCCGTGTTCGTCCCCTTCTCCCAAACACTAATACAACCCTGCCATTCTCGGGCATCCTCCCAGTTTGGTCACATTCCCAGCAGTCAACTCTGGCTTTATTTCGCTCTCTGCTCAATCACAGTTCACTGTCCCAACTTGTTTCTCTCACTTCAGGCAGACAGGACTGACACGCTTCTGGGAACACACAGACTGTTCCACCCTTCGACTCTCCCTCACTCTTCCTTGGTCTGCAGGGCTTTTCCCTTCCCTCAGACCCCATTATTCAAGGGGCAGACCTTCTTAATGTGCTCTACCTTGCCACATCTAAAACACTGGGATGGACCCTTACTCTGGGTCCCTGCCCTCTCATGCTTGTTTTTTCTTATGCCTCTCCCGGCAGTAGCAGTACTCAAATTTGTTGAGTCATGGTCTTCCACACCGGAAACACACAAAGACATTCCTCCTTCGCAGGTGGTGGTGGTCTCTCTGCAATACCTTTGGGCCCCAAACCCAACCATCTATTCTTCCTGCTGCAAGGCCGACTGTGCCTTCTGCTGTCGCTGCCACTACTGCTGCTCCTGCAGAAGAACTACCTGAGTCCACTGCACTGTTCAGCCAGCAGACAAACGGCTTCCTCCAGTTTCTGCATCTACTTTCCCCCAGGCCTCCTGTTTTTTCTCTGAGAGGAGGGGGTCCCCGCAGCAGGTGATGCCAGATGTAACAGGGTTGGCTGACTCCTGAGCCCTCTTCATTGCAGCCTCCTGCTGTTCTTCATATGGCAATCACCCTGATCTTTCCCAGGTGTAGCTCATTCTGTGATCAGGGTTGGTTAGCCCCAAGCCTTAAGGGTCAAGCCAGTCTGTTACATTCCAACTCTGCCAGTTCAGCATGAGTGATCCTTATGAAACTCACTTTCTCAGTTACAAACTGTAAATGGTGCTCTGAATAATGTGCAGATACGATCTGCTTTCCTCTCCATTTTCAGGATTAGACATGTATATAAATAACCATGCAAACTGTGTCTTTAAGTCACAGGAAAATCAATGCAGCACTTACTTTAGAGGCTCAGGAGAGAGTTTAGTCCCCGAAAAATTGATTTGCATCAAAGCAAGCGAACTGCTGAAAAACTGTTTGAAAGATGGGGGAACTTCTTTTCCTTTCCTGTAAATTAGGGGGGTGGGGAGGGAAGGGGAAGAAAAAGCAACATTTGAACATCCAACAGATTGCCAATTCATGATGTCAGGGTCAGCAGCACTCTTTTTTTTTTTTTTTTAGTAATTAATGTACTTCATCTTTAACAATCATATCTAGGTAGCTTTCAATTAGCTCAAAATCAAAAAGCCATCAAAATGGAGACAACAGCATTCATCAATGTCCCATTTCTTGTTCAGAAGGCATTACCAAGTAATGGCTCCTTGGTGACCTACATAAAATAATAAGGTGACTTCAGCCCAGTTACTAGCTGACTGGTATTCACAACACCAGGAGAGAAGCAAAAGGTCAAAATTGTTATGAGAAGGAAATAACTTTTCACCCCTAGAGATAGTTATTGTTTAACATTTGAATGTAGTACCAAGCAATAGGTGTGCAGAAGTGATGCCTCCAGGTTAGAGTTGAGGCATATTGATCTGGAAAGACAGGGCAGCTTACACTGCTATTTCCTGTGATATAACCGCTCTCCAGAGAGAGGATTCTGCCTCCAGTGCTGTGCTGTCAGTCAACATCCTCAAAAGGACTACTTTCAATAAAAAAAGGAAAGGAGGGGGTGAGAATAGTCACCACTGACTTCCAATAATAATAATAATATTATTTATTATTATTATTATTATTTAATAATAATAATAAACTATATAATGTGAAAATTGGGTTTCAAGAGGAGCAAATGTACTTAGGCCATTCTGGTATTGATTCCTACTGTTTTTATGCTCTAATTTCAGTATTTAGTGGGCACCACTGCAGACTGAATATCTAAAAGGTAGACTATCTGCCACTCTTTTTAATAAACAGCAAAACAGTACCATGGCAGAGTCTGAATCCCCCAAAATAAAAATAAAAGCAATGCTTCATAAGAAGCTCTCGAAAGGCTTCATAAGAGTAACTTTCACAAGCCTGTAAAGCGGGCATGTATTCTTTTTACAGAGGGAAGACTGAGGCCTGGAGAGGGCAACTGACTCTCTCAGAGTCAAAGAGCCAGTCAGGGCCAGAACTGAGTACAGAACACCACAAACCCCAATTCTCTTCTTCTGATCAGTGTTCTCTTCCTTACTAAACTATGCTTTCAGCTTGATTAGGGCCTCATATTATGTCCATTAAAGTCAATAGAAGTTTTTCAGTTGATTTCAGTGAATATGAGATCAGGGCCCCAAAATTGAGATGGTCAGAAAGATACAGAGGAAACAGTTTTTTCATCCAAATTGGTCAACACATCAAAACAAACATTTTGTAGAAACTGTTCAGTTCCAACAAAGTTCCGATGGAACCCAGGCAGGGTTCCACTGGAATTCTGCCTAGTTTTCTGCCAGCCTGCCTGGTGGGCTGATGAGGAACCAAGCCCGCCGGGACACTCTAGGCAGTAGCGGCTCCAGGCACCAGCGCTCCAAGCGTGTGCTTGGGGCGGCAAGCCGCGGGGGGTGTCCTGCCAGTCGCCGTGAGGGTGGCAGTCAGGCTGCCTTCAGCGGCGTGCCTGCAGGAGGTCCCCGGTCCCCCAGCTTTGGCAGCAATTCGGTGGTGGGTACGCCGAATTTGCGGGACCAGGGACCTCCCACAGACACGCCGCCAAAGGCAGCCTGCCTGCCGTGCTTGGGGCGGCAAAAAAGCTAGAGCCACCTCTGACTCTAGGAGCCTCAGCTGCTCAGCAGCCTGGGCTCCCAGGGCCCCCCACACTAGGGCAGCCTGCAAGATGGACTGCCTTGGAAACAGGGACTCCAGTACTTCCAGGGTCCCCACCTCCATTCCCTTTCACAGAGAATTTCAAACTTTTTGGTTTTCATTTTGCATTGAAACAAAATCATATTCAGAAATATTGAAATCCTCTGTTAAATGACATTATCTTTTTATGCCTAGTTCTACCCTAAAAAAAAGGATTATTCGGCAGTTGGGAGGGCAGGGGGAGAGAAAGAAATGAAAAAAAAAGCAGCTAAGAAAGCACTGAAATTTAATGTTTAATTTTTTAGCTAACACTGATTTTCAGTGCAGTTCTGGAATATTGTACCTACAAGCAGATAAGTCAAGTCCTTTGGTACAGTACTAATGCTTTTTGGGAACAGGAATTCTGTGTTCCTCAGTGTTTGGAAAGAGCCTAGAACAAGATGGTAACAATAGTAATGCAGGTACACACCTACACTTAGCATTGCACAAGAATTTCAATTCAAAGGGTCATTTTCAGACAATTACAGGTGACAAAGTTTTATCTTTAGGCTAAAATTTTGCATATTTGGGCTCAGCTTTTAGGAGTGGTTTTGGGTTTTGTTCTGTTGAGAGTTTGAGGGAAAACTTCTGCCATTTCTAGGGTGGCGGGGGTGAAAGCAACTTGTAGTCTGCCAACATTTCACTGGCAGTGTGTGTATGTGCAAGTGTAACCTGAGTGGAGTTAATTTTCAATGTGCATGGGGGTATGGAAAGAGTCGGGATCAGAGTGAGTATGTTATGCAGGACAGCGTGTTCTACTTCTGTCTAGCAAACAGCTCCACATGAGGGAATGGAATGGAAAGAGTCAGGGCTCCAAAGGGTATGGGAAGGAACAAATAGAATGAGGCAGGGCTCCACTTTACTGAGCCTATGGCCTGACTGAGGCCCCAGTCCAGCAAAGCACTTAAGCACATGCTTAACCATAAGTAAGGGAACAGTCACATTTCAAATGGCACTACCTACCTCAGTTAAGTATGCATATAGATGCTTTGCTGAGTCAGGATCAAAGTGAGCATATTATGTAGGTTAGCTTATTCCAGTGGCTCTCAACCAGGGGTTCAGGGGCCGCGAGCAGTTTTTAGGGGGTCTGCCAAGCAGGGCCAGCATTAGACTTGCTAGGGCCCAGGGCAGAAAGATAAAGCCTCACCGCATGGTGCTGAAGTCCAGGGCTCTGAGCCCTGCCACCCGGGGCTGAAGCCTGAACAACTTAGCTTTGTAGGGTCCCCTGTGGCGTGGGGCGCTGGGCAATTGCCCTGCTTGCTACCCCCTAATGCCGGCCCTGGCTTTTATATGCAGAAAAACAATTGTTGCACAGGTGAGCTGTGGAGTTTTTATAGCATGAAAGAATAAGGTTGAGAACTCTTGGCTTATTCTACCACTGTCTAGCAAATAGCTCCATGTGAGGGAATATACTTCGGGGATAAATAACACCTCTGTCACACAGCGCTTAATTGAAAGTCTAAAGCTACTTGTCAAGTATCAGAGGGGTGGCCGTGTTAGTTTGGATCTGTAAAAATCAACAAAGTGTCCTGTGGCACCTTATAGACTAACAGATGTATTGGAGCATAAACTTTCATGGGTGAATATCCACTTCGTCAGACGCGTCTGCTGCTTGAGGTCCTCATAAGAAAACTGCCGCGGAGGTGCAAAAAAGAATAATAAAATATTTCCTAGAGTTGGAAATAACTATATTTAAACCCATACCTGTGAGAAAAAACTGTTCTGGACAGGCTGAGGACAGCTAGGTGCTGAAGGCATCCGCGGAGGAGAGCTCCACACACCTGAGAAATAAAGAGGACGGTAGGTTTATATGCAATAAACCTGTTGGTAATACTAATGGTGTTTTTTTGAATCACCAAAAGAAATAAGATTACCATGTCTAGTGCACACTCCGTGTTGGATAAATCCAGATGAACAATGGCATTTGGCTGGGCCAAAAAATTATACAGGCTCTTCAAATGAGAAAAAGAAAAAAAAATATGAATATTATGTTTTCTACATATTACACAGAATTATTTTTATTTTAACTCTTCACAAACTTCAGACATTTATTTTTAATTGGACTCCCAACAGTTTTGACTGAAGGTATTTTCTCTTAATGGATGTAATCTTCTAGCTCTCAAAAGTAAAACATTTCTTAAAATGACAGTATAAGAATGCTGCCTGGATCACATTTACCACATAGTATTCTTGACGTGCATAACTTGATTTATCTTGAGTAGCTGGCAATTTGCCACACATTTTTCAGAAAGCGTTAATTAATTTTAGTTCAAAATAGATTGGAATGCCATCCAGATTGCAACCATACTCCAAAAAGGCTAATTGGTTTTGAAAGTTTAAGTCAACCCCTTTTACTGCATTAGGCCAGCAGCTAATTTGTGTCTGAATCTTATAATTCTTTCTGACTAGACTTTATTAAAACACACATATTACCAGTGCCTTAGGGCAATTCAGAGATATTATAAGATAGGTCTGATAACATAATATTTTAATGAATGACATCTATTATAATATTAAGGATATTTTACCTATGCACTAGCCTAGGTGAAGGCATCTGTTACATCAGACATTTATTTTTAATGTCTAGGAACCATACAAATTAGAGATAAGAAAAGTTGCCTCTCATTTTCAGAAGTGCTGATCCCACCCAAACTCAAGTGAAGTCTAGTCTACACTGGCAACGCTAAAGCGCTGCCATGGCAGCACTTTAAAGTGGCTTGTGTGGTCACGGCAGAGTGCTGGGAGACAGCTCTCCCAGCACTCTAGAAAATCCACCTCCACGAGGAGAGCGGCTCCCAGCGCTGGGGCACTGTCTACACTGGCGCTTTACAGCGCTGAAACTTGCTGTGCTCAGTGGGGTGTTTTTCACACCCCTGAGGAAGAAAGTTGCAGCGCTGTAAATTGCCAGTGTAGACAAGCCCTCAGTTTAATTTTAAATGGTAAACAATGGAGCTTCCATCACTTCTGTTGGAAAAATTCCACAATTTAACAGATCTGACTGTTTAATGTAATTAATATACTAGATACATCCCCTTGTGCCACTTAAAAATGTCTCTTCCTTCTGGTGTTTGCACCCTTTAAAATACTTGCAGCCAGCTATCACTTTCCCCTTAACCACTGTTTGTTTGAGCTAACACACTAATTTTATTATAAATTCCGTAAATTTGTGGTTTTAAACCACTCTAGTCCCGTATTTTATTTTTGTTACTTCTCTAAAGGCTCTCATTTGTCAACATTTTTCTAGTTCTCCACCTGAGAGTTCTGCTCTCTTAAGCACAGGACGATGTGTTTTGTAAATGTGTCCATGAATCTCTAACAGATACCAAGGAAAATAGGGGGTGGAAATCACATAAAGCCATAAGGCATATTAATTTGTATACTCAAAGTGTGTGTCAAATGAAGATGGACTCTTGTAATGCTTATTTTGAATTCCTTAGGCTTCATTTCTTAGGCATCCCAGCCTGGACACTGAGGATGGGTGAATAAGTGAGACTGGGATAGATGTGATGATGAAAGTCTGAATAAAATATTATTTTGAGCCTGATGTCCTTCACCACACAGAAAATGAAACAGAGTGGACCTCACTGGCGGTGACACAAAAGACCAGACCAATGGACTCTCACTAAGAGGTAATTCCTCAAAGGCTCACAAGTTTCCCCTATTCTGCCCCTAAGTGGGCTTTGAGATCCAGCCCACTTATTGGCAAATAGCACCACTTGTCCAAACAGCCTTTTTATAAATGAATCTGTTGCTGTTTAGCAGATAAGCATCTGTTTCTCAGGTTCCAAAAACCCATGTACAATTATTTTCAGCTATCAAACTAAGATAGACAGAAGATAGGTTTAATTAATATGAATTTGGTTACTTTAATGTGGTATTCCGTGGACAATTTTTGTATGTCATAAAACCACCAGAGTTTGACACAATTGACAGTTTTCTGAGTGATTAGTAGAATCTGAGGACTTGGATAGAAGTGAAGTGAATTAGTTTAGCTGTGTGGGAAGTTTAAAACTTCATTTGCCTTTATACTAGTGTGATGCTGTATAGAAGGAAAGATGACCATGTGTACACTAAGGTATTACCACTGATGTATCACCACTGTTGCACAATTGTGATAGATGTTATGCAAAGTATGCCTTGTAAGATATCGCTGGAAAAGTTGTGATCTGTTGAACAATGTTATCCTGTTTATATGTATGTAATATGCATGTATTATCATTGTGTATGAAGTTATGAATCCTTGCTATGTGTTTGTATCTCAAACATATTGTATCTCAAACACCCACCAGACAGATTTACATCCGGACCAGCCAGCTATGGTTGATGGGCCATTAAGGAGAATCAACCCTTCCAGTGAGCCCCTCCCAAGGACACCTCAGAGAGCAGGAGCATGTAGACCAGGGGTCTCAAACATGCGGCCCGCGGGCCGCATGCGGCCCGCGGAGCTCTTCCCTGCGGCCCGCGGAGCTCCCCAGGGGAGCTCCGCAGGGGCCCCCAAGAGAAAAGCGGAGGCTCCCGCCTCCGCCCCTCTCCTGGAGCCTCGGCGCATAGAGCGCCGAGTCTCCGTCCGAGCGCCTGAGCCCCGCCCCGATCCGAGCCGCGTGGGGAGGGGGCGGGGCTGGGAGCTCTGGGCTGAGCGCTGCGCTCGGCGTGGAGCTCCCAGCCCCGCCCCCTCACCACGCGGCTCTGAGCGGGACGGAGCTCAGGCCTCGCCGGAGACGCGCTCGGGTAAGGGGGGGGAAAGCGGGACCCGCCGGGCCCGGGCCGGGGGAAGGGAAGCGGGACCCGCCGGGGCCGGGCCGTGGGGGGGGGGAAGGGAAGCGAGACCCGCCGGGCCGGGCCGGGGGAAGGGAAGCGAGACCCGCCGGGGCCGGGCTGGGGGGGGGGGAAGGGAAGCGAGACCCGCCGGGGCTGGGCCGGGCCGGGGGGCATGGGCGGCAGGTTATATACTTGTGTGGGGCCCGGGCCCCAGCAATATTCAGGGCTGGGCGCCCTGCTCCAGCAATAGTTGGAGCTGGGTCTCTTCCCCCCCCCCCCGGTCCTGCCTGGATCGGCCCCGGCCACCGCAGGTCTCCCCCCGCCGCCGCGACCCTGCCTGGAGCAGGTCCCAGCCCCCGCCTGCCACCCCCCCTCCGCGTGTTCCCCCCCCTCCGCCGCGTTGTGTTGCGTCCCTGCCTGACAGAACGCAGCGCGCCTCTCCCCTGCCTGCTGCCCGGAGGGCTCCCAGCAGATTTGCTGTCTGCTGCCGCAGAGTCCTAGTGCCTGCCCTCCGCCAGTACTGGCAAGGCAGGCTGCCCTTACCCTGAGCCTCTCCAACCCCAAACCCTCAGCCCCAGCCAGAGCCCTCATTCCCCCCGCACCCTAATCCTCAGCCCCAGCCCTGAGCACCCCCACATCATGAACCCCTCATCCCCCTGCACCCTAATCCTCAGCCCTCATCCCCCCGCACCCTAATCCTCTGCCCCAGCCCTGAGCGCCCCCACATCATGAACCCCTCATCCCCCCGCACCCTAATCCTCAGCCCCAGCCCTGAGCGCCCCCACATCATGAACCCCTCATCCCCCTGCACCCTAATCCTCAGCCCCAGCCAGAGCCCTCATCCCCCGCACCCTAATCCTCTGCCCCAGCCCTGAGCCCCCCACATCATGAACCCCGCATCCCCCCGCACCTAATCCTCTGCCCCAGCCCTGAGCGCCCCCACATCATGAACCCCTCATCCCCCCGCACCCTAATCCTCTGCCCCAGCCCTGAGCGCCCCCACATCATGAACCCCTCATCCACAGCCCTCACCCCACACTCCAAACCTCTTCCCTAGCCCTGAGCCCCCTCGCATCATGAACCCCTCATCCACAGCCCTCACCCCACAGCCCAACCCTCTTCCCTAGCCCTGAGCCCCCTCGCATCATGAACCCCTCATCCACAGCCCTCACCCCACAGCCCAACCCTCTTCCCTAGCCCTGAGCCCCTCGCATCATGAACCCCTCATCCACAGCCCTCACCCCACAGCCCAACCCTCTTCCCTAGCCCTGAGCCCCCTCCTGCATCATGTACCCCTCACCCTCAGCCCCACAGCCCTCACCCCTGCACTCCCTCCTATCCCCAAACTCCGTCCCAAAGCCTGCACCCCCACCCCCTGCCGCAGCCTGGAGCATGTAGACAATGGAGGCCCAGTGACTCAGCAGGACATGTAGAACATGTGATCCCTGACTCCATGTTTGAGACAGTAACTTTCCATGCACATGGACTTGGGGGTAATCATCATTCCCTTGCCTCTTTCCTGCTCCACATCTCTGGATTATGATTTCTAACAAAGAAAAGCTTTGAACAATGGGCTGAAGACCCCAGTATTTGGGATGAACCAGAGAGACTTACTGCAAGCTGGCAGATTGAACATCATTGCTATTATACTGATCTACAAACTCTGAAATGAACTGTAATGTATATGATTCATTTTAACCTCTTAATAACACTCTTTTTCTTTTATATTAATAAACCTTTATTTTTTAGTTGCTAAAGGATTGGCTACCAGCATGGTTTTGGGGTGAGAGCTTAAGTGTATTTTGACCTGGGCTGCGTGTCTAGTTCTTTAGAACTAGAACCACCAAATATATGTGATTTTTGGATTTAATAATCATTTATGACTGAAGTCTGGTTTTCTGGATGGTACATGAGGGGCTAGAAGTCCTGCAGGGGATGGTCTGTGGCTTCAAAATAACTTGTATAGTATTTTGGAAGCACACATTTGTTACTGGCTTGGTGAAATCTGATGATTCAATATACCACCAGTTTGGGGTACATGCCTTGTTTTCTGGCAGTCTGACCTGAGACTGGCACTCTTAGCTGTGTCCCATACCAGGCAGTGTCACAACTGGAAGGCAATGTTATCATTGTGTCATTTTAATCACCACTAGAACTTGACTTAAACTAATACAATATCACCGACAACACCCCCCCCCCACACACACATTAAAGATATACATTTTTTTTTAGGAATAAGAAGAATAAGAAACACATACGGCGAGATCATCACCCCGGAGAACATTCCCTGAGAGGTCAAGGTAGGTGAGAGTGTTAGCAATCAGCTGGTTGGCACTCAGTGACTGGGAAAGGCTATTCACCCCTGCAACAAAATGTCAATATTCAACTTTGTTGAGCTAAATAAAGGATTAGCATAAATCCTGCCAGGACACAGTTTCAGCGACCACACTGTCAAATATCAATGATCTCCTGCTATCAGAATTGTTATGATTTATTTTTCTCCTACAGGGCCCAGCCTTGCAAGGTGCCAAGCTCCCTCAACTCCCATTGACTTCACTAGGAATTTGGGGTTCCCTGCATCTTGCAGGATCAGGCCCTTATCCTGTATTACCAGATTCTTAGGAACAACCTTCTGATACATTTATTGTACCATGTACTTGGCTCAATTCTAATGGGTTTTTTTTTTACATTACTTAAAATATGGTTTGTGTGTAATGTTAAGACATCTTCATGTAAACAAGGATATTTAAATAAAAACGTCCGCAGAAGACAAATACATGAACAATTATAGTTCACTACTAATTCAAAGGCAGTTGACAAAACAGAAGTTCAAACATTTAAATTATGTATTCACCAGTAATTTCAGAAAAATATTTGGCTAACTAAGATGTCATGAAATATATATTTTGAACACACTGACGTACAGTATTAAATCCTGTTCAGAACAAATAATTTTTTTGGTATTAAAATGAATAATTGTGTGTCAAGAACCAACAAATCAGCACTCCCTTCAAAGGGGTTCCTAAGTTATTTAAAACAGAAATGAAGTGGACACCTTCAGCCAATATAACTTGCATACTAGGCATGGTAGCTTATCACTGAACTCTTGAATCATTCTGGATGGCTGTAGGCTGCCTCCCAATCAGTAAGTGCCTGAGAAAATCCATTAGACACACAAGCATCATTGCCTCCTATAATAGAAGGATGGATTTTATTAAGTGCATAGTTAAAGGAACAGAGAAGACAAGTGCCCTGAATTGCTGAGCAACAGTTGGCAGCTTTCCAGACAAGACAACCATTTCATAAACACGGATTGGCAATAGAAGTGCCCATCTTTTAGGTTAAAATATGTTGAAAATCTTAATGCTAGAAAGGGCATAGGTTTGCCAAGGAACATATGATGAGGAAGCTAACAAAATCAGGAGCAACAGATGTTTAGATTTGGTGCTCTAGTTTTCCAAACACCAAAATATTAAGATGAGATCAATATTAGTAGCATGATTGTTGGCTTCAGGGGTTATTTTTGGAAATGGGCCTCTCTCTAAAAAGAGTCAGTATGTGTTAATATATCTGCCAAGCTTTCAAATTTCCACTATTCACTCTGCAATTTTATTTTATTTTTAAAGTAAGTCTTTGTTACTAGTGACAGGTTTCAGAGTAGCAGTCGTGTTAGTCTGTATCCGCAAAAAGAACAGGAGTATTTGTGGCACCTTAGAGACTAACAAATTTATTTGAGCATAAGCTTTCGTGGGCTACAGCCCACTTCATCAGATGCATAGACTGGAACATACAGCAAGAAGATATTTATACATACAGAGAACATGAAAAGGTGGAAGTAGCCATACCAACTATAAGAGGCCAATCAATTCAGATGAGCTATCATCAGCAGGAGAAACAAAAACTTTTGAAGTGATAATCAAGATGACCCATAGAAGGTGCGAGGATACTTAACATGGGGAAATAGATTCAATAGTGTAATGGCCCAACCATTCCCAGTCTCTGTTCAAACCTAAAATCTATTTCCCCATGTTAAGTATCCTCACACCTTCTATGGGTCATATTGATTATCACTTCAAACGTTTTTCTCTCCTGCTGATGATAGCTCATCTCAATTGATTGGCCTTTTACAGTTGGCATGGCTACTTCCACCTTTTCATGTTCTCTGTATGTATAAAGATCTTCTTACTGTATGTTCCAGTCTATGCATCCGAAGAAGTGGGCTGCAGCCCATGAAAGCTTATGCTCAAATAAATTTGTTAGTCTCTAAGGTGCCACAAGTACTCCTGTTCTTTGTTACTAAACACATTCCACCTGCAAACTGCAGGGCTGGAACACTGTACATACTAAATGCAAGTTTTTTTAATCTTTAACAGATCTACTTGGCCACAATGGGTTCTAGCCATGTGCCCATTTTAAGGAGTGTTAACAGCAGTTGTTACTATACGGAAGTAGAAAGGAGCAGTGCAGTGTGTATGTACACGCACACAAACACCATGCTATATCCCATCCAAATAGCAACAGTAGCATATGATTCAAAAGCAGCAAATGATTCTGAGAACTCGGATAATGAAGCAGTGTTTGAGCTAGTTAATGTTGGGGGGCACTAGGGTAAAAAGTAGTATCACTCCTCCTTTAGGGTTTTGTTTGTTTTTAAATGAATCAGTCTTTCATTAACTACAAAGTCACTAGATCTGATCTAAAGCCCAATGATATCAATGGGAGCCTTTTCATTGACTTCAGTGAGCTCTGGATCAGGTTCAAAAAGCTGAGATTTAATTGAACCAAGCACATGGAATTTTCTGTTTGACTCAAAGCTCCAAGTTGCTAAACCTCTTTTAGAGCTTCCCTTATTGTATACTGTGCTATTAACAGAGATCCTACTTCAGTCTGAATGAAGCCTATAACGTTGTTTCACGGCACTCAGACCTAACAACTGTTAGGAAATATGAAACACCATATTTAAAGAAAGATCATCTGGGAAGTTGCTACCTGCAGTTCACCTGTCAATCTCACAAAGAAATCTCAAATGAAATGTATTTGTTAAGTAGTAAGATAAAACAATAAGAAGTGGCTATATTGAGCTTTGGGAAGAAGTGAAAAGCACTGTAAGTGCTGCTTATTATCTCCCTAAAACAAAAGGCTGGATAATTCCACTTGTCTGGTTGCCCAGGACTGAATAGGAAACTTTCCCAAGTGAGTCCCATCACTCACTTCAAAGTTTAGGCTTTTATTAAAAAAATAGTTCTAACCTTTATGGTTTAAAAAATAACCTACAAATGCAAAACAAGGTTAAATTAATGCAATGCTGTCTATCTAAGTCCAGGGAGGGCAGACTGATAAAAGGAGCTGTAAAGACAGCCACAAAAGTAGTGAAGAGGAGACTGTGTGGAGATACAGAGAGAGGCAAGACATTCACTGTTTTGAGGGGACTGCACATATAGATAAACTTCCATGAACAGCAAGATAAGTCATATCATTAGGCTAGGGTTTTTAGTCAGAATTGCATGTTTTCAATAGGAAAATTGAAGGGCTGCCCTAACACAATATCCAGTGGTAAGGTCTTAGTCTCTGTAAATTTGAGAATCATTGCAGTGCAGTCTGCATTAGGATTCTTACTAGGTCATCATTAGGCACGATAGATGGACTCTGCTTTTGTTTTAAGACCTTTTTAAAAACAAACCACAAAAATCCCTTTGATTTTGTTCATTGCTTCAATACTCTGTCCTTGCTGATTAGCATTTGGCTGAGCGGTCTTGACTAATCTTACAACTGTTCTTGAGATAGGTGGAAACAGATAGAATATCCCATTGACCTAAAAACCCAAAGCATTTGTAGATGCCATTGGACCAAATGATGGAACTTCAAGTGAGGAAGAGTATAGGAGGTGACTGAACATACTGGAAGCTGTGTGCACTTTTGCCAGGGCTGGATTTGGTCCAAAGACTTGAGTAAATATTCTGAGTTTTCTCCTATCCCGAGAATAAATATCAGGGTGGTCAAAATTCCTTGACTACATGATTGTCACCAAGAACAGAGTACTAATACAATGAATGGAACTAAAGTTTTGTAAGGTTTTAAAGAACCAAAAATCCAGCAATCATGCCCGATAACTGGGCTAGTAAGAATCACAATGCAAAACACACTGAACAATAATAAATGTCAAATCAATTTAAAGGCTAAACACTAGTGGCAGGTCCATTTTCAAAGGTGCAGAGTTGCCTCCACCCCTAGTAGTTTCATGAGCCATCTATTAAAATGGTATGCTGAAGAAATATGTTGGCTAGAGCTTTTCTTAAAAACAGATCAACTTCTGAAAGTTAGAAACAATTGGGGCTCCCACATCAAAAAGCAACATCTAAAATGGTAACACAGGTTCAATCCCGCCTGCCCACGACCAGGGTCTGTTGGTGTTACAAGTGGGGGCTCATCCAGGATTTCAACTGGGAAATCTCTGAAGTTCAGGACATGCTTCCTCAGTAGGTATGTAACCCACACACCTCCTGCATGTGGGGTTCTGTCCCATCTAGTGGCACTGAGACCACTTAGAGATTAATGAGTTCGCTCTACTGCCTTAGCTGAGAGCCATATGGCTTTTAGCTCATGCATTTAGTTCAGAGGCCCCAGGTTTGATCCTGCCCACCGACGACCAGGGTCTATCAGTGTTACATAAATCAATGGAAAGCTTTCATCTAACTTCAGTGGGATTTGGATCATGCCCATAACTGAAGAGCCTACTATGGCTAAGAAATAAGGTTCAGATACTCTCATAATGTCAGCCATATAAGCAGATAAGTTAGACAGAGAGAAATAATCAAGTACACAAGAAATTATTTTACAATTATATAATGACAGGATCCATCACTACCAAAAATGTTTTCTTTTACTCATTCACCAAATAGAGAAGTGGTGCAGGGTTAAGTATAAAACATACCTTTAGGTGACAATGAGGTTTTAGATAAATTTAAATGTTTCAGTCCCTTCGGGAGTTTGGCAAACTGGATACTTAGAGAGGACACACCTGTTGGGGGAGGTGGAGGGAGAAAAGAGCATAAAAGTTGGTAGCTTTTTTGATGGAGAGTGGCTTTCAGGATTCTGAACCAGGGTAAAATCTGAGACCACAGAGTGAAAGTAAACGGAGTGTAGGCTGTTCAACTCCTCACAAACACAATTCAGTTTTTTCTAGGGTTGGCCCAAAGATGTAGACGACAACCACCTCAGGTGCTTTTTACTTTAACATGCTTAAAGCTATGCATTGCAAGCTCACGTTTTTGAGGACCAAGGGTCAAAGAGAAGGTAACGTGTGCCATGATGTCAGCACATGGATAGTTGGAGAGCTTTATGGTTCCACCACAGGAAAATGATAATGAAGCTAAATACAACAGTAGTGAATGTGCAGCTTCCCAAGTAACAAGGCTCTCTTTGAGTCTATTAGAAAAAAAGGTCAAGGTTCAATGGAGTTTAGCTAATATGGGTTAGCTAACCTTGACATCTCTTCCTAACTGAGTCAAACCCTTTCTTCATTAGATAAACAGGCAAAGGCATTGCTGAAAAAAGACTGGAGTATTTTGTATAGCTGAACTAGTACTGCAGAGCAGTATATGTTTTGTATAAAATAAATTCTGATGCAGTAACGTAGCAGAGAACTTGCTCTAGGAATCTGAACCCTCCATTCTAGTCATAATGGTCGCTTATCTCATTTAATTAGACTGATAAATATATACTGGCCTTTATATAGTCTCAAAATCACATAATAGACCATTTTCCCGAACAAAAAAAGAATTAGGGTTCTGGCACCAACTACATTACTCAGCACCATTTTGCTGAAAGAAAAAACACAAAAAATAAATTTCTCACTTTATCTGAGGTTCTGCATTTCATAAATTTATTTCCCCTTTTAAAATGGGTGATGGAATATTTAAGGAGACACCTGCTCAGTAATGATCAAAGTAATTTATAAAATATTCATTACCAGAATAAATCTATCAACAAATAAATTGCAGCAATGCGATGAGGTGTGAAATATACTTCTCTGTACCAAATCACAGGTTATAATCCAGCTAAGCTTTCCTTGGGGGAACATATATCTCTTTAAAAAGAATAAATTTGCCTCTTGTGCCAAAACCCAAAATGGATAATTAAAAAAAAAAAAAAAAAAAGGCTAATACTTCAATGGACATAGAAATATTTTTTCTATATTTATCATATTCTTTTATCTATCCATCTTACACACATAAGTGGTTATACTTCAGACATTTGTGGAGTTTTTGTTTCAAGGTCTTTTTGTTGTTTGTAAAAGTGTGGTTGGCATGTATGTTGCCAATACATGTAGCTTTCACAGACTGTCCAAAACTCCAGGCCATATTATGTGTTTATGGCCAAGTTGTTGCCATGAAGATGCATTACTTTGTCTACTGTAAAAATACAATAGTAACTGAGTGTATTCACCAATTTATTGCAAGAACGAAGGTAGGTTATCTTATGAGAATATGCAAGTAACAGCACTTCCCCTTTGTAGGAATTTATTGTTAGAGAAAACAAGGTGAAAAATACCTGGGATTATTTAACAAACATTTGCTTCTGGAGAAATTTCAAGGAAGCATCAATTGACAATGTTTTAAACATTTTATTAACTAGTGAAATTTATTTTACATTTCCTTCTATTTTTGCTTGAAAAAAGAGGTGGTTATTTTTGTATGGATAAGGTGTCTATCACAGGGCTTCTAAGCAATGTACAATAGACTCAATACACCACATTAAGATCAGGAATAAAAATCAACCCCAACTGAAGGCAGAAACAAAATATTTCACTTGACATAAAAACCCATGCAAAGAATCTCACAAATTCTGCAAAAAAAACATTAAAGATGATGCAAGTGTAATTTTGCACCTGCTAACCCTGGGCCAGATTTAATTGTAGTGACTATTGGAGTGGGATCCTTGACACATTTTCTTTCCTAACTACACTTTACAACTCTCTGCAGCTCCACTGAAGTAAGAGACTCAAGTATTAAAAATGTTTCAAGCTACTGCCTCAGGATTTTATGTTCTCTGGCAGGTCCTCTCCACTTCTTGGTTGTAGCTGGTTCTCTGCAGGAGGCTTAAAAGCCAAATATGATTTTGATGTCAAAAGGGCAGAGAAAAGGAGGGAAGGCAGTAAGAGGAGAGTAAATACTGTTCTGTTGCACCTGGGCTAGTTATTGGAGAGCAGCAAATATCCTTTCCCCTTCTCTTACACTATTGCCAACAAAGTCTCTAATCCAGTCAGCACCACCCACATTAGCTGCTGAGATCTTATAGCGGGGGTGGGCAAATTACAGCCTGTGGGCCGGAGCCGTTTTAAGCCAGCCCACAAGCTTCCACTGGGGAGCAGAGTCTGGGGCTCAGCCCTGCTCCGGTGCTCTGGCCGGGGCGCTGGGTCGAGGGCCACAGCATGTGGAAGCCGCGGCATGGCCCCACTCCAGCTCCTACGTGCTCCAATGGCCCCCTCCGGTGCTCCAGTGGGCCGCCTGGCTGTGCCTCTGCATAGGAGCTGGAGAAAGGACATGCCACTGCTTCTGGGAGCCACTTGAGGTAAGCGCAGCTCGGAGCCTGCACCCCTGAGCCTCTCCCCACGCCCCAATCCCCTGCCCCAGCCCTGATCCCCCTCCCACTCTCCAAACCCCTCCAAACCCCTTAAGCCTGGAGCACCCTCCTGTACCCCAAACCTCTCATCCCCAGCCCCACCCCAGAGCCTGCACCCCCAGTCAGAATCTGCACCCCTTCCCGCACCCCTGCCCCAGCCCTGATCCCCCTCCTGCCCTCCGAACCTCTCGGTCCCAGCCCAAAGCACCCGCCCCTACATCCCAAACTCCTCATCCCCAACCCCACCCCAGAGCCTGCACCCCCAACCAGAGTCCTCACCCCCTCACACACTGCAACTCCAATTCTGTGAGCATTCATGGCCCACCATACAATTTCTATTCCCCGATATGGCCCTCAGGCCGAAAAGTTTGCCCACCCCTGTCTTATAGCCTCATCAGCATAAGGCCCTGGGAACCAGTGAGCTAGGACCTAGGAAAAGGTAATAGTAGAGAAAAACAAATGCAGTGGAGCCATTCAAGTCTTGGATAAGCAGGAGGCTAAATTTTTTTAATCAGTCTGCCCCTTCTGGCAACATACAACAAAACTGGTGTCAGTTCCAGTAACAGAGCAGGAGAGAAAGACCAAGCTGCAACCAGGAATACAAGGAGAGCTTAAGAAGGAGACAAAGTACAGAGATGATTTTGAACATTAAGGTGTTTAAAAGAAACCAAGGGTGAAATCCTGGCCCCATTCAAGCCAGAAGGGCCAGGATTTCATCTCTAGACAGCCAATACACTCCACAGGTACCTCACAAAATCTAACAGTGCAGTGAAGGGAATCCAACCATGATTTAACACGTTGTTCACAGTACAAAGCCATTACACTCAGCACTGTTTTTTAACAGAGACTAATTGTTAAATCTCAAGTAAACAAAATAATCTTTTAGCATTATCTGCACACAAACACCTGTTCTGATCTTCTATTCGAGTAACCATACAATATATTTATTGGCGCTCAGTAAGGTTAAAAAAAATCAATCCATTTTAACAATAGAAAATTACTTGTTCCGTCTCTTATTCACAGAACTGTAAACTACTACTATTATTGAATACTC
Organism: Mauremys mutica; assembly: GCF_020497125.1. Lineage (NCBI taxonomy): Eukaryota > Metazoa > Chordata > Testudines > Geoemydidae > Mauremys > Mauremys mutica. Next base: position 107,749,802 of record NC_059073.1, read on the forward strand.
TGATTGTTACATAATAACCGGGGTAAACTCCCAGTTCCTGTTATGTGACAATTTAAAACAGATGTTTTCCATATTCTTTATCTGTAATTAACTATGATTTTGCATACATCTTTCTTATGACAAAGTCATATTGTTCCTTCCATTCGCGCATACAATCTCTAGTACGATTTGCATACAAAATATACCAGAAATTCTGAATTCCTGCTTAGGTCTTATTTTGAATTGAATGAAATGCAACATTTGCTTACTGAAATTATATTTAATTTCTCTGCAATTTAAAATAGCTAAGTAACTTATTTAATTTCAGCATTAAGAAAATTAAACTTTTAACTGGCTGTTCAGCTGAAAAGATTTAATTAAGAAACTAGTCAAAATCCAAGTTTGTATGTCCATAATTAACTACTATTTTGCCTAAATTTTCTCTTGTATGTTATTACTTCTGTCTGTTTTGAACTGTTCTCTTTGTAGCATGTGAAATAACCAGCCTGACTTATAGACAAAAGATCTTCCATTATATCAAGTCTGCTTATGCTTTTGGTTTTTTAACAAGAAACATAGTGAGCTTTCCTTTTAACCTACCTAAATCCAATTCTTAAAATACAAAAGCAACAACTTGTATAAAATGTGACAGCCTTTTTCCTCCTCGTGACTATTTATTGTAAAGAAGTTAGTGTGGTTACTACAAAGAGTTTTGGCTGGTCAAAAAAGGTTTTTCAAATTATATGGAAATGTTCACGAAAAATATTCCTGTGGTTTGAAATTCTGATTTCTCAACTAAACAACTGGAAACAAAAAATGGTTTTGATTCATTCTGAAACAAATTGAGTGGAATCTAACTAAAACACTTTCAAATTTGTGGGGTGAGCCTCCCCCCCCCCACCTTTCCCACTGTATAGAGAAAGGGAGAGATGGGGAGATAACCCACCCCCATTCGTCTTCCAGTGATAAGTGAACATTTTTTGTTTTGAATTGTTTCCTCAAAAACAATATGAAACAAAAGGTTTTACAGAATAGAATTCCTATTTTTCAAGCAGCCCTACAAATGATGTATTAAGGGTGTGATTGTGAGAATGCCCTGTGCATGGAATGCTTAAGTGAAGTAAACGGGAAATCCATAAACATGGTGCTTCCAGGATCAAGGTTAGACTGAAAATTTTATTTTAATTTAAAAATAGAATTTTCAGTTTTTAGGGTGGTGGGTGGAAAGAGGAGAAAGAAGGGATGGGACTGACTTGAGTCTAAACTGAAATCACTCAGAAATTAAGGCCTAGATTCAGCAAAGCTGAATCTTTAAGCATGTGCCTGTCTCTCATTGAAGTCAACAGGATCATTTGGCTGAAAAGGGACAGACTTACGTAGATACTCAGTGTAAGGGCTGCACTGACTGGGGCGAATTGTTTACAATATTGAGCACTAGAAGGGAGCTAAAAAATGGACAGCTTCAATGCACTTAGAAATATTTATATAAGCACAGATGAATTAAAGAGGTAGTCCTATCTGCTAGGAAACATCTGGAATACATAACCCAAGGAACAAAGTTGTGTGTCACTCTCAGACACTCCTTAAACCAATTTTGTTACTTTTTAAAATATAGTATTTGAAACCCTCTTTTCTCTCCAACCCAGGCACAGTGCTTCTCCACTGTCAGCTAGCTCAAAAGTGATCTCTGTGAAGCCAAACAAGCCCAACTTTAATTAAATTCATGGTTACACTAAAACCGTTCAATACCTATTGGTAAATCTCAAACTAATAGACATTTGCAAACTAAAAAAAGAAAAGCAATTTGCAGTGACCTATGAGCAACAGATATTTACGATGCAATTACACCAAGCACATGCTCTATTATTCAGGCAAAGGGGAATGAAGTAGCACTAATCCTCTTATTTTGACTGTATAAAAGGAAAAATGTAAATGTTATAGTACCTCTGTCCTCAAGAGGGTTGCTAGCAAGGTTAATTGTATGAAGTCCTGAGTTAGGATTATGGGATAGGGCATTGGCCAGTTTCTGTGCAAAATCTCTGCAAGAAAATAAAACAAAAGAAGATTATATTACCTCCCGCATTAACACCATATTCAGAGGCTTAAAATGACCCAATTACTGGAAAGAAAGGAAATGGCCAAATTTGCCAGTTGCAGACATGTACAGTATTTCCTAATTGCACAATTTGCTGTCTTTCAACAGCAATCTTTTATTTACACATTATCCAATATCACACCAAAGGATGCCCATCCATAGCTCTGAGTGCCTTTGAGATTATAAAAAAAACAAACACAGCAAAATAGGAGTTCTAAAACAAACTGTCCAAAGCAGTCCCATTTCTCCCGCCGACCACATCATTTGATCATCAGTCATGTGATCAGTACAGTTTAATCACTGGCATGCTTTCCCAGAAATCCTGCCCTCAAGTGCATCAGTTCTCCATCAGACCTGCTCAAACAAATAGGCTTTGCAGCATATCCAGAAGGTCAACAAACAGGGGCTATTTCTGACCTTGTGGCATAGGTGCAGGAACCAGAGGTGCAGGGGGTGCTGTAGCACTGCGTAGCTTGAAGTGGTTTCCATTATATACCAGGGTTTACAGTTTGGTTCAGTGGCTCTCAGCACCCCCACTATACAAATTCTTCCAGCATCTCTGCCTTGTGGGAGAGGAGGGGAGATACAATTCCAGGAGAAATGGGCCCTTATGGACAACTCTCTGCTGGCTCTCTTTCATAATCAGGAGAGTCAAGCTCAGGGGTCTTTGCTGATCAGAACTGTGGCAAAATAGCCCAGGGAGAGAGTCAATCTCTCCAGCAGGCAGGATCTAAGCTGTTTAGGTCTCTGCAGGTCTAAATAAACTCTCTAGACTCCACCCTGAAACCAATAGGCAGCTTTTAACCACTAACTTTTGGTTCAATCTGTTCTCTTTTCCTTACTAAAGAAAGCTCTTATTTCCTGTAACCAAGAATGAGACACAACATAGCTAAGTATCAGAGGGGTAGCCGTGTTAGTCTGGTTCTGTAAAAGCAGCAAAGAATCCTGTGGCACCTTATAGACTAACAGACGTTTTGCAGCATGAGCTTTCGTGGGTGAATACCCACTTCTTCGGATGCAAGTAGTCCTAAATAGCTAAATACCTCATTAATTTTGTCAAAAGACAAGAACTCACTTAAGGGCAAATCCTGCCTACAGAGCACAACCTAAGTGATCATTCTGTCCACGAGGGGGTACATAAGAACCAATAGAGAAGGAATCCTCTCTCTGGATATGGAGTAGCAGTGGAGCCCTGAAACTGCAGTCACCTCAGCAGTGTGTGGCCAATGGTGGTCATGTGCACCTTTGAAACAGTGAAGAGGCTTTTTTTTTTTTTAAAATATTGGGGAGAGATAAAGCGGATGTCAACAGCGAGCAAATAACCACATCCATCAGTTTATCGCAGGAAAGACATGATCATGGGCTGACTCAAGATCAGTATCATCAGGCAGGTGATATTCAAGCACAGACACTCATTAAGGAGAAGGTGCTGTGTATTGGCAGGGCCTATACTGTTTTGAGTTTTAACAACTTTTTACAACTAATTTCCTCCTTCATTCCTCTCTTACCCCTTAACCACTGTTAACACCACAACATTTTTGTCTGTCTAGGGGCTTGATTCAACACTCCACCCTAATTTATGTCCCTTCCTCATACTGCCATACCCACAGACCAAAATTTCCTAACATACCTCTTCTTCCCTTTAGTGATGGAAGGGTGGCACTGGTCAGGAAACCATCCAGCCAACTCTGCCAGATTTCTGCCAGCAGACAGGTCCCCAAGCTCAAGGGTTATGCTCCGGTGGCTATCTTCTGCCACTTTAAGGTGACAAGCCTTACCAAACCAGAGAATCCAGTCCTCTGATTATTATATGTACCCCATTCTCCCAATGTGGCCTACTTACTTAGTGTACCTTATTTCAGCAAACTCACTAAGCTTCTACTGCAGTGTCCTTACTTGTCATTCTTCCTTTTCAACTAAAAGCCAACATCCTTGCTGGATAAGTTCTGTCCCGATTACTCATCTAAATAGTTATCAAAATGCCACTTTCTGCTTTACATAGGGAAACTTCCCAAGGAACAAAGAGCGATCTCTCTCATTTTTGTTAGGATACTACAGCAGTGGTTCTCAACCAGGGATATGCGTACCCCTAGAGGTACACAGAGATCTTCCAGGGGGTACCTCACCTCATCTAGATATTTGCCTAGTTTTACAACAGGCTACATAAAAAGCACTAGCGAAGTCAGTACAAACTAAAATTTCATACAATGGCTTGTTTATATTGCTCGATATACTGTACACTGAAATGTAAGTACAATATTTTTCCCATTTGATTTATTTTATAATTCTATGGCAAAAATGAAAAAGTAAACAATTTTTCAGCAATAGTGTGCTGTGACACATATTTTTATGTCTGATTTTGAAAGCAAGTAGTTTTTAAGTGACATGAAACTTGGGGTACACAAGACAAATCAGTCTTCTGAAAGGGGTACAGTAGTCTGGAAAGGTTAAGAGCCACTGTATTACATATCTGGGATAAAAATTTCAAAAGCACATAGAAGTCCCATTAAAAGCCAATGGGACTTAGGCACTTTTGAAATTTACCCTTAATAGCATTTCTCAGCTCTGACTATGGAAGTGGTCATAACTCCCTAAAAATGCTTTGTCTGTAGCCTATGCCAAGTGAGGAAAGCCAGTATCAATGGGATGAATACATTTCTTCCCAGCAAATAGACATTATAACCTGCAGAACTGACAAATACACCTTTACAGGGACAGATAGCTAATGCTGATCACAGCAGAGAGAGACAAGGTCAACATGCCAAGTACTCTGAATGTATATGGTGCCACAAAATCAAAAGTCTCAGGGATGATTGTCAGTCAAGCTGTATTAAAGACAAAACCAGACCTGTATATGACAATGTAGGCAATGTGCCATGACAATCAATAACCTTATAATAGTATCAAATTGTTTTTACTGTGTAAAATGACACAAAATATGAAGAAATTAATGATACAGTCTGTTACTCGTTACATTTTGAATGATGGATATTAAGGCACTGGACTGGAGATCAGGAGATGTGTTTAATTCCAACCTCTACCACAAACTTCGAGTGACTTGGGGAAAGTCACTTACTCCCTAGTACTTAAGTTTCCTATTTGTAAAGCAAGGATAATACTTCCTTTTTCCCACCCTTCTGGTTTCTCTGTTTAGATTAATAATTCATTGGAGCAAGGACTGTATCTTACTATCTGAATATACAACTCCTAACAGAATGGGTTGGGGCAACTATATGCTACTCCAACTCTAATATGGAGCATACAACGTACTTCTAAAGGGCCACAGCAAATCCTAGTTTACAAATTTAACTTTTGAGCTCATTCCTAGAGATTGTAAGAATTTGCTGCCTCTCTCACAAGAAATGGAGGTGGTTAAGGTACTGAAATAGTGCTGGAGTATTTAAGCATGAATTTGCCTTATTTCCAAATGTCTTCATTTTTTATGACTACTGTAAGAGGTTTGTTTTTTTGTTTACTTTTTAAGTACCTCAAGTAAAAGTACAGAGAAGAATATTTTCTAGTTTGAATATTAGGATATATTCATTCTATCTTAACAGACTGTGTGAACCACAAACAGAAAAAAATCCATACTGCAATCTGTTGTCCAACAGTATTCCTTATTATAGTGAAGAAACTGAACGAACACAGTGTTTTCTAAAAGAGCATCAAGTTTTTCATATCAACATTGGCAACTAAGTTTTGAGAGGAAATCGTGAGTTATTTGAGGTTCAAATCACTTCTAAAACTGTCTGTTCTGCACAGCTACCAGCTGTTCAGCCAGCTTCCTTGTTTGTAAAGGAACAAATAAGTATAAGTAACAGCCTCATTTTCACAGGTGCTAACACATGTAGTCCCCAGAGACTCCAGTGGAGTTTGTGAACACTTACAACCTCTCAAAAATATGACCATCAGCTCTTTGGAAAAGGGTTGTAATTTCTGTATTAGCTATTTTACCAGTTCTATCACACAGTCTACTTTCTATGGTCCTATGGGTAAATCATAACGAATGTAATTTTAAAAAAAAATTACTTACGTTCTAAGCCCGGCATTCTCTAATACCAATTCTTCCAATCGATTGGATCTACTCACCACTCTCAGGATCTGCTCACAGACATCAGTGGACTGCCATGAAAATGATATAACAATATTACTAAAGCAAAAACATTCATACATCACTGAAAATATACAGCTATAAGCTAGGAATAGCCTCATGTAATGAAGCCCTGGCCATAAGTGGATCTCCTAGGTGTCTCCACAATACAAAAAATGAATAATAGTAGCAGAAGCCTTCAAAACCCAGTAGGAGGACGTAAGATAGAATCTTTCCCAAATGAATTATTGCTAAGTGAGAGGCAAACTAACAGAGAGTCATTCAAGGTGTAGGCCAAAACAGGACAAAACCTTATTTCCGACAGAAAAACCGTGTGATTAACAATATTACTTATTTTAAAACTTTGTGTCCATGATAATCTTTTACAGAACAGACATAATTAATAAGCCTGAACTAGAATGACCACAAAACCAGAAACAGGAGTATAATGCAGACCCACAAGGGACACATTCTGGCTGCAGGCACTCAATGAAAGACCTTTGTGGTTGGGGAGTGTGCTCCAGGTATTTTAGTGTGGATCCTGCTAACTCACACAGAGCCATTACAAACCCCACCATGTTTATATTAGTCATATTTTGTAATAAGTAATTTGCATGGACAGCTGTGGGATCCACGATGAGCCAAAACAGAGTAAAACAAAGCTGGCTTTATGCTATTAATTTGCTAATGTTGGAGACGGTAAAGGTGAAGAGAGAAATTTTGTAGTTTTAAAATTTTACTTCAGCAGTGATCCCAAGAGCACTTTTATTTTATTCTTTGTTTTGCTTTTGAACTCTGTGGTCCCCCAACACACAAAATCAAGGTTCCATTAGAGGTCTGAAGCTGAGCTTTTGCCATGACCGTGACAGCTAAGATGATTTTGCTCAGGCCAATAAATCATTCCCCATTAAAAGTGCCCCCAGGACACTCATATTGGGGTCTGAGAGTCTATGTTTCTACCTGGTGTCTGACCCCACAGATCAATCAATTTCTAAGGCAAAATTTTTTAGCCTTTTAGCTTTTCAGTCTAGTTCTCAACTCATTTAAAAAACAACTCTACAACACAAAGGGGAGAAAAATCTACTTTCAGTCCTCCTTTTACATAATGCAGATTGTATTGGTGTTTTAAGGATGGTCACTTTTCTATCACCACAGGCATTGATTCTGCACTCTTATATTTTAGTAACAGAGAATATGATCAATGGTGGTATACCAGTGTGATTACAAAGGAGTGGTTTAATCTGTTTGTGAGAAAGATACAGCTGTGTCTACCAAAGACAGTGCCATAACGGGAGATGCAAAGAGCAGTACATAGTATTGATTCTGGATTTGTTTTTCTTAAACCGGCTCTCAGTAATGTGGATTTAGCAATCAATCAGCTTTTGTATTATCCTCCAGATATTTTTGACTGCCAGCTTGAGTGCATGGAATTAAGGAGTTACTTTAAGAAGTGGGTTTATTTTAGAGCCGTACAAAACTTGCTAATTGGATTCAATCAGTTTCAGCAAATCAAAGACATTAGGTTCCGTTTGCTAAGATTGCATCTCCTGTGGGGGGTTTTTTTTTGTTTTGAAGTTTTATGTTTGTACAAACCCCAGAACTCCAAAGAAACCTCAAGAAAATCCCAGCAAAATAAAACAGTTTCCTAAAAAAACCATAGTTGTATCACTCTTTCCCTCTACATATAATTCTCTAATACACCCCTCCTCAAACACGGCTCCATGTCCCTCCTCATCCTCTTACCCCACCAGCAACCCCTTCAGGTGCCTTTTTGGTGGGCCTCACTGAGCTTTACTATGTGCCCAAAGCTTTCAGTTGGTTGACTGAGCCTAGCGCTGGCTCACTCCCAGATTTTCAGGGGATGAACATCAAATAAGCTTGTTGTTATTAAACCCCTCCACACAAACATCCATATTGGTGTCCTGAGAAAAGTGCAATGTCTGACAGCAACCCTAGCCAGCTCCTGGAACAGGAAATAGTCCAAGCACTGCTGGTTTTGTGGTTTCCATGCTAAAAGGTTTCACACCACTGTAGTTTGCTTAGTGATCATGAAAGCAAAGGGCTAATTGTCACTTAAATTGAGAGACAAGGTTGGTGAGGTAATATCGTTTTTGGACCAACTTCTGTCAGCAAGAAAGACAAGCTTTCGAGTTTAGGCCATGTCTACCCTGGCACTTTCATCTTTAAAAATTTGTCACTCAGAGGTGTGAAAAAAAACAAACCCTGAACGACAAAAGTTTTGACGACGAAAAGTACCGGTGTGGATGGCGCCTCGTCAATGGGAGATGCTTTCCCGAAGCTACCGCCCCTCGCTGAGGGTGGTTTTATTTTGTTGCCGGGAGAACTTTCTACTGGCAACAAAGAGCAGCTATACTGCGCACCTTATAACAGCGCGGCTGCAGAGGCACAGCCATGCTGTTGTAAGGTGTGCAGCGGAGCCATACATAGACCTCTTCTTCAAGTCTGGGAAAGGAAGTGTCATAGCTAAATGCAAGGTGTAACAGATTGTTTAGCATAAGCAGTTAGCACATATCCTAAGGAACCATTCAAGGTAGACTGGCCTGTTAACACCTCTTGCATTCAAGAGACAAAAAGAGGGGGTTAGTGGATTACAGATTGTTGTAATAAGCCATAAATCCAGAGTCTCTGTTCAGTCCATGATTTTTAGTATCTAGCAGAGTTATGAATTTAAGCTCCCAGGCTTGTCTTTGGAAAGTGCTGTGCAGCTTTCTTTTGAGGATGAGAACTGATAGGTCAGACAGTGATCGCATTGTGAAAAATGTACCCACAGGAACTCTATGTGGCTCAAAAGCTTGTCTCTCTTCCCAAAGGAAGTTGGTCCAAGAAAAGATATTACCTCTCCTACCTTGTGTCTCTAATATCCTGGGACCGAAATGGATACAACTACACTGCATATTCCAATTGAGAGTCAGACAAGGCAGTACTAAGTAGAACTAGTTGAAAAATTGGATATTTTACCCCGCAGAAAATTTTGACAAAATGAAGACAAAAGTTCAGTTGTCTAAATTTTCAACATAAAATTTTGATTTTGGCAGAATATCCAAAGATTTCAGATAAAAAACAAAGATTCCAATTTAAAAATGCTGCTGTAGTACCTCATGGGAGTTGTAGTTTGGATACCTTATGCTCCCACTCTCCCCTATAGGTCAGGTTTCCTAGTCAAAATATGTCTCTCGTGATGCACCACAGTCCCCTTCTTGGTGAGGGGTGCATCACTGGAGATGTAGTTCAGCTAGGAAGCCGGGTCCACAGAGAATAGGGACATGAGGCCCCAGAACTTCAAATCCCATTAAATACTGTAGTGGCATGTCCACATCAAACTATTTGATCGTTAGTAGAAATAGTGCAGTCTTTGGGTGCTTGGGTTGTTGGGTTTTTTTGTCTGTGTGTTTTTTGAAGAAAAATGGAAATTTTCCACAGAAAGCAGACATTTTTTGTGAATTTTTTTTGACAAAAACCCTTTTCCATCACAAACAATTTTTATTGAAAATTTTTGACCAGCCCTAATACTGAGCAAGCTTCTCTGAATAGCTTTAACAATATACTTCAGTTAAGACTTGCAATACTACTCTATTTCAGTATCAGTTCTGAGTCTCTGAAGCAGAGACTATCAATTGTGCCACATTCTTTGGTGGTGGTTTTATGATATGTACTAGAGCAAGATAACCCAACTCAATTCCACCTCACTTTAACGTCAGAATTTGAAACCAGGTCTCCAAAGAAGAAAGGAAAGTGTACTTTCTACATTTATTCTTAAGCCTCTCAAAGTTATTTTCAGATACCACAGCTTTCAGTACATCACTAGCAATCAGGTTTTCATGTAATGTGACACTACTGAGGGGAAAGCTACAAGCAAATTTTTGAGGTCAGTAAATTTGCACCAATTCGCATTAGCAGAGAATTTGGTCCTTCATTTTTAAGATCCACAGACTTCAAACCTAGATATGAAGAAAGATTTTTGGGGCAGGCTTGAAAAACAATAAATGCATCTGGGAGAATTAACCTTCATTTTTTAAAATAAAAAAGTTTTTTTGATTTATTAAGTTTAAAGTCATCTAATAATCTGCCATTTTTAACAGCTTCTTCCAGTCCACCTTGCTGGTTTGGTGGAACAATGTAATTATCTTACAGGATTACATATTTATTATTATATCTGACTGTCTTCACTCCAAGAAAGTGGATGCTTCTTCATCAGGATGTAATGCAGAGAGAGAGGAAAGACTACTTTCAGTAGTGCAGGAGCAGTGCAAACACAATCCAAATATCCCCTATCCCCCCAAAATGGTTTCTTATTTAGTCATACAATACTGCTGAAAACAGCTAAAAATAATCAAAGTATTTTGTGGCATCACTATATTCAAATAAACTCTGTAAACTGTATTAACTAAATGTTATTGCAAGTTGATTTTTAGAAAAAATATTTTCCAGTAGAGAGAGTCTACTCAGCTTTCCATTGATGAATTATGCATCTTTCTGAGAACGGTTACAGTGTGCTATAAAATACGGCAAAGCCAGATAACAGTAGATGCACCTTCATTTTATTACTTACTAATTTCAGATCCTTAGAGGACAGCTTTGTAAACCACTGATTGTATTCCAGAGCAGCAACTATAGGTATTAAGTCTCTAGAAAAAGAAAAGGGTTTTTTAAACACTGTTCACACTTATTGTCAAAGTTGGTCAGCTGAACACTTATTCTTATATACTTAATTTACTTTGACTCTTTCTTAATAGTCAATTATCAGGATTTTAGAAAGCTCTGCATTCTAAAAATACAAATAGTGAAGGGGGGAAATCAATTGGATTTGGTATGACTTGCCTTAATTTTAATATGAACTTTTTGACTGGTCAAATAATATCCATATGAATATTTAAACCAGGAAATTGTCTGAGCTGACATCCCTAGTCATACCGTTACTTTTTCTTCAGCCTGTGACATATTTAAGCTTCTTAATCACCATTAATTATAGTTGAGCATGATACTAAAAGCTTTTTGGCAGCCTGATGATTTAATATAATTCTGTGACTGACTAATTCTAGTCAACATCTCCTTGTCTCTTCTCTCAAGTCAGATCCCCTAAGGAAACAGAGGCCGTGCAAAAGGATAATGTAACTTTCAGCACAAACCCTGTCCTAATTGTAAAAGGGATTTCACAAATTAAATTCTAAATGATTCTTGTTCCCTTATTCCAAGATTCTTAATTTGATCTGCTCTCCTTCTGTTAGTTTCTCCACAAATAAACACTGATAAAGGCATGCTGTTAAAAACCTTTGCATGCAACACCAGAGCAGAACACCACACAAAATATTGTCATAGCATTTAGTATGCTATGCAGTACAACTCAGCAGTCAGATAATCTTCCCCTCCCCCATATTAATACATCACTCTATAAACCCTTGCCTTGCACAGTAGAAACTAGGACATACAGTAGAACCTCAGAGTTACCAATACCTCAGGAATGGAGGTTGTTCATAACTCTGAAATGTTTGAAACTCTGAAGAAAATGTTTGCAACTTCTTTCAAAAGCTTACTTTAAATGAAACAGGCACAGAAACAGTTTCTTTACCTTGTAAAAAAAATTTTTTTTAACTTTCCCCTTTTTTGTAGTAGTAGTTTACTACTAATACAGTACTTTACTGCATTTGCTTTTTTTTAGTCCCTGCTGCTGCCTGATTGCGTACTTCTGGTTCCAAATGAGGTGTGTGGTTGACCAGGCAGTTCAAAACTCTGGTATTCGTAACTCTGAGGTTCTACTGTAGCTACTGTATATGTAATTATTCTAAATCTACCTAGTGCTAGTGCAAACTGAACTTCAGTCTTCATGGGGCACAATCTGTAAATATTAGTTTTTTTGACTGTTCTTTCCCAAGCTTTCGACCCAGCAGCATGCACTGGTAGGCATCTTCTCTGTACACACAGCTCCTCTTTCCTTTATTTTCACCCCATTTACCTGTTTTATTTCAATCATTTTTGGTGGGGAGATTAAACAAATGGAGACTTAGATGCACCTGTGATTCTAATGAATGTTTCAGACAAACACTGACTAGACTATATTCTTTCAGGAACTGTAGCTTTCTATATTCTGAAATATAAGGCCATCTCTAATGCAATAAGAGAATGACGATGTGCAGCAAAATCATGTTGTACACCAACTGTAAAGCTAATATACAAGAAGGTTATTTGTATAGTCTATCTTTCATATAGAAATATGGTACACCACAAGGAATGGGCCTATCGCTCATGTTGTTCAATATATACATGAAGCCTCTTGGTGAATTCATTTCCAAACATATAGTACAGTATCATCGGCATGATGATGATGATGATACACAAGGATTTATCTCTTGTCCAACAGCTTCTGCAATTTTGGTCTCAGCTGTGAAGTGGTATTTGAATATTGTTAGATGTATAAATCAGGACTATTTCATCTTCAAGCCTGGAAAAAACAGAAGTCTTGCTTTTGAGTAGAGGTCATCTATACAAAACAAGCTTGTTTCTCCTGTGTGGCTCCACTTGATGGGATTAGTATGAAGGTAATGAATTGGGTTAAGAACCTTGGTGTCTCTTTTGTCATTGCCTTGGCCTTGGCAAGCTAGGCATGGGACATGGTACAAACGCAGATTTATTTTTCTATTGTGCAATTTGTCTCCGGTACACATATTTATACCATAATGACCTCGCAACAGTAATACACAAACCTTGTGGTCAGAAGAGCAACTGTTGCAATTCCTTCTTTGCAAGGTTTTCAGCAGTGCTGCTTCATCAACCAGCTACTACTTATTCAACATGATTGCTCGCTCATTTGAGCTATCATGATCCTAAAAAAATCCGTTTTTAAAAATACTGTCTGCCTATAAAGCGACAGATGACTCTAAACTGACACTGCTGATTTATAAATCCTTATCCTTAATTCCTGCCCCTAATTATATTCAAGACCTACTTCTATCAACTTATATGACTGGTATCAGTAACTGTGCTCACACAACTCAGCTGTTTAGGGATCCCATCTTCCCACCCATTATGCGTGAAGATGGCAAGACAATTACTTTCTACTGTGTAGAAGTTGCTCCCCATGGAAATCTACCTAATTTCATCCTTCACATTTTGGATGAACCTTAGGGTATTTTTGTTTAATTTTATTTGAAAAGGTGCTTCAGAATGCAGTCAGCCCTACGTCTATTACTTTCCCCCATTTCCAATCCCTTCTTTTCCTCTTCTTAATTCTCTTCTCCCCCTCACTCATTCTTGAGATTTCGATTTAAAAAAATGATATTTTATAATATTTTTATTACATTTTGTTTTGATTACATTGTGTACACTGTACAGTGACATCAGTGCTTTTGCTGGGAAATGAGAACGAATGCTAAATAAAATGATTAATTATTGACCATTTCCAAAAATAGAGATTTTCCACAACTTTTTCTTCACTCGTTTATATTTAGTTATTTATATTTACAAGATAGCGTGTTAACTATTTCACTGTTGAAAAATAAAGGGTTATTTACAAAAAGAATACTGTACACAACACAAAAGCATTGAAGGAAATGCAGAAAATCTCAGTAAGTCTCAACAATGCCAAGTTTTGCCACCACATTCATGTTTTTCAACACCTTTGTCCCCAGTGTGTTTAAAGATGGTGAGAAATCTAAATTTAAAACAAAGAACACAAGTTTCCAACTGAAGGTTGCTCACACTTTCCCCAGACAATTTATAGATTTATGGGATGTTCAAGCATACTAAAATATATGCTTCCCAAGTGAATATTCTGCTGCTAAGCTAAGCAAGCTCTTTGCACCTTTTTTGGGGGGGGAGGGGGGAAGGGAGAGGAGGTAGGTTAAACAATTTTCCGGTTCACAGCACAATACACCTTCGAATAAAACATAAGAAAGAGCATTCCCATATGGCGAACTCTGTTATACAGTGCTACTGTGTTAAACAACCTTGGTTCTCAAACTCTTATCTATAATTCATGAAATTTTATGCTGACCTCTAGCAGAAATGTGCACCTGCAAAACAGGTTTAACAGAAATATTTTACATTGCAGGAAAAGTATAAAAAGCATTTGTGCAGTGCATGGAATGCATGGTAATAACATTGAGGTAGGGTCACCACTTTATTTCCTATCACCATGACATATCACTGTATTGTTACCTCACAAGACAGAGTGCTGAGCTACAATAGTTTTCATAGCATATTAGTGATTCTAAAAGGCTGGTCTGAAGGATATATGATAGTAGTATAAAAATCAAGACTCTCACTAACATTGGTAAATTAATATTATTGTTGCTTATTCATAGCGTCCTCAATGTTCTAGACGCATTACAAAAACACATACAAATATACTTTCTGCCCTGAAAATCTTATAGGCTCAGACTGGGATCTCAGATCTCATAACTAGTATCTTTAATTGATACTATAAGATCTTGGCTTCCCAATAGTTTGTACCAGCATTTTAGCAGGTTTCCACACACAAATTCTCTCTTATCTAATTTCCAAATCTTGGGATGCTGTAGGGTCTTATCCTGACATCACAAAAGGCTTTGTGACTTGTAAATGTCCCTTAATAACTACTGGATCTTTGACCTGGAGCAGTAATAAGCCATCTGCTAGAAATTATCATCATCTTAAAATGATATTCTGATTCTCTAGCTATTAATCTTTGGAGCACAAAACTCAATGTTGCATTCTCTGGTGCATCTTCTGCAACACAATTGCATGTGCTCCAATAAGTCTGTTAGTCAATTTTTTTTCAGATCTTAGGATGCCCGTCATCCAAACTAGCTGATTTGTACCATACGTGCTTCAGTTTTTCAAGTACTACTTTTATCTGCTCATCAATAGATAATACTTTTCCAGGATCTTCCTTACTTACTAATGGTTCAAACTTCTTTTCTATATAAGTAAGGAAGCCATTTTAAAGTAATTTTTTCATAACCTCATCTCATTTACTGATTGACCCTGACATTCTCTCTGGTATTTTTCACCTGCAATACATTTTAAACTATTGTGCTTCTATGCCTGTTTGGCTTCTATGGAATGATTCTGCTTGTTTGCTGTCCTTATCTTGCCTCAGGAAACCTTGACTGAATATTCTCATTTGCCTGCCTCCTGCTTTTCCCTTTTCCATTATAAGATTTTAAACCTCAGCTTTCTGGCAGATTCTTATTTCTTTCATGCTTCTTTCAGAGAAACTGCAGTCTGCCACACCTTAATTATAGCATCTCAAGTTTTCTCTGTTTTCTTCCAGACTGGTGGAATTTAAATTAAATATTCCTTCCCACTACATCTTACATACTAAATGTATTCAAAATTAGCTTTCCTGAAAACCACTGTCCTTATACTGCTGCATTTAGTGAACCAAATGTCTTACTTAGCAGAACTCAAGCAGTTAATATTCTCTGTTTTCAAGCTCCCCAATTATTCTCAGTTAGGTATTTTTTCCTATCAGTGAGCACATCCAGGATGACTTCCATTCCAGCTGGAGTCTCTACTTTCTGAACAACAGGTAACTTCTAAATTTTCTGCAGACTGTTGGCAAAAATAATTTCCCCTACTCTACACACAAGGGGAAGGAGACTCTGCAGGAGCAAAGGCAACACAGTTTGCCTCTTCGCTTTATTTAGGACATGTAGAAAGGAACCTTCAAGTTCTTGTGCCCCAGACAGAAAAATATCTATTGGCTAATTTCATGAATAAGTCAAATTTAAAAAGGTGAAATCAGATGGGAAAAAAACCAGACAAACTCACTACACTGCCCTTGTGGAAAAAATGTAAGTAAGTAAGCAAGCTCCAAAATGAAGTGTGCTCTGCATGGCTTTTGTGCTGATGGGGAAGAACGGCTTTGTAGAAGCTAAACTGAGGGTAAGACCACTCCATCAGGCAACCCCCAATTGACAACTCTCAGACTATCTCCATTTTACATGGGAAAGGATCAACCCTTTAGGAAGGACTAGTTAAGATGAAAGGAGAAAATTATGACTTTGAGTATTATTACTACTCCTGGGGGAATTCTGTGCCACTGCGTACATGTAGCATTCCTGTCCTCTGCAGATTTTTTTTTTCTCTGCAGAAAATACATTCTGCCGGCGAGGCGCTGCAATTATGCCTTTCGCCCACCAGGGGCTGCTGTGGTGTCAGACAGAGGGCAGTCAGCTCACCAGCTGTAGCAGCCAGGAGTCCATAGGAAGGAGGAGAAGGTGCATTCCTCACAGCACCCTGCCCACAGGGCCAGGTAAGGAGGCACGGGACATGGGGGGGGGAGGGGGACAGACAGAGCAGGGCACATGGGGCTGCGGGGGGGGGGGAGTCACACAGACTGAGATTCAGAAGAGCTAATGGGGTGGGGGACAGACTGGGGCAAGGACTGAATGGGAGTGGGGGTGCAGAGCCGCATGGGGACTCGGGGGTGGCTGAATAGGGTGCATGGACACATAGGAACAGCGGGAGGAAGGGTGGCTGAGTGGGGGTGCAAGGACACTTGGGGATGGGGAAAAGGGGGTGCAGGGACACATGGGACAGTGCAAATGTGCCTGACTGAATGGGAAAGGCTAGGAGTCAGTCAGGGTCTGCATGGGGGAGGCTCCCTAACAACCCCTGCCTCCTTCAGCCCCCCAAAAATCCCGTTCCATGCTTTTCCCACCCACACCCAACAACACCAAGTTCACTCCCAAGCTCATAGACTTTAAGGTCAGAAGGGACCATTATTGATCATCTAGTCTGACCTCCTGCACAATGCAGGCCACAGAATCTCACCCACCCACTCCTGTAACAAACCCGTAACCTATGTCTGAGTTATTGAAGTCCTCAAATCGTGGTTTGAAGACCTCAAGCTGCAGAGAATCCTCCAGCAAGTGACCTGTGCCCCATGCTGCAGAGGAAGGCGAAAAACCTCCAGGGCCTCTGCCAATGTGCCCTGGAGGAAAATTCCTTCCCGACCCCAAATATGGCGATCAGTTAAACCCTGAGCATGTGGGCAAGACTCACCAGCCAGCACACAGGAAAGAATTCTCTGTAGTAACTCAGATCCCACCCCATCTAACATCCCATCACAGGTCATTGGGCATATTTACCTGCTAATAATCAAAGATTAATTAATTGCCAAAATTAGGTTATCCCATCATACCATCCCCTCCATAAACTTATCAAGCTTAGTCTTGAAGCCAGATATGTCTTTTGCCCCCACTACTCCCCTTGGAAGGCTGTTCCAGAACTTCACATCTCTAATGGTTAGAATCCTTCCTATAATTTCAAGTCTAAACTTCCCAGTATCCAGTTTATAACCATTTGTTCTTGTGTCCACATTGGTACTAAGCTTAAATAATTCCTCTCCCTCCCTGATATTTATCCCTCTGATATATTTAGAGAGAGCAATCATATCTCCCTTCAGCCTTCTTTTGGCTAGGCTAAACAAGCCAAGCTCTTTGAGTCTCCTTTCATATGAAAGGTTTTCCATTTATCGGATCATCCTAGTCGCCCTTCTCTGTACCAAGGGTCTGCTCTGAAAAAGTGCTGAGCACTCACAGCTGCAACTGCAGTCAACGGGAGCTGTGCTTTGAATATATAAAGTGTTATATAATGCTAAGTGCTCTAAAAAATCAGGTCCTAGGCATCTCAAATATGGCACCCTAAATAAGTGGAAGCTTCCCTACCTCACAGAAGAGTTGTGAGGCTAGAGTCATTAATGTTTAGATGCTTAGACGTTTTTCCCTGCAAGCAGCCTTCCCAGCAATTACTTCCCTCTCCTTCAGCTCCTCCATTGCTCCTGACTCCCCTAAGCGTTTGCACTGTTTCTGAGGGGTGCGGGAAATCCGTTTCTGTATTGTAGTTTAAATGAATTATTACTCAAAGTTCTGTATTAATATGCCTAGTAAGAAATCTATTTGTCAAAAAACATTTCCTGAATCTTTTTTTGTTTTCTGTATTATTACAGACATACTCGCTGACAGGCATTTTGAAAAAAATTACCAAAATAACTGATTTATTGGCATGATTATATTGCGTTATTTTGACAAATAAAATATGCAGATTTTTATAATATTGGGTGCAGAATTTTTAATTTTTTGATGCAGAATTCCCCCAGAAGTATATTATACTTATTGGACATTGTTCACCTGTGGTCAAGATGGCTGAAGTCTTGCAAATTCAACTCCCTGGTATCTTGGGTCAGATAGATTGTATCCACATCCTGTTATAAACGCACAAAACAACACATCTTAGGAAAACTGTTTTTCTTGGTTTCACAGTCTGCAGCTTCTCATTTTTTGTATAGTTAGCTGAAATAAACCTCAGTGTGAGATACATACTTACCCACTGTACCTCTTCCCTATATGGAAATCCAAGCCAGTCACAAACACATGCATACATTTGTGAAAATCCCCCTGGAAAAAAAATAATAAAAGAACACTTTTCACTACAGCAAACAACAAAAACAGTATGCACAGTGTTTCAAAACTCACCCTCATTTCCTCTCAGAAACCTATCCATTTTACTGCAGGCAGAAGCTGAAACAGACCAAGACTATAGTATATTGTCTATCACATACGGCAGGTTGCAATGAAGCTTTAAAAATAGCATCTTTATCCACCAATCAGGAGTCCACTCTGCTAATTACACCTTAAAACTAAATTACACCTTTACGGGGTTCTGCCAGAAATAGAATTGAACTTCCTGATGCTGATGATTCCAACTTTTTTACATTTCAGGTTTAAAATTTCATTCTTACCACAAGGTCCCAGTTCTGTTACAGTCTGGCTGTCCCACAGCGCTTGGAGATTAGCCAGTCTTTCTGACGGCTCCATAGTTACTTTTTTCATGATTCTCCTACATGCAAGAGGGAAGACATGCATGATTGTATAAGTTTCTACATGTGTGTCCACATATATATCACACACACACAAATCTTACATGTGTTTTAAATATAATTTTATGTATTTGTCATATGTTTGTGCACACAAAGGAAAATATTAGCATCTTTAATACACCTCAAGTCTATTCCTCAAACCCAAATGTAAAGCTGCAGAAACAGTAAAG
Organism: Mauremys mutica; assembly: GCF_020497125.1. NCBI lineage: Eukaryota > Metazoa > Chordata > Testudines > Geoemydidae > Mauremys > Mauremys mutica. The sequence goes on from NC_059073.1 coordinate 107,769,016, forward strand.
CCAGGTCTACACTACAGACTTATATCAGTATCGCTATGTCACTCAGGGATGTGAAAAATCCACACCCCTGAGTGACAGTTATACCGACCTAATCCCTGGTGTAGACAGCGCTGTCGGTGGGAGAGCTTCTCTCATCGACACAGCTACTGCCTCTTTTGGAGATGGATTAACTAAACCGGGGGGAGACGCTGTCCTGTTGGTGTGGGAGCATCTTCACTTAAGCTCTGCAGGTGCGCTGATGCAGCATTTTAAGTGTAGACCTGCCCTAAGTATTTATTTTTCCCTTCTCCCGTCCAGTGAACTAATCCCAGTGATCTATTCCATTTCCCTCACACTGGCAAGAGCAAACGACTCAAAGCCATGGCTCACTGAAGCAACACAGCTTCATGGCATAGGTCCACTAATTCAAGGCCCCCAAAACAACAGGGCTACAGTGTTAGACTATATAGTCATTACAGCCTGAGACCATGCTGAAACTATGCCAGGGTGTGTCTCTTTTTTTAGACATGTCTTCACTGTAGTTCTTATCGTGCATAGCCCTTCTGACACCAAAGGCTCAATTATTCCTGTTCTGTACCAGGCTCATCTTTTGCTCCAATTATTTTACATCACCAATGAGAGTAATGGCCACACTTCAAATGCTGCTGTTTCTATAGCGCCACATGTGAAAGTTTCTGCTGAAATATTAAACACTGTGCCAGAGAGCATGAGGATTCCTGAAGGGCTACAGGGGATCACACTTTGGCTATGTTGGTTCTAACCTCTATATTCAGATAGTTTTCTTTCCTCTATAGAACAAAAACAATTAGCTCCTTTGCCTTGATATTATTTCTTAAGAATAATGTTTGTCTGAGGGGAAGAACAGATACGTATGTTCCCTCTGTTCAGTAAAACTCTAGAATAACTTAGTAACAGGTGCTAATGGCGTGATGCATCAATTGCTTTCCCCTACAGTCCTACGAATGTCAACTTCCTTGGCAAATAGGGTATGTGGTTACAAAGCCCTTTGGATGGATCCTGGTCTGACCTCAGTTTTACAACAGCAAATATTCATTGACTTGACTTTGAGAATCTGTTGATTGACACCAGTTTGACAGCAGAATCACATCTGGCTTTCCTCCCCTCCTCCCCTCTGAACCAAGATCTCTGTATAGTTGCACAAAATGCTGCAGCAATGCCACCAAGGCAGCCTCAGAGAAAAAGGTACAAAGTCCAGAATAATCAAATAAGATGTTGAGAGATATGCAGCTTTGAAGTCCCCTTTCTCCATTTTGGCTACAGTATCTCTAGCTGTTCCTGCCAACAAATTGCCTTATTATGAGCCCGAAGAAGGATTTTAGTCTCCATCATGGTAAACAGTAGTGATGCCTTAGAGATTTAAAATAAGAAAGGAAGAAAAAAGTACCAGTTTAAATTTAGTGACTATTTCCTACTCAACCTACAGGAAAGTTGAGTAACACAGGATGCAAAGCGGAGAGAAAACAATAAATGACTTCTGCTGTGTCATTTACATTTTTCTGGAGTGTGAGTATTAAAACTATTACTTGTGAAAGTGTTTGTCAAGGGGAAAACTATATATTATAGCAGGGGTCCCCAACCTTTTTGGGTCCAGGGACCGGTTTCGTTTGCCGGACCCTCCGCAGGTTATAGGGAGCACTAATATGTTTGTTGTTTAAACGCTTAGAAAATTAGGAGTAGAATGGAGAGTAGCAGAGTGATCAGATCTGGGAGGCACCAACTAAAATGGGGCACGAGAAAGACAAGGAACCAAGTGAGAACAAAGTGAAGAAAATAAAAGAAAAACTATTCAGCATTGCTGTAGGATAAAATAATGCAGGAAAGGAGCATGGCAGAGATAGGAGAAAGGAAACAGAAGGTAGGAATGATTGGGAAAGATGAAATATTGAAGCAGAGTAGAAAATACAGACAAATTTCGGAGGGCAAGTGAGAAAGACAGCAGTACAGTTGTTTTGCTGCAGGTATATGATTTAACAACTGGGCTCCCCACTGCTGACATCTGAAAAATGATAATACCAATCTCCTAGAGCTGGAAGGGACCTTGAAAGGTCATCGAGTCCAGCCCCCTGCCTTCACTAGCAGGACCAATTTTTGCCCCAGATCCCTAAGTGGCCCCCTGAATGTCATAGTCCTCTCTCCACTCCCCCATTTGGATTTTAGCCACGGATAAGGACCCGGAAAGAACTAGCCAACATCACAGTTGTTTACGGACACCCATTAGGGAAAAGCAGTTACTGAAAACAAAGGGCTGGACCCTCAAGTGTGCCAAAGATCTGTGAAGTGAGGGGGCAAAAAAAGGTGACCTTAAGGCACCATTAGGCCCTCTTCCAATCCTTGGAACTGCAGAGATGAGTCTGGCACCCAGTCTCTCAAACAGCTGTTAGGTCACTGGGAATCTCCAAAATACAGCATGCACCAGCCATGCCTGCCTCTATGCAGACTTCACACTAGTTAAGGGTTCTTCCGTATTACTATAAAGGAGCTCAAGTGAAGGTCAGATCCTGGCCCAAAACGTTGCTTATATCTAAGGTATGTTCCTAATGAAAGGTGAGGACCAGAGGGCAGGGAACAGAAGCTAGTCAGCCTACCTGAACAATCTGGTGAGCTATATGCATTACAGGTGTTCAAAAAATGAGTACCTACACTGGAGACAGACCAGGGAATATTTTCCTGAGGCACGTTCCAATGTGTGCCATCACCTCATTCACATCTTCTGATGAAGCCATCTTCATGGAAATGCTGCATTTCTCTGTTTCAACAATCAGCTACATAAAATATAGATCAGAAAAAAATATAAGCACTGTAGAATTAATTTCCAGTTAAAGAAATCTTTTGAATAATAATGGTTGAATGTTAAACATATGCTTATTTACACATTGTAATAATCAATGATGTGACAAATGCTCCAAGAAAGAACTACTCTCCAGTAGAGGAAGGAAGTTTATATTCAAAGTTTTCTTTTTCTTTAAGCCAAATGTCTTCCACCATCACAGCATGAAAGTTTAAAAATGACCTGATCTCAACTGACAGGTTTCAAAATAGCAGCCGTGTTAGTCTGTATCCACAAAAAGAACAGGAGTACTTGTGGCACCTTAGAGACTAACAAATTTATTTGAGCATAAGCTTTCGTGGGCTAAAACCCACTTCATCGGATGCATGCAGTGGAAAATACAGTAGGAAGATATATATATATATATACACACACACAGAGAACATGAAGCAATGGGTGTTACCATACACACTATAACGAGAGTGATCAGTTAAGGTGAGCTATTACCAGCAGGAGAGGGGAAAAAAAACTTTTTGTAGTGGTAATCAAAATGGCCCATTTCCAGCAGTTGACAAGAAGGTGTGAGGAACAGTAGGGGGAAAAATAAACATGGGGAAATAGTTTTACCTCTCCAGCACATCATCAAGGATCTACAACCTATCCTGAAGGACGATCCATCACTCTCACAGATCTTGGGAAACAGGCCAGTCCTTGCTTACAGACAGCCCCCAACCTGAAGCAAATACTCACCAGCAACCACACACCACACAACAAAAACATTAACGCAGGAATCTATCCTTGCAACAAAGCCTGTTACCAACTCTGTCCACATATCTATTCAGGGGACACCATCATAGGACCTAATCACATCAGCCACACTATCAGAGACTCATTCACCTGCACATCTACCAATGTGATATATGCCATCATGTGCCAGCAATGCCCCTCTGCCATGTACATTGGCCAAACCGAACAGTCTCTACGTAAAAGAATAAATGGACACAAATCAGACGTCAAGAATTATAACATTCAAAAACCAGTTGGAGAACACTTCAATCTCCCTGGCCACTCGATTACAGACCTAAAAGTCGCAATATTACAACAAAAAAACTTCAAAAACAGACTCCAACAAGAGACTGCTGAATTGGAATTAATTTGCAAACTGGACACCATTAAATTGGTCTTGAATAAAGACTGGCAGTGGATGGGTCATTACACAAAGTAAAACTATTTCCCCATGCTGAAATTAAACTAATTCTGTGTATGCAGAGTAGCTGTAGCTGTGTTGGTCCCAGGAAATTAGAGAAACAAGGTGGTTGAGGTAATATCTTTTATTGGACCAACTTCTGCTGGTGAGCGAGACAAGCTTTTGAGCCAAACAGAACTCTTCTTCAGGTCTTGAAGCACCACTATTTGCCAGTATTTCCCATAAAAATCCTTAGACTTGCAGGGTATGGGATGAATAACCTCAGAAATTCATTGTTCTTCATTATTGTTGAGAAAAATATCACATTTATATTACAAATGAAAACTTACATCCAATTAGCTCTGTGCCAGCTGAGTTATGAAAGGGATGCATTTCTTATCTTCATCCCACCCACACATTTCATTCCTAAACTTGACTTTTAAAATTACTATTATTATTGCTAGGCTTTCCAAGCAGTGCGAACATAAGAATTCAAAATGTTCACTGTGCTTACTAGATGAGAAGCTCTACATTCAATAGCATTATCTGCTTGATCAGAATGAAGGTTTAAAACTAAATAGAAAGTAAACGATTTCATTCTAATTAGAATACTTCTGGCACTGTAGATCAGAACTTCACAATATTAAATCCTTTAGGTCTTGAAAACACTCACCTGACCTGGTTTACTGGAGGTTACTCCTTGGATTTCTAAGTAGCTGAAAGTTAGTTCTAGCTGTAATATAAAACAAGTGCAGAATATAAATACCTTGTTTTCATTTTTAAACATTAACCAAAACATATGAAAATGCCACATTATTCACAAGTTAAGGAAGAGGAATGCATCTGGACTGATTAAACAAGAAGGTTAACAGTAATTGTGTCTCAGCTCTAATAACTTTATTGTGTACAAGTAAATATTTAGTATATTTGATTATATTTTATATTAAGAGTGTATTTATAAATAACTTTTTATGGGTTAAAAATGACTAGAAGAAGTTTCAAGGCTGTTACCTGACTGAGTAGTATCTGTTATATGTAGTTCTAAGCACATCAGTACAAAATGTTATAGATGTTTATAAGCAACTTCTTGACCTATTATACTCTAACTGGTTAACCATTTATTAATCATTAATTAGAGCTTTACGAGCTATTTATAAAAGCACTCTTCATAAATGTGACCATTTATTTTATGGAAAGAACACCTATACCGGCCTATAATAGCATGTAAGACACTTTTTATCTAGAGTAATCTTCCTCACAGACTATCATGTTATAGTTTTCACCAGTGAGTATATGGGCAGCATAGTTTAATGCCATTCTGCTCTCAATCAGGATTTTAGGATTAAAGGCTAAAATCCAATGAAAGTTTCTAATTATAACTCATCACTTCTGTCCTCCAAAGAAATGAGCAATAACCAAAAAAAGTTTGTATTTAGTTTAGTGAAACTGATTTTTTTTCCCTTTCTTTTTGTTGTTAAAAGTAGTTTTTCACAAAAGGGTGAACTAACTTTCCAATCATTTAGCTGAAGAGACGGACAAAAGAATATGCACCAAGTTAGGAAACATAATGTATAGCAGCATCATAGCATGAAGCAGCCTGGAAAACTACACTTACTGTTCATGAAAGATGCTCCTCAACCAGCAATGGAAAGGTCCTTTATTTAGCCACAGACCAGATTCAGTCCAGGCAGTGGCAGTGCAAGCATTTCCTCATTGCTCACACCAAAGTATATCATTTTGGCATGGAGAGATCACCTTGTAAGAAATTCATTCATTTTCATACCCATTCAGTTACTTCTCATCTGAGATTGCCAGTTAATATCAGTTTTTGCGATGTGGACACCTATCTACTGTATCTTCCTCTACATTCACATAGGTCAGCCAGTCATCAGATGGCAGCTTTTGATCACTAGTGACATACACTATATTCAAACCACAGATTTAGCAGTGAAAGTCTCCATATCCCACTGACAGTCTAATACCGAGTCATCCAGTTCCCTAGAACCTAGGAACATTTTAAGGCTCTATTTAACACATTTCACAGTCAGGAGTATAGTGTACATCTATTTATTCAACAGACCATTATGGATCTTTTAGGAGCTACCTTCCATCATCTAAATTGTTCCCATTTTGCACATTATTTATCCAGCAGTCTCTGATGGCCCCAGTACAAGTATGTGTTGCATATGTGTTAACTTCGTATATTCACACTAACCTAAAACAGCTCTTTAAAACAAAACAAAAAAAATCTATACCGAAGCAACAGATTCAAAAAGCTGGTCCTGCAAAGAATGCTTTTTGAATATCGGTGTGCAATATCTAGGTGTGGCAACACCTCTATAATTAAGATGGGGGGATTCAATGTTGCAAGTGTGTGTATGTGTGTGTAATACAATAAATCTTTCCAAAATGTATAACAAATAATTTGTGAGTCAATTTTCCCAGGATTGTCAAGTATACATGTTAATTTATGAATTAAAAATAATTAAAAGAGTTATTCTGTTAGCTAGTGGTATCCTATAAAAGATAGGAGTGTTTCACCTTCTTAGAATACCACTGGCTAACAGCCATCTGGGTTTGTTCACTTTCAAACTTTCCACATAGCTAAAACTCACTGCAAACTAGTACCAAATGTACCTTTGGAATCCTGAACCATCAAACATATCAGACACCAGATACTTAATCTGTGCATTTATGTCAACATTCAATATTTGCTAATGTTGCTAAGTTTGTAATACAGTGTGTATGTGGTGTGTTTCCTTCTCTATTAGAGGGAAAAGACAGCTCCTTGTCAATGTGTGGAGTCTGTCCAGGGCCGCCCAGAGGATTCCGGGGGCCTGGGGTCTTTGGAGGCGGGGGACCCCCGCTTCGGCGGTAATTTGGCCACGGGGAGTCCTTCCGCCCCGGAGCGGAAGGACCCTCCGCCGCCTTAGACCCGGAGCGGAAGAAACTCCGAGGGCCCGGGCCCCATGAGAGTTTTCTGGAGTGAATGACCCCGCTCCAGGGGCCCTGAAAAACTCTCATGGGGGCCCCGGGGCCCGGGGCAAATTGCCCCACTTGCTCCCCCCCAGGTGGCCCTGAGTCTGTCACTATGTGTGGAAGTGCACTGTGCTGCAAAGAGGAGGCTCATAGACTTTAAGGTGAGAAGGGACCATTATGATCATCTAGTCCTACCTCCTGCGCAATGCAGGCCATACAATCTCACCCATCCAGTTCTATAACAAACCCCTAACCTATGTCTGAGTTATTGAAGTCCTCAAATTGTGGTTTGAAGACCTCAAGCTGCAGAGAATCCTCCATAAAGACTACTGCAAAGAGGAGTCCATAACTTGACTTTTTTTATATTAGGCAAATGTCACATTTAACCAATCTTCATCTCTTTAATTATATTCATGTGCCTGGAATAATATTTCAATGTCAATTTTATGAGCTGTTCAAGATGAGTTAATGCTTGGAATTCCATACAAAAGTAATACAGTAACCTCAATACTGAAGTTCTCAGGACATAGTAGATTTCACAAAAGTTCCTTGAGGAACCAAGGTGGTGAGTGTTTGTAATCTTTCTATCCTCTTTCAGAAGGTCTGCGTAAGGGAGAGATATCTTCATATCGCAAAAATAAAGTCTTTTGCATCATTGGGGAGTGGAGGGAAGGAAATACTTAATCAGCCATAAATAAAAGAAAAAGATTATAGCAATAAACTGACACTGAAAATACAAATCAACTACATCCTCCTCCAGTCCACATTGCACTTTTCAGGACAACTAAATCACTCTACCACTTGTTCATAGTTATTGTATTAAATGATCATAGGTTATAATACTATCTCAGGAAAATGTCACATGTTCTCATCTCTCTCAATGCTCCTTTGCTAGATGTCATCAAGAGGAGTCACTGAGCTCATCAGCAACATTAAAATCCTGTGCAGCTTTTAAAACTTTCTAGATTTGAGGAAGTCAGCTACCATGCACACCTATGCTAGTAAAGAAAGATGCTCTCAACAAGCATACTGGCTGTTGAATCAGAAAGGATCCAATTTCCAAAAGAAATTGTGTCTGTGAAGAGCAGCTTTCATTTGAAAACTATTCATCCATTTCACTTATCATTGATGCCACCACTTTCATTAGCCTAGAATAGAGATTTTAGGCTTTGATTTAAAAAAAAAAAAAAAGATACAGCACAATCAATCTCACAAGATATTATGAAATAAAGCCACTAAAAAGACATTTTAAAAAGTGTTTCCAGTGCTAAATTAATACTATGGCTATTTCCACTGATTATTTTTCTGCCATTTCCATTCTCAGAACATTAAATGACACCATTTCCACTTGACATATGAAAATTTGCAGCCCTCATTTCTTTCCATAAACATTGGGGACACCAAAAGAAGAGTCTTAGCCTTCAGTAGATGTTTTCAACCTGGATATGAGGGAGAGGAACACTTTCCAGCACCAAGTATCAGAGGGGTGGCCGTGTTAGTCTGGATCTGTAAAAGCAGCAAAGAGTCCTGTGGCACCTTATAGACTAACAGACGTTTTGGAGCATGTGCTTTCGTGGGTGAATACTCACTTCGAATATCCACTACATGCATCCGACGAAGTGGGTATTTACCCGCGAAAGCTCATGCTCCAAAACGTCTGTTAGTCTATTAGGTGCCACCGGACTCTTTGCTGCTTTTCCAGCACCAGTGATTATCATTTGTTAATCTTTCTGTGTATATGTGCACAACTAAGCAGAACATGAACATCTACCAAAAGCATGTTAATGGACTCTGGGTGGGAGGAGAGATTATCTCCTGATTCAAAATCATCCTGCTCCACACAGAAATGTATTGTTCCTCTGCCATGACAATTGTTCCAAATTGTCATGGGACTGAAAGAAGTATTTCATGGCCTTTATAAGGTAGGTTGGCAAAATGCCTTTCATTGCAAACTATGGTCTCCATGGAAAACAACAGAGATTATTCCACCAAGAACAGTAGGATTCAGAACACTCCATATCATTTCTAATTTGGAGTTTGAAATATAATCCCTTTTGAGATCAGAGACACAACAATTTAGAATATGTCTATACTGTAATCAGAAGTATGATTGCTGTGTGGGTAGGCATACCTACACGTTAGCTTAAATCTAGCAAGGGTAGCTAAAATACAGTGAAGACACAGTGACACAGGCTTCAGTGTGGGCTGTACAAGCAAGTACTTGTGTTGATAGCCCATGCTGCCACACTTTCACTGATATTTTTTAGCCACATCAGCTAGATCAAACCTAGAGCAGGTATGTCTCCCCTAATTGCAATCTCACCCACCAACTGCAATATAGGCAATACCTATAGAGTAATGCCATCATCTTGTCTGGGAACTAATTCACCTAGATCCCATTAGGAGTCTTATGAACTGTGCAGTTACAACACCTCAGGTTATTTGTAATGCAATTCTTCACCCATGCACATTTTTAAAAGTCTAGGTTCTCCTATAATGTTTCACCTATGTGCTGACAAAACCATTTAAGAAGGCCATTATTGAAAAAGCATTCTAACAACTTTACACAAAAATTACTACTCCAATCCTCAGATCTCTTTTCAGATGCATAAGCACTGTCACCAGTAAGTTTACATCACTGCAATGTATGAATATAATTGCAAAACAGGTACTGAAATAAAACAAACTTACCTTGGTGGGAATGCGGGATGTCAACAAGAAGGCCCGACATGATGTAAGCACCTAAAAAATGGAGAGCAAAAGCAGTGTTTCATATCTACAGGGACAGCATTTAGAAATATTAGTGCCTTTGGTAAGAATCTTTCTTTACGAAGTCTTTTACTGCTTCTCATAACTAAGTAATCCAAGGCATCAGATGAACAAGTGACTTGCACAAAGTCAACTGAGCCAGTGGTTGACTGTTTAAAAGACAGGCTTATATTTTCCAACAGACAAAAATGAGCAGAACTGAACAAGATAACTTCACAGTCAATAAGGACACTAATTTCGGTCTTCTTTGGTGTCCAAGGGCCTGATCTTGCAAACACTTACTACCCAGATGTAGTACTTATCTAAGGCAAATAATCCCATTGAAGCTTTTGATAAGGATTGTTTGCAGGATCAGGCCATATAGACCTGATCCAGCTCTCACTGCAGTCAGTAAGATTCTTTCCGTTGACTTAGATGGGAGCTGGATTAGTCTCTAATCTAGTAGACCAGAGCGAGGAGAATTCTGTGATCTGGTTTTCTGTAAGTTGGCTACTATAGGAATCTTAATACCAGCTAGACAGAATATATTTAACTAAATTGAACAGTAACATCTGAATAATTCCATTCTTATGAAATTTTAAAAAGAAATCAATTTGAAAAGTGAAAATACCAGGAATGCAAAAATGTTAGTATTCAAGCGGAACACAAATAAGTCCAATGTATATAAAATATTAGCATTATGAGAGATTATGAACAAACATTTCCCTTCAGATAAACCCAGTGGATCTCTAAAGTAACAATGCATGTGTCTCCCACCAATGTCAATGGGAAAGAATTTCTGTGCAGGTAGGTAAAGCGGAAAATTGGAGTTGAGATTGAAAAGACAGATCAGAAAGAATACTAGCTTCGAGAGAAGATTCAATGTTAGTAAAGTTTTTAGACATTACCTCAAGGAGAAATACTATAGTATGAGCAACAAAAATACTTCAAATTCTGATAGCACTTTCCATCCAATCGACCTTCAAGCGCTTTACATAAACAGCAATAAGTTCGGCCTCACAATACGCCTATAGACATAGGTAAGTCAAATGTACCAGATATCTGTACTCATTTTCATTTCACAGATGGAGAAATTGACCCTCCTAGGGATCCAATGACCTGACCAAAGCCCCACCTCCAGTTAGTGGCAGAGCTAGTTATAGAATCTACATTTCTTAGATCCAGTCTTGCACTTTAACCATTAGACTGGCATCTAACTTCAGATGAGTAGCTTTAATAAAAACAAATTAAAAAATCCATGTTCTATGCATATTATGCTAGCATCAGCATAAGAGATGAACCAAATATCCAGAGCCAAATACTCCCTGAACTTTGAGAGTTTGAAATCCAGATCTGAACTTGGATCTCTCTCTAGTGCAGCTAAGGTTGCCAACTAGGGATGTAAATAGTGGCTAAAAAAATAAACCATTTAATCTATCGAAATTCAATCTGTTAAATGGTTAAATGTTTAACGGGAAACTAGGAGTGTGGGGGCACTGCAGCCCCCCCGACATTTGACATGGGGCGCCACTGCCCTCTCCCCTCCCCCTCTCATGTGCCCGGGATCCTGGCTGCGGGCCCCATGCCTGGGGCTCTGCTGCCACCAGCGCCTGGCGGCAGCAGAGCCCTGGATGCGCACAGGGCAGCAGCTGGGAGCCCTCGGCAGGTGGGGCAGCAGCAGAGTTTAATCATTAACTAGAACCGATAAGCATCAAGTTTATCAGTTAACAGGTTAAACATTTACATCCCTATTGTCGACCCTCCAGGATTGTCCTGGAGTCTCCAGGAATTAAAGATTAATCTTTAATTAAACATTGTGTCATGTAATGAATTCTCCAGGAATTCATCCAACCAAAGTTGACGACCCTAAATGCAGCCCATGTGTGGAAGGCACTCATAGAAAGTGGTGGTAGGCTGCAAATTATGCCAATTTACAGTAATCTACTACTATTAATTAAGCAGACTGTGCAAATCAGAGATATGAAGATAACTAACTTCATATAACTCTCACAAAAACAATGAGGAGTCCTTGTGGCACCTTAGAGACTAACATATTTATTTGGGCTTAAGCTTTCATGGGCTAAACCCCACTTCATCAGATGCATGGAGTGGAAAATACAGAGGCAAGTATAAATACACAGCATATGAAAAGATGGGAGTTGCTTTACCAAGTGGAGGGTCAGTGCTAATGAGCCAATTCAATGAAGGTGGAAGTGAGCTATTCTCAACAGTTGACAAGAAGAGAGGAAAAATCACTTTTGTAATGCTAATGAGTTCAATGTAGTCAAGGTGGTCCATTTCAAACAGTTGACAAGAAGGTGTGAGTATCAGCAGGGGAAAATTAGTTTTTGTAGTGACCCATCCACTCCCAGTCTTTATTCAGGCCTAATTTGATGATGTCCAGTTTGCAAATTAATTCCAGTTCTGTAGTTTCTCGTTGGAGTCTGTTTCCGAAGTTTTTTTGTTGAAGAATTGCCACTTTTAAGTCTTTTTTTGAGTGTCCAGAGAGGTTGAAGTGTTCTCCTATTGGTTTTTGAATGTTATAATTCTTGATGTAGGATTTGTGTCCATTTATTCTTTTGCGTAGAGACTGTCCGGTTTGGCCAATGTACATGGCAGAGGGGCATTGCTGGCACATGATGGCATGTATCACATTGGAATAAATTGACACAAATCTGACATCAATTTTTCAACAAAAAAACTTCAAAAACAGACTCCAACGAGAAACTGCAGAACTGGAATTAATTTGCAAACTGGACACCATCAAATTAGACCTGAATAAAGACTGGGAGTGGATGGGTCACTACAAAAACTAATTTTCCCCTGCTGATAGTCACACCTTCTTGTCAACTGTTGAGAATAGCCCGGTTCCACCTTAATTGAACTGGCTTGTTAGCACTGACCCCCCCACCCACTTGGTAAGGCAACTCCCATCTTTTCATATGTTGTGTATTTATACCTACCTACTGTATTTTCCACTCCATGCATCTAATGAAGTGGGTTTTAGCTCATGAAAGCTTATGCCCAAATAAATTTTTTAGTCCATAAGGTGCCACAAGGATCCCTCATTGTTTTTGCTGATACAGACTAACACGGCTACCACTCTGAAACATATAGGTCTCAGTCTCACATAATCTGAATTGTTGAGCAGCATTAGTCATGTCCATTCTGTAAGCGACACTCATCAGTTGACTAAACACCTACAGACCCTGTCTGGAACATCTTTGCTGTGGCTTGATTGAAAGATTCCAGACGCCAAAAGAAAAACCTGCCTTGTCCACTATAGTTCATTTCTGAACAGAAAAAACATCTCCCCCACTCTGTGCTAAATGCATGGAGCACACCTCCAATATCCGAGGCAGAATAGGTACATCTCATCCATATCCCCCAGTGAACTCAAAGAGCTCCACAGGCAATTCTGGTACTGCAGAGAAGAGATGGCATTAGGAGATGTGTGACTACCTTCAATAGCTAGATGCAGCAGGGGATGCTGTAGGAGCACCCAGCTGGGGATGAAAGGCCAGCCTCACCACTGCTCACCAGCAACAGCTCAACTAGAAAAATGCCTCAGGAGTGGAGCGGGCATGGGGGGGAGCTCTTGGCCATGGCAACTTCCCTGCCTCCTTTTCTCTGCCCCTGGCTATCTAGTCTCGGGGTTAGAGTTTGGAAAGTATCTGGAGCAGGGCAGCTCTTGGAGAGCTGCTTCCTTTACTTATAATTCTAGCTGCTGGCCTACAAATCATGTAGATACTGGCAACACATTTATAAGCACATGGGGAAACCTCAGTTACATTAAAATTGTGCCCCACAACCTTGTTTTAACAGGTCTGCCTGCACAGATGGACTCAAGCTGTATTATAACTAGATAGCATGGTTTCTTTAATTTGGTTATAACATACCGCAAATCTACCTATGCAGGCAAACCCAAACCATGCTATAACAAGGTTGGAGCACAACTGAGTTGTAAATGGATGCCACAACTCAGCTATAACTTGTAGTGCAGGACAGAATGGTGGCCCTCAGAATGTAGTCAGTCTTTAAATGTACCCAGGTCTCAGACTGAAATACCTGTAAAAGTCACCCTGCCAGAGTGCCTGCTTGACTTAAGGAGCTCCTATTAAAGGCATCACTTCAAAGGGGTACTTACTCCCAGACTGCTCAAAAGCCTTTCTACTTGAAGGGTAACATAGTACAGAGAGAGAGAGATTTCCATTCCGCCAAAGTTCAGAATTCCACATTTCTTACTGGTGAAACTGTTACAAATGTAATTACCAACTAATAAAAGAATTTGATTGCTTTTAAATTACTGTTATACAAAAAGGTCAATTCTGTTACTTTAAAATGAATGCTCAAGCTTAACTATAGCAGAGCTGGTGCCTCACTGTAATAACCAACTTGACGAGAACAGTGTTGACATTTATCACAATTGTGGCCTTTTGAATCCATGAGTATGCAACCTGACCTTTCATATAGCTGACTTGAGTTTAGGGCTTTCTGACATTTTTTTTAAACATTTCAAAATTGTGTGTGACATCATCTAAATTCCTTTTAAGTAACAATGTTAACACTTAAAATATACTAACATCTTCCCTAAGACAACTTAAAAGAGTTCAAAAATGTATGAAGACAATCTTAGAAACATCAATTTTTACTCTTCTCTTATTCCTTGAAGGTAAGGCCACAGTGAAGAAAAAATTAGATGATGTATGGGCTAATCGTTTTTCTGTGGAGAAGGTTCTGTAGAGTTGGTACTGATTTTAAAAAGGACAATATAAAAAGGGTATTTTGTTGTTTGTTTTTCAAAATCACAGTCAAAGGGTGGCTGGTTTAAGGGGAGATGGGCCTAGGCTCACCAGTGACTGCTCAGCTAGCTCCCCGCTGAGACTAATAAAGTGATTTGAGAAACCTGCAAGTGGCTCAGTTGGAAGAGGGAGGTTGGCTCCAGTGGCAGGCCCTGGAGCGAGACAGGGAAGAGACACAAAAGGGGAAAGGACTCTGGACCCATGCGAAGACCCTGGCTCAGGGGAAAAGACCAGATTCATGTGTACAACTTACGTTGAACTGTTTTACTGTGTTTGAAGAATAAACTGGGTCCTGAAGGAAGGGTTTTTAAAAGACTTTGGGCATGGCGTTAGTCTTTCCTGGGCAAGGGAGACAAGCCATCTGCCCTACACGCATGTACAAAATATGTTTGTACAGTGCCTAGCACAATGGGGCTCCAGCCTCTAGGAAGATGTCTATGCTGCAGTGTAAGCCCCAGGTCTGTAGAGCTCAAGTTAGCAGACCCTAAATTTGTTAACCTAGGGCTTGAGTGTCTAAACTCATTTGTAACCCCAGGTTAGGAATTGTTGAACCCAGGGTCCTGACCTGGGGCTCCAGCATCTACACTATATTATGCTGGCCTGAGTCCCAGACTTCCTAGCACCTTCCCAATTTTTGACAGTTCTATCCCTTTGTTCGTGATGCAGTGTGGCAGAACTTGACTGTCTACCAATCTTGACTGTTCAGAGAACAAAGAAAGTCCCTCTGTGGGATTGGGGGATACTTTTGGCAGATTCCCAGAGCACAAGTCCAATGTGTCTGTGTCTACACTGCAAAGCAACAGGGCCTGAACTCTGGGTCCCAACTTGACTCAAACTCAGACCCTCTACTCTGTGGGGTTCTGGGACTGTGGGGCCAAGCCCTGGATTAGCGTGATTTGTGTAGACAGAAGAGGGGTTAGGCTTGAGCCTCAGGCTTATACTGAAATGTAGACATATCCGATATGCTACCATAATAGTAATCAATATATATTTCAATTGTGTAATTGAACATTTCTTTAATGTGTATGAAATATTGATTTTTGCATGAACTGATGGAATTTAGATGATATGGTTACTGAATTATTTTTATTTTTCTAATCTAAAAGATGTTGCAATTATGAAGAAACACCTGAAAATAATGTGCACTAGTTTTAATTTAGCATCCTGCTAAAATGCCTGCCTTTCAGAATACTGTAAATCTGTTAAAAATGCCAGTGAAGCTGGGTTTGTGCCTCACATTAATATCAGATAACAAAATGTTCACATATTCCACTAAATTAGCCAAAACATGTATATTTCACTCATCCATAACCAATTCAATTTGTTCTGTCACAAATTCTACTAATTCATTAATAAAGTAAAAGATATTAAATCAGCTTTTCAAGAGAGAAGCACACACTAGATAGGATATAGAGTACTGTAGCTGTAATGACTAGTAGGATAAAACACATAAGATCACTGTGTGAGGATGTGTGTAATTTACATGATCGAGAGTGAAGGAAGTAGATCATGAGACAGGATGTTATGCAAAGCACATAACTAGACTTTTGCTCTAGGGGCTTCCAACTCACTATACTCTATCATCTTACTCTGCTTTTTCCAAAGCCATATTTGTAGACAAGAAAGGATTACTATCACTATTTAAACGTTAACGCCACCATCCCCCCACACAAATGATTTCTAAAATGTATTTATCATCCTTAATTCCATAGCTTTCCCTAACTAACTAATGTCCAGATGCACACATAGACCAAAATCACTGAGTATCTAGGAAAGATCTGCAACTGCAGTTGCACAATAAGCAGACATTTTAAGATATGTTATAATGTACATTATACATCTGAGATTAAGTCTGGCCCCAAAGCACTAAAATTGGTTTAATGGGTATTTTCATTATTAGGATCCTCAGAGAGACAATTTTAACCAATGATTTGCTACACAACCCACAACCCTGCAGGGGCTGAAGCCCTGCGATCTGCGGCTGAAGCCAAAGCCTGAGCAACTGAGCTTCACAGGGCCCTCTGTGGTATGGAGTCCAGGCAGTTGCCCTCCTTGCTACCCCTTAACGCCGGCCCTGGCTTTTATATGCAGAAAAACAGTAGTTGTGGCACAGGTGGGCTGTGGAGTTTTTATAGTGTGTGTACGTGTTTGGGGGGGGGCGGGGTGCTCAGAAAGAAAAAAGGCTGAGAGCCCCTGGTGTAGACCAGGCTAAGGAGAATAATTATTCTTCTTAACCTAGGTCTAGTGTTTCCCAATTTATGTAACATTTAATCGCATTCTTCAGCTTCTTTAATCAGTTTAGTCTGAACAAGTGTACAAGGAGTCCTCAGACTTACGACACAATAGGTTCCTTACAATTACATCGTAAGTCAGAATGTCGTAATTCAGAACTGCAATCTACTCCATTGCAGGACCAAGAGTCATAAACTCGAAACCTATAGTCGTAAGTTGAATCAGGTCGTCAATGTAGAAGCGTCGTAAGTGCAGCCTGGCATAAGTCGAACGTCATAAAGTTGAGGACTGCCTGTACTGTAGCTCAATTCAGGGTATGTCTACACTATGAAGACTATACTTGCATGGCTAGTTTGCTGTAGCTATGCCGGCATAACACCATAGAGTAGTGCAACCTGCACCGACAGAAGGGGCTTTTCCATCAGTGTAGAAACACCCCCGCACCCCTCCACCTCTCTCCATCCTCAGCCACAATAGCTACATCGATGGAGGAATCCTTCCATCAGCATAGCCACCCTGGGGGTCTGGCTGGTATAGCTATCACACTCAGGGGTATGATTTTTCACATCCCTGACCGATGAAGGTATGTCGGCCTAACTTAAGTGTAGACCAGGCCTTATAAAAGGCCACCTACTTAATATAGAAATAAATTCAAATGAGAAAATTAATTTAGAAATATTTACAAAAAACAGTTATTTCTGTACAGATTCATGCTCTGCAGAGGTCACTACCTATTTACCAATATTAAATGATTTTGCCTCAGTAACTAACAACAACATTGATGACAGACACCCCTCCTCCCCGCAAACTAGTACAACAACAAAACACTAATATACAGATGCATCTTGTGTTATGTTTTCTTTCTAGGCTTATTACTCATTCTTGCAATCTTGTCAGATATTGAAATTTGCATTTATGGAGCCCTGTTAATGTTATTGTACCAAATTAACATAACGCACTGCATCTATCAGTCTTGGAAGGTCATTAGTGTAGCACAGTTTTACACTAATTTTGCATTTTTATCTAATAATCCACATCAACTCAGGCCACAGAACGTATTGTATACTTAAATGGTTTGTAATTCACAAGCAAATTAAATACATAATTCTTTTAACAGTCTTTTCCATCTGGAGAAAACCTGAGACTGAAACTTTACAAAACAATCTGTGGATTACTTAAGGACAAAAATAAAACAAGTAAAAAACCTATGAAGATTAAAATAGGAACACAAAAAGGTTGCACTATATGTTGATTCCAGTTGATATGCACCCTTTGAACCTTCTGTATTTTGAAATATGGATGCAATAAATTATAATGGACTAGGCTAATGTTTTTGTTTCACTGAAATAGAGTGATTTCAAAAGAAAATGAGCACAAAATAAACTATATTATAAATATGTAGTGGTCAAATTTTGTAGTTTACCATCTCAAGAGTCTCTACCTCTTACCCTTTCATACGAACTCCACTCTTACCCCGCTCCTGCCATTAATTCAGCATTAGCTAGTTTCAATCACTTTCACTACATTTTACTTGAAGGAAGAAGGGGGGTGTATTTGTGATGTGCTTCCTTATTTGACTCTTTGTAGTAAAACGCCTACATAAATTTGTTTCATGTCCTCCAATATTTGTTTTTTTTTAAAATAAGCTTTTTTTAAAACGTAGCTACTCTATTGTTTTACCTTGAACTCATCCTCAGTAGTTTCCCTGAAGGATCTAAACCAAACAGCAATGTAAACAGTGTCCTGCTAATAAGTACTGTACTTTAGATGTAACGATTCATATCATCGAGCCTTACTAAGCCACCTACTCTCCCCTCTGAGAATCCACCCAGGATTTTTTATTATGGTACATTTGATTGCATTCCTAATTTTGTAAATACCTAAATACCAAAGTGACTGGGGCTAGATTAGGTTTAGAGTGTAAGTGGTTACAACTCCCAGTTGTGCCAAGGCTGAATTTGGCTCACATCATTTAGTCCAGTGTAGCGTTAAAGCAACACAAGTGATGAAGCTTTCACAGCTTCCTTTGGGAGAATATTCAACAGAACACCACTTCTTCCCATCAGAAAGTTTCCCCTCATTTACCCTTTACTTTTGAATGAATTTACAGTAACCTACTCCTCCTTTTATTGGGTTAAATAATTCCTTTCCTTCCTTAGCGTTTGCACTCTTCAAATATTAGAATGATGGCTCCTCCTCCCCTCCCATGCGACTTACTTGGCACTCAGTCAAGCTACAGATACAGGCCTTCTCTAGACTCAGAGTTTGCCCAGATTACTGTCATTGATGGTCAATTAACAACATAGCTACACCAATGCAAGCCCCTGGCATGGGTAGCCAAAGCAACTTTTTGCACCAATGCAAATAACTCCTGCGTGAAACTGCAGTAAGCTCCGCAGACCATGTCTGTCCATATCAGAGATTGCAAAGGTGCAGTTACACTGATGGCTGCAGTCAGTGCAAAAGCCCATTACAGACAAAGCCTAATTCTTCTTCTTTCCCATCGGAAATTCCATGTTGCCTTCTCCCTTGCCCCAATCATTCCCATAACTCTTTTCTGAAATCCCTTAAACTCAAGCATAATATTCCTGGCATGGATCACTGGAGAGTTGTATGGAGAGTGACTAACATCTCTCTGCATTTTTGCATGCCACCTCTGGATGCCATTCAAACTTGCATCACCCTTTATTATTGCCATATCTCATTACGATTTGACATCTAATTTACTGTCTGCTCTCACCGCTTGATCTCTTTCGGTATTGCTGCATTTTCTTAATGGAAGGGAGAAGTGAGAGGGGAATAGTTTCAGAGGAAACTGATTTTTGCACATTTGCTATGCAGAAGTGAGGTTAAATATCAGTATCTGTGGTGGATCACATTTAAACAAAGAAAATACAGAAGCATCGTAAGAACTCTTAATGGATGTGACAAGGAGCACCACAAGGTGGCACCCTAGTGTTCCTTAAGGGCCTGATTACAGTGCACAGCGCAGAAGCAGGGCTGATGTACTGCTGAACTGGGCCACCCCTGAGAATGCTCATTCACAATTTAAAAGGGACCTGCAAAGCATTTCAAAAAACAAAAGTTCAGTCTGGAGGGTGAACATTTGACAAAGTTATCAGCAGTTGAAAAATGGCCCTTTAGAATGGAAATGCTTATTAAACGAACTACTGCACAGCCATTCCTTCGTGCTCCAGCTGTAAGAACACCTTGCACTTTATAAACATTAATGAACGAATCCTCACAATATCCCTGTGAGGTAGCTAGAAAGAACTGTCACCATTTTAGAACTGGGGAAACCGAGGCACAGATCTTCGGTGATTTGTCCAATATCAAAACTCAAGTGAGTGCCAAAGCAGGGAATGGAACCTAGATTTCCTGACATCCAGACTATGTTATTTCCCGATGGCAGTGACCTAGACTTGAGAACAGTTTTCAACAACCCTGTTAATCAAATTGTGTCCTGTTTACACTTGGTGCAAAGAAGTGTTAGTTAAAAAGTTTTATATGGGCTTATGTTACCAACGAGACCTTACTATGCTCTACCAGTAAGGATTCAGATATCTCTAGGGCCTTAGCTACACAAGAAAAGCTAGGACCCATATTATAGCACTTCCACCAATGGCACAGCTGCTTCACTGGTAACAAAAGCTAGAGCTCAGGTGTTTTTACCACCATATCATGACTACTGACGAGGTTTCATGACACAGCAATAAAGATGAGTGAGGCAGGTCTACACTACTAATTTAGCACTGTGCAGCCACACTACAGGGCCTTGTCAACATTAGCAGATTTTCTTAAAATTTCTTCACCATTCCTGCCACCTGTGTGAGATAAATTACATGCTATCACTTGACGTTTGTAAGGATTTTCCTGGTCCCACTTGCAGGTGAAGGGGGTCTGTATGCGATCTGGATCTTCTTGTGTGGTTAGTCTGCAGAGACCCTGCCTAAAGAAAAGATGAGATGAGTTGTGCTTCTCATCCTTAGGGAGCAGCCTGTGCAGTTCCAAGGTTTTGTAACCTGATGAGGGTTAGATGACAAAATAGTTAGAACACAGAGCAGCAGCTGGGATTTTGTCTACACCGGTACTCCCACTATTGCTATTACTGGTGAAGCTCGCCCTGAGGTAACAACAGAGGGAGGGGAAAAGCCTAGCGTAGACTTGGACAAAGTCTTCCTCTGAACATATCAACAAGGTACACAATTACAGAAATATTTTCCCCTCACATAGCCCTGCAGGATGTATAAGATAGCTTGCTACTGTATTCTTGATGGTATGTGTTTATTTCTGCTTGTGCGCAGCCTAAAAACATATTCAGCCACAAAACTAAAAATGTCTACCCCTCCCATTCTCTGGCAGTCTCATCATCTTCTCTCTATATACACACACACATACATTATATATACCAGGGGTTCTCAAACTGGGGGTGGGGACCCTTCAGGGGGTCACAAGGTTATTACATGGGGGGTCGTGAGCTGTCAACCCCCACCCCAAGCCCCACTTTGCGTCCAGCATTTATAATGGTGTTAAATATATTTTAAAAAGTGTTTTTAATTTATAAGGGAGGGGTCGCACTCAGAGACTTCCTATGTGAATGGGGTCACCAGTAAAAAAGTTTGAGAGCCACTGATATATACATATACACATACACACACACACACCACTTTACAAATTCTTGTCTTTTGTACTACTGCCCAGGTTGCAGAAATAAATGGCATTACATAGGTGTGAGAGTTTCCATGTATTAGCCTTTTTTATATTCCATTCCCTGAAGCTTAATTACATAACAAGGCTGGAAGCGTGGAACTGACTTGCAATTCTAAAAACCCCAGCCTCATGCACCTTACAGTTTTTTATGCTTCAGCTTTATTTTTCATGATCATATGCATATATGCTCTTTTATAGAAAAAATCATCATCATCCCCAGCTTCATTTGTTATGCTGGTAACATTTTCTTATGCAGAGGTGGCACACTTTCCCACTTCTGATACCGCTGCAGGTATTAATGTTGGAATGACAGTCAGTCATGGTTACTACGTCCTTCTTCATACACTGAGCCTCTCTCCAGGTTTATAGGCAATTGACAGCCGCTCCAGCTCATCAGACTAGAAGCAGCCTGGTGTGCTATATAATGTTGCTGTTTCTACACTGAGATGGCTGGAAATAGATTTTGCTTTTTGCAGTGTTTTTCTTCCCCATTCTACTTTCATCATTTTAAGAAATGTCAGATTTAATACTTTGTACTTCCTCAATGAGAAAGGGTTTACACACACACACACACACACACACACACATAGGGTATAGCATGCACACAGCTGTTATGCAGAGTTGCTGAAAACAAAAAACAAAACATAAAACCCTTCACCCTGCAGACGTGTTAATGGAAATTATATTTGTTCCATAATGAAAGAGTTTTAGAAAGTAACTCTGACACCCATTCCTGTTTGCTTTTTGTAATCAATAATTAAATGTCTAGGAGTTTAGCATTTTTTGAAAGATGCCAGATTAATAATCCTGGAGAAGTAAATACTTCATTTCATTTTCTCCACAGCGTAGACCAATTGAAATGCAAAGAAGAGTTTATGGGTGATAAACTATGGAAATCCCCAGACTCTCAGGACTTTCTCCTAAAGCAGCCAACATAATCTATAGCCAATGTTACAAGTGTAAGTCAAGCTGTTCTAGCTCCCTTGATTCTTTCTCCCCAGCCCATAGGGAGCCATTCAAGTCCCACTACACGCAACCTTCTCCCTTCCTCATATAGGGAACAAAAGAAAGGAATCTTCCCAGCCTTCTGACACTATAACCACTTAACTAACTTGGGTTCTGGATATTTTTCCTTTCATGTATTGTATTGCCATTGATTACTGTTCCCCCTCCAATGTGTGGGTACATCCCCTCAGTTGCCGAGCTGCACTCTCCTACTTTTGCTCTTCTGCTTCCTCCTTTTCCATTTCCACACAATGTAACAAAACAACAAAACAACACTGAAACTAACACAAACTTTTCTTTGAGGGCTCCAACATCACCTCTTCCACAGAGTGGAAGAAAAAAACAAACTACACTCTCTGTCTGGTAATTATGTACCCTGAAATTTCTTACTTGATTAACAGTGAGAATTGAAGATCGCTTAGGTAGCCCTCCAATGGCTCAACCAGTGCTGACCCCTGCCGCCTCCCTCCCCCACAGCTTAGTAATAAGTAGCAACATCTCCCATGGAAAACATACAATAGGTTCTTTGTCAGGCATTTTATTCCTATATACCATGAAGGTCAAAACAATGAGGCTTCAACAATGGACCTATTCCCCCATGTAGGGTATGTTGAATAGATGCCTTCTTTTACCAGATAATCTAAGTATACACACTACATCTACCTGGTCGAGCTTTTTATACTGCTGGAGAAATCTTTGTGCATAACTTTGAAGATTAGGCCAATTTCAAATATTCTGACAGTACCATTGATGGCTGAATTACTTATGTTCCCTTGTTTCTAATAGCTAGCTAAAAAGAATGCCAGTGTTCAGGAACCCCTACACTTGAGAAAATTACTTGGGTGTCTAATGCCCAGAATAAGCCCAAACAAACAAACAAACAAAAAACAACCTTTCAACTCACGCCCCACCTCTCACACATTTTCTTGTCTACCTGTGTAGCCTGACCTGCCTATAGGGGAAAATGTCAATTTATTTACAGGATAAATATTATATTGTAATTATTTTTCTTGAGTAGCGACGTATTATTTGTCTAGCATTGTTCCATCCAAAAATGAGACTAACCACACCAAAACTGAACAATATTCCATCTACTCTGGTCATCTATGACAGCAGTCGATACTGGAGACTTCTAAGGAAGGCATAACATTGCAGTAATGCTCCTAACTGTGCAATAACTTCCAGACCCCAGCTTGTAAGATCAGTTGAAATAAAAGTATTAATAGGTCTTCTAATTGCAACTTCAAATGACATTTATATAAACTGTAAATGTATATAAATTACTAAACTGTTTTGCCAGAATTTCAGCCTATAGCAGTGAGTTCCAAATTGATATATTCTATCTTTTTTCCCTTAAATATTGCATTGTGAAAAACCTAAAGGTTGCACAGTAAAACACTCCAAAATCAAGAAATGAAAGGCTGTACATGCCACTGTGCGCCTTATATTAGTCTTTAGTTACAAAGCCATCTCCTTTTTTTATTCATAACATTTTTGACCTAAGCTGTGCCTATTCAATGTGCACCATACAAAACACACATCTAGCAAAATGCACAGTGAATATGACCTAGCCCCCATGGAAGTTAAAAAACATCCATTTCCAACAACTTAAACGCAGGTCAAATGTTCAAGAAAATGGCAGACTCTGCTTCATTATAAAAGGGAAATCACAGTCCCTTAAATCTAAGAGCAGCAGAGAATTCTGCTCTAGAACTTTAAGTCAGATGCAGGGTATAAAAGCATGTGTACTTTACTTGATGCTCGGGACCTGACTATTTTCTCAGTGTGATCACCATTTGGAAGGCTCAAATGTTTTATTAACTGCTCTTGCCTTTGACAAACTAGTTTAAATTGAGTTTTCTTTCAATATAACCTTCAGATGATCATTGTGTGAACTCTGCACAGCCCATGATGACAAAGTGGTTTCCCAGGCCAATTCTGGGAATGACATCTGGTTTCATAAGCATTAAGCCACACGTCCTTAAAGCTTCCTAACTGTAGCCCATTTAAAAATTGGACAGCACCATCAATTTATTTGTTTCATGTTAATTTCTCATTACATTGAACTTGAATCAGAAACCCTCTAATTCATCTTACCTGATATACCTATATAAACTACAAAAGGGTAAAGCTAGCTGGGTCTTCCTGGAACTTTACTGTTTACTATCATTTAATATTTTATTTTTAAAAGGAATTTCATAGAGGAGAGTCCATCAATGGCTTATAGCCAGGACGGGCAGGATGGTGTCCCTGGCCTCTGTTTGCCAGAAGCTGGGAATGGGGAACAAGCAATGTATCACTTGAGGATCACCTATTCTGTTCATTCCCTCTGAAGCACCTGTTGGAAAACAGGATACTGGGCTAGATGGACCTTTGGTCTGACCCAGTATGACCGTTCTTATGTTAATTTCCAGAGGAGGAAAAGCCAAGGCCTCAAGGAGGGTGGCTTCATGACCTACGTTTGGTCTGTAAGAGAAGTACTGGCCTTGTTCGATTAGGATATTAGTGGGTTTGCAATGTTTGGTGTGTCTCCTTGTTGGCCAAATGCTAGTTCAGATTGTTTGTGGATGAGGCTATTGATGTAAAGTCAGCCAGGAACCGTGGTTCGGTCCAGGCATGTGTAAGGATATGTCTACGCTGAAATTGGAAGCTGAGACTGCAGCATGCGTAGCCATACCTGAGCTAGCTTTGATCAAGCTAGCTCACTAAAAATAGTAGCGTGGCCATGGTGGCACAGGCAGCGGCACGGGCTAGCCAGCCGAATGCATGCCCAAAGTCCCAGGCAGGATTGTACTTGGGCAGCTTGCCAATGCCACCAACTGTGCCACCATGGCCACACTAATATTTTTAGCTAGCTTGCTCAATCAGAGCTAGAATGCATATGCCTACACATGTTGTCCCAATTGCAGTGTCTTCACTAGGCTTTTTTCTGAAAAATGCTCCACCATTACTAGTGCAGTTCCACCAATGGTAGAAGAGGAGCAAGAGCTAACACAGATAAAAGCTCCAGGAAGCCCCTAAATCTGCTCCTCACAGTATACGCACTGTGATGGTTAAAAACACTGGCACCCCCATCCACTAGAGCTGCACCACTGTTGGAAACGTTGGGAACATTTTCAGAAAAAAAGCTTGTTGTAGACAAGGCTAGGAGCCTTACATATTCAAGGACTGCCCTATGATGCAGGGTATCCACACACAGATTTTCTTCACATTTGCTCAAAGGGCAGTGAGTAAGTTATTATTTAAACAAAACCAAAAAAACCCAAACCATCAGCCCCTTCTAGAAGGGCTCTTAAACACGGCTGTAGCCAAACAGGTTATCATCATGATGGTTTGGGCATTAAACAAGAATGGGGCTAAACAATGTTAGAATTATCATATTCCAGTCTAGACAAGGATTGCTGTACTTTTAAAAATTACAGTTTCTTTGGTTTTTAGTGCTGTTTTAAGATGTTCTGACCCAATTCACTCCTGATAATAATCATTTACTATTCTATATATAGCACTTTCCATCCAAATTGCTTTAAAAACTTTTAGCTAGAACTCCATCTAGCTGCAACTTTGGCCTTGTCCACACACACACACACACACACACACACACGTTTAATTAAAGGTGTGATCTTAAAGTGATTTTGCTAAAAAAAAAGGTGTACAATCCCATATGAACACTTACTTTAATTTAAATATGGTTTATATTCATTTAACTTCCTCTGGTAAATTTACAGGGGCAAGTTAAATGGATATGCAATTGTAAAGGATTTACGTGTATTCACACATGGATTTGCACTGGTTTAGCTATATCAGTTTTTAATACGACTATTTCCCTTTGTCTAAATCTTCCTATCGTGACTTGCCATTGCTAGAACTCATCAAGTACTACTGGTATACAATCAACAAGTATATAATCAATGAATAATGGTGGTATGATTTACCAAATTATCTTATCCAGTATTTGATCTTTTTTACTAATGCTCAAGAACAAGCGATAGATCAAAATTCATTGTTCATTCAACGTCTGAACTGCCAATAATTAACATTTTAAAAATCATGACCTGTTTGTGAGTAATTGGCTACAAGAAAGCAGGCTACATTTATCATCTGTAATGAATAATTGACCAGATCTAGAGCAGTGGCTCTCAACCTTTCCAGACTACTGTACTCCTTTCACGTCTGATTTGTCTTGCGTACCCCCAAGTCTCACCTCACGTAAAAACTACCTGATTACAAAATCAGTCATAAAAATATAAAAGTGGCACAGCGCACTATTGCTGAAAAATTGCTTACTTTCTTATTGTTACCATATAATTAGAAAATAAATCAACTGGAATATAAATACTGTACTTACATTTCAGTCTATAGTATATGGAGCAGTATAAACAAGTCATTGTATGAAATTTTAGTTTGTACTGACTTCATTAGTGCTTTTTATGTAGCCTGTTGTAAAACTAGGCAAATATCTATATCGGGGTTCTCGACCCCTCAGGGGGTCACAAGATTATTATGTGGGGGGTCACTACCTGTCAGTCTCCACCCCAAACCCCATTTTGCCTCCAGCATTTATAATGATGTTAAATATATTAAAAAAGTGTTTTTAATTTATACGGGGGGGGGTCGCACTCAGAGGCTTGCTGTGTGAAACGGGGTCACCAGTACAAAAGTTTGAGAACTGATCTATACGAGTTGATGCACCCCCAGAGGTACACATTTCTCTGGTTGAGAACCACTGCTCTAGAGAATCATTCCATACTGAAATCTACCACAAGGTTGCTCCAAAGTCCAGATTTATTTTATTGTATTCATCTCGCACATACAATCATCTATATCTACGTACATGTGGCTCATATACGATGTACGTTTTTAAAACAGAATTTCTAAGAATTCTCATTACAAGAATAAGAATCAAGCTTTTGCTACATAAGCGAATGCAGCATTGTCTTGTTCACAGCCTTGCAGAAAACTGGCTCCAACTGAACAATGGAAGCATTAAAGAACTGAATTCTACCCACCCCCAGCCAGTCACATCAATGGATTGTTAACTTCATAATTTAGATGAAGCATTAAAATGTTGTTGTTATTAAGCACAGCAATCAAGAGACAGACACTCAAACATAGTTACCACACTTTTAAAAAACATTCCCCCCCATGGTGAGATCTTTGACTATTAAGTCTTCAAATGCATCATCTTCTTGTCCCTTTTTTGAGCCTAGAAGAAGATTATTTTTTCTTCTTCTTAAATCAGAGTCCCTCCTAAAGAAGTAGGAGTCCATATCTAAGTGTTGGGGTGAAATCCTGGTCCCATTAAACTCAACTACAAAGCATTCATTAACATCAATGGTACCAGCACAGGTAGGGTTGCCAACTTGCTAATTGCACAAAACCAAACACCACTGCTCAGCCCCCTGGCCCTGCCCCCACTCACTCCAGCCCCCCCCCCCCACCTTGCTCTCCTCCACCCTCACTCACTTTCATTCGGCTAGGGCAGGGGGTTGGGGTGCAGGAGGGGGTGAGGGCTCCAGCTGGGGGGTGTGGGCTCCAGGCTGGGGCCAGAAATGAGGGGTTCAATGTGCGGGAGGGGGCTCCGGACTGGGGCAGGGGTGCAGGAGGGGGTGCAGGCTCTGGGGTGAGGATGAGGGGGTTTGGGTGCAGGATGAGGCTCCGGGCTGGGGTGAGGGGGGATTAGAGTGTAGGAGGGAGTGAGGGCTCCGCCTGGGAGAGCGGGGTTTGGGGGCTGCAGGCTGGGGCCGAAGGGTTTGGAGCGCAGGCGCAGGCTCAGGGATGAGGTAGAGGGTTGGGACACAGAAGGAGGTGTGGGCTCTGGCTGGAGGTGTGGGCTCTAGGGTGAGGCCGGGGATGCGGGGTTTGGAGTGCAGGAGGGGGTTCGGGTGCAGGCTTTGGGAGGGAGTTTGGGTGCGAGAGGGGGCTCAAGGTTGGGGCAGGAGGTTTGGGGTGCAGGAGGGGGTTCGGGTGCAGGCTTTGGGAGGGAGTTTGGGTGCGGGAGGGGGCTCAGGGCTGGGCCGCGGGAGGGGATGCGGGCTCCAGCCGGTCAGCGCTTACCTCAGGCGGTCCCAGTCGGTACTGCAGCAGGGGCTAAGGCATGTTCGGTCCCCTATGCGGAGGCGTGGCCAGGTGGCTCTGTGAGGTGCATGCTGCCCGCATCCGCAGGTGCCTCCCCCGCAGCTCCTATTGGCGCTCAGGGCAGGGCCAGCACATGGAGCCTCCCTGGCCCCTGCGCCTAGGGACTGCAGGGACATGTCACCGCTTCCGGAAGCTGCACGGAGCCAGGGCAAGCAGGGAAACCTGCCTTAGCCCCGCTGCACCGCCGACCTGACTTTTAACAGTGACCGGAGTCACCAGGGTCCCTTTTTGACCAGGTGTTCTGGTTAAAAACCGGACACCTGACAACCGTAAGCACAGGTCAGAAGAAGAAGAGCTCTGTGTAAGCTTGAAAGCTTCTCACTCTCACTGATAGAAATTAGTCCAATAAAAGTTATTATTCTCAGGATCTTATCTTTCTAATTTTTAGACTGTATGCTTTTGGGAGCAGACACTGCATATTCCTTTATTTCTGTGCAGCACCTAGCACTATTTGGGCACTACTGTAAAATGAATAATGAAGCAATTTGCTTTAGGGAAGCACGGGGCAGTACGTGAGCTATCACATATTGCGATGTCTTTTTAGGACAGTAGCAGTGTTGCCAACTCTCTCGATTATGTCATGAGTCTCAGGATAATTATTGTTGTCCTTAAAACCCCGGCTCCTGGAGTCAAGTGGATGTGTGATCATTTCAGCCTTCGTTCTTAAAGAAAAAAAGGTTCTAGCCCTTGTGGCTGATGAGAAAGCTTCAAAATGTGACACACCCGCAGTGCACCCTAAAGGCTCAATGAGCAGAAGGCAAATAAAAAGGACACCCAATCTATTCTTTTTACATAATCTCGAGATTTTTGGTGAACCTGACTCACGATTTTTGAACATTTGGGGTTGGCAATAACGGGTCTGGTCAAAGGAGACTGAAGCAGTAGAAAGAGTTCTCATGACACCATCCAAGGAGGACGGGGGGGACCGGCCAAAGCCAGCAACAGGAGGGAGCACTGTTTAGCAGAAGAAGGGGAACTGTGATCCCCACTTCCCTCCTTTACTTAAACCTTTTCGTAAAGGGCTGGTCAAAAGCCCACTGAAACTACCATTCAATGGAATCTCTTCATCATCTTGAATAGGTTTTCTGATCAGGTTCTAAAATAACTAATTCTCACTCTCCTGCATGCACACTAAGTGCAGGAAGGTGGAAGGAGGGTGAGGGTGTAAAACTTCCAGACAGCGAATAGATTTTAAGGCCAGAAGGGATTATGATGATCATCCAGTCTGACCTCCTACAGAACATAGGCCAGAGAATTTCAGCATCAAGCCCATAACTTCTGGATCCTAAATGAAAAGTGTCCCGATTTTCAGGAAATGAGCACTTGCAGTTCTCATGACCATACATGGAAATTGTGGGGTGCTCAGCATCTCTGGAAAAAAAATCAGGACACTTATTTAGGTGACTAAATATGGAGTTCGTGCTTAATTTTAGGCACCCAAATTGAAAAAAAATTGCCAAAATAAATATGGCAAATATTACTGTACTATTAGGTTTATCACTCAAATGTGAGGTGTATGCTTGAAGGTTTCTCTTTCAAACTGATAAAATTGACTGAGAAAATTAGCACATTTTAACTTTCCTAGGAATCACATGAAAATACACCCCTACCCCAACTACTTTCATATTAAAGTCACAACCCACTTCAGTAGAATAAATCAATGTCCTGTGAAGGCCATGAATCACAATTATTAGCAAGAACAGTACTGCATCCCCTCAAGTTCTGCAGTTCACAGTATGACCCTTGAGGCCATAAAATTTCCTTTATCCTGAATTTATAGTGAATGAAAATCAAGAGAAAATGCCAATAATTCTGAACTGCCTCCAAAGAAGCATTTGGAGACTTGTAGACCTGAGGCTCCATGGAGATTTACTTGTATGGGACCATTTCTGCTACAGCCATGAAGTGGTAGAACAAAACTTAACAGGTGCTGCAATCTTTTGCAGATCTTGTGCGTGACAGAGAGGTCAGCAAATGGAAATATAATACCAACTTTCTTTAAAAAAAAAAAAAAAAAAAAAAAGAGGATGGGTCACAAAGCCACATTTTCCTTTCCAAGTCACATTTAATAGCAGCAGAAGAATCCTCCCTTAAAGCACTTTCAGAAATCACATCCAGAATTCACTTTCTTGCTATTGCAAAACACACTCCTTGTGAGTATCACATACATACATATAGGATGACAACTTTCTTAACAAAACAAAGCACTACACTATACTAGACTACAGGCCCAAGTATTACATTTTACAATAGCAATACTGCAGTGGTTTGTGTGATTACTGTACAATATCGTAGGGTTTTTGTAATAACGCTAGTATTAACTCCAAATATTATTTGCCTTAGTCCTTCATAACAGGTAATCTGGAAAGATCACACATGGCAGGGAACTGTATATTTTGAACTGTAATGGAAAAGTGGGGATTTTTTTTTTAATCTGACAATACATAGGGCCCGATCTCAGCTATTGTAAACTGATGTTGCTCCTTTGAAGTCAATGGAGCTATGCTGATTCACACCAGATGAGGATCTGGCCCATGACTTCAAGTGTCTATGTTCTTACAAGAGTTAATGATATCACTAACACCTAAATCAGTGTGTTTCTGACACTGCTTTGGAAGTGAGTGATATCAACTGCAGCCATGAAAGTGAACCCTGAGCTCTGTGTTAAGTAAAGGAGATTGTCTAAGTATTTTCTGTTACTGATTTGGGATCTTAAACAGCTTTCCTTTTACCTTTAGAAAAGGGGTTTTCCATATTTTCCATTAGAAAGTGATCACAATGTAAATCATTGCAAGTCGTCCAGCTAACACAGTCATGCAGAAAACTGTCTCAAGTCACCCAACAGCACCACCAATGGTGGAATCTACTTCCTCTTTCCGTCTTGTTCACCAGAATTAATTGAGATCTTTCAAAATTCAGTTGGAACCAATAAACCATGACTAAGCAGCAGAAATCCACACTAATAGCTCAGTGGGGGGTAGGGATAGCTCAGTGGTTTGAGCATTGGCCTGCTAAACCCAGGGTTGTGAGATCAATCCTTGAGGGGACCATTTGGGGATTGGTCCTGCTTTGAGCAGGGGGTTGGACTAGATGATCTCTTGAGGTCCCTTCCAACCCTAATGATTCTATGAATCAAAATGCTTTTCATAAAAAGACTGAGTAAAATGCATGCCTTATGTAATTCTATTATTATTATTATTCAACTATTTTTATTACAATGGCACATACAGCATCTCTATCAGGTGTTCTTAAAACTACAGTACCCACCAGGGGAAGTGAAGAAAAACAGACTGACAGAACCAGAAGGGTACCCAGAAGTCACCCTACTGCAAAGAAAGTAACAGAACATCACTAGCCATCACCTACAGCCGCCAACTAAAACCTCTCCAGCGCATCATCAAGGATCTACAACCTATCCTGAAGGATGATCCCTCACAGACCTTGGGAGACAGGCCAGTCCTTGCTTACAGACAGCCCCCCAACCTGAAGCAAATACTCATCAGCAGCTACACACCACACAACAGAAACACTAACCCAGGAACTAACCCCTGCAACAAACCCTGTTGCCAACTCTGTCCGCATATCTATTCAAGGGACACCATCATAGGACCCAGCCACATCAGCCATACCATCAAGGGCTCGTTCACCTGCACATCTACCAATGTGATATGTTCCATCATGTGCCAGCAATGTCCCTCTACCATGTACATTGGCCAAACTGGACAGTCTCTACGCAAAAGAATAAATGGACACAAATCAGACATCAAGAACTGTAACATTCAAAAACCAGTAGGAGAGCACTTCAATCTCCCTGGACACTCAATAACAGACTTTAAAGTCACCATTCTTCAACAAAAAAAACTTCAAAAACAGACTTCAACGAGAAACTGCAGAACTGGAATTAATTTGCAAACTTGACACCATCAAATTAGGCCTGAATAAAGACTGGGGGTGGCTGGGTCACTACAAAAAGTAATTTTCCCTCTGTTGATATTCACCCCTTCTTGTCAACTGTTGGGAATGGGCCACATCCACCCTAAATGAATTGGCCTCGTTAGCACTGACCCCCCACTTGGTAAGGCAACTCCCATCTTTTCATGTGCTGTATACTTATACCTGCTTACGGTATTTTCCACTCCGTGCATCTGATGAAGTGGGTTATATCGCAAGAAAGCTTATGCCCAAATAAATTTGTTAGTCTCTAAGGTGCCACAAGGACTCCTTGTTTTTACTGACTAACTACAGACTAACACAGTTACCACTCTGATACCTGTCAGCATTAAAAAGGGAGATTACGACCATAAAGACAATGTTCTCTTTGTTTGCAAATTAAAAAAAGTCACCTATACCATCCACTGTTTCATGAAAGGAGGTCTTGTGCATATTGGATAAAAAGACTTATGAAACAATAAGAGGAGTACAAAATTAGACACTCAGAAGTAACATGAAGGGGGGAATAACATGGGAACGCAAGGCTTGATACTCTGGGTATGTCTCAGGGAAACACATGCAAGAGAAAAACCAAAACTTCACCTCACACCTTTCAGGCCTTCTTTATATAACAAACCAAAAAAGGGCACAAATCCATATTATCCTTTGTGGTTTGCCTTTAACTTTATAATTAAAAAAACACTATAAAGCACTTCTGTATTTTTCATCATTTACAAAGCAGGCAGCAGTCCATATGACATTTATTTGCAGCACTTCCAATCAAATTTCCTAAAGAAAGCTGTAGCAAATATTGTTAGGAGCTGCCTTCGGACAGTGTAAAAAGCTAGCACAATATGTCACTATGGTGTTTACTTGGGTTAATCAAAGTATTAAATGTTTGACACTGTTATACCTGTAGTTTTATTCACCTTTCCATGAAAACAACGTATAGCTTTTTCCTCAGTAATTATATGTTAATAATAATGTTGCATTTAATAAAACCAATCCCTTTCACAGAACAAAAACTGTAAATGTTCTTTTCAGCAAGTTCTACTAAATTATTATTTTAATAAGACAACTTAGAGAAAAACAATCTGCTCAAGGCAGGGGCTATGTTTTATCCATCTGTACAGCACCATGTACAGCTATGGTTCTACAGCAAATAAAAATAATAGACCATGTTGCCACGGCTATAGGGCTAGCTGCACTTGTGCTCTGTCTGGTATCTCCAGTGCACACCTTCAGATGTACCAAATTCAGTCCATTTCACAGTCATAGTATTTTTAAAATAGTAAATTTCATGATTTCAGCTATTTAAATCTGAAATTTCACAGTGTTATAATTGTAGGGGTCCTGACCCACAAAGGAGTTGTGTGTGTGGGGGGGGGGGAGTCACAAGGTTATTGTGGGGGGGGTTATGGTATTGCTACCCTTAATTCTGCACTGCTGCAGGCGGTGGCACTGCCTTCACAGCTGGGCAGCTGGAGAGCGGTGGCTGCTGGCCAGGACTCCAGCTCTGAAGGCAGCGCCCCGCCAGCAGCAGTGCAGAAGAAAGGATGGCACGGTATGGTATTGCCACACTTAATTCTGTGCTGCTGCCTGCAGAGCTGGGCCCTCACTCAGCAGTAGCCACACTCTGGCTGCCCAGCTCAGAAGGCAGCAGCACAGAATTAAGGGTGGCAATACCATACCATGCCATCCTTACTACTGCGCTGCCACTGGCGGGGCACTGCCTTCAGAGCTGGGCACCCGGCCAATAGCTGTCACTTTCCGGCCACTCAGCTCTGAAGTCAGCACTGAAATAAGGGTGGCAATACCACAACCCTCCTAAAATAACCTTGCAACCCCTCCTGCAACTCCCTTTTGGATCAGAACCCCCAATTTGAGAAACACTGGTCTCCCCCGTGAAGTCTGTATAGTATAGGGTAAAAGCATACAAAAGACCAGATTTCATGGTCCATGAGGTGTTTTTCATGGCAGTAAATTTGGTATGGCCCTACCTAGGA
Source organism: Mauremys mutica (assembly GCF_020497125.1). Classification (NCBI taxonomy): domain Eukaryota; kingdom Metazoa; phylum Chordata; order Testudines; family Geoemydidae; genus Mauremys; species Mauremys mutica. The sequence goes on from NC_059073.1 coordinate 107,803,537, forward strand.
TGGAGACCCAGATAGTCCTAGCTCCTTTAGACATCTTCAGCGCCATCTGTGAATCTCAACAACTTCTCAGCAACAATTGCCTGACCTCTGCACAGAGAGGGAGTGTCTTTTTATCTGTTTATAGTCCTTTTAATCTGCTGGCCCCCATCACTGGCAAAACAAGCTGTGTAACTTGGCTGGAGCCTGGAGGTAAGATCTTGACAGTTAATAGTTCAGGCATAGTCTCTTAACCACCCTGAAGTATTTACTGGGCAGTAGCTTATCTAAAACTATTGTTTCTATTCATTTTTCCAACAGCCTGCTATTAAACCAACATATTCATGCAATAAATATCCCAATAACCTGGTCTACCTACAGAATTCATAAATTATTATAGGGCAACTCCACAGCCATCACACATGCTTTAAAAAAATCCAGACTTTATAATTTTGAGAAAACATCCTTAACAGGAACCTTCAGTCCAGCTTATTTGTTTTAAAATTCTACCTCCGGGGAATACCCTATAAGCTACATAGTAAGGTTCTATACCCCATGAAGGAGTGGGATGGAGACAAACAGGAAAATTCCAGACCATGCTTTGATCATTAGAACCACGATAATCAGAGCACTAGACCCATAGGCTACAGCCACTATCAGACATCACAAGACTGAACTATAGTACGTGCTCTAGGCTATTCTGAGCTTTCAGATATTTTTCTGACAGATAAGGATAATGCAAGTTAATGAGCCTATCAAATAAAACACAGTGATGGTACACCAGCTAAACAAAATACCTTGTTACATTACCTTTTCATCAACGTACAATAGTTAGGGAGATTCAGTGATGAACATCTCTCAGTCTCGAGCACTTGAATAAAACTGAAGAATATTATGACTAAGGCTATGATTTAATCATGAGTATTTTTAGTAAAAGCCATGGACAGGTCACAGGCAAAAAAAACAAATAGTAAAAAATCATAGCCCCATGACCTCCCCATGACTTTTACTAAAAATATGCATGACTGAATCTCGGGGCGGGGGCCGCCGCTCCAACCTCCGCCAAAGGGGGAGTCCCGGGCGGCCCGCCGCTGCTCCAGCCCCCACCAAAGAGGGACTCCCAGGGAGCCCATAGCCACTCCCACCGCCGGCGGGAGGGAGGGAGCCCCAGAACCAGCCGCATTGGCAGCTGCTCAAGCAGTCCCTGGGGCCAGTTGCCTGGGGCTGCCAGAGTAGCGGCCAGTGCCACTGGCTGCAAAACAGCCCAAGTAGCTGGCTGCAGAGCCGCTCTAGCAGTGGCTGGTGTGGCTATCCCCAGGACTGCCTGAACAGCTGGCTCCAGGGCCAGCTGCTTGGGCAACCCTGTGGTCAGCCACATTGGCCGCTGCAGAAGTCACAGAGGTCGCAGGAAGTCACCGAATCTGTGACTTCCGCAACCTCCATGACAGACACGGAGCCCTAATTATGACCTATGTCAAGCCATTCACATTAATCCTTTTCTGTTCTGACCTGAAGATATGCTCTGTGTAAGCTCAAAAGCTTGTCTCTTTCACCAATCAAAGTTGGTCCAATAAAAAGGTATTACCTTCCCCACCTCGTCCCTCTGTTCTATAGTCAGTTATGGTGGTGAACTACTTATCTCTGATCTGCAACATTAGGGGCAGAGGGGTGGAGTCTATATGGAATTCTACTTCATTCCACCCTCTTAGCATTTTCAAATGCATGCCTGCAGGGCATGGGGACTTCAATGTTACTGTACCAAGAACACTGAACTATTTGTACTTAGGAGGCTGATTAAATTCAATATTATAGTTAGTCATAGTTTGTTTACTCAGTGCCTATTGCCATGGGCAGATGATAGCTTGCTCTCCGCAAAGAAGGAGTTACCAGTGCTTATCAGTTATGGACCCCACTTCTATCCCCTACGAACCAGCCATGAAGTACTCAGGCCCACCCCACAGGTGGCTGAGCACAACACTAGATATCACCCAAAACCTGAGCAAGAGTAACTGGGTGAAAACAGCTAACAAGGGAAGTGTGTACATCATCTCTTGCCTTCATAAAGCCACCACAGAAGCAGTTGTGTCCACATTTGAATGGTCTTATGCAGAAAATAAAGTTAACTCTTCCACACTTGGCTCTGTACAGAACAAAGGCAGCCCAGTTTAATGACACTGCTTAAAAGTCCGAAAATATCAGCAGGTGAAGATTTTGCACATGCAATGAGAACAAAACTTCTCCACTTCAACCATTGCTACAGCATAAGAAGAAAACACATTCTATGGCCTTGTCTTCACGGCTAAGAAAAGGTGTAAGTTACCCCGAAGTGAAAATACATGTGTGAGATATCCCAAGGTAAAACCACAATGAAGACCAGGCATTCAGTTTTACCACAAAGTAAACTAAGCGAGGTCATCATTATACCTCCACCCGTATTTGACCTTGCCTAATTAACCTTGTGGTAAAACTAAAGTGCCTTGTCTTCATAATGGTTTTATACGGGGATAGCTCACATTTGTTAGTTACCCAGAGGTAAAAAATACACCTTTTCTTAGCAGTGAAGACAAGGCTTATGGCACAGTCTGGCATTCTCAGATGAAGTTTTCAAGACACCATTACTCCAGTAATACATCGGGGATGTCTTCACTGAAGAGTTAACGCAGGCTCTTACGAGGGTCTTGTCCCAATCCAGCTCCTGTTCACAAAGAAAAACTTTTTCATCTGAGTGTGGTGATGCTTTACAACTGGGCTACCTGGCCCATCCTGGGGTGTAGGCAAAAGCCCAGGCACTGCTTATACTCTGGTTGGTAACATGCCCAAATTGCTGTGAGGATGGAGGCTAAACCGCTTGAGTGCTGACTTTCCTCCAGTGCCTTCCCATACTTTCCCCTGTATGCCAGGAGGACAGACAAGTTCTCCTACAATTTACTGGGGGGGAACCCTAGAGTGGCTCAGTTTACTGCAGCACTAAGAACCATGGGATATGACCCCAAAAGTCCTATTGACACTCACAGGGGGAGTGCTGCGGTAGTGTGACAGTCAAATGGACACACTTGGGTAGGAATTTGTAGTGTGGCCACTCACATCTGGGTACCAACCACTTGAGTTAACATTGCAGTGAAGCCATACCCTGAATGAACATGAATTTTGCTTCATTCAGAATACTAAACTCACTTCATTTGACCTAGCTTTCTGATTGATAAATATATACCTACCTACCGGTGCGGGAAGAGGAGGAAGGAAAAATTAAGATATGTAAAACACTTGTACAGAAATCTTTTTAAAACATGGATTAAGGTGTTCCAACACAGGTGTGGTGAGCATTTAAAAAAAAAAAAAAAAGCCACACAGATGGTTTTCTCCCCTGCCATTTCATCTGTCACAGGCCATTTGTAAACTATGTCAGTCTGTGAGCATGACGCAGAGGGAGAAGGTTTCTAGGTGCTATGACAATACATGGTTATAATGTTCCATTATATCACCAGCTGTGTGACCCAGCCACTGAACAGCAGTATCTTCCAAAGCTTAATGGAAGGATGGTCTTATAATTAAAGCACTAGCCTAGGATTCAGAAGATGTGCTCAATTCCCAGCTGTGCCACAGACTGTTTGACTTTGAGCAAGTCACAATTCCTGTGTGCGTCTGTTCCTCATCTTTAACACATGAATCATAATACTTCCTTTCCCGCACCTTTTGTCTTGGGTATTTAGATAAGGTCTTTGGAGCAAGAATTATCTCTAACTATGGCCGGGTGCGGGACTGGAGGGAAATTGACCTAAGTGACGCAACTTCTGCTATGTGAATAATGTAGCTGAAGTTGACGTACTTAGATCTACTTACCACGGTGTCTTTGCCTCTCGCCCTGGTGGAGTACTGGAGTCGACGGGAGAGCTTATCGCATCTAGTTAAATCAACCCCCGCTGGATCGATCGCTGCCCGTCGATCCAGTGGGTAATGTAGACACGCCCTTAGTGTTTGTGCAGCACCTACCACAATGGGGCCTTTAGGCAGTACTGTAATACCACTCATAATAATAATACAACTAATACTTCTTGTAGCTTAATTGGGACCGTTATTTTCTAAGGGCAGATCATGGAAATGAGTCTAGCAGGCAAGTAAAGAGCCTGATCTCAGTCTAGAGAAGATGACAGAACCCCAACAATGGTTTAACTTCTATTATTTTCAGTATTCTATCGTGCCCACCAATAAAAACAAAAATCAACATGATTCTGTTCGAGTATTCATGAGTTAACCCTTCAGAGGCCTCTCCCACATGAAAATTAAAGTGATCCAGAAAAAGTCACCTTATTGATGCCAACAACATACTGAACAAGAACACTGTTAGTTTGGGTAAGAAGTCCAGTGAATTGTAGAGTTGTCTATATTTTCTTTTAGCTGGCACTCAAGACTGGCATAACCAAAAGAGTGTAGCCTTGTGACACATCTCTCTGACATGTAAGATTAGAAGCAAAAATGTATGGCTTTGTACTCCACCTAGCCCTGTAAGTTTCATGTTAACCCAAGTATCACTCAAGAACAAACTAAGACAACTCAATGCCAGCAAGTTTATCCAAATAGGTCTTGATAAGGTTTACAAAATTTCAGTGCATCATCTACAAGCAAATTATGGCTGGTAGCAGTCTTATTAGCAGTTGACAGTGCATTGACCACAAGTTGAAGGTTATGATCCGTCATTAATGCTCTTTGGTCTCTAGATAAATCCAAAGATGAAACCAGTGGAACAAATAACCCATGGCAACAACCTGGCCATTTCTGCCTAGCTGACCCATGACAGCTAGAGTGGGGATCAGACAGTTTGCCATCTTGAATAAGACTATCATCTAACTTGGCAGCTCCCTAGCAATCCAAATTCTGATCCACTCTCTCAAATATCAACTGACAGACATCATAGTGTGATCTGATCAAATTTACACTTCCGATTTATCTTTTGAAACACCTGTTGGCACTTCCATCCACAGCTGCTCACCAGCCAAACTGTAAATGTAACATCTTCGTATCTTAATGCACAGTGAAATGCCTCAAGTCAGGAACCATGACCCAGGGCTATTTGAGGTTGTCTGTAATTACAATGCCTTCTCTGGTTTCAGAGTAGCAGCTGTGTTAGTCTGTAACCGCAAAAAGAACAGGAGTACTTGTGGCACCTTAGAGACTAACAAATTTATTTGAGCATAAGCTTTCTCTAACATTGAAAATTTCAGAATGGGCTCATTTTTAATTAGCCGGTCTCAGGTCAAGTAACTATTAGTTTTCCAACTTCTACTAGCCATGAGAACCAACCAAGAATATTTAATAAGAAATATTTCTATGAGTCATTAAAAGTTAAGCATTAAAATTATTCAGCTCAAGCCTAAGTCACCACTATGTATTAGAGCGAGAGAGAGAATGCCATCTTAAAACTGCAGGTGATTTTAAAAAACAACAACCCACAACACTCCCCAGGAAAGAGAGTATATAGAAAGTCTCTCATATAAGCAGATCATCAATACCCCAAAAAGTACATAAATCTCTCTCATTTGGATCTTATTCCAATTTTTTTATCCAATCCTATTAAATCCATTTTTGATTTTTTTTTTGCCCACATTCATTCTTGCTGAACTATCCTTAATTTTCCTTGGTTCAGCAAGCCAATCTATAAACAGTGACAAGCTTCACAATACAGTGGAAACTAGGGAGACTGTTCAAGAAAAGTAGCAATAATTCACATACTGGACATATTTTTGCCTTGAGTTTAAACTACATTCATTAGACTCTATCCAGCATTAGCCTATTACACTATTTTTAATTACAATTGCCCGCCCCACAAAAAACAAAAACACCTGAAAAAAACAAAACAAAATCAAACTAATCCAAAACCAAGCCACACAACTCTTACTAACTCTAAAGTGTTTTACTAAAGAGCCCTTTGTAACAGACGCTGGAATGCAAATTCCCTAATGTTTGTCAGCAATGTCAGAGAATTTTTCACAAGCGCTCCTTGCCCAGATTAATTCATCGCTTACCTTTGTAGTCATTCTTCTCTCCACAGATCTGGCTTGCCATCAGCATGGACCCATTACAAAACTCTGATACATCTACAGCTCTAGAGCTTAACACAGCTTTTTGGGGATGTGGCTCTGAAGGGCCTTGCCAAGTCTGAGACAGTCCCCACCACCACCAGTTAGCAGTGTAGACCTAGTGCAGAAATTTATTTCACTGTGTCACGCTAAGTTTCCACCTCCAAGTTCATGGATTTGGTTGGAGATCCTTTTGCTGTGATCAGAAAAGCATGAATCAGGCTGACTGACATGATCAGGTCAAGATGAAGAATGCTGAACAAGTAGATGGAGCTGCGGAGCTTTTTGCTTGTCCCTCCAAGAAAGAAGAGAAAGGAGTATGTAGAAGAGAGAGGAATAACCACACTGGGTGGGAGAAGAAGAGAGAAAGCAAATTGTTTTTAACAACATCAAAAAGAGACACATACTAATCAATATGCAATAGTTTGATGTGATGAATTTGTTGAGGTATGATAGAACACCATACCTCAAAACACAAAAATGTCAGGGTGTCACCAATTATTTTATGGTTCTCATACACCATTTACAAACCAAGCACGTCTTTCCAGCTCTGCATATTTGAGTGCCATTGGTATTTGTTATTTTCTGTGTCCTAGACTTTTCACATTAAAGCCTAGTCCTTTCCAGTTCCCATCTTCAGCCAGTGAGTGCTATTAAAACTCAACATTTGCCACCCCCCACCATATTCAGGAACCTGGTGTTACTTATGCTGATTTTTTACTAGTAGCCACATACCTCATTGCAACAGGACAAATGCTCAGTTCCAGCTATGTAGAAAAGCTTTCCAGAACTGTGTGTGTGGAGAGTGATAGAAGATACAGGTACAATGTCAAAGGCTACAGCTCACTGCAAAACAGTTACCTATATCATTTAACAAACATGACACCCTTAATAGTACATTTCTCAAAATCATGGTTTATTTTCGTGAATATCTGAGCCTGATTCAATAACACCTTAACCAGTCTCAGTAACATCTATTTAGCCATCCTCAGGGCTGGTGCAAGGATGTTTCGCGCCCTAGGCGAAACTTCCACCTTGTGCCCCCTTCGCACCCCCGCCCTGAGGTGCCCCCCCACGGCAGCTCCCCCCCTTCACCCTAAGGCGCAACCCCCCCCCACAGCAGCTCCCCACCCTCCGCCGAGGCACCCCCCCGCCCCAGCTAATCCCTGCTCCGCACACGAGCACCCCGAGCATGCTGTGGCTGCTTCACTTCTCCCGCCTCCCGGGCTTGTGGCGCCAATCAGCTTAGGTGCCGCGAGCCTGGGAGGCGGGAGAAGTGAAGCAGCCACGGCGTGCTTGGGGAGGAGGCGGGGCAGGGGTGAGCTGGGGTGAGGAGTTCCCCTGCGTGCCGCCCCCCACTTCCTTGCTGCAGGCGGCCCTCCCCGTGCTCCCCTGCCCCAGCTCCCTCCGCCTAAATGCCGGCGGCAACCGGGGCGGCTGAAGATCCGGCCGCCGTGGTCGCTGCCGAAGAAAATGGCGCCCCCCAAATCCCAGCATCCTAGGCGACCGCCTAGGTCGCCTAAATGGTTGCACCGGCCCTGGCCATCCTCCTGTAACCAAATTTGTGACAGTACATAGTCTGCATGCTCACATAATTACACGTAAGTACTGCACTCCCAGAAAAGAGCACACACAATCCTTATTCCTTTTATCTACACCAGCAGTAACTTGTCTTTTCTTAAGCATCTCATCTGGCTCCCATCATTATAGATAGAGGTATTGACTTCAACACAACCTCTTCCACTTATCAAGATGTCAATTCAAGTGCATCTAATACTGTGGTACATTTGTTTCATAAAGCACTGGGGAGAAAGAGAGAGAGCACAAAGGTCCAATACCAAGGATGATCTATTATGTCTCTCAGACTTGACAAAAACCAGCTAATTTAGAGTGAACTCAGAATGGGTACTTTTTTTTTTTTTTTAAATAAACATATGGATCAGACAGAAATCTCACAGAGGTACATTTAACAGCTCCCCAAATTTATAGTACAGGATTAAGAGAGACTATCCATTGTAAATTATCTCTACCCTACTTTGCAAACATGAAATGGTTAGCAAAATTTGAGAATCTTCACATTTCAGAGCCTGGTAAAATAAACATTGTGAATCTAAATGCATTAACTGAATTACCGTTGTACAATGTTCATAATTAGTCATTTGTACTCCACCCCTCTCACTGTTCTGAGATTCCATCAAGTGAAATGTCAGAGAAATGACGCAAATCTACTTACAGTAGATAGAGGATTCCTGCAATGCATCTCCTGTGAACTTGTGTTTATTACAAATATAAGAGAAGGAATATTTCACCTTGACTAATCAATGAAAAATAATTTACCAAAAAAAAATTCATTTCCTAATATGCAATATTAAATTTGTCATGTGACAGTTTACATGGACATGTAATATCCGAACACTCAGTTACGGTCCTGGTTAAAAATATACCAATAGAATATTAAGATACTTACTCCTGACAGAATTCTGCACCAAAAAACTAAAAATTTTGTGCCAAAAAAATTAAAATTCTGTGCACAATATTTTAAAATTCTGCAAAAATTTTGCATATTTTGTTAATAAATAAATGTGGACGCTCCAACATGGCAGTGGGGAGCACAGGCCACTGGCTATATGGAGGTGGGCAATCACCCTGAAGCCTCTCCTCTCACAGGATAAAGACTCAGCAGTGAGGCTGCATCTGACCCTGACAGAGCAAGGGCCAGGCATGCCCCAGAAACCTCCCAGGGCCCTTCCTTTCTGCACTGGCTGTACCACCACTGCAAGTGAGAGGGACAAAGTGCTGCATGCACGCCCAATCTAGCCCCCAATGCAGATGTGGGGCAGGTAGGCTGAGCCGAGCACAATCCAAGTGTGAAGGAACTTAGTGTGAGGAGATCCAGATGTGGGGTGAGAGGGTTGTGTGTGGGGTAATCTGGGTGCAGATGGCCTGGTGGGGAGTCCAGGCGTGGATCTGGATGAACAGGGTCTCGTTGGGGGGGTTCTGGGTTCAGGTGGAATGGGAATCTGCAGGGGGAGTCTGAGTGTAGGAGTGGTGACGTTCCCCCTAGTGTGCCACCTGGAACTGGGGTACCACTAAGCCCCCCTAACCCACCAGCCTGGGATACCTTTACACCAACGGTTGGCAACCTTTCATAAGTGGTGTGCCAAGTCTTCATTTATTCACTCTAATTTAAGGTTTTGCATGCCAGCAATACATGTTAATGTTTTTAGAAGAGCTCTTTCTATAAGCCTATAATACAGAACTAAACTATTGTATGTCAAGTAAATAAGGTTTTTAAAATGTTTAAGAAACTTCATTTAAAAATAAATTAAAATGCAGAATCCCTCGGACTGGTGGCCAGGACCCAGGCAGTGTGAGTGCCACTGAAAATCAGCTTATGTGCCGCCTTCGGCACGCGTGCCATAGGTTGCCTACCCCTGCTTTACACTGTACTGCTGTGTCCAGCCTGCCAAGCCCTCTCCCAGGCACCAGCCTGCACTTTCACCAGCACATATACAGGTAGGGACATACCCAGTTACATGCAGGTACTGTGATCAGTTCTGCATGGGGAGGCTTCAGCTAAGGGACTTCCCAGCTACTCAAGCATGCACCCCTCTCTGGAGTGTAAACCCAAATTTATACCATCTTGCACTGCACAGAGAACTGTACAGCATAGCTCATGATATTCGCCCTCTCCCTCAATGTGGAGAGGAAATATACAGCAGCTTTCTATTCCAAGTTATGACTCCCACTCACACTGGTTTTAGATAAAGCAAAAACAAGTTTCTTAACTACAAAAGATAGATTTTAAGTGATTATAAGAAATATCAAATGGATCAAAGCAGATTACCTAGCAAATAAACATACACAAACTATGCTTAAGATACTAAACAGATTGGATATGAATAGCAAATCCTCACCCTAAGTGATGATACAAGCAGGCTGTATATTCTTAAGGGGGAAGCTTACAGCTTAAAATCCCCAGGTGTTCCATTCACAAGCTAAAAATCCCTTTAACCTGGGTCCAGCACTTCCCCCAGTTCAGTCACTGTTCCTTAGGTGTTTCCAAGAGTCTCTTTGGGTGGGGAGTCAGTGAAGAACCACGATGATATCACTCCCCTGTCTTAAATAGCTTTTGCATATGGCGGGAATCCTTTGTTTCAAAGCTTGGTTCCCATGCCAGTCAGTGGAAAAATACTGCTATTCCAAGATGGAGTCCAGGACCAGGTGACCTGGTCACATGTCCCTGTACTGTTACAGCAGCCATGAGTCGGAGCTGTCTGTAGCATCCTCGGGAAGGCTCCCCAGTGGGAGATAAGCTTCTTCTAAGGCAGGGGTTCTCAAACTGGGGGTTGGACCCCGCAGGGGGTCACGAGGTTATTACACAGGGGGTCGCGAGCTGCTCTTCCTGCAAGCAGTGGATAAAGCAGGCAGCTGCCAAACAACGTATAAGGGAGCATTGCGCAACTTTAAACGAGCATGTTTTCTAATTGATCAGCAACGTTAACCGGGACGACTTTAAGTGAGGAGTTACTGTATTATTAAAACAGTTTTTTTCAGTTTTTCCCTGGAGGCTCCAGCCCAAACCTGTACACCAGGGGTTCTCAAACTTCATTCCACTGCAATCCCCTTCTGACAACAAAAATTATTACACAACTGAGGGGGAGGGGGAACCAAAACCTGAGTCCGCCTGAGCCCTTCTGCCCTAGGTGGGGGGTTGGCAGAGCTTGAGCCCCAACACCCCAGGCAGGAGGGCCAAAGCTGAAGCCCAAGAGCTTCAGCCCCAAGCAGGGGGCTTGTAAACTGAGCCCTGCTGCCAGGGATGAAGCCCTCAGGCTTTGGCCCTGGGCTCCAGCAAGTCTAAGCCAGCTCTGGTGACCCCACTTTGGGGTCCTGACCCATAGTTTGAGAACCGCTGTTCTAAACAGCAATTTTATATCCCCTTAAGCTCAAGTCAGCTGACCTGGACCAGCCACAGGTCTCTTATCGCAATGTAGACATATCCCAAATGTCTTAAGGCAGTGGTCCCCAAAGTTTTTACCCCCCACCTCCCCTTACGCCTATTCTTTCCACTCCTCCCCCGAGCCGGAAGTGGGGCTGTGGCTCCGGGGGGGGGGGAGCACAGACAGGGGTAAGGGGGCTGAGGTTGGGGCTGGGGCCAGAAGCAGAGCTGGGCAGCACGCCTTCCCCGCCCCCTATGGGGGCTGCTCCAGGCCCCAGCCATGACCCCCCAAATGTTACTCCGCATCCCTCTAGGGGGCTGCGCCCCACAGATTTAAGACCTTTGGTCTAAGGGTATGTCTACGCTGCAATTAAAACCCCACGCCTTCCCCAGGTCAGCTGCCTGGGGTTCACACAGCTTGGGTTTAAGGGGCTGTTGTGCTGCTGTGTAGACGTTTGGGCTCGGGCCAGCCCAAGCTCTGGGACCCTCCCACCCGCGGGGTACAAAATAACTAGAGCGTGAATTAAAACTGATTTAGTTATTTTGGTTCCAGTTTGTGTGAAGACAAGCCTGTAAAGCAATGATGTTCTTGCTTTATAATTTAGGAAGGAGTAAATAGGCAACCACAAACCAGGCTTTTTGTGAAAATGGGAGAGGAGAAAATGGACAGCAGAATGGGACTATAAAAGCACGCAAGGGGGAAGTAGGGTGTATTTAGAAAATAACTTGTGTATTTTCCTGTTTATGCAAACTATATTCTGGATTAAATAAACAGGCTGCACTGATTCTAGAGTTAGGCACAGGGCTGGAAGTCAGAAATTCAAATTCTACTGGCAGTTGTGACTTAGCCTTCATATCAGTTTCCTCATCTATAAAATTGGGATAATAATGCTTTTCTTCCCTAGAGTGGATTTGAATATGAGGGTAGTAATATCTGAACCAAGCTTTGAAAAATGTGAAGCTCAGTATAAGTACTTAGCAGAATTATGCTGAAAGATCTTATGAGCAAACCTTTTTTTTAAGGTATAGTTGCATTAAAGAGAAGAAATTTGGGTTTGTGTCCTTCTTGGCATCTTTATGATGTGTAAAGAAGTCCTGAGTGTGTGTATGTATGATTTTTTTTCCCCTTTTGATTTTCAAATGAGTGGTGGAAAACGAGGAATGTCAAATAAAATAAAACATCTATATAAAATGTGTTATAGACGTGACTGTACAAATAAGTTTAGACACGATCCATGCTCAAGGAGCTTACAATCTAAGAAGACAAGTGACATATTCTAAGCTCTTTGGGCTGGATTGTGTCTAAACAGTTGTTTGTAGAGTGCTAGCTAGTGTGGTTCTGGTCCTGATTGTGGTTTCTAGGTGTTAATGCAATATCAATTTTAAATAATAAGGTGTCAAATGTGAATTTAGCTTTGTTAGCCTGTAATGGGACATGTGTCCTGAACCTTTAGCAAAGACAACTTTTCTCCCAGGTATTCAGGTGTTTGAGTTAAATAGGTGTTGACAAAAATCATAGTATTAAATTGCCTGGATAAAAATTGCTTTCCCTCTTTTAAGCATATTTAATATATATGTGGCATCTTTGATATCCTACCAATTCTACAGTAAAGTATAGTGTCTTCTAGGAAAAACCAAGTAGACCACACTTTAATTTATTATGTTAACATAAAACATGAGTGGAAAGAATAGTTAACAAAAAACCTTCAAGCTGCCTTTTAAATATCCATCCTATAAAAGCAATAAAGACCCAGGTCCGCATTTTTTTCTTTGTAGATCACCTTAAAATATTTATTTACTAAGTGGAATTAATGCTGAGTTGTTGGGGGGGCCTCTGCATCAGGAGTTCTGAGGTAGTAGTGGTAAATGAAAGTGCAGAGATTGTATGGTTAATGAAAACTATCATGTACTTATGTTCTAACCTAAATGAACTCAAAGTTATGGAGACAGATATGAGTCAAGGAAGCCAGCAGAGTATCAGAAACCTGGAAAAATCTCTGACTGGATGGGCTCAGGCGTTTGGTCACAAGCTGAGGTGGTTCAAAAGTTTTGGATTTTTTTTAAGCAGAATTTTTTTTATTGTTTCTTTAAACAATCAAACACAGCAAGCAGCAAATATTTGGCCACACACTTCTGAAACCCCATACCATATTTAGGTTTTGGCAGACTAATTTCAGCTTTTCAAATTAAAAAAAACAACAAATTTTGAAGGAAAGCAGACATTGTCCATGATTTTTTCTGCTTTTTAAAAACCCCTAGTTTTCGATCCAAAAAAAGTTTTGATGGAAAATATTTGTCCAACCCTTTTAATGAGCTTTAGTGCCTTTTAGCACTAGCTGATGCTGAGAACCAGTGATACCTTGTAAAGAAGTTTTCTCAAAACTGGGTTTGTGCCGAGATGCGGAAGGTTTATTTTTCCCAGGGCTGCCCGTGAAGGGGGGAGCAAGTGGGACAATTTACCCCAGGCCCCGCAGGGGCCCCCACGAGAATACAGTATTGTATAGTATTGCAATTTTTTTTATGGAAGGGGCCCCCGAAATTGCTTTGCCCCAGACCCCCTGAATCCTCTGGGCGGCCCTGACCCATACTAACTCCATGTGGTTGTGCGTCATCCTTTGGCAGCTAGACCACATATAGAAATTTATCACTCTGCTTTTGCTTCCGTACTATGAGCTATGGATCTTTAGCTCAAGGGATAACAAGGTCATAGTTTCACATTCGGAGGATCATTCAGACAATCCAAACAGGATATTATTACATTTGGCTATGCTGACTGTAACCACTAGACCACAAACTGGTTCCACAGTCAGGAACAGAAACCCAGAATACAGATAACCAGTCCTCAACTGTTATGTGACAAATATTTGTCTAACCAATTGGCAGTGTGCATGTGTTGTATCTCCTTTTATGGGCTGGTCCACACAAAAGAAAACAGCATGCTTTTCACTACAGCTTACTTTCATCTGTGAAATAGAAGAAGAATCTTCTACAGATCTGAAGGTTGTGGGTTCAAACCCTGAAGATAACACAGATGGGGATGGGGATGGGAAAAACCTACCACCACCTTATTTTTCCTCTGCCACCTTTTTGTCCATACTGGCAGTTTAAAAAAACAAATGCATTGTTCAGCTTGAAGCTGGACATCCACAAGCACAGCCAAGTTTAAAATTCCTTAATTAAAAAAAAAATTAAGGCTGAAAATGCTGCTGTGCAGCAGAAAGAGCAGCTCTGCTGTAATATACGAATGATGCAGGGTGAAGCCAACATTACAGAGCTTTCTTGAGCTAAGGTTAAAAATTATCCAATAACCTTTCTGCATATTCCGGTGATGAAAGCTCTGCAGTAGTGCTGAAGTGCACAGCTTCCAGCCTTTTATGTTTCAGAAGTATGCTATTTTAATTTAAGTGTGTGCACTATTCAGCTGGATACAAATGTTTAATTATTGTAATTATATGCATATGTACTTTATCACTGGTTTTTCTAATGAGGCTGGCAGTGTGATAGAAGCTTGGCATTTTATTCACTGTTTAATTTCCTTTTTTTATGCTTACTGTAACAGCTTGCTGAATGAGTACTGAACCAAGACTCTGATAAACAACAAAGGAAGTGGCACAGAAACACAGATCCTAATGGGCATTACACATATCCAAAAAAGCCTTGCTTGGTGCAGCTATCTGTGGGAGGGTGGAGGTGGGTGGAATACAAGCAGGGGATCCCAGGGTAACCTATTGGTCCATGAACAGATACACATTTACCCACTTTATTTACATTTCCCCTGCTATAGGAAGATTTCCCTTTGGAACTGCCTCCTTGCCGTCTGTCCTGGGCATCCGCAAAATACTGCTGTGGAGCGTTGCAGGACCGCTCTTGTGGCTTCCCTTTGCTTCCCCGTCAGAAAGTCATTTTTCAGCAGGGAAGCAAAGAAATCGATGGGGGACAAATTCTGTGCATGTGCAGTGTCACAGAATGCCCCCAGGAGTATATATAGTATAAATGGATACATCTGGCTTGAAAGTCTAAATAATTTCTAGGAGGTTAAATTTGGCACAGGATAAGGTTATCCCACATATATTTCCACATTTCAAAAATTCTGTTCACGGAGGATTTTACTGTTACACAGGGCAGGGTCAAGACTCTCTCAATATTCCTGCAAAACATGTTAATGAGTGGCAGCAACAGAATGAAAACATGCAGTCCTGCAACTAGCCAGAACTTCATGTTTTTACACTCTGTAGCTTCTACTAGATTTATAGGACACAAACTCTCAGAAGGACATGTCCAACTAATTCCTCCCACTTCCCCAAACAACACTTCTAGGAACAAGTACCTACCCCATAATCCTCACCAGGCCTGCCAGACTGAAAGTGACTTGGGTCACATCAGTTTCACTCTGTTCCTGCAGCTTTCAGCAAAGAGTGAATGCCAGTGTCACAAGTAAACTAGAACAGAAGAAATGTCTCACTTGCTAACACTTCTTTTTCCAACTTGAAGTAGAAGTAAAATTTACCCAGGAAGTCTTCATTAAATGAAGATATTAGGAATGGCAATATACAAAAACCTGTAGGAGAACACTTCAACTTTCCTGGACACACAATAGAAGATTTAAAGGTAGCCATCCTGCAGCAAAAAAACTTCAGGGCCAGACTCCAAAGAGAAACTGCTGAACTTCAGTTCATTTGCAAATTTGACATCATCAGCTCAGGATTAAACAGACTGTGAATGGCTAGCCAACTACAAAAAGAGTTTCTCCTTCCTTTGTGTTCACACCTCAACTGCTAGAAGAGGGCCTCATCCTCCCTGATTGAACTAACCTCGTTATCTCTAGACTGATTCTTGCCTGCATATTTATACCTGCCTCTGGAAGTTTCCACCACATGCGTCTGACAAAGTGGGTATTCACCCACAAAAGCTTATGCTCCAATATGTCTGTTAGTCTATAAGGTGCCACAGGACTCTTTGCTGCTTCATTAAATGAGACTCCACTAAAAAACTCTCTCTAAGGCTAGTTTTATACGTAAAAAGACTCTTCCCACACTGACCAGGCACAATGCTTTCACAGCCTCCCATTCACTAATGAAATCCTGGCAAAAAGTTTCCTGCTAAAAATAATGTCTGCCCACTATCATTTTCACTGCCTGCCTGGAAAGCACAACTTAATTACTAATTTATTAATTCAGCTCACCACACGGACTAAGCAGCCAAATGCCTAATTAATAGAAAAATAAAAAGCACCAGTGCTGATGTGTCTGCATTAGCAATCTTGAGGCAAGATTGCTGGAGGGCAAAAAGAGTTAGCAAAGCTGTCATAGGAGACAGACTAGGCTGACATTCATGGACTGTGTGACACTCAAACTTTTCATAGTACAAACTTATTCTAGATTTATTTTTATTTTTAGCACAGCTATCTGGTGAAGACTACACTTATCAGAAAAACTTCCCCTCTTCATATCACCTGTGACATTTTTTGCCAGATTTTAATTTACCTAAGACATTAAACATTGCAATAGTCACAGGACAAAACCCATCTACCAAATTCAAAATGCAAGCAATGAGATTGCTTGGAGAGGAAGGAAGGTCCTGTGGTTAAATCACTGGATTGCGACTCAGAAGAGAGATTCTGTGCAACCTTGTGCTGAGACTGTGACTTGCCGGTCAGTAAAGAGTCCTTTCCTCACAGGGGTGCTGAGAGGATAAATTCATTAATGTTTCTGAGGCATTCAGATATGGTAATAAACACCATAGAAAAGCCTATACATTAAACGACACGTGCTGGCAAAATTTACAGGCTTATTGTTTAAAAATTAAGCTGGAGCCACTACCTCCCTCTAAATAACTCTGTTCCATTATATGATAGATTGATTTATGCTCCCAACTCATGAGGAAAAGAGAACTCAGTTAAATGGGTCAACAGGAAGTTTAAAAGGCAAGGCACAAAATATCCCAAGGTCCTAGAAGAAGTACAGCCATGAGAAAGTGCTCATGAGGAAATAAAAACTTCAGTTTTGTGAACAAATGGAGAACAGAACTATCAGTGATAACGTGCTGTGTATTGATAGAAGAGGTAGAGAGAGGAAGGCTTAGCCCTGGTCTACACTACGAGTTTAGGTTGAATTTAGCAGCGTTAGATCGATTTAACCCTGCACCCGTCCACACGACAAAGCCATTTTTGTCGACTTAAAGGGCTCTTAAAATCAATTTCTGTACTCCTCCCCAATCACGGAATTAGCGCTGAAGTCGACCCGGCTGGAACCCGGGGGAGGAGGGGCACAGGGGTCTGTGTGTTGCTGTTGCTTCAGGCACCGCCCCCAGCAGCTCCCATTGGCCGAGAATGGGGAACCACGGCCAATGGGAGTTGCTGGGGGCGCTGCCTGAAGCAAGAGCAACACACAGAACCCTGTGCCCCCACCTTCCCCATGTTCCGGCCACTTCCTGGAGTGGTGTGGGGGCAGGCAGGCAGGGAGCCTGACCTTCCCCGGTGCGCGTCGGGCCAGAGCCAATCTAGGTAAATGCTAGGAGAGGGCAGGGGCGCCACAAGAAGCTCGCGGGCCCCAGAAAATAACCCTACGGGCCTCATATGGCCCGTGGGCCGTGTGTTTGAGACCCCTGTTCTAGACCCAGATGAATCCTCAACTAAATAAAGACAGGAACCAGTTCAAACTAGATTTAAAGGAAATAATCAATTTTGGTTCAGTGTACTAAAAGGAACAAAAAGGGAAGTGGTCAAGGGTGAAACAGTTACCAGACAAGAGGCCTACCCATTTTGCCTGGAAGGTATGCTGCTTAATCAGAGGTGACTCAGCAGCAACAGGAAAGATAAAAGGATCCATGATATCATTTCATGCAACTATATAATGGGAACAATTTTTAGCAAACTTGTAAAAATCTCACAGCTAATTCCTCTTATTCAGCTTTTAGAACAAGAACTAACTTGTGCCCAACTGCAATGAACTTTTACAGCCATCTTTTTTAGTTTTGTTGTCAGCATTACCATACTCATAAAACATAGGTTCAAACAGTAAACTTCACAGAAAAATGATTAATGTGCTTATATTAAGAAATCATGTTTGTATTTTGCATAGAAGTATCATTGGTATATGTTCTTGAACCACAAGGAAGGCCCAACCCTGCTGTCACTAAAATCGTTGGGAATTTTACCATTGACTTAAGCGGAAGCAGTACTGTGTCTCTAGAATGCAATCATATTGCAAAAAGAACAATTATTCAAACTTCCCTCAGGCCATTAAAAAGTGTTTGGTTTGGAACATCTGTCATAATGTCATATAAGAAAGCAGCAAATGAAACTTGCAATTTTTTCCAAAAACTGAGGAAACTGAAAATGCCAATATCTTTCCCCAGTCAAACATTGTGTCAAGTTTTAGATTAAAAACAAAACTAACCCAAAAAACCCTACACATGTAAGGAAAGAGGGCAGGTTAGAGAAGATTAGATAGCTCATAGGGGACCTGGCTTCATCTTTTGCTGGTGTATAGAAGATCTCTCCACGTCCTAAGCCAATTTCTCCTTAACAGCTGCATCCTCTGTTTCCTCTCTTCTATTCTGCCTTTCCCAGGTTCCTGGAAATGACCTCTTGAGCCTTGCTTGACTGTTCCAAACAATTTCTAGCCTCTCAACGAGTGAAGGGGAAGCAGGATTGAGACAACAGGTTCGTTATTACAATATTGAAATATTGGAACCCCTACCCTGACCACAGATTTAACTGTTTTAAACAGATTGCTACCCCTCCCTATTCTTCCTGGCTTTTGGGACTCTCTCTCTCATCCTAGTGGATATTTACTTTGCTCTTTGGGACAGTACTTCATCTACCTCCTTATGCAAAGGGACATTAATGTTTCTTAATCTATCCAAAACATATAATCTACAAACACTGGTGCATCATTGTAAGGAATGTATGGATATGCTCATTTTGGTAACACGAGTCAAAGATTAAAGTGACTAGCAAACAAAAATTCAACAAGCTTCAGCACTACACGTTTAGTGTCTCAGGGCACCAACTCCTTCCTCATAGCTGCAATACTAGCAGTTGCCTCTTCGTCCTGGTCTACAATACAAGTTTAGGTTGAATTTAGCAGCGTTACATCGATTTAACCCTGCACCCATCCACACGATGAAGCTGTTTTTTTCGACTTAAAGGGCTCTTAAAATCAATTTCTGTACTCCTCCCCTGACGAGGGGATTAGCGCTGAAATCGACCTTGCCGGGTCGAATTTGGGGTAGTGTGGTCACAATTCGATGGTATTGGCCTCCGGGAGCTATCCCAGAGTACTCCATTGTGACCGCTCTGGACGGCACTCTCAACTCAGATGCACTGGCCAGGTAGACAGGAAAAGGCCCGTGAACTTTTGAATCTCATTTCCTGTTTGGCCAGCGTGGCAATCTGCAGGTGAGTGCAGATCTCATTAGCAGAGGTGACCATGATGGAGTCCCAGAATCACAAAAGAGCTCCAGCATGGACCGAATGGGAGGTACGGGATCTGATCATTGTATGGGGAGACGAATTCGTGCTATCAGAACTCTGTTCCAAAAGACGAAATGCCCAAACGTTTGAAAAAATCTCCAAGGACATGAAGGACAGAGCCTATAACAAGTACCTGCAGCAGTGCCGAGGGAGGGTCGACTGATGACATGGCTTACAGGGTTGGCTTACGGGGAATTAAAATCAACAAAGGGGTGGGTTTGCATCAAGGAGAGAAACACACAACTGTCACATAGAATGGCCCCCTCAAGGATTGAACTCAAAACCCTGAGTTTAGCAGGTCATTGCTCAAACCACTGAACTATCCCTCCCCCCACTATTCCAGGCAGGACTGAATCTCCATTAAACTTTTCAAGGTGCCCCTGACAGGCCTCACCGAAACGACTGTCAGCCGTTGATTTCACGGAGGGAGGGAGGGGGAAGCAAATGAATACTAAATAAATCTGGTCTCTTTCTTGTTTTGATCCACTCCATCTCTCTTATACGTCTTAGGCTGGCAGCAGATGGTGCAGTATGATTGCTAGCCATCGTCATCTCCTGGCTGCTTGCCAGAAGACAGTGCAATACGACTGCAGGCAGGACTGAATTTCCAGGAGACGAAACTTAAAAAGAGAATGACCTGGAGTCACTCCCATTTCTGTCCAGGCGCTCCGACAGACCTCACTGAGGTCTGCCAGGAGCACCCATGTCTGCCCAGGCGCCCCTGACCGACCTCACCGAGGTCGGCTAAAAGAGCACCCAGCAGACGACTACAATGGCTACCAATCGTAATGCACCGTCTGCTGCTAAAAGGCAATGAGCCGCTGCTGTGTAGCGATGCAGTCCCATGTCTGCCAGCACCCAGGAGACGTACGGTGATGGTGAGCTGAGCAGGCTCCATGCTTGCCGTGGTATGGCGTCTGCATGGGTAACCCAGGAGAAAAAGGCAAGAAATGATTGTTTGCCATTGCTTTCGCGGAGCAAGGGAGGAAGGGGGGGGGGGGCCTGACAACATGTACCCAGAACCACCCGCGACAATGTTTTTGACCCATCAGGCATTGGGATCTCAACCCAGAATTCCAATGGGCAGCGGAGACTGCGGGAACTGTGAGATAGCTACCCACAGTGCAACGCTCTGGAAGTCGACACTAGCCTCGGTACTCCGCCGAGTTAATGGTCTTAAGTGGGGACACACACAATCGACTGTATAAAATCGATTTCTAAAAAATCGACTTCTATAAATTCGACCTAATTTTGTAGTGTAGACATACGCTTCCAAATAGTGCCACGCAGGCTATCCCAGCAAACTAGGGTCTATATAGCTTGGTATTTTAAAAACAAAACTGTACATCACATAACTTTGCATGTAAGACGTACCCTCTTTTCTTGGGGCCGAAAAGAAGAAATAAAAATGGGTGAATGCAGGCCTCTGGCTGCTCCACTTTATTCAAGCTCCCATCATGAGACTGACATTTTCAAGAGTCATACCAGAAGCCGTATAATCCATCAAAATATTCCCATCAGTTGATACCTCAGCCTGACTGAAGTGTGTAGCTTTCTGCACCAGACCACAAACAAACAGTTTATTAAAGCAACTATCCAAAGACTGGACTTGGGAATTTGTTCCAGCAGAAACAAAGATCTTAAAAATATTAGTGGAAAGGAAACTGATTCCCAAACAGCATCCAGGGAGCAGCACTCTCATAGGAAGACTGGAATGCTTTCTTTCAGAGGTGCGTCGGTTGCCCACCATGGCAACATTCCTGGACAACACTTATCCCTCTTGGCTGATAAAAAAAAAAAAAACCATGGAAAAGGACTTGTATTCACCTGCATTAACTTTAACTACTGTACATGGTTCATGGCACTCATCCTCTGTGTGTGTGTGTGTGTGTGTTGCAGTTTTCAAATTACAGTAATATAAAAGCATAAACATCAATTTTCTTATGTGCATTAAAAACTTCCTTCTCCACTCCGTAAGTTAGTTAAGTGGTTTATGGGCTGCTGTGGTTACTAGTACAGTAGTAATCATGTCAGAAAATATGATGCAACCGTCTGTTTACTTCTGTTTTCCAGGCGCTGAACTAGGCCACACTGAATTCTAAGAAAGCTTGTGAATGCTAGTAATGTGCAACATTACTCTATAGCTATGTTTTATGGAAAAAAACATTTCATTGGAGTACTCCATCTCACCCTTAGTTTATTTTTTAAAACTGTCTTTCAATAAGCATAAAGAGCCATTTCTCTACTTTACAGAGTTATTCAAAGCTCTTCTAGCATGACTTGATCAATATTAAACCCTTTCATGTAAATTCTCATGCAATTAGTTTTAACTGCTACAAAAATATTAATCATTTACCAACAACATGTGATGTATCCCACCAAAAGTAAAGATTTTTGAAGCAAAAGATGACAGTTGGATCAATAACTGAAGTTACAGTAAAATGAGAACCAAAGTGCTGCAAAAACAACATATTACATCTTATATTTTTATCATCCTTTACAACCTGATTTACAAATTATGGACCAGATCCTACAAGCACTCCATCACTTAACAATTATCTTCAAGAACTCATGGAAGATGGATGTGGTTCTGGATGACTGGAATAGGGCAAATATAGTACCCATCTTCAAAGAGGAGGAAAAGAGGACCTGCATGTGACAATCAGGGTGCGACATCTCAGGGGGAGAACAGAAGGTTTAAGCCCCCAAACAAACAGCCTAACCAACTGACTGCACACTGTATTAGCATATTTTAAAAATATATCAAGTAAGCTTTTCTATGAAAGGTTGTAATGGACTTTACTAGATTTTCCAGAAGAAGGTACATACACTATAGCAGGGGTCGGCAACCTTTCAGAAGTGCTGTGCTGAGTCTTCATTTATTCACTCTAATTTAAGGTTTCACGTGCCGGCAGTATATTTGAATGTTTTTAGAAGGTCTCTCTCTCTATAAGTCTATATTATATAAATAAACTATTGTTGTATTTAAAGTAAATAAGGTTTTTAAAATAAATATTTAAGAAGCTTCATTTAAAATAAAATTAAAATGCCAATCTTATCAGTTTAGTGTGATCTTTTTCCTTGCTGAGTTTTCCAATTTGCGCCACAGCAGGGAATGGCTGAGGCCAGGAGCAGAGCCCTGGGCTGGCTGCCGGTACCCCAGGCCAGCAGTGGGCTGAGTGGGGCTGGCAGTCTGGATATCGGCTGGCAGGGGGGCTGGCGGCCAGAACCCCAGACGGGCAGCGGGCTGAGCCTCTCAGCCTGCCACTGGCCCCGCTCAGTCCACTGCTGGTCTGGGGTCCCAGCAGGGGTAAAAGTAACTTAAATTTCTTATAGGTACTGTTGTATTACAACCCCCCTCAGGGGGGAGGAGCTCAGGGGCTGGGATGTGTGTGGGGGGAGCACTCAGAGCAAGGGGTTGGGGTGCAGGGGGATCAGGGCAGGGGGTGGGGATGTGAATGGTGCAGGAGTCAGGGCTGGGAGCATGGCGGTGTAGGAGTCAGGGTTGGGTGGCGTGAGGGGTTCAGGGCAGGAGGTTGTGGGGTGTAGGAGGAAGTCCCGAGGGGATGGGGACTTGGGGCTGGCCTGGAATAGTCCCGGTTGCCGCTGGGTTACCTGGATGGGTCCCTGCCCCATGCTGTTCCTGTTTCTGCCAAGGGAGCTGTGGGCCAGCTGTGTGGGGGCACTGCATCTGCAGGCAAATGGGGGGCGGCGGCAGAAGACCAGGGGAGCAGCCAACGGAGGGGGGGGGAGAACATGTCCGGCTCTTCGGTGGCAGGTCCCTCACTGAGGGAAGGACCCGCCGCCGAAAACTGAAGCTGCGGCGGTAGAGCTGCTGCAGATTGCGACTTTTTTTTTTTTTTTTTGCTGCTCTGGGCAGCAAAAACGCTGGAGCCGGCCCTGCAGAAGACCTTCTGGCCTGCCACTCCCTTCCCCCAGGGGCTGCAGGGACGGCAAGTGTCCAGCCACAGTGGCGAGAGAGGGGCAGCAGGACAGGCTGGGACGCGGACACCTCCACTGCGCCTCCCGCCGGCCCCTTTCACTTGCCTGACTGCCTGCTGCTTCGGCCGCCAGCGCCAGCCTGCAGGAGAGTTCCGGTAGCCAGCAGCCCCCCAGCTGCGCCCCAGCATCGGCCGGTTCTGGGTTCCGGCTGGGTTTCGGTTCCAGCTGCTGGCCCCTTGCCAGCCGGGGTCTCAGCCGCCGGCCTGCTCAGCCCACTGCCAGCCTGCGGTTCTGTTCACCCAGGCTGGCGGTGGGCTGAGTGGGGCCGGCGGCCGGGACCTCGGTGTGCCATTAAAAATCGGCTCACGAGCCACCACTGGCACGCATGCCGTAGGTTGCCGACCCCTGCACTATAGGCATAAGATTTAGTGGTTCATTATGGCAGGGAGAGGAAGTAGAGCAATTCCTAAACCCTTAAGGGTTTGTCTACATAGCTTTTAAGAGCGAGTGGGAGTGAGCTTCCGAGCCCTGGTCAACATGCTTAGGGTAACAGGACTTGCCCTGATGCTCAAAAAATAGCTGTGCAGAAACACTTTGAAGTTGTGGCTTGGGCTGGAGGCCTGCTCTTTCTCACTCCAAAATGTTATACAGACACCCCTTAAGGGCTTAGTAATTACCCTACTTTTTCTCCTTCCCTCACACCCTGCCCTGTAACCTGCCACTAAATCTAATACCTGAAGAATATGCATGCCCCTTTTTTTTTCCTGGCAGCTCTAGTAAAGAACCCACACACACGGCTAGGTCATATATGCAGCCTAGTGTTCGATTTGTCTCTAATGGTTATAGTGTTTTACCAGAAGAAGGGAACAGTATCTTCCAGAAAAGAAATAGACAAATTAGAAAGTCAATGTCATCTGGGAAGTCAAAATCAAGCTGGGAAGTAGGAATTCCTAAATTCTAATTCTGTTGGATCTTGGGCAAATCATTTAACCCCTCAGCTTTAGTTTACTCATCTGTAAAGTATACTTCATACTTTCCTACCTCCCAGGAGAACTGTGCAAATTCATCAGCTAATGAACATAAGAACGGCCGTACCGGGTCAGACCAAAGGTCCATCTAGCCCAGTATCTGTCTACCGACAGTGGCCAATGCCAGGTGCCCCAGAGAGAGTGAACCTAACAGGCAATGATCAAGTGATCTCTCTCCTGCCATCCATCTCCATCCTCTGACAAACAGAAGCTAGGGACACCATTCTTTACCCATCCTGGCTAATAGCCATTTATGGACTTCACCACCATGAATTTATCCAGTTCTCTTTTAAACACTGTTATAGTCCTAGCCTTCACAACCTCCTCAGGTAAGGAGTTCCACAAGTTGACTGTGCGCTGCGTGAAGAAGAACTTCCTTTTATTTGTTTTAAACCTGCTGCCTATTAATTTCATTTGGTGACCCCTAGTTCTTGTATTATGGGAATAAGTAAATAACTTTTCCTTATCCACTTTCTCAACATCACTCATGATTTTATATACCTCTATCATATCCCCCCTTAGTCTCCTCTTTTCCAAGCTAGCCTCTTTAAACTTTCCTCATATGGGACCCTCTCTAAACCCCTAATCATTTTAGTTGCCCTTTTCTGAACCTTTTCTAGTGCTAGAATATCTTTTTTGAGGTGAAGAGACCACATCTGTACACAGTATTCAAGATGTGGGCGTACCATGGATTTATATAAGGGCAATAATATACTCTCAGTCTTATTCTCTATCCCCTTTTCAATGATTCCTAACATCCTGTTTGCTTTTTTGACCGCCTCTGCACACTGCATGGACATCTTCAGAGAACTATCCACGATGACTCCAAGATCTTTTTCCTGACTCGTTATAGCTAAATTAGCCCCCATCATATTGTATGTATAGTTGGGGTTATTTTTTCCAATGTGCATTACTTTACATTTATCCACATTACATTTCATTTGCCATTTTGTTGCCCAATCACTTAGTTTTGTGAAATCTTTTTGAAGTTCTTCACAATCTGCTTTGGTCTTAACTATCTTGAGTAGTTTAGTATCATCTGCAAACTTTGCCACCTCACTGTTTACCCCTTTCTCCAGATCATTTATGAATAAATTGAATAGGATTGGTCCTAGGACTGACCCTTGGGGAACACCACTAGTTACCCCTCTCCATTCTGAGAATTTACCATTAATTCCTACCCTTTGTTCCCTGTCTTTTAACCAGTTCTCAATCCATGAAAGGACCTTCCCTTTTATCCCATGACAGCTTAATTCACGTAAGAGCCTTTGGTGAGGGAACCTTGTCAAAGGCTTTCTGGAAATAGTACACTATGTCCACTGGATCCCCCTTGTCCACATGTTTGTTGACCCCTTCAAAGAACTCTAATAGATTAGTAAGACATGATTTCCCTTTACAGAAACCATGTTGACTATTTGCTCAACAGTTTATGTTTCTCTATGTGTCTGACAATTTTATTCTTAACTATTGTTTCGACTAATTTGCCCGGTACCGACGTTAGACTTTCTGTTCTGTAATTGCCGGGATCACCTCTAGAGCCCTTTTTAAACATTGGCGTTACATTAGCTAACCTCCAGTCATTGGGTACTGAAGCCGATTTAAATGGTTGTACAAATCTTGTATTAATTTATTTAGTCTCTCTGTGCCTCAGTTTTCCATTGTAAAATTAAGGTAACGGCATTGCCTACCTCACAAGGGTGTTGCAAGGAGAAATCCATTAAGACGGAGGCACTCAGGTTCTATGGTAATGTAGACTATATGAGTGAATAAGAGAAAGACAGACAGACAGACGCAGTCCAAAATACTGTAACTCTCATAACTAAAATCACCTCTCCACTCCACTGAAAATATACAGGTACTCTCAGTGTTATCCCTCAGGCAATGGTGCTTTTAAACGGCTCACCCCTCACCCTGATGGTGCAAATGCTGGGAGATGTTGGGCAACAATGATGCCTGAAAATAGTGACCCCAAGATGGAGAAACTTAGGATATTATTTAAACCGCCCTTTGGGACAGCTACAGATACATCTGTAAAGGAGAATGTACTTTTCAGAGCATCACCACATCACTAAATTCCATTTTGAAAAAGTCTACATATTAAAAGAGATTCACATGTCCCAAAATAACCAACTGATGGCATCATCCTAAATCCCAACAGTTTTGTCAGACAAATTAATTTCGAGCTAGTCTACACTGGCAACGCTAAAGCACCGCCGCGGCAGCCTTGTCTGGTCGCAGCACAGCTCTCCCAGCGCTCTTAAAAAACACCTCAACGAGGGGCGCAGCTCCTAGCACTGGTCCACTGACTACACTGGCACTTTACAGCGCTGAAACTTGCCGTGCTCAGGGGGGTGTTTTTTCACAACCCTGAGTGAGAAAGTTGCAGCATTGTTAATTGCCAGTGTAGATAAGCCCTTACAGTGAACTGTCAGTCTTTACTTTTACTGAGCAAAGTTTTGTTACCGAAGGTGTGTGACATATTTGATTGTAAGAGTAATGCTATCTAGTTAACAATAAGCACAACACAAGTCTCTAGAACGCATTGCCTTTTGGATGTTTTATGAAAGTATCACACAAAACAGCTTAATCTTATTTTCTAGAGAACAGTTTATAAGACAAGACCTCATTTAGTATTCATAATACTATTAATTTATCTTGGTTATAAATCCATTGAACCAAAGTCAGTGTAATTGGTTTCATCTTACAACTGGAGAAACAAAAAAAATCAATGGACATTCAGCATGCCAAGCAGATCTCTCTATAACATCTTCCTAAATTATGAAAAATGTAGACACTTTAGGGATTAGCATTCTGATTTTTAATACTGTATAGAAGTAAAGGGGATAGGGGAAAGCACAGCTCTCTGCAGCCACTAAGTCCAGCCTGTCTGTCATTTCTAGTGAGAGCTTATTCTTTCCTCAGAGGCATAGTTCTCCGATGTGGTCATAATGTGACCATCTGATGATGCGCTGACAAATGACTTTATCTAACGTATGAATGCACTGAGTGAATAGGCTGGATATTTATAGCTTCTCTCTCAACAAATTTTCTAAAGAGAGATCCGTAATGAAGCATATCTTTAGAATAGCATTTTTTTTTTGTCAACAGCATTAGAGAAATGTGCAAAAAACATACTTCTACAAAGATTTTCTTTTGTGATAGGGTGACCATGTACCCACTGAGCAGTTAAATGGGTGAAGATTTGTATTTACTAGCATGCACATTAATAAGTCGGTTGACAGTATTTTTATACTGATAAATGAAATCTTCATTTATAAATTATTACTTTGTGGGGATTCCTGCCAGAACCGGAGAGAATTAAAATTAACTACCAAGTGAGCATGTAACAGGAAATCTAAAAGATAAACAAGGTACTTAACATTGCAGAAATTCTCCCATCTCCTATTACACTTATTTCTACACTTTTGGTGGTAGGGATGTGTACTTAAAGAAAGTATGGTAATCTAGTGTTTGTAAAAGAGAACTATTAATTCAAAGCACAGTGTATGCTGGCAATATTCCTCCATACAGCTCCACCAAAAGCATGGCAACTCATAACTCTCAGACCTTAGGCCTTATCTACACTACACAGTTTTGTCGACAAAAGTCAGCTTTTATCGACAAAACAGAGGAGGTGCACATACTGAAATGCTCCTCCTGCTGATGTAATTCCCCTGCTATGCCAACATAATAAAACCACCTCAACAAGAGGCATAAGGCTTATGTTGGTGTAGTTAGGGCAACGTAATGTCCGTGCAGAGACATTGCATTCCTTACATTGGTTGTTGGCAGTCATTCTTGTCTATTTCATGGCTCGTGAAATTGACAAGAAAGCCGCCTCTCGGCTCCCAAGTCAGGCAGCCCTGCTGCCCCCAGGGTCCCAGCTCCCCACTGGAAGCATGGCAGCTGACTAGCCTCTGAGCATAGATCTCCCCACCAGAGGCAAGAAGCCCCGGGGTGGCTTCCCCTCAGCTGGGAGCACGCAGGAGGGGCAGCTGGATTACTGGTGGGGAACTGCGTAGTGCTGAGAGTTCAGTACCCCACATTGCCCCTCTTCAGTCAGTGGAAGCACTCCTGGTTAGGATGTGCACCATCAAGAGAAGGAGGGTAGTGTGGACAACAGCCATCGCAGCAATTAATATGGTGGCTGTAAGTCCACTTAATGAAGGTCAAATTATCTTTGTACTGTAGACATAGACCTACTGTTCAGCCTCTCTTGACACAGACTGACAGTTCTGCAAAAGAAATTTGTTTTCTTGAATTCTGCTTACTTCAGTCATGATTGCAAATTCTGCTTCACAGGTTAGGAAACATTTTCATTTCCATGTTTAGTGAACGAACTCCTAAAACTTGACAACTTAATAAGATAAGGATGAAGAGAATCTGGTATGTGGCCTCACTGATTACTTCTGAAAGTAGAGGATCAATAATCAAGACATGGTACTTCCCCATTTTTAACTACTTTGGTCAAGAAAACAACCCAATATTTCTTCAAGACATTTTTCCCACAATGTAGGATAAAGTGATTCAGAAAATACTACTCCGTCCACAAAGACCTTCTTATTTTTGATCCTCAAAGATAGAAAGGCAAACCACTCATCTGTACTAACATCCTAGCATTAGATATTGTGGGCCGGATTATCAAAGGTACTTAAGTATCTAAAGATGTAGAGAAGTTGCCAGTGGAATTTTTAGAAGCATCTAAGCAGGATAGGCCCCTAACTACCATTGAGTCAATTTACCTCCTGGCATTAAGTAAATATGGTCCTATATGAAAGCATAATACCTATTGGTAGGTAACCTATATAATTCTTAATATCATAGTCACAGCTCTATATAGTGACATAGTGCTAAATTTTATAGCACAGGAGCCCTGCAGAAGTTCTCAAGTTGGTAATTCTCTCATACATGAGGTAAGTCTCCAAAATCCATCTTGTGTATGACATCACCATAAAATAAACCGCTCATACTCAAAACGCAACTAACATTTTACCAGGAAATTGTATCTAATTGAAAATCTGTGCAATAGCAATTATGAGACTTCACACGTTAGTAATAACTTCACACATCATATCAACATAAAATACGCATAACTCTGGGTCTATATGCCAAACTTTAAACGAACTCACAAGGCGCATCCAAAGCACATATGTACTTCATCAAAACGCCCACTGGCAGTGCATGTAAAATACTGTTTTTTACAATATTAATATTCTGTGCAAACTTCAAGTAAGGGCAAGAGTTCAGTGACATGGTCCAGATGCTCTTGGGTTACCCTATAAACCCACTTTAACTGGCTGACCAGACCAGGCTGACAATAGTTATCCAACAGACCCTACTCACTCTGAAAGTCCCCATCGCACCCCAGCAGCCCTGACATACCTCCCACTCACTGCAACCCAGCCCCACAGGCCATAGCCCCCAACATGCCCCACTCACCCCAACCTCCTGGCCCCCAACCCTCACTGCCCCCAATATTCCTCACTCACCGCATAGCCCACCAACAACTTGCCCCCCCCACCCCAGCCAGTCATCCACTGCCCCCACAATCTTCCTGGCCACTCACTTGCCCATACCCCACTCCAGCTCAGAGTTCCACTTCCATCCTGCTCCTGCTGATCCCAGCCTTCCAGCAACTCTGCTCACTCCCATCGCCTGCCCCGCACAGGCCAAATTTGAGTGACAAGTGAGACTGCAACCTGGCTCATGAGGTCCCAGCACCACTTAGGATTCACCAGGGAGGCAGCCTCTCCATCATGCAGAAAGGCAGCCAGGCCAAATCTGAGTGATGCTGCAACCCTATAACCCGGGTCACAACACCACTTATTTAAATTGGGCCCGGCTGCTGCTCCCACCACCTATCAGGACAAGGGGCAGCTGGGCCAAACTTGAGTGGTATTGTGACCCCGTGAGCCAGGTGAAGTGCTGGAGTGCAACTCTGTCCTGGATTTCAGGTGCGGGAGTGACGCTCTGGCCTGCTCCAGCAGTACACCCCTGGCTCTATACAGTTTCCCCACATGGTCTAAAATATCCGTGTTTGGTTAGACATGAAGTAACAGGGTCTTCTTATCGTAGAAGGAAAGCGTTCATAATTTGTTGTACGAGGCTACATACGCCCCTCTGATGTGAGCATCCCCAGAGAGAAAAAAAAGTGTTGAGAATTAGGAAGAGGTTATGATAACTGAGATTTCATACTGTTCAGAGTCAAGATACTATACAAGACAATACTCTAAAGACTGCAGTGTCTTTTAAAAGCTCTTTCCTAAGGCAATATGTCAATGAGTTAACTGAGGGGACATTATAAAACATTATACCTGCTCTTGGTGGTATTACTCTGTTCCTTCCTAAAAGCGCTTTTCCCAGAACACAGACACAGTTCTCCCCTGCAGGACCCTGCATGGGTCGTTTTAAAGACTATGAGAGAAGAAGCCTGGGTTACCAAACTCCTGTGCCACGTTTAAAAATGCTGATCTTACTCTCTTAACTTCAATGAAGGCTCAATCCTATGCCACTGAAGTCAATAAGAATTTGGCCATTGCCTTCAAAGGGGCTAGAATCAGGCACCACCCTAAGGTACCAAGGAAGCTGGTAATCATTGCCCACACGTTCCATGTGGGTTGTTTTAACATTCTGTTTCTGTACCAGTACTACACCTTGTTTTGAATTCTATTCCTTTGCTAATACAACCTACTGTATCATCCGTGTTAGTGTGGTTGCTGGGCATTCAATGGTTTTGATGGCTTTTTCTGCAATAACACTGGCTCCTTTTCCTGACTGCTATGGTGATTGACACTTTCATTTTACACATATTCCCCAACTTGCTCCCAAATTATTGGCTGTAATTTGTGATAGTACAAGTCAGCCCTCTGTTTTGCTTTCTGCAGCACTGTTTATACAGTGTGACTCATCTGATAAATGCTTTCTGTGTTGGTGTTCTTCCATGTCGGACTGAATTCTGCCCTCTACTTACACCCTGTACAACCCTACTCATTCCAGTAGGAGTTGCGTCCATGTATGTAAGGGCAGCATAGAGCCCACAGCCCTCAGAATGAAAGGAAGGATGTGGAAAGACCACAGAGTGGATGAGAACAATTTCCTTATTTCACATTTCCCACGTCATGCAAACAGTTCAAAGCCTTTCCTGCCGGAGATGCTTTAACACACAAAGAGACTTTTGAGGAGCAAAATTTGACACCTCTGAATGAACCCAGTGGCAAGAAGCTCTGAAAATATATATATACCCCTAGCCCTGCCCCATAAGGGCTTGAAAACTGCCCACTGCAAGTTACCAATTTTAGATGCTTCTTCCACCTTCTGACCTTTTCCCCCTATTGTAATACTTTAACATCATGCAAATATAAAATACTGAAAGATTCACTACAACTTCTCTTATTAATCACAACAAATACGGCTTGCAACTGATATCTAATCAGAATGAGAAAAGGAAGCCAGGTTGATCAGGAAGTACTGAAAGGGGAAAAAAGATCCTCGTCTTGAGAGAGAGAGAGAGAGAGAGAGATGGATGAACAGGTCACAAAGTCCTCCCACCACAATCCCGCCATCTCCAAGAGAGAGGGAAGATCTTGGTCACCACTAGCCTGCCTCCAAAAGGCAGAGATACAACCAACGAACAGCTCAGCTCTCCCTTGATAATCCTGTTAGGTCACAGGCAGGGGAGGATGGAAGAAAATAGCAACAACTTAAGGACTAGAACCTGGCAACAGACATCACCTCACATGTATATCGTTTTACATTTATCTTCAATTAACTATTTCTAGTTGGCTCTGTTACCTCTTTGGGTCAAATCCTTTAAAATCTGTGTGACAGAGTAGGTGTCATTCACTGAGAAACCATATTTGAGAAATATTCTAATTGCTGAGAAACAGGAAACAAATCAGAAAATCCAGGAACTTTAAGGCTAAGACTAAGAAGGAAATAGCCCATTGTCTGGCAATTTAGGGGAAAAGAGTTTTGGGGGACCATTAAAACACCATTAACATGCAACTAGCAGGCGGAAAGGAGGAGAGTAACAGTAATAAATCCAAATTTTTTGTGCACAGTATGGAAAAATAATTATATTTCTTGAGGGGAGCTTCCACAAAATAAGGTATACAATGACTATTATATTTACAATAGATTACTACATCTCCCAGGATATTGCACCTGAACAAACATTCTGTGACTACAAATTAGGATTCCATCGCTTAATATGGCAATGCCAGACTCACACTTTGGACTTTCAAAACGGCAAAGAGTATTAAGTAGGAGTGGGTAAGTCACTGATTCAGTTGCTGGCCTCCAAGAGTATGTCTACATTGCAATTAAAAACCTCCAGTTGGGCCATGTTAGTTGACTTAGGCTCTCGGGGCTCAAGCTAAGGGGCTGTTTATTTGCAGCATAGATGTTCAGGCTTGGACTGGACACTGGATTCTGAGATGCTGCCAGGTGGGAGGGTCCCAAAGCCCAAACATCTGCACTGCAACTAAACAGCCAGTTAGCTTGAGCCCCAGGAACCTAAGTCGGCTGGCAGAGGCCAGCCGCAGGCGTCTAACTGCAGTGTAGACATACCCCAAGAGACTATGGTGCTAAGCAACATGCAAGAACTCACAGCATGAGAAGAATACAGAATTTACGTTTAAATCAATTCAGGGAACAAAATAACCATTCCCACAAGATCATTCCTATCTAGTTAAGCTGTTACTTAGAGTGGGATTAGATACGATTTTACATTGTTTATTTTTGATTTAATGGGATGTTCCTCTCAGTTTTCTAATACATTTGTTTTTATTTACGAGAATTTGGGTTTTTGGACATTTAGAGGAATAATTTGCTGTGTTCTGTTCCCAGAGACAAAGCAAACCTTCTGATTATGGGGGAATAATAAAAGAACTAAGAGGCACCTAGCCTGGGGCGCTTAGTCCAAGGAAGAGGGCAAAAGAATGCTTCCCACCATCCAAGGGGCTTTGATAAGATGTTGTCTGTGGTTATTAAGGAACAGGATGAAGCATGGCAACCATCACAAAAAAAGGAGGGGAACAAAGGTCACAGACTGGTTGCATTTATCCCACTTTATTTGCAAGCCATTGTTTACAATAATCTCGTCCAACTTTGTTTCCAGCTCTTCAGCCAAATTTCCCACACAGAACTATACTTTACTTCTCATTCTATGACTGGCAATTAATCTCTGATGTAGAACCTTGTCAAATGCCTTTTCATCACTGACTCTCTTTTCTCTCTACTGTGGCAGAGGGAGTCTCAGGGCTTTTCCACACTTACGGGGGGGGGGGTCGAGGAGCAGCGATCGGTGCATCGGAGGTCGATTTAGACCCGCTAAATCGACCGCAGATCACTCTCCCGTCGACTCCTGTACTCCACTAGATTGAGAAGCACAAGGGGATTTGACAGGAGAGCGTCTCCCATCGACATTGCATAGTGTGGACCCCACGATAAGTAGATCTAAGCTACATCGATTTGAGTTATGCTATTCACATAACTCAAATTGCGTAGCTTAGATCAAATTTTCCCTGTAGTGTAGACAAGGCCTCAGACATGTAAACATTGGCTTTCCCCTCTACTAAAGAATACAAACAAGGGGCTTGTCTTCACATACAGCAGTGCGGCTGTGCCACTGTGGTACTTCAGTGAAGATGCTCTCCTGTAGATATAGCGCTCTCTATACTGGGGATGAGGTCGGTATAACTATGTTGTTCAGGAGTGTGGATTTTTCACACCCCTGAGAGATGCAGTAATACCAATATAAGTTTGTAGCGTACACCTGGCCCAAGTGGCCACTCACTTTCTTCGCCAATGCCTTCACATTCCAGGAATGAATTCTGTACTGGAAATTTATACAGCAGGGTGGCCCTGATGAGTAAAAAGCTCAATTTCTATTTCCTGACATCTAAATCCTCCCATCCCTGATGGTAATTTAATGTGCTGTATCCACTGTTTTGGGGGGTGGGGGAGGAGAGAGAGAGAAAAAGAGAGAGGGAGGCATCTTCTGAAGCTGATGCATTGCTCCACAGCCAGCTTCTTGGTAATGAGGCCTCTTCCCTGTCTTTACAACCAGCCAAAATATAAAAGAACTACTTAAGGGGGTTCCTGACTCTCAGCACTTCATCCTAGAGAAGAACAACTCCCAAAGTTTGTCTCAAACCAACAGGCCTCTCCAGTGAAGCACAGAGTGCTACCAACCAAGATGTTTAGGTCCCAAATCTCTATTTTCACAAATTCAGTTTCAGGAGGAATTACAAAAGTAAAAGACAGGATTCGTGCCCTGAAGTTCATTTTTTAAAAGGCTACATTGAAGTTAATATAGTAAACTGATTTCATATGTATTTTTCAAGGCCACTTTTGAGAAACAAGACCTGCAATATTACAAATAAAGTTCTTGTTGTTTTAACAAAAAACACAAGTTGGAATAAGTAAGCTAAGTATCTAGCTTGCCTTATAATTAAAATGTCTACCTCACTGCCTAGCAACAAATCGGTATAGAAGTTCGCTTGGGGATAGAATTTGAATTCAAAGTTACAGGTAATATTCACAGCAGAAGATGATGCTGCAGCCATCCATTCTTCATTTTAAATATGCTCACTTCTTTTTTTAATTTTTAAAAAGAGCCATCACAACTATTACCAGATTTGTCCTTTTTTTATAATCTCGCATTGCATTATATTTCTTTAAAATTATCATTTTAAAAGCAGGAACTACAGATTATAGGTCTACAGCGTCTATAATAAAATATGCAGTCTTACTGAGTATACGCTCATGTTTACTAGTCACAATCAATACTTTTTTTTTTTTTAAATTCAAACAATACAACAGCAAACTGAGAAACAGGATCCTTTCTGAAAATTGCTCTTCAGGCATTCTATGGAAATTGTCATTATGCTCAGACTCCTTTCATACCTGACACAAAAGGATCTGAGCGTCTTACTTACTGACACAGTCCTGTGGTTTACGTCAACAGCTTGACTCTGCACTTGATTCAACTTTCTCTTTGCAAAAAATAAAGGGGGGGGGAAAAATTGCCCAGAGCTCAAGCACTCCCTCTGGTCCAAAGCGTACCTCTTTCAATGGAGATTCACAATTCAAACAAATCCATAATCACCCATCCTGCTGAGTCTGCGCCACCTCTACTGAAATGCTAGAGCAATCACATCTTATATCTTTTCTACTTGAAAAGCTGGGCTGCCAAATGAAAAAAAAAATCAAATTGCACCACAGTTTTTGTTCTAAACTTGTGACAGGCTGCTGCAGCTAGGAGGTAGGATCCCTCTTGTTACAAGAAAGGAGGCTGCAGGTAGAGGGCCTCAGGACACTGGAACTTGCACCCCTCATTTGGTCTCACTAAATACAAACTTGATGATCTTCTAACCATGCTGCAAAAGCCACTTATTTGATAGGAGCTTGGGGAAATGAGAGGATGTTCCTGGATATAATGTGGGTGAGGGAATTTATTAGCTGGCAGCGATAAATTGCTGTCTCCATTTGATTGTTTCATGCTCCTGGCTGGTAGAATTTACTTACTATTTAATGTTGTTGGATGGTTACCATTACCGCAAGGGGCTCAGAGCTTCTGTATGGGCCTCTTTTATTATTAATGTTGTTAAATCCAAACAAACAAAAGTCTTAGGAGATGTGGCTATCAACCAGAAGGGATTATGGAAAGGTGAGCCATTTGTACGCAGTGGATTGTCCTTTTACTCCCTTGTCACTAGAAGCACCAATACAATGAGTTCCTCCAGTTCCCAGTAATTCTGAACAATGACCTTCTCTCTCACCCCCCACCTCACCCATTCTTGTCGGAGAATGCACTTCATTAAACCAACCTTTATCTACTCTGGGATTAACACCACTCTGTCAGAAGCCAGACTTACAAACAAATAACATGGTCTAAGCCCTTCCAAAAAAGATAGGACCAATTGCTTTGGAAACACTCCCACCCAGAAGAGTTGCAGAAAAGCAGTAGAAAGCCCAATAAAACTCCTAATCACTCATTTTCAAAATGTGTCGTTGCTAAAGCTACTGAAAAAGAAAGCAAAAACAAAACACATGTCCACAATCTTTCACTTGAATATTTTAATGATTTCCCTTCGGAAATGTTCAGGCCCCTTGCGTGTTTGCCTTTCATGGACATCTGAGAAACAGGGTTTTGTTGACAAGAACATTCATATAAATAATTTTCTTAGTCACATGCACGAGTCTTCACTGAAACTGAATTTGAAGTTCACACAAGCAAGCATTTGTGCCAGTGTTGCTTGCACTTTAATCCTTTTTGGTTATGGAAATACTACTATCTGAATTAGCAGACCAGATAAAATGAAGCATTTGACTAATGAACAATGCACACTTGCAGTGAACTATTCACTCTAGGTCCTTAAATTTTTAAGGAAAAAAGTATCAAATCACATTGAAGAATGAATACATTTATAGATATTTCAATCTGTTGGCAGGGATTCTATGAGCAGGGAGAGGAGCCAAAGTCATCGGATAACTTATTAGCTGCAAATTATTCACAACTATCATTGTAACTGAGGGCTTGGCTACACTTACAATTTGCAGCGCTGGGAGTTACAGCGCTGGTCATGCAGCTGTGTAGGGCCAGCGCTGGAGTGTGGCCACACTGACAGCTACCAGCGCTGCAGTGTGGCCACACTTGCAGCACTTTCCAGCGCTGTATTGAGAAGTGCATTGTGGGCAGCTATCCCACAGAGCACCTCGTCCCGTTTTGGCGCCGTTTTGGCGCTGAGTATTGTGGGAAGGGGAAGGAAGTGTGCGGGTCATTCCGCTTCCTGTTTGCCAGCGCCCCGTGGTGCATCGCTTCACATCCCAGCATTCACTCTTTCCGGCAGCGTTTGGCGCCATTGTGAGTGTCTTTCTGTTACTCTCTGTGTGAATCGCGATTTCTGTGGCAAATGGAGCCCGATCTGCTGAGGACTCTGCTGATGAGTGTCACCAGCACAACACGTTTGGCAGTCGAGCTATTCCTTCAGCTCCAAAGTGACAGTGAGGAGTCCGACGATGATATCAATATGGATTTGCCTGCCGCGTGTGACACTACAGTGCTCGTGGCATTCACGGAAATGCTCAGCACCGTTGAACGCCGCTTTTGGGCTCGGGAAACAAGCACTGAGTGGTGGGATCACATCGTCATGGAAGTCTGGGATGACGAGCAGTGGCTGCAGAACTTTCGTATGAGAAAAGCACTTTCATGGGACTGTGTGCTGAGCTCGCCCCCACTCTGCGGCGCAAGGACACAAGATTGAGAGCTGCCCTGACGGTGGAAAAGCGGGTGGCTATTGCAATCTGGAAGCTGGCAACTCCAGACAGCTACCGGTCAGTCGGGAACCAGTTTGGTGTGGGAAAGTCGACCGTGGGAATCGTTTTGATGCAAGTTTGCAAGGCAATTAATCGCATCCTGCTAAGAAAGACCGTGACTCTGGGGAGCGTGCAGGACATTGTGGATGGCTTTGCACAAATGGGTTTCCCTAACTGTGGAGGGGCGATAGATGGGACGCATATTCCTATTCTGGCCCCCCCCCCACCTGGCATCAGAGTACGTTAATGGTAAGGGGTATTTCTCTATGGTTCTCCAGGCGCTTGTGGATCACCGCGGGCGTTTCATTGACATTTACACAGGCTGGCCTGGAAAGGTGCATGATGCACGCATCTTTCGTAACAGTGGCCTGTTCAGGAAGATGCAGGCAGGGACTTTTTTCCCAGACAGGAAGATCACAGTAGGGGATGTCGAAATGCCCACTGTGATCCTTGGAGACCCCGCGTACCCGTTACTGCCTTGGCTCATGAAACCCTATACAGGGAAGCTTGACAGGAGCAAGGACCGGTTCAACTACAGGCTGAGCCGGTGCAGAATGACTGTGGAGTGTGCTTTTGGGCGTTTAAAAGCTCGCTGGAGATGTTTGTATGGGAAGCTAGACTTGGGGGAAAGCAGCATCCCCGCGGTTATAAGCACTTGCTGTACCCTCCATAATATTTGTGAAGGGAAGGGTGAAACATTCAGTGAGGCATGGACCACCGAGGTTCAAGTCCTGGAGGCTGAATATGCACAGCCAGAGAGCAGGGCTAATAGAGAGGCCCAGCACAGGGCTACAAGGATTAGGGATGCCTTGAGGGAAGAATTTGAGGCTGAAAGCCAACAGTAATGTTTGCTGCCTTGCATGGGAGTGAATTGCACTGCTTACACTGTTATTCTATTATCCATAATAATAATATGATTTGTAGTGCCTCTTTCTTTACTGGGCTAAGGTATCTTTCACTATCTGCTATAATAAAGACTGTTTTCAAAGCCAAGAATTGTTTTATTGAAAAGAAAAAAACTTCCTTGA
Source organism: Mauremys mutica (assembly GCF_020497125.1). Lineage (NCBI taxonomy): Eukaryota > Metazoa > Chordata > Testudines > Geoemydidae > Mauremys > Mauremys mutica. The sequence goes on from NC_059073.1 coordinate 107,842,320, forward strand.
CAGACAGACAGACACACAACATTTCATGAACACAAGAGGGCAGGGGTGTGGGTTGGTGAACTGTACAGTCACAAGTTTGCATATGCCCTGTCTGGATTGCTGTTTAATGAATCCTGCACTTCAGGGTTCATATACTGCATGGTGATGGGGGTTGAATGCAGAGGGTAAGGGTGGTGGTAGGTATCAGGGCTGGTTGGGGAACGTACAGGTGTTGGAGGCAGCTGGTGGTGGTAAGAACCTGGATGCTGGGGAAAGGTGGTTTGAGCTGACATTGGGGCACAAGGCACAAAGGACGGGGCGGGTGGGGGAGTAGCACGGTAGTGCTCTGCTTGCATGGCAACGAGTGACTCTATAGACTCCGCTTGGCGCTCCAGGATGCTTAGCAGCCGCTCCGTGCTTTTCCTCTTGGCCACTGCATTTCTCTTGCGTGTCCTGCTTTCTTTCTCTCGCCAATCCTTCAATTCCTTACTCTCTCGAGCAGACTGATTAAGAACAGTTTTCAGCATGTCTTCTTTGCTCTTTCGGGGATTTTTTCTCAAATTTTGAAGCCTCTGTGATGTTGAACATCTGGGCAGTCCAGTAGTCAAGGTCACTGTAGAAACAGAAATGACAACATTTAACACGGGCAGCATTGTATCCACTATCTCCAGACATGAATTGTTACACTGAGGGAGTGAGTTCTCATTTAAGCATTCTTTTCCCCACACGCATAACACAACAGAAGCCACGAAACGGTGAGTGAGGAGTGCTTACTTATATGCGGAGAAGTGGGGCTTGGGTGATAGAGGGGAGCTGGTTGCTTCGGGTAATCTGGAGTGCTAGAGGGGTTGAGAGAAGATGCAGATGCAGGGGTGATCTTATCTCCCTATCTCTTCACTAAAGAGTCTCCCAACATTTTTCACAGGACTTAATCCTGGAAGATGTTTCCCTACTGCGAGTCACTAGGGAACAGCGGGGGGCTCTTTTAGAGCAATGTGGATTCCGCCCGGGACCCTATGCGGCTTGCCTGTGTTCAGAAATGGTCCCCCCACCACTGGCAGAAGAGTGGCGCGGACGCGTCACCGTCACTGGGACAAGGGACACAGTGGCTCTGCCTATAAACCTGCGCAGGCATATTGCCCACGCTCTGGATGAAGCTTTTGCTGAGATAACTGAAGCAGATTACCGCGACGTGATAGACCACATCAACGGGCTATTCCACATCTAGAGGCTGGCATGCATGCATCCATAACCCCCCCTCCTCTCCAGAAACATTTCACCCAGAAAATAAAAGCCGCTTACCGGTAACACGCTCCTCTGCTTGTCCTTCTGCAACTGCTGGCTGCTGCGATTGGGTACTTTCCTCCTGGCTTGAGAAGAGCTCCTGGCTGCATGCATCCAGGGAATCTGCGGTTTCTTCCCCCATCCCAGGAGCTTCACTCGCGGTTTCCTCTCCCGCCTCCTCCGCCTCCTCCTCCTGTCCCCCAGCCTGCTCAGAAGTGTCCATCGTTATCCTGGGATTGGCAGTGGGGTCACCCCCAAGTATCTCATCCATCTCCCTGTAAAAACGGCAGGTCGTGGGAGCAGCTCCGGATCGTCGATTCCCCTCTCGGGCTTTGTAATAGGCACTCCGCAGCTCTTTAACTTTCACCCTGCATTGTACTGCGTCCCGATCATGGCCCCGATCCAGCATGGCCCTTGATATCTGCTCAAAGATATCGTAATTCCTACGGCCGGAGCGCAGCTGTGCCTGAACAGATGCCTCACCCCAAACACTGATGAGGTCCTGCAATTCACCAGTGCTCCATGCTGGGGCTCGTTTGCCGCGTGGAGGCATGGTCACCTGTAACTGATTAAAACTGATTGCACTCCACACCTGGCTGCAGCAAACAGGAAGGGGGAGATTTTTAAATTTCCCGGGGCATTTAAAGGGCGGGTCACCTGAGGCAAGAGCAGTAGAGTGCAAACTGATGTGCAGAGTGGCTGAACAGGAATTCTGGGATAACTCCTTATTCCCTGGAGGACAGGTAAAGCGCTGGTGAGTGTCCACACCTGCTGAGCAGCGCTGGATCACCAGCGCTGCACTCCTTATACCCCTGCCGGGATGGGTTTTCAGCCAGCGCTGCAACCAGGGAGTTGCAGCGCTGGTTGTGCCCTGCAAGTGCGGACGGGGTGTTGTTGCAGCGCTGGAAAGCCTCCACCAGCGCTGCAACTTGTAAGTGTAGGCATTAACTTATCTGAGACAGGTTCGGTCACAGAGACCCCCTTGGGACTGCTACCTGATGTGCTGAGACTACCTCTGAGCCCGTTTTCTCTGCCAGTTTGGGCCTCCAAAACCCTGCCTTGTTGAGCCAGACACGCAAGCCTGCTGCAACATAGACCCAGGGTCTGAACCATGCCCCCAAAGCTGCAGATTTAACTGAAAACAGCTTTAGAAGTGCTCCTGTCTCCAGCACCCAGACTTACAGCTCCGAATGGGATCCAAACCCCAAAGTAATCAGTTTTACTCTGTATAAAGCTTATACAAGGTAAACTCATAAATTGTCTGATAGAGAGATATGCACAGCTGTTTGCTCCCCCAGGTATTAATCACTTATTCTGGGTTAATTAATCATAGAATATCAGGTTGGAAGGGACCTCAGGAGGTCATCTAGTCCAACCCCCTGCTCAAAGCAGGACCAATCCCCAGACAGATTTTTGCCCCTAAATGGCCCCCTCAAGGATTGAACTCACAACCCTGGGTTTAGCAGGCCAATGCTCAAACCACTGAGCTATCCCATAAACAAAAGTATAAAAAGTAGGATTTAAGTGGTTCCAAGTAATGACAGACAGAACAAAGTAAGTTACTAAGCAAAATAAAACAAAACACACAAGTCTAAGCCTAATACATTAAGAAACTGAATACAGGTAAATCTCACCCTTAGAGATGTTCCAATAAGTTTCTTTCACAGACTAACTCCTTCCTAGTTTGGGCCCAATCCTTTCCCCTCATACAGACCCTGTTAATTCCAGCAGGCATCTTAGGTGAAAAGCAGGGGATTGGACATGACTGGGACCCCTTTGTTCTGTTCAACCCCCTTTTATAGCTTTGGAACAAGGCGAGAATCCTTTGTCTCTCTCTGGGTCCGTCCCCCCACCCCGCTTCTAAATGGGAAAGTACCAGGTTAAAGATGGATTCCAGTATCATGTGACATGTTTATATGTTCTGTGAGACTTCATTACCCACTCGCTGGCACACACTACACAGGAAGGCTTACAAGTAAACAGAGCCATCTACAACCAATTGTCCTAGTTAATGGAAGCCATCAAGATTCCAAACCACCATTAATAGCCCACATTTTGCATAACTACAATAGGACGATAGAATTATATTTCATATTCCTAATTTCAGATACAAGAAAGATATAGTTATACAAATGGGATGAACACACTCAGTAGATTTCTACACTTTGTAATGGTACCTTACAAGAGACCTTTTTTATAAAGCATATTCCAGTTACATCATATTTCCACTTATAAACATATTTCCATAAACATATGGAGTGCACCGTCACATTATCATTCAGCAATATCTGCACCACTAAAACTAAACGTGCATCTTCTTTGTCCTAAGCTGCTGTAGTTTTAGGCCCATTGTTGGTGGAGAGGAACAACATGCACCTGATCCACCGCGCACACAGCACTGAAAAGGTATCCCTTAATTTTAAATGGAGTAGTGCCGGGGTAGGCAACCTATGGCACGTGTGCTGAAGGCAGCACACAAGCTGATTTTCAATGGCCCTCACACTGCCCGGGTCTTGGCCACCAATCCGGGGGGCTCTGCATTTTAATTAAATTTTAAATGAAGCTTCTTAAACATTTTAAAAGCCTTATTTAGTTTACATACAATGATAGTTTAGTTATATATTATAGACTTAGAGAAAGAGACCGTCTAAAAACTTTAAAATGTATTACTGGCACGCGAAACCTTAAATCAGAGTGAATAAATGAAGACTCGGCACACCACTTCTGAAAGGTTGCTGACCCCTGGAGTAGCGGCTTCTACTAAATAATGAACACTGATGAACCACAGTCTTTAGATACATGTTGGTCATGGGATTCAATTATTTATTTCTGATTTATTTTAAATATTTCAGCTTTTGGACACCATCCCTGTTTTATAAGGAGACATCCCTGCTGGGATTTGCCCACAATTTCACCACTAGGGCATAGCAGTACCTGAATACGTAGAGGATACTGTTTCTGACACCCTGAGGAGATTGACAGTGTCTGCCATGTATACACCTTACCCCCTTTATATCAGTCACAGGAGCTAGGCAGTGGTGTCCTCCTGAAGCTGAAGGTACTGGAATGTCACTAGAAGGGGCAGAGAGCAGGGGATGAGGTGGGGAGCGGAGTGTTTACAGGACTGGGAAGGGTAAGGCGTGGGGACTGCCTAGGGCTCAGGCTACCCGTTTCCAGCACGGTGGGGTGGGGGCGATAGGGAGAATAAGGGCCTAGTAGGGCCTGGAATCTCAGGAAAGTTTCTCCTGTTCACTCCTGGCAAGCGGCACCTCCAGCTCCAATTTCAGCCACTGCCCAGAGACAATCCCCCCACTTGGGGGCTGTAAATAGCAACTGCCCCCACTGTATGTGCCACCATCCACCCTGCTGTCCTGCAGGATCCTGTCTGTCCCTGGCCACCCGCCCCAGTGCCTCTGTTCACTTAACTGACCCGCTCTTGCGCCCCCACCTTGCTAGTCCTCCATGCCTGTTGTCCTGCTCATCTGTTCTTCAGTCTCAGCTGGTTTGTTCCTTTGCCTTTCCCTCTCCCGCTTTACTTGTCTCTTAGTAAAAGTTTCGTAGCCAGAAGCGTGGAGTAATCAGGACCCAGCATTCTACTGCTCCCGCTGCTCAGTGCTCCCGCACACAGCAGCCTCCCACCCTGGGAGCATCCAATCTGCCCTGCACCCACTGCCGCCACCACCAATGCTGAGCAGCCACTTTACAGAAGAACATAAGACTAGCCATACTAGTGCTCAGCAAGCTGCTGCCGGCTGCACTGCTGGGCATGCTCTTCTGGCATGGCCAGGGCTTCCACATGCCTGCCCGGCTGCCTTTGCAGCCACCGGTACCACCCTGCGCGTCCCTAAGAGCCCTGCGGCCCATTCAGGCAACTTAAAAGGGCCCGGGGCTCCCAGCTGCTGGGCCTTTTTAAATTGCTCAGGCCCTGGGCAATTGCGCCCTTTGCCTCCTCCCCCCACACCCACATAGGCAGGCCTGAATAAGCCTAAGGCCACAACTTCAACTCTTTCCTGACTACATCAGCCTTTTGATTGGTCTCCAGAAGGGAACCCAAGCTCTGTCACTCCCTTATCAGCCTCATCTCACTCATTTAGAGAGAAACTGTCTAACCTCAAGGTCAGTGCTACAGTCTGCTATACAAAAGCTAAGGAGCAAGAAAGAGTCCAGCAAGCTGGGCAGTTCTTCACAGGCCTGAACTCCCAGGAGACGATGCTTCTCCAAACAGGCTGTCAACTATGTTTTTGAGGAAGGGCCAATTATTCCCCTATCATAAGACAGCTCCCATAGTAAATGTCCTTGGTGTCGTGGCAGCCATTGGAACCAGAAGCCAGAGCATGTCTTCAGGCAGCCTCTGTTCCTCTATGCACTGCTGCTGACCCAAGAAAAAGGAGGAGAAAAATCAGATACATTTAAAAACCAAAGAAAAATTAAAATATAGACCAAGGTCAGCCTATTATTTACCATGATGCTCGTTTACCAAGAAGCAAGATGAGGCAAAAGAAAAAAAATAGTTGGTTACATTTGGAAGGGGAAAAAAGCAGGTTCAGTGAAGAACAATTCCCCCCCAGTCCCCAAAGCACAATAAAGCATGGCCTTTTCTATCACCTATTGTGATTGTAGGAGAGATACAAATATGATTGACATAAATACACACACAGTGATGGACAGCTGATCCAACAAAGCAAAAGAAAGATAAATACAAGGAACTTCTACAACAGTAATAAAAAGGGAGGCAGAAGATACCTAATCTCAATTAAGGGAACTAACAATGCAATGGGCAATTCAATGTTTAAACAGGGTGGAACTCAGGAAGGAGACAAGAATCCTTGATTTATTTGTAATTTTCACTGTTTACAAATGAAAAAGACTACTAAGACCAAAAACTTTGCCAGCTTGGGTGCCTAATAAGTTGGACACCTTAAAAGAAAAACAAAAACAAAAACAGTGAGTTGGTTTTCAGAGTGGCTGAACACCTATGGCGGAAGTCACAACTAAATCGGGCTATTTATCATCACTTAGAACACAAACCTATATTCTGCATATTGTCTACTTTTGCTTTTAGCTTTAAGCTGCTAACAGGGGATGCCATGAGAAGGCAGTAGACAAGTCTCGGGACTGAATACAGCCAACCATATAGTTAGTGGTTGTCTTAGCCACACATTAGCCAAGGCTACAAGAAGGGCTCAAACATGAAGGGAAGAAACAGTGGCATCCAGGCAAGGATCCTTGCACTGAATCCAAGAGCTTTCTTCATGCTTTGGGGCTGCCATTCCCACAGCCTGGTTGTGTCAGATGCAGCGTCATCTTCTTTAGATTCAGCATCTCTCTTCAGAATACTGCAAAGGATATACATCCTGTTTTCATCAACAACTATCAGGTGGAAGATCCTCACGGACAATGTTAAGCTGACCATGAAGCCGCTAAGTGACACTCACTGGGAGAGCTGCACTGACAGCATAAGATGACTGAGGTTTACGATGCACTGATGGAACTGGCGCGGCCGAGTAAAGCCTAAGGCAGACGCAGACACAAGGCACAAAGCCTTGCAAACCAGACCACTTTCTTCAAATTTCTGGTCTCAACTGTGGTTTTGCATGATATCCTGTTCCAAATAAACATTGTAAGCAAGGCATTACAAACTCAATCAATGGACATTGCAACTGATACCACTTTGATGAAAAACTGCCTTGGGGCCTACAGAGACATCGGATTTGAAGATGCCATCACGGCTGCCAAAGAAATGGCAGAAAACTTAGGAGTTGAGCCTGTCTTCAAGGAAACTCGTATTCATCAGAAGAAGAAACAGTTTGGTTACAACAGCAGAGATGAGATGATAGGAAGCTTGGAAGAAAAATTCAAGAGGTCAGGTATTTTTGCTCACTCGTTGACACTGCTCAGGTGTCCATCAAAGAAAAGTATGGACAAATGAAGCACCATGAAAAGACCTCAAGGGTTTTGTATGACTTTAGTAAGATGCCAGGGGACAGAAATTGTGCTATTGAACAATTGTACGCACCTTCAGCGGACGCTGACACATGGGAAATGTTCAGACGTCAATGATAAAGACTTCTGTGTCGAATGGGAGAACATCTATCACATTCTGCCACACAGGAAGCACTCTCCATTCCAAGATCTCCAATTCATTCATGATGCAGAGCTGAAGGACAATTTTCATAATGTGTGGCTAGCTTGGAGGATTCTGCTCACGCTGTCAGTCACAGTAGTGAATGGTGAGCACAGCTCATCAAAGCTCAGGCTCATTAAAACATATCTTTGATCGATGATGGCCGACCAGAGACTGACATTGCTTGCTATTTTATCGCTTGAAAATCCCATTGGCCAGTCTCTGGATCTCTCTGATGTTGTGCTTCAGTTCGTGAGGGCAAAGGCGAGAAAAGCGACTTTTTGAACTAAAGGACTCGGGTTAACGTTCTAAGGCTGTCACCTACTGTAGCACTATTTAATACTGGTGTACCCAATGTTGGTGCACAGTTCAATTTCTTGATGTTAGTACATTTCAGTTATTCTTAAAAATTAAAAAGTTTCTATACGCTTAGAGGAAATTAATTTTTTATTTGCCTATATATAGCACAAATACAGATTTTCAGATCCTAGCATGCACATTTATCATCCAATATGTCCGGGATAAATCATGCATGCAAATCGTGCATCAAAATTGTGAAATGGGCTACAAATGCAATAAAAAAAAGTAAAGTATTTTAAAATTTAACAAATGGGGGGGGGACAAAGATGCTCCTCTCCTGGGATGCCATTTGGTCTAGGACTGGCCCTAACTGCAACACCATGCCACCCTCAATGATGCAGCAGTTAGATGTCTGAACAACCTAGCTATTGATTTCTGACACAACTGAAAGAAGGTAGCCATTTATTTAGGCATCAAAATTTGGGTTTGTGTCCCTGGTTTAATCACACAAGCTTGAAAATTTGGACAAACATGGACTTTATACAGAGCACATTAAATAAACAATTGAATCTTTGTGGCACACACAAAATACCTAATTTTATGTATGGAGTAATTTAGGTGCTCAGGACCTAAGGCCTTGGCTATACTTGTGAGTTACAGCCCAATAAAGCCTCCCAGAGCACTGTACCTCACTCCCCGTCCACACTGGCAAGGCACGTACAGCACTGTGTCTCCGCGGCTACAGCGCTGCTGGTACTCCACCTCCCCGAGAGGAATAACAGCTGTTGCATATTGGCTGAGACGCTGCTGCTCCAGTGTAAACGGGGAGTAATGTTATTACGCACTGATTGACCTCCAGAAACCCCCCTTAATTCTTTTAACTGAAGCGTCCTCTCTTGTTCTGTTGTTAACTCCGGAGGAGGAAGTGCCCTTTCAAAGCTCGGTTTCGGGGGCTGCTTATCAAAAAAACAAACACAGCTACTATTTGCTTTGAATGAGTGAGAGGCAGGCAGGGGGGCTCCGTTTGGAGTGCCAATAGCTAATGTTTGCTTGAAGAGAGAGGAGGGGGTAGGGGGGTTGGAGGGGCTGAGGTCCGTTTTGGCAAGCGGCTGCTTATCTGGTCTATGGGAAAAAAAGAAACAGCTGGTGTTTTCTTTCAGTGAGTGAGAGGAGGTGGGGGAGGGACAGGAGTCTGAACTTACAAGACAGCATGCTGACTCTCTCAGCACTCCAAAAAACCCACTCTCTCTCTCCCCCCACGCTCCCTGTCACACTCCACCCCACCACGCCCCCCCATTTGAAAAGCACAAGGCAGCCACTTGAATGCTGGGATAGCTGCCCATAATGCACCGCTCCCAATGCAGCTGCAAATGCGGCCACGACAGTGCACTGGCAGCTGTCAGTGTGGACAGATTGCAGTGCTTTCCCTACTCAGCTGTACGAAGGCAGGTTTAACTCACAGCTCTGTACATCTGCAAGTGTAGCCATACTCTAAAATGTATGCAGTATCATAGAGTTTCTCCCACTTAGTCTCCATGTGTTTACGTACTCCAATGCCCAAGGGATCAAGTAGAGAGAATCCACAATATTTGTAAGTTAACTGTATTGATAATAGCAGCAAAGAATCCTGTGGCACCTTATAGACTAACAGACGTTTTGCAGCATGAGCTTTCGTGGGTGAATGCCCACTTCGTTGGATGCAAGAGTGTATTGATAATGTAGAATTGAATTAGTGAACAGTATCTGACATAGTTTGGAAGGATTACTTTTTTAAATAATCTAGATGGTGCGTTCCTGGCTGGTTGCAGTACAGTGAAAAGGATTTTATAGCACTTTTCAACCAGAAAGAAGTGTCTTTAATAATGAATAAATGAAACAGATAAAGCTACAAGGGCTATAGCATTTCAAACAGTGAGCAACAACAGGAGAATGTGCTCAGACTGAAACAAATCAGCATACCAAAACCTAGAGATATGCATGTTGTCTAGGGAAACCACACATTTAGCAAATGAACTGCATCTTGATTCAAGAGATAACATGCTGGGTTCAGAAGATTTGATTTCGCTGCCTCTTCTTGTTTCAGTTTACATTGCCCTTAAAGCCAAATAATTTCAGAATTTAGTGATCTCTGTCGCTTATTTTTTTAAAAGGTGTAACAAATTGGATCTTTAAAAATCACAGTCTGATTCAAAGCACTACAAGCTGAAGACATTATATATTGTATATGTTGCTACACTTTGAGTTTATTTTATATACATGTATACATATACACAGATATCACCAAAACCTTCAATGTACACATGGAACTTAGCTATATAAAAAAAACCAATAGTATCCATGTATCAGAGGGGTAGCCGTGTTAGTCTGGATCTGTAAAAGCAGTAAAGAGTCCTGAGGCATCTTATAGACTAACAGACGTTTTGTTGCATGAGCTTTCGTGGGTGCATGCATCTGACGAAGTGGGTATTCACCCACGAAAGCTCATGCTCCAATACGTCTGTTAGTTTATAAGGTGCCACAGGACTCTTTACTGCAATAGTATCCATATTACAGCAACTGGTGGCAAGAGCGCAGTTGTACAGTGGTAACAACCATGTAAGTACAAGTGTAGACAGGATTCAGGAGTTCTTACCACTGTTGAGTCTGAACTTTTGATGAGCTTAAACTTAACCCAGACTTGATGTCTCTGTCTGAAACTTTTAATCAAAGCTCTGACCTGTGAACTACTCATGACACCCCCCCTCCCCTTAAGTAGCCATCTCCCCTTTTGTCTTTTTAAATTTACATTTTAACCTGTTTTATCCTGTAGAATCTTGTTTGATTATGCATGACCATTATGATCTGTTAATCACTTTGTTTACTTCTGTGTATAAATATTGATGCTCACCCCTAATAAACTTGCCACACTTACTCCGAAGCCTTTTAAGCTAAGGATAGTGTGAGCCCGTTGATCAACGAATTGGTGTCTGGTCTCTGACAGATTGTGAGCCCAATACCAACTCCGCACGAACTCGGGTGCTGGAGAGGTGAGTAAGGACTTGCTTTTTACCTAACAATTTGGGGGCTCGTCCGGGATTTCCTTCTGGTGCGGTGCCTCTGTCCAGTGGTCAGACCACTCATATACGAATTGGCAGGCGCCACGGGAGATTTCTCCCAGCCAATTCAATATTGAGGGGTCGTGTACTGGACAGCAGGATAAACGCCAGTTGGAGGGCTCCTGTCAGACACCATGGGTCAAGGGACTAGCGTGCCTCTTGAGAGTCCGCTGGGGATTGTAAATAAGTTATGGAACGAAGGGAAACTCCCAGTACAGACAGGAATGTCTAGGAGGAAGTTGTACACACTGTGTGTAAGGAATTGGACTGGGTATACCGCGGAATTGGCCGACCCGGAGATGAGGTGGCCTTCGTATGGCTCTTTCGAACAGGCTGCCTTAAGAGGAGTAAGGAGCCAGATCGAAAAAGACCATCCGGGACAGTTATGTTACTGGTTTTGTTGGGACACAGCAGCAGAGCTGTGGAAATCTTTAAAAATTATGGCAGTCAGGTATTCTCCCGAGAGTGAATCCCCTCCATGTTATTTCGATGAAGAGTATAAACCACGGCGTGTTTTGACTCGTCAGTTGGTCCCCACTGCACCTGCCCCTATTCCTCCGCAGGGGGACTCTCTCCAGAGCGCAGAGGGGAATCTGCAGGACTCCAGATTGGAATCTCTGCAGAGGGATAAGGAGGAAATGGAGGGGCACACCTCGGGAGGAGTAATTACTAGGCAAAAGATCAAGCAGATGCAGCAGAATGCATACCTCTCCCCTGAGGATAGCCCAGAGGCTGCCTCCGCCAAACCTTTTATGAGTAATGAAGGTGTAAGTAGAGAAATGCCTTTACAGGTGCACGACCAACCTTTTGTGGACAATAATGGCCAGTTACAACATACTAATATTGTGGAACATAAAGGATGGCTAGAATGGGACTTGAAAGAGTGGGGACGGTTGTCAGGGTCCTTTGGGGAAAATCCCCGAAAGATCACAGAACTTTGAGAAAGATTGTTTTCAAGTCATAATCCTACTTATACGGATGTAGATCAGTTGTTAAGTAGAGTTTTGACCGGAGAGGAACGTAGTAGATTGTGGATGGCAGAAAGGACATGGGGGGATAGCGATGCGGTTAATACCACTTGGATGGATAGGCGGGATCAAGCCGCCGGCTGGAATCCCCTAGACTGGAGTCAGCAAAGGCTGACTCAACTGCAAACAGATCGAGAGCGATTGTTAGAGAGACTCAAAGAAATGGCTCGCCGCTCGCTTAATCAGGCTAAGTTCATGCAGATTCGGCAGGAATCTGATGAGCCACCCAGAAAGTTCTGGTCGAGGCTATTGGAGGGGGCCCGAATGTTCACTCAGATGGATCCTGAGAGAGAAGCAGACCACCCTACTCTTATTTCGTTTTTTGTGAATCAGTCAGTGCCCCCTGTAAGGGATTATTTCTTAAAGTTTCGCCCTGGTTGGGGAGGTGAGTCAGTCACTTCAGTGTTGGACGTAGCTGATTTTGCATGGGAGAAAGAAAGGGAAAGTAGTAAAAAGAAAGAGAAAAAGGAAGAATATAAGTTGATGGCTTTGGCTTTTCGCGGCGGTATTCGAGGCAGAGGCCGTGGCCGTGACAGGGGATTTCAGGGTGCTCGGGGAAGAGGGTCCTGGCAACCCCAGCCACCAGGAAATTGTTTTCAGTGCGGACAGCCCAGTCACTTTAAACGTGAATGCCCCTGGGGACGCCCAGAGGGTCCAGTCGCATCCGCAGATACTTACACCAGGGACGAATACACCCCTGCACCACCAGCCCAGCCCGTTCCTCAGGCCTGGATCAACTACGGGCAACAGCAGCAGCTGCAGCAAACTCAGCCTTCTAAATGACGGTACCCCGGGGGCGAAGGCAAACAATGTGATGGTCTTATTTCCTTAATGTCTTTAGCCGGCTCCTTCCTCACTTTCTCCCCTCCCAGCAAAGAGCCTCGTCTAACCCTTTCAGTCCAAGGACTGCCTGTCTCTTTCCTCATTGATACTGGAGATACTTTCTCTCTTTTAAATCATGCCCCCTCTCCCTGGCTATCCTCTGAGGTTAAAACTGCAACTGGGGTGGAGGGCAACCCACAGTCTCTGGGACTCAATTTACCTCTAAATGTTATTTATGCTGATAAATGTTTTTCTCACCGTTTTCTTTTTTCCCCAGCTTGTCCGATCCCTTTGATGGGCCGGGATTTACTCTGTAAGCTTGAGGCTACTTTAACCTGCACTCCTGAAGGGGTAGGATTATTGATGACAGTGTTAGGAGATTCGGCCCCAACTCAGGGTAATTGGGAACCCCCCCCCTCTCTCTCCCCTGACCTCACTGACTTGCCTTTAACCCTCTGGGGAATTTCTGACACTGATGTTGGCCTGCTCCTTTCGGCAGAGCCAGTAAGGATTCAAGTGAAGCCCTCCTTAACCCCCCCGTCAGTCCCTCAATACCCCCTGTCGCTGGAAGCCCGGGAGGGCATCCGCCCCATTATCGAGGGATTCATTGCACAAAAGTTAGTCCGCCCTCAGCGCACTCCCTGTAACACCCCTATACTGCCTGTCAAAAAGCATCCTAAAAAGGATGGAGACCCTATTCGTTGGCGCTTTGTACAGGATCTACGGGTTGTTAATCAGTATGTGGTCCCCCTTCATGCAGTAGTTCCTGATCCAGCTACTATCATCAGCCAAATCCCCTGGGATGCTGAGTGGTTCACTGTTATTGACTTAAAATCAGCCTTTTTTAGCATTCCTGTGCACCCAGACTCTCAGTATCTCTTTGGTTTCACCTGGGAGGGACAAAGTTATGTCTGGCAACGACTTCCTCAAGGCTACAGAGACAGCCCCACGATTTTCAGCCAATGCCTCCACCACGACTTGGAAGGCTTCACCAGTCCGCAGGGATCCACGTTAGTCCTATATGTAGATGACATCCTATTAGGTAACCGCGAAGAAGCTGCCCTCCGCATCGATGGTAAGGCACTTTTATTATACCTACACACCAGAGGCCACAAGGTAGACCCTAACAAGATTCAGTGGGTCTCACAGAAGGTCCGATATCTGGGCTTCCTGTTAACCCCAAAGGGGAGACAAATGGACCCGGTCCGCATAAAGACTATCCAAAACTGCCCTCTGCCAAACACCAAGAAACAACTTCGAGGTTTCTTAGGATTAATTGGCTTCTGTCGCCCCTGGCTGCCGTCCTGCGGGGAGTTAAGCAAACCGCTCCACCGACTCACTGCTAACGTTGCTCCTGACCCTTTGCAGTGGTCCCCAGACACGATCCAAGCCTTTCAGTTACTCAAAGACAGTGTGGCCTCCTCCATGTCTCTCCGCCCCCCCAATTACAGCAAACCCTTTCACCTTTTTGTCCACGAGAGGGGCGGAATTGCTAGTGGCGTCCTTACCCAGCTGAGCGGGCCCCACCATTTCCCGCTTGCTTTTTACTCTCAGCAGATCGACCCTGTCGCTCAGGGAACCCCATCCTGCACCCGGACTCTGGCAGCAGCTGCCCTGCTGATCACAAAGGCAAAGAGCCTGACCCTGGGTCATTTTACCACGGTCTGGACCTCTCATGCCTTGTCAGCCCTTCTGCGTAGGGGCACGACCCAAGTCTTTTCGGCCCATCGTCAGCAGCAGCTAGAGGCCGAACTCCTAGAAGACACTAACCTAACTTTTGAAAGGTGTGGGCCCCTTAATCCAGCTACCTTGCTTCCTGACCTGCCAGTCCTCCAGGATCAGCACGACTGTGTGGAAGTAGTTCATAGCATCTTACAGATAAGGAACAACCTGTTTGACGTGCCACGGGACAACCCTGATTGCATCCTCTTCTCGGACGGAAGCTCCTTCTATGTTGATGGCAAGCGTTTCACCGGTTATGCAGTCACCTCTGAATGGGACATTCAAGAGGCCGCCTCACTGCCAGGCAACTGGGGAGCCCAAGCCGCCGAACTCTATGCCCTGGCCCGAGCTTGCCAGTTGGCCGCTGGTAAGACCGTTATCATTTTTACTGATAGCAAGTATGCTTTTGGAGTTGTGCATTGTCACATCCACCTCTGGAAGTTTCGAGGTTTCCAGACAGCTGCCGGTAAACCCATTCAGCACCTCCCCCTCATCCACAAGCTTTTGGACGCCCTCCAAGAACCCTCGGTCCTGGCTGTAGTTCACTGCCGGGCCCATACTAAAGATGATAGCCCCGTCACCCGTGGGAATGCCCTGGCTGACGCCTCCGCCAAGACGGCTGCCGTCTTACCCTTAGCCATGCCCACGTTGGCTATTGCAACCTCCTCCTTTACTCCACCGCACCCCGTACCGGTACCCGCTGCTGAACTACAGTCGTGGGAGAGCCTCGGAGCCACTCTGGTCAAAGGGACCTGGCTTATGCCGGATGGCCGAGCCTGCCTCCCTCGCTCCACATACCCCGTGGCAGTTCGCTGGCACCATGATAAGGGGGGTCACTACGGCACGCACGCCCTTGTGGACACCGTCGCTCGCTTTTGGTATGCTCCAGGCATTCAACCCTACTGCCTGTCAATAGTGAAAGCATGCAGCACATGTCAGCGTAATGGACCTGCTCCGCCCCTTAGCAAAATTAAGGGTGGGAAGACCTCCGCCTGCTGCTCCATTTCAACATCTTCAAATTGACTTTGCAGATATGCCAAAGGCTTTTGGGAAAAAGCACCTCCTTGTTTTGGTTTGCCCTCTGACTTCATGGGTCGAAGCTTTTCCTACTGCTAATTGTACTGCTGCCACAGTGGCGAAGATCCTCCTTAGAGACATTGTACCCCGTTTTGGCATCCCTCTCGTGCTTGACTCAGATCACGGACCCCACTTTACTGGTAATGTCCTTGGCCGTTTAGAACAAGGACTGGGCATTTCACACTCCTTTCATACACCCTACCACCCCCAGTCTAGCGGGAAAGTTGAGCGTATGAATAGGGAGCTTAAGCTCACATTGGCTAAATACTGTCAGGAAACAGGGTTAAAGTGGCCTCAGGTACTTCCCTTGGTCCTGTTTCACCTTCGTACTCGCCCAACCCGCGTATTGGGATTATCCCCCTTTGAACTGCTCTATGGACACCCCCCTTTCAAAGGCGGGGCGCTACCACGTGCTGATGTTTCACTATTGGGAGGGGATCATATGACCGCGTGCCAGTTTCTCTCCCTACAGGCTCGCCTCCGTACCCTTTGGAAAGCCTTGCAGTTTTCCCAGACCGTGCCACTAGAAGAACAGATCCACCCGTTCCAACCAGGGGACTTCGTCTGGGCCAAAAAGTTCGTTCGTGGCGACACCCTCCAGCCGAGGTTTACTGGACCCCACCAGGTTCTTTTAACAACCCAGACTGCAGTGTTCCTGGAAGGACGCAAATCCTGGATCCACCACTCCCACGTCAAGCCAGCCGTAGTGGACCACAGTGACGGACCAACAGCTCTTGCCACCACTGAAGACACTGCCTCTGACCAGTGGACCAGCTTACCTCTTTCAGACATCAGACTTAAATTGACTCGAAAAAAATGAGAGGACCTTTTATTCTGACAACTGTATGTTTTTTATTATGCCTTTTTAGTTTATTTTCTGCTTATGAAGATAATGCTTTTATTAGATATTCCCACGAGGTTAAAACTCGTATTTTAGGAAATAGAAGTAATTGCTGGGTATGTACTCAATTTCCAGTAAATGCAGAACAGGGACTCCCCTTCACACCCATTCCCCTGACCACTGCTAATATGACCTGGATGCCACCGGCTAGAGTAAAAGATCCAGTCCAACACAATCTTACATGGGACAAAACAGGAGTGCCAATTAACAGATATCTCAGGGTAACCAATCAGACAGGATCACTGTGTTTTGTTAAAGAAAAGGGGTCAACTTTTGTGGGAACAAGTAAATGCAACATGTATTTTAATGGCACCGCCTTTAGTAAAAATCTTGGCTTCAAGCCTTGCGCATCCCACTTATCCCATATGTGGATCCCTCACCCCGATCCAACTTTTTCATGGGTGGGCAAGCCTTCAGAGTCAGCTTTTAAGAAGCCCTGCTCAGATCACGAGGGTGTCCAACTAATTGTTAAGGGATATACGATTGCCTTCTACAACTGCTCAAGCAGTACTACACTGCACTTTGAAAACGCCACTACCAAATTGTGCCTCTGCAGTTCGCACAACGACCCCTCTGCGTTACCAGGGGAACAGTGGTCCAACGGGTGGTGGGTTACCTCCTACTTTGAGAAATGGAATACCCGAAACGCAATGTATGGAACATACTGGGTGTGCGGGCCCAAAGCTTATTACTTTCTCTCCCCTGATTGGGCAGGGTCATGTTATTTAGCGTGGCTCACACCGCCTTCTCGCATCTCCCTCACCCCCCCCCATTTTCCCCACGTTCGTAACATCCGTGAAACCTTCAGAGATATTAATATCCGTGATGGTTTGTCGTGGCAGCGGTGGGCTGGTCTCATTAGCTTGAGGGGTGGTGTCATCCGTCTACAGGGACTACTAGAATCTTTAACCAATGAAACTGCGACCCTATTTGAGAATCAGGCCGGGGAAATGTCCCAACTGCGCCAGTTAGCTTTGCAAAACCGAATGGCTTTAGACATAATGTTAGCAGCCCAGGGAGGAACTTGCGCCCTCATAAATGAAGAATGCTGTGTTTTTGTAAATGACACCTACCCTGACACCTTTCAACGTACCAAACATCTAAGGGAAATGGCTAAGAACTACTCCTCTGGCCAGCCACCTTATGATTGGTGGGGAGCCTTATGGAATTGGCTGCCTGGATTTGGGTGGGTTAAAAAACTCTTGGTGGGTATTGTTGGGGCCATAGTAATCCTTATAACACTGTGTTGCTGCATTCAGTGTGTCCCCTCCCTCATAGACTCATGTGGGTCAGTTTATTCTTTTCCTACTTCAGCCAAAGGCCTTACTCTCTTCGAGTTGGCCCAGGCTGAAATTGCCAAGCGGCCCTTGGCTCCTTAAAATGGGGTGTAGCTTTTGGTAAATAGTTATCCCAAAGCTACAAATGGAGGAATGTTGAGTCTGAACTTTTGATGAGCTTAAACTTAACCCAGACTTGATGTCTCTGTCTGAAACTTTTAATCAAAGCTCTGACCTGCGAACTACTCATGACACCCCCCCCTCCCCTTAAGTAGCCATCTCCCTTTTTGTCTTTTTAAATTTACATTTTAACCTGTTTTATCCTGTAGAATCT
Organism: Mauremys mutica; assembly: GCF_020497125.1. NCBI lineage: Eukaryota > Metazoa > Chordata > Testudines > Geoemydidae > Mauremys > Mauremys mutica. The sequence goes on from NC_059073.1 coordinate 107,860,263, forward strand.
TGTTTGATTATGCATGACCATTATGATCTGTTAATCACTTTGTTTACTTCTGTGTATAAATATTGATGCTCACCCCTAATAAACTTGCCACACTTACTCCAAAGCCTTTTAAGCTAAGGATAGTGTGAGCCCGTTGATCAACGAATTGGTGTCTGGTCTCTGACAGATTGTGAGCCCCATACCAACTCCGCACGAACTCGGGTGCTGGAGAGGTAAGGACTTGCTTTTTACCTAACACCACTGTGTAAGGGTATAATCTGCTCGGGACAGGTTTTCATGACATGGTGTTAAAAAAAATAATTAATTGAATTTAAAAAAAAGAACCCTTTCTACATAAGCAATTTAATACTATTGCTAGCTGTTGCTGTAATCCAGGTACTAAATTTTCTTGTTTAGATGCACCTAGGATAGCCCAACCCCTACACCTAACACCCAGCCCAAATAACAAAGATCCATGTAGCAGCAGATTCTCTAATCTTGCCCCTCTCTCTGCCTGCACCTGGCTGCAGAGGAAATGCAGAGCAATCCACATCCATTCCTCTCCTCCCAGTGTGCACACCAAACAAAATATAGGAAGCCTCTTCTTTCGTAGAAAGGGCTAGATTTGATCATTACAGGACAAAATCAACTTTCAATCACATATGTATGAATCCAAATCAATTTCATTTAACTCTCAATTTGTACTGCTGTAACAAAACAGAATTTGACTACTACCAATATTTTTGTTTGTTGGTCATAAGAGAAGCATAACATTTATGTACCAAATTACAACTACAGACAAAGTTTCGATTCTGCCTTCCTAATACAAGAGTCAGATTATCCAAAGCTCTATTATGCAGAATTTCCTCTACCCAAGGGAGGGTCACATTCCCCCGACATCCATTAAATTACACTGAAAATTCCCTTGATTATCCAGAACTTTGATTATCCAAACCTATTCAGTGTCCCTTAAGTCACATGGATAATAAAGACTGCAATGTACTATAACAATATAATTAAGAAGGCTTCCCAAAGATGGATCTAGCCCAGTGGCTCTCAAACTTTTTTACTTGTGACCCCTTTCACACAGCAAGCCTCTGAGGGTGAATGCCCCTTATAAATTAAGAACACTTCTTTATATATTTAACACCATTATAAATGCTGGAGGCAAAGCGTGGTTTGAGGTGGAGGTTGACAGTTCGTGACCCCCCCATGTAATAACCTCGTGACCCCCTGAGGGGTCCCGACCCCCAGTTTGAGAACCCCTGATCTAGCCTCTACATATTTTAAGTATTTCTGCACCACCTTTCATTATATTATTAAAAGCCTCAACTCAGAGATTGGGATCAAAGCATTAATATCCAATCTGAAACGCATCGATAAACCTAGACTATCACTGACAAATGTTTAAGAACGGGTTAGACACACATTTGTCAGGGATGGTTCCAGGTCTGGGAGGTATATTTGATGCTTCCTCAGTGCCAGGGGAAAGAGGTAGATGACCTTGTGGCCCCCTCCAGTCCTACATTTCTATAATGTCTTGTGCGGTCCCTGCATCATCAGGTCTCCCAAATATTTTACTTCTCAGCATTATAATATTATATTATAATTATTATAATATTCCTCCTGAAAAAATACTAAAAAGCCTGTCAAGATCAGTGGTCATATACTGATTTTTTTCTAAGACAGCCATATCTGAAGAAATAATACGCCTTCACTTCCATAGCAACTTTACCCAACAATATCAAATTACTTTACAAACAATTAAGCCACACAACAGCCCTGTTAGATTGGTATAATGTTCAGACTAGTCCCTAAATATAGAAAATATATTGGAGGAGAGGGGGAGAAAGCAAAGCACTATTGAGACAGCTTGTTTAATTCCTGTCAGGCTTCTGAGTGAAAGTCTAGGGGCTGAGCCAGCTCTTCCTGTCTCGGCTCCAGGAAAGGCAGCTCTAACAGTGCACCACTTCAGAAACAGCAACACAGGGATGTGGAAAAAGTTACTTCCCTTCTTGTTGTCAATTCTGGTAAGCCTGTGTGTCCCTCTCTTGCAAATGCTGATGCACTTTAAAAGTGATGCCATTAACATCCAAAAATAACCAGGTAAGCAAAAACCCTATGGTTAAGGCAGAGAATGCTATTCAGAAAAACGGTGCCACTTCCAGCATCCTCCAGTGATTTTACAAATCCAAAAGGCTGGTCAAAAGAAAGGGCTTCTTTTCACAGTGTCATCTTTTATTCTCCTCTTTCTCCAAACTGCTATAGAAGTAAGCCAATTAATATGGTTTCTAATCAAGTTTTAAAACTAAGCAGTGCCATGCAAACTTTTATATTTTGCAAGATGGAGGCCTAGAAATTCAGAAAGAAATGTGCAAGTAGGTCCCTATCCTCCTTCAGAACTGCTCAGTCTACACCCTAGATCTTCAAGCAGCCAGGCCCAATTCCCCTATAAGGAGAGGGAGAAATAGTCATCTGCCTCATTGTGTTAGCAGAACCCACTAAACCCTTTCTAAGCAGGCTTTACACCCGCCAACAGAGAGGAAGGGGACGTTTCAAGCAAATACGGCCAATATGTTACAGACAGCATCACTTTTCTTTCCCCACTATGGGGAGTGTTGAAAATCTGGAACACTGACAAAGACGAAGGTGGTATGCTGAGGAGCGGAACTGCCAGCTGTTTCCTTAAATAACGCATATCTCCCGGAGATCAGTTTTCATTTCAAACAATTGTTTACAATATTTTCTGGGAGGCAGGAGTAATCAGAACACATACCTTAAATAGACTAAGTCATTCACTGAAGCAATTCCAGTATTAAATGAAGAAAAAAATTAAAAATATATTTTAAAAAGGATAAAAATTTTGGGCAGGTTTAGTTAGTACCCTTTAAGCTATAAAACTGATAAGGCTCAGAACGTCTCCCACCAAACACACATCCACATATTGACCTCTGATGGTATGTCTACAGTGCAATTAGACACCTGCGGCTGGCCCGTGCCAGCTGACTTGGGCTCTGGCAAAGGAGCTGTTCAACTGAGGTGCAGACGTTCAAGCTTGGGTTGGAGCCCGGGCTCTGCAGGGTCCTAGAGTCTGGGCTCCAGGCCAAGCCCAAATGTCTACACCAGGGGCTCTCAACCTTTCCAGACTACTGTACCCCTTTCAGGGGTCTGATTTGTCTTGAGTACCCCCAAGTTTCACCTCGCTTAAAAACTACTTGCTTACAAAATCAGACATAAAAATACAAAAGTCTCAGAGCATACTATTACTGAAATATTGCTTCCTTTCTCATTTTTACTATGTAATTATAAAATAAATCTATTGGAATATAAATATTGTACTTACATTTCAGTGTATAGTACATACAGCAGTATAAACAAGTCATTATCTGTATGAAATTTTAGTTTGTACTGACTTTTCTAGCGGTTTTATGTAGCCTGTTGTAAAACTAGGCAAATATCTAGATGAGTTGATGTACCCCCTGGAAGATCTCTGTGTACCCGCAGGGGTACGCATAGCCCTGGTTGAGAACCATTGGTCTACACCACAATTAAATAGCCCCTTCGGCCGAGCCATACGAGCCTGACTCTCTCACGGGTTTTTAACTGCACTGTAGACATTCCCTGAGAGACCATAGTGCCCTGTCAACTTCCATGGTTCACTCACCCCCAGGTCCTCGAAGGACAGACCCCCAAATGAATCTGAAAGACTTTCCTTCAGGAAGAGCGCCAGATTTCCTCACAAAAAACACTCAAAAAGGTCTACCACGCCAGAAACCCTCCATCTAAAGCAGCTTTAAGCAACATTCATGAAAACAGCACACAAAATCCATAACATTTTGATTTAACAGACCTTCTAAAATATACAAACCACAGGAGCTCAATTTAATGGCCTGTATGGGATAGATTTCAAAAGACAATATTCCATTTGGAATATTCAGAGATAGTCACTCAGCATTACAGTTCGTACTTTTGGTAAACTATGTGTTTCAGTGGAAAAAAATACTCACCCTAGAGAGGCCTTCAATGAAGTATTTACTTGGCTAAACACCTCCTTTATATATGTAAATTATTGCTAAAGGCTGCTTCCTGGACTAGGAAAGTGCATGTTCCAGCTAATGTATTAGCAGAGGTCATATCTGAACAATGGATTAAACAGCAAAGTAGATTCAATGTTAGAGTTAATCTTACAGCCACCTAAAAGCTTTCAAACTTCCATGTACAAATGACATTTAAAGTTGAGAAATAGCAGTGTTAGCATTTTTTATGTTTTACATTAGAGAAAAAAAGCCACTCTCTTCTCTTCACTGTTGAAACCAAAAAAGCTTCCTCTCTGAATCAAAGCCAAGGTTAAATACTTTTCTTGTCAGTCAGTTACAGATTAAAGCATGCTTTCCAAGACAATCAGCTGTTCAGACTTCATATTGGGCACAAATAAGAAAGTATGAAAAAGAATACTAACACAAAACCCAAATTTAGCTAAGCAAGCATTAAAATTAAGACACCGAATCCTTTCTGAGGGGTGATACACAGACTACATGCGATAAGGGTCACAATTATATTCATTCTGGAAAAAGAAACTAGTTGTCCCACATTCATCATGTCCAAGGCCCTGTTCTCACTGTAGGAGACGATGATGCATGTGAAAATAGGGGTAGAACATGACTTCCCAAACCAGTTGCTCAGATAGAGACTGGACAAAGCACATACAGGTTCTGGGAGTCTTAAACACGATGTTTTAAATTGCTTTGGCCCCATCCAGATCAGCCAACTGTATCTGAAGTCAGTTTATGGTAGCAACATGTTTTAATGTAGTTTTCAAAACTATCTATCCAGCAAAAAATGTTTACATGCACACACACAGGTACTTAATTTGTATCAGCTCTGAGCCTCACTTACACAGGAGTATTGTCAAGATTAATCAATGTTTGCAAGACATTCTGAAGAGTAACAGCACTGTATAAGCACTAAGCATTTTTATATTAGAGCTGGAAAGGAGAGTCAAAGTCTCTCCCCCTTGCTTGCATCCCTCCAATGCATCACTCCAGAACCGTCTGCCCAAGTCTCTATGACAGGGGTAGGCAACCTATGGCACGCGTGCCAAAGGCGGCACACGAGCTGATTTTCAGTGGCACTCACACTGCCCAGGTCCTGGCCACCAGTCCAGGGGGCTCTGCATTTTAATTTAATTTTAAATGAAGCTTCTTAAACATTTTTAAAACCTTATTTACTTTACATACAACAATAGTTTAGTTAGATGTTATAGACTTATAGAAAGAGACTTTCTAAAAACGTTAAAATGTATTACTGGCAAGCAAAACCTTAAATTAGAGTGAATAAATGAAGACTCGGCACACCACTTCTGAAAGGTTGCCGACCCCTGCTCTATTACACTACTGTGAATTTGCTTGCTGTATTCTAAGTCCTCTCAATATTAAGTGATTTTACTACACATTTGTGAACAGGAAAGCCTGTTCTCTCCCTGTCTCCCGTACAGAGCCGACTACAACTTTTTAGCTGCCCCAAGCGGTAAAGGAAAAAAAGAAAAAAGAAGAAAAAAAAAAAAGAAAAGAAAAACCTGATTGAGCTGCCGCTGAAGTGCCGCCGAAGAGGAGAGAGAGGGAGTGCAGGACCCGCTACCAAATTGTCGCCGAAGACCTGGACGTGCCGCCCCTTTCAACTGGCCGCCCCAAGCACCTGCTTCCTTCCCTGGTGCCTGGAGCCAGTCCCGCTTCTGTAGCTTCACTCATAGGCACAGCCACTGGCATGTCAAGCTCCCCCATCTTTGCACTAACCTATTGATTCTCACCTCATTTTGTTGTCATTGAAATCAAAAGATTAATGACTTTTCCATCTGTCTTCCGTTTCGACCATATTCAGATACCCTTACCGTGAATAGTATCTTACTCAGCAACTGATTTCACTGAGACTACTTGAGGAATAAGGTACTTCTGAAGGTGAGTATAAGGTCATCAGAGTCTGGCCCTTATTTTTCAACTTTAGTAATCCTTTGCCAATTTAAAAGTTACAAAGGAATCCAAAAGCTCTTACTAATAGAGGACACTAGTAGCACCTATAGGGACAGGTACTTGAAAAATGCAGAGAGATTAGACAGACTCTACAAGAGCAGAAATCAGCTTGGGGACTTCTACTATCAGTATGAAGAACATTTAGCAGCATCCATTATATTTAAGAACTACTTTTAATATCCTTGGCATTTAATTACTTCATACAGCATTAAAATACCACCACCACCACCACTAGAGAAAATGGATAAGAACAGCAGGCAATGTACAGTAAATATTTTACTAAAAACTAGACTATTGAGTGCCCCTCCCTCATTTTTCCTGTCACAACGACTGAAGAGAGTGTCTCAGAGCAACAAAAGGCATTTTTCATGGTATGCTGCACTAACTTGTTCAATTAGTGAACCTAGTGGCCTAGTTCAAGCTTACTGTGTCCTCCACATCCCTTTCAGTAAAGTGCACCACCACTTAATGCAAGAAAAGTACAGGTTTTTACATTAAGTAGTTTCAGGGGAGATAACAAATACAAGGCTCATTAAAAAAAAGCTTTTAAAAACAGCAACAAAAAAAACCAACTAACTACCAGTGTGGGGGGGAGGGTGGAGAGAGAGAGAGACAGCGCGAGCAGAAACTGTCAATAAAATTATTTTTTCTACTCCATCCTCTGGCTTTTATGCAATCGTGTTGCAACATTCACTATGAACTCCATTCAGCCACCCTTATTCACAGATATCAATGCAGCTGCTTGCTTGGTAAGATGCTATTGAAAGGTGGCATAATCAGGCACTCTAGAAACAACAGATCAATATTCAGATCCTGTCCCCTGACTTTCCAACACTCAGGTTCCAACGGTAACTATTTGCCTTAGGGTACTGAGATTTGGGATAACAGTTAATTATTTAATCTCATCCTACAGTTTGGAGGAACATTATGTGCTCTGTGTGAATATTAAACAATAAAATGGAGTGCTGGAACAGTTGGAGGTGTCTCTCAGAAACACCACTACCTCTCCGCTTCTAATTAAATCCCATGAACAACCCTGGCCATTATTTATGGTGTGGCATCAGAGAGACTCCAACACAGGCTGCAATGACTAGGAACAACAGAGTTGTGTTGAAGCCTATTCATGTTACTCAGAAAACTGGCAGCCTGAATCAGGATTTCAAAGCTTTTACACACGTTCATTCTCCTGCTGGAAGTGTGATGTCAGACAATATATACCAGCTTTTATTTCCCTTTAATAATAATGAGTCTTTTGAATATTGTTATCAACTGAAGATATTACAGTCCAAGGGCTGGTCCATACAGTTTTTGCATACCATTTCAGTTTAGACACCATTATAGCTAGTAATCGATGTTAGACAATATAAGTGACTAAAAGAAGTGATATTAAAATTAAACACTTTATATAGCTATAAATGTGTCCACACTAAGGGTTTACAACAATTTTAACTATTTCCATTGCTATTATAGTTAAATTGGTAGAAAAACAGTACGTAGCCCAGTCCTGGCAAGCTAGAAGTTGAACCAATTTGCCTACTCTTCAGTGGAAGAGTTTCTCTGTAGACGGCTAACGAGAGGAAAGGAAGAATTGGACTGAAATGCCATGACACAGACGTTTTTAAAGGGTCGCCCTACCAATTCCTTGGCCCTGGACTAAGCAGAGCCAGGGGCGGAGCAGTCAGCATTTCAGAAAAATGTTAAGGAAATTCAGCTAGTATAAACTGATGTACCTCTATTGCAGTCAGAGGAGCTATGCCAATTAACACCAGCTGAAGGCTAGCCCAAGAGTTAACCAGGAATCCCTCCCCTTCTTATTCGGAGGGAGTTAAGAGAGGCAAAGTTGTGCTACTCCTCTCCTAGAAATAGGGCTGGGTTGGAAAGAGATGCAAGAAGACTGCCTGTACACGTGTTAGCAAGTAGAGAAGAGCAATATCCCCCATAGCAGCCAGGAAGAGGAAGGCAATCTGGGTTCCCCATAACGTAGTGTCCCCTGGACTTCAGAGGGAAAGCCCCAACAATTTGATACAGGGCTCAGTTAGTGGCCAAATTTTTGAGTGCTGCCACTTCAAGCAGTCTAACACAAAGATAATTTAAAAAAACAACCAAACAAAAAAAACCCACACCTTGTATCTACTGATTACATCATTCAGTATTTATGGCGAAATTCAATGGAAATTGACCAGCATCACCTAACATACCACAGACTTTCAGGTAGCTCCTCCGAAGACGAGTTTCAAGAGAAAAGCCAATGGCAGGAGAGGAGGGAAAATCTTCCCAAAAATAATAAAAGGGAGGGAAAACACATTACCAGTGCTTAGGTCCACTATTGGAGGGGTGGGGGGTAGTGAGAGCCAGGTACCACCCAGACATTTCAAAATTAAGATATCCCATATTTGGTTCCGTGTTTTCTTTAGGGGAATCATAATGGATTTGTAAATATATAAACAAAAGCATATAGATTATTTTAAAATGCCATAAACCACAACACAGATCTTGGGTATGTGATATCCACTGAAGAATAATGCACTACCAGAAATGGAACAGCCACTATGTTGGCAACTTTTAAGAACATTGTAAGGCTTATTTATTGTGAACACCAATGAGAGAAGGAATTATTTAGGGGTGGAATTATTTACATCAGGATACAATTTCATTCAATTGTTCTTCGTTAAAAAATGGTTTTCCTAGTATTTACCCTACATGTTACTAATAGTAATGTCTATTAGGCCATGTAATAGTCTTCCTGTGAAATGGTGAAAGCCTATTGCTTAGAATATTTAAAAGTAGACTTGGGGTGGGGGGAATAAACAAAAACAAAAAACCACTAAGCAATGGACTCTAGGAAACAATACAGAATGGGGACCCAGGAGAGGGACTAGATGAGCTTCAAGGTCATTCCCATCTCTACCATCTATGATCCCTATATGTACAAAGATGTTCAAGTTTGATTTATTTGATTGTGTTGTTTGGAACACTTAGGCTATGCCTACACTGTAAGCGCTCTAGTGTAGACATCGCCTTAGACACAAGATGAGCTATACCCTTTACTCTTGGATACATTAATACACTCAGTACAGTATGCGGGAAGAGGGCATGATTGTTTTAAAAGGATAGTGTTATTGTAGAGACAAGGTGGATGAAGTAATAGCTTTTATTGGACCAACTTCTGCTGGTGAAAGAGAAAAGCTTTCGAGCTTACACAGAGCTCTTCTTCAGGTCTGGGAAAGAATGAGTGTCACAACTAAATACAAGGTGGAATAGATTGTTTATCATAAATACACCTCTACCCCGATATAACGCGACCCGATATAACGCGGGTTCACATACAACACGGTAAAGCTCTGACACGCTGCTCTGAGCAGCGTGTTAAGGGTGCCAGACCAGGCCGGGGCTGAGGGGTTTGATAAGGGGCAGAAGGTCTCAGGGGCATTCAGGGGTTCCCCCCCCCAGGGTCTGGGGGGCAGGAGCTGTGGGAGGGCACTTCTGGGGGCCCCGCAGTCCCAGAGTGGCCCAGGGGATTAGCGGGGGCCCGGGAGCAACCCGCTCTCCTTCTCTTGCCCCGGCCCCAGACGTGTTGCTCGGGGGAGGGGGCTTGGGAGAAGGGATCCCCCCCCGCACTCACCAGCGGCGGCAGAAATAGAGCAGCCCGGCCCTAGCCTGGTCCACTCTGCCAGCTCCCAGCTGCAGCACTCTGCTTCCTGCTGCAGGTGACTACGGGGGGCGTCCTTTCCCCAACCTCCCCACACTCACTGGCGGCGGGAAGCGGAGCAACTCAGCCCCAGCTAGCTCCACTCCGCCAGCTCCCAGCCATGGCGCTCCGCTTCCCACCGCAGGTGAGTGCAGGGGGGCATCCTTTCCCCAACCTCTCCGCACTCACCGGGGGCAGGAAGCAGAGCGCCGTGGCTGGGAGCTGGCAGGGTGGAGCGGACTGGGGCCAGGTTGCTCCACTTCCTGCCGCTGCCGGTCAGTGCCTGTCAGGGGGCGGGGGGTGGATAGGGGTCGGAGCAGTCAGGGGACAGAGGGATTGGGTGTCTCTGGAGGGGGCGGTCAGGGTACAAGGAACGGGGGGCAAAGCAAGTTTGATATAACGCAGTCTCGTCTGTAACGCGGTGAGATTTTTTTGTCTCCCGAGGACCGCGTTATATCAGGGTAGAGGTGTAGTTAACGTGTATTATAAGAAACCATTCAAGGCGAAGTGGTCAGCTAACATCTCCGCAGTCATAGACACAAAAAAAGTAGTCAGTGTGTTACAGATTTTTGTAATAAGCCATAAATCAAGTGTCTTTATTAAGTCCAGGCTTTTAAGTTGAGTTACCAAAGTTATGAATTTAAGCTCCCAGGCTCATCTTTTGAAGGTTTCCTTTGAAAATGAGGACTTGTGAAAAGTGTTCACCCATGGATATGTTATTTTTTTCTTTTAGCATTTTTCTGTGAGAGTTCATTGAAGAGCATAGTGATTGTCTCGTTTCACCCACAGTTGTTATTGCAGGATTTAGTGCACTGGATGAGATACACCACATGTTGTGAAGGCATACGCAGAACTCATGGATCTTGAAGTGTGTGTTGTGGGGTATATTGATCTTCATAGCAGTGCATGTATGTCTCCAGATTTCCCATCTGTTATGGCAAGGACTGGGGCTACTTTGAGTTATAATGTGTCCTGGTGTGTGGGGAACTTGTTTCTGATGCTGAGCTTGGTGAGGCTGGGGATGTTGTCTGAAGGCCAAAAGAGGGGATCCAGGAAAGATTTATTTCAGGATGGGGTCCCCATCAAGTAAGGGTTGTAATTGTTTAATGATACCCTATATAGGTTCAAATATGGAGTGGCAGATAACTAGAGGTGTACAGTCAGAGGTGTGTTATTTTCCATACTGAAATAGGTACTCTCAGGGTATTCGGGTGGCCCATTCCATGATGCAATCTACTTCTCTGGTGGAGTATCCTTGTTTGGTGAAGATAGTTTTAAATCTATTAAAGTGTCTGTCCCAGACTTTCTCCTCAGAACATATTCTGTAGTATCTGAGTGCCTGGCTGGATAACAGATTTCTTGGTGTGTTTGAGGTGATTACAGGATGTGTGGGGTGATTGTGGTGATCCATAGGTTTCCTGTATATAGTTGTCTGTAGGGTTCCATTGCTCATTGTGGTGTCCAGGAAGTTGATACTAAGTGTTCTAGAGAAAGTTTGATGGATGGGTGGCGGTTGCTGAAGTTGTGGTGGAAATCTATGAGTATGTTAGGGCATCTGGCCAGAGAATTAAAATATCATGGATGTACCTTAGGTCTATAGTTGGTTTTGTGGTGCATTTGAGTATTGTGCTGAGAAAAATCGAGAGAGATTCTATGAACCATTTGGACACAGACAGAATTCCTACCTATCTTTATTCCTTTTAAAACAGTAAAATGAGGCACTAGAGATCAGCTTGTGTTTACATTTTCACTCTCCAGAACACAGACAGGAGTGACCAACCGTGAGCCCCATTCCTTAAATTCCTTGAGAATTTTGCAAGTCCCCTTCCTGTTTGCTCGGTGATGCGTGCAGTGGTCTCAGCGCATCTTTCCAGATGGCCATGCCTGCTCCACGCACCAGGCAATCCCCCACTTGGAGGAATGCTGAGCTGCTGGACCTCATCAGCATTTGGGGAGAGGAGGTTGTCCAGTCCCAGCTGTGCTCCAGCAGTAGGAATTATGATACCAATGGACAGATTTCATGATGCATGACAGAAAGGGCCCATGATCGGGACACACTGCAGTGCAGGGTCAAAGTGAAGGAGCTGCGGAACGCAAACCGCCACACTGGTGGTGTGCCCACGAACTGCGGGTTCTACAAAGAGCTGGACGCGATAGTCAGTGGCTCCCCCACCTCCACTGCAAAGGCCACTGTAGATACTTTGATGGCTCACGTGCCAGTTGAGAGTGGACCGAGCCAAGGGGAGTTGAATTCAGCCTCCAGGCGCTGAGCCTGAGCGGTCCAGCCCTGAGTGAAGCTTTCACCCTTCCCTTCACAAATATTATGGACCGTACAGCCCATGGCTATAAGCATAGGAATATTGTCATTGGCTAGGTCCAGCCTCCCATATAGGTAGCACCACCGGGCCTTTAAACGGCCAAAAGCACACTCAACAGTCACACTCTGCACTTGCTCAGCCTGCTGTTGAACCGCTGTCAAGGTGCCCAGTGTATGGCTTCATAAGCCACAGCATTAAGTGGTAGGCAGGGTCTCCCAAGATCACAGTGGGCATTTTGACTTCCGCTATGGTGATTTTCTGGTCCAGGAAGAAAGTCCCTGCTTGCAGCTTCCTGAATAGGCCAGTATTCCAAAAGATGTGTGCGTCATGCATCTTTCCGAACCAGCCTGCGTTACTGGCCATGAAACGCCTACAGTGATCCACAAGCACCAGGAGAACCATTGAGAAATACCCCTTGCGATTAATGTATTCAGTGGCTAGGTGGTCTGGGGCCAGAATTGGAATATGCATACCATCTATTGCCCTTCCACAGTTAGGGAAGCCCATTGTGCATCCACAATCTCTCACACGTTGCCCAGAGTCATGGTCTTTCAGAGCAGGATGTGATTAATGGTCCTGCACACTTCCATCAACACAAGTCCAACAGTCGACTTTCCCACTCTGAACTGGTTAGCAATCGATCGGTAGCAGTCTGGAGTAGCCAGCTTCCACAGTGCAATCGCCACACGCTTCTCCAGCGACAGAGCAGCTCTCATTCTCGTGTCCTTGTGCCAGAGGGCTGGGGCGAGCTCATCACACAGTCCCACGAATGTGGTTTTCCTCATCCAAAAGTTCTGCAGTCACTGCTTGTCATCCTAGACGTGCATAACGATGTGATCCCACCACTCAGTGCTTGTTTCCCAAGCCCAAAAGCAGCGTTCCACTGTGATCAGCACCTCTGTGAACACCACAAGCAATCTCTTATCATAGCTATTACGCGTGGAGAGATCAATGTCAAACTCCTCTTGCCTTTGTAGCTTAAGGAATAACTCCACTGCCGCTCACAATATGTTAGTGAGAGCGAGCAGCATATTGGTCAACAGTCTGGGATCCATTCCTGCAGACCGAAGAGGCAGAGCAGAGCACGCAGTACACAAACCGTTGAAAGATGGCCAAATGCAGACGGAAGCACAGGGATTGCTGGGATGTGAAGCAATGCATCATGGGGCACTGGGACAGAACCCAGGATGCCCCACGACCCCCTTTGCCTTTCCACAACTCTTAGCGGCAGAAGGGGAAGAAATGCTCTGTGGGATAGCTGCCCAGAGTGTACCACTCCGAATACCGATGCAACTGCCGGATGTGTGAACACGGTATTGCACAGGCAGCTGATAGTGGGAACACACAACATCAATTTCCCTTCAGCGCTCTCTGCGCAGCAATGTAACTGCCGATGATGTAACGCTGCCAGTGTAGACATTCCCTTTATCTGAATACATACAGATTTAGGGTAACAACAAAGGCCAGATCCTCAAGTGTGCTAGCCCTCTTTCCACCACAAACAACCCTGGTCAGAGCAGCCTCAGGTCTGTTTTGAGTTGCACTGGCTTTAATAACCCTTTTGGAGGTAGGGTGAGGGGTATGCTGATGGTGCTCAATAGAACACAGCACACTCAAACCATGCACCCACCCTTCTCCCACCCTCCAGAATCACCTCACACATCAGAGAAAAAGAGGGGCTGAGACGGGGTGGGATTCCTCCAGGATGGGGGAAATTCCAGTGTCTCACTTAGGGCAGCTTTAGGTGCACCTTGTTCTGTCAGAATAGCCCAAGGGGGACTTAGGGCTGAGGTTCTGGGCCTAAATTCTCGAGAGATGATCCTACTCTCATTGAAGTAATTTTGAGGTTTTTGTAGCTGGCTGACAGTTTGCAGGCTGCAAGCTGGAGATTAGCATTTAAGGTATAGTAGAACTTCAGAGTTATGAACACCTCGGTAATGGAAGCTGCTCGTAAATCTGCAATGTTCATAACTGAACAAAACATTATGGTTGTTCTTTCAAAAGTTTACAACTGAACATTGACTTAATACAGCTTTGAAACTTTACTCTGCAGAAGAAAACTGATGCTTTCCCTTTTTTTTTTTAGTAGTTTGTTTAACATAGTACTGTACTGTTGTTGCTTCTTTTTTTCCCCATCTTTGCTGCTGCCTGATTGTGTACTTCCAGTTCCAAATGAGGTGTGTGGTTGACTGGTCAGTTTGTAACTCTGGTGTTCGCAACTCTGGGGTTCTACTGTAAGTCACATTCACCATGTTTATTCCTCACATCATTACGACAAATTGAAAACAATGGCAAGTGGAAACAACAGAAGAAAAAGGTCACTGTAAAAAGTGAAAAATATGCGACAAGCTAAGTCACAACTTCACAAGATCACAGCTTTCAAACTTCAGCGCCGAATGTTAGGCTCCTAAATCCACCGTACTTTGAATATATTTTCCATTGCAAGGCCATAGGTCTTGTGCATTTAGCCACCTGCAAAGTGCAGTAATTTTTAAATAATCTCATTTTCTTGAAGAGTTGGGGGGTTTTGTATTATTTTACTGTCAAGGAAGGATAAAAGGTCTTGTAATTAAAACACCACTTTGGGAGACAGAAGACCTGGGTTGTATTCCCAGCTTTATGGCACACTTCATCTGTGATCTTGAGTACATCACTTAACCTCTCTGGACTGGTATAGACTGTGAAAATGAGTGGTGTTTCAAAATATGTTAACTCTTGGCTAATATATTTTTAAACATCACTGTTTTAATGCACACAGACCTATCCTAAGAGAGCGCAAAGGTTGCAAAGTCAAGCACTCCAAAGTTAGGAAATGCCAGAATTAAGTGCACCCTTAAATCAGCCCCCTTGTGCCTATATATTATGATACAGTTTTTAATTTCATGATTACATATTTTTTCCCACAGGACTCTGCCTCATTCACTGCACAGGATGGATGGTGCTAAAGTGATGAGCAGGTATTCAATATTTTGTTTTCTCCTCATTGCACACTATTAGAACTGAAGCATAAAAAGATTAAGGTATTAAATGTCCATTAATTTTGGGTGCCCAATCTGAGGTGGCCAATACCTGATTTTTTAATCGCTTAGCATTATATAGAGATTTTTAATTTCAAGGTACAGCTCTCATTGATTTAAATTGCAGAGTGCTCAGAAATTTCTGCAAATGAAATCCCAGAAAGAAGAACACTGTTAATTATCACCTGGGGAAAATTTGGTTTTAGTAACTTGCCCAGCATCACACAGCAACTCTGTAGCTGAGGAAGGGATAGAATCCAGTTTCTCAGGGCAGCAAACTGCCCGAACCACAAGACCATCTTTTCTCTGTTTTGCAAGCCTCTGTCTATACAATTCTGACTGCTGTGAGCCTCCTGGCCACCGCTGACATGCAACCTGAGACAGCTGAATGACAAACAGCCAGTCCACCTCTGAACCATGTCCGGAAACATCTGTATGCATTCCTGCTTCATACTATTCACTTTATCGCCCTCAGGACCTGCCCCAATACCAAGTAGCATGGGACCTGTTGCCACCTAAGGAGGGCAAAGAACCCCAGGGGACCCAGTCTGTATTCAAGTCTGGTCCCACAACCCACCAGTGACATCACATGGTGGCTCCTTCACAGAACATGGGCGTGTACTTGGCATGGTCCATAAACTCCAGACACTTGTACTTTCTGCGGCAAGAGGGACACCCCCGCACAGTGCATCAGGTTGCAGCCCCTCACCCAGCTCCTCCAGAACTGCTTACTGAGGTTCTGTCCGTTTTTCTCCCCACAGCTCCTGTCCTAGCACACTCCATCCATAGCCCCACAAAGTCACAAGACCTCCTCGTCAACCTCCTTCTCATACTGGCCAAGTCAGCCATCCATCATACCAGGAGGAGGAAGCTGTACGGGGGAGGAGAGGTGCTCTGTGGGGCCTATTTCCATTCCCTTGTCCATTCATGCCTCCACGCAGTGTCCACTGACTCCTTAGACACCTATGAGGAGCAGTGGGTGCTGTCTGGGGTTCTCTGCTTGGTGTCCCCCTCTGGAGCCCTCATTAATAACCTTTGACCTCACTCCCAATACTGTATTTTTATTTGTGGCCCTGAGAAGTCACTAGTAGCCTGGTATCAGTGGTTCCACCCTCTTGGCTGAGGGGGGC
The DNA here is from genome assembly GCF_020497125.1 of Mauremys mutica. Taxonomy (NCBI): domain Eukaryota; kingdom Metazoa; phylum Chordata; order Testudines; family Geoemydidae; genus Mauremys; species Mauremys mutica. The sequence continues at coordinate 107,876,421 of NC_059073.1, forward strand.
AGGCTTAGTTTTGGGAGACCTATCCCTGATTTATACCTTATGATCTTCACTCCCATTACTGTTTTTTCATTTGTTGTCCCCAGAGTTCATTGGCACCACCTCACTGGTTAAAGGGGAGGGTCTTTAGCTATGGGTGGGCTTCAGTCCACTGTCTCCCAGAAACCACAACAGGTACATAACCCTGATCCCCGTGAGCCTCCTCAGCCACCCACGATAAGTAATAAGTCAGCTGAATGACATCCAGATGGACTATCTCCAAACCACACCTAGGAAACATCTGCACATGTCCATGCTTCCTACCATTCACTTCCTTGCCTCTCATGTCCCACCCTCACACCAAAGTGGCGGGACCTGCAGCCACCTGAGGAGGGAGATGAATTCCAATGGGCCAGCCTGTACTCCACTGTGGTTCCACAGCCCACCAGGGATATTAGTTGGTGGCTCCTCCGTGGAGCCATGATCATGGGCATGTACCTGGCATAGTTCATAAACTCCCCTAACACCTATTCTTTCTGAGCAAGAGGGAGACTCTGGCATACCCTACCTAGATATATGTCAGACTGAAGGCCCTCTTCCAGCTCCTCCAGAATCTCTTATGCAGTTCTGGCTGCTTTTCTCCCCCCACCTGCTCCCTTATGCATACCCCATCCGTAGCCCCACCACGTCACAAGACCTCCTTATCAGCTCCTCTTTCTGTTCATGCCTTTGAGCAGAGTTCCTCTAGGCAGTGTGCAATAGGTACACACCTTCCAAATTCTGCAACAAGCGAGGCAGGAGTCCTACAGACAACAACCTCCTTCAGTGGTTCATCCCCAGAGCACAGTCCATCTTATGCAGTGAATGGAACATTTTTATATAATCATACACTTCTGTAACTCATAAAAGAGGTAGATCTAGCCAGTCATAGACCATTAAAATCACCAGCGGAGAGCTTAGGAGACTAGATTTCAAAAGAGACAAAATTATCTGAGTCATCACATTTTTAGAAGTTTTACTGATGTCCTTTCAAAATTTCCCTTACAGCTGAAAGCCTGACATTCTTTTCCTGCCATGTACTTTGTGTAGGTGGATAAAAATGGTCACTGTGCTGACATGACACGATTTACATTTATACATTTAAAATAAAAAAATTCATACATGAAGTCACAAAACTTGGAAAAAGAAATATAAAACCTGCTTCACACGGACCCAGGCTAATCTTATTTTTAAGAGTATTTTCCATTAATCCTGAATAGTAGGACAATATTTCCACAGTATATTCTGCTATTGATAACAATAATTATTCTGTGTAAGTCAAAAGTCAATCAAATGTTACTGCTTCAGAGAATCTGACAGCCTACTCTGTAAACATGGCTTTCAAATAAATAGTGGCTATCAATCAACATTCACATTCCCAACCTAATAGAAATTGTAGGCCCTAGAGTTGCATATAAAAAGATCCTTGGACAGATGTTACGCAGAAGATATTTCAAATTCCTTAAGTAGTTGTTCTCACAGAAAAACAGACTATTATAAACATCAATACTGACCAGGAATAACCAACATACTTTATGAAGACAGAATGCAAACCATTCACACATTTAGATTTAAGAAATACTTGTTTCCAAAACACAAATAATACCAACTCAGTGCCTCTTGTCACAGAACTACAAGAACCTACTCTTGGAAACAAAGCTTCCAAATTTATGCCAGCTTTACTGATACAATGCAACCTGTTTCAAAATATCCTGTAAAATATTATAGTAGTAAAGCACAGTCAGGAAATTAACTGAAATACTTTCCTCATAGATTGTATTTTCTAAATGGACAACCTACCTAATTCTCAATTACTGAGGGACAATCTCTTCTCATTGATATATTTTGCTTTCCACAACCAAACATCTGTACAACTTTTCATGAGTGATGTACCTGAGTATTCGGATTCTAATATCTAAACTGTATTGTTAAATCTATTCACCTAAATTTAGGTTACTGCTGATTATGTACTCTATGTATCATATGACTTTTGAAAACTAACTTTATATTTGTGGATAATCTAAGCACTATACCCAGATGTACAGACACACTTTTCCCAACCTATGTATTATATAATTTTTTTAACATTGGCTTTAATAAAAAATTTTAATCTGTTCTTTGAGTCCTTTGTATTTCATTATCCTTCTCTGCTTCTCCCCACATACATGTTTCAAACACATTGGCAAATGAAGGCCCAGGGGTTGTGATGTGTTGTTTTTGTTTTGTTTTTTTAATACACATCCAAGTATGCAAGAGGAGAATATGTACCAGTACCATCACATTACTACAGTTCTCTGCTTATCTAAAAGGACAGACATACTAGCCTTGAGAAAACAGGAAAATGTATTTGAATGAGATTAACTTTACTTTTTCCTCCTGGACAGTTTCAGAAATAATGATAGGGTCACATACAAAGAGCATTTACTTTTAACTATAATATCCTCAACCTATGCAAAACAAACAAATACAAATATTAGATTAGTCTCTTAAAAGACTAGACAGTGTTAGTGTTATACTCTTTGGCAGTGTAGTAGCCTCAAGAGAAACAGGGTGTTTGACCCAGTTTACAAATTCTTAAAAGAGATACAATTCTTTATGGGTTTGATCTTGTGTTTCTTGCTCACTCAGAATTCCCACTGATGGGAAGAGTCTAAGGAACACAAGGAATCCACAAACGGCCCCTTTATTTTGAGATATGTTCACAGAATAGTCTGTCAGACCACAACAAGAATGACTTATTGGACGTTCTGACCAATAACCTAGAGATATATGTACAGTTTTCAAACACACAAGGCAAGAAAATAAGAGAAAACACGTGATACATAGGTCAGGGTACATTTGGAGAATTAGTTTCTTAACAATAGCTGAAATGAACTTCACCTAAATGTTTGTCTACTTTAATTAGAGTTACTTTACTGTACTTACCAATATTTTGTTATCCACTTTATCTCCCTTGGTTTCTAGCTTTACTTTTTTCTTCACTGAAATTTTAATCTTCCTCCCAATAACATCCTTGATACTTTCTGAAATAATGGAGAACACCTTAATCAATATTTCCATTGTCAAGTAGAGATTAAAAGAAAACAAACAATATTTTCAAACTTTCAGGGAAAATTCCTCAGTCTTATTGTATTAACTGACATTTTTCTACCCTGCACTTCTCTGTTGCACTCATTTAATAGAGGTTATACAAGCACCAATCTGACTCCAATAAAAAAAATAAACCCACATTTATGAGAAGTTTGTCATATACTCAGCTATTTAATGAACAAGTCTGTTGTCCTGAGATTAGACTTGTACTGAAGTCTTACTCTGCACACAGCAGTAATGTCATTTAATATTTCTCTACACCAGAGGTTCTCAAACTGTGGTCCATGGTCTGCAAGGTCCATTCAGGTGGTCTGCAGTTAGTTCCCTCTAAGGTGCGCGCCTGGGCAGCCACACACAGGAGAATGAAGGGCCACCCACCTCATTAGTGGAGACACGCAGGCGTGGCTCCACTAATTAGGTGCCTGGACACTGGAGAAGACGCACATGTAAGGTGAGGTGGTAGCCTTGGGGGGGGAATAGGGAGTAGGTGGGAGGGGGCAGTGGGGTGAGAAGAAAGGGTGGGAGAGATTTGGGACATGCAGGGCAGCGGCGGTCAGAGAAAGAGGCCCAGCTCCAGGGCTGCCAGGGAGAGATGGCCCTCCTTCCCAGCCCCAGCTCGGGGGTTGCCACGGTGGGGGAGAGAGGGCACATCCATCACATTAGAAAGGTAAGACTACTGATATAAAAAAATTTGAGTCGTGTGCTTTTATTTGTAGAACAAAAAAAATTATTAAGTTTATATATACATACACACATACACAAACATACATATACACACATAGCACTTTTATCCAAAGCGCTTTACAATAGTTCGCTAACGATACAAACAACATTTGGAAAGATCATTAAGTGATCTGCCAAGACCCTCAGCAATTTTCAGGTGGTCTGCAAAAAATAAGTTTGAGAACCAGTGCTCTACATTCTATTGAGATACTAAAAATATTCCCAAGACAAGTCACTTTGGGAGCACCACTTATTTATTATCTGACTGAACCAACTATGTGAAAAATCAAATAGCTCATTTTTCATTACTTTAAAACACTATGAACAAACGTATGCTCTCACTTCATCTGAAAACCCTGTTGAAGTCAATGGACACGCTGTAGCAGCACAATTCAGACCTTTATTGTTAATATTTTGGTGGTCAGGTGGCTCTAATAATAGAATACAGAGTTTTTCCACACCTAATTTATGATGGGAATCCAGCCCAGTTCCACATGTTAACCCCTGACCACTGTACAGAGGCTCTGTGAAATGCAGTACTGGTTTCAGTCCAAGGCCTAGTGCTTACATATGCACCGCATGAAACCAACACCCAAACTTAAATAATTTACATCATTTTTGACATTTTCAGCATAGCAACCAAGTACTGAATGAACATAAAGACCAAACTAACCATGAAGCGGTGTCAGGAAGCTTACACTATTACTGTCACTGGTGGATAAAGAGATGAATTCAGCCACAAGGGCAGCCATCTATCACCTCTTACAAGTATTACATTCACTTTTCTTTTTTGAGAGAGAGAAAAAATGGTACTTGGCAGGGGGGGAGCCTTTCAAACATACATAACTGGTACTTTTTAAAAGGGAAATTATCATGTGGCCATAGTGTACTTAGATTTCCAGAAAGCCTTTGACAAGGTCCCTCACCAAATCCTCTTACATAAATTAAGTTGTCATGGAATAAGAGGGAAGATAGTTTCATGGATTGAGAACTGGTTAAAAGACAGGGAACAAAGGGTAGGAATAAATGGTAAATTTTCAGAATGGAGAGGCGTAATTAGTGGTGTTCCCCAAGGGTCAGTCCTAGGACCAATCCTATTCAACTTATTCATAAATGATCTGGAAAAAGAGGTAAACAGTGAGGTGGCAACGTTTGCAGATGATACTAAACTACTCAAGATAGTTAAGACCAAAGCAGACTGTGAAGAACTTCAAAAAGATCTCACAAAACTAAGTGATTGGGCAACAAAATGGCAAATGAAATTTAATATGGACAAATGTAAAGTAATGCACATTGGGAAAAAATAACCCCAACTATACATACAATATGATGGGGGCTAATTTAGCTACAACTAATCAGGAAAGAGATCTTGGCGACATCGTGGATAGTTCTCTGAAGAGGTCCACGCAGTGGTAGTCAAAAAAGCAAAAAGGAAGTTAGGAATCATTAAAAAGAGATAGAGAATAAGATGGAGAATATCTTATTGCCCTTATATAAATCCATGGTATGCCCACATCTTGAATACTGTGTACAGATGTGGTCTCCTCATCTCAAAAAAGATATACTGATACTAGAAAAGGTTCAGAGAAAGGCAACTAAAATGATTAGGGGGTTGAAACGGGTCCCATTTGAGGAGAGATTAAAGAGGCTAGGACTTTTCAGCTTGGAAAAGAGGAGACTAAGGAGGGATATGATAGAGGTATAAAAAATTATGAGTGGTGTGGAGAACGTGAATAAGGAAAAGTTATTTAGTTGTTCCCATAATATAAGAATTAGGGGCCACCAAATGAAATTAATGGGCAGCAGGTTTAAAACAAATAAAAGGATGTTCTTCTTCACACAGCGCACAGTCAACCTTTCCTGAGGAGGTTGTGAAGGCTAGAACTATAACAGGGCTTAAAGGAGAACTAGATAAATTCATGGAGGTTCAATCCATTAATGGCTATTAGCCAGGATGGGTAAGGAATGGTGTCCCTAGCCTCTGTTTGTCAGAGGGTGGAGATGGATGGCAGGAGAGAGATCACTTGATCATTGCCTGTTAGGTTCACTCCCTCTGAGGCACCTGGTATTGGCCACTGTCAGTAGACAGGATACTGGGCTGGATGGACCTTTGGTCTGATCCAGTATCGCCATTCTTATGATTCATCCACTTTACCCTTATTTATGTTAAGATTTAAAGGAGTGGTGTTAGAAGCCAAAACACAGGCTTCCCAACTAGGCTTTAACTCAATCAGTTTAAACACACGTTAAAGGCATCGCCCCCTGTCTACATTACATTTTTCAAGTATTAGTTAGAATCTAACAACACACCTTTCATACTTGCCTAGACAAAGCCAGATTTTTGCATGCAGAAAGCAGTAGTATGACAATGAGTCAGAAACAGAACTTGTCAGGAATTTTCTGCTGGAATGATTTTCCAATGGGAAATGCCGTTTCCAGACAATCTAAATTTTTTTGAGAGAATATTTCAATTTTCCATCAGAAAATCCTAACTGAAAGCTCCCAGGCTCCCCATTTTCTATAGTTTCAGAGTTATGTGCCAATGACAGTGTTTCAGTCACATCATGTATATCACATAGCCACAGTATATCACCTGTAGCTAAAATAAAATAAAATAAAATAAAAAACCTCCATCATCCAGAAACAACCATAGATAAGTTTGTGATAGGAAATAGCAGATTACAAAAAGAAGTAATTGATTTTAAAAAATTGCCCATTTTGTTTATGCAACAAACTCTCCTTTTCCGATGATTGAGAACCCACACTTCATTAATATGGTTCAGTCATTACGACCAGGATACAGTCCACCCAAGAGAGCAGATGTCACGGGCAAATTGCTGGATAAAGTGTATGAAAGAGAAATTGAGCAGCATGCAAAAAGGTCTAGAGGGTAAAATTGTTAACCTGAGTCTTGACGGATGGAGCAATGTCCACAATGATCCTGTTGTATGTGCTTGTGTAACAACAGAAGAAGGGAAATGTCTTCCTTATAGAAACAATTGATACATCAGGAAAGACACACACAGCAGAATACTTGCAAGTAGCAGCAAAAGCTATAACAAACTGTGAAAAAAAAATTCAAATGTCTAGTACGCAGCTTGGTCACAGACAATGCTGCAAATGTATCCAAGGTGAGAAGAAATTATTTAGAAGAGAGTCCCAAGCTAACAACATATGGTTGCAATGCTCATTCGATGCACCTCCTAGCCAAAGACTTCAGTGTTCCAGAAATAAAGACTAATGTTGGTGAAATTGCAAAATACTTCTGTAACAACCACTTTGCAGTAGCTGCTCTGAAAAAAGTGGGAGGAACCAAGCTAACTCTCCCACAAGGCGTGCGCTGGAACTCAGTAGTAGGCTGTTTTGAGCACTATATCAAGAACTGGCCTAATCTGATGACAGTTTATGAACAAAATCGTGAAAAAATAGATGGCACTGTCACAGCCAAAGCTCTTAACATTGAATGGCTTAAGAGAAATGTTGAACACATGCTGAGTACCCTGAAGCCTATTTCTGTAGCCTTGAACAAAATGCAGAGAAATAGCTGTTTTATTGCTGATGCTGTTGAAATTCAGAAGGAACTGAGTGAGATCTTAAGAAGAAAAATATGCAATGAGAGAGTTAAAGTACAAGCATTTAAAAAAAAATGAATGGGACAAGCACTATCTCCAGCTCATTTTCTTGCAAATATTCTCAATACTAAGTACCTGGGTCAAACCTTAACTGCCAAAGAAGAGGAGTTGGCTATGACATGGATATCCAGCAACCATCCCTCCATAATGCCAGCTATAGTAAACTTCAGAGCTAAGAGTGAACCATTCAAGAAATAAATGTTTGCTGATGTTTTAAAGAAAGTCACAATAATTAACTGATGGAAGTCACTTAAGCACTTGGATTCAGAGACTGTTGAAGTGACAATCTCACTTTTAACAGAAGTAGCTTCTTCTGCCGGTGTAGAAAGACTATTTTCTTCCTTTGGACTAATTTATTCCAAATTGAGAAATTGTTTGGGAGCTGAAAAAGCAGGAAAACTTGTTTTTCTTTTCCAGATTATGAACAAACAGGAAAATGAAGGTGAAGACAACTGAGTTAGCTGCAGAAGCCAATATTTTAAGTTTCTCATGTTGACCTGGCTGACACAGTCGGCTACATTTTTTTTTTTTTAAAGAAATATTTCATTTAACTATTTTAGTTAAAAACAATTTTAACAGAAACAAACTCAATTTTTAAAAACTTGAATGTTTAATTAAATTCAAAATTTCATATGCTTGTTTTGTTAAAAAAAAATGTTTGGTTAAAATATTATATGCTGTTGAAGAAAAAAAAAATCCAGAATACATAACGTTGTTTTAGTTAAATAAAACAATTTAAATGTCTGTCTGGTGATGTTCTCCTCCTAATACAGCATGACAAGAAAATCCTCCAAATATTAATGATTAACCTGTTGAATTGGAGATATTTATGAAGTCATTGGGAGCTGAACTATCTGCTTCAATTACCTTTGGTAAATAAAATAACCAAACAATCATTCATTTTCTGATATAGCAATAAAACTCATCTGAAAAGTTTTCAAAATAAATCACTTTAAAAATGTATAGTGTGTACCTTCTAAAAATGAAATCTATATTTATCTCTGAGTTGTGAAGAATATGTACTGAAGTTATAACAACCAACAAGAATGCCTTTTTATGTAGAAATCCATGATTGAATCAAGTTTTTCTGACTAGTGATTTAAATCATGATTTCTATCATTTTGATTTAAATCAAATCCACCTTGCCAATTTGGGATGAACATTTTTTCAAAACGTGTGACTTTTTTTTCAGGAGGGGAATTCTGTTTTGCAGTCAGTGGTAGTCAGAAACTCAGTCCCTCCAGGCCACATGGCTGCTGTGAGAGGAGTATTGGTGGTATCTCCACAACTTTACCCAGCCTCACCCCAGCCTTTATCTTCTGATTCCTCCTCCCCAGTTAATAGCTCCCAGTGCTTCTGCCACCGTTCACAGCTTTCTCAAGCAGCAGCAGACTGAAGTTGACTTGATTCTTGTCAGTTTCACACAGGGTTTTAAAGAGCAACAGTGAAACTGATTACAAACTTGTCCATTTTACAGTGCAGTTGACCGGGAAAGCTATAAAGGACCATCAGAGGCACTGGAGTAGAGACTCAGGAAAAATTCACAGCACCAATTCACACTAAGAGCATCTTTGTAACTAAGAGCTAGAAACTTGTTTCAAATACAAAATTTTACAGAATTCCCCACAAAAGATAGTTTCCTACTCACCACTAGCAAGTGCATTTTTCAAGTTATTTTACAGACCAGAAATCTGAGGCAACAGGAAGCTAAGGCCCAAATTTTCACTACTCACTTATTTTGAGTATCAGAGGGGTATCCGTGTTAGTCTGGATCTGTAAAAGCAGCAAAGAGTCCTGTGACACCTTATAGACTAACAGACGTATTGGAGCATGAGCTTTCGTGGGTGAATACCTCATGCATCCGACGAAGTGGGTATTCACCCATGAAAGCTCATGCTCCAATACGTCCGTTAGTCTACAAGGTGTCACAGGACTCTTTTCTGCTTTTACACTTATTTTGATTGTCTCCATTTCTGGGTGCCCAACCTGAGACACAAGTACCTCTTAAACCAGGCTGCAAGTGTTTCAAAATTAGCACAGACACTTTTGAATATTGTGTCCCAAGTGACCTGCTGAAGGTCACATAGGAAGCATGTGGCAAAACTGGGACTAGAATTCAAGCTTTCAGATTCCCAGTTTAGCCATTGTGTTTTACCCATTAAGTTTTGCTCAGTGTCCTTTTCACAGAGCTCTCAGTTCACTAGGGAATCCTGATTGTCTAGCAAGAAAATTAAATTTTCCTCCTCATGAAATATTCCAGTATGACCAAAGTGTTCTCTTCATCATAAATTACGTAAGCAAACAAAAATATAAATTAGACACAGTCACTAAGGCCCCCCAATACTATATGCTGATCTGTGTGAAGAGAACCCTGGACCCATGCAGAGCCCCACTGAAGTATATTTGGCTCTCAGTGAGGGGGTGGCAAGCAGGTCAGTTGCCCAGGTCCTCACACCAAAGGGGGCTCTGCAAGGTTAAGTTACATGCTTCAGCCCCGGGTGATGGGGCTCGGGCTTTAGCCCTGCCATGCAGGGCAGGGGCTTCAGATAAGGATCACAAGTGAAAAAAAACAGGAAGAGAAATCAGCCTCCTGAAAGCGGTACAGTAGTCTGGAAACTACCTGAAAGTGATACAGTAGTCTTGAGAACCACTGGCATGCACTGTGTCAAGGTTGCTATATATAAACAACAAGCCTTGAAAGGAGTAGCCTGTAGATTCAGCATGGAAAGCAAGTGATTAAAGGTCTGTTGTTCTTATTTAACTTGCAATAGCAAGTCCACCTATGTAGATAAGCTTGTAAGATCAGAGCAAAATTCTGAAATTTGACTCAAGTTAGTAACAGATGTTGGTACTTTATGGTACAATCTAATGTCTGATTTGGGGAAGAGGTGTCATAATGACTCAGCTTTGCTCCATAGTTCTCTTAGCATAGGTGACACACCTTAACCCATCACGTATTAATTTATAGTGGAAATTCATTCACAACCTTAACACATACTAGCTGCTCAACAGTTAAATACATTTGGCTGTTTTAAAGGCAGGCAAAAAAACCTGATGGTTCAAAATGTTCTCTGTCTACACCTAGCCCCACCACATACTATACTTATAATTCATGGCGTAGAAGCTCCCAAATAGCTTTAGCACCACTTGTGATGAGTTGTGATTTGTAGAGAGTAAGAAACATTAAATACTCTTTTTCTTTGTACACTATCTTATGCATTGCATTCCCAGAGAACTGAATTACAAAAAGATATATACGCTGGAATAAAATGAAGTGTGTGCTCTAACACAGGGGTAGGCAACCTATGACACGCGTGCCGAAGGCGGCACGTGAACTGATTTTCAGTGGCACTCAGACTGCCCGGGTCCTGGCCACCGGTCCGGGGGGCTCTGAATTTTATTTTTAAATGAAGCTTCTTAAACATTTTAAAAACCTTATTTACTTTACATACAACAATAGTTTAGTTATATATTATAGACTTATAGAAAGAGACCTTCTAAAAATGTTAAAATGTGTTACTGGCACGCAAAACCTTAAATTAGAGTGAATAAATGAAGACTTGGCACACCACTTCTGAAAGGTTGCCGACCCCTGCTCTAACATGTCAAAAGCCAAGAAAATGTCAGTTAAGGCTCTCTGAAATATCCTCCCTCACTCATACCCTTATGCACAGGTATTTCAAAGGGCTCCGCTCCTAACAATTGCATATGGCACCATAGCTATGCATAAGGGCATAGAAGGAGATGGAGAGGTTAAGAGTAGTTTTAAACTACACATTTTCTTGCTATTGCAAGTTAAATAAAAACAACGGACCTTTAACCACTCGCTTTCCATGCTGAATCTACAGGTTACTCCTTTCAAGGATTGCCATTTATATATAGCAACCTTGACACGGTGTATACCCGTGGTTCTCAAGACTACTGTACTGCTTTCAGGTAGTTTCCAGACTACTGTACCGCTTTCAGGAGGCTGATTTGTCTTCCTGTTTTTCACTTGTGAGCCTTGTCTGAAGCCAGTGCCCTGCGAAGCAGGGCTGAAGCCCGAGCCACATCACCCGGGGCTGAAGCATGTACCCTTGCAGAACCCTCTCTGGTGTGGGGCCCTGGGCAACTGACTTGCTCGCTACCCCCTAATGCAGGCCCTGCATTTGCAACCCCCCTAAACCCATTCCGTGACCCCTCTGGGAGGCACAACCCCCAGGTTGAGAAACACTGATCCAGGTGAGTTGAGTACCCCCTGGAAGACCTCGGTGTACCCCTGGTCGAGAACCACTGCTGTATGCTGCGCTGTCATGAAGGCCCAGGTATAATGTCACTATATGTTTCCAGGGTGGGGACATGCCCTGTCTACTTTTCAGCCACTGAAATGGTTAATGCGGTGCTTTCACTCCGGTTTTTCTTGGTTTACAGCTGCTGAACGCACCGGACTGGGCTGCTATTTCTAGGGCTTCAAAGGTTGTAATCCCCCTTCCCCAGCAGCAAATCTCTCCAGCAGCCGTGCCAAAAACCAGGCGCCGCAGCACGGCTTTCCCTCGCTGACTTCCCCACCCCACCTGGGCCCTCGCGGCACCTTCCCACCACGCCTCCCCACGGCACGGCTGGGGCGGGCAGTGACCAGCGCCACCCGCCCGACGGCCTCAAAACTCCCCCCCCCAAGCAGGCTCAGACCGCAGACAGCCCCCACCCCCCCGCCCCCCGGAGGGAGAGAGACGCGGGGCTCACCTAGCAGCTCCCGGGGCACCTCGGAGCTCTCGTCGCTCATCGTGGCCCGGGCGGGTGGGCGGCTGCGGCTGGAGAAACTACTTCGCTCCCTCGTCCCCGCGCCAGCAAAATGGGGAGCGGCTGGTTTGCGGGGGAGACCAGTGGCCGCGCTGGAGGAGCTCAGTGGGTTCTTGCTACATGGCTCCTCCTGGCTCCTGCCGGGGTCAGCCCGCCCTGGGCAGCCGGGAACGCCGGGCGGAGACCGCGCTCAGCCCCCGCGGCTCCTTCCTTCTTCGCTCCCCTGCAGTCCCCTCCTCCTGCCGCCGCCGGGCGGGCGGGCACCTCCCGGCCCCGAGGTGCCAGCGGAAGGCGTGGGCGGAGGTGGAAATGCCTCGCTCCCGGCCGGTCCCGCACGACTCGCAGCCCTGCCCCGGGGAGGGCCCTGCGCAGCCCCCGCCGGAGCCGCCCGCCTCACCTCGCGAGAGCGATCAGCGGCCGGGAAGCTCCCGCACAGCCGCCCGCGGGCCACACGCGTCCGCCTGCCAGCCGCCAAGAGCATCGCCCTCAGGGAGACATGTTGGCAGCCCTGCCCGCCGCAGGGAGCGTTTCTGTGCACACACCATGCGCAGAGGGAGAGAGGACAGATTAGGGGCATTAAGCAGCCCCTCCTTGCTTTCGCCGGAGTCACCTAACCTGCAGAGAGAGAGACCAAGGGGGCCATCTGCTGGTTGGGAATGGAGGGAGGCGGTTGGAGGGATTCCTGTTTCCTCTCTTCCAGAAAGCTGAGACAGGGGGCAGATGCGGGAAAGGGACCACCCGGATGACACAATCACATGCCCTGCAGGGGTCCCAGGCTGCCAGTCACTTGGGAGGCGGAAGACCACCTCACCAGAGATCTGATTGTGAAGCAGTTTGAGTTTTGAAAGTCTCTCCAGCCCCTAAAAAATGATTTTGCAAAGCTGTGTTGCAATCAGGCATTTCCCATATTGCTCATACACAGTGTCACACTCCTAGATGGATCATGTGGCTTGCATATTTCTTTAATCAAATTTGGGTGCTTCTCACTATAGTCACCAGTTTCCTATCCTATGACTTTGGGAAAGTCACTCATGCCTCTCTTTCCCCTATTAGCCTTAATCTATCTTGCCTATTTGGATCCTAAACTCTCTGGGGCCTGGGCTGTCTCTTCATATGTGTTTATACAGCACCTAGTACGACAGGGTCACAGTCTAGGTTGGGTTCTCTACCATAACACAGATAATAAAAGTGATAATTTGGAGTAGTGATACCCACCATCATAACTTGCACCTTGGCACTAGCAGCCTCAGCAGAGAGACCCCAGAATTGAATGTATAAGGACACTGAGCTCTCCCCACTAGTGCTGGTATCTCCTGGTCGGAACACAGGCCTAACATGGGACAACTAGCTCTGTTGCTGTCCTTGCAGCATCTGATTGTGGATCAAACTCACCAGTTAGCTGGGCTGTCAAGTCAGGGCCTTTCAGGATATCACCTTTTTACTTCATTCACATAAACAGAATTAAAAGATTTTGTATTAATTACACTTTTGTATTAATGACACTTTTTCATATTCAATAATCACAATTTGGCCTTATTTGCACTAGCAGTTTTCTTAACCATTAACACCAATGGGAAACATTGTAACAATGCTAGCACCAGAAGTGTAATACTAGCTACTGTATCATCTAATCTTGATCCCAGTCCTGCAACTGATTCCACATGGGAGAACCCATTTGCACACATGAAGTCAGTGAAGTTCTGTGTGGGAGCAGGAATCTGCTCATGCAGACCCAGTTGCAGGATGGACCTCTGATAGAAGTATTTACCCATGAGTAAAAAGAGTGATGAAATTGCTTTTGCTCATGTATTCTCTGGATTTGTATTCCAGGAACTTTGCTTTTGTTTGTTTCTTTAAGGTTTATATGATAGAGTGACTGTGATCATGAAGTCAGTTTTTCTTGTCTGCTGCCCGGGAAAGTAATTGCCAAACCTGGATCAGTTTAAACCTTTAAACGGATTGGATAACCTTTGATCCAAAGCTCATCTATCTCTTTCTCATTCCTATACCTTATCTTTCTAGGAAAGGTCAGTTGGTTTTGCACCTGTTCTAAAGATAAAGAAGGGATGTCATTATTGTGGGTTGTTTCCCAGTCTCAGAGAGAAGAGGGAAAAGCAAAAGTTTTCCAGTTTGTAGTAGACAGAAAGGAATCAAAAACATCCCTCCTTTCCTAGTACTAAATAGATAACATCTTAAAATATTTTTATCATTACACATTTATGTAGAGAATTTTGCAAGTGCATACCAATCAAATTACAAAAATATAGCCATTGAATTATACATATAATTGTGTATACATATGAAAACAAGGACAAAAGATTATATGGGGTGGGAAGGAGGAGGTAAATCAGCAATGGGAATACTGTAACACTTTTAGAGTAGCTTCTAGTGGAAGCCTCTAATGTCATTGAAAGGATCATTTTCACTGCAGCAGGATCCTGATTGGCTGTCCCACATCCTGAAGGGGTGGATTAATACATAAAGCTCATGTTTCAAACACTCTGAAAGTAAGTGACAGGTTTTGGAGATCAAAGTTATTTATGTTTAATGAGGAAAACCAAAATACATTCCACAAGAGCAACAGCAGTATAACTCCAAGAAGCATATGTTTAACAATAAAACACAGCAAATAAGGATTACTGTATGCCTTGGTCTTTAGGAGAAACAGAACTTGCTCTTTGAAATAGTGAGTATTGGTTAATCTGTGACCACACATTTCCTCACCCCTACAACACCCACCAGTTATCCAAATCATTTCTGAGGTAGCCATACTACAAAACAAATATGCTCACTAGCATAATGTATGAAATTAGATATATGTATCTCTCAGAAAAATAGCCAATGCAAATCTGTAAAGTACAAGAAAAAGTAAACTAGAAGGACATCTACCAATAGCAAATGAGGAAAACATCTGAAGAAAATATAAAGCAAATACATTTCATTTATCATCCTCCACCTCCTCCCCTAGCATCATATACCCCACTCATTCCAATTTTACTTATTAGATATGCATTTTGTATAGTTTTTGAATAATATACTTAGATCTATTGCACCCCATGCATGTTAGAGTGAGCATGCATATGCAGCACCAGGGTACACAGGCACCATTAGGCAGAAGAATGAAAAAGCATTCATAGTTTCAGACATTTTAAGGCCAGAAGGGATTATTAGATCATCTAGTCTGACCCCCTGTGTAATATAGGCCACATAATTTCACCCATTTACTCTTGTATTGAGCCCAATAACCTACATTTGACTAAAGCATATCTTTCAGAAGCAATAGTGCCTCTGTAAAACCAACAGACCCTGGTCATCAGCAGGTGGGATTGAACCAGGGACCTCTGTGTATGAGCCGCTAATGCATAAGCTGAAAGCCACATGGCTCTTAGCTAAGACTGTAGAGCAGACTCATATCTCTCTCTCTCTCTGTGTGTGTGTGCATGCATCTGCACACATGGCTATACTGGAAACATCAAAGTGCTGTCACGGGAACGATAATCCACTTCCATGAGGGGATTAGCTCTGAGCACTCAGAGCCTGTCTACACTAGCACCAGTTAGAACGCAACTGACAAGCCCTTAGTCAGAGGTTCTCAAATGGGGTTGGGACCTCTCAGCAGGTTGTGAGCTGAAAGCCTCTATCCCAAACCCTGCTTTGCCTCCAGGATTTATAATGGTGTTAAATACATTAAAAAGTGTTTTTAATTTATTAGGAGGGTTGCACTCAGAGACTTGCTGTGTGAAAGGGGTCACCAGTACAAAAGTTTGAGAACCACTGCTCTAGGTGGTCTCAGTGCCACTAGATGGGACAGAACACCACACCCAGGAGGTGTGTGGGTTACACCTGCAGCCTTACACACATTATGCACAGGGCATACCCACCAACAGCTGGGCTGCTGGAAGCATGGCAAGACTGAGCAGCCCCTCAGGGGGAACGCTTGGCGCAGGAGCTGGCTTCAAGGCAGCAGTGAGGAGGAGCAGCACTGGCCAGCCCACTGGTCACTCAGGTTTGGCCCCACAGTCTGCCATGATGGAGGGACCATGGGGCCATATCTGAGCAGCACTGTAACCCCTGGGCACCATGTCTCAATGTCATTCACTCCATTTTGGCTCTGCCAACTCACCCCACACACCCTTGCATCATGCCAGAGCCAGATGTAAGTGAGCAGTGGGGTGGCCAGTGCTGTTCCTCTCTGTTGCTGCTGTGGGTCTGGTTCTTGCACCAGGGATTCCCCTGGGGCCTACCTGGCCCCACCCTGATTCCAGTAGCGGAGTCTCCTCTGCTCTGCCTGTAAGACTCCCGCAGCAACAGCCTCAAGGCTTTCTACAAGTACAGACAATGCGGTGAATGCCTGCATGGGGAGCCAGTAGGGGGAGGGTCGGAAGACAGCTCTGGGGGAGGGGATGGACATGAGTGGGTTCAGTTGAGCATCCCATGTGCAATATTTGGGGGGGCATCCATATATGGAATGGAAGGGCAGCTAGTCTTGATTCAAAGATTTCAAGGAATGGAGAATGTACCCCGTCCTTTGAGAGAACATTTTCACCTACTGAGCAACAGAATTAGACAGGTTTTGAATCAGTGACCATCTACACACAGAGCATGATGTTTTTCAGTGCTCCCCACAGCCACTGTCCAATTTCTGTGTGAAGACAGAGTCATTATTATTTATATTTGCTGTATATTTAGCGTGTTCACAGAACAGGAAAGAGGTTAACTTTCCCTTCACCCTTCTATAGAAGCCTTGTAACACGTGAGAAATGCTGCAGTGATTCCAGACAGAGAAGAACAGAGTGGATAATTGCATTTTGACTTGCTGAGAGGAAAATGCAGCCTTGTGGATTTTGACAATGAATAAAAAAAAGAAGAGATTTTTTCATTAACTGAGCTTTTCAAGGAAGAATAGCATTCCCCCACCCACTAGCAGAGAAGACGACCTCCTCAGTGAAGTCACTTTAAAAGTCCTCTAAAGGGATAATTGATTTGCCTGTCATTGAATAGGCTATAGTGGATATTTATTATATATCCACTATAGCCTATAGCACTATATATATAATATATATATATATAAAAGACTACTTCAATTATTGTAGTTTCTGACACAATGATAACTGCCAGTGAGAGCAGTGGGCTGGATCATGTATGACTTAGATTGCTGAACAGAGCACAGCAGCTTGCACAGCTTATATGTACTGATGATAACAGAGCAGGAAGGAACCGGGAACTTCAGAGGACTTTGATCAGGGAGACAACTGACACAAAGAGAGGAAATCAGTGTAGTCAATCCAGAACCACAGTGCTAGTACGTAAAATTAAAAATTCTTTACATAAAGCAGGTTGTCAGGAATTTGACTTGTTTTCTCAGAGGTTATTCTATCTGGCCACACCAATAGGATTTCACATTCTGTATTTACATTCCCTACATTTCATTTCGGTGTTCACATTTTTCCCACCTTTCTGTTGCCCCTGATGTGAGCACCATCTAATCTGAATCCTCCCTCCTGATGAAAATGAAGTCAGTGCAACGTGAGTTGATGCCAAACACTTGATATTTTATGTCATAGGATAGAGTTCCATATTCTTAACTATGTCCTACATGGGAACATCTTTGCACGACTGTGTCGCAATATTTGCACCGAAGCATCAGATGTTGTGCTGAGACAGGGCCGGCTCCAGGGGTTTTGCCACCCCAAGCAGCCAAAAAAAAAAAAAAAGCCGCAATCGTGATCGCAATCTGCGGCAATTCAGCGGGAGGTCCTTCGCTCTGAGCGGGAGTGAAGGACCCTCAGCCGAATTGCTGCCCCGCTCCAGAGTGGCCGCCCCAAGCACCTGCTTGATAAGCTGGTGCCTGGAGCCGGCCCTGTGCTGAGAAGTGACAATGTAATATCATCAAGAGTCTGATGCCCTCCCACTAAAGTCAATGGAAAGACTCCCATTGAATTCAGTGGGAGTTGGATTGACCTTCAAGTCACATTGTCAAGTTAACATGTGGCAAAGCAACATCATGATGTAGAAAATCATGTGAATTTGAAACACTTACACTGTAAATTATCTTGGCAGGATATGGGGCAGACCCATAAACATCAGACTGTCCCAAGAATATCAGCATGGGTGGCAACTCTCCCTGAATGTAATAAAGCCATAGGAACAAATTCTTCCCCCATAACTCCATGGATATTGTTTACTATAATGGGTTTAAATAGGATTAACCAACAACAAAATTTGGCCTACAATATTGGTTAGTTTAGACTTGTCCAATTCAGGAAAATATTTCTTTTCTATCATTGGAGTTTTGGAAATTAAAACATCCACAAAGATGGTAACACCCACCTGTGCGGAGCTCAGTGAAATATCACATTCAAATCACTTATGTGCTTCCAAATATATCCAAGTTCAGAAGTTTGTGAAGTTTGTCAAACCACTTTGTTTCATCTCAGTATAAAAATAATCAGCATGACTTCTAATTTTGATCCCTCTTTGGCTTTTTATTTTTATTTTTACACAATAATTTATTTTGTTTAACTGCCTAGATTTGGCATCACTCTTAAGCATAACATTTGGAGCTCACACTTTGCATTTGTTTAGAAAAATTGTAAAGATCCCAGTGATTACGGATGATTTGCCACAAAACATAAGGCTGAAAGAGAACTGAAGACAAATAGCTAGTTTATTGCACAATAAATAAATATGTCTTAAATTGGTGAATGATGATGTGCCTGCTTTTTGTTTAACCAGTTACAAAATATTGATAAAGAAAAATGCACGCACTCAATCATTGATTTGGCAAAGGAAACAAAACACTTGCTAACAGACTGCTGCCTTTATCTGTGAATGTGAGTCTTTTCAAACCCTTTCTAGATGCTCTTATGATTATTTTGGTACTACGCATAAAGCCTATTTTGTCTTGATTTTAAATATGCTGAATATAAATACAGCAGCTGATGCCTCATGAAAATCTTTTAAAAAGTCTATTCAGAAGAATTTCTGGTTATACCACTGTATTATTATATTGTTAGTTTCCATATTCCAGGATCATTGTTTCTCAAGAGCTCATCTGCTTCTGCTGCTTAGTTCTCACATGAGGCCATGATCCTTTGCATGTTCCATCACAGTTGGTTACAATGTTATAATATTTATGGCTTCAATTTGGGGAATAGACAGCCAAAACTGACAAATTCTTAAACGCAGAGCCCAGTTCTCCTCCACCTTGAACCATGTATTGTCATCTACCTCTGCATAAAGTATTGCACACGTAACAAGATATTCAAATCAGAATGGTAGTATTTTACACCCACTTTGCACAGGTGTAAACGAGCATGTAACCTGCAGGACAATGGAGAATCCGCTCCAAGAGCTACAAAGGGTACTCAGTGGGAGTTGCACCTGCCTGACCTATTTGTCATTTTAACTTAACTTCTCCCAATTTTCAGGTCTGTGAACTTACCTCCCCTTTTCCACTACAGACCTCCACTGTGTGAAATGCCTTAGCGTGCATCTTTCTTTCTCTCCCATTGACTATGATGAAAATGAAAAAACATGGCTTGATCGGGTTTCTGTCAGTATTGTGAGATTAACTATCCCTCAGAACTAAGCTGTTGAAAAATACTCTGTCCGAATTATTTTTACTCTTTAAAATATCTGAAAAAAGTTTTCTTCAGATTTTTCTTCATGGCTAGTGAAGCAGGAGAGGTGAGCCAGCCCAGTGCAGAAAGAACCGGAATGCTCCTGACCCTAAGCCCAAATTTCAGACTGAAACCTGAGCCCCTCTCTAGGGTCTAAAAGTTTGGGTGAATTCCTCTCGCTCCCTCTCTCTCCCTCACTGACTCCCGTCCCAACAAGTCTCCTACCATTGCAAATATTTATCTCGGGGTCCTAATAAGCATAGCAACTTCTGCTGATTAGTCTATTCTCTTTAAATCTCACAAAGTCCAAAGCTTTTCCAGGGCAATGAATTTTGGGGAACCGCTAACCTAGGAAGTCATCAAGCATGCCACATGTCAACAATAGCCTAGTTCAGAGACTTCTAAGCTTGAATGACTTCCTTGACCCTCTATTACCAATGTGATATAACCAGAGACAGGAGAAAGAGAATTGGGGATGGGGGACAAAGGTCTGTTAGAATTTAGGGAGAGAGTGTTGGTGATAGGAATGGGAAAGAAGAGGAAGACCTGAGCAATTTTAGGGTAATTTTTGATAAAGTTCTGAAAAGATTAGATGCTTATCTAAAGCTGGTTGAACCACAAGCCCTTTGAGTTTCACCCATCATTAAGCAAGGAGGATTGCCTTGTGGTTAAGATACACCACAAGGTGTCAGAAGACTTGTCTCTTCCTAGCTCTGCCACAGGCTCCCCATATGACTTTGGGCAAAGTATTTCAATTCCCCCAGCTTCAGTTTTCTCATCTGAAGAATGGTAGTAACATTTGCTTACTCAACACAGGATACAAGAGGCTACACTCATTCATGTTTATTCAGCACTTTGAGATTCTGGAGTGGAAGATACTATAGATGGGCAAATGCCTTATAATTATGATAACAGGAGATATCAGAGAGGCTCTGCATATGTACACACAGGGGTCCTTCCATGCAGAGCTCATTGTAGCATTGTGGAGCTAGTTATTATTTGAATAGCACCCCAGTCCTACAATGGGCCCAGCATAGGAGGAGCCTTATGCTTATGCAGAGCCCCAGTGACACCTCCTGTCTTGCAGCATACCACTTGGTTGTCCCTCCAACTTCAATGGAGCTCTGTCAGGGCACAATAGTCCACCCCAACAAAGGTCTGCGAAGGAGTGAGGCCTCAGTTCTTCTTCGAGAGATGTCCCTGTGGATGCTCCCCTCCTGGTGATGGTGCATCCCTGCGCCTTTGCTCAGAGAGTTTTGCAGCACTGCCCTTGCGGTGCCTACCTCATGCACTCTTTGTGCTTGAAGTAATGCGCACGCAATCCAGACTCCTCAGTTCCTTCTCAACCATTCCCAGGCTAAGACGGAGCTCAGCAGTCCTGTTGAAAACCTTTAGTTTCAAACAGATACATTTAGATTTATTAGTGAGTTAACATAGATTATATAGGTTAGGTTTCAGTTATTAGCTTTACGTCCCTTGTTTTTAAAAAAAAAAAATCTTTTTGCCAAGACAGTATGGCAAACTCCAGCCACAACTCCACCAACTTGCAAAAGAGCAGACCGAAAATATTATGTTTCCTCAAAGATATCGGAATTTTGCTTCACACACCCAGCACTCACTGGTAGTGGAGGCGGGCAACCAAAGGGGCAAACAGCGTTTTCGCTCCACCCCTTCGATAGAGAGAGTAAGAGATTGGATCTCTTTGGCTGCAAAGAATACTCATCATCCACACTTTAATTTAGAGTCTTAACCAGTGCCGTAACAAGAGCAAGGCGAGTAAGACACTTGCCTCGGGCGCGCAAAGTGGAGGGGCACAGCTCTACCATGATCAGCGGCACTTCAGTGGCAGCTCTACTGCTGCTGCTTCTTCGGCGGCGGGTCCCTGAGTCCCTCTTGAAGGGAAGGACCTGCCGCCGAATTGCTGCTGCCACTTCATTCATTATTTGGTGGCAATTCAGCAGCAGGTCCTTCTCTCCAAGAGGGACTCAGGAACCCGTCACCGAATTGCCGCTGAAGGGCCTGGTACCGGCCCTTGCCTCAGGCACAAAAATTCCTTGTTACGGCTCTGGTCTTAACTTATGCGGCATTACTCGCCAAATACGACCACTGGAACTATGGCAAATTTATGGACTTTATTAATGACATCCCTGAGGATAAGAGACAACAATTTAAATTTCTAATCTCTGAAGGACAGATGATCGCACATGCAGCTCTTCAGGCCTCACTGGACGCATCTGATACTGCAGCCAGATCCACCAGTATGGTTGTTGTCATGCAATGCGCCTTGTTGTTTAACTCCTCAACATTTCCACAGGAGATACAGAGCACAGTTGACGATCTCCCTTTCAACGGAGAAAAATTGTTTGCAGCCAAAACCAACGAGGTGCTGCACACGATGAACGATTCGCAGGCCACGCTCCAGTCCCTTGGCATCCATACACCTTCTATAAGAGGGAGACAATACAGGTATCAACCATATCAGCAATCTAGATACCCAACATACACACAGCAACACCAGTGGCCTACAGCAATGACAGACAGAGATCACAATGACAACACCCTCCATCATCAGTGGCATCTCAACCTACTTTCTCTAATAAGCAAATTTGAAGGCTTGATCGAGGGTCTGGAAGACCTCTCCCACATTCCAGCGCTTACACCGTCCACCCAGCTATTTGGAGACTGTTTGCTCCCATTATACCTGAACTAGGTGAGTATCACCATGGACAAATGGGCCCTGGAAGTCATCCGATCAGGCTACCCCATTCCTTTCCTCTCTATACCCCCCAACCCACCCCCATCCCCATTTCGCCTCAGGGACCCCTCTCACAAACACTTATTATGCCAGGAGGTAGATCAACTCCTCCAACTGGGGGCAGTGAAGACCATCTCTGTACAACACAGAGGGAAGGGGTTTTATTCCCACTACTTTTTAACACAAAAGAAAAATGGAGGCTGGTGACCCTCAACTGAACAAGTTCGTGAAAAAACAAAAGTTCAAGATGGTCACTTTAACAACAATAATACCAGAGCTGGAGCAGGGGGAATGGTTTTCAGCCCTTAACCTGCAGGATGCTTATTTTCATGTCACAATATACCCTGCACACAGGCATTTCCTCAAATTTACTTTGGGCACAGATCACTATCAATCCAAGGTACCACCTTTTGGCCTGTCAATAGCACCTCTTGTTTTCTCCAAGATCCTTGCTGTGGTAACAGCACACCTGAGAAAACTGGGAATAATAATATTTCTTTACCTGGACGACTGTCTCTTGAAGTCACACACCCATCTAGACACCATTAGGTCTACCCAGACTATGATGGATTGTTTCCAGAGTCTGTCTACAATTAAACATAAAAAAAAAAATCAACAATACAACAAACTCAACGGTTAGAATTTATTGGCACTTACCTCAATTCCACTTCGGCGAAGGCGTCACTTCCGCGAGACAGGTTCAACACCATAAATGGACTTATATCCACACTATGCAACACTCCCCGAGTCACAATCTACAAATGCCTACAACTATTAGGTCATAAGGCAGCATGCACATTTGTGGCCAAACATGCATGCTTACACATGCGTTGCTTGCAAGGATGGCTAGCAACTGTGTACAGACCAAACAAACAGAACAAACATACAATTAACAATGCCCCCCACGGTCAAAGACTCACTTACAGAATGTGTGTGCCAGGATCTCATTCACACAAGACCCTCTGTCATAGATGATCACAACGGATGCCTCCCTCATTGGGTGGGGAGCACACATACAACATCGCACAATTCAGGGACTATGGTCCACAACTGAGACAAGTCTACATATAAACCTGCTGGAACTTCGTGCTGTCCACAATGCCTGCCTCCACTTCCTGCCGTTCATAAGAAAACAGAACATAAGAGTAATGACCGACAACATTGCTTGCATGTTTTACATAAACAAGCCAGGAGGAGCCCGATCACATTCACTATGCGCCAAGGCTATCAGACTCTGGAATTGATGTATCGAACACAATAGCCATATCTCAGCTTCATACCTCCCTGGATGCCAGAACACCACAGCAGACAAACTCAGCAGATGTTTTCCCCATGACCACCAAAGGGAACTGAACGATTAGATACTGCAAGGCATATTCCAAAAGTGGGGTCATACACAGATAGATCTATTCGCAACTGCCTGCAACACCAAGTGTCCGAAATTCTGCTC
The DNA here is from genome assembly GCF_020497125.1 of Mauremys mutica. NCBI lineage: Eukaryota > Metazoa > Chordata > Testudines > Geoemydidae > Mauremys > Mauremys mutica. The sequence continues at coordinate 107,900,487 of NC_059073.1, forward strand.
CAGAGCAGGTCTGGGAAAGCAGTCCATGGGAGATGCGTTCCTGATCAGTTGGAACACAGACCTTTTCTGTGTGTTCCCACCAATACCACTGCTACCCAGAGTAATAGAGAAAATAAAAAGTCAGAGTCATCCTAATTGCTCCCACATGGCCAAGACAACCATGGTATCCATACATAACACGGATGTCGGCACATGTGTCAATCACACTCCCTCTCCACACAGACCTACTGATACAACATCTGAACATAAAGATGCTACATCTCAAGGCATGGCTTCTCTATGGCTCTCTAATGATGAGCTAACTTGTTCTGACCAGGTCCAGAGTGTGCTACTCCACAGTAGAGCCTACACGTAGCACCTACTTATATAAGTGGAAGAGATTTACAGCATGGTGCACCGCCAGACAAACTAATGCAACATCTGCACCTCTCCCTTGATATTAGACTACCTCCTGGAACTAAAACAATCTGGCCTCTCCATTAGCTCAATGAAGGTACACCTACCGGCTATCACGGCTTTTCACCAAAAGATAGACAACACTAATCACCAAATCACCAAACGATTCCTCCAGAGCATTCAAACTCTCTATCCAGACATTAGACCACCCATACTACCCTGGGACTTAAACTTAGTCTTAATGGCCCTGACTCGGAAATAGTTTGAACCTTTAGCA